>NC_092783.1:15192095-16517095 GCF_047496795.1 Chiloscyllium punctatum | reverse complement strand
AGGAGGTCATTCTACACATTGGAACCAATGACATAGGAAGGGAAAAGGTTAAGATTCTGAAGGGAGATTAGAGTTTTAGGCAGGAATTTAAAAAGGAGATCCTTGAGAGTAGTAATATCTGGATTACTCCCAGTGCTGCGAGCTAGTGAGGGTAGGAATAGGAGGATAGAGCAGATGAATGCATGGCTGAGGAGCTCGTGTATGGGAGAAGGATTCACATTTTTGGATCATTGGAATTTCTTCTGCGGTCGAAGTGACCTGTACAAGGATGGATTTCACTTGAATTGGAAGGGGACTAATATACTGGCAGGGAGATTTGCTAGAGCTGCTCAGGAGGATTTAAACTAATAGGGTGGTGGGGTGGGGGACCCAGGGAGATAGTGAGGAAAGAGATCAGTCTGAAACTGGTGCAGTTGAGAAAAGAAGTGAGACAAACAGTCAGGGCAGGCAGGGAGAAAGCTGAGAACAAGGTGGGGCTGATAAATTAAACTGCAATTATTTCAATGCAAGGGGCCTAACAAGGAAGGCAGATGAACTCTAGGCATGGTTAGGAACATGGGACTGGGGTATCATAGCAATTAGAGAAACATGGCTCAGGGATGGACAGGACTGGCAGCTTAATGTTCCAGTATACAAACGCTACAGGAAGGATAGAAAGGGAGGCAAGAGAGAAGGGGGAGTGGTATTTTTGATAAGGAATAGCGTTACAGCTGCACTGAGGGAGGAAATTCCCAGAAATACATCCAGGGAAGTTATTTGGGGGGAACTGAGAAATAAGTTGGAATTGTATTATAGACCCCCTAATTGTCAGAGAGAAATTGAGAAACAAACTTGTAAGGACATCTCAGTTATTTGAAAGAATAATAGGGTGGTTGTGGTAGGGGATTTTAACTTTCTAAACATAGACTGGGACTGCCATAGTGTTAAGGGTTTAGATGGAGAGCAATTTGTAAAGTGTGTACAAAACATTTACTGATTCAGTATGTAGATGTACCTATTAGAGAAGGTGCAAAACTCGACCTACTCTTGGGAAATAAGGCAGGGCAAATGACTGAAGTGTCAGTGGGGGAGCATTTTGGGGCCAGTGACCAAAATAATGATGGAAAAAGGTAGACCAGATATAAAAGTTGAAGTCCTACATTGGAGAAAGGCCAATTTTAATGGCATTAGGCAAGAACTTTCAAAAGTTTATTGGGGGCAGATGTTCACAGGTAAAGTTATGGCTGAAAAATGGGAAGCCTTCAGAAATGAGATAACAAGAATCCAGACAAAGTATATTCATGTTCAGGGTGAAAGGAAAGGCTGGTCGGTGTAGGGAATGCTGGGTGACTAGAGAAATTGAGGGTTGGTTAAGAAAAAGAAGGAAGCATATGTTAGATTCAGACAGGACAGATCAAGTGAATCCTTTAGAAGAGCATAAAGGCAATAAGAGTACACTTAAGAGGGAAATCAGGAGGGCAAAAAGGGGACATGAGATAGCTTTGGCAAATAGGGTTAAGGAGAATCCAAAGGGTTTTTACAAATACATTAAGGACAAAAGGGTAACTAGGGAGGGAATAGGGCCAGAGCTGAAAATGTGTTGCTGGAAAAGCACAGCAGGTCAGGCAGCATCCAAGGGGCAGGAGAATCGACGTTTCGGACATGAGCCCTTCTTCAGGAAAGAGAAAAGTGTGCCAAGCAGGCTAAGATAAAAGGTAGGGAGGAGAAATCTGAGTTCATCCCTTGTGGTTGGAGGGTTCCTAGGCAGAAGATGAGGCGCTGTTCCTCCAGCCGTCTGGTGATGGAGGAGTCCAAGGACCTGCATGTCCTTGGTGGAATGGGAGGGGGAGTTGAAGTGTTGAGCCACGGGGTGGTTGGGTTGGTTGGGCCAAGTGTCCCAGAGGTGTTCTCTGAAACGTTCTGCAAGTGGCGATTGGAGGGGCGGGGCTCAATGGACATTTACATGTACATTTACTATAATCCGACCGACTCCCACAGCTACCTAGACTGCACCTCCTCCCACTCTGCCCCCTGTAAAAACGCCATATCTGCCGCATCTGCTCCCAGGAGGACCAGTTCCATTAACGAACAACCCAGAGGGCCTCCTTATTCAAAGACTGCAATTTCCCCGCCAGACGTGATTGGCGATGCTCTCCACTGCATCTCCTCCACTTCCCGCTCCTCCGCCCTTGAGCCCCGCCCCTCCAATCGCCACCAGGACAGAACCCCACTGGTCCTCACCTACCACCCCACCAACCTCCATATACATCGTATCATCCGTCGTCATTTCCGCCATCTCCAAATGGACTCCACCACCATGGATATATTTCCCTCCCCTCCCCTATCAGTGTTCCGAAAAGACCACTCCCTCCGTGACTCCCTCGTCAGGTCCACACCCCCCACCAACCCAACCTCCACTCCCGGCACCTTCCTCTGCAACTGCAAGAAATGCAAAACTTGCGCCCACACCTCCCCCCCTTTACATCCCTCCAAGGCCCCAAGGGATCCTTCCATATCCGCCACAAATTCACCTGCACCTCCACACATATCATTTACTGCATCCGCTGCACCCGATGTGGCCTCCTCTATATTGGGGAGACAGGCTGCCTACTTGCGGAACATTTCAGAGAACACCTCTGAGACACCCGGACCAACTAACCCAACCACCCCGTGGCTCAACACTTCAACTCCCCCTCCCACTCCACCAAGGACATGCAGGTCCTTGGACTCCTCCATTGCCAGACCATAGCAACACGACAGTTGGAAGAAGAGTGCCTCATCTTCCGCCTAGGAACCCTCCAACCACATGGGATGAACTCAGATTTCTCCAGTTTCCTCATTTCCCCTCCCCCCACCTTGTCTCAGTCCCAACCTTCGAACTCAGCACCACCTTCCTAACCTGAAATCTTCTTCCTGACGTCTCCGCCCCCACCCCCACTCTGGCCTATCACCCTCACCTTAACCTCCTTCCCCCAAGTCCCAAGTCCCTCCTCCCTACCTTTTATCTTAGCCTGCTGGGCACACTTTCCTCATTCCTGAAGAAGGGCTCATGCCCGAAATGTCGATTCTCCTGCTCCTTGGATGCTGCCTGACCTGCTGCGCTTTTCCAGCAACACATTTTCAGCTCTGATCTCCAGCATCTGCAGTCCTCACTTTTTCCTAGAGAATAGGGCCATTCAAGGATTAGCAAGGCGTCCTTTGTGTGGAGCCACAGGAAATGGGGCAGATACTAAACGAGTATTTTACATCAGTATTTACTGTGGAAAAGGACATGGAAGATATAGAATGTAGAGAAATAGATGGTGACATCTTGTAAAATGTCCATATTATAGAGGAGGAAGCGCTGGATGTCTTGAAATGCATAAAAGTGGATGTGGGCTTAAGAGGTATAGTTAGTAAGTTTGCAGATGACACCAAGATTGGAGGTGTAGTGGACAGCGAAGAAGGTTACCTTAGATTACAACTGGATCTTGATCAGATAAGCCAATGGGCTGAGGACTGGCAGATGGAGTTTAATTTAGATAAATATGAGATGTTGCATTCTGGGAAAGCAAATCTTAACAGGACTGATACACTTACTGGTAAGGTCATTGGGAGTGTTGCTGAATAAAGAGACCTTGGAGTGCAGATTCATAGCTCCTTGAAAATAGAGTTGCAGGTAGACAGGATAGTGATGAAGGCATTTGATATGCTTTCCTTTATTGGTCAGAGCATTGAGTGTAGAAGTTGGGAGGTCATGTTGCAGCTGTACAGGATGTTGGTTAGGCCACTGTTGGAATATTGCATGCGATTCTGGTCTCCTTCCTATTGGAAGGATGTTATGAAACTTAAAAGGGTTCAGAAAAGATTTACAAGGATGTTGCCAGGGTTGGAGGATTTGAGCTATAGGGAGAGGTTGAACAGGCTGGGGCTGTTCTCCCTGGAGTGTCAGAGGCTGAGGGGTGACCTGATAGAGGTTTATAAAATCATGAGGGGCATGGATAGGGTAAATAGACAGGTCTTTTCCTGTGAGAGTGGGGGAGTCCAGAACTAGAGGGCATACATTTAGGTTGAGAGGGGAAAGATATAAAAGAGATCTCAGGAGCAACTTTTTCACGCAGAGGGTGGTACGTGTGTGGAATGAGCTGCCAGAGGAAGTGGTGCAGGCTAGTGCAATTGCAACATTTAAAAGGCAATTTAGGAATAGGAAGGGTTTGGAAGGATATGAGCCGGGTGCTGGCAGGTGGGACTAGATTGGGTTGGATTATCTGGTTGGCATGGACAAGTTGGACCGAAGGGTGTGTTTCGGTGCTGTACCTCTCTATGACTCTAAATCGTCAATTAAAGAACTGGCACTGAGAAACAGAAGGATGATATGGGGAGATTTTCAGTTGCACAATTCCTCTCTTTGCCATATCTATACTTGCACTAACTGGGTCTTGGCTACATTTTTGATTCCTCATGAAGAATCTATGAGGAGTTTAATAAGAACTGCATTTCCTCTGACTCAACTTGTTACCAACAGTGTACCAGCAGCAGAAGAAATTAAACATGGAAAATATTGCAGCAAGTACAGCTATTTTCCAGTTAATCTCAATCATCTCACCTCTAACCACTGAATACAAATTCTGGTGCAAAACTGATTGGCTTGTTTTAATTTCTTAGGAGAAAGTGAGGACTGCAGATGCTGGAGATCAGAGTCAAGATCAGAGTGGTGCTGGAAAAGCACAGCAGGTCAGGCAGCATCTGAGGAGCAGGAAAATCAATGTTTCAGGCAAATCCCTTCATCAGGAATGAAGGGCTTTTGCCCAAAACATTGATTTTCCTGCTCCTTGCATGCTGCCAGACCTGCTGTGCTTTGCCAGCACCACTCTTGTTTTATTTCGCGTAGCAACATTGTTGTTAAGTTAACATGAAAGGCAAAAAGTTCCATTACTTTTGGATTTTAACAACTGAGATCCTTTTCTCAATAATTTTATACTCCAGAGGTCTGGAATATAAGGATGCAAAAGTTACACTGCAATGAAACAAAATCCTGGTTGGACCCCACTTGGAGTACTGTGAGCAGATCTGGGCACCACATCTTATGAAAGATATATTGGCCTTGGAGGGAGTATAATGTACATTTACAAGAATGATACCTAGAAATCAGGGGTTAAATTATGAGGAGAGATTGTACAAATTAGTCCTGTCTTTTCCAGAATTTAGAAAATAAAGGTATGATCTGATCGAAGTCTTCAAGATATTAACAGGAAAAGACAAAGTAGGTGAACTATTTCCAGTTGTTTGGGGATTCCAGAACTAGGGGGCACAGTCTGAGAATAATCTGGGGCATAGTCTGGGGGCAGTACAGTGGCTCCGTGGTTAGCACTGCCGCATCACAGTGCCAGGGACTCAGGTTCGATTCCACCCTTGGGCAACTGTCTGTGTGGTGTTTGCACATTCTCCCCGTGCCTGCATGGGTTTCCTCTGGGTGCTCCGGTTTCCTCCTACAATCCAAAAAATGTGCAGATTAGATGAATTGGCCATTCTAAATTGTCCATCGATGTATAGGTTAGGTGCATTAGTCAGGGGTAAATGTAGAGTAGTAGGGTAGGGAAATGGGTCTGGGTGGATTACTCTTCGGAGAGTCAGTGTGGACTTGTTTGGCCAAAGGTCTGTTTGCACACTGTAGGGATTCTATATAAAAAATAGGGCCAGATTGTTCAGGAGAGATATTAGGAAGCACTTCTACACACAAAGGATGGAATATGTTTGGAACTCTCTTCCACAAATGGCAGTGGATGCTGAATCAGCTGTTCGTTTTAAATCTGACATAGATGCAAAGGTGGCCTCCATTCCTGATCAAGGGCTTTTGCCCGAAACATCGATTTTCCTGCTCCTCGGATGCTGCCTGACCTGCTGTGCTTTTCCAGCACCACTCTAATCTAAAATAGCTGCAAAGGTATTAAGGGATATGGGTCAAAGGCAGGTATATGGAGTTAGGCCACAGATCAGTCGTGATCCCATTGAATGGCAGAACACATTTCAGAGATGGAGGGCCTCCTACTGTTCTGCCGATCCTGTTTTCCAATGTTCCAAGATTTCCACCTCAATAGTCATGAGTTCTAACAATCTGTGTAAAAGATTTCTTTAGTTCTGCAACCTTATTTATTCAAGTATTAGCCCTGCACTCAGGGTAAAAGGAGGTGATCCCTGGTCTGTCTCGGGACAGAGATCACGGATTTGGAAGGTGCTGTTGATGGAGTCTTGGTGAGTTAGTGCAGTGCTTCTTATAGAGGTCACTGTGTATTGCTAGTGCCAAGGCTATACTAAAACTTCAACACACATTAGACATTCCATGGCTTATTCTTTTAGTTTTTCAATTTCTGCGTCAGGACCTAAATATGAGAGCTTTAGACAAACATAGATTACAAAGTCAGCCATTCAGCCACTTAAACCTGCTATACCATTCAATTAGTTCGTGGTTAATCAGCACCAATTGCATTTACCCCACTGGGCTCCATGTCCCTCAATGACCTTAGCCAGCACCAATCTACCAAGCTCAATGTTGAAAGGTTCAGTTGGCCCCCAGCATCCCATTGGTTTTGGGAGGTATCATGAAGTCTGCAAGCTATGCAGCCAATCAACCTTAAATTGATCATAAAGCTTTTATTTCACAAATTGCAGTTTGTAATAATTTTTTTCTCAGAAACACTGCATAAATTGAAAGGTGTTTTAAAAAGAAACTCATTCAGATTTTTTTTGAGATTAGCTCATCAGCTGCCATATCAAGAACCATTGCAATGCAATCCGTGGTCAAGGATTTCACACTTCAGTTGACCTTCACCTGACAGAGGAGCAGGGCACTGAAAGCTTATGGTTTCAAATTAACCTGTTGGATTGTAACCTGGTGTTGTGCGATTCTGACTTTATCCATGCCAGCACCTCCACATCTTGGTTAAAGAAGGCATCTCATCTCCACTTTTTCCAGGAGGGATTAGGGATGGACAATACACATTGGCCAAGCCAGTATCTTCCGCAAGTTACAACCGGATGAAAAACCAGTCAATCTGTGTACAGCAAATTCTCACAATAAGACAAAACATTTCAGAAGTACTTAGATGGCTGTAAATCCCTTTAGGAGGTGCAGAGGATATAAAAGGTGCTAGGCGAATGCTAGTCTCTTTTATTTTTGCTTCTCTGCTTCTTAACCCTTGTTGATATCATGAACATCCAGAAGAACCTGCACCCTCCCCGGGCTGTCAAAGCTGGAGGATTATTCCCAAAACATTCAATTCCTATCAGATCTGGAACCAATAAAAAATTATATATACCCTGACAATCTCTTATTTCCTGATTTATTTTTGCTCTCATTTACACCATTCATGTTTGATTGTCTAATATATTGAATATCTTCTGCTTTTACCTTAGTTTTCCTTTATAACTGGAGCTAAACTGATGTCGTCATTAACAGAACTCTACATGTTAATCATAGATATCCTGCTGAATAAAGACAAGTAAATTGGATATAAATTCCTCACACGGGTTTAAAAATGTTATTCACTAAGCTAATATATGCATTTGTTAGATGTTATGAACAGTGATTTTGCCTGCATTTCCTTCCTGTTGGATTTAGAGATACAAAGCAAATTTTTGCAAATAGAAAGTTGTTGCCACTGGTGTAAATATTAAAAAGATGATTGATTTATCTTTCAGGGTATTTTTATGCAAAAATATTAAGAGAATGGTCTATGATAAATTGTGTTCAAAGAATCAATTTCAAGAACACACGATGTTTGCAACTGCAATTAATGGGAGAAAGCCTTGATCTGGTAATCAGGCTCCATATTAACGCGACATCTTCTGATCCTAGATGTGGAGATTCTAAATCTGCAGCTGTGTGGTTGAGACTACATCAGTGCAGAAGTAAAGAGCGTCTTAATACAGTTTTAGTGTTGGTTTCCTACTGATGACAGCAACCTTGTGCTTTTGATACTTGGTTATTAAGGCCAAAACATTCATTCCAGATTTGTGGCATTGTGGGAGTAAAGATTCCCTTGGTCTATGTGTATACTGTTCCAATATTGAACATTTCAGATCAGCACTCTCATCAGGGTCTGGGGATTTGTCTTCGGGGGAGGTATGAGTAGGTAGATTGTGACATGAACTAGTATATAAGATCTACTTGACTGTAATTTTGCCATTTTCAAACTCAAAGTTCCTTCCAACACACCCTTTTAACTGTCCCCAGGTGAATTCACAATCAGCAATAGGAAGGACCTCCAGCACTGTCTGAAAGGATCATGAACTACTTGAGTTTAGTTGCAAATTAATTTTCACAGCCTGTTGTTGAGTTACTGGAGGTACTTGGAGCTCATTCTGCAATCTATCAGGAGTACATGGCATGTTCTGAAGGCCTTGATTCTGAATTTAAAGCTTCTGATCTGACCATTTTCTCCCAGCCTTGGGTTCTGTACTTATTTTTCACCTCAAGTCTGCAGAAAAACAGGAAGACTGAGCAGCATCACCACACAGAAGGACTAGTAGTTCAAAGTGGCAGAAGGAGAGGGAAAAGGGCTTGTAGTAGGTCGCCAAATCCACCCACAGAAAATGTCACAACACCCAAAGTCACTACACCAAAGGTGAGGCAATGGTCAGTGGTATTATCACTGAACCATTCATCCATACACCCAGGTAATGTTCTGGGGAACTCAGGTTCAAATCCTACCATGGCAGATGGTGGAGTTTGAATTCAATAATAATCTGGAATTAAGAGTCCAAATTACGACCATGAAACTGTTATCAGGAAAGACCCATCTGGTTCACTGATGTCTTTTAGGGAAGGAAAATGTGACTCCAGACCCACAGAAAAGTGGTTAACTCTTAACTGAACCCATGCAATTAGGAATGGGCAATAACTGCTGCCCGAGCCAGTAACACTCTCATCCTCTGAATGAATTTAAAAGAACATTGTGTGACAGTTCTGCTTCAGAAAGGAGATGCTACTTGAAACCTGTCTCTTGTTTCCATCAGAACTGGTACCTCATAAAGGGTAAGGGTGGGTCTGCCAGTGGTTTTTTGATGAAAGTCACAGCTGTATATTTTTAGTACCCAGTTCATTGTAGGCTCAGGGGTGCTATTGGCATGACTACACTACTTGTCATCCAATGTTTTATAAAAGAGGTTCTGTATGGAAAGAAAGGTGTAGACAATTCATTCTGCCTGGCCAGAGAGAAGCAGATCAAATGGTGCAGGGTGTCACTAACTGCACAAGGTGCTTTATAGAATCACTTCTTCCTCTCCCACCTCCACTTTTTAAACCACTGTTTGGTTGTAGTTCTTGTGTACCTGAAAGAAGATATTCACAAATGTGCTGTTGTAAAGACGGAGAGGAAGGGAGAATCAGGAGGATTTTGCAAAGACTTTCTGAAGTTTATACATTTGAAAAGATCGTAGAATGAGGTGCAAGAGAGACCTGAGAAGGATAAAATATGCACATACTTTAATGTATCAGCTCCACCACGGGTCATGGCCTTCCTGTGCACCATCTCCTCCATTGCGATGAGAATATGTAACCATGTCTGTTCTTGTCACTTAGGTGCTGTTATTTGTGGGTTTGCAAGGTTTATGAAGGTTTGTAGCTCAGGTTGAGGTTTAGGGTGTAGGTTTGCTCGCTGAGCTGTAGGTTTGTGGGTTTGTGGCAACTTGCCCAAAGAAAGAGGGAAGTGTGTGCATGAGTAGGGTGTATTGCAATGAGTCAGTTCATTGATAAAGTGATATTGTATGGGAGCTATGGCACGGGGTTATGAGACTTGTGTTAATGGGGTAAATATGAGGGAGATGTGAAGCTATGAATAAGGTTAGAGCCAGATTGTTGGTAAACATATGAAGGTGGTTGGTGAACTGACTGTGTCTGAGGCTAATGGCTTCATTGAAATAATGTGGAAATTGAAGGTGCATTCATTGAACTTACTCACTTGGAGTGAGGTGGTTAACCTTCTTATTGCATTGCATCCAATGGGACTACACTACAAATATTGGGCATGATAGTTACTTACCCCCATACCTTCACAATATAGAACATAGAAAAGTACAGCACAGAACAGGCCCTTTGGCCTACGATGTTGTGCCAAGGATTAATCCTAATGTAAGATAAACCTTACCTACGCACCCCTCAATTCGCTGCTGTCCATGTGTATATCCAGCAAGCACTTAAATGTCCCCAATGACTCTGCTTCCACCACCACAGCTGGCAACGCATTCCATGTATTCATAACTCTCTGCATAAAGAACCTATCTCTGACATCTTCTCTATACCTTCTTCCTAATATCTTAAAACTATGACCCCTCATCCCAGTCAATCCTACCATGGGGGAAAGTCTCTGGCTATTGATTCTATCCATTCCTCTCATTACCTTGTATACCTCGAGCAGGTCACCACTCTTCCTCCTTCTCTCCAGAGAGAAAATTCCAAGCTTAGTCAACCTCTCTTCATAAGACAAGCCCTCCAGTCCAGGCAGCAACCTGGTAAACCTTCTTTGCAACCTCTCCAAAGTCTTTGTATCTTTCCTATAATAGGGCAACAAGAACTGGGCACAATATTCCAAGTGTGGTCTAACCAGGGACTTGTAGAGCTGCAGCAAAACCTCGCAGCTCTTAAACTCGATCCCCCTGTTCATGAAAGCCAAAACACCATATGCTTTCTTCACATCTCTATCCAGTTGGGTGGCAACTTTGAGGGATCTATGTACTTGAACAACAAGATCTCTCTGTTCCTCCACACTGCCAAGAATCCTGTCTTTAATCCTATATTCAGCATTCAAGTTCGACCTTTCAAAATCCATCACTTCGCATTTATCCAGGTTGAACTCCATCTGCTATTTCTCAGCCCAGCTCTGCATCCTGTCTATGCCATGCTGCAGCCTGCAATAGCCCTCAATAATATCAATGGCACCTCCAACCTTTGTGTCATCTGCAAATTTACTAACCCACCCCATCAATCTCCTCATCCAAGTCATTTATAAAAACTACAAAGAGTAGAGGCCCAAAAACAGATCCCTGCGGGACCCCATTCAACACTGATCTCCAGGGAGAATACTTTCCATCTACAACCATTCTCTGCTTTCTGTCAGCCAACCAATTCTGAAACTTGATAGCCAAATCTCCCTGTATCCCACGTCTCCTAGCTTTATGAATGAGCGTACCATGGGGAACCTTATCAAATGCCTTGCTGAAGTCCATATACACCACATCTAGTGCTTGACTGTTGTCGACCTGTCTTGTGACCTCCTCAAAGAACTCAATAGGATTTGTGAGGCACGACCTGCCCCTCACAAAGCCATGCTGACTGCCTTTAATCGTGCTATGCTTTTCCAAATAATCATAAATCCTATCCCTCAGAATTCTTTCCAAAACCTTGCTGACCACAGACATAAAACTGACTGGTCTGTAATTGCTAGGGATTTTCCTATTACCTTTCTTGAAAAGAGGAACAGCATTCGTCTTCTTCCAATCCTCCGCTATGACTCCCATGGAGAGTGAGGAGGCAACGATCTTCACCAGCGGCTTAGCAACCTCCTTTCTCGCTTCCAGGAACAACTTAGGATAAATCTGGTCTGGCCCTGGGGACTTATCAATCTTAATGTTTGCCAAAATTTCAAACACATCAACTTCATCAATCTTGATCTGTTTAAGCCCATATCCCAGCTCCTTAAAGTTCTCGTTCACAATAAGGTCCTTTTCCTTAGTGAAAACTGAGGCAAAAAACTCATTTAGGGCTTTCCCGATCTGCTCAGACTCCATGCAAAAGTTCCCTACGCTATTCCTGATCAGCCCAACCTTCTCCCTGATTATTCTCTTATTCCTACCGCATGAGTAAAATGCCTTTGGGTTCTCCCTAATCCTTCTTGCCAATCCTCCATGCCCCCCCCCCCTTCCCCAGCTCTTCTGAGTCCATTTCTGAGCTCCTTTCTAGTAAGCTTGTAATACTCTAAAGCTGTGCTAGATCCTTGCTTCTTCCACCTTATGTAAGCTGCCTTCTTCCTTTTGATGAGAAGCTCCTCTGTTCTTGTTATCCAAGGTTCCTTAATCTTACCCCTTCTTGCCTGTCTCAGAGGAACAAATTCGTGCATCACTCGCAAAAGTGCTCCTTAAACAGTCTCCACATGTCTGCTGTGTCCTTTCCGTGGAACAATTGCTCCTAATCTGTACTAGCCAACTCCTGTCTGAGAGCGTCATAATTTCCTTTTCCCCAATTAAATATCTTCCCTCGGTAACTGCGCCTTTCCCTCTCCAAGGCTATTGTAAATGTGAGGCAGTTGTGATCACTGTCACCAAAGTATTCTCCCACCACTAGATCTGACACCTGTGCTCATTGCTGAGCACCAAATCCAAAATGGTCTCTCCCCTTGTTGGCCTGTCTACATACTGAGTAAGGGTACCCTCCTGAACACACCTAACAAAAATGGCTCCTTCCAAGCCATCTGCACTAAGGAGGTTCCAGTCAATATTGGGAAAGTTGAAGTCACCCATAAAAACAACCCTGCTACATCTGCATTTTTCCAAAATCTGCCAGCTTATCAGCTCTTCAATCTCTCTACTGCTATAAGGGAGTCTGTAGAAAACCCGCAATGAGGTAGCTGCTCCCTTGCTGTTCCTAACTTCCACCCATACTGACTCAATAGACAAACCTTCCTTAACAACCTTTGTTTCTGTAGCTGTGATGCACTCTCCGATTAGCAATGCTACACCCCTTCCTGTTTTTCCACCCTCCCTGTTCTTTTTAAATGTTCTAAACCCTGGAACATCTAGCAGCCATTCTTGACCCTGTGAAACCTGCGTCTCTGTTATGGCCACAACATCAGAGTTCCAAGTACTGATCCATGCTCTAAGTTCATTACTCTTATTTCTGGCACTCATTGCGTTAAAGCAGACACACTTTAATCAATCTTTTTGTTCCATCACATGAATAACCTTCCCGATAGATTCACTATGTCTTGCCACTGCTCTAACTAACCCCCTCTCAGATATGTAGCTCTGGTTCCCACACCCCTGCCAAACTAGTTTAAACCCTCCTGAACCACACGAGCAAATCTCCCACACAGGACATTTGTGCCCTTCCAGTTCAGGTGCAAACCGTCCTTCATGTACAGGTCCCACCTTCCCCAGAAGGCATCCCAATAGTCTAAGTATCTGAAGCCCTCCCTCCTGCACCAGCTGCGCAGCCATGTGTTAAGCTGCACTCGCTACCTGTTCCTCACTTCACTATTTCTTGCCACCGATAGCAAACCTGAGATCACTCCTCTACTCGTCCTGCTCTTCAGCTTCCAACGTAGCTCTCTGGAGTCACATTTCAGATCCTCAATCCCTTTCCTGGCTTTATCATTGGTGTCAATATGTACCATGATTTCTGGCTGTTCATCCTCCCCCTTCAGAATCCTGTAAACCCGATCGGTGACATCCCGGACCCTGGCACCGGGGAGACAACATAGCTTCCAGAGTCCTGTTCTTGACCACAAAATCTTCTGTCAATCTACCTAACTATTGAGTCCCTTACCACTAGCGCTTTTCTATTTTCCCCCCTTCCCTTCTGAGCCACAGTACCAAGCTCAGTGCCAGAGATCTGACAACTATGGCTTCCCCCTGGTAGGCCTTCCCCATCAGCAGTATCCAAAACGGTATATTTATTGCTGAGGGAACAGCCACAGGGGATCTCGTCCCTATCTGTTAGTTCCCTTTTCTCTCCCTGACTGTAACCCAGCTGGCTTTATCCTGTGTCTGAGGAGTGACCACCTCCCTGCACCTCCTCTCAATTTCTCCCCCAGCCTCCTGGATGATCCACAGTTCATCCAGCTCCAGCTCCAGTTCCCTAACTCAGTTTTCGAGGAGCTGGAGTTGGGAGCACTTCCCGCAGATGTGATCGGCAGAGACATGTGTCGTGTCTCTCACCTGCCACATTCTGCAGGAGGAACATGCAACTGCCCTATCAGCCATACCCCACTAATCTGAAAGCCCACACAGGACTAAACAAGAAAGAGAAGAAAAGGAAAAAAAAGAGAAAACAAGAAAACTTACCAAGTTTACAGACTCTTAGTCAGGTTCGAGGAGCTGGGTGGGAGGGAGGCCCGAAGGTGTAGGGTTTAGATCTCACCCACTTAAAAATTTCCCAGCAGTCCTTGTTTCTCTCCCCGTTCTCTCCTAGCCACTCTGTTCAAAAGAATTTTGATTTTTACTCACCTTCCCAGCAGTCCATCGCTCCTCCCTCGTACCTCTCGGCAAATGGAGGCCCTGACGCCTGAGGTAAGATTTTTAAACTATTATACTCACCTCTCTGGAGGGTCTCTTGGTCCTCTGTGTATAGAAGATTTCTCCCCTCTAGTTTACCTCCAGAATCAAGGCCTCCAGTGGTGCATCAGGGAACATTCGACTGCTATTTTCTGCCCTGTTACATGATTATACGCCATTATTGCTTTCCCAGCCACTTCCAGAACCTACTGAAGCAAGACCGCAACTTCCCTTCAAGAAGTGTAGGTTAATGAGCTAGTTAATGTCCCCCTGCTGAGACTAACGACCATTCAGTGGCAACTTTAACACTAGCTGCACAATATAATCACGATGATACACAGACAATGTAAACAATGAGAAGTTTACATGTTGCCCTTTTTGGGGAAAAAAAACAACTGCAGTTTAATCACATTTCTTGCATTTGTGTTCAAGGACGATTCCATTTCACCAGATATATGAGCTCAACTCATACTATTGTGAAAATAAATTCTATAAATCTGTATGAACTCATGAGCCAGCACTATTTTATTGTTAAACAAAGAAATTAGTTCACTAAAATCCTTCAGGAAGGAGAACCTGCTGACTTTGGTCGACAAATAATTTCATTCACACAAAATATTTGTTTGGATATAAGTACCTTCTGAAAAGGGATTGAGAAATAAACGTTGTTGTTTGCACCCAATTCAACAGCCCATAAACAACTCTGCACACAATCGCTATCCCCAGATCATCTCTGACATAGCACCCTGATATGGGACAGCACAAAGTTTGCCACTTCATCTGCCCTTCCTGTGCAAGCTTTTTGTAAGGTCGGCATGGACGATTAGACCGAAGGGTCTGCTTCCATGTGTAATCTCTATGACTCTATTAAGTGGTCTTGCTCCTCTCCTTCTCTGGAAGGAGGCCTTCCCTTTTTTCTCTTTGTAAGTATTTACTTAGTGTTTTGAAATGTTTTTTTAAAATCTGCCTCCATTAGTTTCCCAAGCAGTGCACACCAGATCATAACAGCTCACTGTTTGAAAAAAGACAGAACTAAAGTCTCTCACATGCAAAACCTTTCCGCTTTTTATAAAACTTATACACTTGAAGGAGAGTAGAGATTGTACATTGTATTCATGCAGATTAAAGTTTTTACTGAAGTTCATGCAACAAATTTTATAGAAAGCATGACAATGGGCACTACTATGATGGGCTGAACTTCAAAAATTAGCAACTTCCAGTTATGTGCACCTCCGAAAGCTGTGTGTGGCAGTGATAACCAGATCCAGATGCCAATGCTGCAATCAGCATGCAGATGCCGCTGGTGTAAGTAGACAATCTGAGAGACTGCATGCTTGACAGCTTAGACGGAGTGTTGGCCTTGACACCCGACCATGCCACTGAGTTCCAGAAGGCCATTTAGCAGCATAATTAGACCATTTGGCCCATTGAGTCTGCTCCACCATTCAATCAACTCCATCTTCCTGCTTTCTCCCCATAACTCTTTATCCCCTTACTAATCAAGAACTTATCTATCTCTGCCTTAAGTGCAGTCAATGACTTGGCGTCCTCAGCTTTCTGCGACAATGAGTTCCACAATTTATCTACCCTCTTGTTGAAGAAATTCCTCCTTATCTGAGTGCTTAAAGGCTTGTCTCTAAGACTGTGCCTTCAGTTCCTAGTCTTACCAACCACTTTCACAACATCCAATCTATCCAGGCCTCTGACTCTACTGATAATTTCAACGAGATTCCACCCACCGATTCTTCTAAATTCCATTGAGTACAGACCCAGAGTCTTCAACCATATGACAAGCTCTTCATCTCCAAGATTATTCTTGTAAACCTCCTCTGGTCCCCCTCCAATGCAAGAACAGCCTTCCTTAGATACATGGCCAAAACTGCTCACAACATTCCAAATACAGTCTGACCTGAGCCTCATACAGCTGCAGCAGTACATCTTTACTCTTGTATTCTAACTGTCTTGAATTGAATGCCAATATTGCATTGGTCTTCCTAACTGCCACAATTGAACCTGCACATTAACCTTAAGAGAATCCTGAACTAGAACTCCCTTCATGTTTCAGATTTCTGAAGTCTTGCCCCATTATAATATAGTTGATGCCTCTATTCTTCCAACCAAAGTGCATGACTTCACATTTTCCCACATTATATTCCATCTACCACTTCTTTGCCCAATCTCTCAGCCTGTCCAAGTTCATCTGCAGCCTCCCTGTTTCCTCAACACTGCCTAAAGTCACTTCACCTGATAAAGGAACAGTGCTCTGAAAGCTTGTGATTTCAAATAAACCTGTTGGATTATTATCTGGTGTCATGTGACTCCTGACTTTGTCCACCACAGTCCAACACTGGAATCTCCATATCATCATTACACATTACAAAAATCCAAGATTGCCTGTTCCCTACTGGGCTCTATCACAAGCTGCTCTAAAACCACCATCTCGTAAACACCCCACAAATTCCTTTTCTTGAGATCTGCTACCAACTGATCTTCCCAGTCCACGTGCATATTGAGTATTGATTATTGTTATTGATTATTGTAATAGTGCCTTTGTCATATGCTTTATCTATCTCCCTGATTTATTTTCTTCCCTAAGGTTGTCACCTGGGTTGCTGAACATCATGGAATCATCAGTGAACATAAATATGCTCCTTTAAGTGGTTATTTATCATAATGCATATCGCAAATCCAATGTATATTAGTTCCAAATTATAACAGGGCTGACTATGAAAGCAGCATAGCTTTTAGGATACACTGAGACACCTGTCACTCAACACTACAACCGCACAGAAGAAAAGTCTTCCTGAACTCACAAATTGTTGACATTGAACGTGACTAAATGACCAAGTAAAACAAGGGTAGCGAGTGTGGCGCATCATCTGTACTCAACGAATTGCAAGAAAATAAGCATATTTCTCAATATTTGACCTGTTTCAGAACTGAATGCTTCTAATGGAAATTACTTGAGAATGATTAACCACAGAATAACTGCATCACCATTTTCTCCAATGTTCTACTATTTAACGAGATTACTATGATTGGTGATCGTCCACTGCTAACCTATAGAAGGACACTGGTGCGTTGGGGTTTTTAACCAACCTGCATCTGCCGCAAGAGGATTGATGAACTGGATTCAATGCTGTCTTTACTTCCATGGAAGTTTACATCATGTTGAAGAACTTGCAAGTTGAATTGATGCCAGACCATGCAAGAACATCTCTGTAGTAACTATTATCTCACAGGAGTTTAAAGAGCACAGGCACCAATAATAAAATGCTTCACATCCCCACTGGAAAGCAAATTGACTGGTCTGTAAGTTCATGATGAAAGTCTTTTACAATTGCTAATTTAGGGCTGTGTCAGTGAATGTTCAAATTCAATCATCTGGAATAAGGGAAAGACTGACTGGAACATACTGAAGATAAATTAGAAGGTTTCCACTCTTTAATACTATTTAACCCTCCTCATGGTGCCAGAAGGACTTATTGTCAGAGGATCTCTTGGCACACATGGGTGGATGGCAAGGCTGGTGAGTGGGCAGTCTGGCAATGTGAGGATGCAGTGACATCTGAGCCACATGTTTTCTGCCACTCATGGGCACTCATACCGGTTCTGCCTAGAACAATACGAGCATATGAATTAGGAACAGATGCAGATCACTCGACCCTTCAAATTTGCTCCATCTTTCAATAATACCATGGCCAATCAGCTGGTATGCCACCAACCCATCCAAATTCAACAGCCTTTGATTCCCTGGCCCAACAAGAATCTATCTACCTTTCACCTAAAATGATTCAATGTCTCCACCATCTTCTGAGGCTGACAGTTGCACTACACTCTGAGGGGAAAAGAAATCATCTCATCTTGGTCCTATAAGCCCCCCCCTACACTCCATCCAATTTTAAAAGAGTGTTCCCTAGCTCTGGACTCAACCAATTTCAAAACTCATCCAAATGACATTGAAAACAAATCCAGCATGTCCGATCTTTTCTCATAAGACAACCTGCTCATTCCAGAAATCCGTCTATCCTCTGAAACACTTCCAACACATGGAAATCCTACCTTAAATAAGAAGACTAAAATTGCACACAGTATTTGAGATGTGGTCTTACCAGTGCCCTGTAAAACTGAAGCATCATATCCTTACTTTTACATTCAATTCCTCACTTAATAAAGCTTAGCATCCCATTAGCCTTCTTGACAATGTGCTGTAGGTTTACAGCAAATGTGCAAAGGTTTACAGGAAAGCCACGCACACAGACCAAGTCCTAAACTATGAAAGCAACCACCCCAACACGAAGTTGCATCAGGACACTATTCAAAAGGGCCACAACACACTGCAGTACACCAGAACTGCAAAAAGAGGAAGAGGAACACCTATACAAGGTATTCGTCAAAAACTGATACCCTCGCAATTTCATCAACAGATGCTTAAGGGAGAGACAACGGAACGAGGACATGCCGCAACCCAAAGGACTAGCCACACTACCATACATCAGGAGCATTTCCGAACTGACAGCCAGACTACTGCGACCACTAGGACTCATAACAGCACACAAACCAACAGCCATGCTCAGACAACAACTCACCAGAACGAAGGACCCGATACCCAACATGAGCAAAACTAATGTAGTGTACAAAATCCCATGCAAGGACTGCACAAAACGCTACATCGGACAAACAGGAAGACAGTTAACGATCCGTATACACAAACACCAACTAGCCACGACACGACACGACACGACCAGCTATCCTTAGTAGCCACACACACAGACGACAAGCAACATGAATTCGACTGGGACAACACTACCATTATAGGGCAAGCCAAACAGAGAACAGCCAGGGAATTCCTAGAGGCATGGCACTCATCCACAGACTCTATCAACAAACACATCGACCTGGACCCAATATACCGGCCACTACAGCGGACAGCTGGAACTGACAACCGGAAGCGGCAGAGACAGGCCACTATAAATGCCGGAGGAAACAGCACAGAAGCGCTTCACAGGAGGCTCCCAAGCACTGAGGATGTCATCTAGACAGGGGACGAAACGTTTGCAAGACAAATTCCCAGCTCGGCGAACAGAACCACAACAACGAGCACCCGAGCTACAAATCTTCTCCCAAACTTTGAACTATAAACTCATGCACTATAACACCCAGATCCCTCTGTATCTTGGATACTGTAGTTGCTCACATTTAAATCATACTGATCTCCAGGAATCCAGGCTCGCAGTTAGGTATCAGATCAATTAAAAACCAAAGAGATGGTTATCTGTAATGAGCTGTGAGGTCTACTGAAGCCAAAGGGAAAGCTCAGGTGCCCAAAGCATTCAAGGCAACAGCTTGGGTATGTGGGCAGGAGCTAACACTCCATGTTATTTTGTCTGTCCTCAGTCCTACGATCAGGCTTCCAGCTTTTTCCATTTTTGTTTCTGATCCTCAATATTTTATTTCTGTAATGGGTGCTATGGGAAGGAGGAGGTGGAGGGAGCAGATTTTAAATGTTGAAATTAAAAACTCAGAAAAAGAACTAAACGTAATGGAATGGCAGATTTCAACAAGTGTTGCAGCAAAGTAACTCATCCTGTAACTCCTGCACCCATTATTAATTGAACCCGTTCAACGAGTAATCATTCCTTTCGGAGTCCTGGAAATTTTCTGCACAACTAATTCCTCTGAACAGGGTAGAAGCACACGAGACACTGTAAAATTTATTGGCACATGATTATTGCTCATGAGAGCACAGGCACCAATAATAAAATGTTAAAAACATATTTCATTATAGTAAAAATATATGGTCATGAGTTTGTTCAACTGGAAAATCTCTCATTTTTCCATGAGTTGTACTACCAGAGCTGATTAAATTTGATGAGTGGTGCACAGAGTGATGTCTCTATTTTAAAACAGATGTACATTCATTATAAATAGCCACAATGAATAATCCACTCAGCCTGTCACTGCGGGTAAACTTGTACTAATATTATGCAGAAACAACTTAGATGCACAACTTGTCTTGTATGTGTCATTGAGTCAGCAGAACCTCTACATTATTCATATAAAAATCATTGAATCATAAAGAGATTATACAAGGATAAAACTACCTTAAACTTTAAAAAGCATGTGTAGATAATTCCAAACAATCAATCGCAAACTCTGCCAACCGCAACATGTCACGCTCTGTAACATCGACTCAACATTCAAAATGGGTATTGACACCACTGTATGGATGAGTTGGAGGCATGGCAGAGTGACTTACAGTAAACAGTCCACCATATTGAAAATGGAATTGATTTTACTCAGCTAAACAGTAAAGGAAAATGGCAATTTCAGTTGAGGGTCCTGACTCCACACACTGTGTTCCAGTCTGGCTGGTTTTAAATGGCCGGCCTGGGGTCAGCATCTGTTTGTTATAAAGATGGTGTGTAGCTCCAGAGGCTGGAGGCCCATTAGCAGATCCTCCAGTACTGACCCATCAGCAGCTCCAGTAGCCGAGGTGGGTTCTGCAGACTGATAGAGAAACAGAGCGTGCCACAAATAACAACCAAGATACACCTCAGCAGGTATGGCAGCTGGTGTGAAGGGACAAAAATAGAATTAACATTTTAAGTCCAATGTGACTGTTCTTTTTTGAAAAGCAAGGACTGGTAATCCAGAGGCCCAGATTCTGAGGGCGTGGGTTTGAGACCTACCATGAAAGCTGGTGGAATTCAGATTCAATGGATAAATCTAACATCAAGCTAGTGAAACCATAAAACCATCACCTATTGCTGTAAGACCACCTGGTGCACTAGGGCCCTTGAGGGAAGTCAGGTCTAGAAGAGGGAGGTTGCAGATGGTCCTAATCACTGAGACTATGCATTTGTTGGGGGGGGTCCAGATAGCCCATCAATCAGAACAGTCAGTGTCCAATGCAACCCGTCTGTCCTGAACAACAGTAATCATTGTCCATGTAGATGCACCAGATTCCTCAGTCCCTGTTAATGTACTCACCTCATAGATAGTTCAATTTCTATTGAACGTTGTGGAGGTGAATGCTTTCTCCATTCTTCAAATCTGTCCCTAGGAGCAGGGAAGATATAGCGCTTAGTGCCTTTGCATTTGTTATACCTAATAAGGGCCTTCCCTATACCCTTGCACAGAAGTGACTCTTCTCCAGCTGATGCCCTGACCTCCATCCTTGATAGTGACCTTTGATCTTCCTCTGATGGTGACCCTTCCCCAACTCCTTGCCACGGCCTTATTTGTTAATGAAAACTTTGGCCCTTCCCAACCTCTTCACTAAAAAGTGAGAGTGCCTTTCCACTTTCACTACTATCACAAACCCCTCCTCAGTGATATTAATTATCATATCTCCTGGGAAGTGTGAGAATGTACCCCACAATTCAAAGTGAGTCAGACACACATGCGTAGAAAGATACTCTTCTGTGAATCACAATGCAAATCTCAAACTCAACATTAAAAAATTTATTAATTATGGTGAATGAAGAAATGACAGTGTTATAACTAACTTTTCCATTGCAATATAGTTAGTACAGCCTGTGGAAGTCTGGTAACCTGGACATAATGGGTCCAAATCTATTCATATCTGTTTGTGAAATTCATTGAACCTGGCCATTTGTAGGATAGTTTGGGAATTTCAATTACAAATGCTACTGTTATTTTGGAAAAACTAATTGACTAATATCCCCTAGGAAATGGAATCTGCACCCTTACATCCTGTTAGGCCTGCATGTGACTCAGGCTCACACCAAATGATTGACTCTTAATGGAGTCAAGCTAATCAGCAATGAGCAATACATTCTATGTTGTCAATTGAAAACAAATAAAACAAGCATAGCATTGTTGGACAGAATAGGGAAACACCTCACAGAAGCTTGATCAAAACCTTGCCAAACAATAGTGCTGTTACACAAAACCTAGGTAGGATAAGGTTAGCAAGCAGTATGTGTTGGGGTAGAGGGTCCCTCACATGATACTTTACTGCCTCTTCTCCCCATCGTGTCGCCCAGGTTTATGAGGCCTGTTGACATTACCTCTGAAAATAGCACCAGGCAGAACCTAAATCGTTAGCCTCCTTACCCTGGCTGTCCACCTTTTCACATCAAGTAGCCAATCTCATCCCCCAAGCTGGCCTGGTTGAAAATAGTGCATTTTTCTGGAGATATCGTTGTGCTGCAATTACGATCAAGCACCTTTTTTTTAAACATATAGGCTTTGTAATGATATTTATTTGACTTGCTAGTTACTGGGTAAAGAGGCTATGTTTGCTGTAAGTTCTGCCATAAATCCCAGCCATCTCTGACTCAATTGACACACTGACTGAAGGATGCTTACTCAGTAAGTTGAGTCTATTTAAACAGTGCACTACAGCAAACCATCCAATTGCTCAGTCAACAAAGTTGATTGAACAAAAGTCTTTTTGGATGAAGTTGATTTACGACAGCAGCACAAACCAGACTTGGAGCGAATCATCACCCAACCCCAATCTGCTTCACACTGCAGTTCACAAAATGATCTTTCTCACATTTGTTGGAGACTCATTTTTTAGTAATCAGTATCAATCTTACTTGGAATGAAAATGAAACGCCTGGCAATGCTTTCGAAGTTAATGGAATGTTGGTGAAAAACTGGGCGGCACAGTGGCACAGTGGTTAGCACTGCTGCCTCACAGCGCCAGAGACCTGGGTTCAATTCTCACCTCAGGCGACTGACTGTGTGGAGTTTGCACATTCTCCCCGTGTCTGAGTGGGTTTCCTCCGGGTGCTCTGGTTTCCTCCCACAGTCCAAAGATGTGCAGGTCAGGTGAATTGGCCATGCTAAATTGCCCGTAGTGTTAGGTAAGGGGTAGATGTCAGGGTATGGGTGGGTTGTGCTTCGGCGGGGCGGTGTGGACTTGTTGGGCCGAAGGGCCTGTTTCCACACTGTAAGTAATCTAATCTAATCAGTCACTTTTAATTGGTTAGCAACCTGTTCCATACTGTCTGCCATCAACCTAATTTCAGCTGCAGGAAACAGAACACAGTCCAATCTGCAGGAATGTCTCCCAATACACATGGTTATTTCTCCAATGTTGAAGAATTTCCACGACCAACTTCGAAGAAAGAACTGCTTCAATTCTTAGGTCTCAGCAGATTCTATTGGAAGTTTGTTCCAAATCTTAGCACTGTAGTGGCACCGATAACCAATTTGCTGAAGAACAACCACAAAGTTACGGTTGACAGAACAATGCCAGGAAGCATTCGACCATTTGAAGTCAATACTAACCGCCAAACCAGTTTTAGCGACACCAAACTTTTCAAATCCTTTTAAAGTCGCAGCCGATGCTCGTGACATTGGAGTCGGAGCTGTACTCCTACAGGAAGATGAGGATGGGATTGAACTATCATTTGGTTACTTTCAAAGAAGATCAACATCCACCAAAGGAAATACTCCACAATGGAAAAGAGCTATTGAGTTTGGCACTGGCTTTACAACATTTAATGTGTATGTCACGAATGATGTGTTGGAGATGGCTGTGTACACGGATCACAATCTGCTTAAAGTCTTAGAACACTTTAAAGACAATTTCATTGGAGTCTTCTGTTACAGAGTTTTCATTTAAAAATCATACATGTTATTGGTCATAGGACTGCAATCACAGATGCATTATCGTGGATCTAACTAATAAGGTTTAAATGAGATTTGTATTTATTTAATGTTTTATATATATAGGTATATGGGAAGGAGTTAAGATGAACTTATATTAAAGATATCTGTATGTTAAGGTAATGTATTTAAAAAATAGAAAACAATGAAGCTATCTTTTCATTATGATGGTTCATTTTATCTTGGGGGCAGGTGTTTGAAGACATGAGTGTATTGTAACTTTAAGAAAGTTAAAAACTAGGAGAACTACCTAACACAGCACCAAGTATCCTGAACCAAAATGTAACATTTGGTCCAACAACTCGATTAGCTGGTTGCCTGGAAACAAACACAAATTTTAATTCACCCAATCAGTTTAAATTATACCCCAAAATACCAACCTCCAATCAGGTTTGAATTGAGTATATTGACAACCTTAAAAGCCAATTACACAAGCTGATGCTTTGGTGGGGGGGAGGGGGGGGTATAAGACCAGGTAAATTGAACAATTGGGAGGAGAACTGCCAAGCCACTAGAATGTAAAGACTGCCCAAAAAAAAGCTCTCTTATAGGTACCCTTATCAGTCAGTAACCTGTTAAATAGAATCCCCATGAAGAAGAAAAGAAAACAGGAATACAGGGAAGAAGTGAAAGCTGTCTGGTTTTGAGATAAGAAGTTTTGTTTAGTTAATCTTAATTGGGATTTTTTAATCAGATCAGTATTGTGGAAGGGAAAGTAAAAGATGGGTTAGAGGAAGGAGTTGTAAATAGTTGTTGTTAATTATTCTCTGTTATACTTTAAGAAATAAAGTTGTTATTTTTATTTTAAATAGTTCTTGGCCTCTTGAATATTTACAGATTACTTCATGGGATAAACCTTTTCTGTGTTGCTGCTTTAAGTTAAGCAGAAGGGTTTACCCTGTGTCATAAAAGTCACAACTGTTGATCATGCTTGGAGCCTGCACTGCTTTAAGTGACTATGATTGGACTTTACAGGTGGAATTTGTTGGTGTTTATTTGCCAACTGCTGCATTCATCTTTGCGTTCTGTAGGGTCAACCTTCCATGACCAGAGTTATATCTGAAGAACGTCACCTCTGCTTTCACGAATTCGGTTTTATTTAAGTTGATCACCAGTTTTGCTTGTCGTAGTCATTCAAAGAGCTCTGCCAACTGTACCATGTGATCCTTCCAAGACTTACTAAAGATTACTACATTGTCCAAATAGACTGCACAGTTTGTTAACCCAGCCATAATTCTGTTCATGTGTCTTTGGAATGTGACAGGGTACGTTCTTCATTCCAAAGGGCATCACTTTAAATTGATGTCGCCCGTTCAGAGGTTACAAACACAGAAATGTCTTTTGCCATCTCTGATAAACACACTAAGTCCAACTTAGTGATGTAACTGGCTTGTCTGACTTTCTTGATACAGTCCTCCAATCTAGGAATTGGATATGAGTCCAATTTTGTAATGGCGTTGACCTTCCGATAATCCACGCAGAATCATTGAGTCCCGTCTGGTTTGGGAACGAGACAATTTGCGAACTCCACTCGCTCTGGCTTGGTTCGATGACGTCCTCGTTGAGCATGGCCTCTACCTCCATCTGGACCTGTCTGGCTTTGAAGAGATTAAGCCGATAAGGGTGTTGTTTTATCAGAGCAGTATTCCCTATGTCTACTTCATGTACAATAGCATTAGTCCTCCCCATCTGGTCTTTACATATGTCCTTATACTACAGTAACACATCTTTCAACTGTGTTCTATGCTCCTGAGACAGATACCTTACTAACCTATCCCACTCCTCAAGGACTTCTTCATTTTTAATCTATTTTAAGGCACCTCAAAATCCACACCATTTGAATTTGATTCCTCACTCTGCAGGGAAGTCACTAACACCTGTTTCTCCAGATCTTTCTCTCTACTATAATACGGTTTCAACATGTTCACATGAAAATCCTGATACCTCTTTTTTTATCTGGCATCTTTACTGGATAGTTCATCTGACTCAACTTTTTCTCATTTTATAGGGACCTCTAAACCTGGCTTTGAAGGAATCTCTTATCACTGGTAACAGTACGAACACGTCATTCCTCTCAGGAAAATGTCTGAGTCTCAGAGCTTTTATCTGCCATCTCTTTCATTCTATGCTGTGCCCTCTTTCGGTGCTGTTTAGCTAACTCATCTACTCTATTTAATCTCTCCCTCACCTCTGATACATAATCTAAGTGTAAGATCTTCAATTTTATTCCTGTCAATCTTTCTTTAATTAATTCCAAAAGGCCTCTCACTTCATGCCCTAATATTAACTCAATGGGAGTAAACTGAGTAGATTCATTTGGGGCATCTCTAAATGGCAAACAATACAAATGGGATACCTTTATCCCAATCATTCGGGTAATCCTGACAGTACGCTCTCAACATGGTCTTCAGGGTCTGATGCCACCTTTCTAAAGCTCCCTGGGATTCAGGATGATACACCCTGGATTTAAAGTGCTGTAAACCTAAGCTATCCATAACCTCCTTAAACAGCCTAGCAATAAAATTTGACCCTTGGTCCAACTGAATCTCTCTGGGTAGCCCATACCATGTGAAGAAAGCTACTTAACTCTCTGCCACCCTTTTTGCCTTGATACTTCATAATGGAATTGCCTCCGGGAATCTGGTAGACACATCCATCCTGGCTAACAAGTACTGGGAGGGGACCTACACTATCAATTATAACCCGAGTGAAAGGTTCTTCAAATGTGGGAATTGGCAACAAAGGGGCTGGTTTTATTACTGCCTGCATCTTAACTATCATATGGCATGTATGACACGTATGGCAAAAGGTAACCACATCCCTGTGCATCCCTTGCCAATAAAAATGTTTTTGTACCTTAGCCTGAATCATTCATACCCCTAGGTGACCTCCTACAGGTAGTTCTCGTGCTACCCATGACACCTACCGTTGGTATGCTACCGGCAACACAATCTGGTGGACTTCAGCCCATCTCTCCATTGCACTAACCTGCCATGGTCTCCATTTCTTCCTTAGAATTCTATTTTTCAGATAATAACCTTCTGGAATATTCTCTGCCTCCTTTTTGGAGTACGCATCCACATATATATCTTTTACTGTCTTGTCTTGGTGTTGCAAGTCCCTTGGCCCTTCAGGACTAAACATTTCTGTCTGACTCCTGCCTGTTCAGGATTTTCCTGCACCATTATGTCAAACAGGGTATCCGCTAACTGAACCTCAACATCTTCATCTTTCTCTTTAATTTTTGCTTTGTGCTGTGACTTATGATTGTGGGATCTGGTTATCAGTCTGGGAAAATACCAGGATATTTCTGTTTTAACTCCTCAGTTTATTGGTCTTCCTTGGGCTTCTCCCCAACCAGGGGTGTCACTCCCACCTTGGACACTGTCAAATCATTCCCAAGAACAAACCGGATTCCTGGAACTGACACTCTGTCAATCATTCCCACTGTTACTTCCCCAGGCTTGATTTGGCACTCCAACCTGACCTAACATAGGGGAATGCTCAATTTCTACCCATCTTTCCCACAAATTACCGCACTGTCAGGTAACAGATCAGAAAGAGTGCCTATTCGCTTATCCCTTACTATCAGCAACTGTTAGATCCTGTCTCTCTCAAAATTATAACTTCTTGTCCTTCTCCCCCTGTTCTTTCTGAGCAAACATTACCCACAGAGGCAAATTCTTTGTAGAGATCAGGTACTAACTCCATACCCAGTCCCTGCCCAGACTGTGCCCTCTCCTGCAACTCCTCACCTCTTCTTGGGATTTCCTTTACTACCTTCACTAACGCCACTGGCTTAGTTCTTTTACTACATCTTTTCCCACAGCCCCTTCCTTTAACAACCAGCACTGTGGCTTTACGTGTCCCACCTTCTGACAGTGAAAGCGCCTTTTCCCAGTCTCCTTCTGAAACCACCAGCACTGTAATTTTCTGGATGTAGGTTTGCTCGCTGAGCTGGAAGGTTCATTTCCAGACGTTCCGTCACCCTACCAGGTAACATCTTCAGTGAGCCTACGGGCAAAGCACTGCGGGTGATTTCTGCTTTCTATTTATATGTTTGGGTTTCTTTGGGTTGGTGATGTCATTTCCTGTGGCGATGTTATTTCCTGTTCTTTTTATCAGGGGATGGTGGATAGCATTTAACACAAAGTGTTTGATGATAGAGTTCCGGTTAGAATGCCATGCTTCCAGGAATTGTTGTGTGTGTCTCTGTTTGGCTTGTCCTAGGATGGATGTATTGTCCCCAGTCGAAATGGTGTCCTTCCTTATCTGTATGTGAGGATACGAGTGAGAGAGGGTCATGTTTTGTGGCTAGTTGGTATTCATGTATCCTGGTGGCTAGTTTTCTGCCTGTTTGTCCAATGTAGTGTTTGTTACAGTTCTTGCATGGTATTTTGATGGCTCTTCACAGGAGGCTCCCAAGCACTGAGGATGTCACCTAGACAGGGGACTAAACGTCTGCAACATAAATTCCCAGCTTGGCAAACACAACCACAACATTGTCTTATCTTTCTGATATTCCCCATGGAAATCACTGCAGCTGGAGCCCTAGTTGCCTTGTGCAATTTTGAAGACAGTGCAGAAGGAAACAATGATTGAAACAGTGATTCAGCAATTCCAGCAAGAACAGAAGCCTCCAGAGAGAGACACTTCAGGTGAAGATCCACCAACAAGTTGGAGGAGAATGATGAGCTCCAAGATCCATGGGCTTTTGTTTTCTCAACTCACTGATAGACAGTGCAGGCACCAATTAAGGATGTCTCACCCCATCATCACTAAACTGAGTCATCTGCAGGAAAAAGACTTTGGAGAAATTTCATCCAATGATTGTCAAGGCTACAGTTACCATGAATCTTTATGTCAGCCATTCATTTCAGAGAGCAACCGGGAACGAGTATAGCACCTCTGTTTGCTTGGCTTATATGTGCACCTGGGATGTTACTGATGCCATTTTCTTCAGAGTACATCTCTTAATATCCTTCTCCCTTGATGATGAGAGAGAGAAAGAGAAGCTGCTTCCATTTTAGGGAGCATTCTGAGCAAAATTTAATGCTACTAAATTTTTCAGTGGTCATAGCGGATAAGCTACTATTGTGGAGATGGGCATAGAGGTTCTAGGTAGCGGGGAGGGCTCAGGGATTCCAGTCAGTATTACATCTTAACACATCTTAATTGAACTGTGTATCTTAATTGGAGGAGAAAGTAAGGACTGCAGATGCTGGAGATCAAAGCTGAAAATGTGTTGCTGGAAAAGTGCAGCAGGTCAGGCAGCATCCGAGGAGCAGGAGAATCAACGTTTCGGGCATGAGCCCTTCTTCCTGAAGAAGGGCTCATGCCCGAAACGTTGATTCTCCTGCTCCTTGGATGCTGCCTGATGTGCTGCGCTTTTCCAGCAACACATTTTCAGCAATGTGTATCTTAATTGACTATCACTGCTTATGGGTGCGTTGCTTCCCCAACCTTCTGCTGGTGGATTCTGTCTTGATCTGAAATCGGGCCAAATGTTCAATAGGGCATGGCACACTGACTTTGTAATACAAACTGATTACATAGCACACTGATGAGATTTAGATTTAGATTTTATTGTCATGTGTACTCAAGTACAAAGGTACAAGAGTGCAGTGAAAAATGTACAATGTCGCTACACCAACTTAGGTACCTGGGTACAAAATCTTAGATACAAAAATAGAAATTAAAGAAATAAGCTAAAATGTTCATCATTGCGGTTCATCACCTTAAGGCATTGAACTAGATACATCAACTTTCTGACCTTGTGATTGCATCTTTTAAATTATTTTTACCACCTTATCAGTATATATCTTTTGGGAGCCATTGTTAGCTCAATTCTAAAATTTGATTTGATCCTGGTGTAGTAAATTTGATGAATGTCACCGAAAGTGAGATCCACTTTGATAATGACACTACCTGAAAGGTGATTAATGATTGAATCATTGAGCCCAATAATACATGATTGTGCAGTGGGCAGATCAAAAACCTAATCTCTTCAGCACTGAGAGGACTTCACTAAATATTTCAGTGGAGGAATGTGAGTCATGCCCCAATCTTAGTCGAATCAAATTGTAAATTTCTTGGTGTCAAAAACATTTGAGTTAGTTATGATTTGTAACCTATTCAAATTTTGCAAGAAGCAAAGAATGGTGCAAAGAATCTTTCGGATAACTTAGGGACACTTTATTCGCATTGCACAAACTCTATAACCGCCCAATTATCAGAACAATAGATCATAATCCCATATTACTTATAGACATTTTGAACGTTTAAGTGTGGTTAACAAATAACTAAGGAAGTAAAATCAGAAGCTATTCAGAGAGAGGGAATGTAACATCTGACAAGGTGCTGACAAGCTTTCAAAGGGATGGATTTAAAATTAAGAAATACATGACAAATATAATGTAATCTCTTGAGAGTTATTTCAGACTATGAACATAATGGGGAAAAAAAGTAGTTCAATTTTCCAATTTCTCCTCTTCTTGAACAAGCCATAAAGATGGATCCTTATACCTTTTTAACTTCATCTTCTTTTTGGACACACTTCTACTTATAATGTGTGTTTGTGTTGCATTATCTGTTCTTCTTGTGTTTAGTAACTAATAACTCACTTCTTGGTTAATTCAAAGAAGGCCAAGTTAAATTGTCTCATTGTAAAACAAATGCATTTCTTCTGTGGGAAAGGTATACCCAGGAAAGAGAGTCTTTGTAAATTAACCTTGTTGCAACCAACCAAGAAGGAGGAGGGGTAAATAAAGAATTAACTCCCCGGAGTTAATTCACTCCTCCTCACTTGACAATTTGGGATAGTCTGTGCGGTAAATCATAACTCAGGGAACCTGAGTCGTAACAAATTAATGCTGTAACCTTGTCAGGCTGCAAAACAAAACCAATATTTTAGATAGTAAGTTAATACATACCAAAGACAAGGTGTTCTCAGTAACAACCCAACAGAGTCCACTTGCCAATAAATTCACTTTTCATGTTATATATGTTGTTCGCCTGAAGACTCAGCATTCTTGTAATTTTGCCCTAATGGGTATAAGATGAAAAGCATTGACATCCTGTCTCTTTTTTTAAGAAAAACTCACTATCCAGGTATTCTGAAGACAGCCAATTGAGGAGGCGTTATTCATTTGTGATGAAACTTGGAAACATTGCTGCAGAATTTGTGCAGGATTCTTCAGATGTGGAATGTCCTCCCCGCTACAAAAACAGTCAGTGAAGATCTTATGGCCACCAATCACAGCAGTCCCACAGCACTTTTAACTCGCCATTGATTGATAACTGGCTGGAGGTGTGAGTTCTATCCCTCACACTATGGAAACCCCTGCCTCAAAGCGATGACGGCCAACCAGATTTTCCAGTAGCTCTGTGTCAACAGCACCATCAAGAAATGGTGGACACTGCTACGAGCACGGGTAACCCCCAGTTTCTAAGTTCCAAGAGCCCAGGGCTAGAGAAGTGCAGAAGTCTCATGGCAGTGAGTGAAGATGAGGCCTGCATGGGGGGTGATGCAGTGAAATGATTGGGGGACAGTTTGTAAGACCATGAAGGCATGGAAAACCCAGTTGATACAGGTAGGGGCAAACAGGGGGTGGTACCAATAAAGAAACAGAGACCATGAGGGGTGGGTGCTCTCCTACATAGACCTTTTGCAATCGAGGTCTGAATAGACAAATCTGCCAGATGTCACCCTCATCCCTGATCTCTTCCCGATTGCTTAGGAACCTCAGCCAAGATGCAATAGCTCACTTCTCCCTGTGTGTCATGCTTCCTCAACTTAAACATAATTTATCTTAAGCTGGCTTTTCTTTTCTATAGTTCACTATTTGGATTTAACTTTTTCAGCACATTAGATGTGGCCGATGTTATGTAACACTATTTCAATGAAGGATTGCAGTTTGCTGCTGCTTTTCTTTGAACTAACTCAACTATTATTCAGCCTTTGGGCATATTGTTCTTATGCTGTGATAAATAAATCTTGTCCAGCCCGAGAAACTCTGAAGACCTTAACAGAACATTAGGTGCTTTGCAAAACCAAAGTTGTGTTTGCAAACACAGCAGGGAAACCTAAAACCCGAAGTTTCTCAGTGTGCAAACAGATAATGCACTGCACTCACTTCAAATGTATCGAAGGGCGGCATGGTGGCACAGTGGTTAGCACTGCTGCCTCACAGTGCCAGAGACCTGGGTTCAATTCCCACCTCAGGCGACTGTCTGTGTGGAGTTTGCACATTCTCCCCGTGTCTGCGTGGGTTTCCTCCAGGTGCTCCGGTTTCCTCCCACAGTCCAAAGATGTGCAGGTCAGGTGAATTGGCCAATCTAAATTGCCCGTAGTGTTAGGTAAGGGGTAAATGTAGGGGTATGGGTGGGTTGCGCTTCGGCGGGGCAATGTGGACTTGTTGGGCCGAAGGGCCTGTTTCCACACTGTAAGTAATCTAATCTAAGAAGGATTTTAGCCTTTAAAGCCCCTGTCATTGTAGCAATTACTTGAAGGTAATTCTACTCCATTCACTTTGACAAAAGCCCCGACCTCATTCTGATGAGACTACAGTGACTTCTTAAAATTTGGAACGTAACAATTTTTTTAAAAGTAAAAACAAAAACATTTTAACCATAAAAATTAAAACACCAGCCCCAATACAGCATTCCCTTCTCAATGTTTTGCAACAAATTCCATTTTATATTTAACTAGCCTTTGATTATCACTTATAATGTGTCGAAGGCTTGGATGGAGCATAATACCCGGGCTTCATGTACACCTAATAATGTTACAAGATGGCAACAGAGGAGTTCCTTATAATCTTACAACCTCAATGTAACATCAATTAAAAATGAAAAGGTCATTTAACTTATCACAATTTAGTGCTTTCCGACTAATACTGCTAATGCTATAGGTTCCTCATATAGATGAGCATCCACATGAAGGAGACCAGAACCAAGCTAATTCATGTAAATTAAGATCCTATTATATCAAGGGCAGATTAACTGGGATCTGAGGAAAACCTACTGAGGCTCTCCCTCCAAGCTGAAGCAAGGTCCCCTCCAACATAAATGATCTGGAGGAAGATATAGGTGGCCTAATTAGCAAGTTTGGAGATGATACTAAGATTGGTGGAGTAGCAGATAATGAAGGGGACTGTCAGAGAATACAGCAGAATATAGACAGGTTGGAGAGTTGAGCAGAGAAATGGCAGATAGTGTTCAATCCAGACAAATGTGAGGTGATGCATTTTGGGCGATCCAATTGAAAAACAAACTATACAGTAAAGAGAAAAGCCCTGGGGAAAATTGATGTACAGAAAGATCTGGGTGTTCAGGTCCATTGTTCCCTGAATGTGGCAATGCAGGTCAGGAGAATGGTCAAGAACGCATACGGCATGGTTTCCTTCATCAGACAGGATATTTCGTACAAGAGTTGGCAGGTCATGTTACAGTTGTATAAGACTTTGATTCGGCCACATTTGGATTTGATTCAGCATACAGTTCTGCTCGCCACATTACCAAAAGGATGTGGATGCTTTGGAGGTTCACCAGGATGTTGCCTGGTATGGAGGGTGCTGGCTAGGAGGAGAGGTTGAGGAGATTAGGATTATTTTCATTGGAAAGAAAGAGGTTGAGGGGGGACCTGATTGAGGCCTACAAATCATAAGAGGTGTCGACAGGGTAGATAGCAAGAAACATTTTTCCAGAGCAGAGGACTCAATTGCTAAGGGGTCACGAGTTCACAGTGAGAGGGGAAAAGTTTAGGGGAGATTAACGGGGAAGGTTCTTCACACAGAGGGTAGTCACAGAGTTTCAGCGTTGCCAGCTGAAGTGGTAGAGGCAGTTATGATAGCATCATTTAAGATGTATTTAGACAGATACATGAATGGGCCGGGAGCAGAGGGATACAGATCCTTGGAAAATAGGCAGCAGATTTCAATAGAGGATCTGGATCGGCGCTGGCCTGGAGGGCCGAAGGGCCTGTTCCTGTGCTGTCAGGTTCTTTGTTCTAAGTTTGAAACCACTCTGACTTGGAACTGGACTGCCGTTTTTCATTGTCACTGAATCAAAAACCTGAAACTCACTTTCCAAATGGTACCATCAGCTTACCATCAACCACCACCCTATCCACCCCTCAGCCCCACACCATGGAGTGCAGGGGATAGACAGCGGTACATCACCAACCTCTCAAGAGCAATTAGAGATGGGCAATGAATATTGATCCAATCAACGACACTCATGAAAGAATTTTAAAAAGGAAGGATGCAAGGTATGTCAGAGCCTTGTGTGCCCAAGGCTAGCTATCCCCCTTCTCCAGAACACGTACTCCAAACATATTCACCATCATTAACTTGCAATTGGATGGGTGGCCTTCACTCAGCCCAACCATTCTCCTCCAAGTCCCCCCTGAATCATTGATTTCAGCTGAGTCTATGTTAAGCTTCAAAAGTGAAAAACTCAAGTAAGAATCGAGGAATTTTAGGAATGAGGAATTTTTTGAGAAATTTCACATAACTTTCATTCTGTTTCCTCCTTTCAAACCTTTTTTTTGTAAAATCATGGCCTTAATTTCTCAGAATATTATCATTTGTGGTACTTTTTAAAATTCATTCTCATGATAAGGGCATGGCCAATATTATTGCCCAGAGGGCAGTCAATTACAGGCCAAACCAGGTGGCAGCTTCCTTCCTTCAGGGATATTAGGGAACCAGGTAGGCTTTTCCTGGCAACTGATTCACAGTCATCATTAGGCTCTTAATTCCAGATATTCTGTTGAATTGAAATCCCACCATCTGCTCTGGGGGGATTTGAACCCAGGCCTGCGTAATATCACCTGGGCTGTTTAGTTAGCAGCCCAACGGTAATACCACCAGGCCATCACCTTCCATTGTGAGAGATGTTTAGATATTCATGTAAGAATAACTCGACCTAGTGTCTCCTATTGCCCATATATTTCTCTATTACAATAAAATTCTCATCAACTTTGAATATCCCCAAATCAAAACTGTTGGATTGTGCTGAGTTGGTTGGTCTCAGCTACGCTCGATGTGAATCCATTACACTTGTGCCCCCAAGGTAGGAAACAATAATGAGTCAGCCTTCCCACTTCTGACCGCTGTGCAGACCGCCACTGAAATATCTCTCCCTGGACAGCTGCAAATAAAGGTTTTAATGTGCTTTGTCTAATATGGACAGTAAAGTGAAGGCTTTGCTAATGCTATATATGGCTTGTTCATGAAGAATAGCCCTAGGATAAGGAGCAGACAGACTGTCAGAATCCATAAACTACATGAGTCCCCACTCAGATGGAAATATTTTATCTTCAAAAGGTTAAGACTATGGCATTTGATTTTATCGTGGAGTATTTCTTTAAATAGTTGCTGGAGACCATGTTAGAAATGATTTGGATTGACTCTAAGCTGACCTTTAGATTTTAAATTCCGTAAGTCACAGGCAGCATCTACTTCCATCCCAGCAATTGCCCCCCTCTCCATCTCAGCTTCAGCTCAGCTGATGGTGAAACTTTTATCCTGGTCTTCGTCACCTCCACACTTGGCCATTCCAACACCCTGCTGGCCAGTGTCCCAAATGCTCCATGTCTGTAAAATACAGCTCACTCAAAATCTTGTTGCCTGTTTGTATCCCCCAAAAAGGACAGTTGTTTGTTCCTCCCCACCACCTACTTCAATGTAGGCCAGGGGTAATACAGAGGTGGGGATTGGTGGTATAATGGGGCAGGAGGGTGTAGACAGAGGTCCTATCATCTACCAACTCAACATGATTAAGTTTTTTGGTAAGAAGAGTCATCCTGAGGTCTAAAGTAACCTCTTGAACACCTCACCCTGAATGCTGCTGGTCTTCAGGACAGGGAGAAAGTGAGGACTGCAGATGCTGGAGAGTCAGAGTCGAGAGTGTGGTGCTGGAAAAGCACAGCAGGTTAGGCAGCATCCAAGGCGCAGGAGAATTGACGTTTTGAGCATAAGCCCCTCATCAAGAATGTGAGGGGAAAGGGAGCTGAGAGATAAATAGAAGGCTGAGGTTTGGGCTGGGGGTGGTGGTGGTTAGCTGGGAAGGCGATAGGTGTACGGAGGTGGGGGGTGATTGTGATAGGTCGATGGAGAGAGTGGAGCAGGTAAGTGGGCTGGAAGATGGACAGGTGGGGCAGATCAAGAGGGCAGAGGGTTGGATCTGGGATAACTGGGGGGGATAAGGAGGGGGGAAGAGAGAAGAGAAAACTGGTGAAGTTGACATTGATGCCTTGTGGTTGAAGGGTTCCAAGGCAGAAGATGAGGCGTTCTTCTTCCAGTTGTTGGATGGATTGGATTTGGCGGTGGAGGAGGCCCAGGACATGTATGTCCTTGGTGGAGTAGGAGGAGGTGTTGAAGTGGTCGGTCCCAGAGCAGTGGAATTGTTTGGGGCGTGTGTCCGAGAGATGTTCCCTGAAACCTTCTGCGAGTTGGTGTTTTGTCTCTCCAATGTGGAGGAGACAACATCAAGAGCAACGGCCACAGTAGATAAGGTGAGTGGATGTGCAGGAAAATATGTGAAAAGATCCTTTGGGGCTTTGGACAGAGGGGAGAGGAGAGGTGTGGGCACAGGTTCTATACCACTTGCAGTGGCAAGGGAAGGTGCCAGGCCTGGAGGTTGGGTTGATGGGGGGTGTGGACCTAATGAGGAAGTCATGGAAAGAATGGTCTCTGTGGAATGCAGATAGGGGTGGGAAGGGAACTATACCTCTGGTGGTGGGGTCTGAGTGTGGGTGGCAGAAATCATAGAATCCCTACAATGTGAATTAGGCCCAACAAGTCCAAGGAGGGCCCGAGGAGGTAGGGGAGGTCCTTAATGAATACTTTACTACAGTATTCACTAGTGAGAGGGATCTTGTCGTTTGTGAGTATAGTGTAAAACAGGCTGATACACTCAAAAAGGTTGATGTTAAGAAGGAGGATCTGCTGGAAATTTTGAAAAACATGAGGATAGATAAGTCCCTTGGGCCAGACGGAATATACCCAAGGTAGTGAGGGAAGAGATCGCTGCACCTTTAGCGATCTTTGCATTATCACTGTTAACTGGAGTAGTACCAGATGATTGGAGGGTAGCAAATGTTATTTCCTTGTTCAAGAAAGGGATTAGGGATAATCCTGGGAATTACAGACCAGTCAGTCTTATGTCAGTGGTGGGCAAATTATTGGAAAGGATCCTGAGAGACAGGATTCATGATTATTTGGAAAAGCATAGCTTGATTAGAGATCGTCAGAATGGCTTTGTGAGGGGCAAGTCATGCTTCACAAACCTTATTAATTCTTTGAGGATGTGACAAAGCATATTAATGAAGCAGTGGATGAGGTGTACATGGATTTTAGCAAGGCGTTTGATAAGGTTCCTCATGGTAGGCTCATTCAGAAAGTAAGGAGGCATGGGATACAGGGAAATCTGGCTGTCTGGATACAGTATTGGCTGGCCCATAGAAAACAGAGAGTGGTGGTAAATGGAAAGTAGATGGGCTATTGTAGGTTGCAATGGGACATTGACAGGATGCAGAGCTGGGCTGAGAAATGGCAGATGGAGTTCAACCTGGAAAGTGTGAAGTAATTCATTTTGTAAGGTCAAAGTTGAATGCAGAATACAGGGTTAAAGGCAGGATTCTTGGCAATGTGAAGGAACAAAGCGATCTTGGGGTCCACATCCATAAATCCCTTAAAGTTGCCATCCAAATTAATAGGGTTATTAAGAAGGCATATGGTGTGTTGGCTTTCATTAGCAGGGGGATTGAGTTTGAAAACTGTGAGGTTATGCTGAAGCTTTAGAGTGGTGCAGAGGAGAGATTTACCAGGATGCTGCCTGGACTGGAGGACAGGTCATACGAAGAAAAGTTGAGGGAGCTAGAGCTTTTCTCATTGGAATGAAAAAGGATTAGAGGTGACTTAATAAAGGTGTACAGGATGATGAGCGACATAGATAGAATGGATAGCTGGACACTTTTTCCCAGGGTGGAAATGGCTATCACGAGGGGCATAACTTTAAGGTGATTGCAGAAAGGTTTGGAGAGATGTCAGAGGTAGCTTCTTTACACAGAGTGTGGTGGGTGTGTGGAATGGACTGCCAGCAGTGGTAGTAGAGTCAGATACATTTAAGCAACACTTGGATAGGCAAATGGATGATAATACAATGAAGGGTTTGAAGATTAATTTGGTCTTAGAGTAGGATAAAAGCTCAACACAACATTGAGGACTGAAGGGCCTGTATAGTGCTATGATCCAAGTCCACACCGACCGTCCAAAGAGTATCCCACTTAGACCCATTCTCTTATTATATTACATTTCCCCTGACTAATGCACCTAACCTGCACATCTCTTAACACTATGGATATTTTAGCATGGCCAATTCACCTAACCTGCGCATCTTTGGATTGTGGGAGGAAACCGGAGCACTCAAAGGAAACCCACACAGACACAGGGAGAATGTCATAGTCATAGAGTCATAGAGATACACAGCATGGAAAGAGACCCTTTGGTCCAACCCGTCCATGCCGACCAGATATCCCAACCCAATCTAGTCCCACCTGCCAGCACCGAGCCCATATCCCTCCAAATCCTTCCCATTCATATATCCATCCAAATGTCTCTTAAATGTTGCAATTGTACCAGCCTCCACCACATCCTCTGGCAGCTCATTCCATACACGTACCACCCTCTGCATGAAAAAGTTGCCCCTTGGGTCTCTTTTAAATCTTTCCCCTCTCACCCTAAACCTATGCCCTCTAGTTCTGGACTCCCCGACCCCAGGAAAAAGACTTTGCCTATTTACCCTATCCATTCCCCTCATACTTTTGTAAATCTCTATAAAGTCACCCCTCAGCCTCCGACGGTCCAGGGAAAACAGCCCCAGCCTGTTCAGCCTCTCCATATAGCTCAAACTCTCCAACCCTGGGAACATCCTTGTGAATCTTTTCTGAACCCTTCACACAAACAGTTGCCCAAGGCAGGAATCAATCCCAGGTCCCTGGCTCTATGAGGCAGCAATGTTAACCATTGAGCCACCATGGTACCCAAATATTCCTTACAGCAACAAGTAAGATCAAAATAATGGAAAATAGTGCCCTATATCCAGATATTCGTGGGATTACAGGTGAGGACCAAAGCAGGTTCTATCCTTTTTGCGGTTGGAGGGATGGGGTTCAAGGGTGGGATGTGGGAGGTGGGAAGTGGAGGAGAGGCACTGAAGGCATTGTTGATTACTTGGGAGAGAAAATTGCAGTCCTGGAAATAGAAGGTCATCTAGGATGTCCTGGAGTAGAATTGCTCCTCCTGAGAGGCGGAGAGGAATTGGGAGGAAGGGATCACATTTTATGGGGGTGGGGCATAGTACAAGTAGCAGTGGGAGTCAGTGGGTTTGAAACAGATGTTCATGTTGAGTCAGTCACCAGAGATGGAGATGGTAAAATCCAGGAAGGGGAGGGAGCTGTCCAAGATAGTCTAGGTGAACTTCACATCAGGGTGGAGGCGTTACTAAAATTAATTAACTATTCCACCCCCTCGTGGGAGCACGAAGTGATGCCGATACAGTCATCGATGTAGTGGCGGAAATGGTGCCAATGTAACTGCGAAAGATGGAATGTTCCATGTATTCTACAAAGAGGCAGGCAGAGCTGGGGCCCGTGGGGGTCCCCATGGTTACTCCTTTGGTCTGAAAGAACTGGGAGGATTCGAAGGAGAAGTTGTTGAGGGTGAGGACCAGTTCCACCAACCGAATGGTTGGGTTGACAGGAGAGGAAGAAACGGAGGGCTTGGAGGCTTTCATTGTGGTGAATGGACGTGTACAGGGACTGGATGTCCAAGGTGAAGATGAGGTGTTGGGAGTTGGGGAAATGAAACTCATTGAGAAGGTAAAGGGTGTGGGTGGTGTCCTGAATGTATGGGTTGAGTTCATGGACCAAAGGGGACAGGTTAGTGTTGATATATGAGGAGATAAGTTCGGCGGGGCAAGAGCAGGCAGAGACAATAAATCAGCCAGGGTGTCAAGTTTGTGAATTTTGGTAAGAGGTGGAACAGGGAAGTGTGAGGCTCTGGGACTATGAGGTTGGAGGCTGTGGATAGGAGATCCGCAGAGGTGATGAGGTTGCAGACATTCTGGGAGATGAAGGTTTGGTGATGGGAGGTGAGGTCTTGGTCGAGGGGGCAATAGGAGGAGGTCTCCATGGGTTGGTGCCTGGTTTCAGCAGTGTAGAGGTCGGTGTGCGAAACTACCACTACCACCCTCCCTCCACCCCTCCCTCCACAGGTGTAAATCATTCCCATGTGTATAGCCCATGCACATGCCCAACAGAGAAGGTACACCAGATCCAGGCACCTTCCTTGCAGGTCAGGAGACACCCTCCCAATAAATTCATCCCACCCCACTTGCCAGGATCTCCCTGAATGGCCTCAGTGACCTTTCAGTGATCATCTACCTTCTCTTCAGGGTTCAAGTGATGATCCTGCCCCTGGACCCTAATGCAGTAGTCACTGTTTCCAGAGGGGCTACCAGTACTAGAGAGTCACCATTCTCGAGGAGAAAGTGAGGACTGCAGATGCTGGAGATCAGAGTTGAAGAGTGTGGTGCTCGAAAAGCACAGCAGGTCGGGCAGCATCCTGAGGAGCAGGAGAATCAACATTCCGAGTATAAGCTCTTCATCAGGAACTTCATCAGGACTAGTCACCATTCTCTGACTAGTCAGCAGGTCTCAGAGGGCAGGACCTTCAATTTGACGACACTGACGACACTGTCATAACAAGTGAAGAGTGGCCTGGAAGGTCCATGGCATCGTTGGCACCAGCTCTCCAGCAGGTGGATCGACTCACAGCCACAACCATTAAATTTAGCCAAACATCTCCCTCATCCTTCATTCCTGTCAGATCTCCAGATTCTCTCATTTAAAATTCTTGTCCCGTTTCTAAAATTTAGTGACCTTAATCTCACTTTTTCTTCAACCTGCTACAGTCCTGCTGTCTCCATCCACTCCAGATCCCCCTTCCCCTCCACGCCATGTCACCTGCTCACCATCATCAGAGCTCCCCATCCTTCTGTTTTCAGTGTTGTATGTACCCCTTACTCTCTATGTCCCTCTACTGGTGAGTCATGTCTTAAGCCATCAAGGGTTCCCCCACTGAAATTTCTTCTGTATACCTCTCAGCCTCTTCATTTTCCACTTTTCCTTTAAAAACCTCAGTCATTGAATCACAGAATAGTTACAGCACCTAAGATGGCAGTGTGTATGTGGCTTTGTGAAGCAACAATTCACCTTCTACCATTCTGCTGCCTTTTCTCCATAACATTCTTTTTTCTTTTCACATAATCAATTAATCCTTTTAGAAAGTTTCAATTGGTTCTGCCTCCACCGCGATCTCAGACAACACATTTCACATCATGACAATGTTTTTCCTCGTGTCTTCATTGTTTCTTTTACTAAACTCCATCGCTCCTTCTGAAATCTCCTCCTTTAGTTTTACATCCACCTTGATGTGCTTTAAAGGCTTCTGAAATGCTTTGATCCAAGGTGATTCAAATCAGTTTTATATGAACAGTTTGTTCAAGTTCCTGCCTAACTCTTGACTGAAACCATGACATGTAACACACACTGCATTGGAATTCCACAGATATAATAACAGTTCAATTGATTTCATTTAGATGCAGTTAAATCTGTGATAGAGTGAGAATTTTAAACAGTGTGTGTGTTTGTGTATAAAATCAGTTCGATGAATGGTCATGAACCTGTTAACTATAGTCAGATCATTGGTATGCTACTAGGTGTTTTTGAGCCACATTTTCTCGTAAATTTTGAACAGCTGACACCCCAAACACTACATAAGTCTATAAGTATGTAAAATGAATTCTATTAGGATAACTACTATCTCAGGATTTGTGGCTGCAGTTATATATCATATCAATTTTACATTGAGCAGGGACCATTCCCACTCGGACACCCTGGTCCACTCCTCCTTCACTCCCAACACCTCCACACATTCCCATGGCACCTTCTTCTGCAGTTGCAGAGGGAGTAATATCTGCCCAGTTGCTTCCTCACCCTCACTCTCCAAGGCCCCAGACATACCTCCCAAGTGAAGCAACCATTTACCTGAACTTCACTTAATCTAGTCTAAATAAAAACTGAAGGTACTGCAGGTGCATCTGAGAAAGGGTCACTCCCTGAAATGGTCACTTTGATTTCTTTCCACAGATGCTGCCAAACCTGCCAAGCTTTTCTAGCAATTTTGTTTTTGTTTCTCAATCTGGCCTACTGTATTCGCTGCTCACAATGTGGTCTTCTCCACAATGGCGAGGCAAAACGTGGACTAAGTGACCACTTCGCAGAATACCTACCTTCTGTCCACCAACATGACTCTGAGCTTTCCATTGCCTGCACTTCAACACACTACCCTGTTCCCTGTCTCAGGCTTGATGCCGTGGTCCATCGAAGCTCAGTGCAAGCTGGAAGAACAGCACACCAGTTTCCACTTGGGGACCCTGCAGCCTTCTGGGCTTAATATCAAATTCAATACATTTAGGGCTTGAGCACCTTCTCCTCTGTCCCTACCCCAACCCCACACACCAGACCTTGTTATCACATGGACTGCTATCACACTCTATGCATTGTCAACTACTAATGGTCCCCATTAGCAGTTATTTATTCTCCCAGAACAACTGTTATCCACTCCTTTGTCTGCCCAATTGTTTTTTTCTCTCTCTCTGGGCTCCATCTCCACCTTTCATTTACTCCCACCCTCCCCTCCTACCTCATCTTCAGCACATATACCAAACCTTCCCTAGCGACAAGAGAAAGTGAGGACTGCAGATGCTGGGGATCATTCGAGAGTGTAGCGCTGGAAAAGCACAGCAGATCAGGCAGCATCACAGGAGCAGGAGAATCGACATTTCGGGCAACAGCCCTTCATTAGGAATGAGGCTTGTGGGCCAGGGGGCTGAGAGATAATTGGGATGGGGTGGGGCTGGGGGGAAGGTAGCTGGGAATGCAATAGGTCGATGATGGTGGGGGAGAAGGTGATAGGTCGGAGGGGAGGATGGAGCAGATAGATGGGAAAGTCAATGGACTGGTCAAGGAGGTGTGGCAAAGTTGGAGGCTTGGGACTGGGATAAGGTGGAGTGAGGGGAAATGAGGAAACTGGTAAAACCCACATTAATCCCATGTGGTTGCAGAGTCTTAAGAGGTGGATGATGAGGTGTTCTTCCTCCAGGGGTCAGGTGGGTTAGGGTTTGATGATGGAGGAGACCTGCTGAACCAGCCCAGCAATTCCTGTTTTGGTTTCTGACTTCCAGCATCCCCAGACTTTTGTGTCTTTTTAAAAATTTCTGCGTTTGTTTCAAACTTCAGCTTTTCCACAGTTTCTGTGTCGGTTCATTTCATTCCCGCTGAGTTGTATTATTTAATGCAAACAATCACATCCATTCCTTCAGCAACACAGAGAAACGCTTTAAAACCAGTGACCTTTCTCAGCATTAGGTCATCACGAGACATCATGTTTTATTTCCTCCTTTAATTTAATTTTATTCAACATCATTTCAGCTCATCCAATAAAAATTAGGTTGATGTCAACAGCTATGAATTTGAGTTCCTGATGTGGGGACAGGGAAATCCCACATCAGCCTTTTTCCTAAGCCCTTTCTTGGGTTCTCAGGAGTTGTTTCTCTCTAGAAGATGCCCCTGCCCTGCGGCCACCTTTCACTGACATTACTTCTACCTACCAGTCTTCAATTTAGAGAGGGATATGAAGGTGCACTTCAAGCATAAGGACTGTTTCACTGGTTCTGCATCGAGATCAGATACTGCCTGCAGTATTGATAAAGCAGTTTGATACAAAGGTCATTTTGACATTATGCTCTTGTGAACACAACGTCCTTAGACTCCACGACATTGAAAGCACCTTTTGACAATTAAGTCGGCTAGCCTGAACAATGAGAACTTCACCCAAACTGTGCATCTAAACAGGAGAAAAAATTGGAGGATTTTTGCCTTCCTATCCAAACAATAAATTGTCACTTCATTAGCCACAGGACTGGATGAAATTGTCTGGAAGAAAACATGTAATCTTGCACTGTAGACAGCTGACTTAGGTCCAACCCGTCATTTTAGTTACAAATAAAAGCAAAGTACTGTGGATACTGGGGAGTGAAAATAAAAATAGATTGTGCTGGAGAAACTCAGCAGCTCTGGCAGTAACTGTAGGGAGTGAAACAGCGCTAACATTTCAGTTCCAATCTGACTCTTCCTTAGCAGCATTTCCACTTGAAACATTAACTCTGTTTCTCCTCAGATGCTGCAGGACCCGCTGAGCTTTGCCATCAGTTCTATTTATATTTCATTTTGAATATGGTTACTGCTTTAGAAAGAAAGGTTTCTACTAGTGTCATTTACTTTGTTACCTGTGCAATATACATTATTAGCCTTGAAAATTAACCTTTACCTGTAAAAGGCCTTCAGGATCTAGCTAACAATAGCCCACAGATCAGAATTGGTTCTTGCCTGCTCACTGATGGGTTATAAATTTCTCTGTTTAAAAATCATGTTTAATATTGTCATGGCATATCAAGAGGGCAACTTCCCTTGGCATTATCATCCGATGAATATTACCATCAGCTTCTGTTCTGCTCTGTACTTCCAGCTCTGCAATTCTTAAAGGATGACCTACCACCAACTCACAGTGGAGATTCCAAAGAGTGAGTGTACATTAGATCTTCTCTTCACCATTTAAATTGCCTCTACTCCTTCAAACAAAATGTGCACATTGAATTGAGACCATTTTGTGTAAATACTTGAACAGGAAATGCATTGCTGGGGGGAAATGATTTTAAAATAAAGACACATACAGAATAATAAAATGGGTAATAGAGTGCAAAAGGAGGCCATTCCGGTTAGCAACCTTGTACTTGCCCTCTGCAAGAGCAGAGGGATCTAATCCCACTCCCCTCTCCCTGCAGCCCAACAATTTTCTTTTAAGTTTGAAACTGGTCATTAGCCAAGTGGTTGTTGACCTTCATTCTGACTACATTATTCACAATTCTCGAATTCTAGAATTTTTAGTTGACAAAACAGAAATACTGTCAAATCTTAGGTACACTGGGGGTTTCCCCATACGAAAGACATTCATCCACAAATATTCTTGAGTGCAACTTATAACCATATTACAGCTGGGTGTAAATCACTGAGCAAGAGACAATTCATTCTCTCTGATTCTACACTTCTTTCCGTACAATTTAATCCACTCTTGTAGCCATTGAATTAATAGTTAATTATTTAAATGGAAAATAAGATAGACAAAAAGTTGATCAAGTATGGATCCTTAAAGTTTTGAGAAGATTTGTAGCTTAGGTTGAGGTTCTGGATGTAGGTTTGCTCGCTGAGCTGTAAGGTTCATTCCCAGATGTTTCGTCACACTACTAGGTAACATCTTCAGTGGGCCTCAGGTGAAGCACTGTTGATAATTCCTGCTTTCTATTTATTTACCCAAAGAAACCCAAACATATAAGTAGAAAGCAGGAATTTTCAGCAGTGCTTTGCCCGGAGGCCCACTGAAGACGTTACCTAGTAGGGTGACGAAACATCTGGAAATGAACCTTCCAGCTCAGCGAGCAAAGCCACATCCAAAATGGACCCTTAAAAATATACATGGGAACAGTCCAATTACCAGCATGTGTAGGCTATTTGGCTCCTCAATCCTGTTCTGCCATTCAAAATGATCATGGCTGATCTGATTGTAACCTCAAATCCATTATACCATTTATTTCAGATAATCTTTGACTGCTTCCCCCCCAACAATCTATCCATCACTGCGTTAAAATATTGAAGGACTCAACTTTCCCCACCTTTTCAAGACAGTACCTCTGCGAGAAAAAGGTTCACCTAATCCCATTTTCAAATGTGTGGCCCTTGATTTTTAAACAATAGTCATGGTGTGAGACTGAAGACAGTGCTAACAAATGGTTTGTCTCAAAAGGGTGTAAAGTACAGGATCCTGAATAGCTGCCATTATCAAAACAAAAACAGTAGCAAAATGAAATACCAAAAAAAAGACATAAGAATATAGATAAACTAAACTAAATAGGAGCAGAGGTTACATTATCATTGGTGATCCCTTGCAGATGAGGATGACTCTCTTCCACTCTCAGGGTGAGTCTGTAGGTGGCTGCAGAGCGATGCGGCTACCACAGGCCCTGATACACATGGGGCAGAAGGTGGTCATGGGAAGGGGTGCTGTTTCCCCTTGGCTTCCGCTTTTTCCCCACGACAAGTCTCAAAGTGCTCAACATCTTCCCAGATGCCCCGCCTTCACTTTGGGCCAGTGATTCCCAGATGTCAGTGGGAATGCCGCACATCCCCAGTGAGGCCTTGAAGGTATCCCTGAAGCACTTCCTCTATCCATCTGAGGTTTGCCTGCCATTTCAGAGCTGGGAGTAGAGCAAAACGTTGGTTTTCCTGCTCCTCGGATGCTGCTTGACCTGCTGTGCTTTCCCAGCACCGCTCTGATCTTGACTCTAATCTCCAGCATCTGCAGTACCCATATCTGCCATATGGATGATGTGCCCAGCCCATTGTTGCCAATCGGGGGAGGGGGGGGGAGCAGCGTTCAGTGCCTCGATGCTGGAAGAGTTGGCCCTGGTCGAGGACGCTAGTGTTGGTGTGTTTGCCTTTCCGGTGGATTTAGAGGATCTTGTGCAGGCAGCATTGGTGGGACTGCCCCTGCACCTTGAGGCATCTGCTGTAGACAGTCCACATCCACAGGACAGGAACTATCACAGCTCTGTATACCATATGAGCTTGGCATCAGATCTGATGTTGTAGTGTTTGAATGTCTAAAACTTTGGTGCTGTATGTTAAGTCCAGAAGGCTGTAAAGTGACCATTTGAAAAATAATCTTTGATGAACAGTATTCCATTCTTTAGAGTGAGCAGAAATGCAATAAAGACCATAGGATGAACACTGTGTATGTCTGTGAAGGTCTGAAGTCTGTTAATGGAGGTTCAGGTCCAAATAGCCAAGTGGAAACTTGGAGCAAACTCTTCCCAGGCTCTCAACAACATGGGTGGGAGATTTGGTAGAATTCTGAGATATCAAGGGAGGCCTTTCTCGACATTGGGAGCAGCCCCTCCAGGGAAGATACAAGAACAGCAACCTTCTCACGTCTTTCCACCAACCTTCTCCCTTCTTCATAAACAGCGAGAATGCAACCATTTTGATCTATGCAGAACTTGTTTCACACAGGAGAAGTGACTGAAAGGAGCAGTTGTAAAGTGGGGTGAAGAGGCTATACCACAAAGTCTCTCCATTTACAAAGAGGAGAATGTGAAAAACAAATCTGCATCTGTAAAAGTGACATCAGAGGAAGATTGAAGCCCAAAGCAGTAAAGCTGTTCAATTTATTGTTTAATGAAGTCAAGTGTTTAATTTATTGTACAATTAAATCTAGTGTTAAGTTAATTAGTTTGCTCTAGGGAGATAATTAAAATTCATTAAATCAAAGATAATAATGTTAAATTAATCCAAGTTTCATTAAATAAACATTTGATGAATGTAAAATAAATGCTGAGGAAATATGAAATAAATTTAATCAGCAAAAACAAAGGTAATTAGCTACAAATTGTTCTGAAATCAAACTAAATCCAAATATCCAAATACAATCATATTCTAGCAATTTTTGAGAAGATTGGTAGCTCAGGTTGATGATAAGTATATAAGTTAGCTTGCTGAGCCGGAAGGTTTGTTTTCAGATGTTTCGTGACCATACTAGGTCACATCATCAGTGGGAGTCTCTGGTGAAGTGCTGGTGGCATGCCCCACCTCTCTATTTATAGGTCTTGGTTTCTTAAGGTGGGTGATGTCATTTCTGATTCCTTTTTTCAATCACATTCTTTCTAAAACTAAACTGGAAATTGAAAATATCACAGAGTAGTCAACACAAATCTCAAAAGGGAAGATCATACTTGACCAACCTTACTGAAAATTCTTCAAAGAAACAACAAAAAAGGCAGATAAGGGTAATGTACCTGAACCCCTACGTCGCTCTGTTCTACAACACTCTCCAATGCCCGACATTTAATTGTGTAAGTCCTGCCCTTGTTTGTATTACCAAAATGCAGTACCACATGCTTATCCAAATTAAACACCATCTGCCAGTCTTCAGCCCAATTAATCAAGATCTCTTTGTAAACTTAGATAAACTTTTTCATCAATTCTGGTGTCAACCATGCCTTTTATATTCTCATCCAAAACGTTTATATAAATGACTAACAAAAGTTGACTCAGCACCGATTGCTTTGGAATACCACTGGTCACGTGAACCTCCAACTCCACCACCCTATCTGACTCCTGACTCCCCCAATTCAGCATGCCCATTCTCTAACCTAACACAGACCACCTTTACCACCTGCCATCCCTTAACCACCCCCCAATTCCCAAACCCAACCTACCCCCACTGACTTGACTCTGTTTTCTGAACTTACCTGACACCTCCCCTCCTTCCCCCTCCAACTCTACTCTGACTAGCCGACTCCAATTAGACCAGTCCTTTATACAAACACCCAACTCTCCCTCAATACCCTGCGTGCCCTTACTCTCCTCCCAGCCTATTACTCAGCCATCCCCGATCCAATATCCCTCCCCTAATACAAGCTTGTGAATTGCATGGGCTTGCTCAGAACAATTGCAGCCAACTAGTGTTTCTGGATTTTGGATTTGCCAACTGGAGTGTTTTACAATATAAATGGCTGCCCTGACAAATACATTTCTTCGAAATAAAATAAAATGCTTTATTTTAACTGAGCCACTTTTCTGGGGTAGCATGGTGGCCTAGTTGTTAGCACTGATGCCTCACAGCACCAGGGATCCAGGTTTAATTCCACCCTTTGGACACTGTCTGTGTGGAGTTTGCACATTCTCCCTGTATCTGTGTGAGTTTCCTCTGGTGCTCCGGTTTCATCCCACAGCCAAAGGGGTGCAAGTTAGGTGGATTGGCCATGGGAAATTGACTGTAGTGTCCAAGGATGGGTGGATTGGCCATGGGAAATTGACTGTAGTGTCCAAGGATGGGTGGATTGGCCATGGGAAATTGACTGTAGTGTCCAGGGATGGGTGGATTAGCCATGAGAAGCACAGGGATTGGTTGTGGGTCTGAGTGGGATGCTCTTCAGAGAACGACTGTTTCCACACTATAGGGATTCTATGATTTAACATTAAGTATAAGGGACTCAAGGTTTTCCCTTGAGCAAAACCTGGATCAATGCAAAGAGATGTATTGGACAGAACATTCTTTTTTTAATTGCATTATAAAGTAATTTCAGGAACACTGTAACCAATTAGATGTGACAGTGTTATTTTTCACATACCGATGAATTGAATTTGGCTATTTTTATTGGCAGATTGAGTCATCATCAATCTGTGGTTCAGGCCTGAACCCCTGGCACGAGCTGTAATTCCACAGCTCAGCAGTTACATCACTGTCTTTCTGGTGATGGCCATATTTTGTGTTGCAATTTGTTTGTGCCAGGGACCCAGGATTCAAAACTGATTCTGGCCTGTTCTGTGATTACAATAAACACGTTTCTCTTCCAGCCAGGTGCTACAAAGCAACAGTAAATACAATTTACACCATCCAGCCTGGCGGTTCTTGTGGTGCTGTAATAGTAGAAGCCTGGGTCCAAGGCCTAACGGCTCTAGAAGTGCATCAAAAAGAGGTATTTTCTTACCTCGTCTGTTTCCTCTGCTTTCCAGATTCACTCACTCATATTTTCACTTCTAATGTCTTCTCAGCTTCACTCCCCTTTGAACTATTTGTCAGCATTGATCACAAGAGTTACCAGGTCATGTTACAGTTGTATAAGATTTTGGTTCGGGCACATTTGGAATACTGCATATAGTTCTGGTCGCCACATTGCTTTGGAGAGGGTACAGAGGAGGTTCACCAGGATGTTGCCTGGTATGGAGGGTGCTAGCTATGTGGAGAGGTTGAGCAGGTTAGGATTATTTTCATTGGAAAGAAGGTGGTTGACGGGGGACCTGATTGAGGCCTACATAATTATGACAGGCATAGACAGGGTGGATAGCAAGAAACATTTCTCCAGAGGGGAGGACTCAATTACTAGGGGTCACGAGTCCAAAGTGAGATGGGAAAAGTTTAAGGGAGATATGTAGGGCAAGTTCTTCATGCAAAAGGTGGTGGGTGCCTGGAATGCTTTGCCAGCGAAGGTGGTAGGGGCAGGAATGATAGTGTCATTTAAGAGACAGATACGTGAATGGGCAGGGAGCAGACGGATACAGATTCTGAGAAAATAGGCAGCAGGTTTAGATAGAGGATCTGGTACAGCACAGGCTTGGAGGGCTGAAGGGCCTGTTCCTGTGCTGTAAGGTTCTTTGTTCTTTGTCCTTTGATTCCAGAGATGCCGAGAAATTAGTGGGAATATGGAACATATTAATACAGAGAGTAGTCACAGTGAAGAGCATAGATACATTTGAAGGGAATCTATTTAAGTATATGAGGGAGAATGGAATAAAAGGGTTTGCTGATAGGTAGAGTAAGAGGAAGTCTGCACTCAAGTGAATGAACACGAAGGTAAAAACAATGACTGCAGATGCTGGAAACCAGATTCTAGATTAGAGTGGTGCTGGAAAAGCACAGCCGTTCCGGCAGCATCCGAGGAGCAGGAAAATCATCAGGAAGGGCTTTTGCGCGAAATGTCGATTTTCCTGCTCTTCGGATGCTGCCTGAACTGCAGTGCTTTTCCAGCACCACTCTAATCCTGAATGAACATGAATGACCTTTATTACAACAAACAAGGGTTGGCCTCATACAATTGATTTTACGGCCTTCAGTAGTGCTGTAGAACAGAAGGACGTAGGGCTTTCACGTGCATAATTCTTTGAAGACACATATAGACAGAGCAGTTAAAAAGGCTTGCTTACCTTCATTGCTCAGTCCTTTGAGACTAGGCATTGTGAAGTCATGGTGAGCTTGTACAGGACATTAGCAAGGCCTCTTCTGGAATACTGTGTCCATTTCTGATTGCCCAGTTATAGGAAGGATATTATTAAGCTGGAGAGGGTTCAGAGATTAACTAGGATGTTGCCAGATATGGAAAGTTTGAGTTATAACGAAAGGCTGGATAGGCTGTGACATTTTCACTAGAGCGTAGAGGTTGGGAGGTGATCTTATAAGAGTTTATAAAAGATGAGAGACATAGATAGGGTTAATGGTAGCTGTCTTTTCTCTAGGATGAGGGATTTCAAGACTGGGGGGCATATTTTTCAGGTGAGAGGAGAACACAGAACATAGAACACTACAGCACAGTACAGGCCTTTCGGCCCTCGATGTTGGGCAAACCTGTGAAACTGATCTGAAGCCCATCTAGCCTACACTATTTCGTTATCATCCAAAGGTTTATCCAATGACCATTTAAATGCCCTTAACATTGGTGAGTCCACTACTGTTGCAGGCAGTGTTCCACATCCTCATTATTCTATGAGTAAAGAACCTACTCTGACACCTGTCCTATCATACTCAGTTTAAAACTATGTCCCCTCATGCTGGCCATCACCATCCAAGGAAAATGCTTTCACTGTCCACCCTATCTAATCCCCCAATTATCTTGTATGTCTCTATTAAGTCACCTCTTAACCATCTTCTCTGTAAAGAAAACAGCCTCAAGTCCTTCAGCCTCTCCTCATAAGACCTTCCCTGCATACCAAGGAACATCCTGGTAAACCTCCTCTGAACCCCTTCCAATGCTTCCACATCCTTCCTATAATGCAGTGACCAGAATTGTATGCAATACTCCAAGTGTGGCCACAGCCTCATGGCTCTGAAACTCAATCCCTCTATCAATAAAAGCTAACACACCATAAGCCTTCTTAAAACTTTATCAGCTGGGTCACAATTTTCAGAGATCAATGTACATTGACACCGAGATCTCTCTGTTCATCCACACTAACAAGAATCTTACCATTAGCCCAGTACTCTGTATTCCTATTTCTCCTTCCAAAATGAATCACCTCACACTTTTCCACCTTAAACTTCATTTGCCACCTCTCAGCCCAGGTCTCCAGCTTATCTATGTCCCTCTGTAATCTGCAACATCTTTCAGCACTATCTACAACTCCACCGACCTTAGTGTCATCTGCAAATTTACTAACCCATCCCTCTCCGCCTTCATCCAGATCATTTATAAAAAGTGACAAACAGGAGTGGCCCCAAAATAGATCCTTGTGGTACACCACTAGTAACTGAAATGCAGGATGAACATTGCTCAACAACCATCACCCTCTGTCTTCTTTCAGCTCGCCAATTCCTGATCCAAACCTCTAAATCACCCTCAATCTCATGCCTCCATATTTTCTGCAATAGCCTACCATGGGGAACCTTATCAAACAATTTACTGAAATCCATATACACCACATCAACGGCTTTACTCTCATCCACCTCTTTGGTCACCATCTCAAAGAACTCAATAAGATTTGTGAGACAAGACCTACCCTTCACAAAACCATGTTGACTATCCCTAATAAAATTATTCTTTTCTAGATGATTATAAATCCTACCTCTTATAAAACTTTCCATTGCCTTACCCACAACCAAAGTAAGGCTCACTGGCCTATAATTACCAGGGTTGTTGCTACTCCCCTTCTTGAATAAGGGGACATTTGCTATCCTCCAGTCTTCTGACACTATTCCTGTATACAATGATGACATAAAGATCAAAGCCAATGGCTCTTCAATCTCCTCACTGGCTTCCCAGAAATTGCTAGGATAAATCCCATCTGGCCCAGGGGGCTTATCTATTTTCATACTTTCCAGAATTGCTTACACCTCCTCCTTACAAACCTCAATCTTGTCTAGTCAAATAGTTTGTATTTCAGTATTCTCCTTGACAACATTATCGTTTACCTGTGTGAATCCTGATGAAAAACACTCATTTGGCGCCTCTCCCATTTCCTCGGACACCACGCACAACTTCCCACTGCTGTCCTTCACCGGCCCTTATCTTACTCTAGTCATTATTTTATTCCTGACATTCCTATAGAAAGCTTTAGGGTTTTCCTTGTTCTTACTTGCCAAAGACTTCTAATGTCCCCTCCTGGCTCTCCCTAGCTCTCTCTTTAGGTTTTCCTGGCTAACTCTCAAGTGCCCTAACTGAGCCCTCATATCTCATTTTCACATAAGCCTCCTTCTTCATCTTGACAAGGGATTCAACTTCGTTAGTAAACTACAGTTTCCTCACTCAACTACTTCCTCCCTGCCGGACAGGTACATACTTATCAAGGACACGCAGTAGCTGTTCATTGAACAAGCTCCACATTTCAGTTGTGCTCATCGCCTGTAGTTTCCTTCCCCATCTTAAGCATCCTAACTCTTGCCCAATCGCATCATAATTGTCTTTTCCGCAGCTATAACTCTTGGCCTGAGGTATATATCTATCCCTTTCTATCACCAAAATAACCTTAACCGAATTGTGGTCACTATCACCAAAGTGCTCACCTACCTCCAGATCTAATACCTGACCTGGTTCATTACCCAGTACCAAATTCAATGCGGCCTCGCCTCTTGTTGGCCTATCTACATATTGTGTTTGCAAATCCAGGAGAGATTTAAAAAAGACATGAGGGGCAATTTTTTTACACAGAGAATGGTTCACGTGTGTCATGAACCTCCTGAGGATATAGTGGATGTGGGTACGATTATAATGTTTAAAAGACATTTGGATAAGTACATGAATATGACAGGTTTGGAGAGATATAGGCCAGGAGCAAGCTGGTGGGACTAATTTAGTTTAGGATTACATTTGGCACAGACTGGTGGTTTCCATACTGTATGATTCTGTGACTCTCTAACTACATACAAGGGACAGTAGAGGGGATATGCTGTAGCCTTACGTACCGATGCTTCAGTTCCATGAGACTTGATATCACAATGACAGATTTGCTCTTGCATTTGCTTAGCAGCTATCATTAGATTAAAGATATGGTTAACCCATTGCTAAAGGCTGAGATGAAATAGAGTCTGAGGACATTCAAGTAGTACGTAACTATTCATGTTGACCAGTTGGACAAAATGGTCCATTTCAGTGCCAAATGCATTTCTCCTAGAGATGCTTAAGATGATAAATAATGGAGAACAGGCAAATCAAATACGTAGTTTTGATGAAACATGGAATGGAATAGGAACAAGTTCAGGAAACCTTTCACACTGAGACTGATTATGGTGCAGAGTTGTGGAGGAATCACTGAAGAAACAGTTGATATAGGAATTGTAGTCCATTGATGGATGGACTCAGAATGGCTTCTTTTTACCATTAAGCCAGTTAATACCATAAAGACTGAATAGCTAGATTATCTTATTAACCCATTTTCCCAACATTTAACAAGAAAGTAAGCTCTTGAGGGTCAGAGGCACAGTCAAATCAATAGATTATCATGTGTTTCAGCTTGGTTTATTCCAGAACAGTTTTACCTTACTATATCAGGAAAAAAATATCTAATTTTTCTAAAACTTCAATTTTAAACTAAGTTAGATTCTGGCTGTGTTTTATTTTGTTTATAATGATAGGAGACTTTCTGGAGTTGACAAGCATTCTTATTTTGATTTATAGTTCAGACATAATAGCTTATGAAAATCAATACAATTTTATATCAGTTTGTATCCTGCGCGGAACATGTGCCAACAACTCAATTCACAAAAAAAGGCTTTTAGTTTGTTCCCGTTCATAATTAAATAGGAATTACTCCATTCAATAATGCAGGTGAAGGGAAACAAAACACACTGTTTAAAGCACCTATCCATCAATACACCTGAAGGCTCAGCTGTTAGACTGACCCATGCAAGTGTGTCATTTGTAGGTTAATTTTCAGAAACTCCATCGTCCTCCCTGGCCACTGTCTCAGAGCATTCAGGCTGTTGCCAACTTCACTGACTAATCTAACTGCAGTTTGAGCTTCTACTCCCATATCTTCTCCATTGCAAAAATCACCTCCATCCATGCCCCATAAAGCCACAAACCTGACCTGAAGTCATCTGCTGCTGCAACTCACATCATGTCTTTTATCAGCTGTTGCCTCAACTATTCAATCCAATGCTTTCAAGGATCAATCCAGTAATTCACTCCCTCCATAATGCTCCACTCTTGTTCTGGGAATGAAATCCACACTGTGCATTTCCAATACTTCTTGTGCAAGTTCCCTCTGTACATTGAGTACTATGGTCAAGTCAAACCTTAAGAAGGACAACCGTACAAAGGAGATTTATACAATGGTGCAACGCTGTGTTATGTGGAGAAATTATGAAACTGTGAAAATTTGGTTTACTCTCCTTAAGACATTAAAGCTATTCAAAATTATGATTAGATTTCCTACAGTGTGGAAACAGGCCCTTCGGCCCAACAAGTTCACACCGACCCTCCGAAGAGTAACCCACCCAGACCCATTTCCCTCTGACTAACACACCTAACACTATGGGCAATTTAGTATGGCCAATTCACCTAACCGGCACATCTTTGGATTGTGGGAGGAAACCAGAGCAACTGGAGGAAACCCACGCAGACACGGGGAGAATGAGCAAACTCCACACAGACAGTTGCCTGAGGCTGGAAATGAACCTGGACCCTGGTACTGTGAAGCAGCAGTGCTAACCACTGAGCCACAACATTGATTGAGGGGTCTGCATTAGGGAATAGTCATAGGTTAGGTAATGGAAACAGATTCATTTTAACTTTCATGAAGGAACTGAATAAATACTTGAATAGAAAAAAAGTTAAAGGCCTGTGAAGAAATAGTAAGAGAGTGGGGTGACTTGGAAATGTCTTTCACTGAACTGCCACAGTCTTGTTGAACCAAATGTGCTGAATCAATTTATGCCTCACTTTGCTTTAGGGAAGGAGATCCAGCCTTAACCACCATAACATCAAACATCCAAAACTCTTCTGTCTTTAATCTAATTCACACCAAATCTCATTCGCCCATTGCCCCTATGCTCACTGGTCAACATTGACTCCCAATTCAATTAATTTGCAATTAGTTATAAAATTTTCATCCATGTTTTCAAATCCTTCCACAGCCTTTCTCTACTTACCTCTGCTCCCTTATCGAACATTCGAACCCTCTGAGATATCTGCACTCCCATGATTCTGGCTGCTTAAAGTTTCCCAGTTTGAACTGGGCTATCGTTGGCTGTCAGCTCTGGAACTCGGGAATCCAGACACCGCCACCCCCCACCTAACAACTCAATTTCTCTGCCTCTTTCTTCTCCTTTGGAATGCTCTTTAAACCTACAGATTTTCTGTGCTAATGCCTCCTAATGTGACCTAGTGTTCAATTTTATTTGATAGTACTGTACTCCCGTGAAATATTATTGGCACAGTAATAAACCAATAGAACCACCAGTCTCTCTGTTGGAGACATATCTCAAACCGTGAGGGCTCCCTGTCCTCCAAATAAAGTCACAGAGTCAGATTGCACAGAAGCAGAGCTTTCGATCCAACCAGTCCATGCCAAACATAATCCCAAACTGAACTAGTCTCACTTGCCTGCTAAATAAATCACATTCTCACAAAATTCATGGAATATTGGGAAATCGGTTCCTGGTCTTCATATAATCCAAAAAACCCAATGCTAGGTCTCCAATGAGGTTTGCCTGACAGTGTCTCCAAGCTCCTTGCCCTCTGACCCCATTCACCACCAGAAGGCCAGCCTTGATATTTGATTGAGTATTTGGCACTCAGTTGAGAATAGGAGAATTACAGAAGAGTTCCACTCTGTCACTAGGGCCTACAAAGAGGTACATCTGCTATTCAGACCAGTCGATCAGGAAGTACCTGGACAAGTAAGCAGCTTTAAGCAAAATATTAATGCAACTCTTGAAATCAACACTGTTAAACATGAACATCACACAACACCAAAAAAACAGCATAGTATTTCCTACATCAATGAAGTTGAACAATTTGTAACTTTTGCGTCCCACCCCCACCCATGTCTTCGACTCTTAATTGGTGATTGTTAATTAATGCGACACAAAGGTTAGCACTACTGCCTCACAGAAGTTATCCAGGTTCAATTCCAGCCTCAGAAAACTGTGTAGCATTTGCATATTCTCCCTGTGCCTGCGGGTTTCCTCTGTGTGCTCCGGTTTCCTCCCATAGTCCAAAGATGTGTGTGTTAGGTAGATTGACCATGGATTACCCATAGCGTCCATGGATTTGTAGGTTAGGTGAATTAGCCATGGGAAATGAAGCGTTACTGGGGTAGGATAGAGCAGTGAGTCTGGGTAGAATGCTCTTCAGAGAGTTGGTGTGGACTGTGGGCCAAATGGCTTGTTTCCACATAGTAGGGATTCTACGATGTGACTGTGGGACCTGTGTGACTGCAGATCTTCCTCAAAGTCAGGAGAGATTGACAGCCTCTCTAACAAAGCTGGCATGAAAGGAAGTGACCAAGGAAGTCAGCGGCAGGAATGTAGTCCTTTAATCCCAGATAAAGTGCCTCATGAAGTTTAGCCAGCTCAGGAAAGATTAGTGCGGTAACACGTTTGGGTGTCAAGCCCCACAATCTTCCACACAGTACCTCAAACCAATACATATTGTAGCTCTACTTAATCCTATCTCTGCAATTGCCTCTTATCTAAATGGTCAACTCTCACACTCATTCTAAATCCATTGCCCTGTTGCATCCATGTCACACAGTCACCCTCCACCAACATCAGTGGAAATGTATATCCAATTGGTCCACAATGGAAGGGGCTTTCTTCCCTGAGCTGCAGATGCCAGCAGCTAATAGCCTGAGTCTCCTATGGCATTGGTTCTCAGAGACATTGCAAAAACTAACCCTCTGCCTCTACATTCTGAGTTGGGCTCTTGCCTCGTTGGATCTGCATACATCCCCTCCATCCTCTGGAGTGGTGGATGGCACAGGACGGTGGTGGGTACTGGTGCTGCTGGTGTTGATGTTGCTGCCCCTCATAGCTTTCATTCGAATGGAAGGTGCCAGTAAGCTGCTCCTGTGCTCTGGTGAAGGCTGAAGGTAAGTCAATCCTAGATCAGATGAAGCTACTTCTGAGTGGTTGGCAATCTGCTGCCAAGCACCAGGAGCAGCTGCTGAGAGACAGAATTCAGAGAAATCACTTTTCATCTGGCCATAGCTGTAGCTCTTGAGTTTCAACGATCTATCATAAGGGCACTTTACCTGAATGCTCATAGCATTCGTAACAAGATCAATGAGTTAACGGCACAAATCATTGTGAATGAATCTGATTTAGTAGCCATTACAGACACATGGTTACAGGATGGTCACAACTGGGAATTAAATATCCAGGGGTACCAGACTATTTGCAACCTCAGACAGGAAGGTAAGGGAGGTGGTGTTGCTCTGATATTCAAGAAAGACATAAGGGCGGTGCTGAGAGATGTTATAAGTTCTATGGAGAATAAGGTTGAATCCATTTGGGTGGAAAGTAGAAATTCTAAGAAGAAAACGTCACTGATAGGGGTCTATAGGCCACAACATCACATTGGGGCAGGCAATAAACAAAGAAATAACGAATGCCTGTAAAACTGGTACAGCAATTATCATGGAGGATTTTAATCTACACATGGATTGGTCAAACCCACACAATCAGGGTAGCCTTGAGGAGGAGATTGTTGAGTGAAGCCTTGATAGTTTTCTTGAACAGTATCTAATGGAACCGATGAGGGAGCAAACTATCCTAGATCTGATCCTGTGCAATGATACTGGAATAATTAATGACCTGATAGGTAGGATCCTCTTGGAAGGAGCAGTCACGTATGGTTGAATTTAGAATACAGATGGAGAGTGTGTGAAGATAAAATCTAATACCAGGGTCCTGTGCTGCCTAAACAAGGGAGACTATAATATGATGAGGGAGGGCTTGGCTAAAGTAGGCCTGAAACAAAAACTTTATGGTGGGACAGTTAATGAACAGTGGAGGATTTTCAAAGCAGTGGAGGATTTTCAACGTGTTCAGCAGAAGTATATTCCAGTGAAAAGGAAGCACTGTAAGAAAAGGGATAGTCTTCCATGGGTGCCTCAGGAAATAAGGGAGATTATCAAATTGAAAGAGAAGGCACACAAAGTGGCCAAGATCACTGGGAAACCAGAAGATTGGGAAAACTTTAAAGGTCAACAGAAAGCCACAAAAAGAGCAAAAGATACATAAAACAAAAAAAAGCGGCTAAAGTAAACATTGGTCCTTTAGAGGATGAGAAGGGGCATTTAGTTATGGGACAGGAGGAAATGGCCGAGGCACTGAATGGGTATGTTGTCTCGGTCCTCACAGTGGAGGACTAATAACATGCCGGTAATTGGCAAAGAGATGAAGGTGGGTGACGACCTGGAAACCACCATTATTACAGAAGTGGTAGTGTTGGGCAAGCTAATGGAGCTAAGGATAGACAAGGCTCCTGGCCCTGATGGAATACATCCCAGGGTACTAAAAGAGATGGTGGGAGAAATAGCAAGTACACTTGTGGGAATTTTCCAAAATTCGCTGGACTCTTGGGCAGTTCCAGCAGATTGGAAAACAGCAAATGTGACACCACAGTTTAAAATGGGAGGTCAACAAAAGATGGGGAATTATAGAGCTATTAGCTTAACTTCTGTAGTGGAGAAATGCTTGAGTCTATAATGAAGGAAGAAATAACAAGGCATCCCAATAGAAATTGTCCTGTTGGACAGACGCAGCATGGGTTATTGAAGAGCAGGTCCTGCTTAACTAATCTGTGGGAATTCTATGAAGACATTACGAGCAAGGTGGACAACAGGGACCCAGTAGATGTGGTGTACCTAGATTTTCAAAAGGCCTTCGACAAGGTGCCGCACAAGAGGCTGCTGCATAAGATAAAGATGCATGGCGTTATGGGTAAATCATCAGCATGGATAGAGGATTGGTTGACTAACAGGAAGCAAAGAGTGGGATAAATGAGTGGTATTCTGGCTGGCAATCAATGACTAGTGTTGTGCCTCAGGGTTCAGTGTTGGGACTGCAATTATTCACAATTTATATAGATGATTTGGAGTTGGGGACCACATGCAGTGCGTCAAAGTTTGCAGATGACATTACGATGAGTGGCAGAGCAAAGTGTGCAGAGGACCGTGAACTTTTGCAGAGGAACATAAATACTTTAGGTGAGTGGGCAACGGTCTAGCAGATGGAATACAATGTTAATCAATGTGGGAAGGAAAGGAGTAACAGTAAAAAGGATTATTACTTGAATGGTATAACGTTGCAGTGTGCTGCTACGAAGAGGGACCTGGCTGATGATGCGCATGAATCACAGAAGGTTGGTCTTCAGGTCCAACAAGTACTTAGGAAGGCAAATGGAATTTTGTTCTTCATTGTGAAAGGGATTGAGTTTAAAAGCAGGGAGGTTATGTTGCAGCTGTACAAGGTGCCGGTGAGGCCACGCCGAGAGTACTGTGTGCAGTTTTGGTCTCCTTACTTGAGGAATGATGTACTGGCACTGGAGGGGGTGCAGAGGAGGTTCACTGGATTGATTCTGGAGTGGAGGGGGTTAGCTTATGAGAAGAGACTGAGTAGACTGGGATTATATTCATTGAAATTTAGAAGAATGAGGGGGGAATCTTATATGAACATGTAAATTATGAAGGGAACAGATGAGATAGACATAGAGAGGATATTTCCACCGGCAGGTGAAACTAGGACAAGAAGGTATAGCCTCAAAATTAGGAGGAGCAGATTTTTTAGGACCAAATTGAGAAGAAACGTCTTCACCCAGAGAGTTGTGAATCTATGGAATTCCCTGCCCAGTGAAGTAGTTGATGCTATTTCAGTAAACACTTTAAAAGCTAACATAGATTGTTTTTGAACAATGAAGGAATTAAGGATTATGATGAGAGGGTGGGTAAGTCAATTTGAGTCCACAAAAATATCAGCCATGATCTCAATGAATGATGCAATCTACTCCCTCTCCTAGTTCTTATGTTCTTATGATCAAAGGCTTCCCATTCCCCACAATGCAATGCCCACTCTGCACTCACCTTGAAGACTCTGGCAAGTCCGACACAGCTGGGAAATAAGTTTGTTGCCTCTTCAAGGTGAAATCTTTGTTTAAAACTGAATACTGACCTGATATTTATACAGAGTTTCCTCATTTTTCTTCAATCACAGCAGGGTCCAGTCAGGAAGAGATTGGAACAATGACCTGGTATCGACCTAATTTCACTTTTAGGCAATTGAACTCCTATAAACATCCAAAGTCCTTTCTATATACCTGGAAAAATTCCACCCAATGTTTCCAAGTTGTCTTAGATTTATTTCTTACATTCCTGTGATGGATAATGGTCAGCAAGATTCCACCAATATATTGTAGTTGTTTTCACTCCAGCTCAAGTGGTGCCCTGCTTTTGAAGATCCTTTTCAAAGATACTTTTCCAGGTCTTTTTAGGCTAGTCCTGTCCTTCTTTTCCCATCAGGAGGTATCTACTCTACTGCCACTCTGGCAGGGCATATACTTGGGAGGTGAAATACTACTGCCAGTCTTAGTGCGGCTCAATCACAATGTCCTGTTGTGGTAGCTGACCAGTTATGTGCAACCTTTCTCAGTGAAGATACTGTCTGTCCAAGTGATCCCCTGAATCTTACTGAGGCAAAGCTTGGGGGAAATTTCTTTGATTCCTCTGCTGATCTTTTCCATGTCTTGCTGGTATAGACTGCAGTTGAGGAGAAAGTTAGGACTACGAATGCTGGAGATCAGAGTCAAAAAGTGCAGCACTGGAAAAGCACAGCTGGTCAGGCAGCATCTGATGAGCAGGGGATTTGATATTTCGAGCAGAAGCTCTTCGTCAGGAATAAGGGCTCATTCCTCATGAAAAGCTTATGCTTAAACCGTCGACTCTCCTGCTCCTCGGATACTACCTGACCGGCTGTACTTTTCCAGTGCTGCACTTTTTGACATAGACTGCAGTTGAGACTACAATTTGGGCGGCAATAGCCCCGTGTATTATTGCTGGACTGTTAATCCGGTGACCCAGATACTGTTCTGGGAACCCAGGTTCAAAACCCACCATGGCAGATGGTGGAATTTGAATTTAAATAAATATCTGGAATTAAGAGTCTAATGGTGACCATGAATTGATTGTCACAAAAAAAATCTGGAAATTGCCATACTTACCTTGTCTAGCCTACATGTGACTTTAAACCTACAGCAATGTGGTTGACACTTAACCACTCTGTGGGCAGTTGGGGATGGGCAATAAATGTAGGCCGAGACAGTGACGTCGACATCCCGTGAGTGAATAATTTTTTTAAAACTGTTGGATTCCCACACTCTGCTGTGTAACGAGAAAGCTGAAGCTGATTTATGTATGAATCTGCACCATTCCCCCTGGAGATGTTGCAGCCGCAGTGCCCCCATCACCAATGGACAACAGAACATCAAGGGGATCTATCATCCTCCCTACTTAGGAAGCTATATCTCCAAGAAGTAGTCACACAGAAAATTAAATGAAGCTATCTGCTTTACCTCTTGGGAGAGTCATGGCTCTCATTAAACCATTATTTCTGTTTGGTCCCTACTAATTATGGAGAAACCCTTTAAAGGTCTCTAGCGTTGAGCTGATTCACTTCATTGTAAACAAGGCTATGGGGATAATGTAGTACTGAATACCAGATTCCAACTTGTTCCCATTAAGCTCATAACTACTCAATGAAAGAGCTCTTTAGCTTATTTCTTGACTTCTAGCTATCGGGTTCTTGTGGTTCAATAGTAATGTCTCTACCTCTGTACCAGGAGACCTAAATTCAAATCCAATCTGCTCCAGAGATGCATCATGTATCATCTCTGAACAGGTTGATTAAAAATACCTCGTCTCAAATCGATGTTGCTTTTAATGGAATGGCTTAAAAAAAGAGCACCATGCAGCACCTCACAGAAAACAAATACCATTGTCAACTCGATTGTTTACGGATACAATGAAAGTAAAAGCTTTCTGCAAGTAAAATGGGTAAACATTTCATTATTTGTAGCTCCTGTGCAAATCCAGCACAAGCTATTTATGTCAAAACACCCAAAATCTTCATCCTACATTTGGACTTGTATAGGGATAGAGGATAGCTTGCATAATGGCAATGATCCCAGTAAAGGTATCTATGGTTTCACGCCTACATGGGCAGTTTTTACATCTTGTATTAGTCATTTTGGAATGAATCGATCATTGTTCCCATCCATGACTCAATCTCTGGTACATTAGCATTTAATTAAAATAGAAATGTAACTAAAGGAAGTAAGGGCTAATTATTACTCTTCAATGCTATGATTCAGAACCACAACCTTCACTTATTGACTCATCCAACTATCCTAATGGTTCTGTAAAGATGTCTATGTGAGCCTTTCAATATTCAGTATTCATAATAACTCATGTTTCATCTCCTCAATATCATTGGCCAAGTCAATTTTTACTTTTCTTGCAGGTCCATTAATGCTGCAATGGTAGTAACATTAGTCTCTTTTCCTAAGTTTTGTTCATCTCCATCACCTCTCTTCAGGTGCAGTAGATAGGTTTTGACAGGGGATATCTGCTACGCTGCAGTCATCTCATTGTTCTATGCACAGCCATTCCTTCAGTTTTGGGTCTCCCTCACTAACAGCAACCTGGAGCGTTTTCACACGGACGACAGCAATTCAAGAAGGTAACTCATCACCATCTTCTCAAGGACAACAAACGATGAGCAATAAATGCCACGAATGAAAAAAATAATGAATAGTTGGTATATGGGCTCTAGCTAGAACTAGGAATTGTCAACCTCTTGCTTCTGGTTGTTGAAACTTGCACCAAGAATGTGAGCAGTCCCAAAGGGACAGCAGCAAATATTATATCCTTCACTAGTCTGTGGATTATTTCCCAAAATAGCTGATTCAGAGAGAAGGTCAGAAGCTGTGCATAACTTCCATCCAATACACATTTTCCATATTCAGCTAGAAGTGACCAGCAGATATATATACACAAGTTCAATCTATGAATTTGAATTGACCCTTAATGATGGCACATGGAAATGTTGGCTTTGAGCATTTGTTCTCTGATTACTTTCCATTTTTCCATTGTATGGTGTCCCAGATCCTATTGATTAGTTTGGTTTAGACTGTCATTGGGTTCCATTAGTGTTGAATGGTATGCATTGTATAGAGTCATATTCATAACTAGCTCGAGATGTGAGACCTTTAGTTGGGATTGAGAATGTTAGGTGGAACTGAGAATGCTGAATGTGATTGAGAATATTACATGGCATTGAGAATGTTAGGTGGGTTTGAGAATGTTAGATGGAGTGAGCATGTGAGATGGAATTGAGAATATTAGGCGTAATTCAGAATGTTAGATCAGATTGGGAATGCTTGAGGAGTTGGGAATATGGGGAGTGGGGAGGTGGTATTAATTTTTGTTCATGTCTATGCAGTGTATTGGATGCCTAAAGAGGATGTACTAGTTTGAAGATAGCCTGAACATATCTGTTGTAATGAGGTGAATTTGTATAATAATTGCAGAAAAGCTTTTTTTTATATAAAGAAATTGTTAGCCTTATATTGCCACTCTGTGGAAATGAGGTAAGTAGTAGTTGCTCAATGCAGTAGGATCCTCTGGTTAAAAAGTAATGTATACAATGATCTCGAGATACTGCAATCTGTAATGTACTGGTAATTGTAAGCATACAAATATTCTCGTGCAGTGAAGGGCATTTTATAAAATATTGTACATGTAATGTTGCATCACTTGATAGCAAAATATTAATGAACCAAAAAAAAGAACAGCATAGGCCATTTAGCTTGCAGTGAGGAAGTGACATAATGATAATGTTACTGGATTAGTGTCCAAAGACCCTGGTTACTATTCTGAGGGCATGGTATCAAAGGGCAGCTGATTTTAACTACACTCAATAAAACCAGCATCAGTAATGGAAGTCATGAAACTATTAGTAATTCTCCCAAAATCCATCTTGTTCTCATTAATCACATGACACTAGGTTATAGTCCAACAGGTTTATTTGAAAACACAAGCTTTCAAAGCCCCACTTCTTCTTCAGGTGTTAGTGAGAGAGGGAGACCTTAGGCACAGAATTTATAAGTAAAAGATCAAAGCATCATACAACTGTTGCAAATGAGTTGAACATACCTGAGATGGCTGCTCAATCTTTAATCAGTTAGAATGGAGGTGCAGGCTTCGATTGATTAACATATTAATTCCAGAATTTCTTTCAAGTCACTGCCCCGAAATAACTGTAGGTTTTGTCAGTATAAAATAGGTGACATCTCAGGTTGGACAATGCATTTTAGGCATGACGTCTGTCTGTGTCTTAACCTGAAGTCAAACTGGTTTTATTTCCAAAGTAGGAATCTATAAAAAGCCACATTGACTGACTGTCTACAAATTGTGAGCTTTTTGATCAAAATAGAACATATCTGAAAACACAAATCTGCAAATGCAAATTCACCCCACAGATTTATATATGCTGGTTTGTGTGTGTGTGTGTGTGTGTGTGTGTGTGTGTGTGTGTGTGTGTGTCTCGCCGAAAGATCCTATCTTCCCAGGATGTTAAGTAACTCAACCATGTTTCTGTGATGGCAACATCATCATACTTCCATGTGTCAATCATTAGTCTTACCTATTCCACTCGTAGCATTCAAGTAAAGACCATCCAGCTTTGTCTTACTCTCCTGACACTCAACACAGGTGAACTCAGTGTGCCTTTTTCCTTTGCTGCATGATGCGTCTCTATTTTATCAACATTCTATGTCCCTTTCCTCTGACAGACTAGGTTAGCATGACACTGTGATTCTTACTTGTCAGGATCTGCTGCTGCTCCATCTTACTTCTCCAGGTATTTTCGATTTCTCACTGTGAATGACCGATTCACACCTATGAAGTGTCTGATTTATTGGTTAAAAGCCACAGCTGATAGCAACTGATGATGGAAATAAACAGACTACCTTCAGCATGTTTTTTTAAACAGCACTTCCATTCAAGAGGTCTGACAGCTTCCAATCAAACATTCACACCACAAGCTGCTCAGTTACCTCGAAGCCAATAACACAGTGGTTGACAGGCAGAAGGCTCTTGTTATTACTCCTCAGACCAATCAGCTACTTGTTGTTGGCTGAATCGCCCTTATTGCACGTTCCTTGGCTCCAGTCTATCTGCAGTAACCTCCCCCACTTGCTGAAAAACCAGTAATGTAAACAGCACTTACAGGGAGTGATGATATCTTTCTTTTAAAAAGGGTAACAATCCTTTTCACAATTACTGCTTTTTTTTTAAAACAGTCCTTTTCCATTTCAATCAGCAATCAAAAGTGCAGAAAATTAAAATAAGACATGGTCTTTACAACATTTTATATATTTTTTAAACTCCAGTACAGTGCACCACTTGGCAGATCTCCCAGCATTCCACACCCAGTATCCTGTGCTGTCAGTAAGGAGTCAACTGACCTGACTCCTAGAAAGCCCAATCACCCCAGAACAAAAGTCCTAACTTCAAAGGCACTGCCTCCCCGGTCAGGTTTGCAGAGCTGACAACTGTGAGCTACCAATTTGGGAGCAAAATCCCAGCTCTCTGCTTCTCATTTTGCCAAACCTACCAAATAATTCAGGCACTTTCTGTTTCCTCTGTCAGATTTGCAATATCCGTAGTCATTTGCCATTGTACAGGTGAATGGAGAAGTAGCACTGGCTGACAATGAACGTGGGTTTCTAAAGCTTATAATAGTGGGGAGGAAAGGACATGAAGAGAGGCCAGGAAACATGTGGCACTGAGTTCATAACAGAGCATCAACTGCTGCGATATGCCTCAAAACACAGTCGCACTCCCCAAATCATTTAGGAGAGCCAGATCAAGGGGTGAAATGCTGAAAGGACTTTGAAACAGTGCAATGTAGCTCAAATCACTTCATTGACTGCAGACCACTAGAAGATGTGTTAAAATTATCACAGGTATTTTAGAAATGCAAATCTTTTTATCTTCAGTCAAATGCAGTCGGCAAGATTTCTCCAAAAGGGGCATGGTTCCACCCAATCTGCACTGAGTGAGGGGTCTCAACACGGTGACAATGTCTCCTGGGCAAAAAAGAAGAGATTGTACACTTCCCTTTTTACCTGGAACACATGAAAATTGTGGATTTTGGAAGAGGAAGATGAGATCCAGATGAAAACTAATACCTGAACAAAGTAATGGAGGACTGGCAAAGCCGATTAGATTATCTTCTTGGAACAAGTCAACACCAGTGACAATATGGAAAGTAAGTGCAGCAGAGCAAAGCACTGCCCCAAGGTCTATTCACCTTTGTACTTCTGCCCATTCACCTAGATTGGTTTCTACACCACAAATGACTCAGATTTAAAATACTTAATAAAAACTAAAAGAACTTCAAATGCTGCAAATTGGAAACAGAAACAGAAATTGCCGGAAAGTCCCCAAAACTTTCCAAATGCTTTATCGCTGCACCATTGACGGTGATGGCACCAGTTCTCTAGGCTCCAAACTCTGAATATTCAGTCCTTCCTTATTTCTATATGGGAGGTCTTGTGATGCAGTGGTGGCACCTCCTACCCCTGGGTTTGAATCCCACCTCAGAACTTTATATGCATGGGAGATGTGTCATAATATGGCCAAGAATGTTGATTGGAAATCCTTCCAATAAGCCTTTGGTGGGTGGGAGAGCTAGTTAGCCAGAAATGTATGGCAACGACGGCACAACAACTTCTCTATTTGTTGCCTAATGCCATGTACGTGTGCCATCTTTGTTTTGAGGTTCTACCACACACACATTCCTACTTTGATTTAACTTTTCTTCTTGAAAACATGCCTCATTCACCAAGATTTGAACCAAGGTGAAGCAAGATGGTGGTGATGTCACAGCACAGCTTGCAGGCTCCTCAACCCAGCAGCCTGGAGACTGTATACTCCGTCCATTTTTTACATCTTTATTTCTCTGTTTTTTGCTTAATGTTACCATTTATTACCTTACCTTCCTTAACTTGTTTGATGGAAAGTGTCTGCTCCTGGCCCAGGTCTGTCATGGCAGTCTCGGCTTGGTGTGGCTGTCTCCCATTGTGGAGACATCTCAGAGGGGCTTGGCGAAGCAGTCTCCAGGTTTGGCGGTCTTGTCCCAGCGTGGAAGTCTCGCCAGGTGTCGAGGTCTTCTTCAGCCCCAGCTTCCGGATATTCCAACGTTTCTCATCTTAACCAAGTTGCAATTGATTTGAGATGAACTCTGTTCTAATTTTTACTTTTTTCCTTCTTGTCTATAACATCTGTCACTAATACAAGTACCGTGGTATGGCAACTTATAAAACTTTTCACTTTTTTTTGTCAAAATACACATGAGAATAAGTTGCTATTCAAGTCTAGATTTTGTGGCTCTGACTCAAGTTTTTTTTTGATAACACTCCCATGTTATATAAGTATGAGTTATTGCTGCGGTTGAATGCCTTTCACACTGAGATGTTTAATCCTGGCACAGGATTTAATTCATCCATTGTGCAGTACAATCAATATTCTCCATCAAACAGCCCACAGATGTCCCTTTGTTCAAGCTGATACATATGGAAGTCCGATGAGCTTCTTGAGCTAAGTTTGTTTTCTGTTCTCATTATTCCCTTGTGCTGTTTAGGATTTCAGCTTCTACCCCAATCTCAATCGTTCTGTTTAATGTGAGATGTATTTTAAACAGTGTGGAACTTGCAGCTGTTTCCTGAATTGAAGACTTTTCTTTTGGATTTTCTCTGGTTATTATAGCAGACACAGAAAGTTTTTACTCTGAATAATTTTTTGACAACATTTAGTGTCATAGAGTCATAGAGACGTACAACATGGAAACAGACCCTTTGGTCCAACTTATCCATGCTGACCAGAAGTCCTAAACTAAAATAGTCCCATTTGCCAACATTTGGCCCATATCCCTCTAAACCCTTCCTATTCATATACCCATCCAGATGTCTTTTAAATGTTGTATTTGTACCAGCCTCCACCACTTCCTCTGGCAGCTCATTTCATTCACGTGTGAAAAAGTTACTGCTAATGTCCCTTTTAAATCTTTCCCCTCTCACCTTAAACCTATGCTCTCTACTTTTGGACTCTTTTACCCAAGGAAAAGACCTTGTCCATTTACCCATCCATGCCCCTCATGATTTTATAAATCTTTATAAAGTCACCACTCAGTCTCTGACACTCCAGAGAGAATAGCCCCAGCCTATTCAGCTTATCCCTATAGCTCAAACCCTTCAGGCCTTGTACATTTTTTCTGACGTCTTTCAAGTTTAACAATATCTTTCCTATGGCATTTAAAAGACATTTGGATAAGTGCCATGAATAAGAAACATTTGGAGGGATATAGGCCAAGCACAGGCAAGTGGAACTAGTTAGTTTGGGAGCATGGTCAGAGTGGACAAGTTGGTCTGAAGGGTCTGTTTCCATGCTGTATGACTATGAAAAAATGAGGACTGCAGATGCTGGAGATCAGAGTCGAAGAGTGTGGTGCTGGAAAAGCACAGCCGGTCAGGCAGCATCTGAGGAGCAGGAGAATCGGCGTTTTGGGCATCCTGATGTAAGGCCTATGCCCGAACCGTCGATTCTCCTGCTCCTCGGACACCGCCTGACCGGCTGTGCTTTTCCAGCACCACACTCTTCGACTCTGTATGACTATGACTGTATGACCATGTTGAATAATAATCGTGCTTTAATTTAGAATCTCTTGAGGACGAGTGATTAAGTGCAGTGATGTACAAATACTACAGATTGGCCATTTAATCCCTACTGCTCTTGATCGAAACACAATCAGAATTTGATAGGTATCCTCAAAGTCGTAGCAGGTTTATCAGAATTTGGCTTTATTGGATTTCCATTTTAGATGTTAAACTGCCACCTAGTGGTTGAAATGTTGGATTTCACTTCCCAAGACCCATTTCAAACAGGGGCTAAAGTGAACACCAATAATCGAGAATTTGGTGCAATACAGTTTTTTTTGTTAAATGACAATTCTCTTCAGTATTTATCAGCATTGATGTTATAATTATTGTGGTAAGAACTGTCAAATTCCAATAACTTGTAAGACTGCAAATGCTCAAAATTCTGAAACAAAAATAAATATGCAGGAAATTCCAACATGGGTGCAGCCACACAAAAACAATTTTAAGCCAAAGTTCTTTACCAGAACCAAAACTGTGACTTTCCATTTGTATATGTGACTCAGTTGATTGAGCTTTAGCTTTGGACCAGGGAAAACTGAGAGTTCAAGTCCCACTCCACTGATGTTAGCACAAAATGCAGGCATATTCTCCACTGCAGTGTCGACAGAGTGTTGCACTGTCAAAGATGTTGACCTTTGGTATTATGTCAAAGTTAAGTTAAAGCTACCATCTCAAGATAGACAAGATCACATGGGGGAATGCCTTCCCCAAACTAATATTTGAGGTGCTATTTATTCCCCCAATCAACATCACAAATGATTAAGAAGCTTGTGGGTGCAATGGTAGCACACCTGACTCTATATCAGGCAGTTGTATGTTCAAATCACATCAGATCACTGAGCTTCCGTAGGGTACTAGGGGTCATGTGTTGTACACACCTCTGGCTCAGATTACCGTGATCATGTCCCATCTATCAGGGTGGCGTATCACAACATGTCTAAAGCGATTATGCTTATTTTTCAAAATATGGATTATCGGGTCATTATCACTTTGCTGTTTGTGAGAACTTGGCATGTACAAATTGACCTTCACATTTTCTACATTACAACAGCAGCTATACTTCAAAAGATGCATCACTGGTCGTAAAGGACTTGCACACATGGATGCACTGAAAGGTGTTCATTCTTGCCCATTTCTGTGAAATACAGGGTTAACTTCTGTGGTCACCAGAGAGCTGCTATTTTCATGTCTCCGAAAGAGACAAAGAGCTTCCATTAACCCAAATTATATTTAAATTCTCGGTGTTTTAATAAATGGAGACTGTAATCATGCAGTCAATGTAAGATAATGAAGCTCTGCAGCATGGTAGCTGGATAAGTGGCTTCAGAAATAAGTTTCAACTGAAACTCTTGAGATGCATTTTGTCCTAAACTGGCCCTAAATTCCACAAATCATTTGAGGATGAAGTGCAAGAGAAGAACATGTTCACCCTGCCTGAGGAGGGGCTGCTTGTGGTCTACTGAGCAGACATCACTGGGGCACAGCATGACAACTTTTACCTTTAGAATTACAAGGGACTCAGAGACTTCAGTGCTGACACCAGCAACAGAATCTCTCAATTGAATATATGATCTATGATAGATAGAGTCGTGGAGTCACTCAGCATGGAAACAGACTCTTCAGTCCAACCAGTTCACACCAACCATATTCCTAAACTAAAATAGTCCCACCTACTTGCACTTGGCCCAAATCCTTCCAAACCTTTCCTATTCATGAACTTATGTAAATGATTGCAATGTCACAATATTTTCATTACCTACTCTACCTAAGTCTACATGATGTCCTTGAGGAGGCAAAAATGCAGCTAAACCCAATTACCAGAACAAATGAACCAAGAGCTTGAATGCCATCATGTTAATGGTGAAAGGTACATTTCTGATGAAGGGATTATGCCCGAAACGTCGATCCTCCTGCTCCTCAGATGCTGCCTGAACTGCTGTGCTATTCCAACTCCACACTTGTTAAATCATGTTAATATTGACAATCAAGGAGTCTCTCAAAGGAATTCCTCATCAAGAAAATAAGGAAAGACTTTCCACATCCCAACACTGGTTGTGTCTGTGCGAAAAAATATCCAACCTTAAAAAAAATTGCTTTTCACTCAAAAAAGGGGTCGAGTTGTTACGGTCACATTATTGACCTAGTTAGAAAATTGAGACTGACTGGCAGAGGATAGACTGGTCTAAAGCTGGATATGATGCTCGGGATCAGGGTTGTAACCGCAATAATTTCTCTGAGGTGATGAGATAGAAAGCCACTTATCCAACTTTGCTAGTGACACACAGGTATTTGGCATGGAAAGCAGCTATGATGGGAGCATTAAATTATTTGGAAGAAATCCTGGGAGTGATTTTCACCGACAATCCATCCTGGTCCACTCATGTTGGCTTGCTAGTCAAGAAAGTACAACAATGTCTCCATTTCCTCAGGAGGCTACGGAAATTCAGCATGTCCACAAAGACTCTTATCAATTTTTATAGATACACCATAGAAAGCATCTTATCTGGATGCATCACAATTTAGTATGGCAACTGTTTTCCCAAGACCACAAGAAACTACAGAGAGTTGTGGACACAGCCCAGTCCATCACGCAAAACAACAACCTTCTATTCATTGACTCCATCTATACTTCCCTCTGCCTTGATATAACCAAAGACCCCTTCTACCCCGGTTACACTCTCTTTCACCCTCTTCCATCGGGCAGAAGATAGAAAAATCTGAATACATGTATAAATAGATTCAAGAACAGCTTCTTCCCTGCTGAATTAACATTTGAACAGACCTTTCAAATGTTAATTCTGATCTCTTTCTCTCTCTACACCTTCTCTCTGGCTGTAATACTGTAATCTGCACTCTGTTCTGCTACCCTTATGCACTTTGTATGGTACAACTGTCTGTATAGCACAGAAAACAACACTTTTCACTGTACCTCAGTACATGTGACAACAATAAATCAATCAATTTGAGCAACAGATTAAGTGAATGGCAAAACTTGAGTTGATAGTTTTCAATATAAGCAAATGTGGATCATCCACTATGAATCCAAAAAGAATAAAACAGGACACATTCTGAGATGACGAAAAGATAGAAACTCTGGAAATCCAAAATTCTATACAAAATTATAATTAGACCTCACCTGGAGTGGCAAAAAGTTCAAACCTTCACATTTTAGGATGACATATTGGCCTTGCAGAGTGTACAGTGCAGATTTACAGTAATGAAATCTGGACCCTAGGGGTTAACTTAGTGAATACACAAATGGATTCTCTAGAATTTAGAAGGTTAAGGGATGAATTGATTGAAATTTTCAGGACATTATGGGGAAAAGATGGTATAGTTATTTGTGTTTCCCTAGAACAGAATTCCCTTAAACCAACGATTGAACTCCCATTGAATTGAATTAAAGGAACTGCAAAACAAGCTTTCAAACTGAAAGTAACATTGATGAAACATTAGCACAAAAGATATCCTCTTTTAACTGTGTAAGATTATTGAAAAGACTATGCCACAGTTATATGTCACTGCCTGCTCTCTGCAGAACTGCAGTTTTTACAGGAACCATTCCAGCATCACTCCCGGCTTTCAAAGGACTTTACATTTCCCCATTTTGCCAAGTTTCAACATAAAGTGACTCACCAGAAGTCACATTTCTCAATTTTGCATAAAGCCAGAAGACTACAAGATGTAAAAGCTGAAGTAGCCCATTCAGCCCATCAAGTCTGTTCCACCATTCAATGAGATTATGGCTGGCCTGATAATCCTCAACTTCACTTTCCTGCCTATTCTCCGTAATTCTTGATTCCCTTACTGGTTAAATATCTCTTTATCTCAGCCTTAAATACATTTAATGACCGACTGGACAATTATTGACAGTAAGGCCTACTCTTGTAGTACTTATCCTCCCCTCCCTTCAGCCCTCGCCCCATCTCACCAGAATAGATCTCTGGATTCCTTAGGTTGCCATGATTCTGCCTGGTAGTCCACACACAAAACCCTCCTTTCTGTTAGCCACACTAACAGCAGCTTTTTATCTCTCTGTAAGGCCTCTCTCTCTTTCTTCCAAAATCTCAGAGACCGAGAGTCTGCCCAGCTGGTTTTGCCTCTGTTTCAGGTATGAACATTTTGAATCTTGCTCTAAGTAACTGTTGATCTCAGCAATCCCATCCCCATGGTAAGCAAGTCACCTCCATGATGGTGGTCAAGCAAACTTCAAAATGGATCAGAGGATCCTAGTCGTTGTTTTGCTACCATCGGGAAGTTCCTCTCTAAGTCACAGATCATCCTGACTTGGAAAATTTTGGCTATTCCTTCACTGTTGCTAGAATCCTGGAATTTCCTTCCTAAAGTAATTGTAGATCGGCCTCCAGAACATGTCTGAAGCAGCTCAAGAAAGCTGCTCAGCACCACCTTCTGAAGGATAATTGGGGATGGGCAATAAATGCTAGCCAGCCGGTGACACACATGTCCCACAAGAGAATAGGTAAAACAACAACCTTGTATTAAGTTCACAAACGTAATCATCTCTTAAATCTGCATTCGTAATATTAACTATTTCCCACTGTTGGAGAATTTCTGCCATCTTGGCCTCCTCCAGTGGTCCCCAGTATCACAGGTATCAGTCATCAGTCAATTCAATTCACTCTACGTGATACCGAGAAATGGTTGGAGCCACTGGATATTGAAAAGGCCATGGGCTCCGACTTTATTCTGGCAATCGTACCGAAGCCTTGTGCTCCAGACCTTGCTGCTCCCTAACATGCTGTTCCACTTTAGTTACAACACTGGCATCTACCTGACAATGTAGAAAATTGCCCAGGTACAAAAAAGCAAGGCAAATCCAATCTGGCAAATTATCACCCCAGTCGTCTGCTCTTGATCATCAATAAAGTGATGAAGGTGTCACCAATAGTGCTATCAAGCAGCACCTGCACAGCAATAACCTATCTGCTAATATTCCGTCTGGGTTCTGTCAGGGTCACTCAGCTCATGACCTCATTACAGACTTGCTTCCAACGTAGTCAAAACTGCTGAGTTCCAGAGGTGAGAGACTGACAGCCCTTGATGACCAAGTGTAGCATCAATGAGCTCCAGCAAAACTGGAGTCAATGGCAATCAGGAGAATCTCTCTGCTGATTAGAATAATACATGAGACAAAAGAAGCTGGTTGTGCTTTATCTCATCTCCAGGATACCGTTGCGGGAGCCCCTCAGGGTAGTGTCCTACCAAAGTAAACCTCATTACGTTGCCACTTTCCATTACTCCATCTGTTGCATGGTTGCATTAGTCCAGCTGTTCTGGATGGACACTTCCTCCTTCCAGGTCAAGAAATAGCTGCTGGAGAAACACAGTAGGTCTGGCAGCATCTTTGGACAGAAAGTGGAGGTAAGCAGCACAGTGGCTTAGTGATTAGCTGCCTCACAGAGCTAGGGACCCAGATTTGATTCCAGCCTCGGGCAACTGCCAAGTAGAGTTTGCAAATTTTCCTCATGTCTATGTGGGTTTCCTCTGGGTGCTTCAGTTTCCTCCCACAGTCCAAAGATGTGCAGGTTAGATGGATTGGTCATGCGAAATTGTCCATAGTGTCCAGGGATATGCAGATTAGGTGGGTTAGCCATGGGAAATGCAGGGTGATAGAGTGGGTCTGGGTGGGATGCTCTTCAGAGGGTTGGTGTGGATTCGATGGGCCAAAGGGCCTACTTCCACACTGTAGAGATTCTATGATTCTATGAACACATTGAGTCTGGTGACCCTTCTTCAGAACTGCTTTCTGACCAGTGTGCAGTTCCTCTTCCTCCTCCTCTCCTTCGTGGTTGGGATATCTAGCATCCCATTTATTGGATATTCCCTGGGATCCCAGTTGTTGGCTATTCAATTCTTGATTCATTTCACTACATTATCTCAACTGTTCTGTTCAGTGGTGTGCTCCTAAACTATTTCATCCATCAAAATAAAACTTATACCAAACAAATAAAATTGCAAGTGAACCTTAACCTCTTCTGCTGTTTATATCAGTTTGGTTCTAAAAGAAAAAGTTTTGGGACTTGGGTTCAGATAGACACCAATTTAAAGGCATTCATGACAAACACAGAGAACACTGGAGAAACTCAACAGGTCTGGCGGCATCTGTGGAGAGAGAAAAAAAGTTAACGTTTCAAGTCCAAAATGATACTTCTTCAGAAAGCATCCACAGCAATTTGATTTTATCACAGTCATATATAATTGCCAGCCGGATTAGCAATTATAGAAATATGGCTTAGGGGTGGACAGGACTGGCAACTTAATGTTCTGGGATACAAATGCTATAGGAAGGATAGAAAAGGAAGCAAGAGAAGAGGGGGAGTAGCGTTTTTGATAAGGGATAGCATTACAATTGTACTGAGAGAGGATATTCCCGGAAATACATCCAGTGAAGTTATTTGGGTGGAACTGAGAAATAAGAAAGGGATGATCACCTTATTGGGATTGTGTTATAGAACTTTCAAAAGCTGATTGGGTGCAGATGTAAAGGGATGGCTAGAAAATGGGAAGCCTTCAGAAATGAGATAACGAGAATCCAGAGACAGTATATTCTTGTTAGGGTGGGTGTAGGGAATGCGGGATGACGAGAGAAATTGAGGGTTTTGTTAAGAAAAAGAAGGAAGCATATGTCAGGTATGGACAGGGTAGATTGAGTGAATCCTGAGAAGAGTATAAAGGCAGAGGGCGTATATTTAAGAGAGAAATCAGGAGGGCAAAAAGGGGATATGAGATAGCTTTGGCAAATAGAGTTAAGAAGAATCCAAAGGGTTTTTACAAATACATTAAGGACAAAAGGGTAACTAGGGAGAGAATAGGGCCCCTCAAAGATCAGCAAGGCAGCCTTTGTGTGGAGCCGCAGGTGATGGGGGAGAAACTAAACGAGTATCTTGCATCAGCGTTTACTGTGAAGAAGGACATGGAAGATACAGAATGTGGGGAAATAGATGGTGACAGGTTGAAAAATGTCTATGTTACAGAGGAGGAAGTGCTGGATATCTTGAAACACATAAAGGTGGATAAAACCCCAGGATCTGATCAGGTGTCCCTTAGAACTCTGTGGGAAGCTAGAGAAGTGATTGCTGGGCCTCTTGCTGAGATATTTGTATCACCGATAGTCACAGGTGAGGTGTCGGAAGACTGGAGGTTGGCTAGTGTGGTGCAACTGTTTAAGAAAGCCAGGGAACTATAGACTGGTGAGCCTGATGTTGGTGGTGGACAAGTTGTTCGAGGGAATTCTGAGGGACAGAAGCTATATCGATGACTGTATGGGCGCTGCCTCGTGCTCCCAAGAGGAGGTTGAACAGTTCATCCACTTTACCAACACCTTCCACCCCGACCTCAAATTCACCTGGACCATCTCAGACTCCTCCCTCCCCTTCTAGATCTTTCCATTTCTATCTCAGGCGACCGAATCAACACGGACATTTACTATAAACCGACCGGCTCCCACAGCTACCTAGACTACACCTCCTCCCACCCTGCCCCCTGTAAAAACGCCATCCCATATTCCCAATTCCTTCATCTCCCCCGCATCTGCTCCCAGGAGGACCAATTCCAAAACCGTACAACCTATATGGCCTCCTTCTTCAAGGACCGCAATATCCCCCCAGAAATGGCCGACGATGCCCTCCACCGCATCTCTTCCACTTCCCGCTCCTCCACCCTTGAGCCCCGCTCCTCCAACCGCCATCAGGACAGGTCCTCACCTACCACCCCACCAACCTCCATATACAGCGTATCATCCACTGTCATTTCCGCCACCTCCAAAGGGACCCCACCACCAGGAATATATTTCCCTCCCCTCCCCTATCAGTGTTCCAAAAAGACTACCCCCTCCGTGACTCCCTCGTCAGGTCCACACCCCCCACCAACCCAACCTCCACTCCCGGCACCTTCCCCTGCAACCGCAAGAAATGCAAAACTTGCGCCCACACCTCCCCCCTTACTTCCCTCCAAGGCCCCAAGGGACACTTCCATATCTGCCACAAATTCACCTGCACATCCACACACATCATCTATTGCATCCACTGCACCCGATGTGGCCTCCTCTATATTGGGGAGACAGGCCGCCTACTTGCGGAACATTTCAGAGAACACCTTTGGGACACCCGGACCAACCAACCCAACCACCCTGTAGCCCAACATGTCCATTCCCCCTCCCACTCCACCAAGGACATGCAGGTCCTTGAACTCCTCCATCGCCAGACCATAGCAACATGACGGTTGGAGGAAGAGCGCCTCATCTTCCGCCTAGGAACCCTCCAACAACAAGGGATGAACTCAAATTTCTGCAGTTTCCTCATTTCCCCTCCCCCCACCTTGTCTCAGTCAAATCCCTCAAACTCAGCACCGCCTTCCTAACCTGCAATCTTCTTCCTGACCTCTCCGCCCCCACCCCACTCCGGCCTATCACCCTCACCTTGACCTCCTTCCACCTATTGCATTTCCAATGCCCCTCCCCCAAGTCCCTCCTCCCTACCTTTTATCTTAGCCTGCTGGACACACTTTCCTCATTCCTGAAGAAGCTCTTATGCCCTAAACGTCGATTCTCCTGCTCCTTGGATGCTGCCTGACATGCTACGCTTTTCCAGCAACACATTTTCAGCTCTGATCTCCAGCATCTGCAGTCCTCACTTTCTCCTCACATATTTGGAAAGGCCAGGACTGATTAGGGATAGTCAACATAGCTTTGTGAATGGAAAATCATGTCTCACCAACTTGGTTGAGTTTTTGAAAACGTAACCAAGAGGACTGATGAGGGCAGAGCGGTGGACATAATCTATATGGAATTTAACGTGAGCAAGTGCGAGGTCTTGCACTTTGGCAAAAAGAATATAGGAATGGACTACTTTCTAAATGGTGAGAAACTTAATAAAGCCAAAGCACAAAGGGATCTGGGAGTGCTAGTCGAGGATTCTCTAAAGGTAAACATGCAGGTTGAGTCTGTGATTAAGAAAGCGAATGCAATGTTGTCTCTTATCTCAAGAGGGTTGGAATATAAAAGCAGAGATGTACTACTAAGACTTTATAAAGCTCTGGTTAGGCCCCATTTGGAGTACTGTGTCCAGATTTGGTCCCCACACCTCAGGAAGGACATACTGGCACTGGAACGTGTCCAGCGGAGATTCACACGGATGATCCCTGGAATGACAGGTCTAGCATATGAGGAACGGCTGAGGATACTGGGATTGTATTCGTTGGAGTTTAGAAGATTAAGGGGAGATCTAATAGAGACGTACAAAATAATACATGGCTTTGAAAAGGTGGATGCTAGAAAATTGTTTCTGTTAGGCGAGGAGACTAGGACCCGTGGACACAGCCTTAGAATTAGAGGGGGTCATTTCAGAACGGAAATGCGGAGACATTTCTTCAGCCAGAGAGTGGTGGGCCTGTGGAATTCATTGCCACGGAGTGCAGTGGAAGCCGGGACGCTAAATGTCTTCAAGGCCGAGATTGATAGGTTCTTGTTGTCTAGAGGAATTAAGGGCTACGGGGAGAACGCTGGCAAGTGGAGCTGAAATGCGCATCAGCCATGATTGAATGGCGGAGTGGACTCGATGCGCCGAATGGCCTTACTTCCACTCCTATGTCTTATGGTCTTATGGTCTTATGGACTTCAGTAAGGCATTCAACAAGGTTCCCCATGGGAGACTGGTTAGCAAGGTTAGATCTCACGGAATACAGGGAGAACTAGCCATTTGGATACAGAACTGGCTCGAAGGTAGAAGACAGAGGGTGGTGGTGGTGGGTTATTTTTCAGACTGGAGGCCTGTGACCATTGGAGTGCCACAAGGATCAGTGCTGGGTCCACTACTTTTCGTCATTGATATAAATGGTTTGGACATGAACATAGGAGGTATAGTTAATAAATTTGCAGATGACACCAAAATTGGAGGTGTAGTGGACAGCGAAGAAGGTTACCTTAGATTACAAAGGGATCTTGATCAGATAGGCCAATGGGCTGAGGAGTGGCAAGTGGAATTTAATTTAGATTAATGCAAGGTGCTGCATTTTGAGAAAGCAAATCTTAGCAGGACTTATACACTTAGTGGTAAGGTCCTAGGGAATGTTGCTGAGCAAAGAGACCTTGGAGTGCAGGTTCATAGCTCCTTGAAAGTAGGGTCACAGGTAGACAGGATAGAGAAGATGGTGTTTGGTATGCTTTCCTTTATTGGTCAGAGCATTGAGTATAGAAGTTGGGAGGTCATGTTGTGGCTGTACAGAATATTGATGGGGCCTCTTTTGGAATATTGCTTGCAATTCTGGTCTCCTTCCTATCGGAAGGATGTTGTGAAATTTGAAAGGGTTCAGAAAAGATTTACAAGGATGTTGGCAAGGTTGGAGAATTTGAGCTATAGGGAGAGGCTGAACAGGCTGGGGCTGTTTTCCCTGGAGCATCGGAGGCTGAGGGGTGACCTTATAGAGGTTTATAAAATCGTGAGGGGCATGGATAGAATAAATAGACAAAGTCTTTTCCCTGTGCTGGGGGAGTCCAGAACTAGAGGGCATAGGTTTAGGGTGAGAGGGGAAAGAAATAAAAGGGACCTAAGGGGCAACTTTTTCACGCAGTGGGTGGTATGTGTATGGAATGAGCTGCCAGAGGAAGTGGTGGAGGCTGGTACAATCGCAACATTTAAAAGGCATCTGGATGGGTATGTGAATAGGAAGAGTTTAGAGGGATATGGGCCAGGTGCTGGCAAATGGGACTAGATTGGGTTGGGACAAGTTGGACTGAAGGGTCTGTTTCCATGCTGTACATCTCTATGAATCTATGATTCTAAATTGTAGACAATAGCAAAGGTGACAGTGAGTAAAGACTCCTAACAATGTTAACTTCAGTATTGTCACAGTACAGGTAGACCTCCTTAATCTGGCAACCTCAGTACCAGACTTCTGTCAGACGACAGGAGGTCATATATGAGGGCCAGTACATCAGCTTTTAAATCATTCCTTTCTGTATACCCACCCATCTTCTATTATCCTGAAGGTCTTCTAATCGTAGAGCAGTTAAATGCCAAGAACACTACTTGCTACCCTTGAAACTTCCTTTACAGCACTTTATTGATTGGAAACTACCCTTACTACATTATAGAACATGGCTACATCAGAGAGCCAGCAGGCACCAGACCATGGAGGCTGCCAGGACAGCGAGTGCAGATTGGACAGCTCCAACTTGTCCTGTGTAAAATTGTAACAAACCCTCTGGAAATACAGGATCTTATGTTACCGACAAATCTAACAAATTAATTCCAAAGAAAATATGTGACCAGTGAAGGTGCCTTTGTGCTGAACATTTCCAATGTAGAGGCCATGATCTTCTTGATAAAAGGAACATAATTCAAATGTAACAGAACTCAACGAACAGTCTGTTATAAACAATGAACAGAGTATATATGATTCTTTCCGACTCATGGAAACACCTTCTCCATGTCCACTCTATCCAGGCCTCTCAGAATTCTGTAAGTTTCAATCAGATTCCCCCTCATCCTTCTAAACTCCATCGAGTATAGACCCAGAGTTGTCAACTGCTCCTCATATGACAAGCCCTACATGCCCAGGATCGTTCCTGTAAATCTCCTCTGGACCCCCTCCAACACCAAGACATCCTTCCTCCGATACAGTGCCCAAAACTGCTTACAATATTCCAAATGTGATCTGAGCAGAGCCTCAACAGTACATCCCTGATCTTGTATTCTAGCCTTCTCAAAATGAATGCCAACTGAGCCTGTGTTAACCTTAAAAGAATCTTAAACTAGGACCCATAAGCCCCTTTGCGCTTCAGATTTCTAAAGCCTTTCCCTATGTGAAAAATAGTCGCCCTCTCTGTTCTTCCTACCTTACACCTTCCCACACTGCATTCTTATCTGTCACTTTTTTGTCCACTCTCCTAGCCTGCCCAAGTCCTTCTACAACCTTCCCACCTCCTCAACACTCTATGTCTTTCTAGATGACCTTTGTGGCATCTGAAAACTCTGCAACAATGCGCTCAGTTCCTTCGACCTGATCATAAACGTATAACATCGTCCCAACACTGACCCGTGTGGGTCTCCATGAGTCACAAGCTGTCATCCAGAAAAATACCTCTTTGTCCTCACTCTCTGCCTTGTGCCAGTCAGCCAACCTTCTATCCATGCTCATACCCTGCCTGTAACACTATGGGTTCTTCTCTTATTTAGCAGCCTCCTATATGGCACCTTGTGGAAATCCAAACAGATTATTTCCACTGGGTCTCCTCTGTCTAACCTGCACATTACCTCCTCAAAGAATTCTAACAGATTTATCAGGTATGACAGAACCTTGATGAACCTGTGCTGACTCTGCATTATTTTACCATACACTCCCAAATACTCCGCAATCTCATCCTTAACAATGGACTCTAAAGTCTTACCAACAAATGAGATCAGGCTAACCAATTTATAATTTCCTGACTTCTGCATGCTTCCCTCCCTTCTTAAACAGGGGTGTTACATTAGCCATTTTACAGACCTCTGGGACCTTCCTTGACTCCAGTGATTCCTGAAAGAATCACCAATGCCTCCACAATCTCATCTCTCTCCTTCGGAACTCTGGGGTATAGTACATCTAGTCCAAGTGATTTATCTACCTTCAGACCTTTCAGCTTCCCCAACACTTTTGCTGTAGTGATAGCCATTACAGTCACCTCTGTCCCCCACTCTCTTAAGTGCGGAAATTGTGTTACCCATTGAAGAAGACAGTAGTTATGGTGAACAGTATAGATGCATTCAAGCTGGTTTGATAAGGAGAGAAAAGGAAGATATGTTACATGAAGAAATGTGGGGAGAGGCTCATATGAAGCTGAAATCTGACATTGGCCAGTTGGGCTGAAAACCTTGCTGTAAATTCCATGTTAATTCAATATAAATCCCTTCCCTGATAGGAATATATCAGATGATGTGAAAAGCCTGGGCTGTAAAAATTAATTTGGTGACTTGAACAATTCCAAAAGGTAATTTTTTTTTAGATTATATTACAGTGTGGAAACAGGCCCTTCGGCCCAACAAGTCCACACCGACCCATACCCCTACATTTACCCCTTACCTAACACTACGGGCAATTTAGCATGGCCAATCCACCTGAACCTGCACATCTTTGGACCATGGGAGGAAACCGGAGCACCCAGAGGAAACCCACGCAGACACGGGGAGAACATGCAAACTCCACACAGACAGTCGCCTGAGGCAGGAATTGAACCCGGGTCTCTGGCAATGTAAGGCAACAGTGCTAACCACTGTGCCACTGTGCCACCCAAAAACCTTTTGGCAATCATCTGGCCCTGGCTATTTCTTTAATTGACCCCATTGTAGGGACAGGTATATCATAGGTTTCGCCTGATTGAAACCTAACAGTGCAATTTCTCATTCAAACACACTCAGCGATTCAAAGGCCCACATTGTGTTAAGTGTACTGCACAGTCTCGTCAACAGTTATAAGAAGGATTCACTACTTTCATATTCCATTCCCCCCTTTGTAACAAGGCAAAAATTTCATTTGCTTTCCTGATTATTCACAGTTCATTCACACTGACCATTTTGGTATTTATGAAAATGCAGCTGCACACCTCTCTAGTATTAAAGTCTTCCTAGTCCAAAATGAATTGCGACAAATGAATCCTGATTAATAGTTTTCCACCACTGTTGGACAAGCATATTCTTTGGGATAAACCAATAAAATGTAATAACTGCTCGAAAGAAAGCAAGGATTGAATTTTTGCAGATAACATTATGGCAATTGATTTGGGACAAACACTCAAGCTTTCCTACATCATTGCAATGATCATGGTGCTAACATTGGCAAAATGAAACTTCATCAAAGCAAAAAGTTCCTTTTATATGATACGTTGTTATGGGAAGAGGACTCACAGGAAGTGAAATCAGCCTGAGGTCAAGTGGTTTTGGAAGTGCCCTACCTTTAGTGTATAAGTCCTGCTCTGGTTTGCCTGACCAAACCACAACATGTCACATTTACCTAAATTAAACTCCATCTGACATTCCTTAGTCCATGATCAAGATCCCATTGTACTGTGAGATAATCTTCAGTGTTCACTACACCACCTATTTTGGTGTCATCTGCATGCTTACCTGTTAGATTCACATCTAACTCATTTATATAAATGTCGAAAATTAGTGGACCCAGCAGCAATCCTTGTGGCATTACATTGGTCACAGGCCTCCAGTCTGAAAAGCAACCCTCTATCACTATCCTCTGTATCCTACCTTCGAGCCAGTATCCAAATGGCTAGTCTCTCCTGCCAACGGAAACATCTTTCCAACATCCACTCTGTCAACTATTCTGTAAGTTTCAATCACATCTCCCCTCATCCTTCTAAACTCCATTGAGTTTAGTCCTCGGATCCTCAAACATTCTTCATATATTAAGTCTTCCATTCTTGGGATCATTCTTGTGAACCTCCTCTGGACCTGCTCCAGAGCCAATACATCTTTCCTGAGAAATGGAGCCCAAAATTGCTCACAATACTCTACATGTGGTCTTACCAGAGCGTTATAAAGTCTCTGAAGTACACCCCTGCTTTTACATTCTAGTCCTTTCACGATAAATGACAACATTGTATTGCCTTCCTAACTACTGACTTAACCTGCAAGATTACCTTAAGAGAAACCTGGTCGTGGACTCCCTCTCTCCTAATCTGTCTAAACCTTCCTGCAGCCTCCCTGTCACCTCAAAACTACCTGCACCTCCACCTATTCCTTAGTCAGAATGCACTTAGTACCTTCAAAAGATCATTAACATATAAAATGGAAGGTTGTGGTCCCAACACCGATCCTTGTAGAACACCACTCATCACTGGCTTCTATCCTGTAAAGGACCCTTTCATCCCCACTCTCTGCCTTCTACCAGATAACAACAATTTACCCACCACTAACACAAGGTCCACTGGTCTATAGTTCCTTGGCTTTTCCTCACAGCCTTTCTTAAATAATGGCACGTCATTAGCCATCTTCCAGTCTTTTAGTACCTCACACATGGCTGTCGATGACACAAATATCTCAGCAAGGGGCCCAGCAATCTCTTTCTTAGCTTCTCATAAAGTTCTGAGAAGCACATGATCAAGTCTCAGGGATTTATCCACCTTGATGCGTTGTAAGATGTCCAGCACCTCCTGATCTGTAATATGAAGTATTTTCAAGACATCACTATTTATTTCCCCAAGATCCCTAGTTTGAACTGAATTGAATGATTTAATGTCACATGAATTTTAAAAATGTGAAAAGTGTTAATTGTAGTCACATTGTGGCACCATACTGAATTACTGGATATATTAAAATATATTAAAGTAGAGTACATCTTGCTCTCCCCTCCTTGTTCCTCCTTTGTTGCTCTGTTTGACATCAGCAGAGGTCTCTGTAATGGGCTCTGTGTAATGGTTATGGACCTCCACCATTGCCCCTCTCATGACTGCTGTGTCTGAGCTGGAGCCATGGGCCAGTTCTCATTCCTCTGGAGCCCCAATGGATGTTCATCCAGACAATGCGGCTGGACCGCAGTCTCTTGGTCCTCCGCCGTCCACTCCCTTGACGCTGACACTCATTTCAGCACTAGACCTGGAGCCTCACCTCAGCCTGTGAGTCATGGCCGTGGAATTCAGCCCAGGACCTCTTCCTCGCTCGCCAGGAGACCCTGCACTGGAGTGGAGCTGCATTCACTGCCAATGCTGCTGGACACCTCCTCCTTGGCCTGGGCCACTGCTGCTCTCCATGCCACCATCTTGGTCCACAAAGTCCTTCCACGTCCTTCTTCACAGGAAATAGTGATGCAAAATATTCCTTTAGTATCTCACTCATCACCTCTGGTTCCTCACATAGATGGCCATGTTGATCTTTAAGGAAACCTATTCTCTCCCTAGTTATTCTTTTGCCCTTAATGTACTTATAGAATTTCCAAAGCTAACTCATGTCCCCTTTTTGCCCTCTTGATTTCCCTCTTCAGTATAATCCTACTACCCTTATGCTCCTCCGGGGATTCGATTGCTTTTTCTAATGTTTTCCAAGTGTTCTACTACTAATTCTTTTATAATGGACTCTAACGTTTTCTCTAGTAATGATGTCAGCCTAACCAGTCTATAATTCTCTGGGTTCTCTTTCCCCACCTTTTTATAAATAGTGGGGTTACATTAGCTACCTTCCAATCTGTGGGAACAGTTACAAAGTCTATAGAATCATAAAGATGACCACCGATGCGTGTATCATTTCTAGAGCCACTTCCTTAAGAACTCTGGGACTTAGAATACTGAGCCTTAACCCCATCAATTTCCCAAACACCATTTCTCTACAAATACTGATTTCCTTCAGTATCTCTCTCATTCTGTTGTAGCCTATTTTCCCCATTTTAATCAATGCTTTTGTCTGACTTTACTAAAATCTAAATTGCTCTCAGTCCTCTCTGATTTGCTGTTGTCCCAGTCCTCTCATTGATCATCCAATCACAAGCTCTCTCCTCTGTTTGTGGATCTTCCAATTGTACCATCACTGTCCCGAGCCCTTTGTCAATCCCCCAATCACATCCTCTCCCCACCCTTGTTAATCCTCCAATTACACGTTCTCGGCCCTTGTGGCTCTGCCAATTATTCTCTCTCCTCTTCCTGGTCAGCCTCTAACTACATCTTCTTCCCCACTCCTTGTTGAACCTCCAATCACACCTTCTCTCCCTTGTTGGTCCACCAGTTACAGCCTCTCTCCCTCCCTTGTCGATCGTTCAATCACATCCTGTTCACTCTCCCACTTTGTAGATCCTCTAATCACACTCTCTCATTCATCCCTGTAGCTTCTCCAGTCACAGATTCCCTCCCCATGTCAATCCTCCAATCACATTTGCCATTTCACTTGTTCATGTGGTGACCATTAGGGTTTATGGTCCCTATATCAGTTTTACTTCATTCCTGGCTATTGTCATCCATCCTTTGGAGAAAGTGAGGACTGCAGATGCTGGAGATCAGAGTCGAGAGTGTGTGGTGCTGGAAAAGCACAGCAGGTCATGCAGCATCTGAGGAGCAGGAGAATTGGCATTTGGACAGAAGCCCGTCATCAGGAATAAGGCTGAGGGCCTTGCGGGTGGAGAGATAAATGGGAGGGGGGGGGGGAATGGAGTTGGGGAAGAAGGTAGCTGGGAGTGCATTAGGTCGATGGAAGTGGGAGTGAAGGTGATAGGCCAGAGAGAAGGGTGGAGAGGATAGGTGAGAAGGAAGATTGACAGGTGGGACAGGTCATGAGGGCGGTGCTGAGCTGGAAGGTTGGAGCTGGGGTGAGGTAGGGAGAAGGGGAAATGAGGAAACTGGTAACGTCCACATTGATGCCCTGGGGTTGAAGGATCCCGAGGCGGAAGATAAGGCATTCTTCCTCCAGGCGTCGGGTAGTGAGGGAGTCGCGATAGAGGAGGCCCAGGACCTGCATGTCCTCGGCAGAGTGGGAGGGGGAGTTGAAATGTTCAGCCACGAGACAGTGGGGTTGATTCATGCGGGTGTCCTGGAGATGTTCTCTGCAGTACTCTGCGAGAAGGCGTCCAGTCTCCCCAATGTAGAGGGGACCACATCGGGAGCAATGGATACAATAACTGACATTGATGGGTGTGCAGGTGAAACTTTGATTGATGTGGAAGGCTTCTTTGGGGCCTTGGATGGAGGTGAGAGGGGAGGTGTGGGCACAGGTTTTGCAATTCCTGCAGTGACAGGGGAAGGTGCCAAGAGAGAGGGTGGGTTGTTAGGGGGCGTGGACCTGATCAGGCCTTCTCACAGACCGCTTCAGAGAACATCTCCGGGACACCCTACTCTCCAACCTATCACCTTTACCCCCATCTCCATCCACCTATTGCACTCTCAGCTACCTTCGCCGCAGCCCCACCCCCCTCCCATTTATCTCTCCACCCCCAAGGTTCCCAGCCACATTCCCGATGAAGGGCTCCTGTCCAAATGCCAACTCTCCTGCTCCTCAGATGCTGCATGACCTGCTGTGCTTTTCCAGCACCACACACTCTCGACTCATCCATCCTTTGGTCTGCCTAACTGTCATTGTCTCTCTCTGGGCTCTGTCTCCACCTATCCACACTCTCCCCCACTGTCATCAACATATAAACCACTTCTTTCACACCACCATCAGTTCTGAAGAAGAGTCACTGGACTTGAAACAATAACCTTTTTTTTCTCTCTCTACAGATGCAGCCGGACCTGCTGAGCTTATCCAGAAATTTCTGTTTTTGTTTTAGACTGTCTCTTGTTGGAGATGGCTGTTGCTTAACCCTTCTGGAGCACCAGTGATACTTGCCACACCTCAGCCTAAGCCTGAACGTTATCCAGTTCTTATTGCACTTAGGCTCAAAGTCCTTCATTGTCTGAGAGGTTACAAATGGAACTGAACACTGTACAATCATCAGTAAACATCCCCATTTCTGACAGTACAAGAACAGAAGAACATAAGAGCAGGAGTGGGACCATACCATCCTTTAAGTCTTATCCACTGTTCAATGCAATTACAACACTCACCTGTATCGGTGTCATTTTTCTGCAGCTCCCCGTCTTCCTTGGCTGTCTGAGAGACTGAAAATCGGTCTATCTAAGCCTTACATAAGTTTGATGATGGAGCAGCGGAAGTGATTAGCACTGTTGCCTCACCACACCAGGATCCCAGGTTTGAACCCTGCCTTGGGTGACTGCATGGAGTTTGCACATTTTACCCATGTCCGTGTGGGGTTTCCTCTGGATGCTCCGGTTTCCTCCCATGGTCTAAAGATGTGTAGGTTTGGTGGACTGGCCAAGCTAAACTTCCCATAATGTTCAGGGATGTGCAGGTTAGGTGGATTAATAAATGAAGGTTTCCAGGGATAAGCTGGGGAGGACAGGAGAACACCCAGAAGCAGAAAGTCTCACCATCCATGAAGGTGAGTAGGAATTCATACATGGATTGAAAAGATCAAAGTTGTAAATAGATAGAGTGAGGCTAAAAGATTCATTTAAGTTGCACTAGAGGAAACCTCTCTGGGAAGAAAACTTCACCCTGAGACAGTTGTGAGATTGCAAGTTACCAGGCTCAGAAAGGAAAAGAACAGTAGTCAACGATTAGAAGCTCTGAATCACTTTGGACTAATTGTGGACGAATTGAATATCTATTTAAAGGATAGAATAAACTGTACCGATAAAGCATGCTTTTAGATTTGTGATAAATGTAAAAAGAAAATAAAGTTCTGTTTTGTGTTTTAATTATAAATTGCCCTCAAAGTGGTGTTTAATTAATAATGTTTGAGTTACAGTAAAAGCCCTAAATCTGCAAAATATTGTCATGCCATTATTTAAGCTATTAACTAAAATTTCAAATGTATTTTTTAAAGTTATCAGTTTCTACAAAGATCAGAACAGTGTCAATTGATTAAAATGTCAATGACACTTTCCATTAGATTATTAATAATTGAAAACAGATTGACAGGTAAGAATTGGCCAGATTTTCCAGTTTGCTAAATACATGCTAATATAGCAGGATGAGGTTATCAGTAGGAGATTTCCTTGCCTGAATTTAATTCCAGCCTTCGTGACTATCTGTATGGAATTTGCACATTCTCCTCGTGTCTGCGTGGATTTCCTCCGGGTGCTCCAGTTTCCACCCACAGTCCAAAGATGTGCAGCTTAGGTGGATTGGTCATGCTAAATTGCCCTGTGATATGCAGCTTAAGGAGATCAATCATGTTAATGTGGGGTTTCGGGGATAAGGTGGGATCTGAGTCTGGCTGGGATGCTCTTCAGAAGGTTGGTGTAGACTCAGTTAGCCGAATGGCCTCTTTCCACACTGCAGGGATTCTGTGATTCTATTCTTTGATAAAGGGTTATGAGTGCAAAGTGAAAGACCAGGGTACTGCTGCAGTAGCAGCACAAAAATTAAACACAGCCATAGTTGTCCGTGGGAGCCCAAGCATGGGGATCACAAAGGGATAGAATGATCCCTTGCTGGGAGAATAAGGCAGGCCCACAGCAAATGCTTAACTTCCCTGATGGTATAGACACACAGGACAAATTCTGGAACACAGAAACTAAAGTAAATAGCAGATAAATTAGTTTTAATTTGGATACCAAAAGACACATATCAGATGCTATGCTATATTTGATATTAAGCATCATCAGATCACTTACCATTCAACTTTGGGACATGGGAAGAGGGCGGCACGGTGGCACAGTGGTTAGCACTGCTGCCTCACAGCGTCAGAGACCTGGGTTCATTTCCCGCCTCAGGCGACTGACTGTGTGGAGTTTGCACGTTCTCCCCGTGTCTGCGTGGGTTTCCTCCGGGTGCTCCGGTTTCCTCCCACAGTCCAAAAATGTGCAGGTTAGGTGAATTGGCCATGCTAAATTGCCCGTAGTGTTAGATGTACGGGTAAATGTAGGGGAATGGGTATGGGTGGGTGCGCTTCGGCGGGTCGGTGTGGACTTGTTGGGCCGAAGGGCCTGTTTCCACACTGTAAGTAATCTAAAAAGTGACAGAATCAGAGTGAGATGCATGGTATCCTTTTCTACAATGGGAGAGAGATTGTAGAGGTCCTGCATGTGATTCAGAATCCTTTGTCAGGCCAGATGGCTCGTACAACTTTAAATATTCTTCGGTTAGCAGGTTCCAATGACATTAATCTCAATTCAATGCACCAGAGATCATCTCTGAGACAGATATTCCAGTTCCTGTAATGCAAAAGATTAGACAGACCCTCCATTTCTCTCAAAGCATGAAAGAAGGCATCACACAACCACCAGAGGGCATTGCAGACCATAGTTTGCTCTTTCACCGTATTGTTACAGAGAAGAAAACATAATTTGAGTCATTTATTTACTGTCATAGAGTCATTGAGGTGTACAGCATGGTAACAGACCCTCAGCCCATGCTGACCAGGTATCCCAACCCAATCTAGTCCCATCTGCCAGCACCCGGCCCATATCCCTCCAAACCCTTCCTATTCATATACCCATCCAAATGCCTCTTAAATGTTGCAATTGTACCAGGCTCCACTACATCCTCTGGCAGCTCACTCCATACATGTACCACCCTCTGTGTGAAAAAGTTGCCCCTTAGGTTTCTTTTATATCTTTCCCCTCTCACACTAAACCTATGCCCTCTCGTTCTGGACTCCCCGACCCCAGGGAAAAGACTTTGTCTATTTACCCTATCCATGCCCCTCATAATTTTGTAAACCTCTATAAGGTCACCCCTCAGCCTCCGGCGCTCCAGGGAAAACAGCCCCAGCCTATTCAGCCTCTCTCTATAGCTCAAACCCTTCAACCCTGGTGACATCCTTGTAAATCTTTTCTGAACCCTTTCAAGTTTCACAACATCTGTCCGATAGGAAGGAGACCAGATTTGCACACAATATTCCAACAGTGGCCGAATCAATTACCTGTACAGCCACAACATAACCTCCCAATTCCTGTACTCAATACTCTGACCAATAAAGGAAAGCATACTAAATGCCTTCTTCACTATCCTATCTACCTGTGGCTCCACTTTCAAGGAGCTATGAACCTGCACTCCAAGGTCTCTTTGTTCAGCAACACTCCCTAGGACCTTACCATTAAGTGTATAAGTCCTGCTAAGATTTGCTTTCCCAAAATGCAGCACCTTGCATTTATCTGAATTAAACTCCATCTGCCACTTCTCAGCCCATTGGCCCATCTGGTTAAGATCCCATTGTAATCTGAGGTAACCCTCTTTGCTGTCCACCACACCTCCAATTTTGGTGTCATCTGCAAACTTACTAACCACACTGGAGTCTGAGACGTTGGATGTTCCTTTACCTTTGCGTTTAGGCAGCCCTGTTCCAGTTAGCAATTCCAAAGAAAAGGTACATGATATCCACCACTACCCAGTCTAGATGAAAACTCCCACCTCCACCAAGTGTGCTTGAGGTCCTTAAGGTACCTATATACCCAAAGGTATGCTTCGCCACCTGTAACGTGTTCCTGACTACTTCCCAAAGAATGGATACACCAGGACCAGGCCCATAGAGGTACCTGACCTCTCAGAAGGCATATTGAAACAAATCTACAAAGTTTTAGACCTGCTTTTAGTAAGTTTTATATGGACACTCTGGATTCCATGCTGCAGGATTTCATCTTCACTGGAGGCAACTAGGGATTTCACTGGCCAGCTGCTGGCGTATATCAACCATCTCCAAAACCCGGCCCTCCTCCACTTCCAATATCACAAAAATGGAAAGCATTACATTCAGAAGTAGCACTGCAATTTCATGCAATGGCTGCCTTTTTCACAAACACAGAGAGCGTCTCCATCATGTCAAAAGCTCGGTGTTAATCTTTCAAGAGAACATTTTGCTGCCTTGTTCGTGAAGTGGATCATTCAGGTAGATCTGCTGCTCAGAGTACAACACAGAAATTCCCTTTGATCCTTCCGCAGCAGTCTTCTGTAATCTTCTTAATGGGACAGTCCTACTTATTCATGGAGTCTCTGAAACATCCCCAGCTGCATCTCCCGCCACAGAAAAGGTTGAAGAGTGGGGCCCGGTCTCCCAAGCGTGTTCTAGCAGCAGCGGGAAGAATTGGCTCGTCAGGGACAGCAAGCCCAGTGCAAGGACAGCGTGCCCTTAGAGAGCTAGTGATGGCAGTGAGTTTGGGCCCAGCAGTTACAGATGGCACCAGAGGGTGGCAACTTCGACAGTGGAGGGCCCAGCAGCACTGGCTTTCAAGATGACAGCAACAACAGGGTGGCCTCTGTGGTCGGGGGAGAAGGCAGCATCGGTGGTTGGCCCTGGAATCTTCAGCCATGAGCTTGCAGTAAGCCCGAATCAGTACTCCCAGCAGATCGACGGGAGTGGTCGATGCATCGGCAGCAGCATGGTAGGCCTGGTGTGGTACTCCATAAATGGACTGTGATGTCGGGACATTGGTGGGCCTGGAGCCTGTTGTGGAGATCCCCTCACTCCACAGATGTTGAGCAAGAAGGGAGGAGGAACGCTGTTTTTAGTTAAATTCCAGATATATCTTAATATCTTCTGTAACTCAAAATGGCAAAATACTTTTCACTGTATTTCAGTATTAAATACAAGTGACAATAAATAAATCATTCAATGAAATTCAAGTGACATTGCTATATATGGGAAGAGAAATTCCTGTCTTGGTAGCATAAAGGCTTTATATGCTCGCTACAGGATAGGCTTCAGAGCTCCTTTGTTCTTCTCCTCACCTATCACTTTTGTCCCCTAGATTGGACAGGAAAACACAGAGATGGGAGAGATAAATCAACGTCCTTGTCTTTTACCTTTTCTTTCAGGAGGCTGTGAACATTCCATTTCCGTGGTCTTCTCCCTTTAATCGAGTTGTCTTGATAGAGCTTCATCGTTGTTCCATTCCAAGTCTTTGTGCGGGTCACAGTCCAATGATTAACCCCATCATCAGAAGCTGTCATTCCACTCCACCAATGCATTGGCCTTCCATGGGGAAAAAAAATCAAGAGATCACATTCATCCTATAAATTTTCCAAGAAGGCAGAGAATGTGGCTGGAGATTAGTCCCTCCGATTACATCAAACAGGGTCTGGGTCTGTAGCCTTCCAGATAAGATATCCTCTTTTACTTCCCATCATATATAGTTAAGTTCAATAATATGTGTTGCTGTTTACTGACTGGAGTGCACCTTACTACAATAAACATAAAGCATCTGTTCTCATGCAAAGCCCGTCACCTTCCATATGTGGAGACCATTTAGAAAGACTGCAGCATTAGACAGAATGTCTTCATAAAGTAATTTCCTTTCTGCATTGCAGGGTTACTGAAAAATGTGAAGCATTTTCCAGGAAAGATGAGCTTGTTTGATAAAATACTAAGTCTGCTGGAAGGTTCGGGTAAATTCTAATATGTCATGTCTGACTTTTCTGAGGCGAGGCTAACTTCTGCAATCTGAGCTGCTTCACTCTTTGCCACCATTCGCTTCACCTTAAACACATGCCTAAACCAAGCACAGAAAAATGCAACAGCTTGTAGCATTTGCAAATCTGTCAACTGAGGCTCAGTGTATCAGTGTATCTTGCTTCTCATTCATTGTTCAGATTAACTTACTCCATCGTGAAGTGGGGATGAAGTGTAGTGGCTTTTGTTTTAAGTGTTCATAATATAAAAACCTAGACTAATTGTTCAGAGATATCAGTTCCAATGTCACCATAGCAGCTTGGGAATTGTAATCAATTAAAACATAGACTATTATCAGAAATCCTGATTATGATATCACGGGATTGACGTAAAAGCTTAGTTTGTCCAGAAATTGACTTTAGAAAATGAAATCTGCCAACCTTGTGTTGTTCACCAGACCATAACCCCTCAAAATTTTTTAAGATGGTCGCCTTACATTTTCTTATTTTAAAGGTAGATGTGAAGTGCATGTTCCAGTTGCGATGTGACTGGTCTAACTACTCAATATTAAGCAAAACACAATTTATATAAACACTGTAGTTAAAATACAAAGAGGAATTTAGAATAATTTAACTATTGGAAAACTCAACGGAATAATAGATAGCCCCAAATACTAATGAACTGTTCCAATACAGTACCAGGCAGTGGGATTAATTTAGTTTGAGATTATGATCAGCATGGACTATTTGGACCAAAGGGTTTGTTTCAGTGCTGTATGATTCTCTGACTCTATGTCCTGATAATAGAAGAATATTATTTCCTGCAGTTTTTGTATTGAAGATCCTGTACCAGATGTGTACGAGTGCATCCAGAATGCTAATTAGATCTTCTACGAAGTGGGTAAGCAAAGAAACTGGTGACTGGAAATGTAATCAAGTACCGCTGGACCCATTCCATTGCGATTGTGCCAAATTCTGTGCAGATTCCCTTGGGCGTTCCCGAGGACTTGGCAATCCTTTCGGCAAACATCCTGTCAGTAATTTAGGAAAGTCTACTGCCAAGATCCTGCCCCTGGGATGGATATGTTGTTGACCTGAGTAATCTGTCCAATGCTAATTTAGACTGCAAAGCTGATCTCAACAGTATTTCCAACATTTCCTGTTTATATTTCAGATTCCAGCATCCACATTGGTCTCGTAATAGATTACAAGGTATGGTTACAAAACACAACTCAGAAGAGATGGCACTCTCTTCTGTGGACATTGGAAATCTGAACTGAACGGAAAATGTTGGAAATACTCAGTGTGGTATCTGTGGAATGAGTAACAGTTATTATTTCAGTTTTGTTACATTTCATCTATCCCATGGAGATGAATTATTGAATGTTACAGTGAATCAAACACTATGAAGGTGCTGAGGAAGGATAATATACTCATGACTTTGATTAGGGTTGTTCTGCCACTGTCTGAAAGTTGCTGAGAGCACAGAATGAAGAAATACAAACAAAGAGAGTTGGGCACAGAACAAAACAGCGCTAATACATTTAAAGACTTCAGTAGAAAAAATAGTTAAAGATGGGTACAGACTGGGACAGGAGAGGCAGACACTAGTGGACTGAGAACAGACTTGTTGAGCATTGCTTGAGGAAGGAGAATCATTGATGTCAGTTTGCACGGGAGGCCTGAAGGGCTGTTGTGTTGTTTAGGAGTGGGATTCAGGGAGAAGGAACTGTGTGACCCAGCCAAACACATTTTGCAAGACTCAAGAGTGGGGCATTGCTGAGAAGAACCATGGACTTGAACAAGCTTCCCTATCTCAGGATCTATCAGAACTGATTTGATTTTGATTTGACTTATTATTGCCACATGTACCATATTACAGTGAAAAATATTGTACTGTGTGCTAACCAGACAAATCATACTTTACATAAGTACATCGGGGTAACAGAACAGAATGCAGCATATAGTGTTGCAGCTGCAGAGATGGTGCTGAGGAAGACCAACTCTCACATATGACAGGTGTGTTCATAAGTCTGATAATAACAGGAAAGAAGCTGTTCCTTAAATTTGTTGGTACATTCAAACTTCTGCATCTTCGGCCCAATGGAAGTGCGTGGAAAAGAGTATAGCCAGTGTGGTAGCGCTCTTTGATGATGTTGGCTGCTTTCCTGAGGCAGCAGGAAGTGTAGACAAAGTCAATGGAGAGAAGGCTAGTTTATGAGATGGACTGGGTTGTGTTCACAACATTCTGTAATTTCTTGTGGTCTTGGGCACAGCATTTACCATACCAAGCTGTGATGCATCCAGATAAGATGCTTTATATGGACTACAACCTGGTGCTGTGTGATTTTTTAACTATAAAATTTGGTAAGAGTCACTGTGGACATGCTGAATTTCCTTAGCCTTCTGAGGCAGTAGAGGCATTGGTGTGCTTTCTTGACTGTAGCATCAATATGGGTGGACCGGGATAGATTGTTGGCGATATTTGGATTAGATTACTTTAGATTAGATTAGATTAACCTTCGGCCCAACAAGTCCACACCGACCCTCCAAAGAGCAACCCACCCAGACCCATTCCCCTACATCTAACACTACGGGCAATTTAGCGTGGCCAATTCACTTAAGCTGCACATTTTTTTTTGGACTGTGGGAGGAAACCGGAGCACCCGGAGGAAACCCAAGCAGACATGGGGAGAATGTGCAAACTCCGCACAGATATTTGCCTGAGGTGGGAATTGAACCCAGGTCTGTGGCGCTGTGAGGCAGCAGTGCTAACCACTGTGTCACTGTGCCACCCATTTAGACCTAGGACCTTGAAGCACTCGACCATCTCCACCTTAGCAGACGGGAAGATCATACAATCAACTTCATTGAGCAAGAAATCATAAGTAATGCCTTAGGTGAAGGGGTAAATGTAAATGTAGGGGTATGGGTTGCGCTTCGGTGAGTCGGTGTGGACCTGTTGGGCCGAAGGGCCTGTTTCCACACTGTAAATAATCTAAGAATCTAAGAAATCCAGCAAGTGAACATTAACAACCCTGAAATCTTCACAGCAATAAATCAAATCACTATTACAATCCTTTTCAGGAGCAAGGAACTCATCAGTTTAGACTTAGAACAAAGATCCTCCAATTCAGCATTGAGGGAATTCCCTCAATAAGGTCTGTGGGCCTGTGTATACTATTATCAAGTCTCCTCCTTACTGTGGCTGTGGTACTGTAACATCAATGCCCATTGAGAATATATTCAAACCATAATCCTTGGCATCCCTGTAACCCTCTCACTATTTCTCCTTCACCTCCTCTTCAGTGTCAGAATGGACAGAGGGGAATCATTATCTGGGTGTTGGCCTCTGAAACTCCAGTCCTTACTCTCTTCTACAACTAGAAATCCCAGAACACCAGGAAGTCATTTAAAATAAATTGGCATGACATTAATTCTTGAAGTCATTCACCCAATGTACAGTAGATCAGTGTCACTGATTAAAGTACCCACCTAATTACAGTTCCAAAGGAAACAAGAGTTTCTGCATCTTTAATTAAAAAGAAACCACTGGCTTCAGAGAACATACTGGCTTTGTAAGAAAGGAAGTTTCATAACTCTAATCTGGCTCTTGCTCCTGGGACAGAAGCTATTCCCTTTGTACTTATATCTGATGATACTGTTTTCATTAGCAATAAGCTGACTTAACCCTGTGAATCCAAAATAGTTGCAGCCAAATCAGATGTAAGTCTTGCACAATGACCATAAGGAACCACCTTGACTTGGCCTGCAACAGGAGCACCTAGGAATCAGACCTGAGATACTGAAATTCCATTAAGCAAAGTGGAATCACTATACTGATGCTCCATTAGAGCTCTGCTCTCATTAATACTTCAGATAAAGAGGCCTGGATTTCATACTTGAAGTCCAATTTCGCCGCATCTCTGCAATTTTCTCTAGTTCCACTCTGATCTAGAATCTCAGCACACCTCCCATTTTGGTCCGTCAGGCCTTGCCAATTTTAGTCCATTATTGCAGCCATGCTTTCAACAGCCAAAACTCTGGAGTTTCCTCCTTAAATTTTTCATCTTTCAACGACATCGCTCTCTCTTTCTCTCTCCCCCCCACTTCAAAATGCTGCTTAAAATCTTCCTTTCCCTCTTTCTGAGGCTGCATGTCAGATTTCATCTGACAAAACCCTGAGAAACATGTTGAGGTGTTTTTGATGTCTTTCAAGGCGTTATATAAATACAAGTTGTTGTTGTTGTTATACAAGGCAATAATCAAAATGTAATTTAGTTACAGACTAATCTAAAATGTCTGAACTGCTCTTCGTGCTAATCGTAATGATAGATTAATTAAAAGTTCTCAAGTTTTGATTCACATTTTTCCCGACCCAATAAAACTAACATTGAAGAAAACATCTGGAGTTAATAAGTGGAATACTGAGAATGCTGTGTGGTCCCTCCTGGAAATCTACCCCCGCCAACCCTGACCCCTGCCTGTCTGCTGGTGCATTCCAAAGCCATGAGCTGGAACCAGATACAGCAAAGCGTACAGACGCACTTTCCTGTGCAGACTTACACTCAGAGGGCTAGCTACACAGTCCTTTCTCCAGTCACATCCAGGACCATCACGAAAGATGGGGACGTTGCTCCAATACCTCGCCATGGTCTCAGCCATGGTCCTGACAGTGCAAGGTCAGCCCTCGCTCATCGACTACATGGAAAGAAGACTCTCTGCTTTCGAGGTAAGTCTTTTCATGGTGACAGTACTGCTTCTGATCTGAAAATGAGGAAACAATTCAAATAAGAAATATCATATTGGTTCTCGGTCCTTAAGATGCTGAGTTGAGAATTACGAGTTAACAGCTGGTTTTCCCAGCTGAAAGTTCTCTGTTTATTTTTCACTGAGCATTTAAAACACTTATTGTACTTGGTGCATTTTTTTTTCTTTGCTAATACAACTTTTAACCCATTTAAGCAGACAAATGCTTGCCTTAAAAAGCATAAAGCAGAGCTGTATGTTGGAGGTTACGGACATTTGAGTGACTGTCAGTGATCCTAAGAATTTACACTAGGTGAGTTTTGGAGAATTGGAATCTTCAAAGGAGATCTTAGAGCAACTCTCTAACTACATCCCAAGAATCTGAAAAGGAGCTGTGCACAAACACACTCCTGTAAGTGTATCCATCAATAAGCCAGGTTTAGTGCACAAGGTACACCGAGTGTCAAAGTGACAAGAAGAGTAAACTCTCTATTAAAATTACCAATCACAGCCGAATTTTTAAGTACAGTACAGCATAGCTAGTTTGTGCAACTTGTTTTCTGAAGTTCTAGAAGGACTGGGGTGAGTTAAACTAAATTATTATTAATGGAGCTGTCCCCCTGTGCTCGGAAAGTTTTAAGATGTTTGGTGCATACCCGAGATTTAGACTTTTGAACCTTAGCTTTATGAGCTGCCCAGTGGTCGATTTGGTAAACGTAATGCTTTGTGTGATTTGAAGAAAACCAGATGGTAATTGTTCCCAGCTGGCTCCCCAACTCATCTGGAGTGTTGCTACAGACAATACAGTTAGCCTCAAGTCTCCTGGGCTAGGAAGGAGAATATCAGCCAAGATTCCCATTCCTGGCAGTTGCTCAGTGAATCCTAAAACAGTGCTCATAGTTTCACTAAAGCAGCATCAAGTTTGGCTCTGAAGCCCCACCAGTTGAATAGCTTATCAATGGCCAAGCTCACACAAACATGAAGCCCACATGAGAAACGTAATGAATATCTACTGACCTCTGTGGCAACATAACAGTTAGGGTTCCATCAGATCCAATTAGCTCCTGACCTCATTACGGCCTTCATCCAAACATGGGCAAAAGAGCTGAGTTCCAGAGATGAGTTGAGAGTGAATCCCCTTGACATCAAGGCAGCCTGGAGTTAATGGGAATCAGGAGGAAACCTTTCCACCATAACTGGCAAAAAAAATCAAGATAGTTGTGGCTGTTAGAGGTCAGTCATCTCAGCTCCAAGACATCTCTGCAGGAGTTCTTCAGGACAGTGTCCCAGGCCCAACTATGTTCAGTCAAAAAGTGTAGCGCTAGAAAAGCACAGCAGGTTAGGCAACATCCGAGGAGCAGGAGAGTCGACATTTCAGGTACAAGCTCTTCGTGAGGAATGCGGCAGGGGAGCGGGCTCGAAGAAGAATGGGAGGGTGGGGGTGGGGGAGGATAACTGGGAAGGCGATAGGTAGATGCAGGTGATGGTGATAGGTCGGAGCAGAGGTTAGAGCTGATAGGTAGGAAGGAAGATGGACAAGTAGGACTGTCCAAGAGGACAGTACTGACTTGGAGGTTTGGATCTGGGATGAGGTGGGGGGGGGGAGATAAGGAAACTGGTGAAGTCGATGTTGATGCCATGTGGTTGGAGGGTCCCAAGACGGAAGATGAGACATTCTTCCTCCAGTCGAAGGGTGGCTTGGAATTGGTGGTGGAGGTGGCTCAGGACTTGCAAGTCCTTGGCAGAGTGGGATGGGTATTTGAAGTGGTCAGCCACAAGGCAGTGGGGTTGTTTGGTGTGTGTGTCCCAGAGATGTTCCCTGAAACATTCCACAAGTTGGTATCTTGTCTCCCCAGTGTAGAGGAGACCATATCGAGAGCAATGGGTACAGGTAGATGAGGTGGGCGGATGTGCAGGAAAATCTCTGCTGGATGTGAAAAAATCCTTTGGGGCCTTGGATGGAGGTGAGGGGGAAGGTGTGGGTACAGGTTTTACACCTCTTGTAATGGCAAGAGAAGGTGTCGGCAGTGGAGGGTGGGTTGGGGATGGGGGGCCTGGGCTTAACGAGGGAATCACAGAGGGAATGGTCTCGGTGGAATGCAGATGGGGTGGGGAGGGAAATATATCACTGGTGGTGGGGTCTATTTGTATGGCAGAGGATAATGTGTTGTATTGGCATTAGTCAGGTGGAAGATTAGGGTAGGGTGGGTTATATCTCTGCTGCAGTTGGAGGGGTGGGGTTCAATGGTGGAGGTGCAGGACATGGAGGAGATATGCTGGAGGGCATTGTTGATCACATGGGAGGGGAAATTGAGGTCCTTGAAATAGAAGACTATCTGGGATGTCCTTGTGTGGAATTGCTCCTCCTCGGAGCGGATGCAGCAGAGATTGAGGAATTGGGTGTAAGAGATCGAATGTTTACTGGTGGGGGAGGAAGGGGGGGGAGGTGAGCACGTGTACTCCAGGCAGCTGTGTGTGTTGGTGGGTTTGAAGTAGATGCCCGCGTTGAGTCGTTTGCTGGAGATGGAGACTGAAAGGTCCAGGAAGGGGAAGGAAGTGTACAAGATGGCCCAGGTGAATTAATATTTCAAATATTCTAAATATTCCAACAGTGGCCTAACCAATGCCCTGTACAGCCACAACGTGACCTCCCAACTCCTGTACTCAGTACTCTGACCAATAAAGGAAAGCATACCAAACGCCTTCTTCACTATCCTATCTACCTGCAACTCCATTTTCAAGGAGCTATGAACCTGCACTCCAAGGTCTTCTTGTTCAGCAACATTCCCTAGGACCTTGCCATTAAGTGTATAAGTCCTGCTAAGATTTGCTTTCCCAAAATGCAGCACCTCATATTTATCTGAATTAAACTCCATCTGTCACTTTTCAACCCGTTGGCCCATCTGGTCCAGATCCTGTTGTAATCTGAGGTAACCCTCTTCGCTGTTCATTGCACCTCCAATTTTGGTGTCATCTGCAAACTTATTAACTGTACCTCTTATGCTCGTATCCAAATCAATTATGTAAATGACAAAAAGTTGAGGACCTAGCACCAATCCTTGTGGCACTCCACTGGTCACAGGCCTCCAGTCTGAAAAACATCACTCCACCACCACCCTCTGTCTTCTACCTTTGAGCCAGTTCTGTATCCAAATGGCTAGTTCTCCCTGTATTCCGTGAGATCTAACCTTGCTAATCAGTCTCCCATGGGGAACCTTGTCGAACGCCTTACTGAAGTCCATATAGATCACATCTACCGTTCTGCCCTCATCAATCTTCTTTGTTACTTCCTCAAAAACTCAATCAAGTTTGTGAGACATGATTTCCCATGCACAAAGCTATGTTGACTATCCCTAATCAGTCCTTGCCTTTCCAAGTACTCTGCCAATTGAATGAATGTGTCAGTGGAGGAGTACTGGTTGGTTCAGAAGAAATGGAGGGCTTGGAGGCCTTCGTCAAGGCAGCTGGATGAGTATAGGGATTGGATATCCATGGTGGAAATAGGGCATTGGGGACTGGGGAAACAAAAGCCATGGAAGAGATGGAAGGCACGGGTGGTGTCCTGAATGTGTGTAGGGAGTTCCTGGACCAAGACGGACAGGACGATGTCAAGATATGAGGCATAAGTTCACTGGGTCTACCAGGGCAGTCAGGTTTGTGAATTTTGGTCAGAAGTAGAATTGGTGATGTGGGGTTCCTAGACTGTGAGGTTGGAGGCTGTGGACAGGAGATCCCCTGAGGTGATGAGGTTGTGGATGGTCTGGGAGATGATAGCTTGGTGATGGGAGGTGGGGTTATGGTCGAAGGGCCAGTAGGAGGAGGTGTCCGTGAGTTGGCACCTGGCTTCAGCGATGTAGAGGTCATTGTGCCAAACTACCACTGCGCCCTCTCGTTGTCAGCTACTTCAACAACCTTCTCTCCAGCATAAGGTCAGAAGTAGGGCTTTTTGTTGATGATTGTATGATGTTCAGCAGCAGACACTGAAGCAGTCTATGCCCAAATGCAGCAAGACCCGGACAACATCCAGGCTTGGGCTGACAAGTGACAAGTAACATTCGCTGCACACAAGTGCCAGGTTATGACCATCAAAAACAAGATAGAATCTGTCATTGCCCCACAATATTCAAAGGTATCACCACCACTGAATCCTCCACTGTGGGTGTTACCATTGACCAGAAACTGAACTGAATCAGCCATTATAAGTATTGTGGCTGGAAAAACAGGTCAGAGCTAGAAATCTTGCAGCAAGTAACTTAGCTTGTGACTCCTCCGCGCCTGTCTATAGCTTACAAGGTACAAGACAGGAGTGTGATGGCATACTCCTCTACTCCCGATAGCGCCAAGAAAACTCAAGAGACTTGAAACGATTCAGGACAAAGCAGCCCGCTAGAATGGCACCACATCCACAAACATCCATTCCCTTTACCTCCCTCCAAACTGAGTCACAAGATGCACTGTGGAAATTTACCAAAGATTCTTTGATTGCACCTTCCAACTCCATGGCCACTACCAGTTAGAAAATGAATTACATGGGGAACACTACCATGTGCAAGTTCTCCTCCAAGCTTTTCACTATCCTGACTTGAAAGTTTATTGCTGTTCCTTCAGTGTCACTGGGTCAAAATCCTGGATTAGTTCCCTCACAACACTTTGGGTCTACCTACAAGAAATGGACTGCGGTCGTTCAAGAAGGCATCTCAGCTCTGATTCTACCAATGTCCAGGAAATCAATGAATACAGTCAAAATTCCAGAGTAATTTTATCTTCAGCGCTGCGCGCACTAACATTTCTGTTCTGAAACTATTTAACTTATTCAAAGGTCCATTCTGAGTTCTGATGTATAAAGCTTTTCAAGAAAATATAACTACAAATTGGCTAGGTTATATAATGCATACCCTACACATCCCCTCAGGTCATTGTCAAAATGGAAAATGTGTAACTTGCTCCCTTCCCCATTATTGAGAGACTCTTCTGTTGGGATATGATGTACAAATACCTTTTAGAGAACACATCTCATCTCCCTGTCAATCACGTGCACCATCACAGTAGTATATTATAGCCCAATCACTCTGAACTAATTTTATAACTGCAGCTTGTAGACCTGAGACATCCATAAGATAGTCTCCCAGTTAATGTTGCCTCTATGTAGTCTGATTGTCAAAGAATCCACATTTTGTTTACAATCCTTGCCATGTAGTTGGCATATTTATGTTCAATCTGTTAAACGACACACTCTAATACAGTTTCAGTTGAGGATTCTGTCTCAATACACATGCCCCTCCCCTTTCCCTACACCTCCCCCTGCTCCCCCACCCCCACCACTCCAACTCGTATCTTGCTTGCATGGGTTTGCCCTCAGCAGAGCTGATCGCTTTTCTGCCACTAACAGCTACCATTAACACCTACTCGTTATCTATTTCACTCCTCTAACACTGTTGGCACTCCTTCTACCTTTTTCTCTGGGCAACCTGAGCATCTGTTTCACTTACGCTTCCTCTCTTTTTTTCAAACGCATCATTTTACAAGTGCACTTCCAAAGCAGAGTCATATTACAGTTGAAATATTAACTCTGCTTTGTTCTTTTCACAGATGTTGCCAGAACTGCTGAGTTTCTCCAGCACTTTCTGTCTTGATTACATATCTCCATCATTTGCTTTTATTTGACAGCTCAAGATTATATTCCTGATCTACTTTACAAATTAACCCTCTTCCTCTCTCGCCCCCTCACTACGAGAATGCTGGCATGCCAACTCCTCGATCCTTGTCAATGATTCTCACCCTAAGATGGAAGGTTGAGGGATGAGCCACCTAAGGTATTTATAATGATAAAGGAACTTGTTCGGGTATAACCAAATAAATTATTTCCTCTAGCCGGGAATCAGGAGGAAAACATAGAGGCAGGCCATTTAGGTGTGAAATCAGGAAAGATTTTCCACACTGACTAATACAAATATCACAGAAATGCTGTGGAGACTGAGAGAACAACCTCACCTTTTGGCTTTCCCCAGCACCTCAGCAGGGATGGCTCAGTTGTTAGCTGTGCTGTCGTATAGCACCATGGACCCAGGTTCAATTCCACCTTTGGACAGCTGTCTTTGTGTGGAGTTTGCACATTCCTCCTGTGTATGCATGGGTTTCCTCTAGGTGCTCCAGTTTCCTCGCACAGTCCAAATATGTGTGGGTTAGGTGGATTAGCCATGGGAAAGGATGGGTTGGGTCTGGGTTGGATGCTCTTTGGAGAGTTAGTGTAGACTTGACAGGAAGAAAGGCCTGCTTCCGTACTCTAGGGAATCTATGATTATTTCAAGACTGAGAGAATAGATCTTTGTTTTATATTTTATATTTTTATGCCTGGTGTCATTCCGGTGAATGGCCCTAAACTCTGGAATTGTGTTCCTAAACATCCCTTAGGATGCTTATTAAAATCTACCTCTATCTTAATATCTCTTCTTCTGGCTTGGTGTTAATTGCTATTTAATAACACTTCTGGGAAGCTTGGGATGTTTTGATATGTTAAGAGTAATAGATCCAGATCACCCAGAGTTGTTTTCATAATGACGAGAATCTGGCAAGGTCACATTGGATTGTATATCTTAATATCCAAGAAAATGAACAGCCTATCCCTTTACAATTGATGAAAACTCTTCAGAGTCCTTATTAAATACCCTAAAAAACAATTATCGATTTCATAAATATTATAATTTTTTGTTAACAGTACTGCTTCCCAATCAAATATCATCACAGAAGAGTTTTTCTTTTAAGTGGAAAATACAAAATGAAACCCAGCTCAGTTACCTCAACATAATAACATTGAAAACATTTGGATTGAAACTGCTCGATTTGCCAAGTTTTTTTTAATGGGTAACAATACAATGGAGGAAAGCCATTTAGCACGAGGCTAGCTAGAAACTGACTTAGACCCCATATGGTTGAATTGAAGAGAACTGCCTTTATCTGAACAGCCACCTGTGACAGAGACTCAAGTTTCAGAACACCCCAGCAGTTCAAGGAACGGGCTAATAATCGAGAATGGCATATTAATTAGGGCTATGGAAATTTGCATGGGAATTTTTGGAAGTGATCTTTGTCATAGAGGGGAACTTGTGACAAGAACTTTCACACAATTTCCTTGTGGATCACGTGGCATTGGGATGTCAACTGGGAGCAAGTTTCATATCAATTACAGAACAGGAAGGAGGCCATTTTGCCTGATGTGGTGCCGATGTTTGATTTGATTTGATTTATTTATTGTCACACATACCCAATACAGTGAAAAGCTTTGTTTATGAGCTGTACAGGCAGATCATAGTAAGCAAGGACGTACAGACATAGGGTGAAAAAACATTTGGACAGAGGTATACAGGTTATGTCGCATAAGGGTGATAAGGTTTAGGGTTTGAGTCTCTTTGAAAGAGCTATCCAATTACTCTTACTCTCCTGGTGTTTCCTTATCACTGTACAATTCCTCTCCTGCCCTAGTATATCTTAAGCTGTTTTTTGAAAGTCACTGAATTTACATCTACAAAGCCTTCAAGTTCTCACCGCTAGAAGAAATTCTCTTTATTGCTTCGTTGATAGTTTATCTAATAATTTTCAATCTCAGTCCTCTGATCCTTGCCTCTATTTTCTGTTCAGGCAAGCAAATGGAGCCTCACTGCAAAGTGACTAGAGTAGTTGGGGGAGAGGCAGGAAGAGAATCTGAACATAAATAAAAACTGGGATAAAGTAATTTTACTGGGAGATCAGTGGGAGGGCATTGGAACAGTCAAGTCTACTGGTAACCAAAAACGTTTTGAAATTTTTGCAAAAGGTAAGTTGAAGTAATGGGAAAGGTGTGTTTAGAACTTATCAAGATTAATATGTTGGTGACAATTACATTAATTTATAGTTAATGGTAGGGCCCTGGGGAGTGCCGTCGAACAGGGAGACTAAAGATGTAGGTTTATAGTTCCTTGAAATTGGCACCACAGGTGGACATGATCATGAAGAATGTGTTTGGCACACTTGGCTTCATTGGTCAGAGCATTCAGTACTGGAGTTGGGATGTCACGTTATCACTCACAAGGCATTGGTAAGGCCAGCTTTGGATTACTATGTACAATTCTGGTTGCCCTGCAATATAAAGGATGTTATTAAACTGGAAAGTATGTAAAAATGTTTACAAGGGTATTACCAAGACTGTAGGGTTTGAGTTATAAAGAGAAGATGGATAGGCTGGGGCTTCTTTCCCTGTAGCATTGGAAGCTGAGGAAGAACCTTATGAAGTATTATGAAATCGTGAGGGGCATAGATAAAGGTAAAGAGCCACGGTCATTTCCCCAGGATAGGGAAGTCGAAAACTAGAGGACATAAGCTTAAGGTGAGGGGAAAGATTTAAAAGGGAACTGAGAGGGCAATGTTTTCACACAGAGGGTGGTGTGTGTACGGAACGGGATGCCAGAGGAAGTGAAACAGGCAAGTACAATTACAACTTTTGAAAGACATTTGGATAGGTACATAGATAGGAATGATTTAGAGAAATATGGGTCAAATGCAGCTAAATGGAACTAATTCAGTTTAGGAAACCTGGTTGGCATGGACGAGTTGGGCTGAAGGGTCTGTTTCCACACTGTATGATTCAATGACTCTATATTTTTCTTGTACAGGATCGGATCGCTGTCTGGTATGATCAGACCCAACGATACTCCTCAGAATACAGAGAATTCAAAAACCAGATTCTTTCTCTGGTGGACAGCTTGGATAAGGAGAGAGAGGAGCAACACCGCATTCTTGACTTTGCAAATTCTCGTATTGAGCGTATCGAGCGAGAGATGGACTACTTAGAGACCAAAAATCCAGCCCCAGCATGTGTGGAGATAGACGACAAGTTTATCGACCAAAGTGCTGGAAAAGCTGAGCAAAGGAAGAAACCTAAGTTTTTTGGTAAGTGACGTTTGATAGTAAATTATACAACAGAAGTCACACTAACCACAAGCAATCTAGTTCTTCTATGTTCACTGTCAGTTTTTGAAACACACCTAAACAATTATAAATAACCACCAAATGGACATCGAAATCCCCTTAATATCTTCAGGGAGAAAGACCTTGCATTTATATGACACCTTTCACAACCACAGAGTGTCCCAAAACTTTTCATAACCATATTTGAATTTAAGCCATTGGTGTAGTGCTATTTGCATGCAATATGAAGTTGAACCAGGAATCTATGTGCATCCTAGTATATATTGGATGTAACGGGTTTCTGATTCTTTAAGAGGAAAAGTGGGAGGCATTATTGCACAGATGTCAGAAAGCCACAAGAGTTTTAAAAGAGCTGCATTACATCACAACATGTGACAATCCAATATAAGATCTCCATCCTACTCTCTGTACAGTTAGCAAGCAGTCAGCAGTTAACCAATCAGCTTAACAATCAATTAGCCAATCAGTGTATATAATGTAACAGTAACAACAGAACACATATGAATTAGGCTGCACATGAAATTCTGAGATGTCATATTAGTGTACATTGTTAGTTGCTTATAAACTTCAAAATATCTGTCTCAATAAATATCCAAGTCACCATGGCATGCACGTGAACTAGCATATAGAAAACTGCAATATGTCAGATCCTTTGGGAAGAAGACTTGTGCTTCCTTAATGAACAGATCCGGAAGATAACAATAAATCACCCTCAAGTATTCATTTCCCTTGTCATATTGCTCATTTAAGTTTAAATTGGGAGGCTTTCTGGGTAATTGATGAGGAAAATGCAAGACTGGAAGACATGGGGAAATGAGCAGAGGGCAAGATCACTACTGTTAAACGAACAAATAAGATGGGTACAGACCCATTAAAGCCCCAAATGATAATGCCAATTAAAAGAGGTCAAAGTTTATCAATGACATATTAAGAAGCTTAGTACTTTCATGGATCCATGCATACAGGTGGCATTATAAATGAACATTAAGTGATTAATTTGTTACCATGAAGCAACATCAAGCATTATAAGACAGCTAACTACTCCATACTCAGAAATCCCAATACAATTCCTTTGTAATCAATCACATAATCAATGAGTATCTTTGATACGTGGCAAGTCAAAATTGAGCCAAAAGAATTTGACTTCCTAAGACTATGTTATGGGGAAAAGTAAACAATAAGTTGTTGGAAGTCTGGCAGTCAATCAGTTTAAAAAGAAAGAGATGTGCAAAGAAGCATGAAATCCTATTACAGTACCCTTGAGATGTTGATTGTTCAAAGAATCATGGAACTTGTTTGGCAAGAGCTTTAGAAACAGTATTGACAATTGTTGTTTAGTATCTCATTGTGCAGGTTGCCGTAAGGATTATCTTGAAAACCAATTTAATAATTTCGCATTTATTGAGACTGGTGGATCTGTAGTTGTCAGTCTGTCACCATCTAAATACAGAACTAGCAGTTCTTCATGACTTCAGGATTTCCCAAAGCAGTTTACAGCCAATAAAGAACTTTTGAAGTATAGCCATTATAAGAATTCAGATATTTGGCAGCCAATTTGTGTACAGCAAGATCTCACAAACAGCAAGCAAATCATAATGCCAGAAATAATTTAGATTTATATAACACCCTTGTTGTGAATTAATATCACAAGGCATTTCACAGGACCATTATATCGGACAAAATATTAGCCACATTAGGTGAGATGACTGCAATTTTAATCAAGAAGATAGGATTTTTGATGTGTCTTAACAAAGGAATATGAGGTGGAGAGGTGTAGAAATGACATTGCAGAGGTTACAGTCATAGTAGCTCAAGACACAGCTATCAGTGGTGGAAACATTATTATTGGGAACAAGAGGCAAACAGATACCTTGGAGAGTTGTGAGCTCTCAAGCAATTAGGGGCTGGTGTGGGCATGGAGATCGTGATATGAGAAAGTTAATATGAAGTTGTTGCTTCATGACCAATACAGGGTAGTGAACACTGGGGTGATAGGAGAGTGGGACTTGCTGCTAAGATGCTAGCACCAAAGCTTTGGATGGTTCCAGGTCTATGGAGTCTAGTCTGGGAGATCAGGGAGGAGTGCATCAGAATATTCAAATGTAGAGCTAACAAAGACATGAATAAGGGCTCCAGCAAGAAATGAGCTGAAATGGGGGCAAAGGTAGAAATATTAAGTTAGAAATAGGTAGTTATAGTATTAGAAATCATCTCAGCATCAAGTGTGACATCAGGATGAAAAACAGATTGACTTAATCTTAATCTGTGGTCCAGCAGAGTGATGGAGGCAGGATCTAAGAAACAAAGTCTGGAGTCAGGGCAGAAACAATGGCTTTGGTTTTGGGAAGTCTAAACTGAATGTTGGATAAGCAGTCTGACAAGCAGTTGGAAAAAGGGGAGGGCAGAGGGGATAACTGCAATGAGAGCGGGAAAGAGCAATTTTAAATCTATTGACAAAGAAATCCTCAAATAACCAAAAGCCAGAAAAGCTTAAAATCGCTGAGGTAATGAATTCATTGCAAATGCTGAAAAAGTCTCTAAATTAAGGCTGAATATGATCAAGAATTCTTGTCTGGGAGAAAATGCAATGGCTGTTGTAATGAACATGATGTCAATTGCTCAGTTTAAATCTGAGGTTGAGATATGAGATGCATTAAAAAAGGGTGTTACCTGCTTGTTCAAAATCTCCCAGCTTTGTGCTTATGTGATGGAATTAGCTGTGACCTTACTAGTCTGTGAAAAGTTTATTTGGGATTACGGCTTTTTGTGCATAGAAGTGTGTCAGTTATTTTGAAAACTACAATCTTGTATGCTAGATTATGCTTGTTGATTTCTGTCAGTTTAAATATGATGATATCTAAAAAAAAACTAATGCTTGTCTTGCATGTTGTGGTTTTATATTTAATAGTGAGTTGATCGCTATTAAGGATTTGATGGATTACTCTAATTCTACTTCTGTGTGAGTCCCAATACTCACATGCCAACACAATACGGAAGGTATTATTATGACAGGACTGCATAACATAGTAAATTGATTAGTGAGAATGATAAAGGAGCCTCTGAAACTAAAATGTAGCCCAAAAATGTAGTCCTTGAGAAAATCTCAAGGAAGTGTTGAAAAAAGTATTTTGTGCCCTGGTGCTATGACAACATTTATGTTCACTTAAGATAGTCGGCTGAATCTCTATTTAATATCTCAACTGTCTCAACTAAAACAGAAAAGCTCCAAACATGTACCATTCATTCAGTATTGCCCTTGGAATGTCAATCTAAGTTATACAGTCAGGTCTCTGGGACTTGAGTTCTCAACCTATTGCATCAGAGGCTACTCAATAAGCAGATTTGTCAGAATGAAACTGACCGAAGCCCGGGCTGTGAAAGACTATTGCAAGAATAGGTCATTTGGCCCCTCAAGTCTACTCCATCATTCAATAGCATTATGGCTGATTTGATTGTGGTCTTTCCTTCTCTCCCTCCCCATAGTTCAACAGTCTAACTCAACCTTAAGCAAATTTAATTATCTTGTCTCCCCGTCTTTCTGTGGAGTTCCAAAAATTAACTGAGACAATAAATTCCTCTCTATGTCTGTCATAAATGGGATGCCCCTTATTCTTAAACTGTGTCTCTTAGTCCTAGATTCACTCAAAAAGAAAGATCTTGCCCCAGGATCCACCCTGTCAAGCCCGATCGGAATCTTACATGTTCCAATAAGATCCTCTCTTATTTGTTAAATCTCAATTGGATATAGGCTGAATCCGCTGAAACTTTTCATCTAAGGAATCACAATAATTAACTTATTCTAAACTGCCTCCAAAGCAATTAGATCCTTCCTTAAGTCAATAAAACAAAATTATGTGCAGTATTCTAGGTGCAGTCTATCCAATGCACTTTACGATTGCTGCAAGACTTCCCTATACCTGTATTCCATCCCTCAGCAGTAAAGACCAATATTCCATTTGTCTTCCTGATTACTTGTAGTGCTTACATGCTAATTTCTTGTGAGTCATGTACAAAAACTCCTAGATGTCTCTGTACCACAGCACTCTGTAGTCTATTTATATTTAAATAATATTCTTTCTATTCTCACCAAAGTGGTCAACCTCATATTTTCCCACATAATATTGACAAATGTCTTGTCCATTCAGGTAAGTGATTTTGTAGGCTCACAACATGTGTTCCCATTTAACTTGGCATCATCAAAAAATTTAGAGAAAATATTCTCAGTCCTTTTATCCAACTCATTTGTTTAGATTGTAAATAATTGAAGTTCTAGCAATGGTCCTGCTATATCCCAATAGCAACCTTTTCCAAGCTGAAAGTGATCCATTTATCCTAACTCTATTTCCTGTTAGCTAGCAAATCTCCTATCTATGCGAATATATTACCCCCAACATTACTATCCCCCAACATTATAATGTCTTATCTAGTGTGGTAACCATCCATGTGGCATCTCATCCAAATACATCACATTTACTGGTTCTCCCTTATCCACCTATTAAAAAATCTAATAAATTGGCCAAACATAATGTCACACCAGATTATATTTTATGCATTGAAATTAATGGAGGGAATCTGTTTACTCTTTCTCTGTTAGATTTCCAGCAAGTTTTTTTTTTATCTTTTGACTTTTTGGCTGTTTATTTCCTTTTCAGATTGCACCGAAATGATCAGTAGCATTAAAGCAATGAAAATAGTTAAGAAGCTAGAGACAACTTCTGGCCTGTGGACCAGAGATCTGATGTCGGCCTCTGGGAAAGTCTATGTTTTTGACGGTATAGCCAACGATACAGTCTATGAATTTGCCAGATTGCGGGACTTGACTGACTTCTCTGGCTTCATGAAAGCAAGGAAAATCAAACTGCCTTACCCATGGGCTGGCACAGGCCACCTTGTGTACAAAGGCTTCTTGTATTACATTAGAAATGAGCCTGAGTTCCAACTGATTAAATTTGACCTGAAGAACCGGACAGTGATAGATAGCACCATGTTCCCTGCCGAGCAGCAGATCCCAGTCTATGGCTTATCACCATTCAACTACATTGACCTAGCTGCAGATGAGCATGATTTGTGGGCTATATATGCTACCTTAGAAAATGAGAAGCACATCTGCCTCGCCAGGTTGGATCCCAAGACACTGGATATTGAGCAGATGTGGGATACTCCATGTCCTATAGAGAATGCCGAGAATGCCTTTGTCATTTGTGGGACGCTCTATGTGGTTTACAACAGTCAGCTCCGCGGTCGTTCACGGATCCAGTGTGTGTACGATGTCAATGGCATTGTAACCAATGATGTAGCGCCTTTGGTGTACTTCCCCAAACGATATGGGATGCATTCCAGCCTGAAATACAGCCCAAGAGAGAATTACCTCTATGCCTGGGACGATGGAAACCAAATAATATACAGGCTGGCAATGAAGTCGAAATCAGAACTGTAAAACTTTGTGCCTAAATGCATGTCATTACTAGGATCAGGAGCCGGAGCAAAGCCCCCTCAACAGTGAGGAACCAAAGTAAGATGGTGTAAAATGACAATGCTTTAGGATGATTGATTAATTAATTTCCCAAGGCTCCATTAAAGGGTTCAGTATCATGACAATAGAATCAAATATGTCATTAATTGAGAGATTAACAGTGCCTTAACATGCTGGGTGATGTATTACATGTAATTGCATCTTAGACAGCTGCAGTCAAATTGTGGAATTAGTCAAAACAGATTTGTGTGGGCCTCTTAATCCAAACGCATCAAACACACTCACATGAAACAGCCATTAAAAAAAAGTAAGCAACTTCATGCAATGTGTTGACGCATTCAGATGTGAACAGAAGTCCCTGATAAAAGCACTTGCACTTATATGGCTACTTTTACACTATCCCAAATCATTTCACCTCAAATGAAGTACTTCTGAAGTGTGGTACCTATTATAAAAAATATAGGCAACAGTTTTTGCATCAAAAGCACTCACAAATAGCAAAGAAGTAAATTAAGAATTCATCTGATTTAGGTGTTAGCTCATGGATAAATATTGGCCAGAACACTGGGAAGCACTGACAGACTCTTCTTGGAAATGCAGGGCTGAATTTTCCAGATGCAGGTCCAGCTGAATCGCATCCTCACAATGCCCCACACTGAGGACAAAGGCAGCAATAGGTCAGCCACCTGACATCCATATTGCAAGTCCCCTTTAAGCTTGTTAAAAATTGAACCTATTTCAATGTTTCACGACCCACTCCAATTTACCGGAGGTATACAGGCAAACCATTAAGAGTGTGTTATTCCAGATATGTGGGAGCCCATGAGAATGGGTCCATGGAAGCAATTTGCAGCAAGGACCACTGCTTATGGTGACAGCATTTAGCTGTCAGTAATCCTGTGGTGCTGAGATTGTGAAAGCTGACAGAACAATAAGGGAGAGAGAGAGGCCTAAGGGCCTGTTAAGCTGGAAGTTGGATCATGGCTGAATCCCTCTCTCACTGGATATCCCAGTTTAGATGTTCGATTAACTGCAGTCTCCTCCCCTCTGCTGCATTCCAATTGGCCCTCAGCCCCATTGGCTAGCTATGATTCGGCTGGCTGACAACTGATTCAATATAATGTAACAGTGGGGGAGGGATGAGGTGGCAGGAAAGAGGGAGGGTGTCAGAAGTGATAGGAGCATGCAGTTCCCTGCCACTTCTGTTATTCCAGGCCAAGGTGTGAAATTATTTGTATTCACGTAAGAGGGCAACAGGGTTTCAGTTTAATATCCTATCCAAAAATAGCACCACTGGCAGTGCAGCACTCCTTTAGTATCAGTATTGATTATGACGATCACTGTCATTGATCTGATATTTGTCTCTGACACCACTACTGATTGGGCATTTGTCTAAGATACTGTCAATGACAAATCACTCCTAAAATAGTGGATGATGTGTTGGGTTAGATATCCCTTGATGTTGGCACACTTGGTGGCCAAGGGTAGGATATATAGCATTATGGTAGGTGACTTGTTACTGTTTAGGTTCATTCCGAAACCAGTTTGTCACTGTGCCCACATTCAAGGTTCCAGTATGGGATTAAAGAACAGTACTGCATGTAGTTTCGAATAGAACTCGACAAGGTTTGTCACAATGATGTAAATGATACAACAAAAGATATACTTTAACCACTGTATGACTCTGGGCTTGCCCCTAATTTCAAGTCACAGGCTTTGCACATAATACTCTGACACAGCACTTACTGTTGATACTGTGGCCCAAGTTTGTTAAAATCTCAGTAGCCGAAGGGTAAATTCATTGAGTAATAGTCCCTATTGAAACTGGCTCCATGATGTTGTAATGTCAACTAATTTACATCTATAGGGCTCTTGTACTGCCTTATAGCTGCTCCAGTTATCCTGTATGTAACCACAATGTATATTTTTTATAATTATAATGACCTGCATTAATAACAATCACGCAGTGTGAGACTGAGTGATGGAAGTGATTAAAATGCTCTGCATTCCATTCCACTAACAGACCGAGGGTGAAAGTCTTTCTGAAAGTTGTAAGCTCATAGAATCGGGGAATTGCTCAAGCACAAATGAAGGCTATTTGGTCCATCCACTGAGCCAGCCTCAGTTTTCATAAGCACTATCTTATTCATCCGCAAAATGGAACTATTTTCTTCTTCACGTTTACATCCACATCTGTTTTGAAAGTTATCATTGAATCTTCCACCACCTTTTCAGGTAATGCATTCTAAAACATACATGTTACACAAAAGAACTTCTCATCTCCCATCCCATTCTTTTTGCGAATTATCTTAATCTGTGTCCTCTACTTACCAACTCTCTTGTTTTAGGGAACAGATCCTTACTTAATCTATCAAAACCCTTTACAATCTAGAAAACCTCTACTTGCTTTTTCCTTAATCTTCTGAGATCTAGAGAGAATGTCAATGTCACTAAACTCTCCATATACATAGCCTCCCACATGAGAGTGAAGCAAGAGAGGAGGGAGAGTGGCGTTTTTGATAAGGGACAGCATTACATCTGTACTGAGGGAGGGTATTCCCGGAAATACATCCAGGGAAGTTATTTGGGTGGAACTAAGAAATAAGAAAGGGATGATAACCTTATTGGGATTGTATTCTCGACCCCTTAATAGTCAGAGGGAAATTGAGAAACAAATTTATAAGGAGATCTCAGTTATCTGTAAGAATAATAGGGTAGTTATGGCAGGGAATTTTAACTTTCCAAACATAGACTGGCACTGCCATAGTGTTAAGGGTTAAGGTGGAGAGGAATTTAAGCGTGTACAAGAAAATTTTCTGATTCAGTATGTGGATGTACCTACTAGAGAAGGTGCAAAACTTGATCTACTCTTGGGAAATAAGGCAGGGCAGGTGACTGAGGTGTCAGTGGGGGAGTACTTTGGGGCCAGCAACCATAATTCTATTAGTTTTAAAATAGTGATGGAAAAGGATAGACCAGATGTAAAAGTTGAAATTCTAAATTGGAGAAAGGCCAATTTTGAAAGTTTTAGGCAAGAACTTTCAAAAGCTGATTGGGGGCAGATGTTCGCAAGGAAAGGGACGGCTGGAAAATGGGAAGCCTTCAGAAATGAGACAACAAGAATCCAGAGAAAGTATATTCCTGTCAGGGTGAAAGGAAAGGCTGGTAGGTATAGGGAATGCTGGATGACTAAAGAAATTGAGGTTTTGGTTAAGAAAAAGAAGGAAGCATATGTCAGGTATAGACAGGATAGATCGAGTGAAAAGAATATAAAGGCAGTAGGAGAAACTTAAGAGGTAAATCAGAAGGGCAAAATGGGGACATGAAAAGCTTTGGCAAATAGAGTTAAGGAGAATCCAACTGGTTTTTTACAAATACATTAAGGACAAAAGGATAACTAGGAAGAGAATAGGGCCCCTAAGGATCAGCAAGGCAGGAGATGGGGTAGATACTAAATGAGTATTTCCATCAATATTTACTGTGGAAAAGGATATGGAAGATATAGACTGTAGGGAAATAGACGGTGACATCTTGAAAAATGTCCATATTATAGAGGAGGAAGTGCTGGATATCTTGAAATGCATAAAAGTGGATAAATCCCCAGAACCTGATCAGGTGTATCCTAGAACTCTGTGGGAAGCTAGGGAAGTGATTGCTGGGCCTCTTACTGAGATATTTGTATCATCGATAGTCACAGGTGAGGTGCTGGAAGACTGGAGGTTGGCAAACGTGGTGCCACTGTTTAAGAAAGGTGATAAGGACAAGTCAGGGAACTATAGGCCAGTGAGCCTGACAATGGTGGTGGGCAAGTTGTTGGAAGAAATCCTGAGGGATAGGATGTATATTTATTTGGAAAGGCAAAGACTGATTAGGGATAGTCAACATGTCTTTGTGCATGGGAAATCATGTCTCACAAACTTGATTGAGTTTTTTGAAGAAGTAACAAAGAGGATTGAAGAGGGCAGAGCAGTAGATGAGATCAATGTAGACTTCAGTTAGGCGATCGACAAGGTTCCCCATGGGAGACTGGTTAGCAACTTTAGATCTCATGGAATACAGGGAGAACTTGCCATTTGGATACAGAACTGGCTCAAAGGTAGAAGATAGAGAGTGGTGGTGGAGGGTTGTTTTTAACATTGGAGGCCTGTGACTAGTGGAGTGCCACAAGGATCGGTGCTGGGTCCTCTACTTTTCATCATTTGTGTAAATTATTTGGATGTGAGCATAAGAGGTATAGTTAGTAAGTTTGCAGATGACACCAAAATTGGAAGTGTAATGAACAGCGAAGAAGGTTACTTGAGGTTACAACAGGATCTTGATCAGATGGGCCAATGAGCAGAGAAGTGGCCGATGGAGTTTAATTTAGATAAAATGAGGTGCTGTATTTTGGGAAAGCAAATCTTAGCAGGACTTATACACTTAATGGTAAGGTCCTAGGGAGTGTTGCTGAACAAAGACCTTGGAGTGCAGGTTCATAGTTTCTTGAAAGTGGAGTCGCAGGTAGATAGGATAGTGAAGAAGGTGTTTGGTGCGCTTTCCTTTATTGGTCAGAGTATTGAGTACAGGAGTTGGGAAGTCATGTTGCAGCTGTACAAGACATTGGTTAGGCCACTGTTGGAATATTGCGTGTGATTCTGGTCTCCTTCCTATCAGAAAGATGTTGTGAAACTTGAAAGGGTTCAGAAAAGATTTACAAGGATGTTGCCAAGGTTGGAGAATTTGAGCTATAGGGAGAGGTTAAATAGGCTGGGGCTGTTTTCCCTGGAGCATCGGAGGCTGAGGGGTGACCTTATAGAGGCTTATAAAATCAGGAGGGGTATGGATAGGATAAATAAACAAAGTTTTTTCCCTGGGGTGGGGGAGTCCAGAACTAGAGGGTGAGAAGGGAAAGATATAAAAGAGACCTGAGGGGCAACTGTTTCATGCATAGGGTTGTACATGTATGGAATGAGCTGCCAGAAAACGTAGTGGAAGCTTGGTACAATTGCAACATTTAAAAGGCATCTTGATGGGTATATGAATCGGAAGGATTTGAAGGGATATGGGCCAGGTGCTGGCAGGTGGGAGTAGATTGGGTTGGGATATCTGTTCGGCATGGACAGGTTGGACCGAAGGGTCTGTTTCTGTGCTGTACATCTGTGACTTTGACAATGTGGTTCTCAAACAAAAAGATGTTTTGCACTTTTGACCACGTCCGTAAGATCTATTTTCATAATCAGTGGTCAGGGGGGTGGAGGGTGAAGAGATGTGAATTAGCAGCCCATTTTAAATTTTCCTTCCTGCTGTTATATATCAAGTGGACTCGCAAATATTCGGCCAATGCACAAGAGTGTCTTTAGCTAATTAAAACATTTCCCATGTGGACTATATTATTTGATTGGCCTTCATTTTCTATCTCACCTCAGCTAAAGGTACAGCAGTCTCACTATGGTCATGGACCTGTGACAAATCCACCAAACTGAGGAATATCCAACATTTCTCTGTGCATAATGTGGACCCAGTCCTTGTCTTCTACTGTTTTTTTTCTGGACGAAGAATGCAATAGAGTGTAAGATGCAGCAAACAAAACTGGTTCAGACAGTGGTTTATGTGTTGTAAAACATGTAAAACAACACTTTTCACCATACTTTGGTACACGTGACAATAATAAATCAAATCAGACAGGTGCCAGGTTTATAAATACAAGCAAGGACCAGGTTGAATATGCAAAAAGGCAAGTGATCACAAAGAAACAACAGCAGCAAAAAAGATACTGAGATGACCGGCATTGACATATATGAAAATATAAATGATAAAAAGGTGGCAAAAGAAATAGCAGCACCAATTAGAAATGAAAAGGTGATTCGGAGGAAAGGATCACATCTGAAAGAGGACAACTTTCTATCCGTCTTTACTGAGGAATAAGATACTGCCAATGTTTTAATTAATGAGGAGGTCACTAAGACCCTGGATAGACTAAACATTGATAAAGCTTGAGTGTGAGAAAGGATGGAAAGTTGACACATCACCAGAACCAGATAAAATGCGACCAAGGATATTGATAGAAGCAAGGTTGAAAAATGCAGAAATGTTAGCCATAATCTTCCAGACTTCCTTAGATACAGGCGCGGAGCCGGAGGACTGGAGAATTGTATATGTTACACCCTGTTCAAACAAGAGTGTAGTGATAAATCCAGCAAGTATAGGCCAATTTAAACTTGGGGGTTAGAAAACTATTAAAAGCAATAATCTAGGACAAAATTAATAGTGACTTCATAAAAAGTGGATTAGTTAAGAAAAATAAAAGGCCTTGTTCATGGCAAATTCTGTTTAACCAATCAGATTGGATTTTTTGATGAAGTAGCAGAAAGTTGATGTGTTCAATATGGACTTCAAAAAAATGTTGATAAAATGCCACATAACAGACTTGTCAACAGCCCTTGAAATAAAAAGATCAGGAGCAACATAGATATAAAATTAGCTGAGAGGCAGATTTCAGAGAGTGGTGATGAACTTTGATTTTTAAAATGTATGAAGGTATACCATGAGGTCAATTTTAGTTCCACTGTTTCTTTTCTTTTCCTTATTAGTGACTTAGACTTGGTGTGGAGAATACATATTCAATGTTTGAAAATGACACAGAACTCAGAAGTATTGTGAACTGTCAGGAGATTAGTGATGGACTTCAAGGAGACATCAAGATGTTGGTGGAATGGGAGAACATGTGAGAGATAATGGGATGCAATGGCTTAGTGGTACTATCACTGGACTGTTAATCCAGAGACCCAGGTAATGTTCAGTGAATCTGGCTTTGAATCCCACCCTGGCAGTTAGTGAGATTTGAATTCAATAAAAATCTGGAATCAAGAGTCCAATGATGACTATGAATTCATCGTCGATTGTTGGAAAAATCTATCTGGTTCAGTCATGTTGGTCTAGGGAAGGAAACTGCGATCCTTACCTGGTCTGGCCTATATGCAATTCCAGACCCACAGTGATGTGGTTGGTTCTTAACTGTTCTTTGGGATGAGTAATAAACGCTGGCCCAGCCAGCAATGTCCCCAACCTGTGAATGAATATATATTTTTAAAATTATGGCAGAGAATATGGAGGGTGAGAGAATGAGAAGTGGTGATTAGAAAAATACAATTCTAAATACAGTACAAGAGCAGAAAGACCTGGGAGAAATGTACTCAAGACATTTCTCATTTTTTTTGAGGATGTAACTCTGAAGATGGACAAGGGAGATCCAGTAGATGTAGTGTACCTGGACTTTCAGAAAGCTTTGGATAAAGTCCCACATAGGAGGTTAGTGAGCAAATTAGGGCACATGGTATTGGGTGCAAGGTACTAACTTGGATTGAAAGTTGGCTGGCTGACAGGAAACAAAGAGTAGTGATAAACGGCTCCATTTCGGAATGGCAGGCAGTGACCAGTGGGATACCGCAGGGATCAGTGCTGGGACCGCAGCTTTTTACAATATATGTTAATGATATAGAAGATGGTATTCGTAATAACATTAGCAAATTTGCTGATGATACTAAGTTGGGTGGCAGGGTGAAATGTGAGGAGGATGTTAGGAGATTACAGAGTGACATGGACAGGTTAGGTGAGTGGTCAGATGCATGGCAGATGCAGTTTAATGTGGATAAATGTATGGTTATTCACTTTGGTGGCAAGAACAGGAAGGCAGATTACTACCTAAATGGAATCAATTTAGGTAAAGGGGCAGTACAAAGAGATCTGGGTGTTCTTGTACACCAGTCAATGAAGGTAAGCATGCAGGTACAGCAGGTAGTGAAGAAGGCTAATGTCATGCTGTCCTTCATAACAAGAGGGATTGAGTATAGAAGCAAAGAGGTTCTTCTGCAGCTGTACAGGGCCCTGGTGAGACCACACCTGGAGTACTGTGTGAAGATCTGGTCTCCAAATTTGAGGAAAGACATTCTGGCTATTGAGGGAGTGCAGCGTAGGTTCACGAGGTCAACTCCTGGAATGGCGGGACTACCTTATGCTGAAAGACTGGAGCGACTGGGCTTGTATACCCTTGAGTTTAGAAGACTGAGAGGGGATCTGATTGAGACATATAAGATTATTAAAGGATTGGACACTCTGGAGGCAGGAAACATGTTTCCGCTGATGGGTGAGTGCCGAACCAGAGGACACAGCTTAAAAATACGGGGTAGACCATTTAGGACAGAGATGAGGAGAAACTTCTACACCCAGAGAGTGGTGGCTGTGTGGAATGCTCTGCCCCAGAGGGCAGTGGAGGCCCAGTCTCTGGATTCATTTAAGAAAGAGTTGGATAGAGCTCTCAAGGATAGTGGAATCAAGGGTTATAGAGATAAGGCAGGAACAGGATACTGATTAAGGATGATCAGCCATGATCATATTGAATGGTGGTGCAGGCTTGAAGGGCAGAATGGCCTACTCCTGCACCTATTGTCTATTGTCTAAGACATTGAAGGTGGCAAGGAGATTAAGGGAGGGGTTAATAAGGGACACAGGGTCCTTATACATACAGATGGAGAGTACAAAAGCAACGAAGTTCTGCTGAACTTTCAGAAACATTGTCTTGACCTCAACTAGTGTTTGGTGTCCAGTTCTGGGCACAATACATCAGTCAAGAAGGATATAAAGGGATAGGATGATTAAAGAAAAGGTATGGGAGAATGTTCCAGGAATTAAATACTTTAGTTGTGAGATCAGTTAACAAAGCAAGGGTTCGTCAGGGGAGAGAAGATTTAGAAATTTGATCAAAACCATGAGAGGCTTGGAGAAACTGAAAGACAGAGAGAAATGTTGTTCCCATAAGCGTAAGGGGTCAGGATCAAAGGATACAGATTGAAGCAAGTGGCAAAAGAACTAGGGGCAGCATGAGGAAAAATTATTTTAAGCAGCAATGGTTAGGATTTGGAAAACACAAAACACAAAGAGACAGATCCAATCATGGCTTTTAAATGGAAGTTGATAATTAACTAAGGAGAAAATATAGTTGTTGGGGGGGGGGCTATATGGAAAGACAGAGGAGTGAAACAATCTCAGTTGCTTGGAAGGACATGTCAGGTCAAATGGCCTCTTCCCATGGTGTATCTATCAATACCTCTACCGGCTAGCATTTATGGTGATAGTGGCCCAGCAGCATGGCAGAGAGAGGATCCTACATCAGTTTGGCTGGTTTGTCCCACTTTACTGTTCCAGATGACAGATCCTTACTTAGAATAAGGCAAAACTTCCAGGAAAATGTTTGCCTCAGAGAACAGCCAGCCAATTGGATGTGAACTGCTCTGCAGCACACCAGGATTGATGGTCACTGCCAATACTGCAGGAGGTCTCAACGAATCATGGAGACCCCAAGTCCAGAATCTCGAAGGGTCATGGGGAGAGGTGGGATTCAGTAAGACATTGTAGCAGCCTGCGAGTGCAAGTGAAATAAAATCATTAAGAAGGAAGGCCAGAAATTCAGGCACAGTAACTGATATGAACAGGGCATCAAAACTGACCAAAAAGCAAAGTACGCTGGGAATGTCTGAGCCAAGACAGACACAAAAAGGTGATTCTGCCTGGGGGAAAAACCTTGCAAGATCCAAGCCCAGACAAATAAAAACCAGAGAGGCACCAGGACACATGAGGATGTGTAGAAGAGCAATTCAACCTATTCTGACAAGCAAAAACATTAGATGCATGGGGTAGACATGCTCAGTAAGGCAAAAGACCAGGTGTACATTCTGGGTCTGGGATAAAACCAGGCCCAACAGCAGACCCATCAAAGGGGTCACTGTTAAGTAAACCATCGAGAGCCATTTGCAGCATTGCAAGATAATAAAGCCAATTAATTCAATACCTCTAATTGGACAAGTCCTTGGAAAGTTCTGGAAGGTAACCAGGCAAATATAGGAACTCAGCCCAGCAGGACTCAAGGTACCTCCATTCTCCAGACTACCTAGAGACATATCGAGATACAGCAGTGACCAGAGGAGGATAGCCTCCTACCAGAGAGAGAGAGTCGTCCCGTGAAGAGCGAACAGACCAAACAATTCGCCAGACCAGCAGAAGCTACAAGTACCTGGGAAGTATTTCAAGTTTCGAAAGAATCAGACAGTTAGCAATAGAATTGTTAAAAGTGTAAAATTTAACTCTTTACCTTTATTGTCTTCAAATGAAGTTGCACCCTGGATCATTGACTGCAGACTTGTGCTTGCAATCCTTTCCTGATACAAACTAAGGTGTCTGGGTAAATTCATATTGTGCAGACTGTTTGAGGAGTCTGCAGGGTCTTAGAGACACCCTGTTTCAGACAACAACATAGTACGTCAGATGTGGCTGAGGGTGGGAGGGAGGGCACAAGAGGGCAACACTGTGAATGGGTCTCTGTAATTGCCAGAAAGGGGTGCAAGAAGGTAGAAACCCACCCCTTTCCCCATGTGATCAACCAGCAGTCGCAGAGCTATACCTGCCAGGTTACACAGCTTGGCACAGACTTCTCCCATTGCACATTTAACCATAGTGAAAGCCAGATAAGATCATAGATACTTTGAGTCATACAGCACGGAAAGAGACCCTTTGGTCTAGCTCATCCATACTACCCAGGTTTACTAAACTGGTTCCATTTGCCAATGTTTGGCCCATATAAATCTAAGCCTTTCCTATCATAAAGTCATTCACTCATAGATGTACAGCACAGAAACAGACTCTTTGGTCCAACTCGTCCATGCTGACCAGATATCCTAACCTAATCTAGTCCCATTTAGCAGCACTTGGCCCATATCCTTCTAAACTCTTCCTATTCATACACCCATCCAGACACGTTTTAAATACTGTAATTGTACCAGTCTCCACCACTTCCTCTGGCAGCTCATTCCAAACACGCACCACCCTCTGTGTGAAAATGTCCCTTAGGTCCATTTTATATCTTTCCCCTCTCACCCTAAACCTATGCCCTCTGGTTCTGGACTCCCCCATCCCAGGGAATAAATCTTGGCTATTTGTCCTATCCATGCCCCTCATGATTTTATAAACCTCTATAAGGTCACCACTCAGCCTCTGACACTCCAGAGAAAACAACCCCAGCCTATACAGCCTCTCTCATAAGTTCAAATCTTCCAACTCTGGCAACATTCTTGTAAATCTTTTCTAAACACTTTCAGGTTTCACAAAATCTTTCCGATAGAAAGGAGACCAGATTTTCACACAATATTCCAACAGAGGCCTAACCAATGTCCTGTACAGCCACAACATGACCTCCCACCTCCTGTACTCAATACTCTGACCAATAAAGGAAAGCATACCAAGCACCTTCTTCACTATCCTATCGACCTGCAAATCTTCTGTCAAGGAGCTATGAACCTGCACTCCAAGGTTTCTTTGCTCAGCAACACTCTCCAGGACCTTACCATTAAGTATATAAATCCTACTCTGATTTGCCTTTCCGAAGTGCAGCTGGTTCCATATACAGACCACCCCTCTGCATGAAAGAGTTGCCCCTCAGGTCTAAGTCTTTCTCTACTCACCTTAAATCTCTTCCCTTTACTTTTGAACTTTCCTACTCTAGGAAAAAGCCCTTTACTATTCACCATATCTCTCCCTCTCATGATATTATGCAGCTCACATGGCTGCAATTGGATCAGGATTGGGAGCTGAATATTCAAGGATATACATTCTATCAAAAAGATAGGCAGGTGGGCAGAGGCGGTGAGATTGCCTTATTAGTAAGAAATTAAATTACATCAATAGTAAGAAATGAAGGAGGATCAGATGGTGTACAATCTGTGTGGGTAGAATTGAGGAACCTCAAATGTTAAAAAACCATTGTTAGAGTTACGTACAGGCTTCCAAACACTAGTCAGTAGTCTATAAAGTTACCCCGTAATTTCCTAAGTTCCAGGGAAATAAATCCCAGCCTCTCCTCAAAACTTCTAGTCCTGGTAACAGCCTTGTAAATGTTTTCTGCAACCTTTCCCATAATCCTTTAATAACAGCCTTTCGACAGCAGGGTAACCAGAATTGTACAGAGTCAGGTGTTATGTTGTTTCTGCAGCATGTGGGAGCTGGTGGACTCCATTGTGGTTCCCAGTGACCATGTTTGTAGTAAATGTTGGTTGCTGGAAGAACTCTTGCTCAGAGCTGATGAGCTGAAGTCTGAGCTTCAAGCATTGTGATACATCAGGGAGGGGGAGATTTACCTAGATGCTGTGTTTTTTAAGATAGTGACCCCCCTTGGACTAACTCGAATTCAGCCAGTAGTCAGGGACAGGAGGGTTTGGCTGCGTGCGATAGAGAGCGGTAGAGGTATCCAGGAGGTAAAGTTGCAGGAGCCTCAGCCCCTGTCCTTGACCAACAGATTCAAGACTTTTGCTCCCTCTGTGAATGGGAATGGGGATTGCAGGGAGGGTGAGCTGACTGACCGCAGCATTGTGGTGCAGAGAGCCATTCAAGTGGATGGAGAGATTGGACATGTTGTTGTAATTGGGGACAATATAGTTAGAGGCATAGACACTGTTCTGTGACCAGGATCGAGAGTCCTGAAGGTTGTGTTGCCTGCTCGATGCTCAGGTACGGAATATCTCATCTGGGCTTCAGAGGAATTTGGAATGGGAGGGTAAAGATCCAGTGGTCATGGTCCACATAGGTACCAAAAACACAGATGAAACCAGGGCTGAGGTTCTGCTAATGGAGTATGAAGGCTTGAGCTAAATTAAGAAGCAGAAACAATAAGGTAATAATCTCTGGATTACTACCTGAGTGACGAAATAATTGGCACAGGGTCAATAAGAATAAGCAGGTAAATGCGTGGCTCAATGGTCAGTGTGGCAGAAATGGGTCTGAAGTCATGGGACATTGGCACGGGTACTGGGGAAGACAGGACCTGTTCCAATGGAACGGTCTTCATCTGAACCGTGCTGGGACCAGAGTCTTAGTGAATCACATAACTAGGGCTGTAGACAGGGCTTTAAAATAAATGGGCGGGGGGGTCAGTTATACGGGAAATTAGAAAACCCAAATTAAAGGAGGAGGTAAGAATGCAGAACTCAGGAGAGGTTATTAAAATCTCCAGCACAGACAAAATAGGACAGAGTGTATGGAAAAGGTTAACAATCAAACTTCTAGCATGCTGGACAAACGAGTGACAATGACAAGAGGGATGGTTAATACAGGACTGAAGGTGTTATATCTGAATGCACGCAGTATAAGGAATAAGCTAAACGAGCTTGTGGTACAGATCGAAATTGACAGGTATGATGTGGTGGCCAGCACAGATACATGGCTGCAATTGGATCAGGATTGGGTTCTGAATATTCAAGGATATACACCCTATCAAAAAGATAGGCAGGTGAGTAGAAGGGGTGGGATTCTCTTATTAGTAAGAAATTAAATTACATCAATAGTAAGAAATGAAGCAGGATCAGATGGTGGGTAGAATTGAGAAACCTCAAATGTTAAAAAAACCATCGTTGGAGTTATGTACAGGCTTCCAAACAATAGCCAGGAACTGGGACACCAGATACACCAGGAGATAGGAAAGATGCGTAGGAAAGGCAAAGTTACAATGATCATGGGAGATTTCAATATGCAGGTGGACTGGGAAAATCAGGTTGGTAGTCGACTGCAAGAAAAGGAATTTGTGGAATATTTACGAGATGGCTTTTTGGTGCAGCTTGTGGTGGAACTCACAAGGGAACAGGCAATACTGGATTTAGTGTTGTGCAGTAAGGCTGACTTAATAAGGGAGCTTAAGGTGAAGGAACCGTAAGCAAGCAGTGATCATAATATGATTGAATTTACTCTGCAATTTGAGAGGGAGAACTTGGAATCGGAGGTAATGGCATTACACCTGAATAAAGGTAATTACAGAAGCATGAGGGAGGAACAGGGTAAAATTGATTTGGAGAGGAAGCTAGCAGAAAAGACAGTAAAACAACAATGGCAGGTGCTTCTGAGAGTAATTCAAGAGACACAACAGAAATTCATCCTGAGGAAAATGGTACAGGGAAGATGAGGCAACCATGGCTGACTAGGGAAGTCAGGGATAGCATAACAGCAAAACAGAGCAGTAGAAAACCAGAGGGTTGGGAAGCTTACGACGACCAACAGAGGCCAATGAAAAAAGAAGTAAAGAGGGAGAAATTAAATATGAGGGTAAGTTAGACAGTAATATAAAAGAAGACTTTAAGAGTTTCTTTTGATATATAGAGGGCAAAAGAGAGGCAAAAGTGGTGTTCCTCAATGCTCGTGTTGGTGAGGATCTGAAATCTGAATATAGGTTGAAGTAACTAGTTGTTGTCAGGAACAGCCATTTAAAACATGTTCTTACTGAAATAGACAGCAATAAAATGGCTTCTTAATGCAAATAACACGACAAAATGGCTTCTAGGCTGCAAATTGACAATTCTGCTTAAAGCTGCATAAAATAGCTTTTAACCCTGCTAAAAGCTGCATTCTTGACTAACCACAGTCTGCCTCAACAAAGATTAGCAGACAATGCCTCCGTTACAGCATAAAAATAACTAGACTAGATAAGACATTACTCGCCATCATAACTGATCTTCAAGTGCAGGTGCAGAAACTAGGTTTGTGAGATAGGAGTACTTGGATTTTGGAAAACAAGGTTGGTTCCCAGGAAATATCATTGGACTGGGTCGCAGTCAATAAAATAATTTCATTAAAATTGATTGGTAATTGTTTGAATGTGCTTTGTGATTATGGCCTGTACTTCAATTCAAAAAAAGTATAAAAATGTCTTTTTCTTAAGCTAGGTGTGCAGTTTCTCCAAGGAACATGAAAGTGTTTAACCTCTGTGTTATTGGACAATCAGTGCCTGGCCAAAATTGAATAAAGTGTGAAATCTTACAGAAGCAGATTGAATTGCTAGTGTTTATTGACCAATCGCGGAACCGAGAGACCCCTCCTATTGATCAAGATCTTCATCGGGATCACAACTTCTCACTTCATACGTTAGCAATCTTGATGAAGGAACTGAGGACACTCTAGCTAAGCTTGTAGATGATACAAAGATAGGTTGAGGGACAGGTAGCATTGAGGAGGTGGGGAGGCTACAAAAGGATTTGTACAGGTTAGGATAGTGGGCAAAGAAGTGGCAGATGGAGTACAATGTAGAAAGGTGTGAGATCATGCATTTTGATGGGAAGAATAGAGGCATGGACTATTTTCTAAATGGGAAGAAAATTCAGAAACCTGAAGTGCAAAAACACTTGGGAGTTCTCGTCCGGAATTCTGTCAAGGTAAACTTTCAGGTTGTGTCAGTAGTTAGGATGGCAAAAGCAATGTCGGCATTTATTTTGAGAGGTCTAGAATATATAAAAACAGGGATGTACTTCTGAGGCTCTACAAGGCTCTGGTCAGAACACATTTGGAATATTGTGCTCAGTTTTGGGCCCCATGTCTCAGGAAGGATGTACTGGCCCTGGAGCATGTTCAAAGGAGGTTCATGAGAATGGCCCCAGGTTTAAAAGGCTTAACATATGAGGAACGTTTGAGGACTCTGGGTCTATACTCGATGAAGTTTAGAAGGATGTGGGGGGGATCTAATTGAAACGTACAGAACACTGAATGGCCTGGGCAGAGTAGATTTTGGGAAGATGTTTCCATTGATAGGAAAGACTAGGACCTTGGAGTAAAGGGAAGACCTTTCATAACAGAGGTAAGGAGAAACTTCTTCAGCCAGAGAGTGGTGAATCTATGGAATTCATTGCCACAGAAGTCTGTGAAGGCCAGGCCATTGAGTATATTTAAGACTGAGATAGATAGGTTCTTGAGTATTAAGGAGATCATGGGTTACAGGGAGAAAGCAGGAGAATGCCTTTGAGAAACATATCAGCCATGATTGAATGGTGGAGCAGACTCAATGGGCTGAATGGCCGAATCTCTGCTCCTATGTCTTTTGTCTTCTGGTCTTATGACATCTGAGAGGCTGACAAGACTTGGTTGCTTGAATTATGCAACCTGCTTCAGAGAACACCTAAGGGTCAGCCAAATTAGTTCATCACAAGGGTCTGCTGAAAAAGAAGATACACACAGAGAATGGTCCCTTGCACAACATGGTTGCCAACATCTGCTTCAAGAGAATGAGGGAGAACAATAAACCAAAACTGGTTGAGAACCATATTGTTACCAGTGGTTCTGTCAAAATAGAATCAAAACAAAATACTGATAATATGAAGTGATCGGCAGGAATAGGACGCTGGAGACAAGAGTGCTGAAGTACCCTGGTGAGTTGGAGCATGAGCAGAGTCCCAACAGCATGGGAAGCAGGGGATGGGACAGAATTCTGGAGCGGTGACAGCATTGGTGAGCATTGGTCAGGGCCGAATCCCGAAGAGATGGCAGCGTGGTCAGCATTGGTCAGGGCTGAATCCCAGAGCAGTGACAGCATGGTGAGCATTGGTCAGGGCCGAATCCTGGAGTGATGGCAGCGTGGTGAGCATTGGTCAGGGCCGAATCCTGGAGTGATGGCAACGTGGTGAGCATTGGTCAGGGCTGAATCCTGGAGTGATGGCAACGTGGTGAGCATTGGTCGGGGCCAAATCCCGGTGCAACAGCAGCATGGAGAGCATTGGTTGGGGTTGAATCCTGGAACTGCAGCAGGACGGGGAGCACAGGCCATGGCCAGAACGGCAACAGAGCTCCCAGGCCAAGCATCAAAGTGGGAGCAGAATGAACGTGAGCTGGGTCCCAGACCAGCAGCAGGGCAAGTCCTGAATGGAGGTCAGTGGGTGGAGGTAACGGTGCCTCATGTTCATCAGCTGGTGGGCAGAGATTCATCTTAGAAAAACCTTCTAAAACTTAGTGTAAGAAACGCAGCTCACTGCAAAATAATTTTTGTCCGAGTCAAATACCGAAGCAGTCTTTATTCATATGTTCTTACAACAGCAGGTGTCCAAAACGTAGGCACACCGCTAAACAATATCAGTGCATTTTTATACAGTCTCTGTGAGTCTCTCGGTACTTCCCCTTTTACCTCATTGGTTGATTTTGCCAATGCGTGTAGCCTATCACAAGCCCTAGCTTCACTCTGCCTCTGTTTACTTCTCCTATTACTCTAACTCTATTGCTCCCCCACCCATGTTTATTTCTTGCCTTATTTGGTTATCGTTATCCTATCCAGTGTCTTATACCTGACATTTGCAGTTGCTCTGTGCAGCTGCTAATCTAATCATTTTACCACATCTGTCTGTGACCTGTTGTTGGCGTGCAAACCCCCACCCCCACCCCACCCCCACCCCGCCTTGATATCTCAGTCTTATCACTTCTGCTGAAGCATCACTGCATCTTATCATTTCGGCTGAAGCAACACTTCCACACATTTTCCACATTAGTTACTTAGTGCCACTTTTAGTATAGTTCTGGATTTTTAAAAACAATACACTATTCCCTTGCGTACCTTTCTTTTACACAGTAACAATACTTAAAGTTTCTGTACCTCGGTGCTCTTTACCTAAAATGGCACCGAAAGGTGACATTACAAACTTTTCACGGCACTCATTGAGTGTATGTGACAACTAAGGTTATACTCTATTCTATTCTAGCTTCACTAGATTACCACTGCACTTTCAGGTTTGACCTCAGATGGCTCCTGGCCTGCGCATTCTGTACTCTGCATTGAACTAAGATTGATCCCTTGCCTTGAAGGCCATGGTAAAGTAGCGAAAATAGTTTCATAACTAACAAGTTGACACAGGTGCAACTCATTGCAACATTTCTTTCGAATCAGAATCATATTTGCATGTTTCTAGATTTCAATCAAGCATTGCCTTTGTTTATTTCGGAATAATGACGCAACAATTATAAACTGTTGAACAGAATGTGGCATGCAGGAACAAAGCTAAGCAACTAAATTCAGCACATAACAAATTGATGGCATTTTTAAGGTTTTCAATCATGGATCAGCAATATATACCCAAACAGTGACAACTTTAAACAGATTTGATACAAATGAGGGGCCTCACAGTCTCTTTCTCCATTTATAATTGCCCAACCCGCAATTCTGCATCCCCCAGCTCTTTCACATCCTTCTATGTCTCGCCTCAGATATCTGAAACACGAAAAATTAACCTACCAGTTCTGTCCCTCTCTCACAAAGTCTCGTTGTTTCTCTCCTTTTCTTTCTTTCTCTTTTTTGGGTGTCTCCTGCTTTTTTACTGAACGTCTGGAGAGCTCGGCCGTGGAGGCAGCAGCGATGATGAAGCATAGCAGTGGCTGGGGCCCAGCACGAGTCCAGATGGTGAAGCAGCTGGTGAGCAAAGTGGTGGGTAGCAGTGAGCAGCTGTTGGGTTCAGACCAGACTTGGCCCAGCCTGGGTGAAAGTGTGCGGGGGAGAGCAAGCCCGTGTGGGGATACCGTAGCATGGAGCAACTGCAGAAAGGATTGTATCTTTAACTTTTAATGGTATTCCTTTATTTTTCTCCATTATACTAGAAAAGATTTGTCGCGATGACCTTTTCAACTTATTTCTTTATTTTGCTACTTTCGTTCCGAAGATTTTGGACCTAGGTACCTTTGTGCCTCAGCCGGTGCCAGGAAAGGCAACATTGTACACTTTTCCCTGTATTTCTGTACTTGAGTACCGGTCACAATAAAATCCATCACTTGCAATTTGAAATCTAAACCTCTTTTGATCGGAAAATAGGCCTTAATTTCCCACTCAGCCCAGCTTCACAACACCAGTCTATGTCTGACATGCACACTGCCTGCTCATGCACACTTAAAGCAGCTGTGTGCAGTTTTGACAATTCCACATTTATGATCCCAATTGTGGATGAACAGTCAAAAATTAACAACAAAACTTAATGTTCAGCTCAATCCTCAAAAATTAAAAATGTAAATTTTTGATCTTTTCGTACGTGAGGTAAGAGTAGATTGGAAAGGCTTAGTTGTAAGACTTGATTGTGATGGTGAGTTTAAAAATGTAAAATCTGATGAAATAGTCTGAAGTGTGCATGGAAAGTGAAAATGTCAACAATTTTAAACATTTTAAGACAACTAAGTCTTTTTTTGCCTTTAAACGTTTTCAGCTCTTACTGAGGTCCAGTCAGCTTCTGTAAGGCAGCATTGTCTATGTGAATTTGCAGATGTTCTGAGGAAGGGTCACACAACGTAAAACATTAACTCTGATTTCTCTCCACAGATGCTGCCAGATCTTCTCAGCTTTTGCAGCAATTTCAGTTTTGGTTTCTGGTTTACAACATCTGCAGATTTTTCAGTTATTATTAGTATAAAAGCCCGATCTCCATCAGATTTAACTTTATCAAAGTACTCCGATAACAGAGACGACGGGGAAGGTGACCTGGTTGATGCTCTATTTGAGCTCTAGTCTCCACATTGGCTTGTTTTTTTGAGTCCCTCATAGTACATCGACATTGTGGCTGGCCAGCATTTAATTGTTTGCCAGTGGTTGCCCTTTGAGCAGGTGGTGGTGAGCTGCCTTCTTGATTACAACAGCCCACATTCTGTTCGTTGATCTACTCTGCATTTCGGGAGGGAATACCGGCACATTGCCTCAGAGCCAGTAAAGAAACAGCGATATATCTCCAAGTAAGGACGCTGAGTGGTTTGGTGGGAACACGGTGTGGAGCGTTCCCATGTATGGGCTACCCTCACCCTTCCTGATTAGGATCTTTGGTGAATTTCTGCAGAGCTCCTTCTAGATAGTACACACTACCATGACTCAGCATCGGTGGTGGAAGGAGTGAATGCTTTGTTCTGGATTGTGTCAGGTTTCTTGAGTGTTGTTGGTGCTGCACCCATCCAGGCAAGTGTGAAGCATTCTATCACACTTAGGACTTGGGCCTTGTAGATGGTAGACAGCCATTCGGGAATCACGTGGTGAGTTCTTTGCTACAGTATTCCTCATCTCTGACCTGCTCCTGTAGCCACCGTGTTTATGTGACAAGTCCAGTTGAGTTTCTGCCCAATGGTAACCCCAAGGATGTTGATAGTGAGGTAATCAGTGATGGTAAAATCATTGAATGTTATGGGGCAGTAGTTACATTGTCTCTTACTGAAGGTGGTCACAGCCTTTCATTTCTGTCCTGTGAATGTTACTTTCCATTGTAAGCCTAAACCTGGATATTGTCCACATCTTGTTGCATTTGAATAAGGACAGCTTCAGTATCAGAGGAGTCATAAAGCTGCAGTCATCAGCAAACATCCTCACTTCTGACCTCATGACATTGGGAAAGACATTGATGAAACATAACCTTCTCCACTTTGTAGTAATTTTTCTTTCCCAACCCATTGCCAAAATTTTTAATAACCCAGACCCAGAATTGGAAAATAAAGTCAAGACAAGCCAGTTGTGACCAGAACCTGGGTGGGAGCTGAGTGAGTGGGCCGGGTCCTGGAGCAGCAGCGACAGGGGGAGCTGAGACCCAGCAGCATGGGCAGCAGTGATTGGGATGGAATCCTGGTGCAGTGGCAGCATGGTGAGCATTGGTCAGGGCCAAATCCTGGAGCAGTGACAGCATGGTGAGCATTGGTCAGGACCGAATCCCGAAGCGGTGGCAGGATGGGGAACACAGGCCATGGCCAGAACGGCAGCAGAGCACATAGGCCAAGCACCAAAGTGGGAGGTGAATGAATGTGGGCTGGGTCCCAGAGCAGCAGCAGGGCAAGTCCTGAATGGAGGTCAGCGGGTGGAGGTAACGGTGCCTCATGTTCTGCAGCCTGTGGGCAGAGACCCATCTTGGAAAAGAACTTCTAAAACTGAATTACTTTTGAGTCACTTTGTTATCATTCTGTACTTTTTAAACTCTGCAGTATTCCCATGCTTATCGCTTTTTTTACACTATAACAACCTAAGATGGCACTGAAAGGAGACTTTACAAAGTTTTCACTGCACTAATTGACTTCAAGTGACAATTAAGGCTGTTCTATTCTATTCTAGCTTCACCAGGTTATCACTAGCAAACCTCCTGCCAGGATATCCCTGCCATGTGGGTACAATCAATACATCCCACCTGACTGGAAATCCATCCCAATGATCCACATACCTGAAACACTCCCTCCTACACCAGCTTGTGAGCTACATATTTGACTGTACTATCTTCCTATTCATATTTTTCTCAATTTTTTTTTCTCTTTTACTTTGTTTCTTTTTGGGTGTTTTCTGTGGGTGTTTGGGTGTTTTCTTACCTTCTGGAGAGCTCAGCCATGGAGACAGCGGCAATGACAAAGTGTAGCAGTGGATGGGGCCCAGCACAGGTCTGCACAGTCATTCAATAATCTGATAATCCTCAACTCCATTGACCTGCCTTTTGCCCACAACCCTTCATTTCCTTAATGCTTAAAGACAGTCTATCTCAGGCTTGAACCTACTCAATGACCCCACCTCAACAGTCCTTTGTGGTAAAGAATTCCGTAGATTTCATCACACAAAGAGTAGAAATTACTTGTCCCCTCTATCTAATTCACCTTACTCTGAGGTTATGCTCTCTGGTCCTTGACTCTACCGCTAGTGGAAACACTGTTTCGATATCCATCAAGTCAAGCTCCTCAAGAGTCTTATACGTTTCAAAAAGGTGTCCTTTCATTTTTCTAAATTCCAATAATTACAAACCCAACCTACTCAACCTCCCCCTTATGAAAATCCTTTCTCTCTCAGAATCAACCTACTGAACCTTCCTTGGACTACCTCCGGTAACAACGAACCTTTCCTTGGATAAGGGTACCAAACCTCTTTACAGTGTTCCAGTTGTGGTCTGACTTGTGCATTGTTTAGTCTAACAGGAGTCCCTATTTTGAGACTCCATTCCCTTTGAAATAAGCCAACATTCCGTTTGCCTTCCTTATTTAATGCTGAACTTGTACACTAGATTTTTGTAATTCATGTGTGATGATCCTCAAATCCCTCTGTGCTGGAAATTTCTGCGGGTTTTTCCCATTTAAATAATAATCAACTATTCTAATCTTCCTAACAAAATGCATAACCTCACATGTTCCTACGTTATATTCCATTTGTCAAGTCACTTAACCCGTCTTATCCCTCTATAGACTCATGTTATCATCCTCACTACATATCTTTCCATCTACTTTTGTGTCATTGCAAACTTTGTGAAAGTACGTTCACTTCCCTCATCCAAAACATTCATATCAATTGTAAATAATGATCACCCCAATATTAATTACTGTGGCACTCCAAGCATCTATTATCCCAACCCTCCATCCTATATAAGTTGGAAAATTCTCTATCTATAGTAATACAGCATCCTCAGTGCTTTGGGCACTTATCTTAATAAGTAGCTTTATGGGTGCTATCTTACCAAGACCTTTTTGGGAATCCAAATATATTTCATCTGCTGGTTCCTCTTTATTCATTCTCTTTCTAACCAGCTCAAGGAACTGCAATAATTTGTCAGGTATGATTTTGACTTCATGTTTGATGATATATGAAACAGTTCCTTGATGCCACACTTAGTGAAAGCACCCTTGGTGCTAAGGGTTGTCAATCTCACCTCCCCTCTGGAATTTAGCTCTTTTGTCCAGTTTGAGCCAAGACTGTAATGAGATCAGGAGCTATGGCCCTGGTGGAATCCAAACTGGGCCTTACTGAGCAGGTGCTGCTTGATTGCTCTGTTGGTGACACTTTCCATCACTTTATTGATGATTGAGAGGAGAATGAAGGGGCAGTAATTGGCTGGGTTGCATTTGTCCTGCTTTTTATTTACAGGACATATCTAGGTAATTTTCCTCATTATTGGGTAAATGCCAGTGTTGTGACTATACTGGAAGAGCTTAGCTGAGGAGAGGCAAGTTCTCAAACAGAGGTCTTCAGTACTATCACCAGAATGTTGTTAGGGTCTATAGTCTTTGCAGTATCCAGTGCCTCCAGCCATTTCCTCAATGGCTGAGGACTGGTAACTGTGGTGCTGGGGACCACGAGAGGAGGCCAAGATGGATCACCGACCCAGCACTTCTGGCTGAAGATTTCTGCAAATGAATCAGCCTTATCTTTTGCCATGATGTGCTGGGCTCATCCATTATTGAGGATGCCGATATTTGTGGAGCCTCCTTCTCCAAGTGAATTATTTTATTGCCCACCACTCACAAATCGATGTGACAGGGCTGCACAGGAAAGATTTGATCCATTGGCTGTGGGATCGCTGAGCTCTGTCTATCACTTGCTGCTTATGCTGTTTGGCATTCAAGTTGTCCTGTTCAGTAGCTTCACCAGGGTGACACCTCACTTTTAGGAATGCCTGATGCTCCCCTGACAAGTCTTCCTGCAGTCCCCATTGACCCAGACTTGATACCCTAACTTGATGGGGTTGATTGGGAGATATGCCAGGCCATAAGTTTGCAGATTGTGCCAGAGTAGATTCTGCTGCTGCTGGTAGGTCCACAGCGTCTCATGGAGGCCCAGTCTTGAGTTGCTAGATCTGTTCAAAGTCTGTCCTGTTTAGCACAATGAGACTGCCACACCAACATGATGGTGGGTATTCCCAAGGTGAAGGCAGGACCTTCATTTCCACAAGGACTGCGGTCACTCTAACTGATACTGTCATGAACAGATGTATCTGCAGCCAGCTTGGTGAGGATGAAGTCAAGTTTGTTTTTCCTTCTTGTTGGTTCCCTCATGACCTGTCACAAACCCAATCCAGCAGTCGTGTCCTTTAGGAACCAACCAGCTTGACCAGTAGGGCTACTTTTGAGCTACTCTTGAAATCCCCCATTCAGAGTACATTCTATGCCTTTGCCACCCTGACTGTGTCTTCAAAATGTTGTTCAACACGGAGGAGTGCTGATTCATCTGCCAAAGGTGGACAGTATGTGGTAATCAGCAGGATATATCCTTGCCCATGTTTAACCTGGAGCGATGAGATTTCATGGGATCCTGAATCAATGTTACAGACTCCCAGGGCAACTCCCTGCCAACTGTACACCACTGTGCCACCACCTCTGCTGCATCTGTCCTATTATGGAACAAGATCTATCCAGGAATGGTGACAGTAGCGTGTAGGACAATGGGGTCAGGTATGATCCATATGTGTGATTATGTCAAGCTGTTGCTTGATTAGTCTGTGAGAAAGCTTTCCCAATTTTGGCACCAGCTCCCAGATGTTCTAAGTTAACCTCTTCTCATCGATTCATGAACACCAGCTCAACCCTGGCCACCCATAATGACAATCATAATTGAAATCACACTGTTCAATATTTCAACTGGCAACATCAATATCTGTGCCAGAACAACATCTGGGAAGTGGTGATGGAGTACTGCCCTTAACCCGTCGAGGATACTGGGTTACTTCCATGCCGATTGCCATGGACTTTGTGGTGCAGTTTACTTTGGAATTAAATGCACAATTTGCCTTCACTGTCTCTGTTATTGGGTGAGGGTACCTAACTGAGGAGCTATTGATACTATACAGTTTCAGCCTTATATTATGCAGTGATTTGCTCGGCTCCCCTCTCACTGACGATGGAGATGTTTGTGGAGCCTCACCTTCCATGACTTGTTTATTTGTCCACTATTATTCAGGTGGCAGGACTGCAGTGTGCAGATCTGATCTGTTGGCTGTGGAACTGCTTAGCTCTATCACTTGCTACTTATGCTGCTTGGGATGCAAGTAAACCCAGGTTGTAGGTTCACTGGGTTAACACCATATTTTTAGGTATGCCTGGTATTGGCTCCTGGCATGCCCTCCTGCCCTCACTGAACCAGGATTGATCACTTGATTTGACGGTAATGGCCAAGTGGTGATATGCCAGGCCATGGAGTTACAGATTGAGTACAATTGTGCTGCTGATAATAGCACACAGTACCTCATGAATGCAAGTTTAAAATTGCAAGATCTGCATTAATGCTCTCCCGTTTAGCATGGTGTTAACACCACTCAACACAATGGAGGCTTCCCCAATGTAAAGATAGAACTTTGACTTCACAAGGATTGTGTGGTGGTCACTCTTACAGATAATAAAATAACAATAGATACAAAATTGAAAAACATCTGCATAAATGTGATGAAATGTAAAACATACTTCTGTGATATCAACTCTTTGTAATTTTGTGCATGAATAGTACTCTACTAGAAATTGAAGTAACAATTTATCCAGCTCTGGTACAGATTGGTTTTCTGTTGCTTACAAAAATAGTTTCATAACTAGCAAGTTAACACAGGTTCAACTGATTATGACATTTCTTTAGAAAAATGGAGTACTGAAACATCAGCAAAAATCATTTTGTTTCACTTTTCATAACACCGAACCACATTTGCATGTTTATAGATTTAAATCAAGCATTACTGTTTTTTAGGACTAGTAATATTACAATCCAACAACCAATAATAGATGTTACTCAAAAAACACGTTTTCAGCCAATATTTTGAAATGTGCTGTGACTGACAGTCAAAAAATAATATGACATTTCAAGCCTCCATCTATTAGTTTAGAAAAGTCTTGAGAGTCTGTGCTTCCACCCCCATTTTAGGGCAGTGACTTCCTCATACCCAAAACCCTCTGATGGAAAGATTTTTCCTCCATTCCCCTCCAAATATCCTGCTCTCTCCTATAAAACTATGCCCCCGATTATTGACACCTCTATTAAGGGGAAAGAATTGTCCCTATCTCCTTTCAGAGCTTTGTACACCTCAATCAGATTGACACCTCATTTTTAGATATCCTGGTGCTGCTCCTGGCATGCCATCCTGCATTCTCCACTGAATCAGGGTTGATCCCTGGTTTGTTGGTAATGGTTGAATGGAGGCAACACTGGGCCATGGGGTCACAGTTTGTATTTGAGTACAGTTCTGCTGCTGCTAAAAGTCCACAGATTCAGTCTATCAACTGTGTCCTTTAGGATTTGTTCAGCTTAGTCAGTAATGCCAGTGCTGTGGGACTCATGGTGATGGACATTGACACCCTCCCACCCAGACTCTGTTCTGTCCCTCTGCTGTCTCCAATTCTTCAGAATGGTGTGCAACGTGGAGGATAATTGATTTGTGAGGGTTGCAAGGTGCAGACTGGATTTGGTATTCAACAGACAGTCTCTTTGTCCATATTTGACCTGATGCCATGGTACTTAATGAGTCCAGAGTCAATGTTAATGATTCCCAAACAACTCCGTTCTGAATGTGTATCATTGTGCTGCCATCTCTGCTCAGTCCGTCCTGTCAATGGGACAGGACATACACAAGAGAGGTGATGGTGGTGTCTGAGACATTGTCAGTTAGGTATAATTCTGTGACTATAACTATTTCAGGCTTGACTAGTCCATGAGGCAGTTCTCCAAGTTTTAACACTATCTCTGAGATATTATTACAGAGGACTCTGCAGGACTGACAGTATTGAGTTTCCTGCTGTTGTTTCCAGTGCACAGGTTCTAGGTGACCCCACTGTCACTATCCCCACCCTCCAGAACCCCAAGGAGAACACTACCCCTGCTCATGACTCCACCCCCATTCCCCCCACCACCACACCCACTCCAGTTACAGGTTCCGCCCCCACTCCCAGCTCTACACCCACACCAGATCCCAGCTCCCAGCCCTGCCGAGTTTTCACCATCCCCCCAGACCTCCCCCTCACTGAGGACGAACAATCAGTCCTCAGTAAAAGACTCACCTTCAGGCCCCTCTGTCCACGCATCAATGAATTTAATACACGCCGTGACGTCGAACAATTCTTCCGTCGCTTCCGCCTCCGAGCTTACTTTCACAATCAGGACTCCCGCCCACCTTCGGAGGACCCCTTCACCCACCTCCAACACACTGCATCCATCAGGTTCTAGATGGTCTATTCTATTTCGTTGTTTGGGTTTGAGACCTTTTAGCAGAGGTGATACAAGTAGGTGGTTTTTTAGGCACTTTCAGGGGGCAATTAAGAGTCAACCACATTGCTGTGAATCTGGCGTCCCATGTGGGACCCCAGCAAGTAAAGACAACAGATTCGCTTCTCTCAGGGTCATTACTGAACCAGATGGGTTTCTGTGACAAGTAACAATGGTTTCATGGTCACCATTCGACTTTAAGTTCCATTTTTTTAAATTGAATTCAAATTCCAACGTCTAACTGGCTGTATTCAAACTTAGGCCTCCAGAGCCATTTGAACTAATCCAGAGACCCAAGCAATGACAATATCACAAAAACAACAGAAGAATACACGTTATCTCACATGCACACATGAGCATAGAAGAATCAAAGCAGTGAGAAGTTGCTTACAACTATTCCTGAATAGGCCATCATATGTTTACCAACACTTTTTACAGTTTATTATCACTGTTTTGTGCAACAGTCAGTATTTAGCAATATTGGTCGAATATTCAGTACTCTCTGAGGGTTTGAGCTACAGGGAGAGGCTGAATGGACTGGGGCTATTTTCCCTGGAGCGTCGAAGGTTGAGAGATGACCTTATAGAGGTTTATAAAAATCATGAGGGGCATGGATAGGGTAAAGAGGCAAGGTCTTTTTCCCAGGGTGGAGGAATTCAAAACGAGAGGACATAGGATTAAGGTGAGAGAGGAAAGACTTAAAAGGGAACTAAGGGGCAATTTTTCACAGAGTGCTGTATGGAATGAGCTGCCAGAGGAATTGGTGGAGGCTGGTACAATTACAACATTTAAAAGGCACCTGGATGGGTATATGAATAGGAAGGATTTAGGAGGAAATGGGCCAAAGGCGGGCAATTAGGACTAGATTTATTTGGGATTTCTGGTCAGCATTGAAATATTGAATCGAAGGGTCTGTTTTCATGCTGTATATCTCCATGATTCTATGATTCTGTGTTTAATCATGTTCACCTGCATTTGTAATACTACCATATAGTCTTACAATCCTTCCTTTCTTGCCATTAATCAGTGTCTGACCCAATCAAGAGGGAAAAATGACTAAAACTGGCAAATGATAAATACTGGTCCAACTCATCTTGGACACTTCAAAACACAGTAACCAGTACAACCAGTATCTTCATTTCCAAGTATGATTCTTCACGACCAACATACAAACAAGGATCAAAATTAGGCCCCTTCAAGCTTGCTCTGTCATTCAGTAAGAGCATGGCTGACCTGATCTTAACCTTAACTCTACATTTCTTCCTATCCCCAGTAGTCTTTCATCTCTCTGTTAATTAAGAATCTATTTGCCTTTGCCTAAATATATGTATGGATTCTGCCTTTTCAGGAAAGGTGTTCCAAAGATTCACAATTCCCTGAGAGAAAAAAAATTTCCTCATCTCTTTTAAATAGATGGCCCCCTTATTCTTAATTATGACTCCCTAGTGCTATGTACACCTACAAGAAACAACATTCTTTCAACATCTACCTAGTCAAGTCCCTTCAGGATCTTATATATTTAAATTAAGTCACTTCCGACTCTTCTACAGAGAATATAGGACTAGTCTGTTTAGATTTTGCTGATAAGGCAATCCGTTCATTCCAGGTATAATCTAGATAACGTTTTCTGAAGTGAATACATTAACATTCCAATGCATTAACATCCTTCCTTAAGTACAGTGGCCAGTACTGTTACAGTATGCCAGATGCAGTCTGATCAATGCCCCATATAACCTAAACATAGCCTCCCTACTCTTGCATTCAATTCCCCATGCAATAAAACATTACAGTCTATTAGCTTTCCTGAAAACATGCTGTATCCACTATATCTGTGATTCATGCACTCAGATCTCTCTGCATCTCTGAGCTCTGCAAACTCACTACTTAAATAAGATACTTCTTTCTTTTAGTCATTCTGCCAAAATGGACAATTCCACACTTCCCCTCATTGAACTTCATTTGCTAGATTTCTGCCCACTCACTTAACATGTGTGTGTGTCTGTGTATATATATTTTTTATATTTTTTAAAAACCCTTTATAGATTTGTTATGTTTTCTTCATAACTCACGTCCCTACCTATCTTTGTATCGTTAGCAAATTTAGCTACCATACCTTCAGCTGCTTCATCTAACTTATTTATATAAACTGCAAAGAGTTGAGACTCCAGCACGACCCCTGCAACACACCACTTATGACTTTCTGCCAGCCCGAAAAAGACTCATTTATTCCTACTCTCTTTTTTCCTATTAGCCATCCAAACTTCTATCTGTGCCAATATATTTTCCCATGTGCTACTGGTTTTATTTTTGTAATAACCTTTCACATGTAAAAACCATCTACAGCATAAATTACTTCTTCAAACAACTACAATAAACCAGTTAAACATGATTTCCCTTTGACAAAACCATGTTAGCTCTGTTCGATTACCTTGAATTTATCCAAGGGCCCTGTTATAAATTTGTAAATAAGAGCTTCTAACATTTCCCCTATGATAGATTTTAAGTCATTTGGCCTGTAGTTTCCTAGTTTCTGTCTCTCTCTCTTTCTGCATAAAGTAGCAACATTAGCTTTTTTTTAAAATCTCCAGGAACCTTCACCTGTCTGTTTGTATACAATTGGCTAACTTTCTCTCATTTTTCCTTCATTAACCTTTTAGTAATTCGTTGCTGCTTGTTATATTTTGTCCAATCTTCTAACCTAGCATCTATCTTTGCACATATGTCTTTTCCTTGAGTCTGAAACTACGTTTGACTTTTCTAGTTAACCACAGACAGCATGTCTGTCTCTTAGAATTAATTTCATCTGTTGGAATGTGTCCAATCCACGCTTTCTGGACTATCTCCTGAAATGTTTGCCACCACGACCTGTCCCTTCACCTAAATTACCATCTCACTTTCACTTTCCCCTTTTTGAAGGCAGCCATATGCATGAAACCTCCATCTGTGAAGTTTCTCAGAGATCCACTGGGTTTCACAAGCTTCTATCTCCAAGCCTCTAATGGCTCCAATAGGTCTGAGTAAAATGCGATCAAACAGCAACAACAGCCAAGCTTTACCCCGTATATGTATGTGCTTTCACACCTGTTCTTCCCAACAGTTTCCCTTATCTCAGAGGTTCTACTGCAGGCTGCTGCAAGGTCTTGGCAAATTCTTTGTTCTTCATTCTCTGCAGCCTAAGGGTGAGAAAGGTCATACATATCATCGTTTCAAGTTGTACCACCACCAAACATGGTAGACTCTCCTAATCTATGGGTGAATTTGTTAACTGAGCCCCCATTTCTACAAGTCCTCCGACTAAATCATGACTTGGATCTCACCTACATTTATATACATACTTTCCTCACAGAGTATCTTTTGGCCTTGTGTTGTAGACTGTACCCAAACTTTAGCATCTTTAAAAATATTTAACTGTTTCTTTGAGATCCAATGGCTCATAATCAAGAGGTTTTTATCTTAGTCATTCTGCTTTTAATTTACCACCTAGCTGCTTGCATTCTCTTAGCAAATCTCTTTCCTCATTCTTCCCATTTGTTGGTACATCATGGGCCACGACACCTTTCTCCTCTCAATCCTCAGCCACCCAGATGAGTGAGATATTGTTAACCCTGATAGCAGGTAGGCATCATTACCTTTAGGACACTCAATCCTGACTGTACAGAACAGTTTCTACTCTCTCAACTATACTATACCCTACAATTTTCCTTTCTCCCATCACTTGAATGGCTCCATGTACTACAGTGCTACAGTCAGTTTGCTTAATTTCCCTACAGTTTCCATGCTCGTCTAACAGGGAGTAGGAATCTCAAATCTGTTAGTCAAAGACAAGGGCTGAGACTCCTATGGCATCACCTTCTGGATCCCTCGACCTGCCTAACATGCAGTCGCATTCACCTGTCAGTGTTCCCTTAAATTTATAATCTACTGCAGCGATTTTGGTTTTCTACGGCTATTCAACATAAAAATGAGCATTATTTGCTGAAAATATAGTTCCCATGGCTTTCAGGAAAAGTGATTTCTCCCTGTGTGCTCTTGAAAATGCAAAAGACACAGAGTCATTTACAGGGAGAAAACTGGGTAAGTAAGAGATGTCAATTCGGTGCCATGCTGGCCCAGAAGAATGAAAGGATTAGAGTCAAGGTGGGGATGAACCATTGAGGAAAGATCTTGTCTGACCACACCTGGTAGGAACAGGAAATAATTGCCAGTCATTAAACACCTAAACTACAACAGGTGGCAAAGTGGGACAAAACATGTCAATTATCAGAAAAGAAGATTCAAGATAACAGGGTCATTTTCAACAATTCATATCTATTAATGTCCCTGCATTTAGCATTGCCAGTTAGGGAACTGACCATATTGGGTGCAAAAGCAAGGTGGAAGTCAATGACTATTTGAAGTACAGCAGTTGTGTCTGAAATTCGCCTCAGAGTTAGATTCAACATCAGTATGGTGAACATTCAAATTCACAGCAGAACGTCACTGATGGCAAGGGTACAGAGACTGTGCTAAGGCTGAAGGGAAAGGCTTTAGTATTTTCAATGTTTAACTAAACAAAATTGCAGCTCATTTTGTAATTAATTTAGGAAGTTGCCAGTTTTAGTTATTTGCAGAATCAAGTGAATGTGACTTCTGACAATACACGTTGACAAAGGCAACAAGTGGCAAGCAATAAACATTGGCCCAGCTTGCGATGCCCATGTCCTAAATGTGATTTTCAAATAAAACCATGAGTGAACATTAGAGTTATAGTCTGACACCACACAATAATATGATGGTGGCTGAGTGGGTAGCACTGTTGCCTCACAATGCCAGGAGCGTGGGTTCAATTTCAGCCTTGGGTGACTGTCTGTGTGAAGATTGCACATTCTCCCTGAATCTGTATGGTTTTCTACTGGGTGCTCTGGATTCCTCCCATAGTCCAAAGATGAATAGGTGAGGTGAATTAGTGGTGTTAAAGTATCTGTAGTATCCAGGAATGTGCAAGCTAGGTGGATTAGCTATGCTAAACATGGGCTTATGGAGATAGGATAGAGGCTAAGTGTGGAATGGATGCTCTTCAGAGAGTCACTGTAGACTTATTGGGCTCTTTCCACACAGTAGGGTATTCAAGAATGACAATAAATACTTGCTTGACCAACAACACCCAGATACTGAAACAGATGAAAGAACGCTGAACATGGTGAAATGCCCAGTTACTGCACAGTGATTGGCTGAACAACCATTTTCATAGCTACTTTAAAACATATATGAAGGAACAGCGCAGTCTCAGTTTTTACACAAAACAGAATCCCAGAGTCATAACATCACAGCAATACCTCCAAGAGCCAGATAAGATTCAAGTAACTAATTCTTCAGTTCTTTTGTAATTTGTCTCAACTCAAAGTGAGTGTAAGATGAAGCATCTCTCCACTATCAGAGTTTGGCTTGGAAAAAGATGTGAAATTGTGATTCCCAAATCAGACATCTGTCAAATGGTACTTTTTTTTTAGTGCAGGATCATATGTCGGATGTTTCTCAAACCTTTTCAGTTACAGGGATGGCTAATATTTTTGCTAATAAATCTCAGGGTCACAGTTGGGATTCCAATCTTCCTTTTTTATATGGGGATCTCATGAAAAATTCCAAAATGCTTTCACTATTTCCATAGATTAGATTCCCAACAGTGTGGAAACAGGCCATTCCGCCCAACAAGTCCACACCAACCCTCCAAAGAGTAACCACCCAGACCCATTTCTCCCTGACTAATGCACTTAACACTATGGGCAATTTACCATGGCCAGTCCACCTGATCTGCAGACCTTTAGATTGTGGGAGGAAACCAGAGCACCTGAGGAAACCCACGCAAACATGGGGAGAATGTGCAAACTCCACATAGACAGTCACCCGAGGCTGGAATCAAACCCAGGTCCCTGGCGCAGTGAAGCTGCAGTGCTAACCACTGAGCCACCGTGCCACCCATTTTTGTTTTAGGGCATCTTTACCATCTCTTTCACTTGCGCTGCATCCGTTTCCTGCTGTGTACAGCTCAGGTTCACACTGGTCAGTGCTTTTAGAAACTTATCCACTGGGTTCCTGAAGTCTTATTCTCATGAATTCCCAAATCTGTCATTCCACACTCCCTCCAATGCCAGCCTTACCATCCAAACTCAGACCAAAGTTTTCTTAAATACAAGTAGAATATGAAATAAATCTTCACTGTGATTATTGGATTTTCTAATGTCTAGTTCTTCTGTCTTTTAAAACTGTGTTTGTTCTTGAAGATTACTTTCCATTCTCATTCACAGAATGTGTGGTACCACATCATCGTCTTCACACAATGGAGATAAGCATATTACCATAACAGGGAACCACAACACAGTGTGTGTTCAGGCATTCACAGTGTAAGTATGTTCTATACCTTTAGCTTAACTGTAGTAACATTTTTTTTTGCAATTAACCAACAGTGACAAAGTTTCAGGCAAGCTTCTTCATCTGTTGTATTTTCACTGTCCCCTTGTCCAGGTTTAATCTTTCAAATGAATGATCATGTGGACAGCAAAAGAAAATTGCTTACTGGCTATTCTTAAGTCAAATGACAAGTTGTTTTTGTGAATTTACACAGAGGTAAGATGTGAGGTCTCTTTATCCAGTTACTATCGTTCATTCTACAATTTAAGATCTGATATTCAGCAGAAAATGAAACATCTATGTTGAGGAAAATTTATTTTCAATCTGTTAATGGGGCAACAATGCGTTTTACAGCAGAGACCTAATCCGGGACTAATTAATTTGGACTGACTAGATAGGCCAGAATTCAATTCCTCCTCTGTGGTTGAGCTTAACTCAAGGAGAAACATGAAATAGACATTTGGCTGTGCTGAGCTTGAATACTGCTGCAGTATGTCAAAGCAGTTCATCTTGAAATCATCAGCTCAGCTCACAAGACCATCAAAAAAAATATTTATATACTATTTGACAGGGCAATGCTGATTAGTTGGCAGAGTCCAATTATCAGAAGCAGTTATTAGTTTATCAACAGGTCAAAATACCCCAGGATGTTTATATCCTGTTCTAGCACAGGTATAGCAAGGACAATTGTTGCACACTACTATGTCCTAAATGAGGTCAGCTCTCTCAACACTTACATGTATCAAACCATGGCTCACTTTTACAATGGTCAGTGTTTTCATACATGTGTCCATCAGGTAGGGTTGCCATTAATCATCAAACATGTACTTGGAGATTCCATCCCACGACTGCAGCCTTCAAATGCCTATCTGCATTGTCCTAAAGTTGGTGCCCGTGCTGGTCAAAATTCACTACATACAAAGGGTTAGCAACTCTACCGACAGGAAGCTATCCTTCCCAATTTGATTTGCTTTCGTATCTGAGAGTTGAAGAGAAAGTGAGGACTGCAGATGCTGGAGATCAGTGCTGAAAATGTGTTGCTGGAAAAGCGCAGCAGGTCAGGCAGCATCCAAGGAGCAGAAGAATCGACGTTTCGGGCATGAGCCCTTCTTCAGGAATGAGAGTTGACTTGTGTATCTGAGAGTTGACTTGTGTTTTCTTTTACAGCCAAAATGTTGCTGACAGGATTGCCCACATTTATATCAACAATGATACAAGTAACATCAAGCTGACTAACCCACAGTATGTATGCTCTCTATCTTGCTCCATTCTTATTGTAAGAAGCACACACACAGAAGAAATGACCAGATCAATTTGGTACAGAATCCTTCAGACATATAATTCCTAACTTTGATTCCGTGCTTGGACTCACTTCATTAACCTAACCAGATCAGTGGTTTGTGTGTGTACCAATGGATTTCAGTATTGTTAGTTGAAGGAGGAGCTGATCTGTCCAGAAGTTAAACAGACACAGGATCAGTTCAGATTCCACCTGTGTTAAAATCAAACACAATTAAAATTGGAGATGACAAAATAATATCACATAAGCTCAAATATTTCCTGGTATTTGGGAGCACTTTTGGGTGGAAAGAGCCCAGACTTTCACCAAAAAAGAATTTTTGTTACTCCATGAATGTGAACCTGGCCAATGTCAATTGTTGGGATTGGGGATATGTGACTGAATTTGTTTGGTGCTCATCCCGTTACTAGAGATTTAGAAAAGAAGCCACATACAACAGTAGTGAGGTGCCCTGAGAAAAATAAGCATTTCCAGCTTTTGTCTCACTGGTCAATTTTTGTACCAGAATCAATATCTTTGAGATGAACTCGAACTAAGAGCCAGACCTTTTCCAATTTGCAAGTTGACTTTGATGGCCTGTACTTCAGGCATCTCAACTACCCAGTACAGATGAGGACAAAAGCAGGAGAGACTTCATTACCACAGTCCATGCACCCAACTCAAAATGCATCTTGTCTCACATTCCTCTCTGGCCTGTCACAAGAACAGCAACATTATTCAATGGAATTCCTTGTATTTCATTGCTGAGTTCTCACATTGAAACAATTTAAGATGAGTCAATAAATGTCTTTTCTTGTTTGCAGAATTTTTACTCTGGCAGGTGAATTAATGTCAACGCTGGAGGATGTTGAAGGAGGTGAAGAAAAAAAACTTTCCTTCAAGGAAACGTCAGATGGTTGTGCAGGGATCCTCAACTATCAATATGGTGAAAAGCAACTGCTCCTACTCTTCTCCAAACCACCCAATGGTACAGAAGCTCCAGTGTGTTTTTTGAGTGTTCATGATGACAAAATAACACTGAGTAAGAATCTGTACCAAGACATACTTCAGCAGAAGGCATGGTTAAGCACGGAGTCCAAGAAACCAAACAAAACAGTACAGCATCTGCATGTCGCCGTCAATGCTGTGTTAGAGGATATTGCTTCTGTAAGTGTAACAATCAAAAATTGGAAAAGAAGCCTCATATAACCACCATTGTTACTTTTTGTGTGGAACCATTTAAAACACTCTAACAATCAATGTTAGAATGTCTCACTGATTCAGACTCTCAATAAAAAATGATCAGTTAAAAATGTGTGTGTGCATATGTTTTCTGTAAGTTTCAGTGTTACTTCATCATTCCGTGCAAAACTCTCTCCTGTTTTAGTTTGATTTAGTCCAAGATTTCAATATACCTTCCTATACAATTGTATTTGCTCCTGATGCTTTCAAAGACTCAAATACACCAGAACCTGAAAGACAATAGTGTAATATTTCGGTGGAATAGTCAACCACAGATTTAAAGGAACAACCATTGACATGTATTGAACTAGCTGAACAGTTCACCTGAAAGCCAGAATCTCCAGTCTAGTTCAAAGTTTGGGAGAAGATTTGTAGCTCGGATGATCGTTGTTGTGGTTCTGTTCGCCGAGCTGGGAATTTGTCTTGCAAACGTTTCGTCCCCTGTCTAGGTGACATCCTCAGTGCTTGGGAGCCTCCTGTGAAGTGCTTCTGTGCTGTTTTCTCCAGTATTTATAGTGGCCTGTCTCTGCCGCTTCCGGTTGTCAGTTCCAGCTGTCCGCTGCAGTGGCCGGTATATTGGGTCCAGGTCGATGTGTTTGTTGATGGAGTCTGTGGATGAGTACCATGCCTCTAGGAATTCCCTGGCTGTTCTCTGTTTCACCACAAAGGTTTACAGGAAAGCCACACACACAGACCAAGTCCTAAATTATGAAAGCAACCACCCCAACACACACAAACGAAGTTGCATCAGGACACTATTCAAAAGGGTCACAACACACTGCAGCACACCAGAACTACAAAAAGAGGAAGAGGAACACCTATACAATGTATTCACCAAAAACTGATACCCTCGCAATTTCATCAACAGATGCCTAAGGGAGAGACAAGGGAATGAGGACATGCCGGAACCCAAAGGACTAGCCACACTACCATACATCAAGAGTATTTCTGAACTGACAGCCAGACTACTGCGACCACTAGGACTCATAACAGCACACAAACCAACAGCCACACTCAGACAACAACTTACCAGAACGAAGGACCCGATACCCAACATGAGCAAAACTAATGTAGTGTACAAAATCCCATGCAAGGACTGCACAAAATACTACATCGGACAAACAGGAAGACAGCTAACGATCCATATACATGAACACCAACTAGCCACGAAACGACACGACCAGCTATCCTTAGTAGCCACACACACAGATGACAAGAAACATGAATTCGACTGGGACAACACTACCATTATAGGGCAAGCCAAACAGAGAACAGCCAGGGAATTCCTAGAGGCATGGCACTCATCCACAGACTCCATCAACAAACACATCGACCTGGACCCAATATACCGGCCACTACAGCGGACAGCTCGAACTGACAACCGGAAGCGGCAGAGACAGGTCACTATAAATACCGGAGAAAACAGCACAGAAGCACTTCACAGGAGGCTCCCAAGCACTGAGGATGTCACCTAGACAGGGGACGAAACGTTTGCAAGACAAATTCCCAGCTCGGCGAACAGAATCTCCAGTCTAGTTTAATATCTACCTAGGTTTTGAATGGAACTCAAACTCACAACTTTCTTGCACACAGGCAAGCATGCTCCCAACTGGAGAAACATCTGATACCCAATGATATATTGCAATTGTTATGACACGTGGTAAAATCCTCTGCCAAATTTAAACCAGCAACACAGAGAAGATTTATCTCTGTGCAGTAATCTGTGAAAAGTTTGAGAAATCAAGAACTATTTAAAGTAAAAACTAACAACTTAAAGTATAACAGAGACTAATTAACTAACAACTATTTACAACTCCTATCTTTACTTTCCCTTCTAAAATACTCATCCAATAAAACCCCCAATTAAGATTTACCAAAAACCAACTTTCAAAACCAGGTAGCTGTCAAACCTTCTCTTGATATCTTCCTCTGTAGATTTTCTTCTTCTTAGGATTTCTGTTTCACAGGTCACTGAAAGATAAAAGTACCTTTAAGAGCTGTGTTTCGGGCAACCTGCATGTGTTGGTGGCTTGGCAGTTCTCTCTCCAACTGTCCAATCTTTCCCTTTTTTTATATCCTAAAGCATCCGATTGTGCCACTGACTTTTAAGATTGTCAATATACTAAATTCAAAAGTGATTCGAGTTTGGTATTTTTGGGGGTATAATTTAAACTGAATGGCCAAATTTGAATTTATTTTTGTCTCCAGGCAGCACAGCTACTCTAGCTGCTGGACCAAAATGTTATATTGTATCCTGTTTAGAACACTTGGCGCTGTCAGGTAGTGCTGCTAGCTTTGAACTCGCTAAAAGGTACAGTGCCCCTTACATTTTCATAACACCTCATCCCTTAAGAAAAAAACAAATCATCATAATGAAAAGATGGCTTCATTTTTTTTCTAGTCTTTAAACACATTACCTTAACATACACATAACATTATTCTAAGTTCACCTTAACTTCTTCCCATATGCCAGTTTATGTAAATATTAGATAAATGCAAATCTCATCTAAACTTTATCAATTAAATCTGCAATAATGCATCTGCGATTACATTCTTATGACCTGGAACATGTACGATTGTTAAATTAAAAGTCTGTCACAGAACACTCCAACAAAATAGTCTCATATTCTTGTCTTTAAGGCGTTCTAAGAATGTAAGTGGGTTCTGATCCGTGTACACCACCGTCTCCAGCACATTGTTTGTGACATACACATTAAATTGTTGTAAGGTCAGTACCAAACTCAATAGCTCTTTTTCAATCATGGAGTATTTCCTCTGGTAAATGGTCATCTTCTTCATAAAGTAACCAACTGGCAATTTAATCCCATCCTCATCTTCCTGTAGAAGTACACCTCCAACTCCTATGTCACTAACATCGATGGCAACTTTAAAAGGTTTTGAAAAGTTTGGTGTCGCTAAAACTGGTTTGGTGATTAATATTGATTTCAAATGGTTGAATGCCTCCTGGCATTGTTCTGTCCACTGAAACTTTGTGTACTTCTTCAGCAAATTGGTTAATGGTGCCACTACAGTGCTAATGTTTGGAACAAACTTCCGACAGAATCCGCTGAGTTCGAAGAATCGAAACACTTCTTTCTTCAAGGTTGATCATGGAAATTCTTCGATAGCCTTCGTCTTTGTGTTCCAGGGGGGTCAACCTTCCATGACTGATGTTATACTCCAAATACATCACCTCTGCTTTCGTGAATTCAGTTTTATTTAAGTTCAGTTTTATCACCAGTTTTGCTTGTCGTAGTCGCTCAAAGAGCTCTGCCAACTGTACCATGTGATCTTTCCAGGACTGACTAAAGATCACTACATCGTCCAAATAGACTGCACAGTTTGTTAACCCAGCTACAACTATATTCATGAGTCTTTAGAGTGTGGCAGGTGCATTCTTCATTCCAAAGGGTAACACTTTAAACTGATATAGCTCAATACAGAAATTTCTTTCGCCGTCTCTAATAAGATACCTGTCAGTAACCACGCAGTAAGTCCAATTTGGTGATGTAACTGGCTTGACCGACTTTCTTGATACAGCCCTCCAATCTTGGAATTAGATATGAATCTGATTTTGTAACAGCATTGACCTTCCCATAATCCACGCAGAATCATTGAGTCCCGTCTGGTTTGGGAACTAAGATGATCTGCGAATTCCATGCACTCTGGCTTGGCTCAATAATGTCCTCATCGAGCAATGACCTCCATCTCCATCTGGACCTGTCTGGCTTTGAAAAGGATTAAGCTGATAGTGGTGTTGTTTAAACAGAGCAGTATTCCCACTAAACAGATCATTTACTAACCTATCCCACTCCTTAAGGACTTCTTCATTTTTTAATCCATGTTGAGGCACATCAAAATCCACACACTGCGGGGCAGTAACTAACATCTGTTTCTCCAGTTCCTTCTCTCTAGTATAATACGGTTTCAACATGCTCACATGACATATTTGATACCTTTTTTGTCTATCTGGCATCTTTACTAGATAGTTCACCTGATTCAACTTTTTCTCAATTTGATTGGGACCACTAAACCTGGCTTTGAAGGGATCTCCTATCACTGGTAACAGTACTAACATGTCATCCCCTCGGGAAAACGTCTGGGTCTCAGCTTATCTGCCACCTGCTTCATTCTATACTGTGCCTTCTTTAGGTGCTGTTTAGCTAACTCACCTACTTGATTTAATCTCTCCCTTACATCCAATACATAATCTAAGTGTGAGATCTCTGACTTTGGTCATATCCATTTATCTTTAATTAATTTCAAACGGCCTCTCACTTCATGCCTGAATATTAACTCGAAAGGAGTGAACTGAGTAGGTTAGTTTGGGACACTTCTCACGGCAAACAGTACAAATGGGAGACCTTTATCCCAGTCATTCAGGTAATCCTGACAGTATGGTCTCAACATGGTCTTCAAAGTCTGATGCTACCTTTCTAAAGCTCCCTGGGATACAGGATGATATGCCCTGGATTTAAAGTGCTGTAAACCTAAGCTATCCATAACCTCCTTAGGCAGCCTAGCAATAAAGTTTGACCCTTGGTCTGACTAAATCTCTCTGGGTATTCCATGCAGTGTGAAGAAAGTTACTAACTCCTCTACCACCTTTTTGCATTGATATTCCGTAATGGAGTTGCCTCCAGGAATCTGGTAGGTACATCCATTATGGTTAACAAATACTGATTCCCACTTTTAGTTCTCGGGAGGGGACCTACACAATCGATTATAATCCATGTGAAAGGTCCTTCAAAGGTGAGAATTGGCAACAAAGGGGCTGGTTTTATTACTGCCTGTGGCTTACAGACCATTTGGCAGGTCTGACACGTATGGCAAAAGGTAACCACATTCTCTGTGCATCCCAGGCCAATAAAAATGTTTTTGTACCTTAATCTGAGTCGTTCATACCCCTAGGTGACCTTCTACAGGTAGTTCATGTGCTACCCACAACACCTCCAATCTGTATGCCATCGGCAACACGATCTGGTGCACTTCAGCCCCTTTCTGCACTAACCTGCTGTGGTCTCCATTTCCATCTTAGGATTCTATCTTTCAGATAGTAACTCTCCAGAATAGCTTTTCTGGACTAAACACTTCTGTCTGACCCTCTGCCTGTTCAGTTTTACCTGCAAAATTACGTCAAACAGGGTGTCCGCTAACTTAACCTCAACATCTTCACCTTTCTCTTTATTTTTTGCTTTGTGCTGTGACTTATGATAGTGGGATCTGGTTACCATACAGTCTGGGAAAATACCAGGATATTTCTGTTTTAACTCCTCACTTTCTTGGTCTTCCTTGGTTTTCTCTATAGCAAGGGGTGTCACTGCCACCTTGGTTCCTGCCAAATTATTCCCAAAAATAAAATGAATTCCTGGAACTCACACTCTGTCAATCACTCCCACTGTTACTTCCCCAGTTTTGAGTTGGCACTCCAACCTGATCTTACATAGGGGAGCATTAAATTTCTGTTCATCTATCCACAAATTATCAAACTCTTGGGTAACAGATCAGTAAAAGTGCATATTCACTCATCACTTACTATCAGCGACTGGTTAGATCCTGTATCTCTCAAAATTATAACTTCTTGTCCTTCTCCCCCTGTTCTTTCTGAGTAAACTTTACTCACAGAGGCAAAATCTTTGTGGAGATCAGGTACTAACTCCATACTCAGTCCCTGCCCAGACTGTGCACTCTTCTGCAATTCTTTGGCTCTTCTTCGGATTTCCTTTACTTCCTTCACTAATGCCAATGGCTTAGTTCTTTTACCACATCTTTTCCCACAGCGCCTTTCTTTAATGACCAGCACTGTGACTTTGTGAGTCCCACCTTCTGGCAGTGAAAACACCTTTTCTTCGTGCCCTTCTAAAACCATTGGCACTGTAATTTTCTGTGTCCCACTCCATTACAATGAAAACGTCTGAGGCCTTTCACTTCCTTTCCACCCTCTTGGGTTTCTTTAACCTGTGGTAACTTCTTACCAGTGCTCTCTACTCTTGGTTTCACAGTGTAGGATCTCCCCTTCTCCCAACTTCTTTCTCTCACAGGACGAAATTCTGGCCGGGAGCTTGTCTTATTGTCACAAAGCTGGTCTTGTTTCTCAAAGCTGTTCCTTTTCTCAAAGGATACTGGATTTTTTTCAGAGCCCTCCCAGCTCAAAGGTGACTTGTTTAGTACAGAGATGAAAAGGATTTTGAGAGGCCTTTTGTTTATATGTAAACAGATGAGACATCAGGCCAAAGTGGTCATGTTTTAGAAGTGACCTGTATAATGAAAGGGGAGTGGTCAGCTCTCTAGCTGAGCAGTTCAGTCCAGAACTAGCTAAGAAGCTCAGCAGTGGACTGTGGGAACAGGCTACAAAAACTCTCTCCCCTTCTGCCCTTCTAACTTCAACCTGTCAGCATTTGTTCCATTTTCACTGTTTTTTAAGGGAGGGGAGTTGCTTATTGAGACTGTTGTGAATATTCAGAACAGCAGAATTAAGTCTAGTTTGGATAGACTGAGTTCTATAGGGGTTCTTTATTCTGTTCTTTGTGTTTCATTCTGCAATTTTGTGAATAAAGGTTCGTCTTTTGAAAACCTAGTCGTCAGCCTAGCTATCTTACTCCAGGTAATTTTCACTGTACACTTACCGAAACAAATTGCAAAGTTATGGTCTGGGGCTGCCTGCTTAAGAATGTTTTGAGTGGTCCGGCCTAGTCCATAACAGGCTGGGGGTTCTTTGTGGGATTTAAACTACGAGTGGTAGGTGCTCATGTCTTTATTTCAGGTGTAAGTTTGGTTGGTTCGGCAAAGCTTGGGTTAGGAATGGCTCTTTCAGTCATCAAAAGTTTTCTGGACATGGATGCGGTGACTTTGCAAGTTTTGCAAAAGGTGAAAAAGACTAAGCTGCAGGAATTAGCAGACCAGCTGGGATTGGACCTGCCTGCTTCTGTGAGGAAAGGAGAGATTATTACAGCAGTAGCTCAGCATTGAAACTTCCTGCAGACACCATCAGAATCTATAGAGATGGCAAAACCTATTTGCAAATGACGCAGCTTGTGTTGGAGGTGAGAAATAAGGAAAGGGCAGCAGAAATGAAACAGTTTGAGTTATGATTAAAAGCAGAAGAGAAAGAAAAAGAGAGAGCTTTTGAACTTCAAAGCCTGACACTTAAAAAGGAAAGTCAGCGTAAACGGCTGGAGATAAAGGCTGAGGGTAACCTTAGCAAGGAAGCAGTGCAAACTCATGTGGAAGAGCTGAGAGTTAAAATGACAAGGTTAGCAGCTGAAGTGGCTGATGGTTATCAGCTGGTCCATAAAACACGGTTTGGCTTCCAGAATCAATTCCAGTCCATGATCTATAGAAATTGGGGCAAAAAGAAATCCTCACGTGGAAAGGGAAAGATAGATCTCAGGAAAGACCGTAAGGATAACTTACCACAGGGTAAAAAAAGAAACTGTTGAGGAGGACAAAGAAGTTAAAAAGCTCCGGTGTTTTAATTGTAATAGAGTGAGCCACATGAAATCACAGTGTTTGTGGGCTAGGAGAAAGCCAGATGTAGGAAAATTGGACAAGCCTGGGAGTTTTGTTGAACTAGTAATAAAAAGCACAAGGGAAGTTAGATAACTGCCTCAGAGTGTATAAGATGATCAGAGATTAGTTAAGGAGGAAGTGCCAGATCTGCTTAAAGAATATACATGCAAGGGTAAGGTTTAGTCACATAGGCCAGGAGTAGCGGGTAAAAAGGTTCCAGGATGAAGGGACACAGGATCCTTTCAGTTTGTAATGCTGAAGGATGAGGAGATATGTACTCCTGAGGGACTATTGCCAGAAAAGGTACTGTTAACAGGAATTCATGGTGAGTTAAAAAGTGCTCAACTATGTAAAGTGAGGCCAGAGAGTATGGAGAAGAGTGGAGAACTTGTAGTTGGACTACTGGACAAACTCTCAGCTCCAGGAATACAATTTGTTCCTGCAAATGATATCACTGATTCAAGAGTAGGTGTGCTGCCTATTCCAGTTGAAAAGCCAGTGAAGGTCCCAGATTGTGTGGTCACAAGCTCACAGAGGCACAAGCTGAAGCAAGCGAGTCCAAAAGGCACAGATAAGGAAGCTGATGTAGCTTTATCCAAGACACTTTTGGTCAGATAAGTGGGATAGAGCAGAAGCAATTAGGTATCTTTAGCTCTGCTAAGCTATCGAGTTACAGCAGAAAGATGAGAAAACAGTTGCATCAAAAGGCATATACAGAGGAGAGTGAATGCATCTCTGTGTGTCATTACTTACAAGTTATGTCTTAATGAGGAAATGGAGACCATCACACATTCAAGCAGATGAGAAAAGGGCAGAGATTCATCAAATTGTTTTGTCAGTAGGGTACAGAAAGGAGGTGCTGTGAGTGCAACATGAGCTAGCACTTGGAGGTCATTTGGGGTGAGGAAAACATAGGCTAAGATACAAAGACATTCTTACTGGCCTGGACTACACAAGGATGTAGTTGAATTTTGCCACATGTGTCATACATGTCAACTAATCAGAAAACCACAGGCAGTAATAAAACCTGCACCTTTAATATCTATTCCAGCATTTGAGGAACCTTTCTCAAGAGCCTTGATTGATTGTGTAGGTTGAAAATGTGTTGCTGGAAAAGCGCAGCAGGTCAGGCAGCATCCAAGGAGCAGGAGAATCGATGTTTCGGGCATGAGCCCTTCTTCAGGACTCATTTTCCAGCAACACATTTTCAGCTCTGATCTCCAGCATCTGCAGTCCTCACTTTCTCCTGATTGTGTAGGTTCCCTACTTCAAACAAAAAGTGGGAATAAGTATTTGTTAACAATATTGGATGTGGTGACTAAATTTCCAGGGGCAATCCCATTATGCAACATCACAGCTAAAGGATTGTAGAAGAATTACACAATTTCTTTTACTAGGTACGGACTACCAATAGAGATCCAGTCAGATCAAGGTTCAAACTTCACATATTTAAGGAGCTGATGGATAGCTTGGGAATAAAGCAATTCAAATCTACAGCGTAACATCCAGAATCACAGGGAGCATTAGAGAGATGGCATTGAACACTAAAGACCATGCTGAGCGCTTATGGTCAGGATTATCCAGATGATTGGGATAAGGGAGTTCCGTTTGTGCTTTTTGCAATCAGAGATGCACTGAATAAATCGACCAAATTCAGTCCATTTGAATTATTTTTGGGGCATGAAGTAAGAGGACTGTTAAAATTGATTAAGGAGAAATTAATAAGTCAGAATTCAGACAGCACCCATTTAGACTATGTGTCAAATTTTAAAGAATGATTAAACAGAGCTGGAGAGTTAGCTAGACAGCGTTTAAAAGTATCACAGCATACAATGAAACAGAAAGCGGATAAGAAATCACAAATTCACAATTTTGCAACTGGGGATAAAGTATTGGTGTCACTTCCAGTAACAGGTGAGTTTTTAAAAGCCAGGTTTCGTGGACCTTATCAAATTAAGAAGAAATTGAGTGAGGTAAACTACTTGATAAGGATTCCAGACAGGAAGAAATTTCATAGAGTTTGTCACGTGAATATGCTCAAAAGGTATTCTGACAGGGAAGGAAAGCAAGAGGAGAAGGTGTTAATGATTACAGCCCAGAGGGAAGAACCAAGTTCAGAGGATTCTGAATTGGACATTCTCAAATCAAATTGGACAATGAAGAAGTTGTCAGAAATTGGGATAAATTATTGAGCTACCTTCCACAAGATAATCAAAATGACCTGAAAGGCTTATTACTATCATATGGGTAGATATGTGGAAATAAACTGAGAAGTACTAACCTAATTGTGCACGGTGTAGATATAGGAGATGCTGTTCCAATTACGCAACACCCTTGTAGGCATAACCCTCGAACGATGTCATAGGTTCAGAAGGAGATAGAGCTCATGCTCCAAGATGACATAATCGACGTGAGTGACAGTGACTTGAGCTCACCTATAATCAGGGTGCCAAAGCCAGATGGCACCCAATGGTTATGTGTGGACTATCGCAAAGTCCACGCTGTTACAAAGACAGATGCATATCTATATCCGTGGTTGGAGGACTGTGTCAAAAAAATGGGACAAGCGACTTACATTTCTAAGTTGGTCTTGCTCTGACACTACTGACAAGTACCTCCGTCAGAGAGAGTAAAGGCAATTTTGGCTTTCATAAGGCCAAATGGACTATATTAGTTCAAAGTCATGCCATTTGGTATGAAAAATGCTCCAGCCATATTTTAGAGATTAACTAAGAAGGTCTTTGCTGGATTACCCAACTGTGTTGTTTACATTGATGACCTGGTGATCTTTAGTCACTCATAAAAGGAACATTTACAGCATTTATCAGACTGGTTCGATCAACTTCATAAGGCAGGCTTGTGGTAAACCTAGCTAAAAGTGAATTTCCCAGAGCCCAAGTCGCCTTCCTGGGTCATGTTATTGGACTTGGAGAAATGGCCCCACGAGATGTGAGAACGAAAGTAACTAGGGAATTTCCCACACCATTGACAAAAAGAGCAGTACTACGATTCTTGGGATTGAGTGGATTTTATCAGAAGTTTGTGCCAAATTTTAGCAGTGTGGCTGCTCCACACACCAAATTGTTAAAAAGAAGGACAAGAAGCTTCAGTGGACAGCAGACTGTCAAAAGGTATTTGACAGCCTAAAACTGTGTTAACCACTACCCCAGTATTAGTCACACCGGATTACAAAAAGCCTTTCAAGGTGGCTATCAATGTCAGTGTTGAGGGTGTCAGTGCGGTGCTCCTGCAGGAGGATGACAAGGGAATAGAAAGATCCATCGGGTATTTTTACAGGAACTTGAACATTCATCAACAGAAATATTCGATGGTGGGGAAAGGTACTGTGAGCTTGGCATTGGCATTACAACATTTCAGTGTTTACATTACCAGCAGTGCATCTCAGACAATCTCATACACTGATCATAACCCATTTGACATTTGTGGAAAAGTTTAAGGACAAAAATGTCAGACTGTTTAGATGAAGCTTGTTGTTGCAGCCATTCAGTTTGACAATTGTGCATGTGGCAGGTGTGAAAACGTGACTTCCGATGCATTATTGAGACTCCAATGAGAAACGGATGTGTTCGGTGGTGGGTGTGCCACAGCCTGAATTCACTGTGGTGCATGTTTGTATGTGCATAGTAAGTATAGTGTATATGTGTGTCTAGACTACCAGCCGGATTTTTGAACGGTTTTAAAAATGAAGCCATCTATTGATATTGATGATTCATTTTTATTTTCCAGGGGGAGGTGTCACAAAGCCGGTCCTTTTTCTAAAAGCTTTGCCCTTTCTCAAGGATACTATGTCCCTGATTTTTTTCAGAGGGGACATAAAATCCTCCCTGCTCTGAGGTGACTAGCTTGGTACAGAGATGAAAAGGATATTGAGAGGCCTTTTGTTCATATGTAAACAGATGAGACATCAGGCCAAGATGGTCATGTTTTAGAAGTGACCTGTATAATGAAAGGGGAGTGGTCAGCTCTTTAGCTGAGCAGTTCAGTCCAGAACTAGCTAAGAAGTTCAGCAGTGGATTGTGGGAACAGGCTGCAAAAACTCTCTCTCCTTCTGCCCTTCTAGTTTCAACCTGTAAGCTTTGTTCCTTTTTTTTAAAGGGGTTGCTTTTTGCGACTGTTGCATATTCAGAACAGCAGAATTAAGTCTAGTTTGGATAGACTGAGTTTTGGAGGCATTGTTTATTCTGTTTTTTGTGTTTCATTGTATAAATTTGTGAATAAATTTTTGTCTGTTTGAAAACCTGGTAGTCAACCTAGCTATCTTACTCTGGGTAATTTTCACTGTAAACTTACCAAAATAAATTGCAAAGTTATGGTGTGGGCTGCCTGCTTCAGAATGTTTTGAGTGGTTGCCTAATCCATAACATTGTGCACCAACATGCCCTTCGCGTGTCCTGAACTTTCTGTTCCTCCACGTGAATTCTTATCATCGCTGGAAGTGAGTTTTTAAGCTCCAACAGGAGAATAATCTCTCGTAGAGCCTCAAAAGTCGTAGCTATCTTTAAGGATCACACCCAACTATCAAAATGACTCTGTTTAACTCTTTCAAACTGAACATAGGTCTGACCTGGCTCTTTCTTTGTGTTTCTGAACCGCTGTATACATGCTTCTGGTACTAACTCATAAGCACTTAAAATAGCCTGTTTAACCTCTTCATAATCTCTTGACACCTCATCTGACAGTGTGGCAAATACCTCATGAGCGCTGCCTACCAGTTTAGTATGAACTAGCATTACCCATAAATCCTTGGACCACTCCATCTGCTTCGCCAATTTTTCAAATGAAATAAACAAGGCTTCAACATCTTTTCATCAAAATGTGACAGAGTTTTAACATATTTGTATAAATCACTTTTAATCTCCATCCTGGTAACTTAACCTTGCTGACTAAGTCGCAACTTCTCAAGTTCAAATTCTCTCTCTCTTTGCTCAGCTAACAACTTTCTCTCTTTTTCCTCTCTCTCTCTCTCTCTCTCTTTCTTCTCTCTCTGCTCAAATAAGAACCTTCTCTCTCTCTCTTTCTTCTAAATCCATTTTCCTCAATTGTAATTTAAGTTTTTTTTCTAAATGTATTGCATTTGTCTGTTTCTCTGACACACCTAGGTTTTTGAGTAATTCATTTACAATTTCAGTTTTATTTTTGTTCTTGGTCAAATCCAACTCTAATTTCTTTGCTAATTCTGAAAGTATGACCTTTTATTTTCCTTCTAAACTTTCTTGGCAAATTTGAGAATCATCTTCAAATCCCAGAACCATTTTTTTCACTTTTAATCAACCACTTGTCACCGAAATGAAGGAAATTATCTCACCTACATTTTACTTAAACTTTTTAAATCTGCTAGGATGTTTTGTACCCCCAAAATCTATTCAAATCTGTCTAAACCAGCTCAAATCACAAATCCAAGACCCAAACTATTCAAATCGCGAACAAAAGCCCCCCAAACCATTCAAATCCCAATGACGAGGCCCAAATTTTTATGACATGGGCTAAACCCCTGCTAAATTTAACCAGCAACATAAGCTTGCTACTAGGACTGAGATCAGGAGTTTCTTCATTCAGAGTTAAGAATTGCTGAAACTCGCTACTCCAGAGGGCAGTGGATGTTCAATTGTTGAGTATATTCAAAACTTGGATGAATAAAGAAAAGAAGGAATGTAGGAATAGAAATAGGGAAAGTGCATCTAGGTTGGGTGATCAATCACAATCTTATTGAATGATTGAGCAGACTTGAGAATCAAATAGTCCCTTTCTGTTACTTTCCATATTCCTCTGTTTAAACATTTATATTATATTCTTATGAGAGATACAGATGAATCAAACAATCTAGGTGGTTTGCATTGATAATTTCAAAAGGAGATTAGATGAGTACTTGAACAAAGTAACCTCGCAAGGATATACTGAAAGGGCAGGGGAGTAGGACAGGTCAAATTGTGCTGCAGAAATGGTTTCTATTCTAGATCACTAAAGGTAGTGAAAATTGAGAAAACAGAGGTCCTGTTATAATATTCTCATCTTTCCTAGATATTTGCAAAGTGCCACAGAATTGGCAAGTAGCAAATGTGACATACTTTATTCAAGAAAGAGTGTGAGGACATTACTAGCAACTAAGGTCAGTCATTTTCACAGATAAGGCTTTAGATAAGGTTTTAGAGAAAATAATCAGCAAGGAAACAAATTGGCAGGGCATTTGCAGTGGTTTACGTTAATTGAGGAAAACAGGGTAAAATGTTTGATTAATCTAATCTGAAGATTTAACAGAGGTTAATGAAGGGAATACAATGTTTGATGTCCATATAAATTTTAAGAAAGCATTTGACAAAGTACCCCATAAATGGTTGCATAACAAGACTGAGGAGGTTTTGTCAGCTTGTATAAAAGATTAGTTTAAGGACATAAAACTATGGATCATGATAAATGGTTGTTATGGAAGGTGTAGGCTGATAGACATTGGTGTACCTGCAGGTTAATGCTTGAGCGATGCATAATGCATATTGTGATGAATGCAATGATGTAGATATTGAAATACAAAGTAAAATATCAAAACTTGCTAGCAATATCAAGTTGGGAGGTATGGTAGATAACTGACTACATTGGATATGAATAGGTTAGAAGAATGGACAAACAAGTCGCAGATGGAATTTCAATTTTAAAAAGTTATGTAATTGGCAAAAGTTATAGGGAGAAGTGCTTTCAATAATGTCACTATTAAAACATGTAGGAACCAAGGGACATGAGGCTGTCAATCTTTGAAAGTGGCGAAACATCTGGAGTCTGTGGCTAGCAAAGCATCTGGGAGCTTGTCCTTCCTAAATATAGATATTGATCATAAAAGCTGGGAAGTTGAGCTGAATTTTTATAACGCTTTAATTAGGCCACAGCTAGAGTACTGCATCCAGCTCTGGTCACCATTTAAAGAAAGATGTAAGAGTTTGTGAGAGGGCACAGAGAAGATATATCAGAATAGTTCTGTGGATAATGATAAAAAGCACTGGCATAAATCTGCTGCTCCTTGGGAAATTTTAATGTCAGGTATTGCACAACTAGATAGAATACAGTATTGGTGGATGGATATGTGGCAAAAGACAGTTAATACCTCAAAGGGACTGGTCATAGATTGTTATGGTGCATAACGAAGTCAGTAAGCCCATCATTCCAGGACTGATTCTACTATCTACTGTCAAACTTCCACTTTCCCCCTTATCCCTGCACACTATTTCTATCCAAATAATTATTCAATGCATTCTTCAATGCATCAACATTACACCTGCCTCTATCACATTTCCAGGCATTGCACTCCATACTTTAACTACTTGCTTATGAAAAAGTTTTTTTTTATCACATCATCCTTGCTTCATTTGCATATGACTTTAAATCTGTGCCCTTCTGTTTTTCCTTCTTTTATGAGCAGGAATAGCCTCTCCCTAAAATAAATCAAAGAATTACAGATACTGGAGATCTGTAACACACTAAAACAGACTTTGCCAAATTATCTGAAGGGTCACTGGACTCAAAACATTAACTCTATTTTCTCTCCACAGATGCTGCCACGCCCACTGAGTTTCTCCTGCAATTTCTGTTTCTGTAAAATATACCTTCTCTCTACCTAGTCTGCCTAGCCCACTCATGGTTCCGTAAGCCTGTGATCAGATAGATTAGCAGGTAGCAAATAGATAATACTGCTTTAGTTTTGCTCACTATTAAAGTTACAAAGGGTAAGAAAGAATCAATCCAAGGTAGGCAATAGTTCACAAAGACTGGCAGAATGGACAAGGAGCACATGTGGCCCTGATAATAAACAATAGCATACTAACATGAGCAAGGAAGGATTATGGCCCAGAACATCCATAAATAGATTCAGTACAAATGCAGATTAGGACTAGTTAGGGTCAAAAAGCACTGGTGCAAGTAAAATACTTCAATTGTGCTGTGCAGAAGTTCAATCAAATGAAAAATAGATGAAAGGAAGCTGTAGCAAGATTGCCAGCAAAAGTTTGGTCAAAGAGTTGGCTTGTAAAGTGAGTCTTGAAGGAGGAGAGTTGGAGAGATTCAGGGATTTAGGAAGGGAACACTGCAATATAGGAACACAAGTATCTGCACAGGTTCAGCAACCATTATTGGGGCAAAGCGGGTGGTGATACAAAAGAGATTATAATCAGGGTCTGAAGATCTCAGAGGATTTGAATGTTTGGAAAGAGATGATGATTGTAGAGCTCAGAAACTCCAGGCATAAGCACTTTATTTACACAAAATGCAAGATCATCTATCTGAAAGCAAACGTTGATACACTGCTGAGAAATCAACCTATAGAACAACACCTTTCTCTCCTAGGATTATGATGGATGATAGTGGAAGGTTGACCTAATCTTGCTTGATTCTGTTCTGAAACTGTGTAAAATGTTTCTTAAATTTGAAGTATAAATAAAAGTTATGAAAGCAGCTCAGCCTTACACGCCAGGTTACACAATGGGGAAAACGCATCCTTCCTATATTTGTAGGCACTTACTTGAATTTGCTGTATTTTTATTTAATGTGGAGTTACACTGTTCCAAATGTACATTCCAAGTTAGAACAGTAAAGGATGTTGGGATGAAACTAAATTCCAGATAATTGCGGATCTGGTAATGTCTCTTCTCAGCAAATCAAAAACAGTCACAATTCCTTCTGGGCTAAGATTAGAAAAGCCAAGGTTAATCAACAATACAAACATGACTATTCAGTCAGCCAGGCCTATTCTCCCATTCAACTAGATGATGGTTTATCAGCTTCTTAGTTCCATTTGCTTCAGTTTGCTCTGTCCTTTGAAACCCTCAACTTGCAAGAAAGCTTATCGATCTGATTAAAAGACTGTAATGTATGTAAACAAGTTTGGATGTAGGTTTTAATGTGCAGCCAATCATAGCAACTGTACACTCTTATTGAGGTGAAAAAGAACAACATAATGACATGAAAATATACTGGGAGAAATCTGAGGACTGAAGAACGAAGTCATGGAGAAAGGTGCATCAGATATCTACACCCCTACGAAACATTTGGAACTTTTACCTAAAAATAGTTTGGTTAATTTTGTACACTTTTATATTAAAATTAAATTAATATAAAAGAAAATCAAACTTATGAGTTGAATTTTGAAGAGGCCAGTGAAGTATCATTATCTTAAAAGTTACCTCATCCATGTTTGCCATCTCATAGCAGAGAAGCAGGAGAAAGTGAGGACTGCAGATGTTGGAGATCAGAGTCGAGATTGTGGTGCCGGAAAAGCACAGTAGGTCAGGCAGCATTCGAGGAGCAGGAGAATCAACATTTCAGACATTCTGCTGTGCTTTCCCAGCATCACACTCTCGACTCTGATCTCCAGCATCTGCAGTCCTCACTTTCTCCTGCTTCTCTTTTATAGGATGGCAAATATGGACGGGGTAGACCGCTGAGGTAACTTTTAAGACAATGATACTTCACTGGCCTCTTCAAACTTCAACTTGTAAGTTTGATTTTCTTTTATTTTAATATAATTTTAATTTTAATATAAAAGTGTACAAAATTAACCAAACTATTTGTATGTAAAAGTTCCAAATGTTTCGTAGGGGTGTAGATATCTGATGCACCTTTCTCCATGACTTCATTCTTCAGTCCTCAGATTTTTCCCAGCATATTTTCATGTCATTATGTTGTTCTTTTTCACCTCAATATGAGTGAACAGTTGCTATGATTGGCTGCACATTAAAACCTACATCTGAACTTGTTTAGTTGATTTTAACCTTACTGAGAAGCCTGTTCCAAGCGAGCCTACCTTGAAGAAGTTCTCATTCCTGATAATGCTCTTGCTCCTCGGATGCTGCCTGACCTGCTGTGCTTTCCCAGCAACACACTCTCAACTTATTCCAGTTCTTACTCATTTAAGGACTGTTTCTTCCTTCAACACTCTGAGACCATATTGCTATTTTTATCCTTATCCTCATTCAGATTGACCTAGAACTCTATGCCTCCAATCTGATACTCTTTTCCTCCCATCATTCTTCTTAGTTAATATGGGCAACCTTCTTCCTGTCTACCCCAAAATATGAATCCTGGTTTCTGCCTCATGGTTTTTGACCTTCACTTCCTCTGTTCCATTTCCTTTTAGTTCTTCTTTTTCCTTTCCTTGCCATTTTCCTCCTTCCTTTCCCCTCTGTTGAAATGCTCCTGTATCAAAGTTGCACCATCCTGAAAAATGCAACTAATGGGTATGATTACAATTGCTGTAGACTGCATTTGCCTCGTTCATTCATCAGAGTAGCAGGAGAATCGACATTTCATGCATAAGCCCTTCACCTGACACTGTGTGCTTTTCCAGAGTCAATTACATTGCCCTGGTTCTGGAGTCACATGGAGGCCAGATTTCCTTCCCTAAAAGACTTTTGTAAAAATCCACAATGGTTTCATGGTAGTCATTACGCTAACCTTTTATTTCAGATTTATATTGAATTTAAATGTCACGATCTACTATGGCCCAGATTTTCAGATTTCTGGAGAATTACTGCCTCTCCTTTGTACGTTCTGTAAAGAAATCCCTCACAGTAGTACACCACAGCACACCACGTCACTACAATATTCTGAGTTTGACTTCAAAGTTCAAAACACATTAAGAGTGCCCAAAAATGTCGCTGTTGCACTAGGGAAATAGGGAAGGAATGGTGGCTCTGCAGAGAGGGAATAAGGCAGTATTGGGACAGATTTGGGGGTATCTATTGAGTATTGACAGTTAGACTCTGTAATGATAAATATTCGGCTCACCAAAACATTGACATGTCTCAAGTTTGATGAGTATAGATTCATACCAAAGAAAGTTAAAAAGACAGTGTGGTTGTTGTTTCAAATTGGTATGTTTATTCACAACTAAGTCAAAGTCAGATTGAGAAATGGCTTGGTTAATTCAACAGTCCTGGTTTTGGCTGATGTGTTGTTAATTTACTTTGTCTTGTCTCTTGACTGCCCCCATAACCATTACCTGGCAAGATATATATACCCTGTGGTATTCAAAGCAGACCCAATCTCTCAGCCTTAGTTTGACACCAAGAAGTAACAATCGAAAAGCCAAGTCTAGCCGGATCCTGGCTGCACTGAAGAAATGTCTTGGCCAAATAAAACAAGATCAGGCACTTTGTAAATCATACTTTATTTGTCTGGTATAAAGAGAGTTCCAACTGTTCATTGTTTTGTAGATTTGCCTATAGTGGGGCTTGGCTTGACTTCCCATCTTAAATTCTGCACTTCTGAGAAATTTCAATTAAATGTTGAAAGTAGTGATTTAAAATGTAAAGACTGCTTTGTTTTAAGATTGCAAACTGCCTTCTTAATCCAGTTTGTCTGACGGAAACGTCTTGATGTTGGGGTGTTTAGCAGTAGCCAGATGTAAGTGGATGAAGAAGACCCTGTGTTCAAAGCCCCTATCGTTGAACTGACAGGATTCTGGCAATATGTAGGTCACCCAGCTGGGGCCTAATTACAACAATGTAGTCAGTGTTTGCAACACAACTTTAAAACCTTGGGAGGACAAGCATTGCCAAGACCACCAATAAATCCCGGCCTGAGGCAGCATCTTGGCCAGAAAAGGCCAAGTTAAGTGAGAATTTTTAACATTTAGAAGGGTTCCTAATGTTATAAATGTAATGAAAAATCAACTTCATCACCATGTTATAGTATGATATGAGGCTTGAGTCTCAAACACTGGAGCCCTGTGGTTGGGGTAGAGTGTTATCAGCAATTCTCTTCCACGTGCTAGCATAGGAGATTGTCCAGTAGTATGTGGTAGGCCACCATCCCCAGCATCGAATTACCGCCCATCCTCATCGGCTTCGATGGTCTGAGCACATCGTCTGCATGACCGACACAAGACCCCCCCAAGCAGGCGCAGTACTCCCAGCTTTATAACAGTATTCAAGGCCCAGGTGGACAGAGAAAGCACTTCAGTGACAGTCTCAAGGCCTCACTGGCCAAGTGTGGCATTCCCACAGACACCTGGGAATGATTGGCCCAAGACCGTCCAAAGTGGAGGAGGAGCATCCAGGAAGATGTTGAGCACCTCGAGACTTCCTCTCGAGAGGAAAACAATGAAGGGAGAGCAGTGCCCCACAAACACTTCACCTACTTCTTCCTGCAACCACTTTCTGCCCTAAATGAAACAGAACCTGTGGTAGCATTATCAGTTCTTACGGCCATCTATGAGATTAGAATAGGTTCAACCTCGTCTGTGAGGGATCACCAGTAATTGAATGAAATGGTAGGGTTTGGCCCACAGCGACGTCATAACTGAAGAGGTACTTGTCCACGACAACAGGATGTGGTTTATTATGTTATAGGAATTACATACCAGTTGCATAAACACTCAGGCAGATTTACTTCATCAGAACACTGTGGCCAGAGTCCAACTAAATATCTGCTCCAACTCCTTGATGCTGCACCCAATGGCTGTATCATATTTCAGAACGGGCAGAGGTTCAGCTCAGCTCAGATGAACCCTTTCAAAGCTATTGCTTTATACACACCTTTGGGAGAAGGGAGATGGTAAGGGGGATGGGGCAAGTGGAGTAAACATTATCTTATGATCCTTGGTCAACCTGTGTGAAGACATACTCTGGGTCATAGAAGATACAAGTTCTGCTTGTACAAATGTCCAATAATAAGCAATAAGAGCAGAAGTTGATCAGAAATTTGGCGAGGAAATGGAAACAATTACTAAATGTTTTCTAAATGAAAAGAAAGAGGAATTTTATTGTTAAAACACTCTGAAAGTTGTAAAATGCAATACCAAACCTACACACAACCACAGGTAAGGGGTTAATATCTCTAGTGCAAACAAAAAGATAACATAAAAGGTAGTGTAATGTTCTTAGAGATCATGAGCAGTGACAGCAAACCCTCCATGTTCTGTTATTATGAATTCATCCTTCCTTCACACTCCACTCTGCCAAACAATTTACTGAAATATAGTTTATTTGTGTATTCCCAAGGCTCTTCTGACTGAATACTCTGCCAGAAAAGATTCATATCCCAATAGAGATGTGAATTTCTCAATACCTGCTTAATTCTCTGGTTTTACTGTCTTTGAATGAAATGGTAACATCAGTGTACCTTATTTAGAATGTTCCTTGGATTTGCTTCAATTTGTGTTCAGATGATGACAACAGCCATTTTAGGTCAGTGTTGTCCTTTTAAAAATCACTTGAGTCCATGAAGGCCTTAGATATTAGATATTGGATGATGGCCGTTAAATATTAATAGTCAATGTTCACTATTATTGTTATGATTTGTTGCAGGATGTTTCTGCCTGAGGTGTCATGCTTGTAGATCCTGTCTGTAAGGTAGCCTCTAAAACAGACCTGGGCATTTTACAGCCCGCGGGCCATATCCGGCCCTTTGGTCATTTCTGTCTGGCCCGCATGAGGTCAATCTTAAATTAGAACATAAATGAAAAAGTATTGACGCCATGCACGCAGTACAACTGTGTTGCTTTTGTTTTGAAAAGTATGCTTTTTTTATTTACATATGGAAGCGCATGCACGTGTATGTGCGTGCGTGCATGAACAGCTAAAGGTGATGCCTGCTGGCTAGCCCTCAAAATGTCAGCTCACACCAAAGGAAGGAAGGTTGATACACAATGCCACGTTTTTAACAAGACATGGACTGTTAGATATTTATTTACAGAAATCGGAGGTAAAGCCATGTGCTTGGTTTGTGGTGCACAGGTTGCTGTGTTTAAGGATTAGAATTTGAATCACCACTACGTGACCAAACACGCCAAGACGTACAACAACTTGTCTGATCAAGAGTGGGCAAGGGAGTCGGGTGCTTTGCTCGCTAAACTGCATAACCAGCAAAGACATTTTACTAAACTTCACATATCCAGAGATGCAGCTGTCAAGACAAGTTATGTCATATCCCACAAAATCACCAGAAACAGTAAACCGTTTTCTGATGGAGAGTTTATAAAGGAGTGCTTGTTGGACTCTGCAGAAGTAATATGCCTGGAGAAAAAGGAGGCATTTGAGAATGTGCCATTCTCCCGACGCAATGTAACCGGGGACATCGCGAGAAACCTAGAGCTTCAGCTGCAGCACAGAGCGGTCACCTTTGACTTTTTTTCCTTGGCTTTCGATGAGAGCTGCGACGTACATGACACAGCCCAGTTACTCATCTTCGTATATGGGATAACTATATAACTACAGACTTTAAAATCACGGAGGAGCTGGTAGCCATGTAGTCAATGAAAGGAACAACAATGGGTAATGATTTGTTCCTGGAGGTAAATGCATGTTTGGACACGTTGGGACTAAAATGGGACAAGCTAGCGAGTGTGACAACAGATGGTTGTCCAAATCTAACAAGAAAAAATGTTGGACTCTTAAAGAGAATGCAGGATAAAGTGACAGAAATTGACCCTGAACAGAAACTGGTGTTTTTGCATTGTATTATACATCAGGAAGTGTTGTGTAAGTCAGTGTTAAAAATTAACCATGTGGTTGATGTTGTAACTAAAATAGTTAACTTCATCAGGGCAGGAGCTTTGAATCACAGGCAGTTTGTTACACTTTTGGAGGAAAATGAGACCGAACATCGTGACATAGGCTACCACACGGCTGTCAGGTGGCTCAGCCTGGGCAAAATGCTGAAAAGTGTATGGGACCCAAGAGAAGAGATTCAAGATTTCTGTGTGAAGAAAGGGAATGGCACTCCACAGCTTTCAGATGCAGACTGGATTGCAGACCTTGGTTTTGCTGTTGATGTGACTGCGCTTACGAATGAATTAAATGTGAAACTGCAGTGCAAGGGCCTTTTTGTGCATGAAATGTACAACTTGGTGAAGGCTTTTATGAGAAAGTTGCAGCTTCTCTCAAGCCAATTGGAGGACAACATTCTCACCCACTTGCCAACACTGAAGGAAGTCGCACCTTCAGCTGATTACCTCCACAGGTACTCATCTATGTTAGAAGCACTGCATGGGTGAACTTTCAAGGCGATTTCAAGACTTAAAACGGTTGAGAATGAAATGCACATGATTTTTTCCCCATTTCCATGCAATGTGGAGAATGCACCCGGTGATGCTCAGCTTGAACTCATTGACCGGCAGTCTGACACACTTCTGGCAGAGTACTTTAGGTCAGTCTCACTGCTTGATTTTTACTCTTCCCTCAAAGAGGAGAACTTTCCACACCTGAGGAGGCATGCTCAGAAGATTCTAGTCCTCTTTGGATCTACCTATATTTGCGAGCAGACATTCTCAGTGATGAAGTTCAACAAATCCAAATACAGATCTTCTATCACTGATGATCACCTCATGCAATACTGAAATTATTGTTTTTACTGTTTATTTGTTCTATATTTGACCTACTCCACAATTTCATATCTTTATTGTAACAGAATATCCTTATTCTTATGATTATAAGTTTCAGTGCAAAACTATATAATTTAGTACATTTTACAATGGGAGAAAATTAATACTAAGCAGAATTATGTTCAACTTATTGTTGATTCGGCCCTCCAACACAACTTGGGTTTCTCACGTGACCCCTTGGAAGAATTAATTGCCCACCCCTGCTCTAAAGTATCTGTGGTGTTACTATCTGTGCTGATGGCTGCATATAGGAGAGCGAATGACTGTGCTTCACCCTCAGCACTGTCTTCCTGCTCTTCCACCTTATCTCTCTCACAAAGGCTTAGTCAGTTTGTGGTATCTCAAGAAGGAAGGGTAACAAGGGTAAGGTTGTGGCGAGGGCAGGGAAGGTAAACTCAAACCATCTGCAATTTATAAATATGCAATGATGGGGGGATGATGGAAAATTGGGATGAAGATTTGGCAGGGAGTTGGCGGGGGGGGGGGAGGTGGGGGTGGTGGTGGTATTGATTGTGAACCTATCATCAATATTGGCACATGCAGTCCCAGCCTATAACATGGCCTTACTTCCACATAACCCAGTGACAGTGGCAATGTCTTCTTTGTCAATGACCGTACCCCACTAGTTATCTCTTTTTGTCCCAAATTGTAAAAGAAGAGAAAGTGTGTCAATAGGTGCCGCAAAATGTGTTTGGTAAATTGACTTTCTTGGTTGAATAGCTAGTAACATGCGCAAACTGCAAGGTGTGAGTGTGAACATTGCAGTGGTCCAGTTTTCTGAGTCAAAGCTGAAGCTATGATTGTGGCGAGAATCCTCATTAAAATCCCAGTAGGTGAGTGATGGCGTTTTGATGCATTGAATAGTAGTGAAACTAGTGGTGCAGTTGGTTGGGAATGGCTTTTGAAGATGTATTCACTGACCTTGACCACTTGTGTAAGGGCATGGAACATCTTGCGATGCAATGTGCATGTCTTTGGGCTCAGCTGCAGACACTGAATGACACAACTATCTGATCTCACTGCCTCCACTTTGTCTCATTTTAGGAATTCTGGTTTCCTATGAAGAGAAGATCTTTCTCCTCATTCTAGTTCTACATCAAGGTCTGCTGTACAGTGTCGAAAGAATTCAGAATCTACTCCTTCCCTCTAGTGTACTAATCACTCATTTTATAGGTGAGACACTCTTGTGCAGCACGCTTTCTCATTCAAATGCACCTTGAGGAAGTGTCAACTGGCTTCCCATTGTGCAAGCTAACTCAAACCTGTCATAGGCCCTGACCATTTGAATGGCTTGCATATGGGTAAAGCCATTCAATAGTGCATTGGCTGCATGCTACATGCTTGTAAATGAGATGGCACATAAGGTCTGTATGCTGCCTGCATCAGAAGCACAAGCAACATTGTGCATCCTGATCCCACAGATCATTTCCAAACATTATGTGAAGTTTCTCCTTTCAATATGACAGAGTTAGTGACAGAGAGAGCCATCAATAACCATCCACAGTTGATTTTTCCCTACGTTTATGAGTAAACCACATGGAATTTCTTTTTTGTGGGACATTTCGCTATTTGGTTAAAGTTTGCTGAGCCCTTTTCATTGAAGTAAGATATTGTCCTGTCAGAAGGAAGTCTTAGTGAGGGTTCTGCTGCAAAGCTAATTCTATTCCATTCCATTCTTCAAACCTCATGAATGAGGAAGCATTGAGAGAGGAATAGTTGGAAGCCATTAAAAGGAGCACATGAAGAGTAGAGGAAAATGTCAGACAGGGCTATTCTCCGCACCTCATGGTGATGAATTGTAGGGAGCACGTTTTTTTGCCCTTGAGAAGGTGATGGTCAGCTGCCTTCTTGAACCGCTGCAATCGACCTGCTGTGGTTGACTCTCAATGCCATTAGGGAGGGAATTCAAGATTTTGACCCAGCAACAGTGAAGGAGTCACTATATCTTCCCAAGTCATGTTGTGCACCATTCATATTGCAGCTATGGGCAGACCAAGAGAGGGAAAACAGTTGCAGGGTGAGAAAGAAAGGCAAAACACACAGAGAGCCAACTACACAGACTGTGGAATATTGTGGCAGTGATGAAGTCTTTAAAAACTGCAGTCATGACTGAAAACATCATGAATGCCACAAGACAATAAGCACCATATGGATCAATGGACAAAGTACAAAGAGAAGTGGTAAGATGATAATTGAAAACATCAGCTTTAGGATCATCCAGAAATAATATAGGCCATGTGTGTTGTAATTTAAGGTGAAGTTGACATTCAGTGAAAATACCAAACTCTCATCTTGCTTGACTAAACAGGTTTTATCTTTTTTTTCATCCATACTGTCGCTGATGTAACAAGTGGCTTTTTGAGCTCTGATTTAATTTATTTGACCAATAGAAAGTTTTCAGAGCTTCATGTAGGGAAATATATTCACAAATATTGAAGAGCACATAGCAAAGCATACAACCTGGGATGTAATTTTTTAGGATAAAGTGGTGAGAGAGATAGTTTGCAGACTCACCAGAAAAGCCTTCGATATTATATTCGTTGGGTGGTGGGTGCCTGGAATGCATTGCCAACGGTGGTGGTAGAGGCAGGCATGATAGCCTCATTTAAGATATATCCAGACAAGTACATGAATGGGCCGGGAGCAGAGGGATACAGATTCTTAGAAAATAGGTGACAGGTTAAGATAGAGGATCTGGATCAGCGCAGGCTTGGAGGGCCGAAGGGCCTGCTCCTGTGCTGTAATTTTCTTGCTCTTGCTCTATTAACAAACAGATTTCAATTCCCAGTTGGGTTAGGGTAGGTATGAGCATTATTTATAAATCCACTCCTGCAGGGTGCCTCTAATTGCTGAAGTTGCTGGGATGGACCCAATTATTCACCTGACAGGCAGGACTGGAACCTGCTGATCTCCAACTAATGGAACATCAAACTCCTCAAGGGGCAGCAGAGAGCGAGAGGGTAATTCTCAAATTCAGTGAATCTGAACAGTCTGGTGCATGTCAGTGCACAACTGTCGAAACCAATACAGCCTGAAATGAATGTTGATTGTTATGATAAGAAGAATCAGGATATGAGGAAGCTCACACTGAATCATGCTTTGATTGCCCATGGTTGTCTGCTTGCTCATTGCTGCTGACTGCGCTTGCTGCTGGTGTCAGGAAGACAAGACTCCAGCTTCTGGACACCAAAATTCCAGTTAAGTTATCATTGAAAATATTCCTGGCTCGTAACTACAAAAAGCTTTCACGTTTATAAATGTGGTGATATGTCACATCAACATGTTCAGAATGCTCACCACAGAATCTTCTTCACCTCAGGTGTCTTATTTTTCTGTCTGCTTTTGAGTGACTCAAATTATATTACAATGCAAGACTCCATTTTTGTAAAGAAATGGGTTATTGTAAAGGTTATGTCTGTGAATTACATGACAGGCTGGAGAAGATATTTCTTTCATACTTTAACTGGCAAGTCTAGCATTTATTGTCCATCCCATATTACACTTGAACTGAGTGCCTTACCAGGCTATTTCAACGGACAGTTAGGAGGCAACCACATTGCAGTGGGTCCAATTAAGATGACCCTGACAAAGAAGCAGCACTCCAAAAGCTTGTGATTTCAAATAACCCTGTTGGATTATAACCTGGTGTCATGTGACTTCTGACCTTTGACACATTTATTAGATTACCTACAGTATGGAAACAGGCCCTTCAGCCCAACAAGTCCACACTGACCCTCCGAACAGTAACCCACCTAGACTCATTCCCTTAAATTTACCCCTGACTAATGCAACTAACACTATGGGCAATTTAGTATGGCCAATCCACCTGGCTTGCACATCTTTGGACTGTGGGAGGAAACTGGAGCACTTAGAGGAAACCCATGCAGACACAGGGAGAATGTGAAGACTCCACACAGTTACCCAAGGGTGGAATCAAACCCGGGTTCCTGGCGCTGTGAGGCAACAGTGCTAACTACTGAGCCACCGTGCCACCCACGTTTATGTTTGCATGTCCCACTTATTGAGCTTGGAACTTTTTAATTTGGCAGCTCCAATATAGGAAAATAAAAGCAAAAATGTAAATGAATAAATTGAGTGAGTCGACTGGAAATTTTAAAATAATGTGGATAGCAGGGAAATCTCCTCGACCTCCTGGTGAACATTTAACCATTTATGAATGTTCCGAAAACTGATTATCCCGAAACTATTTTACTTCTGTTTGGATCTTGCTATGCACAAATTGGCTGTTGTTTATTTCTTATGTTACAGCAGTGACTACACTTTCTGACAGTACAGTGCAAATGCACCAATCTGGAAATTACTTGAAATAACAACCGCCTTGTGAAAGAGACTGAAATCAAAATGATCTCAAGGTATTTACTGATCAACGGTTAACTAGCTCATGTCTGGATCTTCACTGGAATGTCTGTCTGTGGACACAGACTGACTATTTTACATTTTTCTCAGAATACTCTTTCAGTTTAACTTATCCTTTTGAATAAAACTTTACAGTTACACAATTACACAATGCCTTCAACAAATAAAGAAGAAAGCCTCTGCCTCAAATCTTCGTATCACTGAAAATATTCCTAGCTTGTAACAACAAAAGACTTTTGTGCTTATGAATTAATTGTTGGGTGGATTACTGACATATTACCCATCCATGTGATAATATTCCACATGTGCAGAATGCTGCGAACCTTGTTCACCTCAGCTGCCCGACTTTGTCCTACCTGCATCTGAGTGACTCAAATTATATTACAATTCAAGACTGCACTTTTATAAAGAACTTAGTTATTGTAAAGGTTTTGTCTGTAAATTATATGACAGTCCCAAGAAGGTATTTCTTTCATACTTTCATAAGATGTGGGCATCACTGGTAAGCCTGGCATTTTTTGCCTATCCCTTATTGCCCTTGAACTGATGAAGGGCTTTTGCCCGAAACGTCGATTTCGCTGCTCGTTGGATGCTGCCTGAACTGCTGTGCTCTTCCAGCACCACTAATCCAGTATTTGCTTTCCAGCATCTGCAGTCATTGTTTTTTCCTCACTGTCTTACCAGACTACTTCAGAGAATTAGAATTAGAATATAGATTCACTGACATGCGTACTCAAGTACAGGGATACAAGAGTACACTGAAAAGTGTACAAAGTTACCAATCTCCGGCACCATCTTAGGTACAAAAGTACCTTGGCATAAAATTTTAGGTACAATGTGGAAAAGTAAAGCAATGAACTTAAAAATTTCAACATTACAGTCCTTCTTTGGTGCTGAGTCATGGGCCTGGAGCCAGACTCTTTCACCCCAACACTGAGACCTTCACCAACATGAAGCAGTCAGCTAGCCTTGCTTTCCTTCACCGCACCACTGCCACTGAACCATGCTGCCATTTTTCAATGATATCTTGCCTCTACTGATGATGCCACTGCCATGAGTTTGCATTGGGACAATCTCAGCAATGAAGCCACTGCCGAGGCTGTTCGGTCCTACACCAGGCACTGGGCCCAAACCCACCTCTCTCGACCGCCTCTACCAGGAACACAACATTGCACCTGCACGCTAGACACCTTGATGCTGTCCAAGGTCTCCACAGAACATTAGTAAGGTTGAAGTTTAAAAGGAAACAGCAAGAAGGAAGAAAAAATAGTAAAAGCAGATGGAGCAGATGAGTTCTGGGTTCCTGGGCTCAGGACACCACACACTGTACTGCGACTCTGCCATCATCTTGACCGGGTAACTAGGAGGCAATCACATTGCCGTTAGTCTGGAGTCACAGAGTCATCAAGTCGTACAGCATTGAAACAGATCCTGCAGTCCAACTTGGTCAATGCTGACCAGATATCCTAAATTAATTTCATCCCATTAGCCAGAATTTGACTAATATACCTCTAAACCTTTCCAATTCACATACCCCTGCAGATGCCTTTTAAATGTTATAACTGTACCAGCCTCCACCACTTCCTCTGGCTGTTCATTCCATACACGTACCACCCTCAGTGTGAAAATGTTGCTCTTTAGATCCCTTTTAAATTTTTTCCCCTAACCGTAAATCTATGCCCTTTAGTTTTGGACTCCCTCACACCAGGGAAAAGACCTTGGCTGTTCACCCTATCCATGCCCCTAGTGATTTTATAAAACTCTAAAAGGTCACCCATCAGCTTCCAATGTTCCAGGGAAAACAACCCCTGCCTATTCAGCCTCTCCCTATTGCTCAAACAGTTCAGCCCTGGCAACATCTTTGTAAATCTTTTCTGAATTCTTTCAAGTTTCACAACATCCTTCTGAAAGCAGGGAGACCAGAAATCCACGCAGTATTCCAAAGGTAGCTGAACCAAAATCCTGTACAGCTGCAACATAATCTCCCAACTCCTATACTCAATGCATTGACCAATAAAGGCAAGCATACCAAACACCTTCTTCACTATCCTGTTGTGGCTGGATGGGCTGCTCAAAATGATGGATTTATGATAGACTTAACAAAAATGGACAATAACTGAGGCATGCTGGGAAATTGAGGCAAACCTTTTCCAAAATGTCTGCGCTAATAAATAAGTTGCACAACCCAGACGGGCTGCAGCTACCAACAGACAGTATGTAATCAACCCAGTAGCTGCAGACAACACAATACATATCCAATCCCACACAACACATATCCAATCCAACACAATACATATCCAATCCAACACAATACATATCCAAATCTGGGTTTCAATAGAGTCGACCAGAATGTCCTCCTCAGGGCGATCAGAAACATTGGGATGAGACCTCACACTCTTACTTGGAGGGGTTATGTACACCCAACACTTCCAGGAATGAATGCCTCGGAATCACCCTGCCATCAACATGTCAACACCTGGTCGAGTCCGATCGATCAGGATGTTCGAGCCCTGATCAATCTATTGGAGGACATTGAAGACCTTCCTAAAGGGAGCAAATAACTATGGAATATATGAATCACTGCGACATCACGATCAGGAATAGTAACTCAAGACCAACCACTGTGAAGAGAAGACACCCCTGAGAACATCTGGAGAAGTCCAGACGACCATCACCATGTGGATCAAGGCCAAGATCTAGCATGGTGGTATATGATCATCCAGAGTTAAAGCACAAGATGTATTTGTCGCGTAAATTGCTAGTTTACAGTGTATTTTGTTGTTATAGTATTCATTGTGTCAAATAACTGAATATTATTGCTTACTATTATTCAGTCAACCAACACACAGTTCTCTTGCTAGATATGAGTTAAAACACACCATGTGGCAGGCGCAACACTGTTTATCTGTGACTCCACTCGCAAGAAACTATGAACCTGCACTCTAAGGTCTCTTTATTCAGCAACACTCCCCAGGATCTTATCATTAAATGTAAATGTCCTGCTCTGATTTGTCTTTCCAAAATGCAAGCATTTATCGAAATTAAACTCCATCTGCCGCTCCTCAGCCCATTGGCCCATCTTATCAAAGTTCCATTTTACTCTGAGGTAACCTTCTTTGCTGTCCACTACACCTCCAATAGTGTCACCTGCAAACTTACCTATGCCTCCTATACTCACATCAAAATCATTTATATAAATGGTGAAAAGCAGTGGACCCAGCACCGATCCCAGTGGCACTCCACTGGTGACAGGCCTCCAGTCTGAAAAAGCCTTCATGTGTAGATTAGATAAGGTAAGGATGGAAGATTTCCTTTCCTAAAGTACATTAATTAACCAGATGGGTATTTATGAAAATCAACCATGATTACATGGTTATCATTCAACTAGCATGCTCACAGAATCCATGTCAATGCCAGTTAACACGTACTGACGTGCTCTTTAACAGGCACACAAATAGACTGCATGTCAGCAGGGATCTGTTTTTGGGGAGAGGGATATTTTACTGTACGTCACACAAAGACATCAGTCTAACGCCTAAAGCGTGTGCCAGCTGCCTACATGGTAAACACACTGCACATTTATTCAACCAAATAACAGAAACGGGGTGGGGCTGCTGCTTAATACGGTCAAGAGAAGGCTGCTGTCAATCAAGGGTCCCTGTACTACCCAGGGGACGTTCCCGCACAGTCACGGGGCTTGGCCAAAAGATATTGCCAGGCAAAGCCACACAATCATTCTGATTACACTTCAGGGGATTATGAGGAGCGATTGAATAGATTGGGACAAAACTTATTGGAATTTAGAAGAATATTTGGGGGATCTTATCGAAACACATAAAATTATTAAGGGAATTAATAACATAAAAACAGGGAGGTCGTTTCCATTGGCAGGTGAAACTAGAACTAGGAAGCAAAGCTTCAAAATAATGGGGAGTAAATTTAGGACTCAGTTGAGAAGGAACTTCTTCTCCCAAAGGGTTGTGAATCTATAGAAATACTGTTCAGTGAAGCAATTAAAGCTACCTTGTTGAATGTTTTTAAAGCAAAGAAAGATAGATTTTTGAACAGTAAAGAATTAAGGGTTATAATGAATGGGGAGGTAAGTGGAGCTGAGTCCATGAAAAGATCAGCCATGATCTTATTGATTGGCAGAGCAGGCTCGATGGGCCAAATGGCCTACTCCTGCTCCTCGTTCTTATGTTCTTATGAAAAAATCAGTCCTGTAGAGCCATCACAAGTAGTCAGGGAAATGACGCCTGTCAGTCAGGGAGCTGCAAAGACAGCATTCAGAGGCCTGGAGTCTGATCAGTAATGTCTAGGGGCTGTTTGTCAACTCAGTTAGAAGTCAGTGGTAAATACATTCCTGGGGATTCATGCATTAATCTTTCAGGGAGATGCAAGTAGCATCTGCATGGGCAGCACGGGTGTCACTGCTAGAGGGGTGGTGAGGTCTAGGCTGGGATAAATGCAGATATATGTGTTAAGGTAAGGATAAGTACAGGTGATGGAGGTAAAGTCAAGCTTCTTGAGTGATGAATGGAACAGTATCAGATAGCACTGTAGGCCAGGAGAGAGTTTCTTGGCAGTGACCACCTTCATCCCCCGCACAAAGACAGGCATCATCAAGGTGTAATGCCAAGGTTCTGGGAGCATGGAAAACAGTCATAGGTGAAGTGGTCATTCCAGGTGGTGGATGGCCACATGGGGGTTGGGTGAAGATGGACTACCAAGGTAGTGTCAGGTAAAAAGGAATACCAAAGCTGGGGGGGGGCGGGGTGCACTGGCAAACAGGTGAAGCCACTGTTGACAGTCTCCACCATGAACTTCATACCTGCCAATACTCACAAAACGTAACTGGACAATGTCGAGGATGCACAGAGTCAGGGTCACTTAGATTATATTAAATTCCTTACAGTGTGGAAACAGGCCCTTCGGCCCAACAAGTCCCCGATCCTCCAAAGAGTAACCCACCCAGACACATTTCCCTCTGACCTAATACAGTGGGCAATTTAGCAAGGCCAATTCACCTGACCTGCACATCTTTGGACTATGGGAGGAAACCCACACAGACACAGGGAGAACGTGCAAACTCCACACAGACAGTCACCCAAGGGTGGAATTGAACCCGGGTCCCTGGCGCTGTGAGGCAGCAGTGCTAACCACTGAGCCACCATGCCGCCCCTTAGATGGGTGAAAGTACAGAATCCACATCTATTGGGAACTAGAACACTGAAGGAGCAAACAGGTGAAGCATCTGCTTGCAAACTCCAGCAACAATTAATCTGCCATCATTTCATGGATCTATTTGCAATCCACACAAACTAAACATAGTTAGGCTCCAAATGCTTGTCAAAGGCAGATTGCACCATGTCATTGGTCCTTGCAAAATTAACATTTCTCCCCCAGTCATGCAGAGGCTAATGCATGATTTAAAAGGAGTGAATGCTGATCTAAATTTGTGAAATTTCCAATGTTGCTGTGGGAGGCGGGGGACATTGCGTCATCATAAATTGTGTGACTGTGATCCTCAACTCTACAATGGGAAGTCGAATAGTTGATATCGATCTGGGATGGGAAAGGAATCAGAGTAGAGGCACTCCCTTGAGCAGGGAGGTGAGCAGGTAAGTGGTGTGCGAGAAATGGGTTTGAATTCATGGGACATTGACACCAGTACTAAGGAAGAAGGGACCTGTTCCAAGCCAATGGTATTCATCTGAACCATGCTGGGACCAGAGTCCTAGCGAATTGCATAACTAGGGCTGTAGACAGGGCTTTAAGCTAAATGATGGGTGGGGTGGGGAAAGTTCAGTTATAAGGGAAATTAGAAAACCCCCAAATTAAAGAAGGAAGTAAGAGTGCAGGTTAGCGATGTGGCAGCTGGTTACCAGACAATAAAGGTGACAGACAGAAAAGGGAATACCTTTATGCACCAAGGAATTATAAAAAAAGTAGGGAAATGTATCAGGAACAAATTTAAAAGCTTTGTATCTAAATGCATGAAGCATTCAAAATAGAATGGACAAACTCGTCACGCAGATAGATGCAAGAAGTACGATGCAATTGGGATTATGGAGACATGATGGCAGGGTGCCAGGGATGGAAACTCAATGTCCCAGGTTTTTTAATATTTAGGAAGGACAGGCAAAAAGAAAATGTGCTGGAGTGGAGTTGCTGGTTAAAGAGGAAATTAACACAATAGTGAGAAACAATATTATCTCAATGTGGATCTGTATGGGTTGAGTTGAGAAATACCAAGGGATAAAAAACATGACTGTCTGTCAAAGATAGACCCCCAAACTGCAGGGGGGGAATGGCATTGAACAGGAAACTAGAGATGCCCCCGCCCCCGTCCAACATCACACCCCATCCCTGTCCAACACCACCCCCCCAACCTTGTCCAACACCACCCCCCCAACCTCGTCCAACACCTCCCCCCCAACCTCGTCCAACACCTCCCCCCCAACCTCGTCCAACACCGCCCCCCAACCTCGTCCAACACCTCCCCCCCAACCTCGTCCAACACCGCCCCCCCAACCTCATCCAACACCGACCCCCAACCTCGTCCAACACTGACCCCCCAACCTCATCCAACACCGCCCCCCCAACCTCATCCAACACCGCCCCCCCAACCTCGTCCAACACCGCCCCCCCAACCTCATCCAACACCGCCCCCCCAACCTCATCCAACACCGCCCCCCCAACCTCATCCAACACCGCCCCCCCAACCTCATCCAACACCGCCCCCCCAACCTCGTCCAACACTGACCCCCCAACCTCGTCCAACACCGCCCCCCCAACCTCGTCCAACACCTCCCCCCCAACCTCATCCAACACCGCCCCCCCAACCTCGTCCAACACCGCCCCCCCAACCTCATCCAACACCGACCCCCAACCTCGTCCAACACTGACCCCCCAACCTCATCCAACACCGCCCCCCCAACCTCGTCCAACACCTCCCCCCCAACCTCGTCCAACACCGCCCCCCAACCTCGTCCAACACCGACCCCCAACCTCATCCAACACCGACCCCCCAACCTCATCCAACACCGACCCCCCAACCTCGACCAACACCGACCCCCAACCTCGTCCAACACCACCCCCCAACCTCATCCAACACCGACCCCCAACCTCGTCCAACACCACCCCCCCAACCTCGTCCAACACCGCCCCCCCAACCTCATCCAACACCACCCCCCAACCTCGTCCAACACCGACCCCCCAACCTCATCCAACACTGCCCCCCCAACCTCATCCAACACCGCCCCCCCAACCTCATCCAACACCGCCCCCCCAACCTCATCCAACACCGCCCCCCAACCTCGTCCAACACCGACCCCCAACCTCATCCAACACCACCCCCCAACCTCATCCAACACCGACCCCCAACCTCGTCCAACACCACCCCCCCAACCTCGTCCAACACCGCCCCCCCAACCTCGTCCAACACCACCCCCCCAACCTCATCCAACACCGATCCCAAACCCATCCAACACTGGCCCCCCCAACCCCATCCAACACTACCCCTAACCCCATCCAACACTGCCCCCCAGCCCCATCCAACACTGCCCCAAACCCCATTCAACACCGCACCCCCCACCATATTCATCACCACCCCGCAACCCCATCCAACACTGCCCCCAACCACATTCAACACCGTCCCCCGAACCACATCCAACCCCGGCCCCCAACCCCATCCAACACTGCCCCCAACCCCATCCAACACTGCCCCCCAAACCACATCCAACCCCGGCCCCCAACCCCATCCAACACTGCCCCCAACCCCATCCAATACCACATCCAACCCCATCCAACACTGCCCCACACCCTGTCCAACACTGCCCCACAACCCTGTCCAAGATTCCCCCCAACCCCATCCAACTCTGCCCCCAACCCCGTCAAACACTAGCCCCAATCCCATCCAACACCGCCCCCCCAACCCCATCCAACACTGTCCCCCAACCTCATCCAACCCCAGTCTCCAACCCCATCCAACACTGCCCCACACCCTGTCCAACACTGCTCCACAACCCTGTCCAAGAGTCCCCCCAACCCCATCCAACTCTGCCCCCAACCCCGTCAAACACTGGCCCCAATCCCATCCAACCCCGCCCCCCCATTCCGTCCAACACCATTGCCCCAACACCATCCAACACTATCCCCCAACCCTGTCCAACACCTCCTTCCCAACCCCAGGCAACACCACCCCCACAACCCTGTCCAACACCTCCCTCTCAACCCTGTCCAACACCATTCCCCCAACCCCATCCAACACCACCCCCAACCCCATCCAACACCATCCCCATAACCCCATCCAACACTGTCCCCAATCCCATCTGACACTGCCCCCCCAACCCCGTCCAACACTGTCCCCAATCCCATCCAACACTGTCCCTGCCCCCAACCCCATCCAACACCACACCCAACCCCGTCCAACACTGCCCCCAACCCCGTCCAATACTGCCCCCAACCCCATCCAATACTGCCCCCAACCCCAACCAATACCACACCCCCAACCACATCCATCACCACCCCCCAACCGCATCCAACACTGCCCCCAACCCCATCCAACACCACCCCCCGAACCACATCCAACCGTGGTCCCCAACCCCGTCCAACACTGTCCCCAACTTCGTCCAACACCGCCCCCAACCCCGTCCAACACTGCACCCAACCCCATCAAACTTTGTCTCCAACCCTATCTAATACCTCCCCCCAACCCCATCTAACACCGCCCCCCCAATCTTGTCCAATACAGCATCCAACCCCATCCAACACCGCCCCCCAACCCATCCAACACCATCCCCCAACCCTGTCCAACACCATCCCCCAACCCCGACCAACACTGCCCCCCAACCCCGTCCAACACTGCCCCCAACCCTGACCAACACTGCCCCCCAACCCCATCCAACACTGTCCCCAATCCCATCTGACACTGCCCCCCCAACCCCGTCCAACACTGTCCCCAATCCCATCCAACACTGTCCCTGCCCCCAACCCCATCCAACACCACACCCAACCCCGTCCAACACTGCCCCCAACCCCGTCCAATACTGCCCCCAACCCCATCCAATACTGCCCCCAACCCCAACCAATACCACACCCCCAACCACATCCATCACCACCCCCCAACCGCATCCAACACTGCCCCCAACCCCATCCAACACCACCCCCCGAACCACATCCAACCGTGGTCCCCAACCCCGTCCAACACTGTCCCCAACCTCGTCCAACACCGCCCCCAACCCCGTCCAACACTGCCCCCAACCCCATCAAACTTTGTCTCCAACCCTATCTAATACCTCCCCCCAACCCCATCTAACACCGCCCCCCCAATCTTGTCCAACACAGCATCCAACCCCATCCAACACCGCCCCCCAACCCATCCAACACCATCCCCAACCCTGTCCAACACCATCCCCCAACCCCGACCAACACTGCCCCCCAACCCCGTCCAACACTGCCCCCAACCCTGACCAACACTGCCCCCCAACCCCATCCAACACTGTCCCCAGCCCATCCAACACTGTCCCCAGCCCATCCAACACCACCCCCCCACCCACCCCCTGTTCAACACTGCCCCCCAACCCCATCCAACACTGTCCCCAGCCCATCCAACACCACCCCCTAGCCCCATCCAACACTGCCCCCAGCCCCATCCAACACCGCTCCCCCAACTCCGTCCAACACCACCCTCCCACCCACCCCCTGTTCAACAATGCCCCCCAACCCCATCCAACACCACCCCCCGACTGCCTCCAACCCCATCCAATACCGCCCCCCCCAAACCCTGTCCAACACCGTTCCCCCTAAACCCCAACAACACCGCAGCCCGCCCGAACCCGAATCCCATCTAACAACGCCCCCCACCCACCCCTAACCCCATCCAACACTGTCCCAGCCTGCTCCCAACCCCATCCAACACTGCCTTTGCCCACATCCACCATGCCCTCCCATCCACTCCAAACCTCATTCAACACTACCACCCCACCCCCCGTCCAACACCGTCCACCCCCATCCGTTCCATTATTATCCATACGGATGTCCAAATCCCATTTAAATTCCCTTAACATTGGTGAGTCTACTACTGTTACAGGCAGACTGTTCTACACCCCTACTACTCTGAGTATAGAAACTATCCCTAACATCTGTCCTAAATCTATCACCCCTCAATCTTAAGCTATGCCCCCTCGTTTAGCCTTCACCATTTGAGGAAAAAGGCTCCCCCTGCTCACCCTACCTAACCCTCTGATTATCTTATTTGTCTCGATAAGTCACCTCTCAACCTCCTTCTCTCCAACGAAAACAGCCTCAGTTCCCTCAGCCTTTTCTCGCAAGACCTTCCCTCCATACCAGGCAACATCCTAGTAAATCTCCTCTGAGCCCTTTCCAAAGCTTCCACATCCTTCCTATAATGCAGTGACCAGAACTGTACGCAATACTCCAGGTGCGACATTAACAGTGTCTTGTACAGCTGAAGCATGACCTCGTGGCTCCAAAGCTCAATTCCCCTACTAATAAACACCAACATAGCTTTCTTAATAACCCTATCGACCTGGGTGGCAACGTTCAGGGATTTATGCACCAGTTCATCTACACTGCCAAGAATTTTACCATTAGCCCAGTACTCTGCATTCCTGTTACTTCTTCCGAAGTGAACTACTTCACACTTTTCTGCATTAAACTCCATTTGCCATCTCTTAGCCCAGCTCTGCATCCTTTCGATGTCCCTCTGTAACCCACAACATCCTTTGTTGTAATATGTAATAAAGAGTGTTATAAAGAAGCCCCAACTTTCAAGGCAGCTCTTGATCTTGTCTTCTCCTCAAATATTCTGTCTTGAACCCAAACACATGGATGTGGACCACAAAACCAGACAATAAGTGAAGAACAGTTCAGCAGGGTACAGGATGGTGACTGATCAAACCTCAAGGCTGAAGCAAAGAGACCTGAGCATGTCTTATAGCGTGAGGGAGGTATTGACAGATTGTCAGCTTGGAAAAGAAATAAATTGAAACCAATGCGAAATCAAAAATACAGCAGATTCTCAGAAAATTGTCACTTCTTTGTCAGCTTCTTTCTGGATTGAGGCCCAACCACTGCCTTTTACTTTGTCTTTAATTTCTGGGATTACAGTTTGTAGTGATGTCACTTTTCGATTTCTGGACTCACCTTTTGCTTCACTCACCCCATTCCCATTACTTTCACCTTGCACCATAATCCCATTTGTCACTGATTCACTCCTCTCTTTCATCCAAACCTGCAGCCTCCCTTTTGCTTTTTCTCCGTCATCCTGCACCTCACACTCCCACCAGGCCATATTCCCTTTCCCTGCTAAAAAAATTCAGTCAGAAGTCACATGACATTAGGTTATAGTCCAACAGGTTTGTTTGAAATCACAAGCTTTTTAAGCACTGCTCCTTCATCAGATGAAGTCGGACTTCACCTGATCAAGGAGCTGCGATCTGAAAGCTTGTGATTTAAAAATAAACTCGTTGGACAATAATCTGGTGTAATATGACTTCTGACTTTGTCCACCCCAGTTCAACACTGGCACTTCCACATTATAAAAATTATTACTCTTCTCACTTCTTCATCTCTGACAAATTCGAAAAGATGTTGTAAACTTGAAAGGGTTCAGAAAAGATTTACAAGGATGTTTGTAAATCTTGTTGGAGGATTTGAGCTATCGGGAGAGGCTGAACAGACTGGGGCTGTTTTCCCTGGAGCGTCGGAGGCTGAGGGGTGACATTATAGAGGTTTACAAAATTATGAGGGGCATGGATAGGGTAAATAGACAAAGTCTTTTCCCTGGGATCAGGGAGTCCAGAACTAGAGGGCATAGGTTTAGGGTGAGAGGGGAAAGATATAAAAGAGACCTAAGGGGCAACCTTTTCACTCAGAGGGTGGTACGTGTATGGAATGAGCTGCCAGAGGAAGTGATGGAGGCTGGTACAATTGCAACATTTAAGAGGCATTTGGATGGGTATATGAATAGGAAGGGTTTGGAGGGATATGGGCCGGGTGCTGGCAGGTGGGACTAGATTGGGTTGGGATACCTGGTCGGTGTGGATGGGTTGGACCGAAAGGTCTGTTTCCATGTTGTACATCTCTATGACTCTATGTCGCTTTCTGCACAGGTGTTGCTGGATCTGATGAGCTTTTCTGGTATTTTCTGTGTTTAGTCCCTGTGTTGTCTTTCCAAGCTGGCTAATTTTCAAAAATAATTTCATTTCCTAGTATGTGAAATGATCATGCAAGTGTAAATTAAACAGGAGGTGTGAATTTCTTGATGCAACGCAATGGCCTGGTGTCAGTATCTTTAGATGACAATTACTGAAAATACATACGTAATCAAAACACATGGACTTTTTAAACTTATTTTTAAGTTTTGTCCAGATGAGTGGATCAGCAAATTTCAGATAGTTTTGTGCATTCCACATGGGTGTCTCCCGAAGCTTGCCTCAATCTGTGGTCAGGTGACCACTGCAGCCATTTTAGGTCAATGTTTTTTCTTCTGTTAAAAAAACACAGTTGTCTATGTGTCAAGTATAACATTCTGACTGTGTTTTTAAATTTAATGATTTATATTAACCACTATCATACATCAAAATAACAAAACACCAAGTTATAGTCCAACAAGTTTATTTGGAAGCACGAGCTTTCGGAGGGCTGCTCCTTCATCAGGTGGTTGTGCAGTATACGATCGTAAATTCCGTGCCTTACAATCTTATACTTCACACCCACCTGATGAAGGAGCAGCACTCCAAAAGCTAGAGTTTCCAAATAAACCTGTTCAACTATAACCTGGTGTTGTGTTATTTTTAACTTTGTTTCTATCAAGAGATGGTGCACTAAGCACCAATGATGCTTCTAAGATTAAATTATTTGTACTACACCACCCCCTAGTGGCTCTAATTGGAAAGACAAAGTCTGCAATAGTTTTTAGTCTTGCAGTCAGCAAACCTGGTTCCCTTTAATATTGCAATCCACCATCATGCTCCCACCACCCCTCACCCACTTCTGCTACTCAACCAACCTTGATCTGGGTCCCTAGAAATATCAAAAAGGGACAGGCACTCACCCACAATATATAAATACCCTTGAATTTGGGACAACAAACATCTGGTCAGCTGCACAAATTTCGTATTTTCATCTCTTTCAAATATAATGGTTGCAATTAAATGCTGGAGTACAAAGGATCATGCTTACGGAAGAACCATAACATTTCAAGCCACAATCCCATGATCCCAGCAGGATGTTTAGTTGAATGGATTCAGGTGAGCACTTGTCAGAGGACTACATGTGGAACTGTGATGATCTCTAAAACACAGTGCATGTTGTTTGCAAGTAAGCTTGCATTCGATGTAGCAGCATATATCAATTGTGAGATCATTTATATTAACACCTTGGGTGTTCCATTGACAGATCAAGGCCCCCTTCGTGATAAAGACAAAAAGGGCTGAATACAATTGTGCTGAAGGGTCCCATCTGGATTAGCTGTGAGGAGTCAGAGAGAGTTGATAATTCTCTCAGTCTGAGCAGAATACTGCAGGTGAAGAGCCATTGGAGGCCACTAGAGCAACCAGGGAGGTGCTGGACCCACTCATTCAGATTTTTGAATGTATTTGAAGGCATTTTGGGGTGGCAGGTGGCTCAGTGGTTAGCACACTTGCTGTCTCACAGCACCAGGGACCTGGGTTTGATTCCACCTTCGGGTCACCAACTGTGTGGAGTTTGCACATTCTCCCCATGTCTCTGTGGGTTTCTGTCAGGTGCTCTGGTTTCCTCCCACAGTCCAAAGGTGCGCAGGTTAGGTGCATTGGCCATGTGAAATGCTGAGTTAGAGGGGTGGGTCTGGGTGGGGGATGCTCTTCAGAGGGTAAGTGTGGACTCAATGGGCCAAATGGCCTGCTTCCACCCTCTGGGGATTGTATGATTAGAAATTTGAAGTATGTTATTACAGAACTATCGAGCCAAATCTGTGCATATGATACATTGTTTACAGTGCTGTACATGTCACCTCAGTGCCTAAAACATAACCTCATATTTCTCTTTGTTGGTAGAAACACAAGACCGGCCAGACAGCACTCGATGGGAACTTCATGGATGGTTTCATGACAGAGATGTTCAGCTGTACTCCAATGGCCAAGATCCAGGTGGGAGATGCAACAGAACCGTCCTTTATTTTAAAGAGTCCGTGTGTAAATGAGTGACAGAAAAGGAAAACAGAGTTCATTCAAATTCAGGTCAGGAATGAAGGTCTCATGCAGAAGGTGAAGGCTCTGAACTGTGAAATATGAGATTAGAGTAGAGCATCTGGGAGAAAATAATGAACCTTCTATTTTTACGTTTTATTGCAGCACAATCTCCACAGACAAGCTGAGTAAAAGATCTCGTGAGACCAGAACCATTCAGATCACTGCAGGTGAGTGACAGCACTGTGCAGCCATTGCAAAAGCTATGGGCCTAGAGACCATTCAGGCACCCCCTATTCTTTCATCAGTGGAATGGCGATTCTTACATTGCACCAAATATGGTCCCAAAGGACCGCTGGTGTGATTGAAATGGGATGTTAAAGATAGGATTCTCTCAATGGTTCTCCAGCTCCCAAACATATTATCAGGGTCCCTAGAGTATGTTCATAACTTTAGTCTGCATAATTTCCAGACCTCTGAGGCAGAGAAATGATATTTTCCCAACAGGTGCAACTGCAGGATAGCCTGGAGATCACAGAGCACCAAAGGAAAAATGTTCTCGGCTTCACGACATGCTCAATGTTTGTCAAGACCCTGGCTGACAAACTTGACGGCAGATCAAACCATAATAGTGCATGTTCCCACTTCATCAATGCGAACAATTGTCCTAAATCCAAACCTGCACTTTCTCTTGTTCGGCTGAGTGCAATTAAAAATAAGCTGTCTTGTAAATAGTTATAGTTTTTAATTCTACACTCAGCTACATGCTCTTGATAATTTTTGGAGCATCTTTGACCAATATCTCAGCTCATAGTTGACTTTATCGTGTTTGTAGCCATTTTCTTCACCATCTGCAGCTTATTTTGGTCATCTTTGCTCCAAGGGCTGACTGATGAAGTGATCTACAAATAGCAAGTTTTATTTCTTGGATAATGGACTTGCCAACAGTGCTAGAGAAGACAAGCCAGCAAACCATGCTCATTTTGGGAGATGAGATAATAGTAAATCCTTTTGTATTTTTTTACAAAGAATTGACTCTTCTTATGTTGGCTCTACACCTTTATTTACATCCTCAATAAAATACATTTTGAATTCTTGAATGAGTATCCCAATTGATGCTGCCAAATACATCTTGAGCAGCACAAATTCTCACCAAACACAGTTTATGTCTAATTCATTAGACCCCGGAAAAACAGAGAGTGTCTGCGTGAACAACAGAGACAATAAAACCGACTGCAAACCATCTGGTACCATACTGTACATAGTGTACTTCAGCACTCTGCACCATGACAGGCAGCCAGACTAGTATAACTAGCTTCACAACCAATATTACTGGTGCAGTGATCAATGCTACTGGTTTCAAGACTAATTTCATCTAATTGTCTCAAATCAAATACCACACTGGTCTTCCATCGATCCAGTATGACTGGACTTTCCCTCCAGCAGTGTCTCAAATCCAAGAATTCCTGCTCTGCTAGCAACCAATTGCTCTTGTGACTAGATTGGGATTTCTAGCCTTTCAGAAATTTTATCTGTGTACAGATAATTTAGTACCAACTGGTTCAATGAGTAGAAGGTAATTTAAAATATTTACCATTGGGTCCCTTCCATCAGTGCTGAAGCCTCTGAGTCAGTGATGAGCTGTAATTCTATGAATTCTAATCACTTCCACAGTCTTGGCGTTCGTTACAGCCAACATTCAATCATCTGAAATTTGGAAAATTTAAGGCATTTAAGTGTCCAACTGTATCAAGTTGTAAAAATTATGTGAAAGCAATGTAATACAAACCTAACTGGGCAATGGCCGAGTGGTATTATTGCTGGACTGTTCATCCAGAGACTCAGGTAACGTTCTGGGAACCTAGATTCATTTCTCACCGTGGCAGATAGCGGAATTTGAATTCAATAAACATCTGGAATTAAGACACTAATGTTGACCATGAATCTACATTGTCAATTGTTGGAAAAAACCCATCTGGTTCACTTAAGTCCTTTTTAAGGAAGAAAACTGACATCCATACTGGTTTGGCCAACATGAAACTCCAGACCACTTATCTGCCCTCTGGGCAATTTAGCGTGGGCAATAAATTTGGGTCCAGCCAGCGATGTCCTCATCAATGAATGAATAAATCAAAAATTAAACATCTAATTGATCAATTCAGGAATCGCAGTCAGATTTGTCCCTTCTCCTTCATCCGGATTAATTCCAGCACTGTCAGACAAGGATTAACATGACTCGGACGACAGATTAACTTGACATCTTCCTGGTTGTGTGGTTTCATTAGAATGCCATGCACTGATGTTAATGCAGCTGAGGAAACATTCATTACTTTACAGGCACCTTTGCAGTGTATTAGAGTCACGGAGATGTATAGCACGGAAGCAGACCCCTCAGTCCAACTCGTCCAAGACGACCAGATATCCCAACCCAATCTAGTCCCATATGCCAGTACCGGCCCATATCCCTCCAAACCCTTCCTATTCATATACCCATCCAGATGTCTTTTAAATGTTGCAATTGTACCAGCCTCCATCACTTCCTCTGGCAGCTCATTCCATACACATTCCAACCTCTGTGTGAAAACATTGCCCCTTAGGTCTCTTATATCTTTCCTTTCTCACCCGAAACCTATGCCCTCTAGTTCTGGACTCCCCCAACCCAGGGAAAATACTTTGTCTAGTTATCCTATCCACGCCTCTCATGATTTTATAAACTTCTATAAAGTCACCCCTAAGCCTCCGACGCTCCAGGGAAAACAGCCCCAGCCTATTCAACCTCTCCCTATTACTCAAATCCTCCAACCCTGGCAACATCCTTGTAAATCTTTTCTGAACCCTTTCAAGTTTCACAACATCTTTCTGATAGGAAGGAGAACAGAATTGCACGCAATATTCCAACAGTGGCCTCACCAATGTACTGTACAGCCGCAACATGACCTCCCACCTCCTGTAATTGGTTGAAGTGTGACTGCAATTGAATTGTTCACCAAACTGACCACATGGACACACTGAACCAAACAGCTGTGTTGTCAATGTATCCTTATGATTGATGTGAAACAACTTATTTGTATAGAACCTTTCACCTTGGAAGCCTCAAAGCATCCTGAATAGTAGTTCCTATTGTAATGTGGGCAACTTATCAGCCATTTTGCACAAGCAAATCACAATGAAAGAAAATGACCAGCTGTGGTCTATTTTAAGTAATAGTTACGTGTGAATTGTTGCTTAAGAAAACACGCCTGCTCATATTTGAATAAATGGAAAATTTCATACCTACCAAAAGAGATGCAACTGGCTTAACCACAGGAATGGCACCTTTGACAGTGCAATTCTCCTTCCATATTGCACTGAGACTTCAACTTGGATTTATATGGACTTCAGTAAGGCATTCGACAAAGTTCCTCACGGTAGACTGGCTAGCAAGGTTAGATCTCATGGAATATAGGGAGAACTAGCCATATGAATATAGAACTGACTTGAAGGTAGAAGACAGAGGGTGGTGATGGAGGGTTGCTTTTCAGACTGGAGGCCTGTGACTAGTGGTGTGCCACAAGGATCGGTGCTGGGTTCAATGCTTTTGTCGTTTATATAAATGATTTGGATAGGAACATAGGAGGTATAGTTAGTAAGTTTGCAGATGACACCAAAATTGGAAGTGTAGTGGACAGCGAAGAAGGTTACTTCAGAATACAATGGGATCTTGATTAGATGGGCCAATAGGCTGAGGAGTGGCAGATGGAGTTTAATTTAGATAAATGGGAGGTGTTGCATTTTGAAAAGGCAAATCAGGGCAGGACTTATACACTTAGTGGTAAGGTCCTGGGGAGTGTTGCTGAACAAAGAGACCTTGGTGTGCAGGTTCATAGATCCTTGAAAGTACAGTCACAGGTAAATAGGATAGTGAAGAAGGCATTTGGTATGCTTTCTTTTATTGGTCAGAGTGTTGAGTACAGGAGTTGGGAGGTCATGTTGCTGCTGTACAGGACATTGGGTTTGGCCACTTTTGGAATATTGTATGCAATTCAGGTCTCCCTCCTATTGGGAACATCTTGTGAAACTTGAAAGGGTTCAGAAAAGATTTACAAGGATGTTGCTCAGGATGGGAGGATTTGAGCTATAGGGAGAGGCTGAACAGGCTGGGGCTGTTTTCACTGGAGTGTCGGAAGCTGAGGGAAGACCTTATAGAGGTTGATAAAATCATGAGGGGCATGGATTGGATAAATAGACAAGATCATTTCCCTCAGGTGGGAGAGTACAGCACTAGAGGGTGAAATGGGGAAAATTTAAAAGGGACCTAAACAGCAACTTTTTCAAGCAGAGGGTGGTACGTGTATGGAATGAGCTGCCAGAGGAAGTGGCGGAGGCTGGTACAGTTACATTATTTAAAAGACAACTGAATGGATATATGAATAGGAAAGGTTTAGAGGGATATGGGCCAAGTGCTAGCAAATGGGACTAGCTTAGGTTCGGATATCTGGTCAGTATGGACCGAAGGGTTTGTTTCCATGCCATACATTTCTATGACTCCAAATGTTCCGCTCCCGGGAATGGAAATTAAAGCCACAAACGTCTGACTCAGAGAGGAGAGAACTACAGATACACTTCATGTTCCCTCTACAATGACCTGATTATAGTAAGAATTCCTCAAAGCATTCTGTGGATTAACAAAGTGAACGATAAGATCCTATGTTAAATGTTTCTCTGAGATTATCAATGAGTTATTTATACATATAAAATATTTGATTATGTTGTTGCCAGTAAACAGCTGAGGCATGTTGTTTAAAGCAGATAGTCTATCTCTGAGACTAAGAGGGGATTCCATTAATATAATATTATCACTCCATTAATATAATATAATGGATCACTCTAGGCAATCACAGGTAAAAAATTCTTAATAGGGCACTGACTCGTCTTGGCACGCAGTTGAAAATATTACAAATTTTGTAAGAAGGAGACAAAATACAGCATGTAGGGATTTAATAATAATTGCAGAACTGTACCATCACACATATAACAAAATCCAAAGAAGTAACAAAGATTGTGCTTTGTGCACACAAAACAGTGCAAGAGCTCCAAATTTAAACCTGTGCCTTGTTTGGTGGGCCCTTACAAGGAATGCAAACATAACTGAGGAGTAAAATGGCTCTCACCTCCCTTCTGAATCCCACAAACTTTCCACTAACGTCCCCCAAGTAGTCCGTTGCATGGAAAGTATGTGAGATAAGATAAAGTGTCACATAAATAGAAACCTTTCCTTATCTGGCAGATACAATTCACTTCAGCCATATGAAAGATCAGAATCCCTCAGCTAATTACATGCAACAATGGCATAAACATTATTTAATAAAAGATTATTATGATTTCATCCGAAAGCCACATAAACATCTTAATGAGTCCCCTCTGCTATTTTTCATTGCTCAATGGATTTGGAAAGGAATTTTCCAGCTTTATTTCCCAATAGCTTGCTTGTATTTTTTAAAATTAATTTTCTACTTCTTCTGGTAGGTCACCTAGCTTTTAGATGGGATGGGGAGTGTAGATACCATATTGTGTAAAGCATTACACTAGTCCAGGACAAACAGGACTATCACTAGTAGTTTTTTTTTCTTGTCTTTATACAAGACAGTGAGCACTAACAGATTATTTGACCATGAGGACAAATATAGCTACATATACAGACCTCATCAATAAGTATCCACTCATACTTCTAAGCAAGAGTCAGCGCTAAGTGACTGGGGCCAGACCCTGCCTGTTAAGCTTTTCATCTCTATAGTTTTTGGGACCCTACCACTGGCATCTATTAATGCAGGCTGGCCACTATACCTGAGATCTTTCTTAGTGTCACCCTCATGTGCAACATCAGACTCCCAGGCCTGTCGATTTCAGAAACAATGTGGGAAATTCATTTCTCTGAGATCTTGCATCAAATTGGCCAATGAAAACTCAGAGGGTGGGATTACTATTAGTGCTTATTTTTCCCCAGCACCCATGGTGTGTGTGTGTGTGTGCAGGTGTGAGACACAGTGAGAGACACAAAGTGCACGAGTCTTTATTCAATTTCCACCACCAGGAAGATAGGAAAACACCCGAGTGGCCAGTGACAAGCACTGCCCTTTTTTTTGGTTATATTTTTTTTCCTGTGGAGAAGCAATTTTATTTATTTAAGGTTCTGGTTACATCTGTCCACCAGGACTCCCTGATTGGTCCAGGTTAACAACCCCAATGAATGATCTCACAGTCAATGAGATCTACTTGACCATGGTTCCAATCACTACAGATAGTAAGTGGCTTCTTGAAGCTGGAGGGGCAAAATGAAGTATCCTCCTTCACTCCATTTTGGAAGATTAATAAAATTGTTGCCGGGCCACCACTGGGAATGGGGAAACAGGGCAATTGGCAGGGTTATACCCAGTGCAACGTGGACCTCTAAGCTTACTTAGAGATCTGGTCCATGGGGTCTGCTGTGATAAGGCTACCTCCTGCCAGCTAAATTGTGCCCAATTGTATCCAACTATGAGGGAGACAACTTACCAGGGGTTTGCAGTGGGGCCCAGGAGTCTGGCACAGAGCGGTTCTTGTTGCACAGAAGGGAAGGAGGGAAAGGAGGAGAGTGTTAGTCATTGGGGACTCAATAGTTCGTGGGTCAGATAGAAGGTTTGTTGGGAACGAACAAAACTCACGGTTGGTGTGTTGCCTCCCAGGTGCCAGGGTCCTTGATGTCTCGGATCATATCTTTGGGGTCCTGGAGGGAGAGAGTGGCCAGCCTCAAGTCATGGTCCGTGTAGGTACTAATGACATAGGTAGAAAGTCGGATAGGGATGTAAGGCAGGATATCAGGGAGCTAGGGTGGAAGCTGAGAGCTAGAACACAGAGTTGTTATCTCTGGTTTGTTACCTGTGCCACGTGATAGCGAGGCAAGGTAATGAAGAGATATCAGCTGAACACATGGCTACAAGGATGGTGCAGGAGGGAGGGTTTCAGGTACTTGGATAATTGGGGCTCATTCTGGGGAAGATTGCACCTCTACAAACAGGACGGTCTTTACTTGAACCAGAGAGGTACTAATATCCTGGATTGAAAATTTTCTGGTGCTATTCGGGTGGGTTTAAATTAGCTCAGCAGAGGGATGGGAACGTGAGGTGTAGTTGCAGTGCAGAGGGGAATGAGAGTAGGGAGGACAGAGACAGGATTTCAGGGTCACAGGAATGTGCTGGCAGACAGCAAGCTGGTTTGAAGTGTGTCTACTTCAACGCCAGAAATATCCGAAATAAGGTAGGTGAGCTTGCAGCATGGATAGGTACGTGGGACTTCGATGTTGTGGCCATTTCAGAGACATGGATAGAGCAGGGTGAGGAATGGATGTTGCAGGTTCCAGGGTTTAGACCTTTCATTAAGAACAGGCAAGGCGGTAAAAGAGGGGGAGGTGTGGCCTTGTTAGTCAAGGATAATATACCAGTGGCTGAAAGAGCTTTTGCTGAGGACTCGTCTACTGAGGCAGTGTGGGCTGAGGTTAGAAACAGGAAAGGAGAGGTCACACTGCTTGGAGTTTTTTATAGGCCTCCGCAGAGTTCCAGAGAGGTGGAAGAGAGGATTGGCAAAGTTATTCTGGACAGGAGTGAAAGGAACACGGTGGTCATTATGGGGGACTTTAACTTCCCCAACATTGACTGGAAATGCTATAACTCGAGTATGTCCGATGGATCAGCTTTTGTCCACTGTGTACAGGAAGGTTTCCTGACACAGTATGTCGAAGAGCCGACAAAAAGAGAGGCCACACTGGATCTGGTGTGTGGTAATGAACCAGGCCAGGTGTTTGATGTAGTTGTAGATAAGCACTTTGGAGACAGTGACCATAATTCAGTTACGTTTAGTTTAGCGATGGGAAGGGACAAGTACATGCCACAAGTCAAGATTTACCAATGGGGCAAGGACAATTATAATGCGATTAGGCAAGAATTAGGATGCATAGAATGGGGTAGCAAAATGCAGGGGATACAGACAATGGAAATGTGGACCTGGTTTAAAGAACAGATATTGCGTGTCCTTGATAGGTATGTCCCTGTCAGGCAGGGAGGAAGTGATAAGGTAAGGGAACCGTTGTTACCACAGAAATTGCATCTCTTGTTAAGCAGAAGAAGGAGACTTATGTGTTTATGAGGCAAGATGGTTCAGATGAAGTGATGGAGAGTTACAGATCAGCTAGGAAGGATTTAAAGAGAGAGTTAAGAAGAGTGAAGAGAGGACACATGCAGTCTTTAGCAAATAGAATAAAGGACAACCCTAAAGCTTTCTATAGGTACGTGAGGAATAAGAGGATGACTAGGATAGGAATACAGCCAGTCAAAGACAGAAATGGGAAATTGAAGGTGGACCCTGTGGAGATCGGAGAGGTGCTAAATGAATATTTCTCATAGGTTTTCACTCAGGAACAGGAGAATATTGTAGAGGAGAATAATGAGGTGTGAGATATTAGACTAGAAAGGATTGAAGTTAGTTATGAACAGGTGCTATCAATTCTAGAAGGAGTGAAAGTAGACAAGTCCCCTGGGCCAGATGGGATCTATCCGAGGATTCTCTGGGAAGCTAGGGAGGAGATAGCAAAGCCTTTGGCTTTGATATTTGAGTCATCATTGTCTACAGGTTTAGTACCAGAGGACTGGAGGATTGCAAATGTTGTGCCCTTGTTCAAGAAGGACAGTGGAGATGACCCAGGTAATTATAGACCAGTGAGCCTTACTTCTGTTGTAGGAAAGGCTTTGGAAAGGATTATAAGAGATGAGATTTACAATCATCTAGCAAGCAACAATTTGATTTCAGATAGTCAACATGGTTTCATCAAGAGCAGGTCAAGTCTCACAAACCTCATTGAGTTTTTTGAGAAGGTGACCAAGCATGAAGGTGAAGGTAGGGCAGTTTTCGTGGTATACATGGAGTTCAGTAAAGCCTTTGATAAGGTTCCACGTGGTAGGCTGTTGGAGAAAATGCAGAGGCATGGAATTGAGGGTAATATAGCAGTTTGGATTAGAAACTGGCTTTCTGAAAGAAAGCAGTGAGTAGTGTTTGATGGAAAATATTCAGCCTGGAGTCCGGTTACTCGTGGTATGGCACAAGGATCTGTTTTGGGACCACTATTGTTTGTCATTTTTATAAGACACAGGCATAGGTGGATGGATTAGTAAATTTGCAGATGACACTAAAATCGGTGGAGTATTGGACAGTTTAGAAGAATTTTACAGATTGCGGGGGGCGTAAGTAACTGCAGGATTGGACTGAGAGGTGGCAAATGGAGTTCAATGCAGCTAAATGTGAGGTAATGCACTTTGGGAAGAATAACAGGAAGGCAGGGTACTGGGTCAATGGAAAGATTCTTGGTAGTGTGGATATGCAGAGGGATGTTGGAGTCCATGTACATGGATTCCTGAAAGTTGCTACCCAGGTGGATAGTGCTGTTAAGAAGGCATACGGTGTGTTAGGTTTCATTTGTAGAGAAATTGAGTTCCAGAGCCACAATATTATGCTGCAACTATACAAAACGTTAGTGCGGCCACACCTGGAATATTGTGTACAGTTCTGGTCACCATATTTCAGGAAGGATGTGGAAGCATTGGAGAAGGTGCAGAGAAAATTTACCAGGATGTTGCCTGGTCTGGAAGGATGGTCTTATGAGGAAAGGCTGAGAGACTTGGGTCTGTTCTCAATGGAAAAAAGAAGGCTAAGAGGAGATTTGATAGAGGCATACTAGATGATCAGAGAATTAGATAGGGTAGACAGTGAAAGTCTTTTTCCTAGGATGACAATGTCATCTTGTACGAGGGGACATAACTACAACTTGAGGGGTGATAGATTTAAGACAGATGTCAGAGGCAGGTTCTTTACTCAGAGAGTAGTAAGGGCGTGGAATGCCCTGCCTGTCAATGTAGTTAACTCAGCCACATTAGGGAGATTTAAACAATCGTTGGATAAGTGCATGGATGATGATGGGATAGTGTAGAGGGACGAGCTGAGAATAGTTCACCGGTCGGCACAATATCGAGGGCCAAAGGGCCTGTTCTGCACTAATTGTTCTATGTTCTATGGTCTGGGATAACCCATTGGTTTGATAACTGGTAAAATCCCTGTATCACTTTTCTCTACAAGATCCTAAACATTTAGATCACATATAGGCACCAACCTGTACATCCTCCAATATGGGCCAGAAACCCTTCTCCAATGAGCTGCTGGCCAATCAGAGACTGGCAGTTCTCTAGTACCGGGGGTGCCAAGAAAGTGCTGGTAGTAAATGGGGCATAGCTTGAGGATCACTGATGGAATCCCAGATAAAGGTGTGAGAGTGGGACGGAGGTCATGGGGAGGAAAGCAGAGGGATAAGAAGTAGAATCCTGCAAGGGCATCTCTCCTGATTCAATCAGGCATAAAATGTCCAAGGATGAAGGCTCCCTAGTAAGCCACTGCAAACCCATCCAACAAGACTTGCTGTGTGTCTTCCCCAACTCATTGCTCACAGCTAGATAAAAACTAGCTGCAGCAGGAACCAACTGTTCTGGGCTATGATGGCCTTAAGTGACCTCCACGAAGGAATGCCATCTGCAAGACTTCCAGCCCTTGAGAGGCAGGCAAGAGAGTCACGGGATCTCCAATTCTACCCATGATTTGGCAATTGTGGACTGGAGGGAACCACTTGCTGATAAACCAGTGTCAGAGCAGTATGAAGCTTATAAAGAGCAGATAGAGTGTTGCAAACAAATTTGTTCTGACAAAGAAAATGGCTGGGAATGCAAAAGCTAAACTCACCTCAAGAACACATAGTTGAGGAAGGCAAAAAAGGAAAACTTATATCACATACTATGCACTTGATACTACAGAAAGCCTGCATGAGAACAGAAAGTTAAGGGCAATAATTAAAAAGGAAATTAGAAAAGCATTAAAAAATATTGGCAAGTCAAACAGAGGAACACCCAAAGGTGTGCCATAAGTACACAAAGAGGGAGAGTGTGGATAATTAAAAGCAGAGCTGGTTTGAGACCAAAGGGGTGATTTACGTATGAAGGTGAAAACTTGATTCTTAAAGAGGGAAATAACATAGACATTGTACTTAGGGAAAAAGAATTAACATGTCGGACAATATAAATCCAGGACTGAATTTTGCCGCAAGAATGAGGATCTTGTCCCAGGGAAGAAGAGATGGAGCTGTTGCCACTCAGCTGAGAAGTGGGGTAAGGGAGATGATGCTGGAGAAGGTGATGCAGTCACAGTCAGTCACAACATCTTTCCTATAGCAGGGAGACCAGAATTGAATGCAATATTCCAACAATGGCCTAACAATGCCCTGTACAGCTGCAACATGACCTCCTAACTCCTGTGCTCAATACTCTGACCACATCCATCCAGATGGAACACATCCATCCAGATGGAGTGGGCAGTGTGACGTGAGTGCATCATACATTGCTTATCCTATGACCATGACATATGACTCAGTGTTAATGTGAGACTGGTAGAAAAGAGCCATGTCCACCAATCACTGGCAAAGGCTTGTAAATAGCATTGCTTGTCTTAGCCATGGCAGTATTTTATGAAGGGTACCAATTCATCTCAGGTGACTCCTCAATTCAACTCCCCGTTATTGTCCACATGGAAACTCATTTCAAATATATTGCTCAGCCTTTTAAAAATTATATAGAAACATATTTTTTTTTAAACTCCTCATGGAGATCTAATATAATTAAGATATATCACATCAGTGAGTCCCACCCTGACTTTCCTTGAAAATGGAGTCACAGGTAGATAGGATAGTGAAGGAGGTGTTTGGTATGCTTTCCTTTATTGGTCAGAGTATTGAGCACAGGAGTTGGGAGGTCATGTTGCAGCTGTACTGGGCATTGTTAGGCCATTGTTGGAGTATTGCATTCAATTCTGGTCTCCCTGCTATAGGAAAGATGTTGTGAAACTTGAAAGGGTTCAGACAAGATTTACAAGGATGTTGCCAAGTTTGAATGGTTTGAACTACGGGTAAAGGCTGAATAGGCTGTAGTTATTTTACCTGGAGCAGTGAAGGCTGACGGGTGACTTTATAGATATTTATGAAATCATGAGAGGCATGAATAGGGTAAATAGCTAAGGTCATTTCTCCAGCAGGGGGGAGTCTAAAGGGCATAGGTTTAAGGTGAGAGAGGAAATTAAGGAGCAACTTTTTCACACAGAGATTGGTGCTTGTATGGAATGAGCTGCCAGAGGAAGTGGTAGAGGCTGGTACAATTGCAATATTTAAAAGGTATCTGGATGGATGTATGAATAGGAAGGATTTAGACGGATATGGGCCACATGCTGACAAATGGGACTAGATTAATATATCTAGTCAACATGGAGAAGTTGGACTGAAGGATCTGTTTCCATGCTGTAGAGCTCTTTGACTCTATCTCCTCACCTTTGCACCAAATCCCTCTTAAAATAATTTTAGAGAAGGGCACATGAGATTTAGAGATAATTTGTCCTGCATCTGCGGGATCTTAGCCCTTTTAGTTTTCTGAACATGTCCAATAGTAAAACTGAGACAAGGAGTGAATCTCATGGTTCCAACTCTATAATTTGATTTGATTAATTATTATCACATGTACCTAGGTACAGTGAAAAGCTTTGTTTAACATGCAATATCATACTATATAAAATGCATAAACGTAATAGAACAGAGCAAGGAACACAATGTTATGGCTGCAGAGAACGTATACAAGGAACTAGGATAACATTAGATACTTTTACTTATTTCAGTATTCTTCAAGTGCAGATTTAGCCAAAAAGCATCTACTCATCAGATACACTTTCGGTTCAGTTCAATAATCCCTGTCCCCTTAACTACTGTGCTTTCCTAAAACAACAGGATTGGGGGCATATTCCAATCAGGATAGCACTCCCAACTTCAGCTGTATAGGAGAGTTTTATGATTGCAAATCTAATACTCCTGCTACTGTTGTTTCTTGACATGAAGTTGCGATGTTTCTAAGCACAAGGAAGGATTATATATTTTTCTCTTGGTCACATAGAGTAACATTTGTGACTTTCATAACACTTGTCTGAGGGGGAATCCAACATGGAAAGGTCTGGGAAAGATGGGCATAGATTTGTAGAGTAAAACAATATAATCCACTAATGTAAAGTAAATAATCACAGAACATTTGTCCCAGGAGTTCCTCAGCTAACATTCAAAGACTATCTACGTTCAGTTCCATCAACAATGGCCTTTGCTCTGTCACAGTTCTCAATTCTGCAGAAAATGAAACACCTGCAGCAAGACCTTCACAGCATCTTGATAACTAGTAAGTCAACATCTTCACCAGATTAGTTTCAAAAATGATTTGGGACTCCAACTGATCTTGGCCTGTATCATGCCTGAGCAGCTAAGAGGCCCAGTTTGGGTAAGTTTGGAATCAGATCTGTGAGCCTATGGGAGGAACAAGGGTCTCCTATAAAAACAATCTTAGGCAGCTGCCATCATGGGATATCCCCACTTACTCTGATTACCACCTTTCAATTCACACTTACATTACTACTGACTCAGTTCCCCAATAATAAGAGGCCAAATTTCATTCGGAAGGATAATCAATGCATGACAGCTCACCAGTGCAGTGCCAGTGAGACCTCAAAATTAAGGTCAGCTCAAGCTCAGGCTGCCAGTTAGTTACCAGAAAACCAAAAGGGACCCTAAAAAGCAAGATCCCTGCCTGGGAATATTAATCCTTTCTGGGTATGTTGTTTTCTTGCAAGTTATTGATTTTTGGCTTTGTAGACATCTCCAAATTTTGTATGGTGCCTAAGGGACATGGGGCAGGTTTTAAAGAGCTGAATATTGGGCTCTGACTCAACAGACCTTCAGTAATAATGGCACGCTGTAACGCCTGAGAGACTGATTGATTGATTTACTGTGACGTGTACCAAAGTACAGTGAAAAGCTTTGTTTATGAACAGCGCAGGCAGATCATAGTACGCCAGAATGTACAGATCAAAAAGACTTAGACGTAGGAATACAGGTTACATTGCTTTCTGAGGCTAGAGAGTCCATTCATCAGTCTAATAACGGCTGGGAAGAAGCCTTTCCTGAACCAGCTGGTGCGTGTGTTCAGGCTTCTGTCTGACAGAAGTGGTTGTAGGAGATCATTACCAGATTCCGATGGGTCTTTGATGATGTTGGCAGCCTTTCAGCAGCAGTGAACAGTGTACATGGAGTCCATGGATGGAAGGTTGCTTCTGTGATGGTCTGGGCCTTGCACACTACCTCCTGTAGTTTCTTACAGTCCTGGGCAGAGCTGTTGCCATACCAAGTTGTTATGCACACGGAGCGTTTGCTTTCAATGATGCATCTGCAGAAGTTGCTGAAGATGCTAATGGACTTGCCAAATTTCCTGAGCCACCTGAGGAAGAAGAGGCATTGTTGTGCCTTCTTGACCATCTCATCTATATTGTCGGTTATCGTCACTCCGAGAAATTTGACACTCTCCACCCTCTCAACCACAATTCCGTTCACGTAGATGGAGGCATGTTCTCCTCCTTTCCTTCTGAAGTCAATGATCAGTTCTTTAGTTTTGCCAATGTTGAGAGAGAGGTTGTTCTCATTGCACCACATCACCAAGGCCACCAAGTTCTTGGATAACACAAGTTCCAGCAGCCTGATTTGCTTATAACGTGATCGAGGAATTAAGGAATGGTATGTTCAAGAATGCTTACCTCTATTTACAACAGCGCAATGCCAGCAGTGACTCATTCTGCGCATGCGAGTGACAAAAATGTTAGCAAGTGATAAGACTGCATGTTGTGAATGCAGAAGAAAAGCTACAACACTGGAAGAGAATCTAGACATTGTAAAGCATTTTGAGCACAAGGAGAGAATATGTGAAATAGCTTGCTTAATAGGAATGAGGGAGTCTACCTTACACACCAATGATGACCCTCTGTCCCTGCACTAACAACTTTTTTTAATGTACTCTGTTAAATTTGCTTTTGTTTCATTGATAAATATGATTTATACCTTCATTCAGGCTCTGTTATACTTTGTATTGGACTTTTGGGGGATTTTTGAGTGATTGTGAGTGATATTTTTTGCTGGTCTGCCCAAACCCCCATTTTCCCATAGGCCCCATTATTTATATTAAGCAATTTTCTATTAAGTGGGGTTTCGCTAGAACGCAACTGAAGCAGTATAGAAGAACTACCTGTATATCCCTTCTGTATTTTGATCTGTTGTTGTTAGATGTCCATCCTACTACAGTGGAGTTGTCACCAAACTTATGGATGGCATTCATTTGGAATTTGGCAACATAATCATGGGTGTACAGGGAATTCACTAGGGGGCTGAGTACACATCCATTTTTTTTTGGGGGGGGGTGAATGTCCAGTGTTGAGTGTTATTGTGGAGGAGGTGCGGTTACCCATCTTCAATGATTGCTGTCTGAGTCAGTCATAGAGATGTACAGACAGAAACAGGCACTTTGGTCCAACAACATGCCGACCAGATATCCCAACCCAATCTCGTCCCACCTGGCACATATCCCTCCAAACCCATCCTATTCATATACCCATCCAGATGCCTTTTAAATGTTGCAATTGTACTAGCTTCCACAACATCCTCTGGCAGCTCATTCCATACATGCACCACCCTCTGCGTGAAAACGTTGCCCTTAAGTCTCTTTTATATCTTTCCCCTCTCACCCCAACCCTATGTCCTCTAATTCTAGACTGCCCCAACCCAGGGAGAGACTTTGTCTATTTATCCTATCCATGCCCCTCATGTTTTCATAAACCTCTATAAGGTCATCTCTCAACCTCCGACACTCCAGGGAAAGCAGCCCGAGCCTATTCAACCTCTCCTTATAGCTCAAATCCTCCAACCCTGGCAATAGCCTTTTCTGAACCCTTTCAAGTTTCACAACATCCTTCCAATAGGAAGATCAGATTTGCACGCAATATCCCAAACGGCTAACCAATGTCTTATACAGCTGCAACATGACCTCCCAAATCCTGTACTCAATACTCTGACCAATAAAGGAAAGTGTACCAAACGCCTTCTCAACTATCCTATCTACCTGTGGATCAGAAAGTTAAGGATTCAGTTATAAAGGGCAGAATCAAGACCAATGTCAGAGTTTTGAGATTAGTCTGGAGTAGATAATGGTGTTCAAGGCGGAGCTGCAGTCAATGAACGGTGAGTCTGACATATAAATCCTTGATGTCCAGATGTTCCAGGGATGATTGCAGACCTCGATATATGGCATCCAATATGGACCAGACACGTCAGTAAGCAAATTGTAGTGAATCAAAGCAGGCCTGTGAGACTGGAGTTGATACGGGACATGACCAGCCTCCTGAAACACTTCATGATTATTGAGGTAAGAACCACTGGTCGGTAAGACTCTGGATGTAATATCACGGTTTGGTTGTTTTTGTTATATCACATTAAAGAAGTTATACTGATTGGATCACACCTTATTCTGAGTGGTGGCCTTTGAAATGGTCATTTATTGTGGTAACTCCTACTGGTAAGATCTCAGCTTCCACCTTAACATAGGCAAGATTTCATCAAATGATCCTCTGCCTCCACACGTTTTTGATTTTCCACCCTCTGCGAAATATCTGCAAAGTTTACAAAGTCCTCTAGAGTCGGGCCTACATGGGAGGAGAACAGGAACACAAGATTCCCGCTTTGAGACAATACCCGGATGAAGGGGTGGGGCCTCGGTCTGAATGACGGCGCCCCAGGGGAAGGGGCGGGGCCTCGATTAGATTTACAGTGCCCAGATGAAGGGGCGGAGAATCAGACGAAACGACGGTTCCCCAGGATGAAGGGGCGGGGCCTCGAGCTGGCTGACGGTGCCCCACATAAAGGGGCGGGCCCTCTATTTTGACCTATAGTGCCCCTGGGCCACGGGTTGACGGTATTCCGGAGGAAGAGGCGGATCCTCGGGCTGGCAGTGCCACGGTTGAATGGGCGGGGCTTCGAGCTGACCAACTGTGCCCGGTTGAAGGGGCGGACAACGGGCTGACTGACAGTGCCCGGATAGAGGGGCGGGGCATCAGGCTGAGCGTGCCCCTGGTGAAGGGGCGGGGCCTCAGGTTGACATCGGGCTGACTGACAGTGCCCGGATAGAGGGGCGGGGCATCAGGCTGAGCGTGCCCCTGGTGAAGGGGCGGGGCCTCAGGTTGACATCGGGCTGACTGACAGTGCCCGGATAGAGGGGCGGGGCATCAGGCTGAGCGTGCCCCTGGTAAAGGGGCGGGGCCTCAGGTTGACATCGGGCTGACTGACAGTGCCCGGATAGAGGGGCGGGGCATCAGGCTGAGCGTGCCCCTGGTAAAGGGGCGGGGCCTCAGGTTGACATCAGGCTGACTGACAGTGCCCGGATAGAGGGGCGGGGCATCAGGCTGAGCGTGCCCCTGGTAAAGGGGCGGGGCCTCAGGTTGACATCGGGCTGACTGACAGTGCCCGGATAGAGGGGCGGGGCATCAGGCTGAGCGTGCCCCTGGTAAAGGGGCGGGGCCTCAGGTTGACATCGGGCTGACTGACAGTGCCCCGGTTGAAGTGTCAATAAAGTTGTCTTTGAAAGCGGCAGCAAGATGGCGGCCAACATGTTGAAGGTTGCCATGGGGAGCCGGGCCTTCAGCTCGGGCATCGGGGACGCCCTCTGGAAGCTCGGCCGTCTCAACCACGTAGCGATCGCGGTGCCGGGGGTGGAGAAGGCCCGCTGCTTTTACCGGGACGTTCTAGGGGCCCAGGTGAGCGAGCCGGTGCCCTTGGCCGAGCACGGGGTCGTCACCGTTTTTGTCGAGCTGGGCAACACCAAGCTGGAGCTGCTGGAGCCGCTGGGCCCTGACAGCCCGATCCGCGGCTTCTTGAATAAACACCGAGACGGCGGCCTGCACCACATCTGCATCGAGGTGGATCGACTGTCTGCCGCCATCCAGCGGCTCCGGGAGCTCCATATCCGCACCCTGAGTCCCGAAGCTCGGATCGGAGCCCACGGCAAACCCGTCATCTTCCTCCATCCCAAAGACTGCGGCGGGGTCCTGGTGGAGCTGGAGGAGGCCTGAGGAGGACTGGGACGGGGCTCTGGCAGTGAAATAAAACCCTGTTTCCCCCTCCTTAGCCCAACCTCGGGACCACCTGAAACTGCCCCAAACTCGGGCTGAGGGCTGTGACCTTCTCTGTAAAGGCCACTTAGCAGCAGATATCAACCGCGAGCGATTTGTTCGGATAACCAAGACTAATGAGGGACTTCGCCTGCGTCTTGTTTCTAAACTGCCTTCGACTAAAAACCGAAATTAGTGACGGCCAGCTCCCGTTCGCCAAACCTCTAAAGGATCAGGAGTTAATGGTGCTGAGTGAAAGCAGGGAAGGAGGGTTGAGATATTTTCTCCATGTCCCCTGCTCACTTCCTTGTCCCTTTATCTGGGCACCTCTACACTTAAACTTCAGATACTATTAATTCCTTTCGGCATTATTGAAGGCTAGGGATGGGTGATATTTGATTTATTGTGTTCAGTTTTCCATTCTTCTGCCTTGAGACGACTTAAATGTTGAATCGACATTCTAAAGTAACTTTAGGATACTCCTCCCTAGATACTTATTTGTGAGGCTAAATCATGATCGTACTCTGCCAGATCACAAATTCAGGTGAAAACGGCCCTTTGCCACAGTTTTGCTTGTTCAAGGTCTCAGCTCAGTTAGAAATGATTTCTGCCTCTGTGTCAAAGGCTTTTGTGTTCAAGCTTTGCACCAAGTCATAAGCACATAATTAAGCCTGGGAGTTTCAGTGCAGTTCTGGTGACTGCTGCTGCTGCCTTTCAGGTAAACCAAGGTCTATTTCAACAATTGGAGGTAAAATCATCTACTGTTTAAAAGAAGTAGTGAGTTCTCATAGATGTACTGGGGCCAATATTTACCCAGCAACTGGCAACACTACACCAGATTAGATGGTCATTATCTAGTTTTTGTTTTAGAGATCAGGCTGCATACAAATTTGGTGCCACATGTCATACATTGCACCAGCAACTTCAAAATATATATCTGTGATATACTTTGGGATGCCATGAATTCTCAAAAAGCACTATAGAAATGCAGAATGGCAGCCCATCATTTTCCTATTTAATTGATTATTAAATGTGGCTGGTGTTCTGAACTCAGTGATGCTCTGTTCTATTCTAGCTCCAGCTGTCTGCTTGACTTTACTTCCTCAGTCTCTCTAATTTGGAGTAAGTGAATCCCACCAGGAATGTCTACCTGCAGCCTAATCAGTGATCGGTATCAACATTTTCTGTTCATTTTGTTCTTCATCTTTAATTGTAAATGTTTTTCCTCAAATATTCTCAAACGTTTTCCAAGTACTAATGGGTCGTAATGTTAATTCCTGGTAAAATTAATCTGATTTTTGTTGGATCTGAGGTTTCCCGTGTCATTTTTGAGTATGCCTAGTGCTGCATATGATATACTTGTATACTTTCTGATTGAGCTGGGTTTAGACCCTGACATGGTGCTAGAATGAGGGATATGCCATGAGTTTGGAGATTGTAGTGGTGTACAGTTCTGCTGATGGCTCATAGCACTTGGTTTTGATTTGTCTTGAAGTGTTCTAAATCAATCCCCATTCAAAGCAGTAGTAGCACCAGTGCACTCATGTGCAGAGAGAACCTTTGTCTTCACAAGGATGGTGCAATGGTCAATACTACTAATACTACTGTAGACAGAACTCTCTACAACTGTTAGATCAATAGAAATTAAGTTGTGTTTCTCATCAGTCTTGTTCATTCTCCTGTTATCTGCCTGCTGGATTTGTGGCAAGTTTTGAGTCACACCGCATGGAAACAGACCCTTCAGTCCAACCAGTACATGCTGACCATAATCCAAATTAAACTTTTCCCATCTACCTCTTTCTGGCCCCTATGTCTCCAAACATTTCCTATTCATGTACTTACCCAAAGTCTTTTAAACATTGTAACTGCGCCCACATCCACTATAGAGTCATAGGGATATACAGCATGGAAACAGACCCTTTGGTCCAACTCATCCTTGCCAACCAGATATCCTATATAAATCTAGTCCCATTTGCCAGCATTTGAGCCGTATCCCTCAACTCTTTCTATTCATATGTCCATCCAGATGCCTTTTAAATGTTGTAATTATACCAGCCTCCACTTTCCTCTGGTAGCTCATTCCATACACACCCACTCTGTGTGAAAACATTGCCCCTTAAGGTTCCTTTTAAATCTTTCCCTTCTCACCTTAAACCTATGCTCTTTAGTTTTGGAATCCCCCACCCCAGGGAAAAGATCTTGCCTATTTACCCTATCCATGCCCCTCATGATTTTATAAAGCTGTAGAAGGTCACCCGTCAGCCTCCGATGATCCAGGGAAAACAGCCCCAGCCTATTCAGCCTGTCCAAATAGCTTAAGTCCCCCAACCTTAACACCATTCTTGTAAATCTTGTCTGAACCCTTTCAGGTTTCACAATATCCTTCCTATAGTAGGGAGGCCAGAGTTGCACACAGTACTCCAAAAGTGGCTGAACTAATGTCCAGCCGCAACAACTTGAGCAACAGAGACAGCAACTTTGAACATTCACTGCTGGATCGGACAGCAGTATAAGTCACTTCCTCTGGAAGTTCATTCCACACACGAACCATTCACTGCGTGAAAACAAAAATGCCCCTTTTTTAAAAAAATCTTTCTCCTCTTACTTGAAAAAAATGCCCCGAGTCTTGAAATCCCCACCCTACGAGAAAGTAACCTGTCATTCAACTTATCTATGACCCTCATGATTTTATAAACCTCTATAAAGTCACCCCTCAACCACCAATGCTCCATGAAAAATATCCACTAATTGTCACCCTTTTAACTCAAGCCCTCGATTCCTGGCAACATCCTTGTATATATTTTCTGAACTCCTTCCAGTTTAATCGTATCCTTCCTATAAGAGGGTGACCAGAATTGGGCACAGTACTCTAGAAGACGCCTCACTGATGTCCTGTACAACCTCAACATGACATCCCAACTCCTATACTCAAAAGGTCTGAGCAATGAAGACAAGGTATGTCCTTCAGGATTTTCCCAGCTTAGTTAGCAGTGCTGCTATCAAGCCACTGTTGATGGATATTGAAACTCCTGCACCTCACCTCCTTTCCTCAACGTTCTGTGCGGGAATGCCCGAAACATCGATTCTCCTGCTCCTCAGACGCTGCCTGACCTGCTGTGCTTTTCCAGCACTGTACTCTCGACTGATCTCCGGCATCTGCAGTCCTCACTTTCTCCCATTCTGTGCCCTTGCCTTGATGTTTATTTCAGATTTATATAAATAGTAAAATTTGAATTCATATCTCCAGGTTATTAGCATACTCATCTGCATTGCTATTCCAGTAAGATAACCACTTTGCTACTCTAGTTGTCTCCTGTACACTCTCATGCCAAAAATGGATGGATTCAATTGTGGTTACAAATGACATTATTTGGTTGGTCTGTTTATTGGCCTGATGTACAATATCTACCAAAGAAATCGGTAAATTACTGAAGAGCGTGTGATAATGTGGCTATAAACCATTGTCTCAACACTGAGCAGATGTAGATTATGAAGACGACTACTTTTTCAGCTCTAATATCAAGTTCACGTTGCTCTGCACGGAAATCTATACCATGTCAGTTGGTCAGATCTTGTGCAAATCTAAATTGGCCTGTTGGTTAGTGCCTAATTCAGGGAAAAGAACTGGCATACTTACTCAAATAACTCTTAAGTAAAATTGAATGAAAATGCCATACAAAGTGGGTAACCTAAATTGCACCCAGGTGTGTAAATCATGGCTGATTTTCCTCAACTATTCCACTGTATTTCAAATGGCCTGGGAAGCAATACCAGTTTGATGTTGATGTTAACAATCCATCTAACAGCCCTAAAAGCTTCCAACTCCAAATGAACCAAAACTCATCCTGTCATCTCAGTAATTTATGTAAAATGGGAACAATTTGTATTGATACTGTGCCTTTTCAGGCTTCCAGCAGATAAAATAGTTTAGAAGTGTAGGCCCTGCAGAGTCATATGATTTTAATACTAGAATAAATATTTTAAAAGCAGATTAGGTGCGAGATGTGATTGTGGTGCAGTGAATATTAATGTAATTAATATAGACTTTAATGTATTGGTAACATTTATATGGATTGAGCTGCCAGAGGAAGTGGTGGGATTACAACATTTTAAAGGATGGGTACATGGATAGGAAGGGTTTAGAGGATATGGATCAAATACTGGCAAATGGGATTAGATTAATTTAAGATAGCTGTTTGTCATGGATGAGTTGGTATGAAGGGTCTATTTCCATGCTTTCAGCTCTATGACTCTATATTTACTAACATTGACCAATACCGTATCAGAGTTGCAATGGACTGATTGCACTGATGGGCAGTAGCTAACTCAGTTCAGTATTTTTCCAGTCAGATCTCCGCTCTTGTTTGCCACCATCCAGAACTCTTACTTAATAACTTTGAGATTGCAAATCTGTGCTTTTAGGGGGACTCCAAGAAAAGAATTGTACAGAAACATTATTGATTCTGTTACAAACTAGCTTAACTACAAACCAGACCATCATTTAAATCAGAATAAATATCAACAGAGTAGTAGTTTGAATAATTCCCTTGCCTTCTGACCCCGAGAGAAATTCAGGTCAGAAGTCACAAATGTACCTCCCACTTCTCTCGCAAAGATGGATTTTTCAGTATTGTAGCATGAACTGAGTAAGAATGGCAATGCCTGTCCCTCACATCATTCCCCTCAGCCCTCAATGCCAATATTTATATTGTAGGATCCTGAGGTTAAGCTAGAGTTAGCCCCATTACCTTGCACAGAAATGGCCCAATTCTGTAAGTGTCAGAGACTCCAGCTTCACCCCATTCCTCTTCAATAAACAGTAACCTTATTCAAACTGAATAGTATTTTGTTTGATACCTTTGTGAAAAAAGGTGATCATATAGCAGTCAGTCAAACGATTCAAGAACATATTCAGAAGAGCATTATTAACTACTCAAAACTGTTGTCAGTAAAAAAACAAAACTCATGGTCTTTTGATAGTTGTGTCAACAAACTTGGGAGTTCAGCCAAACATTCTATTTGTAAAGTCTGTAAAGCTTAATTTATGAAAACCTTTTGAAGTAGCTTGAAATGATGGTCATCCATTGCAATGCTTCAACCATGCAAAGATGGCTCGACTGTTTATCAATGTAAAACTTAACATGGAAGTTCCAAATAGCACATTAATAACAGAGTGCAGAAGAGAGCTCTATTTCCAGTAAAGGACGTACTGTAATGAATTTTAGCACTTCCACAATGCTGGTCATTGGTGACTTCCTTTTAAGAACAAAGCCCTAGGATTGATCACTTATTATTCCTATGGAAACCAAGAGCTGTTTGTATTAAAAACAACTATTTTCCCAGTCACCAATGAAATGAATTGCAGGACAAGATTTCATATTTTAAGGCATTAAATTTAACAAGCAAATTAAAATCCATACAGATGGAGCATTACTTAACAGGCAATTAAAAGAAAAGAGACTTTTGCATAAACTAATTAGTTTAATCAAAATGCCTCATGAAATGTTTTAACTTTGCTGCCCATCCATCAGAAGCATGTGATGTGATCAAATCTCAATGTATTCTCAGTTTCTAGGAAGATCACTTCAGCTTCCATCAAAAATTGTTCCACTCAGCCAGATTATCCCAGCACCAACGTCCACCAGCATAGCCCATCTTGACAATTCCTGCCATCAAGGGTCCTGTTCTCTTGTGCACAGAAAGCCAACGTTAGCAAGCATTCTGCTGAATCATTAACACAAAATCAACCTGCAGTGGTCTTGACACCTGATGCTTCCCTCTAGAGTGGCCATACTCTTTCTTTGTTCCTCTCCAGATCTGAATATCTGACCAAAAAAGTAGCTGTCCATATTTCTGTGCCAAGCTGTCACCTGATTTTTCAATAGTAACAGTTTGGATTCATTGCCTTGTGTCCAGGCAGAATTAGTGTGTGCCTCATTCAGAATGTTCTGCTTTACCTTCAGTTTGAACAGATATTTTAAAACATCCACCTTGTAAAGTTTCACTTTGGAAACCACTATAAGAATAATCATCACTTGTCATGCAGCATCTAATGATGACACGTGGTTGCCAATAATTTCTAACCTTGGAACAGTCTTCCATGTGTCATGGATTGCTGGCCTTACAGGATTCACTCGCACCCACCCACCTCACAGAAAATGTCATATTTCAAGAGGACAGGCTGGGACATTGTTCACTGGAGTATAGGAAGTTGAGAAGTGACCTTGTAGAGATTTTTAAAAGAACAGAGTTTGGATAAGGTGTCTTTTTCCCTAGGGTAGGGAATTTCAAGACTTTGGGGGGGGGGGGTCATATTTTTAAGGTGAGAGGAGAACAATTTAAAGAAGACATGAGGGGCAACCTTTTTTTTACAAAGTGGTTCATGTGTGGAATGAACTTCAAGAGGAAGTGGTGGATGTGGGTACAGTCACAATGTTTAGAAGATGTTTAGATAAGTATATGAATTGGAAATGTTTGGAGGGATATGGGCCAAGTGCAGGGAGGTGGGACTGGTTTAGTTTGGACCTATGGACTGGTTGGACCAAAGGATCTGTTTCCGTGCAGTATGACTATATAAAATGGAGACGGGGAGCCCGGGTCCACCAACACCCTGGAGTCGTTCAGGGAGAGGTGGGCGCCGCAGGGAGTAGAGTGCATTATTCCCCCGTCCAACTCTATTTTGATTTAATCCCTACCCTCCCCTTCACTGTTTTGATCGCACAGCATTGCCCTTTGATGTGAAGGCCAGTGCTTGTCACTGGCCACTCGGGTGTTTTTCCTATCTTCCTGGCGGTGGAAATTGAATAAAGATGTGTGCACTTTGTGTCTCTCACTGTGTCTCACACCTACACATACACACCACGGGTGCTGGGACAAATATATGCACTACTGCAGTTAGGCAGTAGTGTGGAGGGTTAAAAAAAAAATTAAAAATATATATAAATAGGGATTTTTTTCACTGGCCACTCGGGTGAGAGAAAAAAAAGAAAAAATAAATAAACAGGAGTGTGGAGATCACACGAAAAAAATATTAAAAAAGAAAAAAAAATAAATGGAGACGGGCAGCAACATGGAATTGACATCTATTTTCATGTGGGTTCTGCCAAGCATTACACCCAGTGTAAATTGGGTGGCATTTTTACATCTCCTGGCCCTACTTCTAGTCTCCATCCCCCTTACATGGCATTATTCAGCTTCAGCATGGCAAATATCCAGTCTCTGTCTTGGGCTTCATGAAGCCCCATCACTCACTTTTCAAAAAAAAGAACTCTGCCTTTTTAAAGGTTTGCCGTGTGACTCAGCTCCTTGTGTTATTAAATCTGATTCAAAATTGATGACAGCAAAAATATATGATAGTGAAATGATGCAATCGTTTGACAGTAGCTGTCTACCGTGGGATTCTCATCTAAAAGGACAAGGACAGTTGGAAACATGCTCCCCTCTTAGTCACGTCTCACACCCTGAGTGTTTGGCACTGTTCCTGGGTCAAAGCCAGGAGAACTCACCCATCACATTGAGTAGAGAAATTCAAAAATATGTCTCATCACCGCCTTTGCAAAAGAACTGAGATAATACATGTCACCTTGGTAGCAGTGGTGACATTCTGGGAGTGCTTTTTGTTAAATTCGTCCTATAAATTAATTTTTCCCACATCATTTCTTGTTACCAGGAACTACAACAATCTTTGATTCACCACCCCAGGCCCCATCCTCAACCCAGGGAATTTGACATTGATGATAACAGTCCGACGGATTAAGAATCATGTGGAGTATCTTTGTGCTCTTATAGGTGCTTCTCGCCACAGAGCTGTGAAAATACAATAACATGTTAGTAAATAAAGGAGCAGAGTTTCCTATCCCTGTGCAATCAAAATAGATCAGGTGAGCTAAACACATAGTTTAGCAGCATGGTAGTTTAGTGGTTAGTACTGCTGCCTCACAGCACCAAGGACTCAGGTTTGATTCCACTATCAGGCGACTGTGTAAAATTTGCACATTCTCCCTGTGGTCGGTATGGGTTTCCTCCAGGTGCTGGATTAGTGGTGCTGGAAGAGCACAGCAGTTCAGGCAACATCCAACGAGCAGCGAAATCGACGTTTCAGGCGAAAGCTCTTCATCAGGAATAAAGGCAGTGAGCCTGAAGCGTGGAGAGATAAGCAAGAGGAGGGTGGGGGTGGGAAGAGAGTAGCATAGAGTACAATGGGTGAGTGGGGGAGGAGATGAAGGTGATAGGTGGAAAAGGGGATAGGCAGGTCGGACAAGTCAAGGAGACAGTTACTGAGCTGGAAGTTTGAAACTAGGATGAGGTGGGGGAAGGGGAAATGAGGAAGCTGTTGAAGTCCACATTGATGCCCTGGGGTTGAAGTGTTCCGAGGCGGAAGATGAGGCGTTCTTCCTCCAGGCGTCTGGTGATGAGGGAGCGGCGGTGAAGGAGGCCCAGGATTTGCATGTCCTCGGCAGAGTGGGAGGGGGAGTTGAAATGTTGGGCCACGGGGCGGTTTGGTTGATTGGTGCGGGTGTCTCGGAGATGTTCCCTAAAGCGCTCTGCTAGGAGGCGCCCAGTTTCCCCAATGTAGAGGAGACCACATCGGGAGCAACGGATACAATAAATGATATTGGTGGATGTGCAGGTGAAACTTTGATGGATGTGGAAGGCTCCTTTAGGGCCTTGGATAGAGGTGAGGGAGGAGGTGTGGGCACAGGTTTTACAGTTCCTGCGGTGGCAGGGGAAAGTGCCAGAATGGGAGGGTGGGTCGTAGGGGGATGTGGACCTGACCAGGTAGTCACGGAGGGAACGGTCTTTGCGGAAGGCGGAAAGGGGTGGGGAGGGAAATATATCCCTGGTGGTAGGGTCTTTTTGGAGGTGGCGGAAATGTCGGTGGATGATTTGGTTGATGCGAAGGTTTGTAGGGTGGAAGGTGAGCACCAGGGGCGTTCTGTCCTTGTTACGGTTGGAGGGGTGGGGTCTGAGGGCGGAGGTGCGGGATGTTGACGAGATGCGTTGGAGGGCATCTTTAACCACGTGGGAAGGGAAATTGCGGTCTCTAAAGAAGGAGGCCATCTGGTGTGTCCTATGGTGGAACTGGTCCTCCTGGGAGCAGATACGGCGGAGGCGGAGAAATTGGGAATACGGGATGGCATTTTTGCAAGAGATAGGGTGGGAAGAGGTGTAATCCAGGTAGCTATGGGAGTCGGTGGGTTTGTAAAAAATGTCACTGTCAAGTCGGTCGTCACTAATGGAGATGGAGAGGTCCAGGAAGGGGAGCGAGGTGTCAGAGATAGTCCAAGTAAATTTAAGGTCAGGGTGGAATGTGTACGCCTGGAGGAAGAACGCCTCATCTTCCGACTCGGAACACTTCAACCCCAGGGCATCAATGTGGACTTCAACAGCTTCCTCATTTCTCCTTCCCCCACCTCATCCTAGTTTCAAACTTCCAGCTCAGTAACTGTCTCCTTGACTTGTCCGGACTTGTCCGACCTGCCTATCTTCTTTTCCACCTATCCACTCCACCCTCTCCTCCTTGACCTATCACCTTCATCCCCTCCCCCACTCACCCATTGTACTCTATGCTACTCTCTCCCCACCCCCACCCTCCTCTAGCTTATCTCTTCATGCTTCAGGCTCACTGCCTTTATTCCTGATGAAGGGCTTTTGCCCGAAACGTCGATTTCGCTGCTCATTGGATGTTGCCTGAACTGCTGTGCTCTTCCAGCACCACTAATCCAGTATTTGGTTTTCAGCATCTGTAGTCATTGTTTTTTCCTCCAGGTGCTCTAGTTTTGCCCCACAGAGCAAAGATGTGCAGGTTAGGTAGATTGTCCATGCTAAACTGCCCATAGTGTCCAGGGATGTGAAGATTAGATGGGTTAGCAATAGGAAATGCAGGGTATAGGACAGGGGGGTGGGTTTGGAGGTTTGGTGAGGGCTGAATGGTCTGCTTCTACTTTCGATGATAGTGTAAAGGGACTGTCACTTCCATCACCAACAATTTTCGTCAGCATGAGAAAGGGGTGGGCCGTGAGCCTGTGTTTTGCTGTCCTGACATTACAGGAGCAGATATTATTTAACCTTACACAATCTTCAAGGAGTGGGACCACATTTCACAGTTGACTTGCTTCATGCCAGTTCAGAGGTATTGTGAACCATGGAGGAGTACCAATTTAAAATTAAGAATGAGAGCACGTATAATTTCAAAAGATTTTGCCAACTTAAAATATATAATACACTGCATTTTATTTTGACATGTTTTTAAAACAATAATTGATGATAAGATGTCATTCTTAAAAAAAACATTAAATTGAACGGCATCCCGAAATTGAAAATTCCTTCAGCTCAATTCCAGTAAATTATTCGCTGGATAAAGTGCCGCTTTGCACTGAACACTAATGGAGTTCACATTTGATTGTGTAAGTTGTCATGTTTCCTTTGATAGCTCAGCCATCATTCAGGCTGTTTCAACGATTTGAGAAGGTACCAGAACTACGAGCAGACCTCAAAGATTTAAAAGTATTTAGCTCTGCAGATTTTGCTGACAGAGTTGTTCAATAGAATCTCATTTTGAGTGTTTGAGTAATAAGCTCACTTATGCATTATTTACCTGGGTTGTTTACATAGCTGTTCGGGAAATTTGAACTCGGTCCAGTGACTTCTTTTTGAGTTGCTGAGAGGATTTTTAAGGGTGAATTTTGAAGTTATATCTGCTTTTCTTGTCAGATTTATAAGCTTCTCAAATAATTCTCAATGATACATAGTGGGGAAGAAGCTGTTTTTGAATCTATTATCAAACTTATGAATGGACATCTCAAACATCAATTCTGACCTCCTCTCTTTGCACCTTCACTGTGACTGTAACACTGAATCCTGCACTCTGTTCTGCTACCCTGACGCACTTTGTATGGTACAATCTGCCTATAGTGCATGCAAAACAACTGTATGTTGGTATATGTGACAACAATAAATCAATCAATCATGACTGGTAGTTGGTAATTGTATATGAAGGAGGGTATCGAGGGAGGGTTGTGGGTGAGGTTTAGATTGTCTTTGCTCAAGTCCCTCAACAATGCTGCTGTCCCAGCAGATAAAGGTGAGTCTTTTAAACTGGACACTTTGGCATCAGCCCACTTCCACCTGACCCTTGAATTTGCTTCCAGAGGCAATGGCCCCAAGCTCAGCCCATTCCCAATTTCCTTCCACAAATCCAGCAATTCCCACCACCACCTCCACCCCCCCCCCCCCCCCCCCCCCCCCCACCGATCCCCAAGTTGTAAATCTAAATGTCACTTTTCCAAAGTGTAGTGTACAAGGCTGACCTCAGGAAGAGGACAGTCACAAACTCTGAGCTGCCATTCCACAAACTATGTAATCGTTCAACTCTGTAATGACAACCAACTGGATGGAGAGACCAAAACAATAGTTTGGATATCTCTGTACATATCGAAAGGAAGCATCATTGCTGCAATGAGATAACAGCTTTTGTTTTCCCCAAGGGTTACATAAAATAGGGAGGAACTAGGATTTCCAAAATAGCATTTACAACTTTAGGACATTCCAAAGCACTTTATGATGAATGAAGTATTTTTTTTCAAGGAGCGGTCACTGTTGTAAGGATGAGCGCTATCAGCAAAGCGATAAGTGTAATCAGTTTGAAGTGTTGGTTGAGAGACCAAGGTGGCAGAGCGATCTTCCTTGCATCTCACTGAATAATCCAGTGGGATATTTGTACCACCCGCCTGAGGTGATAGGTGCCTTAACATGACTTCCAACAGTGAAGCTCGCTCTCAGAAGGACAAAGAATTGTCAGCTTTGATGATGTGCTCAATGTGGGATGTTTGGAGTTATTTATAAAGACATCTTTGTAAGAACATATAAATTAGGAGCCAGAGTAGGCCACACAGCCATTTGAACGTGTTCTAACAGTCATGGTTGACCTGAATACACCATTGTCCCCGCCCATCCACTATCGCCTTTTAGCCTCATTCTATCAACCCCCACCTTAAAGAGGTTCAAAGGAGTTTCTTGCATATCCTCTTGCAGAAGAGATTTCCCAAGACTTCCATCCCTCTGATTAAAAGTAAAATCTCCTAATCTCAGTCTTAAATGGTGGTTGTCTTATTTTTAAACTTTAACCATTAGTTCAAGAATTGTCAACATTCTTCTTACAGACTCAAAATGTCAAGACCTTTTCTGTCTCCACCAATGCTGCTAGCCCTGCTGAGTTTCTCCAGCATCGTCTGATTTTATTTCAGATTTCCAGCATTTTCTGAGGTTTGTTTCAGTTTCCCACAGGTCGCCTTTGAAGCATGGAGGAAACAGTCAAAATAGGGGGAGTCCCTGTCAACACAGGGCAGCTGTGTCAATCTCTGCTGTGTCCTCCCACTCTGCACACTGGCAAAGCGCCCAGTCCACCTCCACAGACGTTGGGAAGGCATAGAAAAGGTAAGTCTGATGAACTGAACAAATCCTTCACTTGGCTTCTCTCTGCTGCTGCATGCAACCGTAAGCGGTGTGAAGCCACTCCCAGTGGAAGTGCACAGAGAAAGGAACACCTTGGAGGGTTATTGTACCATTTCTTTCCCAACCTCCCGTCTCCAATCCTAATTCTGAACTTTTGGGAAAATTCCAGCCATTTCTTGTTTATTCATTCATGGAATGAGGGTATTGCTGGCTCACCCAGTATTTATTGCCTATTCCTAATTGCTCAGAGGGCAGTTAAGAGTCAACTGCATTGCTGTATATCTGGAGTTGCATGTAAGCCAAACCAGGTAATGATGGCAGTTTCCTTTCCTAAAAGACATTAGTGAATCAGACGGGTCTTTCCAACAATTGACAATGGATTCATGGTCAACATATGACTCTTAATTCCAGATATTTATCGGATTCAAGTTCCACCATCTGCCACGGCAGGATTTAAACCCAGGTCCCCAGAACATTACCTGTCTGTCTGGATTAACAGTGGTTAATAGTACCACTAGGCCATTGCCTCCTCATTGATCAAAAGAGAAGTATAGTGGTAAAATATTCCACAAAGAAACAAAGTCACAATTTCTTATTAAATTACAACTGAATTTTATTAACAGATCAAACAATCTAACAGTGCTTAGTCCTGCTCACATGGGAATCAGAAACGACAAGTTAATGATTAGATTTCTAATCATTGACAGTGCCTGTTTTTCTCAAGATACCTTCCAGTCACCAGTGTCGCTAATCTGAACACTCAGACTCTTAGCTTGATTATGCCTGAGAGTCATTTGCTGCATTGTTTAAAAAAAGGCCTTTGCTGTAATGCAGTTAGAATGGTCTATGGTACAAGGTCAGCCCCTGCTTATAAACTCCTGTGCTGTTTGCAGTCAGGCTGCTGCTCTAATTAGACTCAGGAATACACAAAAAGCATGAAATACGTGTTGCACGCATTGTGTTAACCTTAGACAATCAACCATATAACAATTAATTGCTGATGCCAGGCAAAGAGAAAATATCCACCTTGAAATGACTTTTTACAATGTACATTTGAAATGGAAAGTGCTCAAAGGACACAAGCTCAGTACAAAGTGGCTGGAGTTTATAAAAGGAAAACAAAACCATTGTCATTGCAGCTCTCCTGCCTTCAGCTCTAGTCTGTTCTGTCTTCCCCAGACCACACCCTGTCCCTGTTTCCATGCTTGTTTAAAACTTGCTCCAACCTGGAACATTCCCAGTTCTGACAGCAGCTCTAACCTGATAAGTGAACTCTGATTCTGTTTCCATCGAACAAAGCAGTCCTCTGAGATATTAGATATTGGAGCAGCTGTGGGCCAATCAGCCTACTGGGTCTGCTCTGTCATTTACTGAGCTCATAGCTGCTCTGATAATCCTCAACTCCACTTTCCTGCCTTTTCCCTATAACCCTTGATTACTGGTTAAAAATCTATCTCAGCTTTAAAGTTACTTGATGTGGTGTTGAACTGGGCTGGACAAAATCAGAAATCGCATGACACCAGGTTATTGGCCAAAAGGATTATTTGAAATCACAAGCTTTAAGACTGTAGCCCCTTCATCAAGTGCTCCAAATGGTAAAGGAACAACACTCCAAAAGCTTGTGATTTTAAATAAACCTGTTGGACGAGAAGCTGATGTCGTGCAACCTCTCACTTTAAAAATACTTGACGACCCTCTGTGGTGTAGAATTCTGCAGGTTCACTCCCTTCTGAGAGGGGAAATTCCTCCACAACTCTGTCCTAACTGGGTGACAGCTCACCCTGAGATGATGCTCCCTAGTCCTGGAGTCTTCTACAAGGGGAAACAACCTCTCTGTAGCTACCCTGCCAACTCTGTAAGAATCTTATTTGATTCAACAAGGTCTCCTCTCATTCCTTTAAACTCCAGTGACTACGAGTCCAACTTATGAAACCTCTCCTCATTAGAAGATCCCTCTGTACACAGGATCAATCTACTGAAACTTCCTTTGACTATCTCCAACTATCTCTTTCCTTCAATAAGGGACACAAAACTGTTGACTTTATTCCAGCTGTGCCTTACAAATTGTCAGCAAGACCTCCTTATTTTCATACTCCATTCCCTTTGAAATAAAGGCCAACATTCCACTTACTTTCCCTATGACCTTCTGAAATTGAATGCGAGCTTTCTGCAATTCATGCACAATGACACCAAAATCCCTCAAACAGCATCTGATTTATCCAATTAAGTAATATTTACCTCCGCTTTTCTTCCTGCCAAAGTGCATAATCTCACCTTTTCCATATTGTACCCCATCTGCCAAGATTTTGGTCACTCCACTAACCTGTCTATATCAATCTTAAGAGCCTGTATGTTACCTCCAACACTTTCCTTCCCACCTATTGTTTTATCACTGCAAACTTGGCTATAATACATTCACTTCCCTCATCTAAGTTACTTCTGTATATTGCAAATAACTGTGGTCCCAGCACTAATCCCTGTGGCACTCTGCGAGTTACAGGTTGCCTTCCTAAAAATGCCACCCTCATCACCCTCTGTCTTCAACTAGTCTTCCAATCCTCTATCTTTGCAAATGTACTCCCCCCAACAACATAGGCTGTTGTATTATCAAATAACCAAAAATGTGGCACCTGATGAAACACTGTTTGGAAATCCAAATGTATTGTTTTTTTTCTAGTTCCCCTTTATTGATCCTGCGTCTTATTTCATTGGCACCACATGCACCACTTTCATTCTCTTCACACTGTGGCAGCAGGGTGTATCATCTGTGAAACCAGCAGCAACAATGAATTGAGTCTCCTTTGGCAGCACTTTTCACAACCGATACCATCAAGATCGGCAAGAAATGGAGACACATGGGAATACCACCAACCTGCAACTCCCCCTCCAAGTTAAACACCAGCCTGAGTTGCAAACGTATCCCCATTTCTTCATTGTCACTGGAATTAATTCCTGGAACTCCTTCGCTCACAACAATGTAAGTGTACCTCACCACATGACAGTTCATCACCACCTTCACCAGGTCAACGAAAGATGAGCAGCAAATGCTGACACGACCAATGATGCCCACATCCCATGATTGACAAATGGAGGGCAATATGGGAAAGTGTGAATTTGTCCATTTTAGCAGAAAGAACATTAAAAATACTTATTATCCAAATGGTGAGAGTTTCCAGAGCTCTGAGATGCAGAGGGACGTGGGTGCCCTAGTGCATGAATTGCAGACAGTTAGCCTACACTTACAGCAAGTAATCAGGAAATCTCATGGAATATTATGAATTATTGGGAGAGGAATTGAAAGCAAAAGTAGAGAGACTACACACATACACACCCCCTCTCACACACCCACCCTCTCAAACACCCATCCATTCACACACATACACATACCCATACACACACTCCCTCTCACACATGCCCACACCCCTACACAAACATAGCCTGCCCATACACACACACCCTCTCATGCACTGCCATTTACACCCTCCCAAACACTCCCTCTCAAACTCTCTCTCACACACACTCACACTCCCTCACCCACACATACCCCACACACTCCCGCACACAGACATACCCATGCTCACACTCTCCCTCTCGCACATCCATGCACACATTCCCTCACACTCACCCTCTCACATACTGACCTCCACACCCCCAACAAACACACTCCCCTCTCTCATGTTCCTCAGACCTCCTTGCCCTGCCTTCCTGATTGCTGTTCTTTCAGGAGGTCAGTGCCTGTGAGCAGAAAAGTCTCATTATAACCCATCGCACTTACCAATTCTCAACTCTTTCCCTGACTCACTCACAGCCATGTCCCTGACCTGCCCAGCCTTTTTTCTGTCTTCACAAATGTCCTCCATGAGCACTGCCTAGTGGTCTCACTGACCCTCCTGGTGGCAAGGCCTCAGCCTAACTGAAGGTAGAGATGTTGGCTCAGCTCTCTCAATCAGAGGCCTTTTCCCTGCTGCATTTGCAGTCTCTGATTGGAGGAACATTTCCTTTCCAAATCTGCCCCAGGGATCTAACTGTGTTTGGAATACTAGTTGCATGTTTAATAGGATGGTTTGATAGGCCACATTCTGATCCAAGCTTGTTTTGGCCAGTTCCTCTTCCTTCTCCTTCAGCCAATTCTAAATCCAGCTCCCAAATTTTACCTAGAATTTCAAGTAATACCTCAAAAGCTTTCTGGACATTCAGGTATTTAAGCCAGGCACCATCTCAATCTTGGCTGAAAATGTGTTGCTGGAAAAGTGCAGCAGGTCAGGCAGCATCCAAGGAGCAGGAGAATCGACGTTTCGGGCGTGAGCCCTTCTTCAGGAATCCCACCATCTCAATCTTTCCAAAAACGTTTGCAGTATATTATTTGATATCCTTCAAAGTCCTTGTGTATATTTAAGACTGTGATAGGTAGATTCTTGATCAGTCGGGGAATCAAGGGTTAATGGTAACGGGCAAGAAAGTGGATGTGAGGAATGTAGGATCAGCCATGACCCAACTGAAGGGCAGAACAGGCTTGAGGGGCTGAATGGCTACTCCTGTTCCTATTTCATGTGGTCTTTCATGCAGACCATAGTCAAGGCTTGATCCTAGTCATTAATTCCATTATCCGATCATTGATTAGTGTAAAAATTATCCTACCCAGGCTCATTCTGTTACTCTACATGCGATGAATCAGCTTGATTCTAGTTCAATAATTCATTCATTCCATGTGATCTCATGCCACCTTAGAGGTTTCAGGTTTCCCGCTTCGTCTCATTTCACACTGAGCTCTTGTGACCCTTCTCTGTGAAGCTTCAATTTTCGGCCCTTCTCTGGCATCTGATTGCCTTCGAAGGTCTATTCATAATGTGGCCATAAGCTTCAATATGCCTACTGCAGATGGTAAAAAGAGTGAGACACCCCCTTCAGCTCCTTATTTTTCCCAGTGGCTGCCCTCTCTGTCTTTTGACAAACATTTTGATTTGCTACATACTTGCATCACAAGTTTTTTCTCCTCAATTCGTTCACAGAATACAAATCTCACCAGCTAAGCCATCATTTACTACCCGTGTCTATGTGCCTTTGAGAAAGTAGTAATGGTGAACTGTCTTATTGAAGGGTTGAGGTCAGAAGTCACTATGTTCACTGGGCTGTTGGGAAGGGATTTCTTGGATTTGAAGTCAGCATCAAATCATTGAAGCCTTACAGTGTTTGAAGCAGGCCATTTGATCCATTGAGTCTACACAATCCAGAACATCCCATCCAGACTCACCCCCTACTCTATGTCTGTAACATTGCATTTTCTCATGGTTAATCCACATAGCCTGTACATCCCTGGACACTATGGACAATTTAGCATGGTAATTCACCTAATCTGACATCTTTGGCCTGTGGGAGGAAATCCACATAGACACAGGGAGAATGTGTACACTCCACACAGACAGTCGCTCAAGGGTGGAATCGAATCCCAGTGCCTGGTACTGGTGAGTCAGCAGTGCTAACCATCGAGCCACCAATAAATAATGGCTTAGCTGATGAGATTCATATCCTGTGAATGAATTGAGTAAAAGAAATATAATGTGATGCAAATCAAATTGCTTGTCAGAAAACACAGGAGCCTCTGAGGGAAGAAAATGGTGATATCTTAGCCAATGACAATAGTATGACTTAAACCTTGGTTTGGGTCAAAACACCTGATGCCCTGTTTTTGCAGGTTCTATGCATTATAGATTTGAAAGTTTCTGTTGAAGGAGCCTTGGTGAGTTGCAACAGTGCATCTTCTAGACAACATCACTCTACCACCAATGTGTTCCAGTGATAAGGCGAATATTTGGATTAAGGGTCAATTAAGTTTGCTGTACTCATCCAGACAAGAGAGAGATTCTGGCACACTCCTGATCTGTGTCTTATACAACTTCCAGAGTCGGGAGGTGAGTTTCTTAATCTCATATCTGCTTTTGCAGTCTTAACATTTCATGTTGCTAGCTTAGTTAAGTTCTGATAAATGGTGAACCATCATGAATGTTTATGTTGATGGATGCAGCACTCGAAACTGAAGGGAGGATGGTCTTTGTTTGGCATGATTATTCTTTATCACTCATCATCGCCAACAGGCGATGGGAATTGACTGCTTCAGTATCTGAGAAGTTCTGAACCAAACTGGATGTTGTGCAAGTATCAATCAACATCCCCAAATCTCACCTCCCAATGAAAGGAAGGCCATTGCTGAAGCATCTGAACTGAAGGAAATATTTCTTCAAATAACTCACAATTTCATTTTTAATTAAAGAGTCAGAGATGTACAGCACAGAAACAGATTTTTTGGTCCAACTTGTCCATGCTGACCAGATATCCCAACCCAATCTAGTCCCACCTGCCAGCACCCGGCCCATATCCCTCCAAACCCTTCCTATTCATATACCCATCCAGATGCCTTTTAAATGTTGCAATTGTACCAGCCTCCTCCACTTCCTCCAGCAGCTCATTCCATCAATGTACCACCCCCTGCATGAAAATGTTGCCCCTTCAATCTCTTTTATATCTTTCCCCTCTCACCCTAAACCTATGCCCTCTAGTTTTGGACTCCCCGATCCCAGGGAAAAGACTTTGTCTATTTATCTTTCCCATGCCCCTCATGATTTTATAAGCCTTTATAAGGTCACCCCTCAGCCTCAGACGCTAAAGGAAAAACAGGCCCAGCTTATTCAGCCTCTCCCTATAGCTCAAATCCTCCAACCCTGGCAACATCCTTGTAAATCATTTCTGAACCCTTTCAAGTTTCACAACGTCCTTCCGATACAAAGAAGACCAGAATTGCACGCAATATTACAAAAGTGGCCTAACCAATGTTCTGTACAGCTGCAACATGACCTCCCAACTCCTGTACTCAATACTCTGACCAATAAAGGAAAGCATACCAAACACCTTCTTCACTATCCTATCTACGTGCGACTCCACTTTCAAGGAGCTATGAACCTGCACTCCAAGGTCTCTCTGTTCAGCTACACTCCCTAGGACCTTACCATTAAGCGTATAAGTCTTGTTAAGATTTGCTTTCCCAAAATGCATCACCTCACATTTATCTAAATTCCATCTGCCACTTCTCAGCCCATTGGCTCATCTGATCAAGATCCCGTTGTGACTTTCTTCACTGTCCACTACACCTCTGATTTTGGTGTCATCTGCAAACTTACTAACTGTACCTCTTATGCTCGCATCCAAATCATTTATATAAATGACAAAGAGATAGGACCCAGCATCAATCCTTGTGGCACATCACTGGTCACAGGCCTCCAGTCTGAAAAACAAACTTTCACCACCACCCTCCGTCTGCTACCTTTGAGCCAGTTCTACCTCCAAATGGCAAGTTCTCCCTGTATTCCATGAGATCTAACCTTGCTCACCAGTCTACCATGAGCAATTTTGTTGAGCGCCTTATTGAAATCCATATAGATCACATTCACCACTTTGTCCTCATCAATCCTCTTTATTACTTCTTCAAAAAAAACTCAATCAAGTTTGTGAGACATGATTTCCTATGCATAAAGCCATGTTGACTATGCCTGATCAGTGCTTGCCTTTCCAAATACATGTATATCCTGTCCCTCAGGATTCCCAACAACTTGCCCACGACTGACGCCAGGCTCAGTGGTCTATAGTTCCCTGGCTTGTCCTTATGATCCTTCTTAAACAGTAGCACTATTTTAGCCAACCTCCAGTCTTCCAGCACCTTACTTGTGACTACCGATGATAGAGACATCTCAGCAAGGAGACCAGCAATCACTTCTCTCGCTGCCCACAGAGTTCTCAGGTACACTTCATCAAGTGCTGGGGATTTGTCCACTTATGTGTTTCAAGACATCCAGCACTTCTTCCTCAGTAATATGGACATTTTTCAAGATTTCACCATCTATTTCCCTACACTCTATATTTTCCATGTCATTTTCCACAGTAAATACTGATGCAAAATACTTGTTTGGTATCTCCTCCATCTTTGCTGATCTTTGAGGGGACCTATTCGCTCCCCAGTTACCCTCTTGTCCTTAATGCATTTGTAAAAACCTTTTTGGATTCTCCTTAACCTATTTGCCAAAGCTGTCTCATGTCCCCTTTTTGCTCTCCTGATTTCCCTCTCAGTATACTCCTACTGCCTTTATACTCGAAGGATTCATTCAATCTACCTTGTCTATACCTGATATATGCTTTCTTCCTTTTCTTAACCAAACCCTCATTTTCTCCATTCATGCAGCATTCCATACACCTACTAGCCTTTCCTTTCAACCTATCAAGAATATCATGTCTCTGGACTCACGTTATCTCATTTCTGAAGGTTTCCCATTTTCCAGCCGTCCTTTAACTATGAACATTTGCCTCCAATCAGCCTTCCTTCAACTTTTAGATCCAGTTGAACATTTTCCATCACTATTTAAAAATTAAGAGTTATGGTCACTGGCTCCAAAGTGCTCCCCCACTGACACCTCAGTCACCTGCCCTGCCTTATTTCCCAAGAGTAGGTCAAGTTTTGCACTTTTTCTAATAGGTACACATATTGAATCAGAAAATTTTCTTGTACACACTTAAATTCCTCTCCATCTAAACCCTTAACACTATGGCAGTCCCAGTCTATATTTGGAAAGTTAAAATTCCCTCCCATAATCACCCTATTATTTTTACAGATAACTAAGATCTCCTGACAAATGTTTCTCAACTTCCCTCTGACTATTGGGGGGTCTGTAATACAATCCCAATAAGGTGATCATCCCTTTCTAATTTCTCAGTTCCATCCAAATAACTTCCCTGGATGCATTTCCAGGAATACCCTCCCTCAGCACAGTTTAATGCTATCCCTGATCAAAAATGCGACTCGCCCTCCTCTCTTGCCTCCCTTCCTGTAGCATTTGTACCCTGGAACATTAAGCTGCCAGTCCTGTCCATCCCTGAGCCATGTTTCTGTAATTGCTATGCTATCCCAGTCCCATGTTCCTAACCATGCCCAGAGTTCATCTGCTTTCCCCGTTAGGCCCCTTGCATTGAAATAAATGCAGTTTAATTTATCAGTCCTACCTTGTTCTCTGCTTTGCCCTGACTGACTCACTTTATTTCTCAACTGTACCAGTCTCAGATTGATCTCTTTCCTCACTATCTCCCTGAGTCCTACCCCCCAACTTACAAGTGTAAATCCTCCTGAGCAGTTCTAGCAAATCTCCCTGCCCAGTATATTAATCCTCTTCCAATTCAGGTGCAATCTGTCCTTTTTGCACAGGTTACTTCTACTCCAGAAGATATTCCAATGATCCAAAAATGTGAACCCTTTTCCCATATACCAGCTTCTCAGCCATGCATCCATCTGCTCTATCCTCCTGTTCCTGCCCTCACTAACTCGCAGCACCAGGAGTAATCCAGATATTTCTACTCTCGAGGATCTCCTTTTTGAATTCCTGCCTCTCTATATTCTCCCTTCACAATCTCAACATTTTCTCTTCCTATGACATTGTACATATTGGAATCATGGACTTCCTGCTGGCCCCTATCCCCTTTGAGAACATTCTGCACCCTCTCTGAGGCATCCTTGATTCTGGCACCAGGGAGGCAACACACCGCTGATTTTTCACTGCTGGCCACAGAAACATCTTTTTGTGCCTCTGACAAGAGAGTCCCCTAACACAATCGAGCGCTTGGAACCTGATGTATCCGTCATTGCATTAGAGCCTGTCTCAATACCAGAAACTTGGTTGTTTGTGCAACATTCTCCTGTGTGTCCCTCACCCTACATTTTCCAAAACAGCATACCTGTTTGAAATGGTCTACCTGCCTACCTCTCTTACCTTTCCTGGAGTTAACCCACCTACTTGACTATATCTGTAACTTTTCTCCCTTCCTATAACTGCCATCCGTCACATCCCTTGCTCTTGTACCAGTCTCAGATTGACCACATTCCTCACTACATCCTTGGGCGCCCCCACCCCACTCCCAATCTTAATAGTTTAAATCCTCCTGAGCAGCTTGAGCAAATCTCCCTGCCAGCATATTAGTGCCCTTCCAATTCAGGTGCAATCTGCCCATCTTGTACAGGTCACTTCTACCCCAGAAAAGAATCCAATGATCCAAAACTGTGAATCCTTCATTGCCTCCAACTGATCCATTCGATCTGATAGGATTCACAACCAATGGTATTTATTGTAGATATAATCCTCAGTAACACACCAACTCTTCCTAAACTCTCACATCTGACAAGAAGAGCAAATTATTCTCTTGAAGGCCATTTTTTGCTTGTTCCAATCTACAGATCCAGAAAATAGCCCTGTCTTATTCCTCTACAAAACACTGCTCCATGCTAACTTTAAGCTTAAAAATATAAGCCATAAGTATTATCAAGAGACATAATAAAACATAACACTCAATAAAACATAATCAAGGAAGAACCCACTCTACTTACTACTGCAGACTTACTGCAAGTCTACACTTAAAAATTCACTTATCGGTTTCTGTGCTGTGACCTCTCCCAAACAGGCTCCCCCAAAATTCAGTTGTGAATTTCACTGTTAATTTTCCCAGTGGCATTCCAATGTCCAGTGATACATGAATTCGAACAGCAAAAAGTTCACTGCTGTCAGTTAGCAGTCTCTCTCTCCTGCACTGACTTCACCATGTGCTGCCTTTATCTGTTCCTCACCCTTTTAAAAAAGTGCTGTTGTTTTGACTTTTTGCTGCAAATTTGCAAATCAATGCAACAGCATATAAAACAGTAATTGCGGCTTCTAGAATTTGATGAAATCACCTCCAACACCGAAAACACCTCAAAAAAAAAGGAGCAACCTGTTACGCCCAGAAATTTTTTCCGTCCTCCAGTTTGGACTACCCATACTTAAATGGGATTTGGGCATCTCTGGCTTGGCCAGCATTTACTGCCTATTCTGAGTTGCCTTTATGGTGTTGGTGGTGAGTTCTCCTCTTGAACTGCAGCAATCCATTTACTGCACATACACAAAATACTCTGAGGGAGGAAATTCCAGGATTTCGACCCAGCCACAGCAATATATTTCCAAGTCAAGACAGTGAGTGGTTTGGAGGGAAGTTTGCAGATGGCACTGTTCTCATGTTTCTACTACCCTTGTCTTCTAGACAGAACTGGTCATGGGTTTGGAAAGTGCTGTCCATGGAACCTTGGCGAGTTATTGTAATGCATCATGTATATGGTGCACACTGCTACCGAGCAAGTGATGGAGTGAACATGGATAGTGTCAGTTAAGTGGGCTGCTTTAATGCATTATTAGAGCTGCAACCATCTAGGCAGGTGGGGAACATTGCATCACACAGACTCATGCCTTGTAGATGAGGGGCAGGCTTTGGGGAGTCAGGAGGCCGGTTACACACTGCAGGATTCCTAGCTCGTGTAATGAATGTGACTAATCCCAGTTCAGTTTCTGATCCATGGTAACCTCTGGGATGTTGATTGTGGGGGTTTTAGGACTTGTAGTCATTGAATTTCATGGGGCAGTGGTGGGGGTTAGACTCTTTGTCAGAGATGGTTACTGCCTTGCATTTGTGTGGTGTAAATGTGACTTGCTCAAATCCAGCTCTGCTTCGTTATCAGTGGAGTCGTGAATGTGCAATGTTCAGTACCAATCATCACTGAACATTCCCACTTCTGACCTCATGATGAAGGGAAGGTCATTGATGAAGCAGCTAAAGATGATTGGCCCAAAGGCACGACCAAAGGAACTCCTGCAGAGATGTCCTGGAGGTGAGATGACTGACATCTAACAACAATTGTATTCCTTTATTCCAGCCAGCAGAGATTCTCCCCTTTCCTTCTCCCGGCCAATTCTTATTGGCTCTAGCTTTGCAAGGACTTTTTGATGCCACATAGTCATATGCAACTTTGATGTCAAAGGCAGTTAATGTCACCTCCCTTTCAGTTGTGTGGATGCTATTGCATATTTTACTAGCTTTGGTTGCCTATGAGAAGATGGTGATGAGTCACTTTCTTGAATGTAAGTGCTTTGCTAGGCCATTTAAGGCAGCAACTTCAGAATGAATGGTAGCTGCTTCTTCCTCACAGGTTATCTGTTGCCTGGAATATTACATCAGTGTTGTTATGGACTGGGAAATATAGCAAAGAATTAAACAAGGGGCATCCATGAGTAGAATAAGTTATATCATTGCTGCTTGTTATAACTTGTGGCAAAACTAGTTTCTGAACTGTTAAAATACCATTGAGGAAACTGAAAAGGAGGAAGATTTTATGGAATCTAAAAGTATATTTGCATTTGGATTACATATATGCACATGGACTTGCAATAGAGATCCGAGAGTTCTCAGGTTTAACCTGTGACACATTAGATTATCTTAATTAGCTTGTGTTAAAATTAATCTGTATTTTCCTGGATAGGGAAATAAAGCCCCCCTGACTCTAGACTGGTATGATGGACATTAAGAAACATATTCTTGTCCTCCATGATCAAACAATGGAAACATTTAACATAAAAAGACAATGGCAGCACCATAAAGAACTTGGTTGTTCTGTCCCACTTTCTATTTATGCTTCTTGGTTTGTTAAGTTGGGTGGTATCATTTCTGGTACTCTTTTGCCTCAGAGGTTGGTAAATGGGGTCTAAATCAGTGTGTTTATCCTTACATACAGACATAGAAGGACACCACTTCAATTGGGACAATACATTCATCCTATGATAGGCTAAACAGAGACACACACGGGAATTTCTGAAGGCCTGGCACTCAAACCGGACCTCCATCAATAAACACATCGATTTAGACCCCGTTTAACTGGAAATGATTACACCCACCTTAAAAGACCAAGACACGTAAACAGAAAGTGGTACAGAACACCAGCACTTCACTGGTGGCTCACTGATGTTTCCGAACTTGGTGATGAAACGTCTGAAAACAAACCTGCCAGCTCAGCGAGCAAACCTACATTCTGAACCTCAACTTAAGCTACAAATCTTCTCAAAAATTGCAAACAAAGAATTATACATTCTGGAGTGATACATTTTGGAAGAGACAAAATAAAGGCAACAATTCTAAAATGGATATATAAACAGTGGAACATGGGGGAGGGTGTGGTATGTACACAAATTGTTGAAGGTGGCAGCCAAGTGGTTAGTAAGGCATTAGAGTTTGCAGGCTTTATAAATAGAGCTGTAGAGTACAAATTCAAGGAAGCTATGATGGACTGAAAGGGTTGGCTTCAATCGGAGCATTATATCTAAATTCATACTTTAGGATGTTTGTGAAGGTTTTAAAAATGCGATTTATAAAAATACTCCTGGGGACGAGACTTCAGTTCACTGCATACATCGACAACACTGGGACTATTTTTTGTGGAGAATCTGGGAGAAGTTTGGTAAGTGTGTTCATAATCGTGAGGGGTCCAGCCAGAGAAGGCAAGGAGGAACTGCCCATTGGCAGAAGGGTCAGAAATCTGAAAGTAGCAAGAATGCACTACCTGAGTGTATTGTGGAGGCAGATTCAATCCTGGATTTCAAAACTAAACAGAAAATACTTATACAACTACAATGAAATGGCAGGTGAGAGATAATTTGTTAAGGTTTCTTGCTCTGGATATTTCACATCAAATTTAACTGAGGACTCCAGATGAGACAAAGCCTAGTGTTATGCACTGAAAATGCCAGTGGAAAACGCAGCAAACTTTTATAAAGCAATAAGATCAAATAAAATTGCATAAAATGATGCTGACACAAAGTACACAAATGTAGCCCATTTTATTGGTAACTCAATGCATGTTTAACATATGTAGAAAATACTTCAATCAGAAGACAAGCTACTTTGGAAACCAAAGACAATAAAACAGTGAATTACAAGATAAACAGTTTCATCACAATGGACCCCTTTTCCCAGTTTAAAGTTAGTATTATGAACTTTTTTTAAATAACTATAATCTCTTTATCTTTTGTTAAATTTATTATTTTACAATAACCTCTACAGTTTAACTGCCAGACTACCATAGAAAAATCAATAATTTCTATGAGCTGCCTACACATTACATGTGATAATCACATCGCTATATCAAAAAGTAAGAAAACCGCAGTTCATACAAGAACTAGAGTAGCAAATAACATTATACAAACCAGTCAAATAACCTATTATAGCAATATCAATGATACAAGCCAAGTATATGCTACTAACAATTGTTGCATTCGCTACAATCATACTATTAAAAAAACACTAAAATTCACCCACATATGATTAGCATTAGTAAATGCAGACACATACAGCAAAATAATGAGAACATGCTCCAGCCAACAGTAAATAATGACACACCCATATGTAACCATATATAAGTCAACCCTATAAATATATACTGTTTATATAGATTTTAAAGAGACAGTGCTTTTACAGCCCTACACAGGTTATGTGAAACAAAAAACACCTGGAAATTTTTGTTTGAATCAGTGCAGCAACCTTAAATTCCTGGAAACTTTCAGTCAAGCTTAAATCAAAGTTGTTAGAATTCTTTTCCAAAAAATAAAGAAATCAATGTTTGACTCCATAAATTAGCTTAAAGTTATCAGTGATTAATGTTTGTTTAAATTCCAATCCCTCCATCATCCCCGCCCAAAGAAGCAAGCAAGCTGTATTTGTATTCAAAGGTGGCTGTGACAAGGTTAATTAGGTGCTACTTAAATTCCATGTCAATTGTTTCAAATACAACCGGAGTGGGCTTTGGACTATCTCTTTAAATGTACATTTTTGATACTAAATGACTTACACAGGATACAGATGGCTTCCTTACAAAACATTGACAAAAAAATTGTTACAAAGTAGTACATAAAGGTGCGAGGACACTGGCAAAGTTTACCAACAGGTCTATTCGACCTGCTTGAATGGTCAAAACCAGTGTTATTCCTTGGGCAAATGTTTTCATAAATAAATTAAACTTCCAAAATTTTGCATTATGCTCCTTCCCACAAGAAAATCCCACAGAAAACTACCATCTTAAAGCAGGTTTAGCCACAAGAATCCAGAATTGGACAAAAATCTAAGATGGTGAGAGTCTCTACTGGCAAAATTCAATAATAAGTGACAGAAGAAACTCAACCCGTCATTAGTACTTTGCTGCGCTGTTAACTGGGGTTACTCCTTTAGAAATGGAGTATCCTAGTTTGTGGGCAGGATAAAAGACACTGTACATTGCAATCTACAGCAAGTGCATTTCCCAATGACAGGGCATGGAACACTAATTGACAGCAAAGATTAAAAAGTGCTTAGCTGTAGCTTTTAAGACATGTTTTTCTTTAAACCAATGTTCATCCACGTGAAGTTAAAAACAAATGTCCCATTTCACAAGGTCAAATGCTCTTCACTGCACCAATAAGGTAGATATAATACAGTAAGACTATGAAATACTACATCATGAAAGCACTTTGCAGAGTCTTGGCAGAGATAAAGTGGAGCATTTGGCTCTGTAGGAATCCAATACAAAGTTTCAGAATGTCAATATATATTTAATCTCCCTGGATTCCAGACAGTATAGCATCCAAAGGGGACAGGGAAGGGGTAAATAGTGTACAGGAATTAGTAGCTTTCAGCAATTGGTCAAAATGGATCTGACATGAAGTAAAAATATTCGACAGTAGTGAAATTTTAAGAGCCACCAGATTTTTGAGCACCACTTTACCTTGCTATGACTGTCTAAGTGAACATCATCAACCAACTCAATGCACTAAAGGTTTGTTGTGCAGATTTTGCTGGCCTGTGGAGCTCTCTCCAATCAACTGGAGTTGTGCACCTGCATACCAAGAACCAATTACAAAACAAGATTCACATTATGCTGTGCTCAGCTCAGACAGAACCATACTCTTTCTGAAACTAATTGGTCGATTCTCACACCTTGGTTTGCATTATACAAACCCAGCTTGTGGGGACTGGAAAGTCCAGGCCCTGGTATTCTTGACATCTGAAAGTTCCATAAAGTGGAGCACTTTAAAAATGCTGTACAAATAGTTACCTGGTTATAGAAGCATTGGTGGAATGTTTGTTTCTTGTTAGAAATTTAATTTTTTACAAAAAACATCTGAACCAGCAGGCTAGTGTATTTCTGTAAACCCTCACATTTCTACCAGTTTATCATTTTATAATGCTGGTATTAAGCGTGATAAATTCTAATGTAGATCTGTGCTCTCCAAACATATACACAGGAATAATGCCTTTCCTACAGAAACACCGTATAACACCATCTCCCGGTCAACCTTGAAACAAGACAGGTTTTGCAACACCAGAGGTATTTGACAGAGGCAATTTCTAAAAGCCATTTCTCTGGGAGATTGCCAGGTGCACATTAACTCCTTGCAACCTTATGAAGTCAGGGCATGAAATAAGAGTTAAGAAAGGAAACAAAAATAATGGCTTTCATAAACACTTTCAACACCAAGTAAGGGAAGTAGTGTAAGTAGTACTTTCCTTTCAAATACAGAATGGAGCACTGAGCAGCTGTTTGCAAACAAGAATGATAGGTTGTTGGAATGAATAGCAGATTTTGTTTTTAAAAGTTGTAAATTAAGATTAGCAAATACTTTGCATATCTGTTAAGCAATACCACTTATTCCATGCCCTGTAAATGAGGCAGAATAAATCGGCTTTTCTTTGGTGTGATGAACATGTGCTTTACAGGCAGTCTGCCTGCATGAAGCCAAAATCTGGGTAGTCGCCTTTCAAAGGGTTTACTCAGACAGCATCCCACTGCCACAAGGAATGTTAGCATCCATAAACTATTGAAAAATAAAGTTTAAAAAATTACACATCAAGAAGAACCACAACCACCTAAAGCTAATTGCACATAATTTTCCTCATCCAAAAATCCATTAAACAAACCAAAATACTGCACTATCCTCACATAAGTACAATATGCTCAGCCATACCATTGTAACTTAATAATAAGGTGAAAATCAAAAGGAACTGAAGTTCAGAAGACAGTACATGGATACATGCATTTTCACATTCTAATTAGCTTGCTGCATTAAAAGGAGCATAGTTATATGTGCCAAATGAAAACGAAAATTTAAAACTTCAAAACAGAAAGAATACTGTTTCAAATTCCATCTCCCTTTCTTAAACTAAAACAAACTTCAATTAAAATACTCAACTGATTTTTTTTTAAAAAGATAAACTTAAATGTTTTAAAATCTGTTTCAACAGCACAATACACTTTCCTGTGCTACCCTCCCATCACTTTGTTTTGTATTCCCGAGAGGCCTTCCATGCACACAAGTCCAAATGATCTAACTGTAACAAGTTGGGATTCTCTAAAGCACAGTGTAGAAGTTTTAATTTAATGTACTATGTAAAAATCTGTTAAGGCACTAACTAGGGGAAAGAACTCATCAAATAAGCCCCCACAACATTCACACCTGTGCAAAAACTGAGTCAAAGAATTACTCCCATCCAGAACACACGGATGATGCCTGTTCTGTGACCACTTCTTTTCAAACACAATTACTTCATCAGTGCTACAACATTTAATAAAGTTCCAAAAATGTATCCAAAGACACTGCATGTACATTCCAACATGTTCCAACTTAATTTCTCTTGAAATGACAGGTACGTTAAAAAGAATCCCTTTGGGGTGATCAGGAACTAAATCTCGAGTTACAAAAAAATTCAGAATTCAAGTATCATAATTTACATTTTTGTTCAGACTGTTGTAGCTAGTTCTGTTGGAAACTGTAAGAGTCACATGTCTGCTTCTGCAGCTCTGATGCTAAAGCTGTATTAGTTGCTGGAACTAGTTGAACTACTCCTATACGTAAATAGGATATTATGGCAGTAATGTCACTGCAAATTGCACAAGCATAACTGACAATAACAACTCAATGCCACAGGCCCTCGTGATTGAAAGTCTATACAGTGAGCTGGTATGTAACACACTTTCAATCTGCATGACACACTAAAAATACCAAGAAGTTAAGCAGGGAGGGGTCAAAACAGCTCTGGAACATGATGTGGGACATGATTTAAACACAGCTTTAGGGTGTGTGCATGCATTTAGTTATCTTAAATTACAAATCAGCACTACTGATGCACAAATGAAATCTACACAGTGCACAAAGATTCTAGCAGTGATGAGGTGCCAGAATACACCTTAAATCCCTGGACTCTGAGAAATGACATAGTACGTGCAGTACAATTAAAATACACACCTGTCCTTCGCAAGTTAAAAGAATGGCTGACTTAGAATAGTTTACTCAATATTTAATAATACAGCAGTGACCATATTTGTTCACCATCTCTCCAACTTCCAATTCATTTAAGTAAGCTATTCATCCTCAACAATTCTTGATCAACTATGAAGAACACACAGGCAAGAAAAATTTACAGAAGCAACTGCTTAAAAATATGCTCACTGAAAAGTGATTAAACGGTTCTTAAACCTGCAGCTTTAAATAAAGCTCACAATTCCCGTATGGACGGCAGCACCAGATGACTGAAATGTTCAATGGATTCACTTCTCAGAAGAGCAAGTAGATGTTTTCATTTCTCATTTTCATACTTAATTAAATGTACTGTTCAGAAACCAATACTTTAAGAAATCAGATTAATACAAAATTAATGTTGCAACAAAACTCTAAAAATGTGACATTTCAAACTATTTTACATACCATTCAAAAATGTAATTTTTCTTTAATTTTGAAGACCTCTCATAAATGTTCCAAAATACAATGAAACAGTGATATGCTTGAAGATTAATGAGTTATGCAATTCAGGATTTGTATAGGCTTCAACTTTTCAATCAAACTAAATGATGCATCCATTACTTGCCATTTTATTATGTAATAGGCCTACAAAAAATGCATTCTTTGAACTTCCTAAGCAATAGTATTAACACTTTGAGCAGCATAAACCTATTTCAAGTAGCAGATTCATCAGTGTGTTCAGGCAAAGAGCTGGCAAAATAAAGCAACAGTACATTTAAAAACAAATATTTGTGTTGGTTCTGAAAATTATTTCCAAATCATTGTAAAATATTTAAAATGTGGTCTATTTCCAATATCATTTTTTCCTTTAAAAAAAGGGTTAAAAACCAAGTCTCCTTACTGCTGAATGTTCTGCAGACTTGTGACCCAGCTCAGAAGCAAAACATGACACCACAGAAGAGTCCTGTCTAATGGAATGAAGCACACTCCTCCTTCATACAAAACTGGATTTGTCTAGATCTCGTACAGTAGCACAGCACATTTGCAAATAAGAAAGCTACAGATAAGAATACTGATTTATTTTAGTGGGACTGAGTGGATAGCCAGCATAAAGAGTAGGTGCCCTGGAAGCATTAATGTATGACTGGGTAGCAAATGGATGCTGGTACTGGCTGGGAGCAACGCTGGCAGATGGCAGAAGGCTTGGGCCCATGCTGACTGGCACCTGTTGGAGGAGACTGGTTGGATGAGCTGTGTACGTTGGTTGTTGCATGGCATGTCTGGAGGAACTTTGTTGGTTCAGAAGATGGGCCATGGAACTGGAGGTTGCCAAGGCAGCAGCAGTTGGTGTGTAGGTATACATGTGGGGTTGTCCTGAAAGGTGCGTTGGGGCTGACACAGCCGTCAGGTGAGGGTGAACCACTGGATGTGTGGGACTATTATGCTGGAAAGAGTAAGGAGGTTGAGCAAGAGTTGGTGTCACGTATGCCTGTTGTCTGCGGGGAGCAGGATTCACACTTCGCTCTTGAGTGACAGGTTGCTGGGCCTAAAAAAACAAGGAAGTGAAAATGATTATAAAACTTTTAAAGATAAAATTTTGCTTTTAAACACAAATGTACATTAAGTGGTCTTCTGAAAAAAAAAATCAGACTCCCCAGATCCTTTTGCAGTACAATGGCAACTTTTCAAAGCAACAGCACTAGCGGATAATGCGAAGAACTAACTAACTTGGAAATTGAGTAACACAGACCATTGGTACTCAGGTTCTGAAAACAATCAACAGACTTCGGTGAGGTCACGGCAAAGATGTCACAATCCTTTATCCCTCAAGCTGACTACTTTACATTTTAATGGCTGAAAAATTGTAGGCTAGGAAGCTGCAGAAAAGTTGCAGCCAGTGTTTCCAGTTCCTGCATTTTTCACAGATATTCCTTAATAAATTTGGGAAAAATGATATTAATCAGATGTCCTTTCAGGATAGTATCGGTTGTGAACTCCAAGACAGTGATGACTGCTTGAATGCCAATAGTTGAGAGGCCGTGTTTTGTTTTGTCTACTGCTGGCTTTTGCTTAATGGAGTTTTTGAAGCTTGATTGTCATTGCAAATAAAAATCCCTGTTTGCGTCTTTAAAATTCTGAAGTTTAAACAATTCCCATCACAGTGAACGTCTTCTACTGCCTCCTCAGCTCAGGAGCTAATTATGCCACCTGACCAATGCATCCCATGTCAGCCAGGAACTAAAACACACCACTAGCTTGCCCCAATATCAGTAGCTCAAAATGCACAACAACCCTGGTTGCCACTCCCAAGAATTCAGACACACCCTGCCGCTCCATGGGCAGCACAGTGGCACAGTGGCTAGCACTGCTGCCTCACAGCACCAGAGAACAGGGTTCAATTCCCACCTCAGGCAACTGTCTGTGTGGAGTTTGCACATTCTCCCTGTGTCTGCGTGAGTTTCCTCTGGGTGCTCCGGTTTCCTCCCACAGGTTAGGTGAATTGGCCGTGCTAAATTGCCCATGGTGTTAGGGGCAGGAGTGAAGGTAGGGGAATGGGTCTGGGTGGGTTGTGCTTCGGCGGGTCGGTGTGGACTTGATTAGATTAGATTAGATTACTTACAGTGTGGAAACAGGCCCTTCGGCCCAACAAGTCCACACCAACCCGCCGAAGCACAACCCACCCAGACCCATTCCCCTACATTCACCCCATTCACCTAACACTACGGGCAATTTAACTTGGCCAATTCACCCAACCTGCACATTTTTGGACTGTGGGAGGAAACCGGAGCACCTGGAGGGTGCCCACGCAGACACGGGGAGAACGTGCAAACTCAACACAGGGAGTCACCTGAGGCGGGAATTGAACCCGGGTCTCTGGAGCTGTGAGGCAGCACTGCTAACCACAGCGCCACCGTGCCGACTTGTTGGGCCGAAGGGCCTGTTTCCACACTGTAAAGTAATCTAATCTATATTTCAATCCCATTCAGCTCAGAAATTCAAACAGCACCCCAACATCCCTTCCTGCTAAAGCACATCAGTGAGGAACTTAAATACATTCATTCCCATCCTGGAGTTCTCAAACTTTCTCCCTTTCCCTCCCCATCCTGGAGCTCAAAGTCATTTGCTCCCCTCACAAGCCCAGAACTGCCTTCAAGCTCCACCTCCAGGCAGAAACTATCATCATGGTTTAGAAGTATTTAGATATACGCTTGCAATGCTAAGACATCAATATGGGCCAAGTGCTAGAAAATGGGATTAGAATAGTTAGGGCTTGTTTTTCCCTGGCTCACGTTTGATGGGTGAAGGACCTTTTCTGTACTGTTGACCTCTATGACTCCTGCTACTTGCTGCTTTTTTTTGCATATTTTCCCTACAGACTCTCTTGCCAAAAACCATAAATCCCTATCCCTTAGTTCAAGTTAGCAAACAGGAACATTTTTTTGTGTCCAGATTACATAAATCTGACATGAAGTTTGTACACCTCAATTAAGTCAGTGCTCAATCTCCTTTGCTCTAACATCAGCTTCATCAAGCCAACCTTGTAGCTTTCGTTACAATTTCACACTTATCTTTTACTTATAAATGGTGTACCATGACAGGTACCTTGTTATTGCTTTTCACATTTGTCCTAGACTTTATTGATCATTGCTAATAAATGGTAGAAAAAAAATGGAACGGATGTGAAACAACATTTCAGCTAAACTGCGCAGCAGCCTGAAAACATTACTGTAACTTGTAACTTGATGCACATACAACCATAACAAAAATTTAAAGGGCATGCACACAAAATGTTTAAGGTCACACTGATTACATTTGTTCACAATTTCCCCACCACCAGTTAACCCTGATTCCATGTTATTCTCCAAAAAGTCAGTGTTTTTTCCTAACGTGTTATGGTCTTGCGTACTTCCCAATCTTTAATCTTAGAATTTAGTTTAAATGTTTTTTTTTGGCAGTAAAACTGGTCCTCTCCCTAAATAAAATTATGTATCAATCTTACAAACAAAGAGAATAATTACATACTTGACTGAGGTTAAGAGGCTGCCGTTGTCGGTATGTGGTTGGTGTTGTTGAGTTTGAAGTCTGACCACTCATAGGCATGCCTGTTTTCGCCTTATAAACATTCGAGAAAAAGCCTAAAAGGCATAAGAAATTCATAGGTGAGTGCACAAGGCAAAACTTAACAACATGTTGTATTTCAATCCCCTTCAATACGAAGATCAAAAATCAGGCGAACCTAGAAGAGAAAAAGGAAACAAACTTCCAAAAATATAATTAAAAACCAATTTAGATTCACAATAAATAAATAAATAAATAAATCCAAAGTCAAATTGGTTTCGCTTTTGCATGAATTGAGTTCCCAATATAACATTCATGGTTGCACAAAGGTAATGTCACTAATAATCCAAAATCCCGGATTAACATCTGGGGTATACAGGTAGAATCTACACTCAATCATAAATCTGGAGTTGGACGCTAATCTCAGTAAAAATGACCAAAAATCTTTTAATGTAAAAAATCCATATTGTTCACCAATGTCCTGTAGTGAAGGAAATCTGCTGATCCTAGAAGCTTGGCCTTCATATCACTGTACTTCTACAGTGATGTGGCTGATTCGATGGATGGGCAACAAATACTGGCCTTGCCAATGGCACTCATGATACCACAAAGGGATAAGAACAGAAAAACTTGGACAATTGAGTAAACGCAACACCTCTTTAAATTATTTTTCCACCCAATGAATTTAGTTGAATCTTGTAATCACTTCAATACAAGACCTTTCTGATCTTTTCCCCTGTAGAATTTTGTGTGGGAAAAGCAATACTTGCCCCCCAATGGTAATTAATACCTGATGACAGGTTAAAAGGAAGGCACGGGACAGTTGAGGGAAAGAGGGATTGAATTTCTTACGAATGTCTAGTGCTGCTACCCAATGGAATGAATATGCAATAGTACTCCATGTCATTATGGAGGTACAAGCAATGTTTAGATGTATCTTGATAAGCTTTAAAAACCAAGTGTGGATGTTTGCATTTCAAAGGTTAATAATGGTAACACTTCCAAATTAAAAATAGAGGGGATTACTTCATCAGCATCAGCAACTGAAGCCACATTTTAAAGGGAGTGAGACAAAACTAATTTCAAGGAGAGACTGTTAAAAGAAAGGAACCTCAGTTTTTACATGTCTGAAACACTAACAAGCATATTTGATTTCAATGCCCCTCATTATCAGCTTGGTTGAGAAAGCTCAGATGACAAAACCAATTATACATTGAAGTTATTCAATTTTTAATCAATGTTGAATACATTTTGAAGCGAAGATAAAATTATCCAGCTAAGTTTACAATGATGTTTCATTGCTAGAAGTACTTTGGTACACAATTATATTCCTACCTGACAAACTGTTGCTTTCTCCCATACTGTCACTGACTTGTGCCTTTAAAGGCTGTACAATGATTGTACGAGATCCAGAACTATGACTGACATCCAAAGTTCTTTTAGAAGCTTCCTGTGTACTGCTGATAACTTGCGTTGCTCGAGGGCGTTCACATGGATAGGGACTGTTACTGTTTGAGGAGTCAGATTCTAAAGAATCATGCACAGTGACGTAACTGATGACATTTGATCTCTGTTTCGTGCTCGAGCTAAAGAGAAAAAGAGGAAAATAAAATATTTACAATGCTCAATACATCTCAATGCTCCCGGAAACTCAATTGTTGGATTTAAGTGTTGGAACAGTGACACTTAATATTTGTTTGACCTCTATTTGCCTCTTTCCAACTCTGGATCAATGCTCCTTACTTTGCCATCCAAATACTAATTACTTTGATTAAAGTAACTGAACAAAGAACGTACAAAACATAGAAATGCAGAATTTGTTGATTACCACAGTCCTAATTTCAAAACTGATTATCCAAGATAGTTCAGATTCCTTCTCTTGATCAACATACTGCTGGGAAGTGTGCATTTAAAAGGCATCTGGATGGGTATATGGGGGGGGGGGGAGGGGTTTGGAGGGATATGGGCCTGGTGGTGGAAGGTGGGACTAGATTGGGTTGGGATATCTGATCAGCATGGACAAGTTGGACCGAAGGGTCGGTTTCCATGCTGTACATCTCTATGACTCTATGGAAGTCAGGCAAGAACAACATTGAGGTCAACAACACTGCTTGAAGATCAAGAGCTTGTAAACACTATAAACAAAATGTGAAAGCACGTCTAATTGAGTATCATAAGGTATGTGCCATTCATAGATTATAAGCTGCCACAGCGTGTCAGGGCGAAACGCAAAAAGCTAAAACTACTGACAGCCTACCACTTGTATGGAATGAAGTCTTTTCTTGGGCATCTGAATTTGTTGACTCTAAAAATTCTAGGACTTAGTTTATCACTAATGTTGTGCACTTGCATCAAAATTTACAGAAAAACATTAAATAATTTGACCCAAACTAGAAGGTACAGGTAAGATGATAATATCAATTCAAAGGCAAGTAAATAAGCAATGATCTGATGAGCGACAATGCAGATTTCAATGTACTTTAGCACCTCCAAAGTCAAGCAAGCTTCGACTACCTAGGTTGCATTTGGAAGTGGTGTGGGCAATGTCTTCACCTCCTGTGATTATTTGTGTAGAATAATTTACTTACCTCCCAACCTTCTGCTTTGTTTCTTCCTCTTCATCTGTGTCACTACGAATGGTGATGACACTGACAGCAGGACTGGGTGTATCGGGAATCACAATGGTCTGTCGCTGATGGTCAGCTGTTGTGCTGCAGTATGGGGAGGGTGCACTTGATGGACTGTTTTGAACCACCATGTATGTTTGAGAGGGAGTGACATCCAACACAGGAACATTTCTGATACAGAATTAAGTAACAGACAAGTTTGTTATGGAAAACGAGTGATTTGAGATTCATGGCTTAAAATCATCAGTTAACTTTTACAGAAGCTCTGTTCAAAAAGATATCAAAGCAGTTAGACTTTTATATAATTCAATTTTGAAGAAGCTGAGCTCACTGTACACAGACAAAAAAATATAACTTGTGTAATGCATGAAAGGTTCACGTGCAAACCCACATATTCCGTCAAAGGTGGTTATTTTAATTTTAGTGTGTTGGCAATACACCATGTATGGATCATGAAGTTATGTCAGGGATTTTCCTACTGTTTTTGACGATATAACTGGAAAGGACCATCTAGAAAAACTCACCACACGTGTACTGCATTTCATGCAGAAAATAGTGAATACAATGGATCAGATGTTACTCAAGTCCAGAGAGTAGTTATCTGTTGTTTCAAATTCAAATAGAGTAGCAAATTCTATTCTCAGAATTTTTAAAGAATACTTTTTGATAAGTTATTTCTTTTCCAACTCTTCCCTTGAAGATAGAGGCTCCTAGAAGGTGCAGTTCCACTGGTGCTTAGCACCACCAGAATCAGGGCTGAAGAGGCATTCTTCTGCAAGAACATCAAAGTACATACTGGCACCATAGGCAAGCCTAACAACATGGGATTTGGGACACATCAGTTAGGAGCAGAAGTAGGTCATTCGGTCCCTAGAGTATGATTCGCCATTCAACAAGATCATGGCTGACTTGTGTGTGTTTCAAATCCACATCTGTGTATACCTTTGATTCCCTTGTCTAATAAGAATCTACCCTCCCCCAACTTAAAAATATATTTTCCTTCTGTCTTCTGAGGCAGGGCTCCAAAATTGCACTACTCCCCAGAGAAATAAATTTTCTTCATCTCCATCATAAAAGAATGCCCTATAATTTTTAAAACACTGCCTTACCCCCAAATGGAACCTCCTTTGTTTTACATTAACACTTATGCACGCTTTTAGTGTGCCAACCAACTGTAGATGACATCTTTCACAAATATAAGCAGGAAACATTGTTTAACATTTTGACTTCTCAATACCGTTTGAAAATGCATAAAAAGTTCTGACTTAAATTACTTTATCCTTCTGAGTTGTCAAATGCATCAATTTGATCTTAAATCTGATTTCTGCTCAACTCTAGGCAGAATTATTTTAATTCTTCAAGTTTAAGAGTTCCTACAAAGGTATTCCATTCATTGCCAATAATTACGTTTCTAACTTAAAACAATAGTGCATGCAAGGAATTGTTAATTCCACTGAATCAAGATTGCTTCACTGCACTACTAAATAATTAATATTTCTGATAAAAAAAAGTGTTAAATAAGCAAAATAAAAACTTTCCCAAGTCTCCTGACTTGATAAGTCAACGTTCTGAATGGAAAAACATTTTAATTTCCCCATAGTACATTAGAAGGTTGAATGCACTCTTGAAACAAAACATTACACATCATAAACCATGCAAGGAACATTCCTGTTGCACACAAAAATGATTATTCAACCATAATTTTTCGATTACTTTGTACATTTATAGCATCTGTTTACTTCAAGCCCGAAACATGAGCAGGTGATTTTGCAGAAGAATCCACTTTGACTTCAGTGACCTATACTTTCTACACATTTCTTCATGTTTTAAGATTAAATCAGTTACTTCAAATACTTTGTCATCCCACTATACAGAGGTTGACTATTCTTCCCTCCTTTGTGATTTAGGATCAAGATTGTTATCTTATTAGACAAAAGGAACATCCAGAATATAGTAATTTGTGTTGATAGGACAATTTTGTTTGGTATTTGTTTGATCATTTGTCAATTAACGATGCTCAAGAAGCTCAACACCATCCAAACAAAACAGTCTGCATGATTAGCTCGACATTCAACACTTTCAACATTCACTCCCTTCACCACTAACACAGTGTACACTGTCTACAAGATGTACTGCAGCAATTCATTAAGGCTGCTCTACTAGCAATTTCTAAACTCACAACTATCTAGGACAAGTGCAGCAATTTCATAGGAGTACCGACCCACTGCACATTCCCCTCCAAGCCACACATCATCCTGACATGGAACTGCATCATCATACAATCAATGCCGCTGGTCAAAATCACAGAACTCCACATCTCTTAGGTAAAGTACTGACAGTATATTTATCCAACATGGGCCACAATGGGTGAAGATGTCTGACCACCTGTACCACATTTTCAAGGACCATTAGGATTGAGTAATAAATGTTGCCCCAGCCAAAATTGCATAAATGGATTTTAAGAATATATTGGTAAATCTGAATGTTTAACTTTTTGAATGCATTACCCATGCACTCAGCTAGCCTCTTCCCAAAATAATTAATGCTTGTTGTGACAGTTTCATAAGGGTTCATGCGCCTGCATCTCCCTTGTGTGAGATATTTGAAAGTAATTGTGATTGAGTTCATTACTCTGGGGCATTACATCTGAGGACCTGTTTTCTGCTAGATCCAAGGAAGCATTTTCAACAAAGTCATTTGATAGTCATGTGAAGCCTTTTTATTTGCCCCATTCTGGGTCTAGACGCTAGGACACCACTGTTTACTAACACCCCATCCCAAATATTACAGCTGAGGAGAGTAGAGATATAAATTGCTCTTAAATGCATGTACATGTTCTAGGCCTAGTGGAACAGATCAGAGTACCCTTCTTGTGGAATCAATGGACATTAATATCTCTTGCTTTTCAATTGGGGATGTGGAAAGGGCAGTGTAGTATGCAAAAATACAGGGCCACAGGACAGTAATCAACAGCAGAAAACATTGCTGATAACAAATCTGATTTAGCAAAGGGAGTTGACGCCAATGTAGCATTACAGCTACTCAACTAATGCGCTTGTTGGAACCAGCCAGCTTAGCAGAAACCAGAGACTGAGTCAGGGATCTTCACTATCTCAATGGATCAATTATACAAAAAGCAGTACATTTACCTAGCCTTAAATATTTTATCTAAAATGAAGTGTAACTGATTTCATCCACTTTATTTGATGCACATAGATTATGTTTTAAGTCTACAGTATATGCACTTTACCTTGCATTGTGAAGCTGTTTATTCCTTTTTGAGGAAGACCTGGAGTTTTGCTGCTGGCGTACCACATGGGCAACACCGACATTTAGGGGCTGCGCAGCTAAAGTCACATGGCCAGCCAACAAAGATGGCTGCTGCACAATGGCATTATACTGGCTTCCATGGGAATGTGCATTTCTGAGAACAAAGAGTAAAAACAATGTAAATGAAAATAGCAAACAGTTAACATTAAAACCACAAAGATAAGTGAACTTGGTACCCAAAAACTGGGTTTAGAAAGATGGGTGAAAGCTATAAATAAAACCGTCATTGATGACTCATCTTGTTGCAGTATTTTCAAAAGTTACTTTGAAGTTTAAAAATAACCCAATTAAGTTACAAATTACCACTGCAAAAAAAAAAAAAGCTACATGATATTGTTCAACTTTAAAGTTTTTATTCAGTACTACAGTGAACCTAAAAATGTCTTTTATATTTACTTCCCCTCACCCCCAATAATGTTAAATTTGTGTCACGGCAAGGTGCAGCATTATCTCAGATTTTCACAGCTGCCACTTTATATTACTTCTTAGTAGCAGAGATAAACAACATCACTGGATTCTACAGTATATGCTATGATTATGTTATTGGACTAATAGAGGCTTGGACTAATGATCCGGAGACAGAAATTCAAATTCTGGAATAAAAACTAACATCAGTAGTGGTCACCTCAAAACTAGTGGACGGTCATAAAAATCTATCTGGTTCACTGCATGCCCCTTCAAGGAACTTGGTTAGCCTGGACTGACAGCAATGTGGTTTGCCGAAAAGCCATCCAGCTTCATTCAAGAAGGTGGCTCACCTTCTCAAGAGCAATCAAGCACAGGGAATTTTTCCAACAATGCTCAGTCTGTGAATGACCAATTTAAAAATTCTACAGTATAACTCTCAGAAAAAGCACTCGAGTGTAACTTCCATTTCCGTTAACCTTAAACTAGAGTATATCATAGCACTTGATAATTAGTAAGCAAACCGAGGTATCAGTTTTAACACATACCGAAAAGATCAAACGTACTCATTTGCAAAAGGTTAGGCAGCTTGTTTTTATTGCTCAAATGTACTTTCCCTTCCACATAACCCACGAAAGATATAATGCTAATAATTTTTGTCATGTCCAATTTATTGGAAGTTACTATACAAGGAGGTAATCTTATCTGGGGAATTTCTACAAACAGAAATTTTAGAAAAAGCACAAATTAGAATTAAACACATATCTGGGATCTAGATTTTTTTTGTTAAAACATCAATTTGATTTTTTAAAAGCATTTTCATCAAAAATGGCACAATTTCATTGGAGTGATAATGCTACTGGCAAACTATTATTCAAATATTATCCCATTCCAAGACAAGCCTTCCTTGTAAATGGATGGAAATGCAAAGAAGAAGAACTGAAAAAGAAAAATGTTTATTTCCTTAAAGGTTACTTGCCTCCAATCTGTTATTTGCTGGGTACTAGTCATAGCATCTGGTATCACAGTAGCATGTGGAACTGAATTGTGGACAGCCACTCCAGGCAACTGTTGCCAAGTTGATGGCAACAGGATTTGTTGGGTTCCTCCAGGCCACGCCTGCTGCAAACAAAGACAGACTGTCAAGGTTGCCACTGCCTGGAACATTAGCCCAAAAGTTTGCAGACACCCGTAAAGAACACAAAGCATCTAGGTGAAGACCGCACACAGCTGGCAAGAGAAGCACAATGGTAAAACAAAGATCTGTGATGTTAGATTTACACAACGCCTCCCTCCAAAGCCAATACCTGCACAGGACAAGGCATTACAGTTTAATGAGAGAAAGAGAAAGTGAGTATATCCAATATCTCGCAGCTCTGAAGCAGAAACAAACATTTGGATATTCTGTGCGACGAGCCATTCTGCAGGAATACAAACACACAGACACAGCGATCTCTTCTAAGCAGGCTCATGCCAAGCAGCAAGGGGAAAAGGGAGGGAACATTCTAACCAACCTTTGATCTGAGATAGCAAAATGCACGTGGTCATTGGAAGCAACTGCAGAAGTTGGATGAGCCATTTAAAAAAATAAACATGCTACTAATGTTTAATTTCAGACCACAAAAATTATTTAGCAATCTTACAATCACCTAAGTGTTTCAATAATTGTTGAAAACCACCATAATTAATTTTCCTTAATATACGAGCAAACCCCCAATGGCATTATAGGATATGGTTTTTATAACAATAGGAGCTGGTTTCAAAAAACAGGCATATAACAAATGCTACAGGAAGTAATTCTGACAATCACAAGTAGTGCACATTTACATAGTTTCACTGAACAGCATGACATCATCAGGGACAATTTTAAATATCAAATACTTAGCTTATGATTTCCCTAACATCCCAATTTTAATATGACTTCATATATAAAGATTAGATCAGAAAAATAAATATGTTACAGCTATTGAACTCACTGAATAAGTACCCAATTACTCCAAAACCCATGATTAATGATTCCGGTAATTTGGATCCTTGCAATGTGCTCCCCAATTCTTTCTTGCCAGTTCCCACCGTTAAGATAGGAACATGGTATTTAAGGAATGTTTCTTCAAAAAACAAAGCCAATTGCTAATGGGCTGTAATTTAATAGCTGTAATGCTTTACTTATTTTTAATCAAAGGATAGTTTGATAGGGGACAGGTTTTGAGTTTTTTTTCCAAAGGAAATTACATTAAAGTTTGAATATATTAATAACATCTGATGGTCAGCTGTGATAGCAGGTTTTGTCTGCTATTAAAAGGCTATTTGAGGCAGTAATTAGACAGGATGCAAGTTAGTGACCTTTTTAAAAGATCAAAGGTATCCAATGCTGTCATTGGTGTGATCACTCACATCCCTGCAATCTCAATTTAAATCCATCCATTTTAAAGAAAATAAAAATGCTACTTAATTTTTGCAGTCTTCACTATAAATTTGCTCAACTGTTAATCAGTTCAGATTGAGTCAATTTTTTAAAATTTGACCACGTCACCAGTCATTGACTGCTTGTGAATGAAGTATCAGTTTAAATCCAATGGACTCAGCATTCCTAAAAGGCTTTAATCTGGTTGCTACTGTCCAGCACAACTTCTGTTTCAGAAAAGTCATGAATGAAGGTACTATAAATCAAGTGTTCAGTATCAAGATATGATATCCCAGTCCCATGTTCCTAACCATGCCCTGGGTTCATCTGCCTTCCCCGTTAGCCCTCTTGCATTGAAATAAATGCAGTTTAATTTCAGTCCTACCTTATTCTCTGCTTTGTCCCTGCCTGCCCTGACTGTTTGACTCACTTTATTTCTCAACTGTACCAGTCTCAGATTGATCTCTTTCCTCACTATCTCCCTGAGTCCCACCCCCAATTTACAAGTGTAAATCCTCCTGAGCAGCTCTAGCAAATCTCCCTGCCCTGACTGTTTGACTCGCCTTTGTTCTCAAATGAACCAGTCTCAAACTACAGAGGAGGAAGTGCTGGATGTCTTGAAATGCATAAAAGTGGATAAATCCCCAGGACCTGATCAGATGTACCCTAGAACTCTGTGGGAAGCTAGAGAAGCGATTGCTGGGCCTCTTACTGAGATATTTGTATCATCGATAGTCACAGCTGAGGTGCCGGATGACTAGAGGTTGGCTAACATGGTGCCACTATTTAAGAAGGTGGTAAGGACATGCCAGGGAACTATAGACCAGTGAGCCTGAAATCAGTGGTGGGCAAGTTGTTGGAGGGAATCCTGATGGACAGGATGCACATGTATTTGGAAAGGCAAGGACTGATTAGGGACAGACAACACGGCTTTATACGTGGGAAATCATGTCTCAGAAACATGAGTGAGTTTTTTGAAGAAGTAACAAAGAGAATTGATGAGGACACAACGGTAGATGTGATCTATATGGACTTCAGTAAGGTGTTCAACAAGGTTCCTCACAGGAGACTGGTGAGCAACGTTACAAGACATGGAATATAGGGAAGACTCACCATTTGGATACAGAACTGGCTCAAAGGTGGAAGACAGAGGGGGGCTTGGAGGGTTATTTTTCAGATCGGAGGCCTGTGACCAGTGGAGTGCCACAAGGATTGGTGCTGGACTACCTTTCGTCATTTACATAAATGATTTGGATATCAGCATCAGAGGTATAATTAGTAAGTTTGCAGATGACACCAAAATTGAAGGTGTAGTGGACAGCGAAAGATGGTTACCTCAGGTTACAACAGGATCTGGACCAGATGGGCCAATGGGCTAAGAAGTGGCAGATGGAGTTTAATTCAGATAAATGCGAGGTGCCGCATTTTGGGAAAGCAAATCTTAGCAGGACTTATACACTTAATGGTAGGGTCCTAGGGAGTGTTGCTGAACAAAGAGACCTTGGAGTGCAGGTTCATAGCTCCTTGAAAGTGGAATCTCAGGTAGATAGGATAATGAAGGTGGTGTTTAGTATGCTTTCCTTTATGGGTCAGAGTATTGAGTACCGGAGTTGGGAGATCATGTTGCAGCTGTACAGACGTTGGTTGGGCCACTTTTGGAATATGGCATGCAATTCTGGTCTCCTTCCTATCACAAAGATGTTGTGAAACTTGAAAGGGTTCAGAAAAGATATACAAGGATGTTGCCTGGGTTGGAGGATTTGAGCTATAGGGAGAGGTTAAATAGGCTAGGGCTTTTTTACCTGGAGTGTCAAAGGCTGAGGAGTGACTTATAGAGATGTATAAAATCGTGAAGGGTATGGGTAGGATAAGTAGACAAAGTCTTTTCCCTGGGGTGGGTGAGTCCAGAACTAGAGGGCATAGGTTTAGGGTGAAAGGGGAAAGATATAAGAGTGACCTAGAGGCAACCTTTTCACTCAGATGGTTGTACGTGTATGGAATGAGCTGACAGAGGAGTGATGACGGCTGATATAATTGCAACATTTAAAAGGCATCTGGATGTGTTTATGAGTAGGAAGAGTTTGGAGGGATATGGGTCAGGTGCTGGCAAGGTGGAACTAGATTGGGTTGGAATATCTGGTTAGCATGGATGAGTTGGACCGAAGGATCTGTTTCTGTGCTGTGTACCTCTATGACTCTATGGTAAGAGGAATGGTACACTACAGTTCCACTAACAGCACAAACTAACCCTCTAATTGGCCCGATGTTTTCACAAAGCAAGGCAACTTTGCCATCTTAACCAGAAATTCAGTGTTTTTCAATTACACATGTGCGCAAATTTTTGGACTGAACAATGTGAGGTGAGGAGGAGGATGTAATAGCCAGAACAGAGTTTCATTAACACGCATCATCATCATCAATATCCAATAGCTACCCAACATGGAATCATATGGATTTTGCAGCTAGGCCCAGTTCAGCATCAAATACATTTTAATTACTTATTTATTTAGTATAGCAATAATACATCCTCTTTGCACATCTGTCCTCTTGAATGCAGACACATCTCTCAAAATAGGATAACTGAACTACCTCGATGCACAAGAATTTTGAACAATGCATGATATAACTTATGATCAAAATTATACTCTATTGTTATAACTATTTATCCCAACATTCAATTTCAAAAGCTTTTATAAAAACAAGTTCAAGATCTACTGACAATTCTCAATGGTATTTCAAGTCTTAGAGACTACTGGTTAGGGAAGCATCATAGGCTTCTAGCAAGCTGTTCCTATTCAGAAACTGCTTTACTGTAACAGTTACAATGGAGCAGAAAAACTGACACAAGAGAGGAATCTTAATTACATAGTTTAAAACATAGAAAACAAGTCATTCAATCCAACTAGTTTATAACAATAATCTGTACTCCATATAAGACTCTTCACAGCCCTCAAATTAAAACTGTCAACACATCCACCTATTCCTTTCTACCTCATGTGCTTATCCATATTTCCCACATGCTTTGAACAAAATGGGGCTGGAGGGAGAGGGAACAACATAAGCTATGTCAATTCACAATCCACTTAAAATTACTGAGTTCCATCTGGCAGAATCCACAGAATGTCAAATGATTTCCCTTGAAATGATTTCCATAAAGCGGAATTCATCAAGATGACCTATCATACTATTTTATGGACAGAATCATTCCCTCCCTCCCTGCAACCTTATGCCTGTAAACAGATTACCTCAATCTAACTTGATATATATGAAAAGATTTGGCAGTTGTTACAATTGATGTATTTCTCAGGGAATTGAGATACAGTCAGGCACAAATGTATTCCACCGTAATCAGTCCTTAAAACAATTTGAGCCTTTTAGAAATGCTGAGTATTTTGGACTCAAGTATAGCTTGTTTCACCAGAATGCTCAGAAGAGTAAGAAAGACAAGACGTCCAATGACGTGGAAAATATATAAGGCACACAATGATACATGCTTCCGTTCCTCTGCAGCAGCATTAGAGGAGCATCTGTTAGTGCACAGAATCACACCGAGTGGGAGCATTTACCAGTACTGTGGTCGTCTGATCGACCAGCGCAGGCCGGCCGGCTGCGCAGTTCAGGGTAAAAGGGACCGCGTACTGCGGAGCAACAGTGGCAACGTGAGGATGTAGAGTGGCCACCATCAGCGGTGTGCAGCTGCCCTGTAATGGGGGGGGTTGGGAGTCAGTTACATGATATATTTGTTCTCAAACATGCAGTGTCCCTTTTTGATGCTCAGAATAGTATGAAAATTTAATTTTTAGCAAAACAAAAAACAAACTTAAAGACAATACTGTGCATGTTAAGTGAACCAGAAATTTAGCTGAGTATTCAAATTTGTTTTACTTGAGTTTCTTGAACCATCCATCTCATTCAGATTTAAGTCTAAATCTAAAACCAGCAGAAATGAGCCATGAGAAAACCATAGCCACCAAATCCCAATGTAATAAAACATTCTGAAAAGCTAAACCCCCAACTATTTTAGAAGCAAATACAAAGTAATCTACTATCAATACCAGATTTGATTTTAAAGTGGGGCTGATGCACATCCTAATCAGGCATATAAAAAGAGACACTGCCAACGGCAAATTAAAGAAAAGAAAAAAATCACCATCATAGCTTTAAAAATCATCAGTAAAAGGTTGCATTTTTATCATTATAAACTCATAGAATCCCCAGAGTGTGGAAACAGGCAATTTGGCCCAAAAAGTTCACATCGGCCTCCGAAGAGTAACCCACCCAGACCCATTCTCCTAACCTATTACTCTACATTTATCTCTGACTAATGCACCTAACCTAGACATCCCTGAACACTATGGGCAATTTAGCATGGCCAATTCACTTAACCTGCACATCTTTGGATTGTGGGAGGAAACCGGAGCACCTGAAGGAAACCTACACAAACATGGGGAGAATGTGCAAACTCCACACAGACAGTTGCCCAAGGCTGGAACTGGAACTGAACCTGGGTCGCTGGTGCTGTGAGGCAGCAGAGCTAACCAGTGAGTCACTGTGCCACCTGGAACTACATTTTCTGCCTTTTTTTCTTTATTTTCCTCCTCCCCATCATTCCCCAAAAAAACCCAACAAAATCATTAAACAAAGACATCTATAATAAGACGGTCTCAAAACTCTGCACTGAAATGCATATCCTTTAGCAATAAGGCATTCAAAGCTATGAGGTATTTACCATCATGTACACAATTACATTTTCCATCACTGTAAAAAGAAAGGTTATTATTTATTCCATATTGCCACAGTCCTAGAAGAAAAAGAGAATAAACAGAAAGACATTCCCTGATAAATTACAATGGTTTGTGGCAAAACTCATTTTCAGGTTTCATTGGGTTCTGGATGACTCTGAATCACTGCACTAATCAAGCTCAAATTGTAGAATTGCATCCAGATGGAGTCAAAAGAAGATTGGATTACTGTTCAAATAAAGACTGCAAATAGATTCAAAAAAGGATGTGATATTTTGCCGAATTTCCACACAGCGTGTTTCCAGTGAAACGATATCTATATTGCATAAAAGACATTGAAATCGACAGAAGGTCTAAAAGGTACCACCACTGTGAACCACTTGAGCTTTGTAACCCTAAATGTTAACTCAACACCAATAACAGAGCTATAATGTTTTGGGGCTTTTTTATACATACAAGTTAAGGCTGTTGGCCTGGACAACTAGCTGCCTATACACTGATTGAACCACTGTGGTTTTAGATTGCTTTTGGGTTTTAGGCTGCTTTTAACAGCTGAACCTGATGCAAAAGAGGTCATTGTTGGCTGCATGTGGACAAATTTAATAAAAGCTATCATACTAACTGAATGTTTACTTCATCTACACTTACTGATTCAAAACAGTATATGAGTCACATCTGAATAGACAGAAATTAGACACTAGTGAAAATATGGATTTTTTTAGCAAAATATTTCAGCTCCAGCAAGTGAATTAAAATAAAACACTTAGACATAAAACTGCAGTTTATACTTTAAAGCGAATGCCTCTGCTACTATGGATGGATGAGTATAATGTTATCATCCCTGTTAATCTTTAATCATAGGTGCAGATATTCCAATGATCAGACAATGCAGACTGGAGTTGTGCATCAGGACCCGGAGGAATCCCAGATACAGCTCATTTCATGGCTACTGCACGGGAAGCTGAAACGTCTGTTGTACAATTTTCCTGCAGCTCATATCCCCCAAAAAACAAACCTGCACTATCAAACAATTCTAAAAGCTCTGCTTCTGTTGCGTTAATTGCTGTTTGGGAAAGATTAGACAATTAAAAACTTCCATAAGGGTGACTATTAAGCCGTCACCACACAGAGCCCCAACTTTACATCCCTGAACCACTAGACCTCTGGGACACCTGACAACCATCAACCGGCCTGCAGAACTGGCAGTGGCTCCTTCCCACCCAAGTGTCTGAACCCCAAGGATTTGACACCATCAGTGCCAGCCTGAACTCCTGGGACCCACCACAGCCAGCCCAACCAATCCTACCACTCTGAAGCGGCCCAGTCGCCACTCACACTAACCTGACTGCCAACCCGAACCTACCTACCCTGATAATCTCCCAGCCACTCTCAACATCCAAATGAATCCCAATCATTACCAGCCAACCTTCTCGTTCAACCTTGCCTCGTCTGCCAGCCCCAAAGTTTTTCTGCCACTTTGCCAGCCCCAACACCTGACTTGCTCGCTAGCCCAGGCAGCCCCAATGGAAATCCTGGCTAAAAATGCAGGGCACTCTGCTAATGTAATAATATGAGTGGAGTGGCAATCCAAATGTCTAAGATATTCATAAGAATGGCAAGGTATTTTTTAAAAAATGGACAGACTTCAACAAGACCTGATTCAAATACAGGGTAGGGCCTAAGCAAAAGCTGGCTAATTTATTATGAAGATGATGATCTGTACCGCCGAGACTATTTTTTAAAAAAGAAAGGATCTTCTCTCCCCACCAACCCCATCCATTAATATGGGAAGGTAGGAAAAGAAATGGCTTCTACTTTCAGAATGTTGTCAATTGTCTCAACTGCTGTGGTGGACTTTTTCACAGTTGTCAAAATGCAAGCAGAGCTTTAACAGCAGGTTGTTGGATATGAAGTGACCTGAAACCTCCTCATTATGATGGAAGGTCTAAAATATAAATATATCTTATTTTAGTTTTATAGTCACAAAACAAAAACCAGATAGGGAAAAGCTGCTACCCATAAGTGGGTAATTATACTAACATTTAGTTAATACCAGATTATGGAGGCATACATTCCAAGGGCTCTTTTCACTTGTTTGATGTATATACTACCCTAAAATGTTTCAGCATGAGGGGCACAATTTAAATAGAGATATTGGTATGCTTTATGAAGTTATTTATGTAACGTGCAAACTACTTCTCCAAAGTTAATTTTTTATAATTTTATTTAAACAAATAACTTCACATCCACACAAATCCTTAAGTTTTGCTTTCTTCAAGTTAAAGCCTCTGGCTTCTATTTGCCTTTGTAGCTAAATTACCGTTAGCTGCACCTTTTCACGTAATTCAATAACTTACAATTGATAAAAGTAATTGTTTTAAGAATTGTTAAGTAATCTATAAATTTAAATACTATGAAAAAATAACAAATAGATTTGACAACATACTGCCTTGGTGGTTTAGCAAATTTACTCGAGAAGTACTGTGACACAAACCACATAGTCCCAGAATCAATCCCGGTTAACTGATTTCAGAAGGGCAGTGGCAGGGTGTTACTACAGACCTCAGTGGCTCGAGAACATATCAAAGTGCACATTGTTATCTTGCTAAACAGAACTGGTGTTGATTTTAGTAGCCAGTGATTGAATAGCTTGCTAGCATCAAATATCAAAATTCAACCACGGAGACAAGTTATTTGGGTGAAGGATTGGAGAACTGGTCTAGTTAAAAAAAAATGTTTTGGAAAGATTAATCAACAAATAAAAGTTAGCTTCAGTTATTTAAGCTTACAAAATATCCTGAGCATTTGCAAAGATCCTTGGAAAAATAGTTTTATGTTGAATTGTAAATCAACATCTTAAGTAGTTTTAATTTTAATTAAGCAATCACACAGGCAACCTTCAGAAGGGAGATTGTACTTTTGAAAAGTTTTAGCCTGTAGTTATTAGTTTTCATGTTGTTTCACTGGTAGACAAATAAAAGTGTGATACACAGGGGTGGAAAGTTATTGACGGCCACTGGTTGCTTGTGATATTTAACCATAATGATGTATGACTGTCGAGGCATGGTACCAGAGAGATGTCACCATCTGATGGAGCCCAGCAAGAGTTAATGTGTTCACGATTGGGAAACAAATTTCAGCTTTAAATAGACTGGTCAGCCACTTACCTGAGCAAGAACACCTGGCTGAATCTGAATGGACTGTGCAGCTGGTGCTTGTGGTACAACAGGCACTGCATTCTCCACTCTAACAGAAAAGCCAGAATGTTTTGCAGATGCTTGCAGCCCTGTCAATAAAAAGACACAGCGTGTATGTCCAGTTAATTTCAAAACACAAAAATAAAGTTAAAAGGTGACTTTTTATATTAAACATAAGCCGAAATATTTAATAAAGATTGCAATTCATTTACTATCACAGGGTAACAGACATAGACGTTCATTGGACATTGCAAGCGCCGGCCTCAGCTAAATTCAAGGTGCTTGTTCAGCCCCCCAGACAATCATTACACACTATCAAAATCACATTATCTATGGCCTATTTCTGCTATTATATCTTATGACCTGTTCAAAACCTACTCAGCAGGACAGTTTAAACCAGGCCTCATATTGAACTCTCTACATGAACTACCCAAATAGTGACAGAAAAAATGAATTTAAATGTGGATTCAGATGCTGCTCTGGAACACCAAGCCTTACCCATACTAATATGCTCAGGATTACAGTGGTGCAGGAAATTCTGATGAAGGAATTCCTGATGAAGGGCTCCTGCCTGAAACATAGATTCTTCTGCTCCTTGGATGCTGCCTGACCTGCTGTGCTTTTCCAGCGCCACTCTAATCTCCAGCAGCTGCAGTCCTCACTTTCGCCATACTAATATGCTTCCAGCTCATTAAGTAATTTCAACTCCTCGTATACAGAATTTGTTTATTCTGTAATTAAAGATTTCACTACGATTACTCCTCAACTACAGTTGCTGTTTCTTTCAACCTTTCAGTACCGACCAATGTCTTCTCTCCCCCTTTTAATGATTTTTCTACATAGCAACATTGCTCAATGTTTACACTCCACTGAATCTCAAACTGCAGCATCTCAATGAACAGCACTCAAAAGATTAGTGTCTAACAGCTCCAATTATTTTTTAAAAATCAAGATGCCTGTAACTAGCAAATGTAAATCACAGTTGATTGTTAGAATAAAATATTTTCCAATCAAATCCAAAATCTTTGCTATGTTACATAATGTAATGCAATTTGAAAAGCAGTCAACAAGCAAAATCAATAAGACTCCACAGAAATACAATCCACTGCTGACCACAGGGCTGAACAATTTCCAAACTAAATTAAACACAAGGTTTGCCATAAAATAGAAGAAAATGTGAATATGAACATAGTACAGTCTATATACACACAAAATTGTAAGGCTGATGTTGCTCTTTGAGCTTGGCAGTCTGTGCAGATTAAATAGATTTTGGAAGGGATTCAGATTTCAGAGAGGGTATTTGAATTGCACAAGGATCATGGCATTTGAATTAGACAGTTATGAGGGGCAGAAAAGATGTTTACCTTGAAATGCTGGTGGACACACAATGAGGGCTTGTTGAAAGGGGTCAGCCTGCGCACACAGCTGTGTCGTTCCAGCCTGCAGAGGCATACTTGCTTGTGCAACCCCTGCCACGGGTGCTGCTGCAGGCTGGTAGAGTGCAGGTTGATAGTTAAGCAGAGATACATCAGCACTGGACAGTGAAAGGGTTGCAGCTGTGGAGGTAGGTGCCAAGGTGTTGGCCTAAAGGAAGTAAAGAATTCAAGAATCAAATTATATGTTAGCAATATAAGAAAGTGGGAGCTTTTCATAGGATTTATAACAGAATCGTATGCAAGTAGATTGTCCAGTTAAAAAAAATTACATTTATAACCAGTTTAACCATTACCGCGGCATGTCAATCTTTTCCTCAAGAATTCCAGGAATATTCTACACAAATAATTATCTCAATACATCTCTTGAGGATTATCTTTTCACAACTGCTATGTCATTCAAGTAATTCCCAAAATAGATATATCAGTACCGAAATAGTATTTTCACAAGATTCTCCATTTTTTTCCCACAAAGCAGTTTGCATCCATTAACACTGTTCCGATCCCCCATTTGATTTTGAGCAAAAAAAGTTACACTCAATGTTAAAACCTTTCAACCACTAAGAGGCCAAAGCTAACAAAATCCTATCCATAAAAGTATAAAAGGAGTATGTTCTTGATTAATAACAGAATCAAGGCTTAAAGGGAGAAGGCAGGAGAATGGTGTTGATAACCAGATTAAGCATGATCAAATGATGGAGCAGATTCAATGTGCTGAATGGCCTAATTCTGATCTTATGTTTTACTGTCTAACAAATCTGATGGAATCGAATGTCAAATTATTTCAAAAGCTAAGTACTGCAGATGGTGGAAATCTGAAATGAGCACAGAAAATACAGCAGGGCAGGTAGTAACTGGTATGAAACAATTAATATATGAGATTATGACTTGCAATTACAGAATGTTATCAGTGTTAAGTTAGGAAGGTTATAAAGTGCTTAATTGAAAGATGAGGCGTTGTTCCAATGCAGCGCAGCAAAACTTTAAAAGAACAGGTTAAGGGCAGAAAGGTTAGCATGGGAGTAGAGTCAAGTAAAAGTTGGGAGTGATATCAGTGGATTGGAGAGATATTCTACAAAGCGATCACTCAATTTGTGAGGTCTTCCCTGCACAGAGTAAAATAGATCACATTAACAACTGAAAATTGTACTAAACAAAAACAATACAAAGTAAGTTGCTGTTTCACCTGGAAAGGGCAGTTTGGAAAACTGGAAATGAGAAAGGAGAAGGTAAAAGGGTAGGTGCAAAATTTCTTTTTTTGCAAGGAGAGGGAGGGCTTGACAGAGAAGTGGACTGGTTTGCTGCAGGACCAGAAGTCACTTCATAACATTGAAAAGAGACAGGAAGCTTCGTTTAGTGTTGACATCATTGTAGCAATGGTGGAAATCTGTTAACTGTGCACTACTTCCAGACCAAATCCTTGTTTTTTTACTGTGTCACTGGCATATCCTTTCATCCTGTATCATCCTATAACATTCAATACTGCATCTTCCACCCAATTAGAAACCATCCTTTTTATTCACCGTCCATACACGCCACCCATTTCCCCACCTCTGAATTAGCTTAAAGCCTGTTATATCTAATTTTTGTAGGTTCTAATGAAATATCATTAAGCATAAATGTTAACGCTGTTCCTCCACTAACAGATGCTACCTGGCAATATTTTACTCACAGGTATTAAAGAAGGGGATCCACTTTACTTTGTGGGCCATAATAAGAATGTTGGTTTATTACTCTTGAAAGGAAGGTAATATTAAAAGGTTACACATCAGCTGCGCTCTTTGCTCCACAATTAACCTTTATATTGATATGACTTAATCATAATAGAACTGATTAGAATTTCTTAAGCTACCTCACTTACAGTTCATCTGCACATTTTGCTTTAAGAATATAGAGATGGAGGACTGTTTCCCTATATATGGCATGCATATATCTAGATTAGTCATAATTCCTTCCAGAACACACCTTCCCCATATTACTCATAACATTTATTTTCTTTCTCCAATTCCTTCTTTTGGAATTTAGGACTTACTTGCTATCCATCAGAGTATTAAAACATTAAGTTTGTCCAATAATTCATTTGCATACATTGATGTAAAATAGCCAATATACTGACATTAAAAAGGACACTACATTGGTAATTATTTTAAAATACAGACAGATCGTGAGATGTGAGAGAAAATGTAAGCATCGTTATTTTCTAACAAACAGGTTATAATAAAAGGTCTCTCACATCAGTAATAACATAGAGTTTAAGAAAGACCTGTAATTCAATCTCAAAAACAGACTCTGGGCTGACCAAATTCCGCTCGCCCTGCAAATTGTATCAGAATATGAGTACAACACATGGTAATTTCTTTCCCCATAGGAAAGAATCAAAAAACTGCTCAGTTAGTATAATTGTCTCTCCAATGTCCATGCAACTAAATGGATGAAAATCCAACTCCAGAATATGACTTAAATAACTGCAAATTTACATTGCAAATTCTGTGACCATCAACTTACAATTGCATGAAATGCATTTTGCGATAACTGCGCTCAAAGTGTCTAAACTTCGGTGTTGGGATTCGGAACATTCTCTACTCCTCATATGCAGTGTCAATACCAGGCACTCTTGCTCTTTACAAACATTCGTTTGCAACTTGAAGTCAAAAACGCAGTCCCTAGTATACCAATGTGAAACCTCTGGCTACTTTCTACATGAAATAACACTCTAGACTCAGATTTTCAAAATACACCAAACTAGAAAGCAAATAAAGGAAACTTTTACACTATTATGTTAAACTGGGCTTAAAAAGACATTTTCATACCTGATTGTGCATGGTGTTGAGTTGGTTATTGAAGGCCATTGTCAAGTTTGTGCTTGTGCTCGGCGCAACATGTGCAATAAATGGGCTTTTATTCTGGTTTATTGTTTCATAGTTGTTGGCTCGACGCTTGCAAATCTCCATATTCTGAAAGCAGGATTTCACACTACAAGGAATGTCAATATATTCATTTTTTAAATGGGATTAAAAACACAAGCTATACACTTAATTCCAACACATTCCTGTACACAGCCATGCATCTGCAGTAAACACATTTTGTAAATGTATGGATAAAAAGTACAATAATAGTGCCTAACCTCCAGAAGAAACATTAGGTTTACATACAATTACTCTTCTTTATCTTGAAAGAGCGGAGCTTTATGGGTTCTGGGGAAGCCATGCACAGACACACAATAAATTGCCAAATTACAGTTAAGTACTGCCTGCACTGTACCACTCTATCATTAAGTATTATTATTTGGTTTCTTTTGTCAGACGAAAAAAAATTAGTGTGGGGTATATCTGATCTGTCATTGCATGAAGGAGGTAGATTTTCCAGACAACGAAATACACTTGGACAGCAAGCTGCATGCCTGGTTTAATTGACATATTTTGAATTGTTGGATTGTTTTGAGAAACATGTGCTTGCACAATATTTACATGGCATAAAAGTAGCTTTAAATAAGACCTTAACTAGGAACGAAAACACTGCATTTATAGAATACCTTTAACATTGTAAAACATCTCAACATCCAAGGCGCAATATCAAAAAGTTTGACTTTGAGCAAATGCAAGTGGTATTAAGATAGATGACCAAAAGTTTAGTCAAAATGTATATTCAAAATGTATATTTGAAGAATTATCTTTAAAATAAAATGGTAGATAGGTTTGACAAAAAGGAATGTGAAGTAGTTAAAATTGATATCAAAGCAGTTGGCCTTAGCAGACAAAGACAATACCAACAATTGCTGGGCATTTAAAATTGGATGTGTGAGTATGCCCAGAACTGGAGGAACACACATCTCAGGGGGTTGTACATGGTTCTAGAGATAGCAAGGACCAAGACTAGAAATGATTTGAAAATGAGGAAGATAATTTTAAAATTGAGCCATGAGTCATCAGGAGTCAATGTACATCAGCAAGCATAGGGGTTGATGGATGAAGCTCAGTGCAAGTTAGAATAAGAAAGCAAAGTTTTGAAAGCCCTCAAGTTTATGTAGGTGGAAAGATGAGAGCGCCAGTAAGAGGTACAAATGGAACACAAATCTAGAAGGAACAAAACAAGGAAAATGTTTCCTGCAACATATGAGCTGAGACAGGGGTAGAGTCAGGCAACTTTCTGCAGGTGAAACATTATAATTTCCAAACTCAAGATACAAAGTCTTTCATTTCACAAATAATATTTATGTGTTTTAAAGAGCTTACTGATTGCTATGAGGGAAGTCAAGTAGATGTGTCATGGTAACAAATGGATGGTTTAAGGTTTTTAACGGATTAACCCTCTTGTCAGCATCTATTGTCAACATTTTTTTCAACAAATCAATATACTCCCTCCGGTCTGCCTTCTCTGCCAACATGTCTGTTCCCTCCAAATCATTTGGCATGTTCACCTAAAAGCAGAAAATATTACACAATATCATTGGCAATCAGTAAAGAGAGACAATGTGATAATAGGTTTGTCATTAACTGAATTAAGACAGTCATCTTGAAAAAATAAGTTAGTATTAAGAAGTTACAGAGACTATGACTATCTCAAGATTGTACTCAATCTTCGGTCTAACTTAAGTGTCAAGTGCACAGTTTACAGGTTGAGGTCAGATTTTCTGAGGATAAAAATATGGCAGGGGTTTGGCTAGTTCCTTTCACTGCACTAACATGTTTCAGGTCATATCAATAAATACCAAATGTCAAAATGTTTAAGAGATGAATATGTGTATTTGGCAAATTTCAATGGCCCTTGAGACTTTGGAGTATTTCTCTTGTTCAAGTCTCTTATGTAGTAATGCAGACAATATTTTTTTTATTTCCTGGGAATTGGTAAAAGAATCTTTATCAACATGTGTATAATGTTCAATAATAATCCTCTATCACTAAATACATTTGTGGATTAAGTACTCAGCATTGCATAGGAACCGATCTTGTTGTACACTAAACACTTAGTAACATGCAAAGACTTTAAATCCAGTAAAGGCATGAACTGTCAAAGAACATAACTGATTAGATTAGATTACTTACAGTGTGGAAACAGGCCCTTCGGCCCAACAAGTCCACACCGACCCACCAAAGCGTAACCCACCCAGACCCATTCCCCTACACCTAACACTACGGGCAATTTAGCATGGCCAATTCACCTAACCTGCATATTTTTTGGACTGTGGGAGGAAACCAGAGCACCCGGAGGAAACCCACGCAGACACGGGGAGAATGTGCAAACTCCACACAGTCAGTCGCCTGAGGCAGGAAATGAACCCAGGTCTCTGGCGCTATGAGGCAACAGTGCTAACCACTGTGCCACCGTGCCGCCCAATATTAATTTCTTACTTGTCCTTACTCCAGAAATATTATTTTAAAAAAAAAGACAAGCTTCCCAATGATTAAATTTTAAATAAACAAGACCAGAGGATGCTGGCCTGTAGCAAATTTTAATTGCAATATAATTAGGGTAATATAATTGGTCTTAACACTACTAGACAATGATACAAGGTTTAAAGTGAAAAGGAAAAAATGACCAGAAAGTTACAAGCCAATTTTTTTCTCTTCTAATCTCTCTCTAGATACTGTACAGTTCTCCATTCAGGAGAACTAGCAGACTAGACCAGACTCCTTGTAAAGGAATTTTTCCAATATAATTTGCTTGATTTGTGCATACAACACAGACGTGTGCTGGGGGCTAAGTATGGAACAATGTACCAGCGTAAGTCACTGCTATCAGGAGGGCAGCCGAATGAGTAGGACAAAAAGATGGTGGTCCGGTAGTTTCTAAAACTGCAATAAGAATCAGAATTTTTTAAACTGAAAGTAGATTGGCAAACAATGATGTTATTATACTGCTCAACGAAATTGATTTCACTAGTGTTGGAAAAAATGTTCGGCTCACGATTAGCACTCCAAGCAGTAACATTTGAAATACATTGGATTTAGTTTCATTCTTTCATTTAAAAGCTCCATAATTTATTAGAATCTATTGTAACACTGTCACCAGAACAAACAAGAAAGCTTAATTCAGGCGATCTAAATAAATAAGGAAGAAAACGAAGAGAGATTGGGGTTTGTAATCTCCACTAGTTGGACTATATATGCACTTTCTTACTTTACATTCTTAATGGTACACAACTTCAGACATATCTATGAATATCCAACTTCCAGTACTGCTGAACGCGCTGTGGGTTGATTGGTCCATGGGAAGTACTTTGGACAAACAGGAAGTTTCAGAATTTCAAGGCTAGTTTGACAATACAATTGATTGGAGAATGATAGTTTACAGGCTCTAAGCAGAACAGGAATTTTGCAATAAGAGAGGCTCATCATAGCTAACTATTGATAAGGCAAGGTACTGCAGCAAGATTCCTACCTAATCAGTGTACCAGTAATACCGAAAACTGACTGGTGCCCAACAGAGTTATGTTAAGTAGTCTGACTGTGGGGTTTCTGACTTGGGGGTCTCTACAGTGGATAGGTGCAAGTTTTGTCCTGTTGGTCTTCAGTGAATCCCCTCAAAATTTCTGCATCTACATATGTTTAACATTACATCTATGAGCTTTTTCATTCAACGGGAAATCAAGAAATAAAATTCAGGAAGATGTGACTTTGATCCCTCATCTTTGCAAAGTGACTGATTTTTAAGTTCATTGCATCGAGGAAAGAATGAGGTCACTCTAGCTGCTGAATGATATGTGCCATTTTCAGTCTCACCTCCCAGAAAAAGAAATTCATATGGGGATGTCAGATACCCTACAATATTCCTTATGATAAAACAATTTTCTGCTTCTTAAACCAAGGGAACAACTTTTGCAACCACAGCTACTCTATTTAATTAAGTACAAACTAAACCTTATCATTATCTTAATGCAAAATTTACTAACCCAGGTGGGAGCTCTGTGGAGCTCTTTTACAAATAACAGTAAGTAAAGGTCGACAACTAAAACTACTCACAAAAGAATTAACTTGCATAATATTTCTGTTGAAATACAAACTTTCAAACTATAAAGATAACAATGCAAATATATTACATGATAGAACAAACCAAACATAAACCAGAAAGAACTGTTTTGTCCACCAGCCCATGTTAAATTCCAGACAACTACACAAAAGCAATTTTTAACAAGACTCTGATGGAACAGCATCATTTAATGGGTTGAAACTGAAAGCCAAAGTGGATCTGATGAGCATGGTGAAACTGTTCACTTCAAATTGAGGTCAAATATTTTAAGTTTTAAGGACCAGTCTCAAATATGGTTACTTCCGCTGTCAACAAATCCTGCTCAAAACTGAGAGAAGTGGGGAGAAATATAAGAGAAAGAATACTAGAGTGAGAATTCTCAGCATTGCCTCAAATGTGCTTTACATACAGATAAGAACAGAGCTATGCAGAAGTTAAACAAGTCAAACTCCATTTTTACCTGTGCCATATCATCCAAACAATTGAAAATGTACTTCCTTGCTTCCTTCGATTTGATCCCAGTCTCTAACTCATGTTCCTCTGGTGTCTAATAGAGAGAAAAAAAAGATACATTTTCCTACACAAGAAGCACTGAAGACTATTTCCTCAACCAAAACTTCAACTTGCTACTGGCCAGATCATTTTACTGACTCCATTTTTGATCAAATAAATTGAATAGAAGGCACTGCAGCTCAATGAGTATGATTTGTTTTAAAATTTAAAAAAGATTAATCTCGTTAAAAATTCATAGGATGGCCATGACAATTCTACAGAATTAAACATTAAACTGCTTTCTATCAACTTTTGGTAGCAAGTTTGGAAAATTCTTACTCAGTAAATTAATCATGTAGTGCACTTTGCTTTTGATAGATTTACAAAGGAATTCTAACAAGTGTTACATACATTTAAGTATTTCCTTAATGTACTTTTATCTCAGTTTCAATTCTTAAGACTGTCATGGTCACATTGATGCTTGTTCATTCCCTCATTCATAGTGACTGGTTATAACTCAGAATTAATAGCACCATTAGCGGACTTCTAACATTTAACACATTTAGTTAAAGGTCTATTACTTATTCACAAAAAATTTTATTTCGAGACAGATAAAACAAAAAAAAGAGAGAGAATTACACTTAACCCAAATTCAGAATATATGATCTGAAATAATTAAAACATGATTTTGGCCATTTACAATTGCTAGTAAACCAAGCTCTCTCTTTCTTTGGTAGCAACACAAAAATAGCCTTAGATAGGCAAACAGGAGGTTTTATAAAATTTCTTGCACAATAGCTGGGAAATAGCACACAGTATCATCCAATGCCTGCAGCTGTTTAACACTGATTAAAAAGGGACTTCTTCCTTGTTATATTGAGATTACAATGATCAATAGTTGAATTTTGCAGGAAACAGCTGCTTCGCAATGCAGTCTGGACAAGAATCTGAACACTAAGTTGTGTTTGGATTATCCTTACAGCTGATCAGAATTACTTAGAGGAGAACTAACTCTATTAAGTGACATACCTTTGCTCATAAACATGACAATCAGCTAACTAGTTCACAGCATTTACTAACAGCAGCGATACATCAGAAGTTTAAAAACTAATAGCTCAGCAGATGTAATGCTTGGAGTTCTCCAAACAGAACACCCGAGGTTAAATTTAAATTGGACTTTCACATCCAAATTTCAAGAGAAGAATAGGAGTTACATCGAGTACCCACCCCGACTTGTTCAAATATGCATTATCTAGTTAGCTAGCAAGCTGTTCAGATTACACCTGTGCTTGACAAAACAATTTCAATTTATGAAATCATACGTTGTATTAACGAGTTGAAAAGACAAAAACCACACAGAACTTTATTACAGATAAGGAGGAATAAGATAAAACTGCTTTTTAAAAACTGGCTGCAAGTGCAGACAAGTGATACCCCTCAGGGGAGTACTGGGCTTTAAGCTTTTAAACTTGCACATCTACTTTCAAAAGCTAACTTAAAGACTTCTGTCAATCCCAGAAGCCTTTTTTTAAAATTAAAGATCTAAATAACCTTCAGCTTCCATAATGGATATCCTGCATCTGGATCTCTGTTAAAAAACCTTGTCGTCTTTGTTCCAGCGCTTAGCAAGTACTCAGCTGGTAAACCTTGTGTTTGAGAAATGTAGCGTATCTGAAAGTAAAAACAAAAGAACTGTAATTGCAACTTTCTACTAATTCTAAAACTTGCGTAGATGACTTTAGTTAAATTCATGTGCAATGCAGAAATTTGCCCTTCCAAAACATACGCCTCCCCCAACAAGTTACTGATAAATTACAATTTAGTTTGCAGAGAGTTGCAATGCAATACAATACCATGCTATGCTCATACCAGCCATATATTAATCCATCCATATCAATATTAGTCTGGTGGTCACACCTACCAATGTAAAGATAAGGCTTCAAAACGAGGACACCCTCATTCATGTATTGTGGCACTAACACCATACTGAATGGAACAATTCAACAAATTCAGCAGCTCAAACTAGGGCATTCTTTAGCTGTTTTAGACTATCACCAGTAACATAACTGTATACCTCTAATTTTGTAATCTCATAGAGGCATTTAGTTAATAATTATCCATTCACCTATGCTCAATGGTTTCTGCCAGGACTATTCAAGGACTGGTTACAATTTTGGTCCAAACATAAATAAAATTGATAAATTCCACTCTTATGATAACACTGACTGCCCTTAAACAAATCTGCTTTGACATATGGAAACAAGAAGTCCTTGTAAAACCAGACTTTGCAGTGATCAAAGAGAAAACTTCAGTGTTTGAGATCATATGAAGCACAAAGGAAGACTGATATGGTTGGAGATCAATCATCTCAGAAGAGCATCACTGGAAACATTTATCTAGACAGTTCCCTCAACGCAGACATCTTCAGCTACTTCAATGATCTTTCCAACATCATGAAGGTCTAAAGTGGGACAATTACTGATCACTGCAGAGTGAGGAATCCCACTTTGAATTTTCTCATATCGTGACGTAGTCTTTGCCCACAGGAAAGAAGATTTGGGCAACATTCAGACTTGACTGTCAATGGTAATTAACATTCATACCACTGAATGCCAGGCAATGATCATTCCCACCAAGAGGGAGTCAGATGAACCATGTTGACATTCAATCCTTTGAATCTCACTATTGGGCCCTCTTGTAACATAGAGGTAGAGTCCCTATCTCTGAACAGCAAAGCTTGGGTTCAAGTCTCACCTGCTCCAGAGGTGTATAATTGTCAATTAGCAAAATAGGTTAACTTAAAAAATTAAAAATTTGAATCTCACTACCAAAAGTCCAAGGATCACCACCAACAAAAAATGTAACTGCACCTGTCATTTTACAACTGTCATGAGGTATTGTCATATATTGAGTACAGAGATACCTTGATTATCCAAAAATCAGATTATCTGAAGGAGATCTCGATGTCCCGATAGAAACATTACATCAAAGAAGTGTTTCCAACAGTGACCGTGTCTTTTGTTTACAGTGATTAAACAGGCACCGTCTCCAAATGACTGACCTTCCACCCTCTCTCTCCCCACACTTTCCCTGGAGTTCAACAGAGGGGTATAACCTAAACTCCCCCTTCACCACATAATCTCTCCAACAATGTCCTGTACAGGGCAAAGGTGGAACCTGTCAAAAAGTTGCATGTGTGTCTGTGTGCTATTTAGAGACTTACCCACAAAAGAGCTGCACCAACAGCAGTCTCGTTGTTGGTGTACTATCTGGCTGCCCTGGAGTAGGGGAGGTGGACAGGGTTGGGAGTGGAGGGGTTGGGAGTGGGGGAGGGGGGGGGGGGGGGGGGGGGGGGAGCGGGCAGGCAGTGGCAATGTTGGACAGGAGGTTTGAGGGGACGGTGTTGGATGAGGCCAGGCAGGGGCGATGTTGGACCGGAGGTTTGGGGGGATGGTGTTGGATGAGGCCAGGCAGGGAGCGGTAATGGTGGCGGAGGGTGGTGTTGGACTGGGTTGGGGGGTGCAGGTGGTGGTGGAAGGGGTTCGGTTAGGGTGGGGTGGGGGAAGGAAGCGTGTTGGGGGCGGAGTCTCATATGCTGTGTGCTGCTGCAGTCTCCTAAATGGGGAGCAGACTTTAACAACTCCAAACCCCAGAGGAAAAGCATTGAATTGATTAACCGAATAATCAATTATCCGAACGAAATAGTGCCTGCCCAATTGAGGTTCCCCTGTATTTTCCAATGGCACAAGTCAAGGATGTGATGGAGGATTCTCCACTTACCTGGATGAGTACAGTTCTAACATTTGGTAGGAGAAGATAATTTTAGGGTTGGAAGATGTTATAATCAATATCCTCCCTAACTCCGTAAGTACATTTACGCATCAAAAATAGTAAAGTTAGGTACTAGTATTTCAGCAGCAGTTTGAGATGAAGGCTAGTAACACAAGTAACACTAATACAGAAAGTAGTCTTTATGACCAAAAGTTTAGCTCAGGGCAAATTGAATGTCACAGTTATCAATGATAGAGTTTAACTTAAAATATGGATTGAGTGGGGAATATTGTCACTGGTGAAACAGTAACCTTTATTGTAGAAGCTAAAGAAGTTGGCACAGTGGCTCAGTGGTTAGCATTGCTGTCTCACAGCACCAGAAACCCAGGTTCAATTCCAGCCTCAGGCAACTGTCTGTGTGGAGTTTGCATATTCTCCCCATGTCTGTGTGGGTTTCCTCCAGGTGCTCTGGTTTCCTCTCAATCCAAACATGTGCAGGTTAGGTAAATTGGCCATGCTGACTTGCCCATAGTGTTCAGGGATATGTAGCTTAAGTGCATTCATCAGGGGTAAACGTAGAGTAATAGCGCAGGGAAATGGGTTTTGGTGGGATACTCTTCGGAGGATCGGTGTGGATTTGTTGAGCTGAAGGACCTGTTTCCACTCTGTAGGGATTCTATGATAAGTTTTCGCGATGTTAATTTGGGGGAAAATTATGTCTCAGTCTACTTTCCATCACCAAAGTGATACAAGGGATCAGTGACAGTGGTAATGAGGGGCATTTACCCAACACTCAGCTTGGGTTTTGCCAGGTCCACTCATTCCCTGAACTCATTACAGCCTTAGGTCCAAGGGGGCAAAAGAGCTGAACTCGAGAGAAGTGTGTGTGGTTGCCCTTGACATCGAAGTAGCACTTGATCAAGGAGACCTGGCAAAACCAGTCAATGAGAATTGTGGGGGAATGTTCACTGGTTGGAGTCAGAACTAGCACAAAGGAATATGGCTATGTTTGTTTGAAGCAGTTCTCAGACATTCATCAGGAGATAGTCAAGAATGTGTCCTTGGCCCATCTTCAACTGCTTCGTTACTGACAATTTTCTCCAACAAAAAGTCAGAAGTGGTAATTTTTGCTAACAAATGCACAATGCTCAGCATCATTCAGGACTCTTCAAATGCAGTTTGTGTTTACAGAGGAAGCTCAATTAGCTGAACGAGGTGGGCAGGCACTATTTTGCTCGGAAATTGATTATTTGGATAATTGATTTCCTCTGCGGCTCCGAGTTTTATGTGAAGTCTGCTCCTCATTCAGGAGACTAGACAAAAGCACACTGTGCACGAGACCCTGTCTGCCCCCGCCCGGCTCCCACTCACATCCCCCTCCCCACCCACCATATAAGAATTCTGTGGTGCTTAACTCACCTCCTGACTCCCTAAAACCCATCCACCATCTCAAAGGCACAAGCCATGAGTGTGATGGAAAACTCTCCACTTAACTGGACCTACGCAGCTCTAAAAGTAATCAAGAACATGACACCATCCAGGACTAAGTTGCTCAACTTAATCAGCACCTCAGTCACCATTTTCAACATTCATTCTTTCCAACACTGATTCACAGTTGCAGTACTATGCAGCATCTATAAGATGTACTGCACCAAGCCTCCAAGGCTCCTTTGACAGCATTTTCCAAACCTGCAAACACTACAACCTAAAGAGTCTGGGGTAACACACACATGAGACTTCACATTCTGAAAAAGTCCTCAATAAGCCATGCATCATCCTTTATATGAAGATACTATCGCTATTCTTTCATTATTGGTGGCTCAAATATTCTGTAACAGCATTGAAGGGGTATTCACATTATGTGTATTGCAGTCATTCAAGACAGCAGTTCATCACCACCTTCTCAAGGCCAATTATGGAAAGGCAATAAATGCTGGTCAAGCCAGATAAACAGGAAAGCTTGACTAAGTAGGAGAGAAGAAAGCGGATGGGCCTAACTTTGTAGAAATTTTGAAAATTGTACTCAGGTGGTGGATCTTAATTGGGATTTCACTTGGCTGATTTGAGCTCGGAAGTGCAAGTTTGCATTGTATTTCTGTAAAGATTTGCACCAATTCTATTGTTCACTACCCTGGCTATTTGAAAGCAAAGAGGCATTTGGCTTGAGAAGGGATTGGAGAAAGGAGTTTATAGAGTCAGTTATTTATGGAGAAAAGAACCTCATTATTATCTCTACCCTCAAAGGTGATCCTGCAATCCTGCAGCTTGGTGTGATCCAGCCACACCTATTCATACAGACCAAGAAAGACATGTATCAATTTCATTCAAGTTTGCACTCCTGGACTTGAGACAACAAATAAAATGCTGAAAGACAGGAACTGGTGGTTTTCTGCTTACTGAAGAGTTACAGTTAAAGGTGAGGATTTGGTCGCACAAAATCAATGACATCCATGGAAAATATTAATTAATTGTCTGTTCTAGTTGGAATGACAAGTGCAAGAAATGGATTTAATGGGGTGATTGAGGGTAACGTAGTATTGATGGAAGAGTCAACATTTTGCCTTCCTTACTTAAATTTATCTCAATTAACTGAAAGCAGTTTACAACTGATTATATGCAAATATTGACTATCAACATTAACTGCAGCACCTTATGCTAATAATAGCAGTCATTTGTTGCTTCAGTTTTCTGCTAATCAACTGGGACAAAAACAAGTCTGTTGCAATATTATCCACACCTATTTACTGATGCAAAACATCCCCAGAAATGACAGTGATAATAAACATGTATCTCACTTTCAGGCTCTCATTTCATGTGTAATTCATTTCTCAGGCAGAGATATATATGTGATACAAATTGTGTGTGTGTGAAGATACTAAACTACTGGAACAGAATAATGCTTTAGCACTTCATGTTGGTATTTTAAATTTATAGAAAAACAAATTAGGATTCAAATTAGGATTAGGATTCAAACTCAATCAGCCTGGAGGTCACTGTGACATCATTAAACTTCAGAGCGATATCTTCTAAATATTATGGATTGAGGTCACTGAAAAAAACTGCTTAAAAGAACAAAACTTTAGCCACTAGACCTTCAGCAGGTTTGCCAAAAGGGCAGTTACCACGAATGAGATGGTCTTCTCAGTTTTAAGCTCAAGTAGAGTTTTGTCAATTAAACATCAATATGGAAGTAATGATATTTAACCCAAGGAGGGTTAAAAACCAAATTAAACCACTTCTTCTACCTCTGACAATGATCAAGTTAAGAAAATAGAAGACCCTATTTTCAACACAACGTCTGTACCAAGTCAGATCTCAGCTGGAAAAGAAATAATAATGGTCTGAATATTTGCCAATGAGAAAAATCACTGTCACTCAGCATTTATTTCTTGAGGCCTGAGTTTGGAGGTACAATCCCATTTAAAATAACTAGCTTGTTATCGGAGCAAATAATTCAGCCCTTAATCTGACCACAACCAAAAATAATCTTCATTTTACAAATACACTGATTGTACTCATTTTCACTTAATGAGTCAGTGACTTTTCACATGAAAAGAACTCCCCACATATTTCTCTATGAAAGAAACTGATAGATAAATGAAGCTCATGGATGCACAGCATTTCCTAGTAAGGACCTATACTTTCTTAGGCAGTGCCTTGCAGTTTTCCAAGCTAAAAATGAGTTTCTCAGATGAATGAAGAGTCTAATGCACAACTAACAGTCTGCCACAGGTGGGACAGACTATGGGATGCTTGGAGGCTACGCACCCCTTTCTCTTAGAGACTCAACGTCTACTGGTTGTTGGTGATGAGACTGGAGTTTTACAGAACTTCCACAGATGCTTCCACAGATGGGAATACTGCACTTCAAGGGTATTTTTGAAGCAATTCCTCTGCTCTCCTGGGGCTCACTTGCCATGTTGATGTTCTTGAATACAATGCTCATTTTATATGAGTCTCATGTCAGGCATTGTGATGATGTTGACAAACTAGCGGAGTTGATCAAGCATGGTCAATGTTTTGATTCTGGGGATGTTGGCATGAGCAAGAATACTGATATTGGTACACCCATCCTGCCAATGGATTTGCAGGATCTTGCACAGGCAGCACTGTTGGCAAGTCTCCAGGATTCTCAAGTGTCTGCTATACATAGTCCAGATCTCAGACACACAAGTGGTGCAAATCACTACTGCTCTGCATGTTATGAACTTGCTATTGGGTTTGAGGCCCTGGTCTTCAATCTCTTCCTCAAGTGACCGAACGCTGCACTGGCATACTGAAAATGATGAGGAACCTTGCTGATATCTGCCCTTGTCAATAGTAGGCTCCTAAGGTATGAAAAGTAGTCCACATTATCCACACAATATGGTATGATAGGGGCAGGTTGGTGGGGAGCTCTGTCTTACAAATATTTAATGTAGGACATATGTTCTCATATGCCTCGGTCAGTCACAGAGTTATAACAATAAAACGTTTAAGGATATGGAAAAATATTTTGATGTGCAGGTTCAGTCTTGTTCAGTACACGTTCTTTGATTAGAAACTTGAAATGTCAAAGTAGAATTTTTACTCTTCTGGAAGTAAGTGCTCCCTAGCACAAACCTACACTTTCCACTCACTGTTTCAGAGATGGGGTAAGTATGGCTGAATAATTACAGTTTTTTGCAATATCACATCAAATGCTGAAATTGCAACTACTGTGGTACTACCACAGTAGACCATCTATAAAATCATAAGCACAGGTAACAGACAAGTGGTTGAAGTTTAAATAAGGAAATTGTAACTTTTACAGTTAAGCAGCCTTTCTTACTAGCTAGTGGAAATTGTTTCAAAATTTGTTACTGCCATACATAAATATAAAGTACATTACATATATGCTAATGGATATTGACATTATCCAGTGACATTCACATGAAAAAATACAGCAAGAGCTAGACACCAAAGCTGGTTAAAACACACACTATTTTCACTTGAAGGTGGTACACAAGACAAAGTAGCAGGTAAAGGAAATATTAGCAGCTAATTTTTGGGTACATTTAAAGAAAATAAAATGCACTGTAAAAGGTGCTTTTGAAACTGATCATCTTAAAAACAAAATGCTGGACTTCAAGAGAAGGAAATAATGAACAAGAACAAAAAAGTAAAGTAATGTTGATCCTGGAAATCCAAAATACAAACAAACATGCTGGAAAAATTCAGGTTTCACAGCATCTACAAAGGAAAACCTGAGTTAATGTGTCGAGTTGGAGCCAACTCTTCAATAAATCAGATTTACAGAAGACTTCCAAGCATTTTGTTTTTATTTAGAGCTAAAAGGCACTTGCAGCTAAACAACCAATAGAAGATAACTTTCTTGAATGCAGAACATAACAGTTATTACATCAAAACTATAAAGTTATAAATTAATCGCTCAAGAGACTGCAGAATTGCCCAACACATGACTGGATAGCAGAAAAATTGCTCAACCACAAAAAGGTGAATTCACAAAGCTGAAACCAGGCAGTGCACCAAATGATTTCTAATTCAGCCCCCAGGCAGAAGCTCAATATTACCACTCTTTCCACTGAAGTCAAGTTCAAAATATAAAAACCCTTTGCCAACCTTCACACAGCTCTTGCAATTGATGCCAAAGTAGCATCCTTCCTGATAATTTTAAGTAACAGAACATCACTTCTTACCTATCTCATTTGTAAGGAAAATTAGTCACCTGCAACTCCTGTCTGCTTTTGGAGGCAAATTTGATCATCATTTGTTTCTACTTTTTCTTCTGCTCTCCCTTATCCATCCTACACTATGCATGACCATCACCCTTACTTGTTCCACACCACAACCCTACCACTGCTCATCCCCAAAATACCAGTCTTGCCCTTCTCATTCCTTGAACCTTCTTTTCTTCCTTGTTGCTTACACAGCTTCATGTAATGGCGATATGATCACTGAATCACCCACTATCACCCTGGGGGTTACCATTTACCAGAAACTCAAAAAGAACTCATCACGTAAACATAGTAGCTACAAAAACACATTAGAGGCTAGGAATACTGCAGAGTGACTCACTTCCTGACTCCCCAAAACCTGGCGGAAGTGGTACTGCAGATGGTGGAGATTACAGTCAAGATTAGAGTGGTGCTAGAAAAGCACAGCAGGTCAGACAGCATCTGAGGAGGAAAATTGACATTTTGGGCAAAAGCCCTTCATCAGGAACCTAAAACCCTTCCCGAAAACCTGTCTACCATCTACAAGGCACAAGTCAGGAGTGTGACCATCCAGGAAGCTTGAGACCATCCAGGACAAAGCAGCCCACCTGATTGGTACATCCACAAGCAACCACTCTCTCCACCAATGGTCAGTAGTAGGACTATGTTTTATCTCAAGATGCACTTCAGAAATTCACCAAAGATCCTTAGGCAGCGCCTTCCAAACCCACATCCACTTCAATCTAGCTAGAGGATAAGGGGAGCAGAAACATTGAAACACTACTACTCACAAGTTCCCCTCCAAGCCACTCACCATCCTGACTTGGAAATATATCATTGTTCCTTCACTGTGACACCCACATGCCACGAGTGGATAAATGAATAAAATAAAAAAGCTAACGTGTTAGCAGAAAGATATGCAAATTGAATACCAACAGCCTTGCACTTCGCCACAATAAGCCTCTCTCAAATCAGGAAAAATATTCAAACTCAAAATCTAAGTGTATTCTAAATCAGATCAGTTACAATCATAGTCTAGATTAGATTAGAGTGGTGCTAGAAAAGCACAGCAGGTCAGGCAACATCAGAGCAGCAGCAAAGTCAATGTTTTGGGCAAAAGCCCTTCATCTGTTACAATCATAGTCTACCTATTAGGAAATAAAGTCATTTGGCACAAAATGAAGCATTTTCACCAATGATGATATTTGAGCAATACTAATACACACAATATTAAAAATGCCATATTTTACAACTTTTGAGGCTTTTCATACCTGATCATACTCTGATGCACCTGGATACAATGGCCATCCCAGAAACATCTCTGCAATAACACATCCTAGTGACCACATATCAATGGCTTCACAGAATCGTAGTCCAAGAATAATTTCAGGAGCTCTGCAAAGAGGGAAATAGAAAAAGTCAAAAATCATTCGTACATGATTGATAGGCATTGGGTGAAAAACAAAAATCAGCATTCCAAATGTAATGCATTAGCTAGGAAGCATGACATCAAACATTTAAACCTCTTACTATAATTTCTACTGCCATTACACAAGGCACAGGTATGCAATGGCGGAAATCAAAGAGAACATCCTTTAAATTTTGCAACGTAATTTAAAAGCAAGGTAATAAGTGTCAATAAAATTTTTTAACAAGTTGAATTTTGGCTTTGGAATAAATGGGGCTAGCCAAATGGTACTGTGTTATGTCAGCACCTTTCAGACATTTCAATTGAAAAGCTGCTGCTTAACCAGGAATCCACAAACATCTATCTATCTTTGTTCAAAATATTGAAAATTACAAAACTAAATTCATCTAATACATAGAACATTTTTGACAAAACATTCTTTGAGATTATATATAGGTTTAATATTACCCACCCAAGTACCATTTCAATTTCCTTGACAAAATAATTCAATGATTTCCTCCATCAGTATCTGCACCAAGCAGTGCCTCATCTTGGATGATTTTAACTTTCATCTCACTTCATCACCTTCTCTCCAGAGTTTCCTACTCTCCAATCCTCCTAACACAATTTCTTCCACCCCCCTCACCCATATAAACCCACCAACCCATATTCACAACCACTTACTGCCATCTCATAAATGGTGATATTTGAGCATTACTAATACATACAGATATTAAAAAAGTGCCACAGTTTGCAACTTTTGAGGTTTTACATAGCTGATCATACTCTGATTCACTTGGATACAATGGCCATCCCAGAAACATCTTTGCAATAACACATCCTAACAAGAGCAATGGCCAACCTGACCTGGACCATCAAAGAGGCAGCACCACGTTGTGGGGGGTGGGGTAGGTGGCGGTGTTGGTCAGGGTTTTGGGGGTGAGTGGTGGTTGTTATTTGATGGGGCTTTAGGGCAGATGGGGAGTGGGGGGGCAGTGTTGGACGGGGTTTTGGGGTGGGCAGAGGCAAATCGGAGGGCAGTGTTTGACAGGGTTTTGGGGGCGGACAGGGGTGGGCAGAGAGCGGCAATGTTGGACAGGATTGGGGGCGGGAGGGAGGTGGAGCCTTACACAGTGTGCTGCAGTTTCCTGAACAGGGAGTAGACTTAGTAGAAAGCTCCCAAGCCCTAGGGGAAAGTCACTGAATCGATTATCCGAATAATCAATTATCCAAACAAAATATTGCCTGCTCATCTCGTTCAGATAATCGAGATTCCTCTGTACATGGATTCATGCAGGTTTTTGAGCAAAATAAAATGTAATTCTGCCAAAACAAATTCACCCCATAAGCTTATGTGTGTGTATGTAGGAGCGACAGATTGAGTGTGCATGTGAGTGCACGTGATAAGAGTATGCGCAAGCTTGGTTCAGTATGCGATGGGGTTTGCGCGTGTGAGTGTGTGCAATAGGGTGTGAATGCGGGCATGGGATGGGATGTATGGGCAGGCAATGGTCTGGGCGTGCAATGGCATGCAGGCGGGTGATCGTCTGTGCGGACAATGGTGTGCAAGCGTACAAAGATATGCGCGGGAGTGCGATGGTATACAAGTGTGAGAGTGTGATGGGGTATATGTGCGTCCGCCCACAGAGGAGTGACCAAAGAAGGGGTCGACTGGACCCCACCAGAAAGCCGCTGCCCTGGGTTTGACACGTATGCTCAAACCGTCAGGAAATGCACAAATGCCAGATTTATCAGCTGTACCCACAAGTAGAGCAAATCACCCGATCACAACGTACACTATCCATTCTCTCAAAACCAATCGCAACATTGTCATCAAACCAGCAGATAAAGGAGGAGCCATCATCATTCAGAATAGAACAGGTTACTGCAATGGAGTGTACCGACAAGTGAACAACCAGGAACAGGCAACTACTAGCCGATCTGACCAAAGGGCACACCTGTGACCTAAACACATCGATCTGGCTTTTGATCCAGTCCTTTGGAGTTCTCATACCCCCTCATCCTACATACTTCTCACGTAGGTAACTTCTACTGCATTCCAAAGATAGATGAATCCAGCACACTAGGATGTCCCATCATATCTGGCAATGGGACCCTGTGAGCACCTCTCTGGCTTTGTCAAAGGCATCTTGAAACCCATTGTATGAGGACACCCAGCTTCTGTCACAACACTACAGATTTCTTACAGAAACTTAGCACCCATGGACCACTCTAACTGGGAACATTGGACGTGTCAACAGCCTCCGTGCTCAATACTAACAACTGCCAATCTCCAAGCACCATCTAACAACTCATCCACTTCATTCTCGACCACAACATTTTCACCTTTGACAACCAGTTCTTCACACAGGCACAAGGAACAGCCATGGGGACCAAATTTGCACCCCAATATGCCAACATCTTCACGCACAAGTTCGAATAAGACTTATTTTCTGCACAGGACCTCCAACCAACACTATACATCAGATATATGGATGAGATTTTCTTCCTCTAGACCCATGGGAGGAATCACTGAAACAACTACACAGTGATATCAATGAGTTTTATCCCACCATCAGACTTGACAATGGACTACTCTTAAGTATGTCTCATTCTTGGACATATTCATCAAGGATAGGCACCTCAGCACCTCACTGTACCGCCAACCCACAGACAACCTCACGATGCAACATTTTTCCAGCTTCCACCCAAAACGTATGAAAACAGTCACCCCCTATGAATAAGCTTTATGCGTACACAGGATGTGTTCAGATGAGGAAGAACGTGGCAGACACTTGAAAGTGCTCAAGGATGCCCTCATAAGAACGGGATACGATGCTCAACTCATCGATTGCCAGTTCTGACATGCCACAGCAGGAAACTGTAATGACCTCCTCAGGAGACAGACACAGGCTGCAACAGACCGGGTACCCTTCATTGTCCAGTACTTCCTGGGAGCCGACCGACTATGCCATGCTCTTTGTAGCCTCCAACACATTATCGATGAGGATGAGCACCTCGCCAAAATCTTCCACATGCCTCCACTTCTCTCCCTTAAACAACTACCAACCCTTAAACAGATTACGATTTGTAGCAAACTGCCCAGCCTTCAGGCCAACACCATACAACCCTGCCACAGCAGCCGCTACAAGACGTATCAGAGTACCGACATAGGTAACACCATAACACATGGAGACACCTCCCACCATGTACGCAGCAAGTACACGTGACTCGGCCAACGTGGTCTCTCATACGCTGCAGGCAAGGATGCCCTAAGGCTTGGTATATTGGCAAGACCAAGCAGACAGTATGATAACAGATTAATGGACACCGCACAACAATCACAGGCAGGAGCGTTCCCTCACAATCAGGGAACACTTCAGTGGTCTGGGGCATTCGGCCTTGGGTGAGGCGGACTTTGGAATAAGCAACAATGCAGAGTAGCTGAGCAGAAGCTGATAACAAAGTGTGGTACGCATGAGAATGGCCTCAAATCAGAACCTTGGGTTCATGCCACACTATAGGTGACCCCACTGCATGAAACACTCTCTCACACACACACACTCCTATATACTGACACATCCATGCAGACCCTCCCTGGACCAGATAACATCCTTGGCAAAGTGATTAGAAGATGCTCTGACATATTGGCGATGATCTCATGGGCATCTTCAACATCTCCCTAAGCTGCGTCACAGTTCCAACGTGCTTCAAGGCCGCTACCCTTGCCCCCGTGCCAAATAAGTCTTCAGCACTTTGTCTCAACAACTACCGTCCTGTTGCAATGACACCCATCATCATGAAGTGCTTCAAGATGCTCGTGATGAGGCATATTCAGATCTTGCTGACCTCCTCACGACTGGACACCTTGCAGTCATGCATCGATCCAACTGCTCAACAGATGTTGCCATTTCCACTACCCTCCATCTGGCCCTCACCTACCTGGAGAAGAAGGACACCTACATAAAACTACTGCTCATAGTGTTAAATACAGAACTGAAGCCTATCATTCCTCAGCACCTAATTGGAAAGCTGGGCCTAACACCTCCCTTTGCAATTGGATCCAGGACTTCCTGACTGGGAGACTTCAGTCAGTCTGGATTGGGAACAGCATCTCCAACACCATCACCCTGAGCACAGGGACGCTCCAGGACGGTGTGCTCAATCCATTGTTGTTCACCCTGCTGATTGCAGTGATGCACAGGTCGAATCACATCATCAAGTTCGCCGATGATATGACTGTAGTAGGTCTCAGCAGCACGAATGATCAGTTAGCATTCAGAGAGGTGGTGCAGTTGCTGACAGACTGGTGCAGAGCCAACAACCTTATTTCTGAACGTGGACAAAACGAAAGAGATGGCTGTTGACTTCAGGAGGGCATGGCAACCACTCTCCGCTGGGCATCCCGTGGAGATCCTGAACAGCACCAAATCCTTTGGTATCCACCTGGCAGAGAATCTCACCTGGGCCCTCAACATCAGCTCCATAGCCAAGAAAGCCCAGCAGCATCTCTACTTTCTGCGCAGGCTGAGGAAAGCCCACCTCCCACTTCCCCCATCCTCACCACATTCCACATAAGGTTCATTGAGAGTACTCTGAGCTGCTGCATCACTGCTTGGTTCGGGACTTGCACCTTCTCTGATCGTAAGACCCTACAACAGATAGTGGGAACAGCTGAGAAGATCATCAGGGTCCCTCTTCCCTCCATTACAGACATTCACACCACATGCTGCATCCGAAAGGCTAAGAGCATCGTGGGAGACCCCACAACACCCCTCACTCATACCCTTCTCCCTCCTGCCATGTGGCAGAAGATACCAGAGCATTCGGTCTCTCACAACCAGACTGTGCAACAGTTTCTTCCCCCAAGCCATCAGGTTCCTTACCACTATATGATCGGACTCTTTTCCATCTGAAATTCTTTGCATGAGTTCAAATTGCTGCCAGAAAAATGTCTATTATTTGACATCCTTTTATTACCTTGTAACTTGCGTGCGCTTATGCACTTTATACCGTATTTGATTGTGTAGTTTGTACTGCCCACATAGCACCCTCAGTCCTGGAGGAACATTGTCTAGTTTTTACTTTACCAATTGTACATGGTAGAAATGAATAAAAAGCTACTCTACTCTCTATATGCTTGCTAGCTCATTGTTATTCACCAAAAGGTCTGGATAGCTCACAAAACCCTAATGTCCCTCTTTTCATCTGTGAAATTCGTCATTATAATGCAAAGGTAACTCCCCGTTTCTTTCCTATGCTACCCATCAATTTACTTATGTTGTTCAGTGTTAATAGGCAGGGTTGGATAGGCTCTGTTCAAATTAAGAAAGAGTCAAAGTAGCCAAAATGTCAGGAAAAGACATTCAAATATATTCAACATAATAGACTTGTTATGAAATGAAGCCTATAAACTTCTGTCCATTGGTTTCTCCACCTTCACCTCCAATGACAAATTCAAGTTGTCATGGATTTCTTAGTCACCACTTGAAACCATCTAAACAGCTGAGACTTTCCTCCCTTCTCAATGGACTAAGCTTCCACAATTGTTCAGGCATAGACAAAAGGGAAATCTCTTTCTTGGTCCACATTTCTATCCTATTCCTCCTTGCATTTCCTCCCAGCTCAACTTATCGATGAGATGGACTTCATCAAATTCTCCACTGTTCACCAGCTGAACTGGGAAGGAAGCTCCATTATTTGCCAAGTATATGATTCCCAATGAGGGGCTTATGCCCGAAACATCAATTCTCTTGCTCCTCAGATGCTGCCTGACTTGCTGTGCTTTTCCAGCACCACACTCTCGAGTGTGGTCACCAGCATTTGCAGTCCTCACTTTCTCCACAATACTCTTAGGGTTAGGAAAATGGATTTGACTTATAATTAGCCAGCTGTAAATGACAGCACATAAATGTTTGAGGTAACACAAGTGCTTACAGGTTTGGGTTAATTAGAATTATAATTAAATTTATTGTCACGTACTTACAAATGCAGTGAAAGATTAACAAAGTTGCCATTTACAGTGCCACCTTAGGTATAGAAGGTACTGAGGTACAGGATCTTAGGAATAAAGTAGAAAAATACAGGTAGTTCTTCCATGACATGACTGCGTTCTTGTGCAACCCCACATTACAGAACAATTGCGCTTCAGAAACAGTGCTTGTGTTGGCGGTGCAATCATGTTACCGGCAACACACGTTTTAAAACTTTGCACTTTAGAAAGTGTTCCCAATTCAGCAATCACGTTATAGCAAATTCATGTTACAAATGTCTTCACAGAATGACTTGTCAAAAAGTTTGGCATTTCAATCCTAAAAGATTTAGTGGCTCTTAAACTACCTGTTGCATTCTTCAGTGTTAATGGGCAGGGTTGGACAGGCTCTGTTCAAATTAACAGAGTCAAAAATAGACAAAATGTCAGGAAAAGACATTCAAATATATTCAACATAATGGACTTGTTATAAAATGAAGCCTATAAAAATTAAAGTGGCAATATTAATCTAACATTGTTTAAGAGGTGGAACAATAGAGAAATTTTGTTTTTCAGATTGAAAGGAAATGTACAATGTTTTCCCCAGAGATCAGTGTTAGGACATTGCCCTTTTTGGTACATTAATGACTTGTGCTTGGCTATTACAGAAGAACACTTTCAAGTGATATAAATGATTTCAAGCAATCCAAAAAGTTGAAAATATAACAAACAGCAAGAGAGCAATGAGCTCTGAGACATGCAGACATGACACGCAAGTCAGATAAAGTGTATTGAATGAAGTGCAGAGTGATGCATTCTGGTAGGAAGAATAAGAAGACATAACACAAATTAGAGACTCAAGTGGTTGGTGGGAGGGGACAGCACAGTTTGATAGTATATATGTGTGAAACTGTTGACATATGCATCAGTAAGCAAGAGATGTGCATTTAAGATAACATTACAAAACACTAAGGGGAAAACAGGGAAATGTTCTTAAAACCGACAGTTCTGTTCTGGAATATACACAGTTTAAAAAAATGGTGGAAGCAAATTCTATTGCAATTTTCAAAAACGGATTAAGTATAACTGGAAAATGAAACATTTACATGACTATGTATAAACAAAAGAACAATGAACTAAACAAATAGCTCACTCACTAAGTCAGCACAGAAATAATGCTTTTTCTTTGGTACTGCAAGATTCTATTATTCCATGCAACAAAAATTTTTCATAGACCATTAATTCAGATGTTGGCAACATGAAATCTCTCTTTACATTACTATCATTTCAAAATAGCCAAGAAACTTTTATTATTGGGGAAAGATTACTTACATACTGATTACTGATATACGTGTGAAGGTTTGTCTGGTGAGGATGCAAAACAATACTTTTCACTGTACCTCAGTGAATGTGACAATAATTAATCCAATCAAAGATTTATATGATCCACAGAAAAATTACAGCAATATGCTGTCTACTTTATTAACCTTGCACTAATTCAAGTTATACATTAAAATAAAAATTCAAGGGCCTATTTAAATGTACTTAATTCAGAATATACTATATTTTATAAATGCAGAAACCTTGGAAGAGTGTGGTGGCAGACCCAAAATTAAAACATCTCAACTATCACATTTTTCTCCAACTTCCTTTTCTTAAATGTGCATTCTTACACAAACAAGAAACTTTTTGTGCCAGCATAGGGATATGTGTGTACAGTTTTCAAATCATGACTATTACTTGCATTATGCACACAACTAACATTATCTACCATCACACTAAAAGCACATTAAGCAATAGGTTCCCTGGAACCCAGTTAGTATCAGATCAAATAAAAATTAGCTTCCAAACTTGCAAAGGCAATGGTGAGGTGAAAATTAGAATCTGCATTTCAGATGTACATAAATGAAGGAGATCATCACTTATAAGAACAAACTTGCAAAAAGTTTCAGGGCGTGCTTGCCTAAGAATCCTGTTCTCGCTTAAAAAAAGGATGTGGTATCATTTGTAACATCGTTATAGGTTATTTTATCACTGTTCACATGTTAAAGCCTGGCATTCAAATCTCTTGGCTGTCAAATGCAACTTTAATTTGCAATTTCTTTTAGAAAGGGCCAAAAAGACAAATTCATATGGTGCTTGAAATAAATATTTTACAATAGAATTTTAAAGAAACAAAGATATATCATCATTCTACCCGTGTATCACAAATGAAAGAGGTTATGTTTATTCAAAATCATGTCATTTAGGAATACTACTCAATGAAAAGCTGGTATGGTAATGCATATTGGCCACTTATGTACTAAAATTACTAAGTGACACAGTATTATGCTGTCCCAGTCAGTGATGGGCTGAGCAGAATTCAAACATGAAAAATTGGAAGGCATAAAAAGCAAATATTAGCACCTACTGATTCTAGGGCAATGTACCATATATCTTTATAACTGCAAGAACATGAAAGGATCAGTTCATTTTCCTAGCACAAAATTGTACACGAATTAATGAACACTTCAAAAGAAGTCTAGATCGCATTTATTTCTAAGATGGTTTTGATGGTTTGAACGTCATTCAAGGAAAGTACAGTAAATGTGCATTTCAAATCTTTGGAAACTTGCAATTTACATTGTCTGGATGGGTAAACTTTCCATTCGAGAGTATTAACCGAAATGCAAAACATACATTCCCAAGCAGCTAATAATAGCACAAGAGTTCTGACACTAACCATTTGACACAAATCAATAACATGACAATTTACTTTTTGCATTTTGTCTCAATCTTAGCTCACTGGTGACACCTTTCTCAGAACCAAAAACTTTCAACCTCACTTTAGTACCTAAAGTAAGATGACACCTTAGTGTAGCACTGAGGAAATATGCACCAATGGAGGTGTCATCTTATCAGCAAGATATTAAGATATTATGCTCTCAGATTAGCATAAAGATCCTCCTGCGCTGTTCAAACAGCAAGAAAAGGGGTCATAAACCACATCCATGAGACTATTCAAAAAAGAGTAAGAGATTTCTGCTGTCCTATACAGCATTTAATCCTTAATCAACACCTAAAGCAGATGCTGCACATGGGATGTGTGCGCGAAATTGTGGATAAAATTGGTTTTTGCCTCTTATGTTACAACAGTGGTACCAATTCAAATCTTTTCCATTGGTTGTTATAAGAGGTTTGGAACCTTAAGATCCTTAGACAATGATAAATAGATAGACAAAAGATAGATAGATAGACAAAAGATAGACAGATAGATAGACAGATAGATAGATAAAAGATAGATAGATAGGGAGTAAGCTTTTCTCATTTTTCTCTGGAGTACTTAGAAAGTAGAAAGAAATTCCCAATGCTGTTCAGAGTATAATAAAACAATAAAAGGACAAAGCCTAAAAGATGTTAGAAGCTTGATGAATATGATAGGTTCAAAGTTGGATCTAAAAGGAAGTACGGATGCAAAAAAAAAGTGGGAATTTTGTCTGTAAATAGCTGAAAGTATGGCTGCTGATGATGGAGCCAAAAAAGAGAAAAGAATAAGTTGACGATCACAGAATTATCGAAGGAGCGAACTCACAAGATCATTTAAACAAGGGTGGCCCAAAGCAGGGGTCAGGATCCCAAGAAGAGACAGAGGCTAAAACTTTGAGACCATGAGCCCCGAGACAGTAATTGGCCTCACCGAGTCCAACCAAATTATAACAGCTGCCCCCTATGCCACACACCATCTTAAGCCCTTCCTCCCTTGGTCTGACAAGGTCACACCAATTTTTAAGCCTCAAAACAGAGTCAAAAGGACAAAAGTCTCAAAACCACAGATTTAAAAGCATACATTAGAAGTGTAACTTTGTGGCATGTGGGGCAGGGAGGGCGTGAGGGAGAAGGCACTCAAGTTAGGTCAACAATGCAGGATGAAGACTGAGCTCCCTTTAGTATGGGACAAAAACTGGATTGATTTTAGATGAATAAGATGAAAGTGAGAAACTAGCAGGAGACCTATAGAAGAAGAATGAAATTGACAAAGATATGATGAGGAAGTACTATTGAGCAGGTCACATTTTCAACTGATTTTGCCTAAATTGGAAGCACTACAGATATAATATGTGAATTCGTAAATTTATTCAATGCAGTGTGCGGCAATGCTCCAGATAGACCATCCAGATCACAATAGAAGTCAATTATATTTACAGTAGTCAGTTTGATATATAAAGCAAAGGACCAAAGTACTGATACATTAATGCATAATGGTTCCTGAAGAAAATTTGGCCTTTGATGTAAACATCAGAGCAATCACAATAATAATTCGCTGAAACAACACTGCACTCTAAAAGTTAGTGCGTTAAGTATTTCTGTGTGATATGTTGTTACATAAATCCAAAACATCTTTATCACTACTGTATGGAGGTCCTTTTTCTGTTGATGCAGCAAACAGCATTCCAATTTTAGCATTGATTTTTGATTATGGAAACAGGAAAATCTAGAATGCTAAAGGAGTACAATTCACTGCATTTAACAAAGAAGACTATCACATGATAAGGCACAACTGAAGACATAACTACATACATTAAATATTTTAGGCACCTGGGCATTTAAAGTTGTAAAACCTTTGACTATGTCAATTACAAAATGCATAGGAAAAGTAGCGCAGAGGTTGCCAATCACTCCTTTAAAAAAAAAGTGTAGTTTCCCTCCTCAGCCTTCTTAATTCTATCGTAGCTGCTCATGAATTCAACTGTTTTAAATATATTTTTGAAAAGTACTTTGATCGCTAATGGTACAAAGAACCATTTATTTAGCAAAATAGAACTTGTGCTTACTGAATGTTTTTGTTTTAAAGTAACATTGCATAATAATTTAAAACAACCAAAACAGGTACTTAAGGTCAAGCAAAAGCAGCAATATCCTTTCAACGGCAAATATAATTGTGTATAGTAATAACTTCTCAATGCCAATATTTGAGCAAGTGAATCAAAACATTGAAGAAATTCTTCAGTAAGCATAATGTCATTGGCAAAAAAATTAAAGTTGCATTGCAGATTACTTTGTAAACAACACTGCGATTGGTGGACGTGAGTACAGGAGCAGGCAGTGAATGTTAACTGCCATATTAGAATATCAAATATGACCGTTCCAGTTACTAGACTAATGTATACTAAGAAAATATAAGCAAGAGAAATCTCAGATTTCATAAACAAAAGAAACTGGCCAACATTTCCACTCGAATTATATAGTCCTATCTTGCATAAACCCTTTTCCCAGATCAAACTTAATCCAAGCTGGGGGACTTAGATAAACTGCAGGATTGGGCTGAGAGGTGGCATATGGAGTTCAATGGAACTAAATGTGAGGTTCTTTGGGAAGAATAACAGGAAAGCAGAGTACTGGGTCAATGGAAAGATTCTTGGTGATGTGGATGTGCAGAGGGATGTTGGAGTCCATGTACATAGATCCCTGAAAGTTGCCACCCAGGTGGATAGTGCTGTTAAGCAGGCATATGATGTGCTAGGTTTCATTGGCAGAGGGATTGAGTTCCGGAGCCACAATATCATGCTGCAACTATACAAAACATTAGTGCGACCACACTTGGAATATTGTGTACAGTTCTGGCCGCCATATTTCGGGAAGGATGTGGAAACATTGGAGAAGGTGCAGAGAAAATTTACCAGGATGGTGCCTGGTCTGGAGAGAAGGTCTTATGAGGAAAGGCTAAGACACTTGGGTCTGTTCTCATTGGAAAGAAGGAGGCTAAGAGGAGATTTGATAGAGGCATACAAGATAATCAGAGGATTAGATAGGGTAGATAGTGAAAGGTCTTTTTCCTAGGATGATGACGTTAGCTTGTACGAGGGGGCATAACTACAAATTGAAGGGTGATAGATTTAAGACAGATGTCAGAGGCAGGTTCTTTACTCAAGAGTGGTAAGGGCACGGAATGCCCAACCTGCCAATGTAAATAACTCAGCCACATTAGGGAGATTTAAACAATCCTTAGATAAGCACATGGATGATTTTGGAATAGTGTAGGGAGACGAGCTGAGAATAGTTCACAGGTCAGCGCAACATCGAGGGCCAAAGGGCCTGTTTTGCGCCAAATTGTTTTATGTTATATAAGGAATTGCTGATGACAATTTCTTTGTCAACTTATATACCTTTAACTCTTCGAGTTCAAGTAACTGCAGTCTACCCAAGCAGCTGATGCTAAAAGATTTTTTTGAATTTCTGAAGTCATTGCAAGGTTCTATGATTAAGGATAGTGAGTTTTGAGAAGATTTGTAGCTCAGGTTGAGGTTCTGAATGTAGGTTTGCTTGCTGAGCTGGAAAGTTCGTTTCAGATGCTTCATCACCATACTAAGTAACATCATCAGTGAGCCTCTGGATGAAGCACTGGTGATGTAGCCCACTTTCTATTTATGGGTATGGGGTTGCTTGGGTCGGTGATGTCATTTCATGTGGTGACATCATTTCCTAAGGTGATGTATTTCCTGTTTTTTTCTCATAGTAAATGGGATCCAAGCCAATGTGTTTATTGATGGAGCTCCGGTTGGAATGCCATGTCTCTAAGAATTCTCGTGCGTGTCTCTGTTTGGCTTGACCTAGGATGAATGTGTGGACCCAGTCGATGTGGTGTAAGGATATGTAAGGACACTAGTGAGAGTGTACACGAACATTGACAGCACAAAAAGACAATCTTGGATGTAGGTTTGGGTTAAGAACAATTTAAATCTGGAAAGGAAAAGTATTTTTGCAAGGATTTTGAATAGACAAGAACTTCAGGAGGTCCAGGAAATAATATGAACGCAAAATTTAAATAACAGTTTAAACTGGAACAAAGATGGAAATAATTGCGTAACTTTAAATATTTATAACCATATTAAAATTAGAATAGCTACAGTAATCGGCACAGATTCAAAATCCCAGATAAGACTTGGATTATAGAATAAATATGCAAAAACAACTTTAGCCACTTGTAACATTCTCTATATTATTGACTTTGATTATATAATTGTATTCAGAGAACTTAAACAGTACTCAATCATCTTCTGTAAACACATCCAGGAATTTATTACTCAGGAGTCTGATCCATAACACTCAATGCATGCCCACATGTTTACATAGCCAGACTTCAAATGGAAAGACGACTTTGATCAATTTTACTCTATCCTTTCTTAAGCAAACGAGCCAAATTTTATATTTTGTTGGAAACATTTTGTAATGTTTCCAGTTTAATACATCAATAAATGAGCTCTTACAAGTACTGTATGACATTTCAAATCTTCTTGAGTTAGTCCATGAAACAGTATGTCTTGCAACAGGTGATAAATGGAGAAAAGGCTAGATTTTCTATATTGACTTAATTTGTGGATGTAACTTCAAAATTTACACCATCTATCAGAAAACAAGCTGGAAGCCATGCTCATTTAAGCACATACTAAGTTGAGACAGACAATTTCCAAAATTTCTAATCCCAATCTGTCTCATGTTAACTGTGACAAAATAGGAATTGCTGACTACACATCACAAATGAGCTAACTAGCCTTTAGTGATATTGCTCCTCTTTGGCTTTGTAACAAGTTGCATAACATTAACATAATCTAAATTAGTCTGAATAACACATTCAAAACATTTCAGGTTTTCAGTAAACAGAAAGATAACACAAAAAGATGAATTATATTATCTAACTTTCAGAAGTCAGAGTCATAGTGATGTGTATCTGTTAATGACAGATGAATTTAGCTGCAAATGAATACACAACATACTTATTACATTTTAAGCAAAGAACAATGAATAGAATACAAACATGTTTTAAACTAGTAGCTATAAAGTAAGCAGTAGGAAAGAATGGGTCACAGCAGAACTGCATGATTTTAAATGTCAGAAATGGCAAGAGGATATTAAAGATATACTAACAAATTATTTGTTTTTTATTCAATTCATCAAAAGGTAGCTTACCACTTGATTAGACAAAGGTATTCTGCTTTCACAACAGGAAAAGGATTATAGTATTTTACAATCAATGTAACAATACAAAAATCATTCAATTAACTTCAACTTCATTCCAGAGACAATCCTCAATGATACAATGCACAAAAAACATGACTTGAGCATTATATTCAACAAGCAATGCAAATCATCAGTCTAAAAACACAGGCTTTACCTATGTTTGATATATCATGGCCACAATAATACATAGGCAAACAATATAACATTTTCAAACTTAGACTAAAGTCCGATTTTTAGAATGACACATTTTACACTGTCTTAGACTCGTAACCACATAAATCTAACTAAAACCAGAGCAGAAGGAAAGTGAACTAATTATCAGTGGTCATATTCTGTGCAGAATTATCATAGCAGCTCGAGGAACACTTAAAAGTAGTTCAGCAGACGCCAATTTAATTAAAAAGGCCAAGCCTTAAGTTCACTTTTTCCAGTATTTAAGGAGTACTATTAAAACCTGAAGAACATTTAAAGAGAACCTCAGAGTGGGACAGTGGAAAAGACTGTGACAGTCCACAACCAGTTATCAAGTCTGCTGCCCACAATTCTTCCAGTCCCATGTAAAGTTTAACTAAGAGGTAACCTATCAAAGTTTCCATTAATTCAATTGTATTTGCTGAACTAGAAACAGTTGGATTTATTTCAGCTATGGCACAAAAGAGGCAATTCATTAGATATTTAAAGGTTCTGAATATAGATTTGCTCGCTGAGCTGGAAGGTTCATTTTCAGACGTTTCGTCACCCTACTAGGTAACATCAGCAGTGGGCCTCCGGATGAAGCAATGCCGTTGATTCCTGATTTCTATTTATATGCTTGGTTTATTCGGGTTGGTGGTGCCATTTCCTGTGGTGAAATCATTTCCTGTTCTTTTTCTCAGGGGGTGGTAGATAGGGTCTAACTCAATGTGTTTGTTGATAGAAGAATGGCATTCCAACCGGAACTCTATGAATTCTCGTGCGTGCTCCTCACCAGTTCCATCACTTGTAAAGCTTAGAATCAAAGGGACCATCCACAATTTTGGAAGTTCATAGACTAATTTAGTAAAGCCACTGAACATTTTTTATTTGTTATATTATCACTAATATAAATAGTACATAACAAAAAAAAAGCAAAGAAACATGGGACTTTTAGCAATAAGTAAGGCCAATTGATTTTAAGAGGGCTAATTAAATTATTCCATCAACAATGTAAAGATGCTATTTTAACTCAGTATCTAGGACTGTAACCTTTTGGGTAAACAACACAATGACCTTCAAAACTCTGCAATCTGCGTACTTAAGGCACAAAAAACAAAAGTGCAGTCCACCATGCAACCAAGGCCATTTGAAAGGCATTCAGGCTATTCATACAGTATTGAACATTATTTTTCAATAACTTGATTGCGTTAACAAAAAGGTCAATTACAGTTCTACTTTTCACACTATAGGTCATATCTACAAAAATTCTAAACGATTGTGACCTTTTGAAGTAAACAATTCATATCTATCACATACTCAAGTAATAGTCTGTCTCATGTAAACTTTAACTTTTGACAAAATATCGACCGCACCTTTGACCAGAAATCCAAACACTTTCTACCTATGAATTGCTTGCCACTAAAGTCAAACTTACCCCAGCGCAAATCTCATTCAAAGGCAGCTGCTCAGCTTCTCACACAAATTCAGAATGGCTAAAAATAGATTTGGTTCCTCTTATGCTAGCCTTAGGTAGATTTAACAGAGATATCTCCAACCTGGCAAATCTGATGAGCTGATGTACTGCCAGAAATGTTTCGACATCAAGACAACTGGAGATTGTGGATTTCTACCCAAAACATCATAAAATCCCTAGTGCGGACACTGGCCCTTTGGCCCAACAAGTCCAAACAGACTCTTGGAACAGTAATCTCATGACCATTAATTGCCTCATGGCACAGCACATCAGAATTGCAATGAACTGGCCTTGGAGTCACAGGATAATAAAAAACACTAATTTCCAATGCTGTAAATTCAAGAACATGAACAGAAGTCAAGTCATTTGTGCATGTGAACAGACAACTAAACTAAGTCACCCGAGTTCACATTTATCATAATGGTTTTAAATACCAATCAAGAATTAGAGGAAGAAAGCAAAAATACTTGCAATAGTTAAAAATCAAAAAGTTGAAAATTAAGACAAAGCTAAACTAAATAAGGCATATTACCTGAATATTTCAAGTGGGGGTGGGGAAAGGAAATGAGGGGAAAAATACTGAGTGAAAGTGTATGGTTAACCTGGTACAGAATGGCTGCACAAACAATGCAAGAGAGAGATGGAAAAGACAGAAAGTAAGTCAAAACAAATAAAGGGAACAGATGTTAGGAAAGATACAGATACAGCCCATGCCAGAAGTTATCCCAAAAGTGAGAGATAATACCAAGTACTGAAAAAAACATATCTGGAAACAAACCTTTTCAATTTGTACACCAAATCTTGCTGACAGAATCTCCTCAAAAGAAAGTTTAAGTGCACAGTGATAGCATGCAAAGCTAAAGTGAACCAACTACTGACAATACAGCAGCAGGTAGTGCACAGTAAGAATTTCAAAAATAAAAATTAAAACAAAATTACAGATTTGTCACACAAGTTCAAGTGATAAAAGGAACAAGGATGATAGAAAGACCAAATTACAATGATTATAGTTCTAACCTGAATTGAAATTGCTGCTTTTGACATATTATGTTCAGAACTGCTGGATTTTGCAATTTTGTAAATTGATCCTCCAGAGTTAAACAAAAAAAAAGAGAGTTGTACTGCATTCAGTACATAATCTATTTTGCATTGACAAATTAGATTAGTCACAGAACCAATGATTGTAAATGCTATAGATACGGAGGGGCAATAAGAGCGAACAGACTGAGATTGATAATTTAGAAATGTGTGTGCATCCACAATGAGAGATGTAATTGCACCATGCAAATCATACAACATACATCCTGATATCACCAAGGCATTAGATATGCAAATTTGGGTACGAAAATAATGTATTTTCAGCATTTGAAACAGCATATTTGAAAGGAAATGTTTGAAAATAATAGTAACTTATAGTGGTGTGATGGGTGATTTTTAAATTATTCTTATGCATCTAAACAGTGCTGAATACCAAACCATTCATACAGATACAGCTATTTATCCACATTTAAATTTACATTTAGTATTTCCCAATAAATCAATCTAAAATGAGATTTCTTTCCCTCTTTCAAAAACAATACTTCTATTTCTGCATTAATCTTGGGATTTGAAGTCAAGTATACCTCACAGATGTATTTTAACTCTAAGCAGACACAATGTGGGAGACTGGGTTTGGTCACAATTGTGTACTAGAGCATAGTTGATCAAATGGCTTCTTTCCTGACTGAAACTTCCAAGATTTGAAGATCAAAGATACAATTTGCCTATCCATAACTGAATATAATTAGCACTGTCATGCAACACCCTATATACACATTGCAACTTTAACAATTAAATGACTCAAAGTGCTTCACAGGAGTAGTGGAAAATTAAAGTATGGAACCAAGTCATAGAGAGACATAATGGGGGAAGTTATGAAACACAAGACAATCACTTCAACAGTGGAGTTAATAACTACTTCTATTTTATATTCAAAAATTTATATTTTTGTCACATATGTTTGTTATTCTTTTGCATTATAAATTCCTATGTCCACAAAGAAATGGAAGCACCTTAGATTAACTGGTCACATCACAATCACTCAGGGGAGGCAATGCAATATCACTGCTTTCAGCAGAGTGTAATTACAGAGTGGCAAGATTAAGTAGGTACATTCAATTACATGCCCAGCAATTTATAATGGAAACCAAGTTCGGAGACAAGTATAACTGTTCGTAAATATATTAAAACAAAAAGTTGGAGTAAACCATTTCATAATGATTCCAACTACCAGCTCAAATAGCTTTTAGTCCACTTCTGCAATCATTAAAATAGCAAGCAATTCATGGAAGGCAATATTTCCCAAAATATGTTCAAGAAGAATGACTTTGCACACTAGACTGCCAATGGGAAGCAAAAATGACATACATATTCAGTGCCATTACTCCAAATTGTTCTGAATACCATCCTCTGCTAACATTCCATCACATAAACCTCTCCCTGGCCAATCACACCATCATACATCCCAGTAGCAGTGGCAAAGGCCTGGACAAAGGTCACTTCCAAGCAATGTGAACTCAGCTCAGAATATTGAGAAGAATCATCAGACACAATCTTTGTCAAATCATCCAAAATAGAACACAAAGTACATCATTACAGTAGCCTAGACTTTGCATTAAAAAAACTATTAAGCATGCCAGAAAAAAAACACTTTCCTCATTCCTGAAGAAGGGCTTATGCCCGAAATGTTGATTCTCCTGTTCCTTGGATGCTGCCTGACCTGCTGCACTTTTCCAGCAACACTTTCAGAAAAACGTTAGGACTAGCGCTACATTTAGGTGTAAGTAAATTTTTAATGGTATGATGAGCCATGAATTACTGTCAAACTTATTTTGTGTGAAGTTTCATATTAAGGATTTTGTCTTGTCTTTTTCTTAGTCTTTAGATTCTGCCTTTTTCCTCCCTCAACTCCTTTTGCTTTCTAATCATGATTTACAATTAATTAAATATCCTAATTTAATACTGCAGTGACCTGCCTCCGGGCAGATCCTCCGTTCATTTATTCACACCTCAAAATCCAGCCCGCGTCTAATGTTTCTCACGTGCTTAAAAGGAAATCCAAGTTTTCAAGTACTAGTTCCTCAAGGTTCCAGCTCCTTTGTCATCAGCAATGAAAATTCACTGGTTCCACTGTTGGTCCTGAGTCTGGGAGCCCAACCTGGGTTTGTGGTAACTCAAAGGAAACAGATCACAATCTCAGATCTCAAGTACCTTGTTTCCTCATTCTAATCTATGCTTTCTGGTTTGGACTCTTACCTCAGTCATGCCTCTTTAATCTGATTGGTTGATAAACCACACAGTTGCTCATCCATGCCCCAGATGCCCAATGGGAGAGTTCTACATTGAACATGATGACAAAGTCATCACAGTCAGTGATGGCTGTATGAGCAATAAGACATGAGCACCGCTCCATCACTGACCACCTCCCAGATCTGGACCAATAACACAGACAGGCAAAGTGTCCAAATCGAACAATCAATACAAGGAGTTGCATTACAACTTAACTTGGATACAAATCAAGACTGCTTTGGATCTTTAAAATCACAGATGGTTTCCTCCCTCTTGCATGCATAAAACCCAACTTTAAATATATGAGACAACCACAGGTGAGATCAAACTAATGACACAAGTATTAAGATCACACAAGCATTTTGGCTACAACCCTGCAGCTAACCAATTATTTGATCTAAATAGGAGTAGCTCTAAAAACAAACAATAACTGATTCACGTTCCATATAATTCAACATATAAAATCTGAATTTGTTCAGCAAGAAACAAATAAAACTGCATATTCTATCACATTCTTGTCAAATACCTTTTCCATGTCTCCAAATAACCTTATACAGCCCATAATGAAATTCAAACAAACTGGGCAAAAAGTAATGAAAATTAACACCTCCTAGCTCAGTCATTGCACAGATCAACTCTGCCATTCTGAATTATTGAAAATGTCATCAACAACCCAACTGAACCCAGAAACATTCATGTGTTGTGCTGTGCTCTTTTTGGTGAGATCTACACTTGGTCTTAGCCATCCAAATTAGTCAACATATGACAATTACAACCATTCAACAACATAGCTGGACAAGGAGTTACTTGGGTTGAAAAATACAATGTATCAATGCATATGATTTGTTATCTTTTATTCCAATACAGTGAAAGTCAACTAACTTTGCTTTGATTTTTGTTTACACTTTGAAGGGGTTACAGAGACCATCAGTTATCAATTTGCTTAATAGCCAAGGAACTCCACTATTTACATATATTTTTCATTGGCTTCTGTGGAGATATTTAGTCAGAAGCCAAACCTCAAGAATACGTGGCCTGAATACATAATTCCTGTCTCTGCACTTTATGCCAGGCACCCTCCTTTTTAAGAGAGAAGTAGAAAGCTGCACATTTTCTGCATTAGTTGTTCATATCAAACAGAAACATAAAAATACTTGTGTAGTCAGTTAAGAGTTTCGTGAGGGGAATGTGGAGGAGATGGAAGAAGAGAAGTAACTGAACAGAAATTCTTCAGACTGAGGTCAAGACATATTGCTGCATTTGACTGGTGACAGAATGGGCGCTAACATTAGGAACAGACAGACATCCCTACACAACTATCACTGTTATCAATACAAATTTATTTCGTATTATTTCGGGTCAGTGAACGAGTGTTTAATAATAGCTTAGCCCACGTGAAGTAAAACTTGCTGCATCAAAATAATGTGCGGATTTATAGAAAAGTAATATCACTAGATTCTGGTCATTTTAAGAGATAACACAAACAATGGAATGGAATTTCTGTTGAATCATTTAAGCACAAGACAGTAATTTGAAGAATTTAAGAAAGTGCTGACTTTACGCCAGGATTTATTACTCACTGAAATTAGCAATTTGAGTGCACCAAAACTCTCAGATCAAGTAAACAACATGTCTGATGACAGGAAACTAAATTGTTGACACTGCAAGTTTCTAGGCTCCTCATACCAAAGTTATACACCCAGGCCTCTGTCAACATCCATCTTAGGTGGGATAGCACAACCTGGAAAACACCTTCCAATTTTCCAACCCACTAAATCAAATTGTTTTCTTATATGGTAGAACCAAACACGTCTTCCACACAAAACAACAGTTCAGTGCACTGAACAAAGTTTCCATTTAGTAAGATTCCATGAACTTTATAAATTACACAAGACACGTCAGTTACAAACAGAGAAAATAGCGAGCATATAGAGCATACCAGATTGATCCTGCCCTGGTTCAAGTCTAATGTTGATTTTTTTGAATATAAGCAGCTACAAGTCACAACGTATTGAATGATCAAACCAAACCGTAATTTTACAAAGCAACTTTATTCCACCATGTACCTGCACTTTCTACAATTCTGTAAAGCATCCTCCCAAATTACTGTATCTTGAAACTGTGTTTGTGGATGATTATATTACTTAAACACACATGCATAAAGTTTAAATTGGGTACAAAATTCTCAACTTGGTCAAGGAGCCTGGTGAAACAACAAATACTGATTCTTTTAAAAAGAAATACGCAAAAAAGGACCAAATAGTTATCTGGTGCATAACCTGGCTTTAATCCAAAAATTACCTGCTAAACTAGAAAAACATATAACCAGTATATTGTTTCGATTGTTCAGAGATTATGCATGAAGGCATTGCCATCAATGCTGGGACTGGGAATATGGGAAAAAGGAACAAATGAGAAGGTAATACAATTCCCAGCAAGCTAGGTTAGAGATAGGAGTGAGACAGAGAGAAAAAGAGCACGCGCGAATGAGGGAGGGAGTGAGCGCGCACGCACGCACGCAGAGGGAGAGACAGAGAGAGTGGCGCGCGAGGGAGAGAGAGAGAGAGCGCGCGAGCGCGCAGGCGCGACAGAGAGAGCGAGAGAGCCAGAGCGAGAGGGGCACACAGAGAAAGAGAGAGAGAGAGACAGCCAGACAGACAGCCAGAGAGTGTGTCAAGCAAAAAGAGCCTGTGACCAAGAGGGAATGCCAGTGAGATACAAGAAATTAATGGGAGGGAGAGGGGACGGATCAGACAGAGAGCACGAGAGAGAGTAAGCAAGAGATCAAAGAGAGGAAGTGAGAAAGATGAAAACCCAAAGGATTTAAAAATGTATGTTTAAATTCAATGTTTAAAAGTGAACAGAGATGTGGGCAGGACAATATGATTCCGCAAAGTGAGGGCGATGTGCAAATTAGTCTATGGCATTGAATAGGATGCAAATAACAGTTTCAGCACAGAACAGAAAACAAACACATACAAAGTCATCATCTTTAAAGTATTAGCATTGTAGGATGCTTAAAAGATAAGATGAAAATGGATGCTAAGCCCACAGAAAGGAAAAAGTAAGGTGGGGGAGTTTTAAGGAGGACTAAATGGAAATGGAAATGGTCAGGTAGTGTTATTTTATTGCGATGGGAACTAGAAGGCTGATCGTAATTCAATTATTTTGACCAGCTTGAAGTATTGGTTTCTTTAAAAACAGTTGTAAAGCAATTTAGCAATATGCATTATTCAATATTTTGGAAATGCAATCGTACCAACATGTTAACAAATAGTCAGAGATAACCACAGAAACAGCTCCTTCGGCCAAACTCGTCCATGCCAACCAGATAGCGTACATAAATATAGTCCCATCTGCCAGCATTTGGCCCTTCCTATTCATATATCCATTCAGATGCCTTTTAAATGGTGCAATTGCGCCAGCCTCCACTACTTCCCCAGGCAACTCGTTCCATACACACACCACCCTCTGCGTGAAAATGCTGCCCCTTAGATCCCTTTTAAATCTTTTCTCTCTCACCTTAAACCTATGCCCTCCAGTTTTGGACTCCCCCACCACAAATATTTGGGTTACATAACTTGGTTAGGCTTCCCACAGATGTTAGTTTTGGCTGCAAATCTTCAGGGAGTCTGGATATGCTAGCTATTTGCAAATTACAGGGTTCACTACTGTGGGGAAATTCTTGATTTGGAAGTACATTTTACAGACCAGTTCTTGCATTGCTACCAACTCCCTAAATTTTGGTGCATTTTCATTTAAAGATGTATTGACAGAGAATGTACAATGTACCCACTGCATTATATAAATGTATAACTTTGTAATCTGCATAAACACAATTCACTCATAATAAGAATCAAATCAATAAAAGGTTTACACATAAGCTGGAAGACCAATGTCAGACCGAAAGAGAAGATGCTGTTTGCATTCCAACATTTATTGTTAATGCAAGTGAAAGGTACATATAAATTCTGTCAACTAGCTGCCTTTTACTTTTAAAACGCAGGCAGCTTCCTCATTAATTCATTGGATAAAACCAATATGCGACAGCGCACAGACCAGTGGATCCAGGTCAAATTCCTGGTCTGTGCCGATTTAGTTTTATTTTGTTAAGTTTAGCCAAGGTGATCTCAACAGCCCTAGAATTGCAATACGTTGGTAGCGAAATGCAGCAATGGAAATTCCAATTCTTGATCATATGCAAACAACCCATGCTGGAAAGTGCACAACTGTGGATGTCAGATGGGCACACAACATGAAAGCTAGAAAATCTTCTTGTTGGTTATTGGCTTGGTTGACAAAGAATATGAAGCAACTGCAGAGATCCCACATCGCAACAGTGGAGAGGAGAAGGAAGATGTTGGCGGCACTGGACAGGGGGTGGAAAAAATAAACAAACTTTATATAATTTTACACTGCACCTCATCAAATAGTGTTATTACATTTTCAATCAAGGATTCAAGAATGCAGCACATTTTAAAACAACACACTATCAGTGACTTACAATATAAGGTCTGTTCAATATGTGCGCAAAGAAACAACATTCTTTGTGAAGGCTTTTAGACAACCTACTTTCAGACCAGCTTAAATGTTGGTGATAATTTTGTAAATCAGTTACTTCTCCAGGTCCTCATGACAGCAGGAGAGAAAGCAAAAGCATGCATTATACTCGGGTAAATATCTATTTATTAAGAGAAAAAAAATTCTACATTTTGGAATCCATGGAAATTAAGTCAGTCAATCATCAAAAATACTAATCGTATCACAAAGAGAGAGACATTGGACTGATGATCCCAGTAGGTTCAGCATAAATCAGGATTGGTATTTAGCAGAAATGTACAATACACATTAAGTTAGTTCAACTTGTACTGTCACAATCGCTAGTACATGTTAAACAGTTTTGTCTAAAGGTATTGAAAAGTGAACATTGACTAATATCAATAAATAAAGAATTAAGGGATGCTGGAAATCTAAAACAAAAACAAACTGCTGGAAAAACTCAGCAGGTCTGGCAGCATCTGTGGAGAGACAGCAGAGTTAACGTTACAAGTCCAGTGACTCTTCCTCAGTCAAGTATTACTGGACTCAAAACATTAACTCTGATTTCTCTCCACAAATGCTGCCAGACCTGATGTGTTTGTCTGGCAATTTCTGTTTTTGTTTCAAAACAATGTTTCTTCAATGATTATAACTGAATTACTGCCGCTAAAATTTCCATAGTAATAAGGTAATTGCAATGCTCCCCATTTGTAGTTTATTCATGCTCAGTTGTGTTCAGGATGTGGCCCCAAGTATTCAAGAGATACCTCTACAAAATATGGTATTTATTGTGCAAAACAGTTTCACCAGGAGAAAAACATTGTTTCTGCTATTTATTTTTGATAATATGCAGTTAACTATGCAAAGAATGGAGTGTTTTTTTTAACCATGTCGTCATTATATCAGACTACAGGAAGCTATTAGAAACATTAATCAATTTTAATGCCAGAACCAGGGGGAAGTGAAAAACAGGTTTGATCAAATGTCACCAAATTCTTGATCCCAAGTACTTTGTTTTTGCAAGCTTGCACCTCCTCTTGTCAAACTGCATGCAGAAGTTCTCTAGTATTACTCCACTTCATGCCTCTAAAGAGAGATCCTATAAAGTGGCTAAGAACAGTGGGAAATCAGAAGATTGGGAAGGATACAAAAGCAAACAGAGGATAACAAAGAGTGTAATAAGAAATGAGAGGATCAAATATGAAGGTAGGCTAGCCAGTAATATTAGAAATAATAGTAAAAGTTTCTTTCAGTACATAAGAAACAAACGACAGGCAAAAGTAGACATTGGGCCACTTCAAACTGATGCAGGGAGCCTAGTGATGGGAGATAAGGAAATAGCAGGAGAACTTAACAAGTACTTTGCGTCAGTTTTCACAGTGGAAGACAGGAGTAATATCCCAAAAATTAAAGGGTGTCACCGGGCTGAGTTGAGTATGGTTGCCATTACGAAAGAGATAGTGCTAGAAAAGTTAAAAAGTCTTAAAATTGATAAATCTCCTGGCCCCGATGGGATACACCCTAGAGTTCTGAGAGAGGTTGCTGAGGAAATAGCAGAGGCATTGGTTGAGATCTTTCAAGAGTCACTGGAGTCAGGAAAGGTCCCGGACGATTGGAAGATGGCTGTAGTAACCCCCTTGTTCAAGAAAGGATCAAGGCAAAAGATGGAAAATTATAGGCCAATCAGCTTAACCTCGGTTGTTGGTAAAATTCTAGAATCCATCATTAAGGATGAGGTTTCTAAATTCTTGGAAGAGCAGAGTCTGATTAGAACAAGTCAACATGGATTTAGTAAAGGGAGGTCATGCCTGACAAACCTGTTGGAATTTTTTGAAGAGGTAACAAGTAGGTTAGACCAGGGGAACCCAGTGGATGTGGTCTATCTGGACTTTCAAAAGGCCTTTGATAAGGTGCCACACGGGAGACTGCTGAGCAAGGTGAGGGCCCATGGTGTTCGAGGTGAGCTGCTGGGATGGATTGAGGATTGGCTATCTAACAGAAGGCAGAGAGTTGGGATAAAAGGTTCTTTTTCAGAATGGCAGCCGGTGACGAGCGGTGTCCCGCAGGGTTCGGTGCTGGGGCCACAGCTGTTCGCATTATATATTAATGATTTGGATGAGGGAACCGGGGGCATTCTAGCGAAGTTTGCCGATGATACAAAGTTAGGTAGACAGGCAGGTAGTACTGAGGAAGTGGGGAGACTACAGAAGGATCTAGACAGGTTGGGAGAGTGGTCCAGGAAATGGCTGATGGAATTTAACGTGAGCAAGTGCGAGGTCTTGCACTTTGGCAAAAAGAATATAGGAATGGACTACTTTCTAAATGGTGAGAAACTTAATAAAGCCAAAGCACAAAGGGATCTGGGAGTGCTAGTCGAGGATTCTCTAAAGGTAAACATGCAGGTTGAGTCTGTGATTAAGAAAGCGAATGCAATGTTGTCTCTTATCTCAAGAGGGTTGGAATATAAAAGCAGAGATGTACTACTAAGACTTTATAAAGCTCTGGTTAGGCCCCATTTGGAGTACTGTGTCCAGTTTTGGTCCCCACACCTCAGGAAGGACATACTGGCACTGGAACGTGTCCAGCGGAGATTCACACGGATGATCCCTGGAATGACAGGTCTAGCATATGAGGAACGGCTGAGGATACTGGGGTTGTATTCGTTGGAGTTTAGAAGATTAAGGGGAGATCTAATAGAGACGTACAAAATAATACATGGCTTTGAAAAGGTGGATGCTAGAAAATTGTTTCTGTTAGGCGAGGAGACTAGGACCCGTGGACACAGCCTTAGAATTAGAGGGGGTCATTTCAGAACGGAAATGCGGAGACATTTCTTCAGCCAGAGAGTGGTGGGCCTGTGGAATTCATTGCCACGGAGTGCAGTGGAAGCCAGGACGCTAAATGTCTTCAAGGCCGAGATTGATAGGTTCTTGTTGTCTAGAGGAATTAAGGGCTACGGGGAGAACGCTGGCAAGTGGAGCTGAAATGCGCATCAGCCATGATTGAATGGCGGAGTGGACTCGATGGGCCGAATGGCCTTACTTCCACTCCTATGTCTTATGGTCTTATGGTCTTATAATCTGGTCTCAGATTCCCCAGAGTACTCATTGGCTTCTAACCTCATATGTATGCTGTACCTTTGACAACTTTAAATGAAAAACACAGGACTAGATTCCACATCAGTTGGCCGATCAAGCTCTAACACTTACTTCTCGTGACAACTGCTTCACTGTCAGACTGTTTATTCAACAAACAGTCATGGATTAGTTACAATTTTCTTCTTTCAGGCCCTTTCATTTTACACAGGGTCTCCACAATCCTGTTTCACACCCTTCTCAATTTGTTCCTGTAAGTCACCCAAATCCTTTTCCAATCCACTGCATTTAAGTCTCCCATGGCCACATCTCTGCATTTGGCCTTCGGTCTTTCTCTCCTCATTCCTGATTAAGAGCTCATGCGCGAAACATCGACTCTGCTGCTTCTTGGATGCTGCCTAACTGCGCTTTTCCAGCAACACACTTTTCTACTCTAATCTCCAGCATCTGCAGTCCTCACTTTCTCCTTTCTTTTCTTCATTCAAGTAGTCTCACCTCCAACACTAAAAGCATTATATTTCCTCGCTCCACAACAGTTGGCCATTCCATTGCAATCTCTTCATCGCCACTTGCTTTGAAGCTTCCACAATGCTCCCTAACCCTTGATGGACTAATTCTTAATTTTGTCCTTTTTCATTACTTCACACATCCATTTCATCTCAGTATCTAATCATTGTTCCTCTTTATTTGATGGCGTCCAAGTTTCTGCACCAGATAAAAGTTCAGAATAGTCTCTCCAGCACAAGGATCACCTACTTCCACCCTTTATAATGACTCAATAATTTCAAGATTCACATGACTAGCCTGTTATCATCCACAAACAACTTAAATTTATATATTTTGAGCATTAACTGACAGATTTTCTCAGGTGAAAATCAAAAGGCAAGAGAATTTGAAAACTATTGATCCAAGCTTTATGATTTTAATTTCAACTTTGTGCAAACTTTTAAACTCATTTGCTCCCAAAGTCCAAATTAAAAATTTAGTCAGAAATTTCAACATTTCACTTTCAGAAAAAGTTTTACACTATGATTTTTTTTAACCATAAAGATTTAAAAAGCAGTGAGCATTAGGAAAAAAATACTGATCAACATTAGCTTATAGTTCCCTCAGAAGTCATCAAGCACAGTAGTGTCCCTACCTCTGGGCCAGAAGGGACACTGCTACACTACAAGAACCCTACCCCTAATTTTTTTTTAAAAACTGAATCTTACCTTGTTCTAATCTCTTCCAAAAGAGGAAAGAAAACAGATTCCAACTGGTGGCTAATTAATTCATTATAGCTTCATATAAATTGCATGCCTCATGGAGGAGAGGGGTCTCACAAAGGCTTAGTTCTGCCAGCTGGCTCTCTAGACTTTGGACCTATCATTCAAGATATGTGTGCAGTTTTCAATGAAAAACCTCAACAAGTGCAGTCATTTCCTTCAAAGTCTGACAATATCCTGACTTGGAACTCCAGAGTTGTTTCGACACTATCACTGAATTAAAATCTTAGAACTAGAATCCCTTCCACTGCAGGCAGTTCAAGAAAGCTGCTCATCACCACCTTTTCAAGGGCAATTAAGAATGTGCAATAAATGCTCAACTGGCTTTAGAGACTCTCAGATTAGACAATCACCAATCACCAGCTGCTGTTAGGGGCCTCACAATTCCAAAGAACAACCAGAGAAAGCACACAATATTCCAATAACAAAAGCCTGATCAATTTTTTGAAAAAAGTAAAGCTTAATTCCCTGCCAATTGTTTATTGTTTTCTCACAATATCCTCTCTTCTTGAGAGAATTCCCACAGACACAGGGCTACCTCTGGTACCCCACTCAAGCATTATCATCTACCATGGGGCCCTCTTGTGCAGAGTGATAGGGTTCCTACCCCCTGGACTGGAATGCCCTAGTTCAAGTACCACCTGTCCTGGAGGTGTATAGTCATCGCTTGACAGGTTTATTAGAAAAATGGGTTAAATTAAAAAAAAACACATAGTTCCATCATTGGTGTCTGGACCACAAACAGAAGCTTGTCTGAACTGACTTTCTCTTCCCCAGTGATTAAAACTAATTGCAGCGTCCATTTTCCCAATTTATGCTTAATTTTCCACTGAAGCATCAAACCAGAGATCCTCCTCACCTCTCTAGCTCTGCAATCCACTAGATGAAATATTTGGTAACAATAGTGGTTAGCTATATTACATATTAAGATTAATGTGGTCTTATAATTCCTTAAAGAGAAAAGATTCTTAAGTACGTAAGTCTGTACTTTTTGAAAAAAAAACTGTTTTCAAAGTTTTAATTTTACAAGAATTAGGTGGCTCTATGGTAATGCAATGGAACGGGAAGTCCAAGACCACTCAAAACTGTGACCTCAAAACACTCTTGCTCAAACATACACTGCAAACACACACTTTCCTGCATGAGTCAGAAGTACATGCTTCATTTCCAGTCACCAGTGTATCTGTCACACACTCAAAAAAAACCACCCTGAAAATTGAGCACATCTGTAACTGATTGCTTCGCATTACAAATGGTCCATTTTTATACATTGTTGTAGGTTACAATGTCTCATTGCAAATATTGTACATTCAAAATAATGAAAAACAGCAAAAAATTCCTAGTAAAAGCAGGTAACAAAGTCTGTTTTACAATGCCACTGGGAAATGCTAAACTTTAGACCTGAATGTTAATTCACTTCACTTAATGTCATTTTCTTTACTGGCACAATTGTTAACAGGTTAATTGTGTTTTTGGAAGAGATATAAAGTTACATACAGTCTAATCATAGCTCTTCAGAAACCAAATGATTTCAAAAACAATTAAAGTGTAAAAGACTGTTTAGGTAAACAACAAAATCACCATTTTGTATAAAAAGCAGGTTAATGATTAGTTTCTTTTATTCACTGGCACTGATTGTATTTACATTCTATTTAGCTTCCATCTTCAAACATGCTGATTTTAGAAAAGTGACATAATACATCTTCAATTAAGTCTTTAATGCCAACTTACAAAATCACAAACAGGCATGGCCTTCATTTGTCATTTCAAACTGAGTGGTATTACTCTTGATAATTGAGAGCTCCCTTGATAGCATTCTGGAGTCTCAGCCGAGGTTATCTGCTTAAACAGTAGGGCTTGAAGACCAAATTTTCTAATAGACTACTAAGAGGACCAAGCTAACAATAAGTGACAAGAAAACTGGAAAATTTAACCTACCTTTCAGTAATCACAACTGTGGAGATAGTGCAAGCACTAGCACCAGTTTGCCAAAATTCTGTTGATTCGGAAACAGTCCCTTCAGATTGGAAGCTTGCAAATATTAAACCACTTTACAAGACATTGAAAGCATGCCAGTTAGCCAAACAAATTGTCGGGAAAAAGCTGAAATTTACTAGTTAAGACTAAACAATGCACTTAAAAAAACAAAAATAATGTAAAAGGTCTGAACGAGTGAACATACTCTTATGAAAGGAAAAATTTGATTGACAATTTATTGACATTTTTAAGGATGTAACTAGCAAGGTAGATAAAAGGGAAATAAGCAGTAGCAGTATAACTGAAAATCCAAATGGTATTTGATAAGCTGGGACACAAAAGATTAATAGGCAATTTAAGAGCTCATGGGGTTAGGGGTAATCTGCTAACTGAATAACAGACAGGAAGCAGAGAGTGGGCATAAACAGGGTACTTTCAAGTTGGCAGGTAATGAATAGTGCCACTTAATAACTTAGATAAAGAGACAGAGTGTAACAGAAAAGTTTATTAATGATACAAAGCTAGATGGAAAGGTAAATAATGGGAGGCACACAGAAGCCACAAAGAGATATAGACAAGTAAAGTGAGTGGGCAAAAAGATAGCAGATGGATTATAATGCAGGATTTGTGAAGTTATTCACCTGAGAACAGAATGGAGATTGTCTTTAAATCTATGAAACTTGTAAGTGCTGATATTGAGAGAGACTTGGGTGTTGTGGCAGATACACAAAGCAAGCAATCAGAAGGGCGAATGACATGCTGGACTTTATTGCACGTGGATTGGAGTACAGGAGTAAAGAGATCTCTTGCTACAATGTACAGGGTTTTGGTGAAAATACATCTGGAATACGGTGTGCAGCTTTGTTCTCCACATAAGGAAACATACACTTGGACTGAAGGCAATACACAGAACATTACAGCGCAGTACAGGCCCTTCGGCCCTCGATGTTGCACCGACCTGTCATACCAATCTGAAACCCACCTAACCTATACTATTCCATGTACATCCATATGTTTATCCAATGACGACTTAAATGTACTTAAAGTTGGCGAATCTACACCACTGCAGGCAAAGTATTCCATACCCTTACTACTCTCTGAGTAAAGAAACTTCCTCTGACATCTGTCCTATATCTATCACCCCCTCAATTTAAAGCTATGCCCCCTCGTGCTCACCGTCACCATTCTTGGAAAAAGGCTCTCCCTGTCCACCCTATCTAACCCTCCGATTATCTTAGATGTCTCTATTAAGTCACCTCTAACCTTCTTCTCTCCAACAAAAACAGCCTCAAGTCCCTCAGCCTTTCCTCGTAAGACCTCCCCTCCATACCAGGCAACAGCTAGTAAATCTCCTCTGCACCCTTTCCAAAGCTTCCACATCCTTCTTATAATGCGGTGACCAGAACTATACACAATACTCCAAGTGCGGCCACACCAGAGTTTTGTACATCTGTTGCACAACCTCCTGGTTCCGGAACTCGATCCCTGTATTAATAAAAGCTAAAACACTGTATGCCTTCTTAACAACCCTGTCAACCTGGTTGGCAACTTTCGAAGATCTGTGTACCTGGACACCGAGATCTCTCTGCTCATCAACACTACCAAGAATCTTACCATTAGCCCAGTACTTTGCATTCCGGTTACTCCGACCAAAGTGAATCATCTCACACTTGTCCTCACTAAACTCCATTTGCCACCTCCTAGCCCAGCTCTGCAGCTTATCTATGTCTCTCTGTAACCTACAACATCCTTCATCACTATCCACAACTCCACTGACCTTAGTGTCGTCTACGAATCTACTAACCCACCCTTCTACGCCCTCATCCAGGTCGTTTATAAAAATGAAGAACAGCAGTGGACCCAACACTGACCCTTGCGATATACCCCTGGTAACTGGACTCCAGGATGAACATTTCCCATCAACCACCACTTTCTTCTTTCAGCAAGCCAATTACTGATTCAAACTGCTATATCTCCCACAATCCCATTCCTCCACATTTTGTACAATAGCCTACTGTGGGGAATTTTATTGAACGCCTTGCTGAAATCCATATACGCCACATCAACCGGTTTACTCTCATCTACCTGTACGGTCACCTTCTCAATAACGTTTGTGAGGCACGGCCTACCCTTCACAAAACCGTGCTGACTATCCCTAATCAAATTGTTCTTTACTAGACGATTATAAATCCTAACTCTTATAACCTTTTCCATCAGTTTACCAACAACTGAAGTAAGGCTCACTGGTCTATAATTACCAGGATTGTCTTGACTCTCCTTCTTGAACAGGAGAACCACATTTGTTATCCTCCAGTCTTCTGGCACTATTCCTGTAGACAATGACGATTTAAAGATCAATGCCAAATGCTCGGCAATCTCCTCGCTGGCTTCCCAGAGGATCCTAGGATAAATCCCATCCGGCCCAGGGGACTTATCTATTTTCACACTCTGCAGGATTTCTAATAGCTCTTCCTTGTGAACCTCAATCACACCTAGTCTAGTAGCCTGTATCTCAGTAATCTCCTCGACAACATTGTTGTTTTCTAAAGTGAATACCATTGAAAAATATTCAATAGTAATAAAAAATTTAGTGCTTCCCCTATCTCCTCTGACTCCACACTCAACTTCCCACTACTATCCTTGATTGGCCCTAATCTTACTCTTGTCATTCTTTTATTCCTTAAATACCTATAGAAAGCCTTAGGATCTATCCTGATCCTATCCGCCAACAACTTCTCATGTCTCCTCCTGGCTCTTCTGAGCTCTTTCTTTAGGTCTTTCCTGGCTACCTTGTAACCCTCAAGCACCCTAACTGAGCCTTCACATCTCATCCTAACATAAGCCTTCTTCTTCCTCTTGACCAGAGATTCCACTTCCTTCATAAACCACAGCTCCCGCGCTCTACAGCTTCGTCCCTGCCTGACAGGTACATACTTATCTAGGACACAAAGTAGCTTTTCCTTGAAGAAGGTCCACATTTCTAATTCTTCTGCCTTGGAACACTTCAATTCCAGGGCATCAATGTGGATTTCACCAGTTTCCTTATTTCCCCTTCCCACACCTCACCCCAGATATGAACTTCCAGCTTAGCACTGTCCCCATGACTTGTCCTACCTGCCTATCTTCCTTTCCACCTATCCACTTCACCCTCCTCTCTAACCTATCACCTCCATCCCCACCCCCATTCAGCTATTATACTCCAGGCTACTTCCTCCCCACCCCCATCCTCCTCTCATTTATCTCTCTACTCTGCAGGCACTCTGCCTCTAATCCTGATGAAAGGCTTTTGCCCGAAATGTTGATTATCCTGCTCCTCATATGTTGCCTGAACTGCTGTGCTCTTCCAGCACCACTCTAATCTAGAATCTTATAATTTACATGGATGATTTGGAGTTGGGGACCATGTGTAGTGTGTCAAAGTATGCAAATGACATTAAGATGAATGGTAGAGCAAAGTGTGCAGAGGACCCAAAGTTTGGACAGGGATATAGATAGTTTAAGTGAGTGGGCAAAGGTCTGGTGGATGGAGTACAATGCTGATAAATGTGAAGTAGGAATAACAGTAAAAAGAACTATTATTTGAATGGTAAAAAAAAAATCATAGCATGTTGCTGTGCAGAGGGACCCGAGAGTCCTTGTGCATGAATTGCAGAAGGTTGGTTTGCAGGTGCAACAGGTAATTAAGAAGGCAAATGGAATTTTGTCCTTCATTGCTAGAGGGATTGAGTTTAAAAGTTGGAAGGTTATGTTGCAGCTGTACAGGGTGCTGGTCAGCTCACACCTGGAGTACTGCAGGCAGTTTAGGTCTCATTTCTAGAGATAAGATGTACTGGCAGTGGAGGGCATGCAGAGGAGATTCACTCGGTTGATTTCAGAATTGAAAGGATTAGCTTATGAGGAGACACTGATAAACTCGGATTACATTCATTGGAAATTTAGAAGAATGGGAGGGGGTTGGGGATCTTATAGAAACATATAAAATTATGAAGAGAATAGATAAGATAGCAGAAGGGAGGCAGAATTTGCTGGCAGGTAAAACTAGAACAAGCAGTCAGAGCCTCAAAATTTCAGGGAGCAGATTTAGGACTGAATTGAAGAACTTCTTCACCCAAAGGATTGTGTATCTGGGATTTCCTCCTATTTGAAGTAGTTGAGGCTTTCTCATTGATTGTTTTTAAAGCTAAGGTAGATCATTTATTGAACAGTAAAGGAATCAAGGGTTCTGTTGAGATGGTGGGTAAGTGGAGCTGAGGCCATGAAAATACCAGCCATGATATTATTGAATGGCAGTGTGGGCTCAAAGGGCCAGGTGGCCAACTCTTGCTCCTGGTTCTTATGTAAGAAGGATTGAGAGGTTCTGGAGAAGTTTGACACAGGGAGTGTGTCACAGGGAGTCACAACAGGTATTGGAGATTTTGGTGGACTTAAATCCTCTGGGCTGGATGAGTTATATCCCAGGCTGCTGTGCGTGGCCAGGGAGGTAACTAGAAGGGCTCTGACCCAAATTTTTCATTCATCTCCGGCCACGGGGGAGGTGCCAGAGGTATAGATGACAGCTAACGTACTTCCACTTTTCAAGCAGGGTTGTAAAGATAAACTAGGGAGTTACAGGCCAACAAGTCGCCCATCAGTGGTAGAGAAACTATCGGAGAAAATTCTGAAGGAAAGAACTTACCTCCATTTGGAGGGGTAAGGTTTGATCAAAAATAGTCAGCATGCTTTGTCAGGGTGAGGTCATGCCTAACAAATGTGATTCAATTCTTTGAGAAGGAGACCAAGTGTGCAAATAAGAGTACTACAGTAGATATAGTTTTTATGGACTTCAACAAAACATTTGATAAAGTCCCAATGGGAGATGGATAAAGAAGCCAAAAGCTCATGGGATCCAGGGTCAGATGCCAAATTATTTCCAAAATTTGTTTAGTGGTAAGAGACAGAGAGTAGTAGCAGAAAGCTGTTTGTGAGAATGGAAGCCAGCAGTGTACCACAAAGATCAATGTTGATAAATGATATAGAAGTAAATGTTGGGGAGTTACTTAAGTTAAGGATCACTGAATTAATCCCTGTTCTGTGACAAGAGGCTCATCAAAGTGGACCAATGCCCTACAGAGTTTAGACGAATGAGTGGCAAGTTCATTAAAAGACACATCTTTGGTCTTGCAAGGAATCAAATAGACAGCAAAGTGGAGTTGAAGCCCACGATCACCGTGAGTATACTGAATGGCAAAGTGGCCTGATGTGCCATATGAACTGCCAATGCAAATTTTGTCACATGAACTTATGTTGGCTGTTCCTCTTAGAGCTGAAAAGAGAGCAACTGAGCAAGGTGATCATCACTGAATTGTGATTGAGAGAAAAAGTTACTTTGGCAAAATTAGCACACCACTGAAATTGCCATTAAACTACTTCAACTTGGATAAGACAGCAGAGATCATGGATCAAGTCTTGGAGTTTTGTTTCTTTCAATAATTACATAAAGGAGACTATCAACTCAACCATAAAGCAATGCAACTCTTGACACAAGCTGACAGACTATTCAAGACATCAAGTTTGTATCAACATTTCCCCTTCAAAAAGTAAATTAGTTCTAATCACATTTAACCACAGTTTTCACCCCGTTGACTCCTTTTCCTTCATCCACATATTCAATCTAATCGTTTAATGTTGACATAGTTTCTGTCTGAATAACCATAGAAATTAATTCCTCAGCTTTTCCACTCCATGTGAAGCTTTCTCTGATCCCTGGTTTAAATCTAATTCATTTAGGTTTGATTCTTCTATTCCATGTTCTTAATCCCTCATATTTTTAACTGTTCAGTGTCAGCCCTTCACAAAGAACTTTTGTTATATTAATCTGCAATGTATATTGTAAAACAAGAAAAATGAATGATCTGATCTTGACAGTAAAGGGCACAATTTCAAAATAAACAAGAGCCACAAAACTTTGTCATATTCGCAACGAGGATGGTGATAAAGTTTAAGATGATATGGACAGATTGTCAGAGTGGTCAGTCACACGGTTGACGAGAATTGAATTCAGAAGTGTGAAGTGATTTTGGGAAGTAGAATAAGTAGTAAATATAAAATGAGGGATAAAATTCTAAAGGGGGTGTTGAAGAAGAGTGCCATAGGAGTATGCATGCAGAGATTGTTGAAAGTGACAGGGCAGATTGAGAAAGTAGCTAATAGAGCCCAAATCTGCCTTATGACTAGAGATATAAGGTACAAAAGGAAGGCTATTATGGTGAACTTTGACAAAAACATTGCTTCAGCTTCAAATAGAAACTTGTATGCAATTTTAGCACCACTCAATACAAAGGATGTAATGGTGTTGAAGTGGGCTCAGAAGAGAATTACAAGAATGAAGTCATATTTTTGGAACCAGTTGTGAAAAAATAGATTGGTGGACCTGAGTAGCTCAATTTAGAGAAGGTAAAGAAGCGATTCAGTATAGAGATATTCACAATCATAAAGGGAACTGGACAAAATAGATAGAGAGAAACTGTTGCAACTAGCATAAAGATCAACAATTGGAGGAGGTAATTGGCCAAAGAAACAATGGCAAAAGTCAGAGGTGTACAGCTTGGAAACAAACCCTTCAGTCTAAATTGTCCATATCTACCAGATATCCTAAATTAATCTCATCTCATTGGCCAGCATTTGACCTATGTCACTCTAAACCTCTCCTATTCATATATTCATCCGGACATCTTTTAAAACGTTGTAATTGTACCAGCCTCCACAACCTCCTCAGGTAGCCAGAATTGGTAGATTACATAAAGAGGGAAAAAGGCACAGCTACAAGGAAAAGATTGGGATCAGTCAATTTGCTCTTATGGAGAATCAGCACAGAGATGACTTGTCAAATGACCTCTGTTTTTAATTATTGTTATAACGTGCATTTTGTCAAGGCTAATTTGCTGTAATGTGATTGACGAATTGGGGAGGCTGTTCCTGAAGAGCGAACTTTTAAAACATGTTGGCTGTAATGTGATTACAGCGCTAACACTTCAAGCGCTGCTTATAAAGCACAATTTTTCTATATCACAGGGGTGCACAAGAATTCAACCATCGCCTTACAAAAAAACTGACTGTATTGTAAAAGACCAACTTTTCCAAGTACTTTGTTGCACTATGCAATAACAGTGAGTTTGTATTGTAATGGCTCAATGGCTGCATACCAAAACAAACAGGGACACAAAATAAGGCTCCATATTACAAGATGCTTTAATCAATTGTTTCAGAGTTTGATATACACATTCAGTAATTGTTCCATCAAGGGACTTAACCACTCAACAATAAAAATCATAATCTTATACTGTACTGCAAAATAAAATAATATAAATACTTGACAAAAAAAGCTACAAAACAATCGCTTACCCAGATAAACATGACAAGCAGAAGTGAACAAAAATGTCCTGAATGTAATCAAATATATATAAACATGAAAATATGTTGTTGAACCATGAGTAGCATACATATTTTCCTTGTTTGGGAAGAAAGAATGTCAATTGTGTGAACATGAGCAAATACAACTTAAGACACTAAGTACTGCACTTCAACTTTCCTCACTCTGTCCTATACAATTTGTAACATGAAGCAGTGGACACGTTGTACACTTCAGGCTATCTTGAATTTAGTGCAATTTAATCTATTTTTTAAAATAAAGTTGGCACAATGAGTGACTGCAATTGGTGAATAATTCCAATAAAATGCATCCACTGAACACCTTTACAAACACACAACCAATATGCTATATAAAACTTAAAAAAATGCAAATACTAGTTTTAAACTTTATTTTAAAAGTCATGTTGTATATACTGAAGAGCCATTTCAAAAATTAAAACTTGCACCACAAAATGAGCAATGAGTAAGCATTTCTGAAGAAAAAGTATGCCAGGGGTTATTTTCCCTCTCCTGACAGCTCAAAGAATTTCATACCAGATACAGTGAATCATAAAAATTGCATTTTATTATGATTTGTATATAGATTTTGGATTAACTTCTCTTCACACTTAAAATGTATTACTCTCCTTTCTTTTTTTCACCTCCCTTCTTTCAGATGTAGGTGCTGAAGCAGCTGCACAAGACCACCATCACTCCCAACTTCCCCTCCCAGCCACAAACTATCCTGACTTGGCGCTATATCAGTATTCCTTTACTGTCCAGGGTCATAACTTGGAACTCCCTACCAAACAGCACTATGGCCTTACCAAACACCATGAACTGCAAAGTTCAAGATCAGGCCTCACCACCACCACCTTCAGGGCAATTAGACCCATGCAATAAAATGCTAGCCCAACTATAAATGCCCATAACCATGAATGGATAAAGAAAACATTGCTATATAAGCAAAGGCACTGAAAAATTATTTGGGAGAAGGGCAATTAAACAGAACTTCAGAAAAACCTCGGAAAGACATCTGTCGGAATATTAAGTATATAAAATGAGCAGATTAGTTGTGAACCTCTCTTTTGAAAGGGAGTAGAGTTAAAAACCTTTGGCAAACCTCATATGAATCTCATAGGTACCAACTGCATTCACTGATGGCTGAAACACACTCCTTATAAAAGACTGCGATTAACCATGTTTTTTTGCAAAATAAAATCTGTTTTTGAATCTAAAGCTGTATTCTTTGGCTAAACACATATCATAGTTTGCTCTAATGTGGTTGTGCTGTGCCAGTCTAATGGAGTGAATACTACTTGGTTGATCAAGCAAACTCGCAAGTTAACACAGTTGCTCCTACCCAAATAGTATTTAAATGTCATAACCAACAGCTTTGAAATGGATATTCATCATGGTTGACATGTTTTAGCCAATAAATGGCTTCCAAGTGTGAATGTAGATATTAAGTGGTGGCGACTATGTTTACTTTGTCAACAATACCGGTCTTGCACAACAACAGTTTTCAGTTCTACTGATGAGGTTGCAGATTTGATCTTAATACTCCTCGCTTCAAAATCATTCATGAAAAGAGAAAACATGAATCTTACTGCCAAAAAGCTACACAGAGTGGAAAACTTGGAATATAATGTCAATTTTATCACCAACTCATGCTATTTTAAAGTATACGTTGACAATGAGGGCACAGGTTCAATGTGGGATGCAAATGTAGCCAGACAGTTAATTCAGCCAAGACCAAGGCATCAGGAAAACAAATGGGGGAAACAAGTGGCTTGACATAAGCTCTGCATTCACCCTCCCCAGCAACCCTCATTGTACTTCAAAACAAAACCTTTATTTGCAAAGGATTTTAAGTCAACTTGGTTTAATCATTGAATCACTACCATAATTAATGATCTGAATTGCAAAATGATGCATGCCCCAAGAAGAATTAAAAACAATTCACTGACCTGTAATATCGCGACTGCAGATATGTTGAACAAACTGCTTTTAAAACATGACTGGCTGAACCAAAATCTATGACCTTCACTCTATAGGGCTGACGGGTCGGATCCACCAACATAATGTTTTCTGGTTTCAGATCTGCGTGAATGAGACCAAGACTTTTTAGTTTCATTAAGGCTGTGGCCACCTGCTGCAGGATGGGTCGTATATATTTCAAGGGCAAAGGGCTGAACTTGTTCTGTTTGAGGAAGTCATACAGGTTCTGTTCCAACATTTCAAAGACCAAACAGGTATGATTCTTGTGTTGAAAGCATTCATAGGACCGGACAAAATTGTAATCATCAGCGTTCTCTGTGCTCAAACGATTTAAAATGCTCACTTCAATCTGTCCCTGCCGTGCATAAGATGGATGATTTTTCAAGATCTTGATAGCCACAATTTCATTGGTGCCCCTTTTCCAGCATTTTACTACCTGCCCAAAAGTGCCACGGCCAAGAAACTCCAATACCTCATAACTACTGACCACTGAGCAAAGTATTTCATGTTGTACCAACTGGTAATCCCCTTCATTAGTCGAACTGCCATTCTTTGAAGTTACAGTTGATGTGGTGGTGGCAGTTGTACCCACCGCAGTCCTGCCAGTGGTGTTCTGAAGCATCGGAGGTGGGTGTTCCTCAATTATTTGCACACTGCCACTGCTTTCAATCTCCTCACTCTTTCTCTTCAGTCCACATTTTTGATAGGTATCCAACAGCGTGACTGTGCTCCTGCGTGTCAAGCTCTGTACTCCGTTGGATGATCCAACTGACAAGGCCGCCGTACAGGCCCCACTGTCAGCACTCTTAACCGGGATCAACCCAGAGGCAGTGGTGGTGTGTAAATTTTGTTCATAAACCACGATGCTGCTTGATGCCTGGTGGGGCAGATTTGTCTGTACTTGAGTCACTGAAGGATTTTTGCTTTGATTGCAATGTTTTGTGCTGCAGCCTTGCCCCGTTGCATCCCAGTTGATGGGCTCCACTTTCAATTTCTTCACGCTGCAGAAGGCACTGGACTTTACTGACATTGGTGAAAACACTTGCAATTGTGAGGCCATACCTGTCAAATAAAAAATAAGTTATAAAATAAAAAGACACGACTTCAGCTCTGCACATGCACAGTATTGTAAACACCACAGTCAAAGATGTTCCTAAATACACCTCACACAATTAAAAATTCTCTAAACAAATGTTACTTTATACTTGCAAGCAAACCATAGACCAGCCTAAATGATTAATACTGGTGTGTTTAACCAAGCTGGTCAGTAGAAATGTTTATTATAATGCATTTGAAACAATACAATTCACCTCTTCTATTAAACTGAAGTGAAATACTCAAATATGTGAATGTATTCCTAAAGTTAACTGAAGCACATACTATGTGGTGATTTATCTTCTTCTGAAACATTTAAATGGAAGTAGTACTGTAAATTTAAATACATTCAAATGCTTAGTAGTATTCACAGTATACAGTACTAAGTCCCCAGTGTCATTTGATTCCAGAAATGTAAATTATGAAAACTTCTTCTAAGAACCAAAAGGAACTTTCTCAATGAAATATGCAGCAATAATATTTGTTAGGCAAACAAAGGAAGAGTTGTTTTCACATTTAAGTACAAATGCAAATTTAACTTGCAAATCAGAGTGCAGCTTACCCTTTTTTAACAAGGGACCCTTTTTTGAGAAAATGTAACTTTATCATGACTATTACTTTAGATAGGAGTATCTAATGTAATGTGTGATAAATGCATCAAAGGATGTAACATTAAGTCAAAGACAAAGAGGGCTGTTTGACCTCAGCTAAGTCAAGGTATTACATGGGTACTTCAATTGGTCTCAGTACTCTAAAACTACAAAGGATGTTCTGCCCCCATCTATCATGCAATCGGCTGACAACCATTGTTGAAATTCATACATGAAGAATGATTACATGGTGGAGGTACTATTGGCCTGTAAGGACATGTAAAGTCATAATTCATCTACAGCAGTATCCTTGGCAGTGAGGAAACTTCGCAAAGGAAGCACTGGAGAAAGGAGAACTGAACTTTTGCTACTCAGTAATTGATACACTATGTATAACAGGATGTACAGAAACTGAGCAGCACTGAGCCTGCTAATTATGAAGTTGTGCAGATAATGGAGTTTAGTGTTGAGAACTGAAATTCTCCCTCCAGCTCTTTCTGAATGTAACGATCAGGATTATGTCCGATACAATGCTACATCACCACCACTCCTCCCACCTCTGATCCAGCACATCCCTCCAAATTCCTATGGAACTATGTATCCACATAAGAGAAAGGGAAACATATTGCTTCCTTGAAAAAGTATACTTTGTCACCATCTTGCCATCTCAAAGCAAACATTGATTACAGTTACTAACTACTCTCCACAATAATTCCAATACACTAGCCCATGGTACTAATAATACTATACATTAAGCACCATTAACATCAACACTACATTTACAATACATCTTTAGGATAAGCACAAGAAAAACAAAGTGCTGGATGGAGAAACTCTGATTTTGTAATGTTTCTAGTTCAGTATGACTCTTCAAGAGTCACGAAGAGGGGAAATACTGAACTCAAAGCATGAGCTCGGTTTCTCTCTCCGCAAATGGTATCTGTCCTACTGAGTTTTGCCAGCACTTTCAATTTATAATTCAGGTTTCCATTAACTGAAATACTTTGTTTTTATCAGAACAAGATGGTGACTGCAGTATCACCGTGAACCAAAACATCTAATAATGTGACACCACAGCAAAACTGGTTGACAGTTCTTGGAGGAGAGAGTCAGAGTTCTTTTCTGCTTCATTACAGAATCAGTTCTGGTTTTCACATTGGATTTATCTGATTCACAGTACTGCATATTAATGTTTAGTGTGAATACACACTGACATCACTCTTTAAAGTAATAAATACAGTACCATTGGTTTGTCAAACATCAAACTTACATTTAATCAATAGTCAAACACTCAATATTAGAGATAAAGAATAAAGTTGCCAATAGAGTCATAGAGATGTACAGCATGGAAAACAGACCCTTCAGTCCAACCCTCCGATGCCGACCAGGTATCCCAACCCAATCTAGTCCCACCAGCCAGCACCTGGCCCATATCCCTCCAAACCCTTCCTATTCATATACCCATCCAAATGCCTCTTAAATGTTGCAATTGTACCAGCGTCAACCACATCCTCTGGCAGCTCATTCCATATAGGTACCACACTATGTGTGAAAAGGTTGCCCCTTAGGTCTCTTTTATATCTTTCCAGTCTCACCCTAAACCAATGCCTCCAGTTCTGGACTCACCGATCCTAGGGAAAAGACTTTGCCTATTTACCCTATCCATGCCCCTCAATTTTATAAACCTCTATAAAGTCACCCCTCAGCCTCCGGCGCTCCAGGGAAAACAGCCCCAGCCTGTTCAGCCTCTCCCGATAGCTCAAATCCTCCAACCCTAGCCACATCCTTGTAAATCTTTTCAGAACCCTTTCAAGTTTCACAACATCTTTCCAATAGAAAGGAGACCAGAATTGCACGCAATATTCCAACAGTCACCTAACCAATGTCCTGTACGCTGCAACATGACCTCCCAACTCCTGTACTCAATACTCTGACCAATAAAGGAAAGCATACCAAACGCCTTCTTCATTATCCTATCTACCTGTGACTCTACTTTCAAGGAGCTATGAACCTGCAGTCCAAGGTCTCTTTGATCAGCAACACGCCCTCGGACCTTACCATTAAGTGCATAAGTCCTGCTCTGATTTGCTTTCCCAAAATGCAGCACCTCACATTTATCTGAATTAAACTCCATCTGATCAAGATCCCATTGTAATCTGAGGTAACCATCTTCGCTGTCCACTACACCTCCAATTTTGGTGTCATCTGCAAACTTACTAACTGTACCTCTTATGCTCGCATCCAAATCATTTATGTAAATGACAAAAGGTAATGGACCCAGCACTGATCCTTGTGGCACTCCACTGGTTACAGGCCTCCAGTCTGAAAGACAACCCCCCCATCACCACCCTGTGTCTTCCAGTTTTGAGCCAGTTCTGTACCCAAGTGGCTAGTTCTCCCTGTATTCCGAGAGATCTAACCTTGTTGAACGCCTTACTGAAGTCCAAATATATCACATCTACCACTCTGCTCTCATCAATCCTCTTTGTTACTTCCTTAATTAATATATTAAAGGGAAGAAATAATTTTGATTTGAATATTTTATGGATCCCATGACTGGTTTCACTGAACGAATAGGAACGCCTGCAAGAAGCAAGTTATATTAGTGAGACTTTAAACTTTTGATACTTTGGAGAGAACTAACAATGCAAGCACAAAGATTTACTTGATTTTCTCAGGACATCTTTTAAGGCAGTCTTCAACTGGACAAATTTCAACAACAGGCAAAAATAGATAACTATTTGGAGAAATAGTAATCACACAACACCAGTCCAACAGGTTCATTTGATCATAAGCTTTCAGAGTGTAGCCCCTTCATCAGGTGAAGTGAAAAGGAAGCACACAGAACACAGAATTTATGGGCAGAAAAATCAAGGGCAGAGAGATCAAAAGATTATACAAATTGTGTGAGTGGAGTGTCGCATATTAAGTCTCAACAGGTGACCAAGGGTGTTAGATGGTGAGAGTATAGAGTCAATAGCTGAATAACAATCAAAGGGATGACCTATAATCCAATTAAACGAGTAATGGAGATTCTTACGATATATTAAAAATAAGGTGGTGCTGGAGACAATCCAAATAACTGGAAAACATGGATCAAAAACCAACATTGCTGGAAAAACCCAGCAAGTCCTACAGCATCTGTGAAGGAAAACCGAGGAAAGGCCCAGATATGAAATGTTAACTCTTGATTTTTCTTCACACATGCAGCCAGACCCACTATGCACACACACCACCACTACATCCTCCCTCCCCGCAACACCTGGCTCAACGGCATGCACAGTTCTTCTGGGTTTTATTTAACTGAAACAATATGACAGGTATTAAGTGTTACATCCTGTGAGTCTAACCAATGTAATAAGTAATCCAAAATTTTGTAAAAACTATTTAAGGTAGAGATAATAATTTATAAAGATGATGATGTCATAACAGGACAGTAAGGAAGAGTTTGCAAATAGCGTGTGGATGAACCCAAGATCATGGTTAAGGTAGTCTTCATGGGTATGGAACCTGGCTATCAGTTTCTGCTCGGCAATTCTACATTGTTGAGAATCTTGAAGGCTGCTTTACCACAAGATCAGAAGCTGACTGTCCTTGACCATTGAATGCTTCCAGCCTGGGAGTGAACACTCCTCAGAAGACAGACACAGGATATGACCGATAGAGCACCATTGCCCAGAACTCCCCCGGAGTAGAGAGACAACATCACACTCTTCACAGCCTTGAACATGTCATTGATGACGATCATCTCGCCAAAATCATTTTTACGCCTCCACCTCTCACCCTCAAATAACTGCTAACCCTTAAACAGACCATCATTTGCAACAAACTATCCAGCCTTCAGGACAACATTGACCACAACAGCACACAGCCCTGCATGGTAACCTCTTCAAGACATGTCAAACCATCAACACGGACACTACCATCACACATGGGAACACCACCCACCATGTACACAGTGGATATTCACATGAATCGGCCAACATTGTCTATCTTATTCACTGCAGGCAAGGATGTCCCAGGGCATTATATATTGGCAAGACCATGCAGACACATTGACAACAGATGAATGCACACCACACAACAATAACCAGACAGGAATGTTCCCTCCCAGTCAAGGAACACTTCAGCAGTCAAGGCCATTCAGCCTTTGGTCTTCAGGTAAGCGTCTTCCAAGGCGGCCTTCAAGATACACAAAAACGACAAGTAGAAACTGATAGCTAAGTTCCATATCCATGAAGGTGGCCTCAACCATGATCTTGAGTTCATGTCACGCGATGTGTAACCCCATCATACTGTTCAGTATCTGTAAAATCTTCCTTACTGTCCTGTTTTGACACCATCACCTTGATAACTTGTTATGATCTCTCTACGTTAATTAGTTTGTACAGTTTTGGATTATATATTACCTTGGTTAGACCCTCAGCATGCAACACTCAGACCTACCAAATTGTTCCAGTCAAATAAAAACCAAAAAGAATTGCAGATGCTGTAAATCAGGAGCTGGGGCAGGGGTTGCTAGGGGAGCTCAGCAGGTCTGCTGGCACCCGAGAAGAAAAATCAGTGCTCGGTGACCCTTCCTCTGGTTTTTCTTCACAGATGCAGCTGGACTTGCTGGGCTTCTCCAGCAGCTTCTGTTTTTGTTCAATGTTATTCCAGTAAATTGGTTTGTCTCCAGCACATTTTGTTTGCAATTATCTGTCTGCCTCGTTTAACTGAATTTAGTTCATTCCTTCAGTCGTTAAATCAGTTATTGACACTTTACTCACACCATCTAACATCCTTGGTCACCTGCAGAAGCTTATTATTTGACACTCCACTCACACCATTGTATGATCTTTTGATCTCCCTGCCTATAAATTCTGTAATCAGTGTGCTTCCCTTTCATTTCACCTGACTACGCTCCAAAAGCTTGTGATTTCAAATAGGCCTGTTGGGCTATATGTTGTGTGATTTCTGACTTTGTCCACCTCAGTCCAATACTGGCACTTCCATGTCAAAACAGTAACCTAACTTGGAGAGCTCAAAATCTGCAAAGGCTGAACCAAAGGAATGACAAAGTAATAACTAAAACAGACTGGGAAAAATTAATTTACATATCAACAGTACCATCTAATCAGGAAAGTAATTTGTGGATTGTAACTCATGTCCATATTTCTGAGGTTCAAAAAAAAAAGGAACATTGGGTAATACAGCTAAATTTTAAAAGAATTGTTACATCAGCATTGAACAAAAAAGTTTACACGTGAAAGATGAATAACAGCTGGAATGAAGGGCGGTAGGATTACAAAAGCAGTAACCAAGTGAAAAAGCAAGGTCAGGGAGAGTTATTTAGAAAAGCTTGCAGGTGATGTCAAGCTTAAGTTTCTTTTAAGTACATCAATAAATTAACCTAAAAGAAGGTGGCCCCATTAAAAAAAAAAGATAAAACAAATGATTTGTAACATTGTTGCCTTTAGACTGCTCTGGAATTTTGAATTTCTCAGGAAAGATGGCGAAGCCAATGCAGTTGCACATCAAAGCGAACACCATCCCAATGACATGCAACCTACTTCCTTCCTTGTATTCCTAGTTGTGAGAAAACGCAAGTGCTAGACTATTTCAACATGTCACCACCAGGTAGGGTGAGTGCGAAAGCAAAAGCACATGAGAGCATCAACGCGAGAGTGCGAGTGAGTCAACATACACACAGTAGGATGCAAAGGGGCCTTTGCCTTCTGCTGTACAGTGGTATCACTTGGTTATGTTCGTCGCCCAGTACATGGAATACCAGTGTTCCTGCATTCCAATCCATTCTAAGAGCACTATTCCTGCCTATTCCCAAGTATAGGGAGGATGATGCCAGGGTAGGAGGATGATGCCAGAACAGAATAATGAAGCCTATAAAGTTGAAAACAAGTCAGGGATTATATCAAAGATTACAAGGCAGTTATACTGTATATTTTACTCAGAAAAAGGGATATGCTAAATTACAAGTGAGTTTAAAATCACTAGAACACTTTGTAATACTTTAAAATTTATGACAGTCCACCATTGGGGTCAAAATGAACAAGCCGATTGGGGGAATCAGCATCTTTTTGTGATAAATAAATGAATCATCCTTTTTTTTGACAGCAACAGGGAGATAGATGTTTCAATGCTTATGGATTTTCATTAGATAAGCTTCCATACATAAAACTATAAGCTAAAATTCAAAGAATCTGGTAGCTATGCAACAGGCACAAGAGATAGCTGGCACAAGAACTGAAATGAAACTTTTTTTAGATTGTGTTCACTTACTGTGCATTCCCAATATTTAAGCGTGAGCTTAAATAATTAAAAAGCAATCCACAAAAATAATCTGGAACACGAGTGCCAAAGTTTCAAAGTAAAAATTTGAAATACACTGAAAATTTGTTTTGGAAGTCAGGAGAGAATGCTTATTTTGAAAGATACACAACTGATGAAGAGGTACCATAATCAGTAAAGAGGGAATTGGTAGCATAATGGTAAAATCAGTGGAGAGGTAATCCAGAGGCCTCAGCAATACTCTGAGAACATGGGTTGAATCCCATGATTTCAGCCAGTAGAATTTAAATTCTATTTATAAAAAAAATCTGGAAGACAAATCTAATCTCAATAATGGTGACTGTACACTGTAATTGATTATCACTAAAACTCAACTGGTTCAGTAATCTGCCATCCTTACCTTGCGTATGTGACTCCAGACACAGAGTCATGTGGCTTGCTGATCAATTCTTAACTGCCCTCCAAAGAAGCCAAGCAAGCTTCTCAGTTGAAGAATAATTAAACAAGGGAATAAATTCGGCCCTTACTAGGGACACCCACAGGCCATGCAAGAATAAAACGCAAAATTTGGTGAAAATCCAACTAACCTATTCAACTCCTTATAGAACTTCTCGTTTTTAATTTTAAAAGACTGTTCCTAAAACTTTGGAGGAGTCTCCAGGCTTTCATTTTCTCTTCACATAAACTCATACCATTTAGCCTTATGGATTACATATAAAATTGAAATTATAATGTTCCAGTTAATGTGTCATTTAATTTAGGTATGTCACCAATTTCAAATACCTACACATGGATAAATCTTAAATGAACAGCTAATCTTAACAAAGCTAACAATAGCTTTCTTCTAAATATTCAAATTAAAAATATTTTTTCAAGAAACAAAGAGAAAGAATCCTTGCATTGCCAGGGATATTGGTCACAGGTTTGGGCAGGCCAGCATTAAACTTTCAGGTGCTCATTAACTGGCTGGACATTTTCTGCACATTCTGTTCTTATTTCAAACATTCAGCAGGCAATTTGAGTTCTTTCACAAACAATCAATTTCTCAGGTTTTGAATGTGCCTGCAACCATAAGAAGTCAGTCTGGCTCAGAGGATAAAAAGAAATAAAATACTTAATGAACCAAGAAAGGCAGAGAGTAGTATATGTGTAGGCTTCAAAGTGGCACATGTTTAAATAAAACTGGGAGAAACATCTGTTTGAATGTCAATCGATTGGAATGCCTAAGTGTCTCATTACTCTAAGGAAGCCACAATACCCATTCCATAAAAGGACACACAAAATTATACAAAGCTGCAGAATAATGCATAATGCATTACATGTTCTAGAATTCTTAATGAAAATGGATATGCTTAACAGAGTTCATGCTATTATTGCTGAACGAACCTATACATTTAAAACTTATAAAACATCAGCAGTTCCATGGCAGCCTAACAGTACCATTTTATGCAAGTCTCCATTTATTGCCATCTTGCAACATTCAACCACGATAGATATTTTAAAAATTTGATGACATGTCATGACACACCTCTGGCCTCAGAAGTGGGCACAATACCACTGTGCCACAAGGACCCTGCAGTTACTATAGCCCTGCCCATTCCCAAAAGGCTTTTTCACTCCCAGCTGATCTTAATACTGGTCCCAAAGATATGAAGACTTATAAAATTAAACTCCTCACAAGGAAGGAAGGTACACCCACCTTGTACAAGCAGCAGTCACGCCACCACACCCCACCAGCAGCTCTTGTCACAACAAAGTTCCTGAAGTAGCCAGACTTTCTCCAGTCCTCAAATCCTTGCCAGTTTTCTCCCAGACCAGATCCACAGCACAAATCTTTTCCCCCACAGTATGCACTGTTTCCAATCCAAGCAACTCCACCTTCAAGTCAGCTTCTTATTCAACAAGAATGACTCCTCCGACACAGTAATGGTTTCCTTCCTTAAGTATGACGGTTCCAGAACTATATAAAGGTTACTCCCGCTTCTGTGCCCTTCTCTTGAAGTCACCAAGATCAATCTGCCCTACTTTCCAGTTGAAACCTGTATAGATACCAAAGAAAACTATTAATAAATGTCTATAAATTATGCATTACATAGGAAAATGGTGCTTCATTCTTAAGTTAACTCAATTGAGCATTATGTGCTTTTTCATGTTGTACAACATTTGCATTTAATGGTTGTACAAGTTAATTCCATACATTTTTCATATATATTGGATTATATGCACTGGTGTAACTTTTTCTGGGCAATTTTCTAATAGTATTTATGTAACTGCTTTGTTTACTTATAACTTCCCTGTGACTCAAGCCTCCTGAAGAGATTTGGCCAGCTGCCAAACATTTCAACCCACCCAGAGTGGGGAAGTCCATATTAAAATCTCCCTCATTCCTCACTAGATACTGGGGTAAAGTATTACATTATATGATTGCTGCAAAGCTGAACAAGTGTATCAGATGCTATGTAGAAACCCCCCTCCCCATCCCCCAATCAAATCCCAAAATACTGAATTTTAATTTTAGTTCCAAGTAAAATCCAAAGGTTGTTGATTTTTAAAATGTTCAATAGTTAACTCTTCAACGATATCACACAATCAACACTTCCACTTTCATTTATATCAATGGGAATATGCTATTTCCACAGATATTCCACTGAGGCTTTAGATTCTATTGGTCATGATTAACAAACTTATGCAGATTGTTGAAACTCCACTTCAAAACATTGGAAGCACTCAGCCAAAACAAAAATACAGGAGAAAGTGAGGACTGCAGATCCTGGAGATCAGAATCAAGAGTGTGGGGTGCTGGAAAAGCACAACAGGTCATGCAGCATCTGATGAACAGACGAATCGACATTTCAGGCAGGAGCCCTTCATCACGAATGAGGATTCCTCATTCCTGACGAAGGGCTCCTGCCCAAAACATCGATTCTCTTGCTCTGCAGATGCTGCATGACCTGCTGTGCTTTTCCAGCACCACGCACTCTCGACCAAGACAAAAATATTTCTGCACTGTTGTTTAAATGAAGAAGTTCAGACCAGAATGCTCGACACTCCCTAACCTTCCTTGAATAGTACGAAAGAATGTTCAACATCCATTTGCGCCAACAACACAGATAAGCAGAGAGACGACCCTGGGCCAGATGGGATTTATCCTTGGATTCTCTGGAAAGCCAGGGTGGAGATTGCACAGCCTTTGGCTTTGATCTTTATGTCATCATTGTCGACAGGAGTAGTGCCAGAAGACTGGAGGATCGCAAATGCTGTTCCCTTGTTGAAGAAGGGGAGTCGGGACAACCCTGGTAATTATAGGCCAGTGAGCCTTACTTTGGTTGTGGGTAAGGTGTTGGAAAAGATTATAAGAGATGGGCTTTATAATAGTCTGGAAAGGAGTAATTTGATTAGGAATAGTCAACACAGTTTTGTGAAGGGTAGATCCTGCCTCACTAACCTCATTGAGTTCTTCAAGGTGACAAAATAGGTGGATGAAGATAAAGTGGTCGATGTGGTGTATATGGAATTCAGTAAGGCGTTTGATAAGGTTCCACGTGGTAGGCAAACGCACAAAATACGGAGTTTTGGGATTTAAGGTGATTTAGCAGTTTGGATCAGAAATTGGTTAGCTGAAAGAAGACAAAGGGTGGTGGTTGTTGGGAAATGTTCATCCTGGAGCTCAGTTACCAGTGGTGTGCCATAAGGATCGTTTTGGAGCCACTGATGTTTGTCATTTTTATATGGAATCTGGATTTGGGTGTAGAAGAATGGGTTAGTAAATTTGCAGATGACACTAAGGTGGGCAGAGCTGTGGATAATACAGAAGGATGTTGTGGGTTATAGGGGGACATAGATAAGATGCAGAGCTGGGCTGAGAAGTGGCAAATGGAGTTTAATGCAAAAAAGGTGAGATAGTTCATTCCGGTAGTAGTAACAGGAATACAGAGTACTGGGCTAATGGTACAATTCTTGGCAGATGAACAGACAGATCTCGGTGTCCAGGTGCATAACTCCCTGAAAATTGCCACCCAGGTTGAGAGAGTTGTTAAGAAGGCATATGGTGTGTTGGCGTTTATTGGTAGGGGGCTTGAGTTTCGGAACCACGAGGTCATACTTTAGCTGTACAAGACAGTGATAAGGCCATACCTGGAGTACGGTGTCCAGTTCTGGTCACTGCCATGATAGGAAGGATGTGGAAGCTTTGGATAAGGCTCAGGGGAAATTTACTAGAATGTTGCCTAGTATGGAAGGAAGGTCTTGCAAGGAAAGGCAGAGGGAACGGAGGCTGTTTTCATTGGAGAGAAAAAGGTCGAGAGGTGACTTAATCTAAACGTACAAAATAATCAGAGGGTTAGATAAGGTGGACAATGTGAGCCTTTTTCCTTGGATGGTGAAGGCTAACATGAGGGGACATAGCTTTAAATTGAGGAGTGATAGATTTAGGACAGATATCATGGGTAGTTTCTTTAATCAGTAGGAGCAGTAGACTTCCGACATTAAGCGCATTTAACTGGGCATTGGACATACATATGGATAATAATGGAACAGTGTAGGTTAGCTGGGCATCAGATTAATTTCACAGGTCGACACAACGTCAAGGGCCGAAGAGCCTGTACTGTGCTGTAACGTTCAATGTTCTATACACTCAGTTTAATGTCTCCTCTAAAAGGAAAGTACCTATTTAATTCAATGAAAAAATCAATACCTGGAGTCAATCTAGATTATCTGCACAGATTAAGCTTGAATCCACTGCTCTGACTCAAAAATTGAATGCCATATTAAATGAACTAAATTACAATTTCAGATTAGAATTGATTGTTTTTTGTTTTCTAAAAATTATAGTTTGATCCAAATGCTAATCAAACAGATGAGCCAATTACACCAAGGATATTCAAAACATAAATGAATGTCACGCAAGCTGGAGGCAAGAGAGATAAGTTTCAACAGGTCAAATAGGTTTTACATAGCCAACTTTATTGACCTGTATTTCAGAACTAATCAGGACTTAAAAGCACCAACAACTTCAATTTATATAGCATTTCTAAAGTAACAAATCATGCCAAGGCTCTTCAGAGGTAATATTAAAAGAGAGAGACTCAAAGCCACATAAGGGGATATATGAGAAGTTGACCAAAAGTTCAAAGAAAGAGGTGGGTTTTAAAGAGCTAAAGGGAATCTTAAAGGAGGAAGAAAAAATTGGGGGGGGGGAACAGAGAAGTCCATGGATGGAATTCCAGACCTGAGAATCCATATAATTGAAAGCACAGCCACCACTACTATAACAATTACAATCAGGAAAGTCAAGACACCAAAATTGAAATATCTTGGCTTGAGGGTATTATGGAGACAGTGAAGGGGCCAGATCACACAGGGATTTGAAAACAAGGATCAGAATTTTAAAACTGAGGCACTGTTTAACACCAGTGTTGGTCAGCAAGCATTGGGATGATGGCTGATGCATTTGTTGCAAGTAACATGGGCAGAATTTTGGATAATCTATTGAGGCCAGCCAGAAGTGCACTAAAATTATCAGATCTGAAAGAAACAAAGGCACACAGGAGGGAGTTTCAGCAGTAGAAAACCTAATGCAAGGTCAGAGACAGGCAATGTTATGGAGTTGAAAATAGGTGATCTTACTAATGGTTCGAATATGCGCATGCAAGCTTGTCTGAGTAAAATACATCATCAAGGTTGCAAACAATCCGACTCAGCCTCACGTTAGCCAGGACAAAGGACAGAATCAGTGGAGAAGAAGCAGAGCTAGAGGATGTGACTGAAGACAATGGCTTCAATCTTACCATATTTAAGTACTGTAATGAAACGTCACACTATTGTTGGTTCAATTGTGCCGACTAGCTTCACCCAAACTGCATTTTAATGCAGCGCACCCTCAAAACCTATACTGATTAAAACTGTTTACACCCTTTATAATCAAGGACTAAAATAGCTACAAGTATGGGAATAAATACAGGCTTTTGTGTGACCCCTAAATAATATATTCTGATTACACATATGGCAGTTCCACCCAGTGCCAATAAATGGAACATCTGAGCAATTCCAGCCTAGCAAAGTCTGCATTTACTACAAATGCACCAAACATCAAACATTTGCAACTTTTCACCCAATTAACATTTAGAAATCCTGAATATGGACAATTCAACAATGTTACTTAATCAATTACAGCTGGAAAAGGAAGGGTTAGAACAGCAAAACCTACTACAAAGTGCAGAAAAAAGAACTGAAACAGCAACCAAACTTGATGAATATGCTCAATATTAAGCTTCAGGTTTTGACAAGAATAATAAAAATTGAGGGGATAATATATATTCTTTGTACTTGAGGTTTCATATTTAAGGGTGACAGAAATGCCGCACAGCAAACCGGAGAGGTCAGTATCAAATTTTGTTTTATAACATATTTCATTCTGATGGCTAATCACCTTTCCTGAATTCTGTTAAGAGCTTAATAATTATGTCAGCTTCTATCTTTAATTTTCTTTTGTTAAATGTTGCCTACACTGCTAAGTGCAGCTATACAGAGTTGACATGGCTCTTGTTTAGTACAGAAATGACAGCACCAGTAATACTAGTGGAACATCGTTCTGTTGCGAAGCCTCAGAATATTCCTATTCTGTCAGGCTATAAGACATGAGGAAGCATTAGAATTTAATTACTATATTCCAGTTGCGCTTTCTGCATGCCAGTTAGTTCATATAATTACAAAAGAGCTGAACACAAGATCAGGTAAGAGAAAGAAAACATGAAGTTTGGGAGTTACACAATCTACATATTTGCAAGCTGATGTGTAATTTTACCTTCGGGAAAAATATTTGATGGTAACTTGCACTAAAAGTTAAAGCAGAATTTCCCAGCAGCTTTCCAAGAGCGATTGATGGCAATCATAAAACCATGAGTGCAAAACCCGAGACAATTAACAAAAGGTCTATTCCCCAACATTGCAAAATAGTTAAGAAATAGGATAGCTATTGTAAACAAGAACTTATATTTATCTTTAGTTTGTTATTTCCACAATAACAAATTGATTTCTTTGTCAGCTCACCTGGTGTTAAATAAATTTTGAGGAGTTATTTTTCAAAGAGTGTGAATTTTATCTTATTCCTTAAAATCGGTATACAAAAGTGAAGAGTACACTCAGTAGTGTACATAATTCTATCATGCTCTTTTAACTTTAAATCAACATTATTATAAACTGATAACTTTTCAAAGCTTTAAAAATACTCTTAATAAAGAGCTTCCATCTCACTAAGACATCAGGCCAATCCACGTCATAATCTGCTTTAAAAGTTCTATTCTCATTTTGTCAGCTGTGACAAATTCCACCAACAGCGAGAGAGACAATTGAGGACATCCTAAAACAAATCACACTTAATAAACAAAATTCTACCAAATGTGAATTCACCCGATCTCCCAATATTAACATTAAAACAAAGCTCAAAATTAAGACATTCAAAAACAACTAACACTTTTCTGTTTGGGCCACTTTCTTTAAGTTTCACACAAATCTATACATTAGGTTATGTGATATAATGCTCAGTACCGGTAACACGGAAAAACAGATTGTCCTTGTTCGTTGGGAATTTTACCATTACTTTAAATAGCACAGGAGATTTTGAACCTCAAATAGATCATAACATCAAGCAGCTGATTTAGCAATGAGCAAGCCACTAGAGCAATTTAACTTAAGTTCTTCAAACAGTAACGTTAATCCCAGTTCCCTTACTAGATGTATATACACTACTGCGAAACTATGACAATGTGCAAGCAGTGAGATATAAGTGTTCATTTACATCAACAGCAGAGCACTGGTCTGTTGGCAAATTTCTAGGGGGTAGCATTGCCTCATCTGTTTACAGTTCACTTCAATATTACACAGATTCAGCATACAACTCAGAACATAAGCAATGTTACCAATAACAACTTCCACCCAGTTCCTCCTCAACTAGGTCATCAGCATCGTTGACACAAAATACTATCCTCAAACACAAATGCAAGCTGAAGACGAGTGAAGTTGAAGCAACAGTTTAATTTAACAGTACCACGTAGCTTGCTTTGGAGTATTTGGCTAAGAAAGATTAAGAGCAGTTATTAACTCTTTCAATATATGTCTATAGGAGATTTGCAAGATTCATTTTGCAGCAGATTCTTTGTATCATTGGAAGCCTAAAAGGCAAAAATTATATGCTAAATACTATGGCATTATACTTCAACTTAATCAGTCAGAGTAATAATAGAAGTACTGCATGGAAACAGTCCCTTCGGTCTAACTCGTCCATGCCAACTTGATATCCTAACCTAATCTATTCCCATTTGTCAGCACTTGGTCTATATGCCTCTAAACCCTTCCTATTCATTTACCCATCCAGATGCCTTTTAAATGCTGTAATTGGACCAGCCTCCACCACTTCCTCTGGCAGCTCATTCCATACACACACCACCCTCTGCGTGAAGTTGCACCTTAGGTCATACCTTTCCCTTCTCACCCTAAACCTATAACTCTCTAGTTCCGGACTCCCCAAACGCAGGGAAAAGACATTGTCTTTTATCCTACCCATGCCCCTCACAATTTTGTAAGTCTCTGTCAGGTCACACCTGAACATCCGAAGGTCAAGGGAAAGGGCTACAGCCTATTCAGCCTCTCCCTATAGCTCAAACCCTCTAACCCTGGCAACATCCTTGTAAATCTTTTCTGAACCCTTTCAAGTTTCACAACATCTTTTCGATAGGAAGGAGACCACAATTGTACGCGATATTCAAATAGTGGCCTAACCAATGTCCTGTACAGCAGCAACGTGACCTCCCAACTCCCGTACTCAATACTCTGAACAATAAAGAAAAGCATAACAAATGCCTTCTTCACTAGGAGAAAGTGAGGATTGCAGATGCTGGAGATCAAAGCTGAAAATATGTTGCTGGAAAAGTGCAGCAGGTCAGGCAGCATCCAAGGAACATGAGAATCGGCGTTTCAGCATGGGCTCATGCCCGAAACGTCGATTCTCCAGCTCCTTGGATGCTGCCAGACCTGCTGTGCTTTTCCAGCAACACGTTTTCAGCCTTCTTCACTATCCTGTCTACCAGCGACTCTACTTTCAAGGAACTGTGAACCTGCACTTCAAGGTCTCTTTGTTCAGCAACACTCCCCAGGACCATACCATTAAGTGCATAAGCCCTGTTCTGATTTGTCTTTCAAAAATGCAGCAACTCACATTTATCTAAACTAAACTCCATGTGCCACTCCTCAGCCCATTGGCCCATCTGGTCAAGATGCCATTCTACTCTGAGGTAATCCTCTTTGCTGTCCAATTTTGGTGCCATCTGCTAACTTAACTATACCTCCTATGTTCAAATAGAGTCAAGTAATGGACTCAACACCAATCCTTGTGGCACTTCACTGGTCACAGGCCTCCAGCCTGAAAAGCAACCCTTCACCTCCACCCTCTGTCTTCTCCCTTCAAGCCAGTTATGTAACCAAATGGCTAGTTCTCCCCGCATTCCATGAGATCTAAACTTGCTAACAAATCTCCCAAGAGATTTCTTCAAAAAACTCAATCAAGCTCGTGAGACATGATTTTGCGTGCACAGTGCCTTGCCGTCTGTCCCTCGTCAGTCCTTGATTTTTCAAATACATGTAAATCCCGTTCCTCAAGATTCCCTCCAACAACTTGCCCATCCCCAATGTCAGGCTCACTGGTCTATAGTTCCCTGGCTTTTCCTGACCACCTTTCTTAATTTGTGGTACCACGTTACCTAACCTCCAGTCTTCAGGCAACACACCTGTGACTATCGACGATACAAATATTTCAGCAAAGGGCACAGCAATCACTTCCTTAGCTTCCCACAGAGTTCCCAGGTACAACCTAATCAGGTCCATGGGGATTTATTCACTTTTATGCATTTCAAGACATCCAGCACTTCCTCCTCTGTAATATGGACATTTTTTCACCATCTATTTCACTACATTCTATATCTTCCACGTCCTTTTCCACAATAAATACTGATGCAAAATGCATGTTTAGTACCTCTCACAATTCCTGTGGCTCCACACAAAGGCTGTCCTGCTGATCTTTGAGGGGCCCTATTCTCTCCCTAGATACCCTTTTGTCCTTAATATATTTGTAAAAACCCTTTGGATTTTCCTTAATTCTATTTGCCAAAGCTATCTCATGCCTGCTTTTTACCCTCCTGATTTCCCTCAAGTATGCTCCTACTTCCTTTATACTCTTCTAAGGATTCACTTGATCTATGCTGTCTATACCTGACATATGCTTCCTTATTTTTCTTAACCAAACCCTCAATTTCTTTCGTCATCCAGTATTCCTTATACCTACCACCCTTTCCTTTCACCCTAACAGGAACTTCCTTCTCTGGATTCTCGTTATCTCATTTCTGAAGGCTTCCCATTTTCCAGCCGTCCCTTTACCTGAGAAAATATGCCCCCCAATCAGCTTTTGAAAGTTCTTCCCAATACCGTCAAAATTAGCCTTCCTCCAATTTAGAACTTCAACTATTAGATCAGGTGTATCCTTTTCCATCACTATTTTAAAACTAACAGAATTATGGTTGCTGGCCCCAAAGTGCTCTCCCACTGACACCTCAGTCGCCTGCCCTGCCTTATTTCCCAGAGTAGGTCAAGTTTTGCACCTTCTCTAGTAGGTACATCCACATACTGAATCAGAAAATTGTCTTGTATACACTTAAATTCCTCTCCATCTAAACCTTTAACACTATGGCAGTGCCAGTCTATGTTTTAGAAAGTTAAAATCCCCGACCATAACCACCCTATTATTCTTAAAGATATTCTTGAGATCTCCTTACAAATTTCTCTCTGTTTCCCTCTGACTATTACGGGGTCTATAATACAATCTCAATAAGATGAACATCCTTGGGGATTTATCCACTTTTCAGCATTTCAAGACATCCAGCATCACCTCCTCCGTAATATGGACTTTTTTCAAGAGGTCACCATCCATATCTTGCACAGTAAACACTGATGCAAAATACTCTTAGTATCTCTCACATCTCCTGCAGCTCCACACATAGGCTACTTTGCTGATCTTTGTGGGGCCCTATTCTCTCCCTAGTTATGCTTTTGTCCATATATATAAAAAACCTTTTGGATTCTCCTTAACCCTATCTGCCAAAGCTATCTCATGTCTCCTTTTTTGTCATCCTGATTTCCCTCGAGTGTATTCCTACTGCCTTTATACTCTAAGGATCCACTTGATCTCTCTTGTCTATTCCTAACATATGCCATGATAGCAATTTTTTAATTCAACTCAAGAAATATAATTAAACAAAAGTAAAGGGAGGAACCTCAATTATCTGAAGGACATGGGCGGGGAGTGTTTCGTTCAGTTAATCGAATTCCAGATAATCGAATGTCAGGTAATATAGTTTAGCCAAGCATTGGGACCTTGCAATCTTGCTGGATAATATGATAGTCGAATGCTAGATAATTGAGGTTCCTCTGTATTCGTGGTGTTTAGGTACATCATATGCAAAAGACATCTCCTAAAATAACTTCCACATAAATGTAAAAGACAGAAAGGAGCTGTTTGAAGGCTACAATTGAAACTTCCTCATAACCTGCTGACCAAACCTCAGTGTTATTTCCTCCCTCTCAATAAATACATATATACGTATCCAAAATAATTCAATTCACGTGATCATAAAAAGCTGTTACTTGTTCTTAGGAATATACAAAATGAATATGAAAGAAAGGCCACCTGACACCTCAAGAGAAAAAAATCACTAGCCAATCATTATCAGGATTTTGGTATCCACACTCCCAAACTGACTGATCCTAACAGTTCTAAAATACCAATAGTGCAAAACTGAACAATGGTCTACAGCTAAATATAGTTAATTAACAGTACTTTCAGTTACTTTGCAATGAAATAGTGTCCAAAAAACAAGCATATTACTCATAAGTTATTTAACATAATGTTTGACATTTTAAAGTTGTAGCTACTGTACACAAGGTTGTTGGTCACATTTATTCTATGTGAGATCATACACCTTACATAACCAATTAGTAAGGTCTTCAGTCATCTTACTTCCACAACAGGATTCACTAGCCAATAATTTAGCGGCTCTAACTTCAGCTGCTTAGGTTCCAAGCTCCGAAATGTCGTCTTTAAATATGTTTGCATCTATTTCCTCCTTTAAGAAACTTCTTAAAACCCACCTCTTTGAACTAGCTTTTGGTCAACTCCTTTAATAATGCCTTCTATAGCTGAATGATATATTTTACTTCATAGCGCCTTTTTAAAATGCTTTGGGACAGTTCATCGCATTACAGATACTACATAAATTTTATTTTTACCTAAATGTACGGCATAAGTAAGCAACCATTTAGCAACTGCCCCTTCTAACGGCTAGATAGATAGTAATCTCTCACACACAGTATAAACATGAACTCAAGAAAGCTGATACCACTGGGACAAAGCAGTCCAAAAGATCTACACCTCACTCACTGGTGAAGCAACATGTACTACCTACCAAGTTGTCAAGGCTTCTTCAAAGTTTCTTGCAAACCTGCTAAATCATCTGCTGGAAAAGGAAAGGACATCAGGAATGCACCCCTACAAGTTCCTTCAAGTCACATACTAACCCAAAAATACATCATTATTTCTCTTTATCACTGGGTCAAAATTAAGGAACTTCTAAGAAACACTACAAATTGCATAAAGTCAAGATGGCAGATTACCACCACCTCTTGAGGGCAATTTGTGGTAACCCAATATATGCTGGCCATATGAACACAGCTTGTATCTTACAAACAAAATAAATCTAAAGCTTATTACCAAATCATCTTGCAATCCTAACATCTGAACATTTGTTAAAAGAATTTAATTGACCATCTTGGAAAATTCATTTTTAAAGAATCACCTGCTTATCCTGTGTGCTACACTTGCAGGAAATTTTGAGGTTATTGCAAAGTTAACAAGAGAAACATTCACTCTGACTTCAGTTTACTATAGCCAAAATCAAAACAATCACTAGCTAAAGACCTGGTCTCAAAAAACGATCAAAGAATTGAAGCAGCAATGCTCAAGTTTATATGACGAATTAAGTTTGCAAAAACAAAAGCGCCTGCACTAATGAAAAAATGTATTTGGTTTACCCGAAAGGACTGAAAACTTCAACCCACTGGTTTCGTGAATTGGATTGTAACTGACTACATATAAATGAACTCTCTCTCTCTCTCTTTCAAATTCTTTACTTTATGGCTTGGATCTGCAGGTGTAATTCTGTTTCACTCCTCAATTACTTCGTTCAAGGGTAGGATGCCACATGCAGTCCAAATAATAAGCAGTTTAAGGTTACATATGACTGAAATCCTAAGGGATTCTGACCTGGAGTTTAAAAATAGTCAGCGATCAAAAGCGATTGCTACCAGAGCAGGCCAAACGTCTAGTTAAATTTTTACAATCACATTCCACCAGCCAAGTTACTAACCCAATCAGTGTTAAATCCTATTTTATTTTCAACTCTCCAAATGAAACTAGACAGATTTCAAGTGGAAAAAAAAACTGTTCTGACTAAGGCAACACTACTTTTGTAGCAACAGGCATAAAACCATGAGAAAGTCTTACCATGATTTTAATGCTGTCTTTTATTGCCCAAGCTGCACTGAACAAAAGGTGCTAGCATTACCTTACTGCCTCCCTACAAAGATTACATTTTTTATTTGCATACTGATCAGCAACGATAAAACAGAAAGCCATCTTTTAACATTCACTAATTGAAAGATCAAACTTCGGCATCAGCTGTTCTCAACTGATAAAAGCTGACCCAGTTAGAGAATAGTGAGCAACATACCAGACCAATCAGGCAGTGTAATCACATTTTTCCACTGGCATCACTGCTCCTGCTGCATCATAAACACATTTTTAAAAAGTGCACTTTGAAACAACAGAAATAGTGCAGAATCAGAAATGGTTTAGTTCTTGGTATTGATTTCGATTTTGTGTGAATATACAACAATTCACACCAGACTACATGAGTTAATTACTTCTGAACTGTAACATCTTCGAAGGCTATATACAAGATATTCGTGGATATTTGTGATTTTGATCATTTTCTCCCATATCAATGGTCTTCTATATATTCTTCAACTGGCAAATCACAATATCGTAGTTACAGGCCATTCAAGAGGAAGGGTGTCACAGCTAAACTGAACCTTCCCTGTCCTAGAAACATGTTCTTATTCTTTCATTTCTACAGCGTCTGGAGTGGAAATCCCGCCCGATTTACATTGCCTTAATCCAAATGTGATGTGAATTGTAGTACCCATCCCATCATCCCAGCAAAGACCAGCACATTATCTGGGCAGTTCTACAGTTTGATTTGTGTTTGAAATTTCCACTGAAAAACTTACAAAATTTCTACACAACTGTAATCTTATTCCAAATCAAGTCTTAGCTTATACTACTCTTAACTTGAATTCAATAAAAATATTTGGAATTAACAGTCTAATGATGACCATGAAACTATTACTGATTGTGGAGAAAAGCATCTGATTCACTAATGTCCTATAGGGAAGGAAATTGCCTCACTTGGCCTGGCCTACATGTGACTAAATCCATGGCAAGGTGATTGACACTCAACTGCCCCATGGGCAATAAATGCCGGTTTGACTGGCCATGGTCTGTTAATTAATTTTTAAATAAACCCATGAGACAGGCCTATCCTATAAATTATCAATGCCACCACCAAAATTCCAACACATTATTTACATTGTTATCCTGTATACAACATCCAACGATAAAGCTCTGCAAAAATCATAAATATGACTCACTTGTGCATGCACAATTCTATTACACTTACAGTTATTTCAATGTTCAAAGTATGTGTCAATGGGTAAAAGGAATTTGTCCACTGCCCCCAAAACAATCTCACAGATTAACTGATTCAAGGAAATTAATATACTAGTCAATGTACAGTTCATTTTCACATTCAACAATCACACAATCGGGTTTTACACTCAGAGGTCCATCTTGACAACCGTGAGCCTATAACTGAATTACATCTCAACAAGACCATTAATTCAGTCTGTTTTATCTCAATTTCTATAAAATCACATTAGGTCCAACGAATTCAACAGACATCACTCTTATGATCTGCACTAAACATACCTTCAGGTTATGTGAACAATACACTGACCACAACTCAAGAGCCTAGAGAAAACAGGTTTGAGAAGGTATTTTTTCAGACAGGTATAATAGGAAATTTTATGTACAAAAGATTCTCAGATTGACAAGGCTGTTATCACTGTGAAGAGCTTACGCACAAATTCCAAGTCAATCTATATTTGATAGAAATACAGGCTCTAGCAATAACAACTGCTTATTATACCTACAACGGCAAAGGTAAGTATTTGGAGTTCGGCCACAGATCAGCAATGATCTCACTGAATGGCATAACAGGCACTAGGGTTCTGAATGGCCTATGTTCCTAATAGAGAATGTTTGTACAAATACAATATTTTTAATCACATTCACTCTTATGGAACAAAAAAAAACTAGGTCGTGTTGAACCATTGCCTCCAATACCAAAGAACATGCAAACAGAAGCTTCATTCCACGATGTGACAGAAAAGAACTGCATTCTCATCACATAATTATCTTTAGCAGCCCAAGTCCGTGGGCAGCAATCTTACAGCAACCGACAAAGTACATCTTTGCCTGCTGCAATCTTATCCAATTTGACATTGATGGCATAAAACAATGTAAACAACCTAGGAAAGAAATAAGGTGGGAAGCAAACAATACACTATGATAAACATATCTAACTAAGAGTCAACCAAATTGCTGTGGTTCTGGAATCGCATATAGATCATACTTGGTAAGAGTGGCAGATTTCCTTCCTTAAAGGATATCAGTAAACCAGATGAGTTTTCCAACAATTGACGATGGTGTCACAGTCACTGAATTCAAATTCCCCCATCTCTCATGGTGAGACTGGAATCCAGGTCCCCAGTATATTGCCCGGGTCTCTGGATTGATAGCCCAGCAACAACATAGTGGCTCAATGGTTAGCACTGCTGCCTCAAAGCACCAGGGTCCCAGGTTCGATTCCAGCCTCGGGCAGACTGTGTGGAGTTGCATATTCTCCCAGTGTTTGCGTGAGCTTCCTCCGGGTCCTCTGGTTTCCTCCCACAGTCCAAAGATGTGCAGGTCAGGTGGATTGGCCATGCTAAATTGCCCATAGTGTTTGGCGCATTAGTCAGAGGGAAGTAGGTCTGGGTGGGTAACTCTTCGAAGGGACGGTATGGACCTGTTGGGCTGAAGGACCTGTTTCCACACTGTAGGGAATCTAATCTAAATCTAATCTAGTACCAAGGTCATTGCCTCTCCTACTGACCATATCCTAAGAACATTCAGTAAATACTCTTTCTAAGATGCATCAACAAGTAGGACAGTATTATCATGCCCACAACATTATCCAGAAGCAGGGTCTCCAAGTTTAGTGCTTAATTTTGAATCCAAATCATACTCACATTTTTGACCTAACTACTCAAAGTGCCACACTGAAGCTTAAAAATAAGCATAATATTTAACAGCTGGATGAACAGATAGTTAGTTACACCCTGACTTCTCAGGAAAACATTTATCATACAATACCAAAAACACGTTGGATTAACAGCACCTTTATCAATAGCACACAAGGTTAGCTACACAAATGTTAAAAAGGTATAAACACACATGTTGGTTTGAAGGATTCTGGCAAACAGACTTGCGAACCTGGGTATATAAAGACTGAAAAAAAATTGAAGGTTCTCAAATTCAAGATTAACTGATCCATCGTTCTGCAAAATCAATAGTTTACACAGTTCCTGAAAATCTATATCCTACCAGTGGTGAAAGAAAAATAATAATTTACAGATGCAAAGAAACATTAAATGGTCAACAGGAATAGAGATTAAATCAAATCCTTGAACAAAGGACGACATTTATAATTTTACAGAATAAGCACATCTCAGCAAAGGACACTAAAACGTTGTTAAACTAATCTATGTCTTCTTGAAAAGTGTCTTGTTGGGAGTGCGGGTGTCACTGTTTATAAATAGCACCTATTTTCTAAAACGTCTTTGTTACCAATAACAAATTGATGACTTTCCGATCTGACCACTGCAATTCTCATAAATAGGTGAAGATTTCGAGGGGGGGGGAGAAGAGTTAAGAAGTAGCACTCATCAATGTGGCACCACGAACAATGTTGTCGCTCTCCCCACTCCGGGCGAGAGTAAAGACGAGCCGCTACCGTCTAGAGCGAGGGTATATTTTAAAAGTCTCGCCCCCTGTCACTTCCCCAATTCCAATAGCTCCTCGGAGTGGAGGGAAGAGAACAGATAAGGGAGAATGTTACGTTGGCGAAAAGGCGAATGGAGGCTTACCTGGGATGACAGAGCCCGGGGAATAGGCTCAATGCTGGCAGCCGCTCAGTGAGGATGTGAGAAGGCCCGGACAGTCCCAAACCGGCCCCAGCATGTCGCTGCTGCTGCTGCTGCTTCCTCCTCCTCCTGTTGCTGATTCCAGGATCCTCTTCCTTCTTCCCCCCTCCCCTTCTCTTCTGCTTTCAAAGAGGGGGAAGAGGGGAGGCCCGGCCTGGATAGAGGGCTGCCCCGTCAACAATAGCCGTGGTGGTGGGGCGCACGCAGGGTTTCCGAAGCAGGCCGCATGATCTAGCTCCTGTCCCGGCTCCCCTCTCGCTCTGTCCCGAGCTTCGCTTCTCTCTGGGGCCCGGGGCCTCCTCCTCTCCCTTTTTTTTTCCTCCTCCAATTGTTTTGTTTCTGCGCCCTCGGCGCGCCACCCGTGCGTGCGTGCGTGCGCGGTGCCGTGCACGGTGCCGGGTACGCGCACGCCGTCGGCCGTTGGGACCTCCTCCTGGCAACAACCAGGACGGTAGGCGACGCCGCCGACCGACTCTTCCTCAGGAACACATTGCGGAAACTTTTTTTTAAAAAAAATTATCCAACCGAAAGAGGTTTGTTTATCAAAGAAAGCGACTAAATGGGGAAAAGTAGTGTTTAAAATATAAAGTGGACGTGAACGGCGGCACTGACAGACATCGTTTTCCCCTCCCACTCCCCAGCTACTGCCACCAACGGCAGCCGATTACCTACCGCGTCGATTTGGAATGTTGTGCCGGAAGTCCCACCTTCTTCCTCCACCTGCCCCTCGCGCTGCCGAACGCACTACTTCGATTGGGCGAGGCGGACGCCCGTCTCCGTTTGCGAGTGCGGGATCGAACGCCGCCGTCATGACATCAGAGGAGGGGGTGGCGAGGTTGTAAGCGCATGCGCCTGGTTTGTTGTACCAGTGCAGTCTGGGAGTTGGAGTATTGCAGTTTGCTCGCCTTTCACTTTCCCAACGCATAATGGTAGAGACTGTGATGATGTTATAAGTGTCAGTGCAGTGAGTCACTTTAAGCTGGGAGTTTTTTCACTCACTCATTTGACTCATTTTTGTTTAAAATAAGGCACTGGAAGAACTTTGTTTTCTTCTAATTTATCACTTCATTCACATTGAGTTAGTCAGTTTTAACCTTTGAAAGGCATTGCTTCAGTACATACTGATTAATCACATTTGTTTATCATCACTTTTATTATTCATAAGTGACATTCCTGGTGACTTACCCTTCTCACCCTTTCTGCAATTTTCCACACAGCTGACTATAACAACCTATTCTCTCTGATCTTAAGCTCCAGGCTTAGTTCCACTTTTATCAGATACTGTTATTCTAATTATCCAGTGTCTCTATTCAGCTGGAACAACGTCAATGTGGACACAATCTCTATTGAAATTAATAATTGTAATTTGAAAATGACCTTACTGATTTCAGTGAGGTCAAATCAGCGATTAAAGTTAACTGTAAGCTGACACACATGCTTGTTGTTGCTTGCACAAAGAGGCCTCAAAGGGAGTCAGATTGAATGACCAAGAACTTTGCAGTTGCTATATAATATACGTAAGTACAAATTTAGCTAGCGTCCTGAGAGAATAGGGCCCCTCAAAGATCAGCAAGGCAGCCTTTGTGTGGAGCCGCAGAAAATGGGGTAGATACTAAGCGAGTATTTTGCATCAGTACTTACTGTGGAAAAGGATATGGAAGATATAGAATGTAGGGAAATAGATGGTGACACCTTGCAAAATGTCCATATTACAGAGGAGGAAGTGCTGGATGTCTTGAAACGCATAAAGCTGGATACATCCCCAGGACCTGATCAGGCGTACCCTAGAACTCTATGGGAAGCTAGAGAAGTGCTTGCTGGGCCTCTTGCTGAGATACTTGTATCATCGATAGTCACAGGTGAGGTGATGTCACTGTTTAAGAAGGGTGGTAAGGACAAGCCAGGGAACTATAGACCAGTGAGCCTGACGTCGGTGGTGGGCAAGTTGTTGGAGGGAATCCTGAGGGACAGGATGTACATGTATTTGGAAAGGCAAGGACTGGTTAGAGATAGTCAACATGGCTTTATGCGTGGGAAATCATGTTTCAAACTTGATTGAGTTTTTTGAAGAAGTAACAAAGAGGATTGATGAGGGCAGAGCAGTAGATGTAATCTATATGGAATTCAGTAAGGCATTCAACAAGGTTCCCCATGGGAGATTGGTTAGCAAGGTTAGATCTCATGGAATACAGGGAGAACTAGCCATTTGGATACAGAACTGGCTCAAAGGTGGAAAAGGGTTGTGGTGGAGGGTTGTTTTTCAGACTGGAGGCCTGTGACCAGTGGAGTGCCACAAGGATCGGTGCTGGGTCCTCTACTTTGTGTCATTTACGTAAATGATTTGGATGTGAGCATTAGAGGTACAGTTAGTAAGTTTGCAGATGACACCAAAATTGTACGTGTAGTGGACAGTGAAGAAGGTTACCTCAGATCTTGATCAAATGGGCTGAGGAGCGGCAGATGGAATTTCATTCAGATAAATGTGAGGTGCTGCATTTTGGGAAAGCAAATCTTAGCAGGACTTATAGGCTTAATGGTAAGGTCCTAGGGAGTGTTGCTGAACAAAGAGACCTTGGATTCAAGGTTCATAGCTCCTTGAAAGTGGAGTCGCAGGTAGATAGGATAGTGAAGAAGGCACTTGGTATGCTTTCTTTTATTGGTCAGAGTATTGAGTACAGGAGTTGGGAGGTTATGTTGCGGCTGTTCAGGACATTGGTTAGGCCACAGTTGGAATATTGCGTGCAATTCTGGTCTCCTTCCTATCAGAAAGATGTTGTTAAACTTGAAAGGGTTCAGAAAAGATTGACAAGGATGTTGCCAGGGTTGGAGGATTTGAGCTATAGGGAGAGGCTGAACAGGCTGGGGCTGTTTTCCCTGGAGTGTCGGGGGTTGAGGGGTGACCTTATAGAGGTTTGCAAAATCACGAGGGGCTTGGATAGGATAAGTAGACGAAGTCCTATCCCTGGGGTCGGGGAGTCCAGAACCAGAGGGCATAGGTTTAGAGTGAGAGGGGAAAGATATAAAAGAGGCCTAAGGAGCAATGTTTTCACACAGAGGGTGGTACATGTATGGAATGAGCTACAAGAGGAAGTGGTGGAGGCTAATAGAATTGCAACATTTAAAAGGCATTTGGATAGGCATAGGTGGGACTAGATCGGGTTGGGATATCTGGTCGGCATGGATGGTTGGACTGAAAATGGAATGTTCAGAGTGTATACAGTCTATAATACAGGACACTGCTGGTGGTGGAACTCCCATCTTGGAGAAAAACGTTTTTCAGTGTGCTTGCCAGCTTACTTCTTTCTTTGCTGGGAACTGAGTAACATTATTCTCTGTAATAAGAGCTGAGACGTACACTCAAGTGAGCCACTGCTGAATGCGTGTGGCTCTTGCAGCCATGTCAGCATGGCAACTGCTATGAGCTTTTTTATAGATAGATAGAATCCCTACAGTGTAGAAACAGGCCCTTCGGCCTAGCAAGTCCACACCGACCCTCTGAAGAGTATCCCACCCAGACCCATATTACTCTACATTTACCCCTGACTAATGCACCTAACCTACACATCCCTTAACACAATGGGTATTTTAGCATAGCCATTTCACCTAACCTGTACATCTTTGGATTTTGGGAGGAAACACACACAGACACAGGGACAATGTGCAAACTCCACACAGACAGTAGCCTGAGGCTGGAATCGAACCCGGGTCCCTAGCACTGTGAGGCCGCAGTGCTAACCACTGAGTCACCACGTCGCTAGGATGGTCTTAACGGTTTTTCTCCAAAGCCTTGGTTAGAGACAAAAAAGAAACTCCAGATGCTGGAATCCAAAGTAGATAGGCAGAAGGCTGGAAGAACACAGCTAGCTAGGCAGCATCAGGAGGTGGAGAAGTCGACATTTTGGGTGTAACACTTCTTCAGGACTGGGGGTGGGTATGGTGAGGGCCAGGGTGGTGAAGTGGGGATAGGTGAAGAAGGTAGAGGATACAGCCTCTCGAATTTCAAATAGCCTCCCTCCCTTTCCCCTGACTGCCTTCCTAGCCCCTACCCCTCACTGCCACCAACCGAATTTATTCCTCCTATTGACCAACCAGGTCATACCCTGTACTTGTCTTCACCTTTACCCCCTTCACCACCCTGCCCCACCACCCCCTTTATCTGCAGCTCCCCCCACACTCATCCCCAGTCCTGAAGAAGGGTTGCACCCGAAACGTTGACTTCTGCATCTCGCAATGCTGCCTGGCTTGCTGTATTCTTCTAGCCTCCTGCCTGCCTACTCTCTCGAAAGCCTGGGCATCAGGGACCACCGATATAAGAACGTAAGGCATTTCTGCTCCCCAAGCCTGCTCTGTTATTCAGTACAATTGTGTCTGATCTCAAATGTACCTCAATTCCATTTTCCTGCCCGTGCTGTATAACCCTTCAACCCATTACTAATTAAAAATCTGCATCTCCTCTTTAAATTTCCTGGCATCCTCCACACTGTGAAGTAGTGAATTCCTCAGCTGGTTATATTCCCTCAGCAGTTGTGAAGTACAGGTACCTGCTTGGTCCTCTCATTCCTCCTCCAAGGAAGACTCATGTTCCAGATTCTGCTCTTTATCCAACTCCAGCTTATTTGTAAAACACATTGCAGGGCACACAACAAATCATCACAGTACAACACATTCTGGATGACATGTATGGAAGGCACCACCTGAGCAGTCAAGACAACAGAAATGCAGATTCAAGATGCTACTGGCCTGTTCAATGTAGGTAAATGTTAAGAGCTGGCTCTGTGTCTCTGTTGTTTTTCTCCATGCTGTGTTATGGATGGGCATTAGGAGCCTGTTCCTCAGATGATAAACTGAGCCCCCAGTAAATACCCAGAACCTCTTGCTGTTGGCCTGAAGATATGTGATTCTTGCAGCATGATAGAGTCACGATAGCTGACTTTCATCCAAGCAAATTGGCACAGAACACTGGATATTCAGTGAGTGTAAGTCTTTTCTTTTCAGGGATTTGTTTGGTTAGTCTATGCCTTGATGGCTCACTGGGGACAATCAATGACTGAAGGGAATCTTTAAGTGGCAGAAAATCCTGATGCCTTCTCTGTCTGCCCTGACCCTCTGTTCCAAATTAGTAGAGTACCCCACCCTCTGCAGTGGAATATCCATGACCTGCCAGTTAACATGAGGAGCTGCAAGATCCTATCCAACTGCACAGTTCTTTTCTGGAGAGATCCAAATGCCTAAAATGTTGCTGTCACATTGACTTTGATGGCTTAGGGTTGGGGGATTGACACGGGGTCTGCAAGGGCTCGACTAACTGTGGTCCAGAGTATATATGTCCTGGATTAACTGCCAATCTGTTGGCGTCTCAGTCCCCTCAGTTGGCACATTTATTTGCCACAATTATAACCGCCACCCATTTGATGCCAACAGCATTGCCACCCTCTCAGGAGTTCTATAAGCATAGTATGCAAATACAAACCACTCCCCTTCAGAACAGCAGGCTCTGTGCCTCAGGTTGAACAGTCAGTCATTATTCTCCACTTCATCAATGTATAGCCCATTCACACTCGTGACTCCCACTGTATTCACAATCACTACACTCTTGACTGGTCCAACACTCTGCAGGTTCCCCAAATTGAATAAAAATCTGAAACGGCTACTCTGAGGCCAGTACATTGCCTCCACAACCAATTAATTTGAGGCATGCTGGTTTCTTACCCATTCCGCTCCAACACCTTCCCAGCCTTCCCCATCCTCCCTTCAGAATCGTGTCATGTTCAGGAGGCAACGGGATCCAGTGACCGCCTCTGGAGATTTTCAACACACACCTGTATCTGAAAATCCAATCACGCCCTCCCTGACATGTACAGATTCTGCCCCTTTAACCTAAGGAAGGATTTACTTGCATGGGAGGAATAACTCCAGATCGCTTACAGATATTTTGAACTTCTATTTACTACATTTGTTTTTTTTTACAAGTCACATAGCCAAACAATGACTGTGGATTTAAATTCAGTGGTTGTCTGGAAGGGGACTGTGCACTGTCATATTTGACAGGTGTCAAGGAAGCTTTAAATAGAATGACTCCAAAAAGGGGGAAATGGTCTGAATTGTAATCTCCTGTGAGTTATCTCAGATTGTGAACATGAAGAGAGAAAATAAAGCAGTGTGGGCAAGAGACAATCTTGTGTTTTCCCTTTTCAATATACAAGAACAGGAGTTAAAAGCTAGTTTTCAAACCTGACCTGCACGTTAGTGAATTCATTTGTCACAAAGGTCACAGCTTTAGAGCATCCACTGCATACTCCTGCACTATAAATAAAAAGTAAAATATATTTTCTTGCTCTGAATGCTGTCAGACAGCCACTGTTGAAAGAAAACAGGACAAAAGAATTTCAGCTGACTGGCAAAGCCAAGCATCTCAAAATCAATCTCCCACTCACCAATATCCCACCGACTCCCAGAGCTACCTGGACTACCTCCTCCCACCCTGCCTCCTGTAAAAACGCTAGCCCTTATTCCTAAATTCTTCACCTCCACCACATCTGCTCCCAGGAGGACCAGTTCCACCAGAGAACATCCCAGATAGCCTTGTTCTTCAAAGACCGCAATTTCCCTTTCCACGTGGTCGACAATGCCCTCCAGCACATCTCCTCCACTTCCCGCACCTTCGACCTTGAACCCCACCCCTCCAACTGCAACAAGGACAGAATCCCCTGGTCCTCAGCTTCTACCTCACTAACCCTGGGACACATTGCATCATCCGCCATCATTTTCGGCATCTACAAACAGACCCCAGCACCTGGGATATATTTCTCTCTGCACTCCTATCTGTGTTCCAGAGAGACCATTCCGTCCATGATTCCCTTGTCAGATCCACCTCCCCCACCAGCCCATCCTCCACCCCTCACACCTTCCCCTGCCACCGCAAGAAGTGCAAATCCTGCACCCACACTTTCCCTCCTCACCTCCATCCAAGGCCCCAAAGGATCCTTCCACATCGACAGAGAATCACCTATACTTCCACATATATCATCTACTGTGTTTGTTGCTCTTGATGTGGTCTCCTCTACATTGGGGAGACAGGATTCCAATGTGCAGAACGTTTCAGGAAACATCTCTGGGACACATGCACTAAACAACCCCACCACCCTGTGGCCAAACACTTCCTTCCCCCTCCCACTCCACCAAGGACATGCAAGTCCTGGGCCTCCTCCATCACCAAACTCTAGCCACACGACGCCTGGAGGAAGAACATCTCATCTTTTGCCTTAGGACCCTCCAACCACACAGAATCGATGTGCATTTCACTAATGAGGAAACTAATTTCCTCATTTCCCCTCCCCAACCTTATCCCAGAGCCAACCTTCCAACTCGGCACTGCCCTCTTGAACTCTCCTACCTGTCCATCTTCCTTTTCACCTATCTGCTCCCCCCTCCTCTCTGACCTATCACCTTCACCCCTACCTTCATCTACCTAATACATTCCCAGCTACCTTCCCCCATGCCCTACCCGCCTCCCATTTATCTCTCAGACCCTTTGAGCCACTCCCTCATTTCTGATGAAGTGCTTATGCTCGAAACATTGACTCTCCTACTCCTTGAATGCTGCCTAACCAGCTGTGCTTTTCCAGCACCACACTCTTCAACTCGGATCTCCAACATCTGCAGTCCTCACTTTCTCCATGTTACCAATGGCAATCAATGTAATGGGCCCAACGTTCTATCATCTGATCTTCATGGATCTCAGAGACTGGTCAATATTTTTTTAACATGTATCTTTTTTTTTGGACTCATCCAATTTCTAACCTTTGTGTTATCTCTTCTGCCATTTAGTACTTCATGAACCCGCTCTCTCATGAACTCACAAAAGCCTGGTTAAATTGGCTCCTTTTAAAACAATAATTAATTTTGGTCTGGGAAAATGGCTTACATAAGGGCAGGGATCCTTTTGAAATTAACCTTGCTGTGACCTAGGAAGCAAAGCGGTTCATCCCTCCTCACCCAAGAACTCAACAATTTGAGATTTATAATTTGGGAAATGTCACTCGGAACAAACTGCGGGGTTGTGTCAATGATTTGAACCCGCAAAGCAAAAGAATTAAGAGTGGGTAAATTTTCTCTTTGAAACCAAAAAAAAGGCTTCCTTGTAGTTTCTTCCTGCACCAATGTAGAAATATCTGCATTCAATGCCAGCACATTTGTAGGAGAATTAAGTGAAGTTATTTCTGAGGATTTAAACGTTCTGCTGCTTGAATTAGCAAGACTCTTAAGGTTAGAATTTTGTCTAAAAATGAGCCAAAAGTTTTGGAAGCGGGGGGGGGGGGGGGCGATTGAGTTTACAGATCGAAATTAAGGGTAATGAAACACGTACAGTGACAGTAGAAAGATTGAAAATAGAGCAGTAGAAATTAGAAATTCCATTAAAAGGAACAGAATGGTAAAGAGAGGGATAGAAGAAAGGGAAAAAAGCGAGAAGAACATGAGAAAGAGAAGAAAGAAGGTGGAGAGAAGAGAGAGAATTTCAAGCAAAATGGCAGAGATCAGAGTTTGAAGTTAGACAGCTCGGGTCGAGGGCAAGGAATCCTGCTGTGTCTTATGACGACACCACCAGCTCTCACTTAAGTATGGAGGCAACTCAGTTTGTTCATTTAATTCCTAGGTTTGATGAAGCAGAGGAAGAAGGCATTTGCTTTTTGAGTAGGTAGCATAACAGTTAAAACGACCAGTCCAACTTTGGTCCTTATGACTGCAGAGTAAGCTTTCGGGGAAAACTAACAAGGTTTACTCTTTTGCCTGAGGAAAATGACACTAGTTATGAGGCAGTAAAACCAACTAACTAGAGAGTAAACCAGTTGGTGTTAGAGATGAACTGTCATACATTTCATACCGTCAGGAAACAGCCTGCCAGATTTAAAGGGTTCAGTAGATTGCTTTTGACCAGTGAATATGGGCACTTAAAGCAAAAGCCATTTATGAAATCCTCCATGAAATAATTTGCCTTGGGGAGTAGAAACCATCCATTCCTTTCCCAATAAGAATACACCTAGAGGAACAATGGGTAACCAAGTTCAGGCAGGCAGCACACTGGCTGATGATTATGGCTGGTGATCCATAAACTCCTGTTCCAGAAGAAATTTCCCCTCTTCACTCCCAGCCAACTGGAAAGGATAAAGGTGGGGAGAATTGTTGGAAAAACAAAATCCATATGGAAGAGAGGGAAATGTTGGAAGCCCTCCTCAGGACACAAAAGGGTGGTACTGAGATGAAGAGTGAGACCAAGAAGATTTTCTTTTCACTGCTGATAGGTAGAGCACGTCATCTCAACTGCTGGAGGCAATAGGAAAAAAAGGATGTGATATATTGGGGCATGTGCATCCCATACAGAAAAGCAGAGTCAGTCAAATAGCATGGCTGACCAAGCTATGGCTCTGACTGTGGCTGGAATCCCTGTAAATGCACTACTGAGAGTGTGGATAACGTTAAGCAGATCCCTGAGAGTGTCAGAGATTTCATTTACAAAGGAAGGGTGGCCATATTTCCAAAGGTGAGGCAAACAAGTCTGTAAGTGATATTGAGGAATATGGGGACCAGCCAAACTCTACTGCTGGGGAAAGGGCACTTGCCATCAGAATGTGCTGTAAGTGCCAAGATGGTAATGAATGGAATTGAAGGAGGGCAGATGCTCATTCCTCGTTACTGGATATATCTAACTTTGTATAGGAACCAGTCACCTTGGGAGTTGTGCTCATTTTGCCTCTGGGTGGAGTCTACCTGCTTCTCAGTAATGACCTGGAAAAATCAAAGGGAATTGAATCTCCAGGAAACCCATTGAGGTCAGGGAGTCTGAATAGCTGCAAGAGAAGGTACCTGGCATTTTCTATAACTGTGTTCATGTGATCATGGCCGTACAAGCCAAGCCAGGTTGTGATGTCACTGCAAACTCTGGTTTGGTTATCTGAAAGGAGAAAGTGAGGAACTACAGATGCTGGAGATCAGAGTTGGGAGTGTGGTGGTGGAAAAGCACAGCAGGTCAGGCAGCATCTGAAGAGCAGGAGAATCAACATTTCAAGCATAAGCTCTTCATCAGGAGTCACCATGGACATCCAGTTCCTATACACCACCATCTGCCATGACCAGGGCCTCCAAGCCCTCCGTTTCTTCCTCTCCTGACGTCCCCACCAGTACCCTTCCACTGACACTCTCATTCGTTTGGCTGAACTGGTCCTCACCTTTAACAATTTCTCCTTTGAATTCTCCCACTTCCTCCAGACGAAAGGGGTAGCCATGGGAACCCGCATGGGCCCAGCTATGCCTGTCTCTTTGTCGACTACGTGGAACAGTCCATCTTCCGCAGTTACACTGGCACCACTCCCCACCTTTTCCTCCGCTGGATTGATGACTGCATCGGCACCACCTCGTGCTCCCACAAAGAGGTTGAACATTTCATCATCACATTCCACCCTGACCTTAAATTTATCTAGACCATCTCTGACACCTCTCTCCCCTTCCTGGACCTCTCCATCCCCATCAACGGTGACCGACTCAACACTGATATTTTCTACAAACCCACCAACTCCCACAGCTACCTGGATTACACCTCCTCCCACTCTACCTCCTGAAAAAATGCTATCCCTTACTCCTAATCCCTCTGCCTCTGCCACATCTGCTCCTAGGAGGACCAGTTCCACCACAGAACACACCAGGTGGCCAACTTCTTTAAAGACTGCAATTTCCCCTCCCACATGGTTGATGTTGCCCTCCAGCGCATCTCATCACTTCCTGCACCTCCTCCCTCAAACCCTACCCCTCCAAATGCAACAAGGACAGAACCCTCCTGGTCCTCACCTTCCATTCCACCAACCTCTGTATATATCACATCATCCTCCGTCATTTCCACCACCTACAAATGGACTCCACCACTAAAGATATATTTCTATCCCCATCCCTATCCGCTTTCCATAAAGACCGTTCCCTCCGTGACTACCTGGTCAGTTCCATGCCCCCAGCAACTCAACCTCCACTCCTGGCACCTTCCCCTGCCACTGCAGGAATTGCAAAAACTGCACCCACACCTCCCCCTCACTATATCTCAGGCTCCAAAAGAGCCTTCCACATCCTTCAGAGTTTTACCTGCACTTCCACACATGTCATTTACTGTATCCGTTGCTCCCGATGCGGTCTCCTCTACATTAGAGAGACAGTACGCCTACTCGCAGAGCACTTCAGAGAACATCTCCAGAACACCCGCAGCAACCAACCCCACCGCCCCATGGCTAAATCCTTCAACTCCCTCTCTCACTCTGCCGAGGACATGCAAGTCTTGGCCTCCTCTGTTACCACTTCCTCACCACCCGATGCCTGGGGGAAGAACGCCTCATCTTCCGCCTTGGGACCCTCCAACCTAATGACATCAATGTGGATTTCACCAGTTTCCTCATTTCCCCTCCCCCACGTTATGCCAGATTCAAACTTCAAGCTCAGCAACATCCTCATGACCTGTCGCATATGTCCATTTTCCTTCCCACCTATCTGTACCACCCGTCCCCTCCAACCTATCACCTTTACCCCTACCTCCATCCACCTATTGTACTCTCAGCTACCTTCCCCTCAGCACCATCCCCCTCCCACTTATCTTTCCATCCCTGAGGCTCTCAGCCTCATTCCTGATGAAGGACTTTTGCCTGAAACCTCGATTTTCCTGCTCCTTGGATGCTGCCTGACCAGCTGTGTTTTTCCAGCACCATGCTCTTGACTCTAATCTCCAGTATCTGCAGTCCTCACTTTCGCCTAGTGCTATTACAGCACCACACTCTCAACTCTCATTATCTGAAACCTTTATTGGAAGTCTTGAAGACTAATCAGAGGCAATAAGTAGGTCTTGGTAGCAACCCATCAAACTGACCTATTCTTACAAACTCCAACTCAATGGCTCACATTGAAGTTGAGGCATAAACAGTCCCATGAATGCTTTTGCATTATAAATGAGATGCTGATGAGGATATGGAGACCTTCCTTCACAGACTTGGGAATGAAAAGTAGACAGTGACCACAAGGTAGTGGTGCCACCAATGTAATATTAGGAATGTGCAAAGGAGGCAAATCCTGCCATGGCAAGATGGTGTATTTGAATTCAATTTAGAATCTGGAATTAAGAGTCTAATGATGACCATGAAACCATTGCTGACTATTGGAAAAACCCATCTGGTTCACTAATGTTTTTTAAAGGAGGAAGGATACTGCCATCCTTACCTGGCCTAGCTATATGTGACTCCAGACCCATAACAAAGTAGTTGACTCTTAACTGACTTCTGGACAATTAGTGATGGGCAATAAATGCCCACATCCCTATGAGTGACTAAAACAAAGTATTGTGGCAAATTCATAAGGTTCCAGTGGCTGGGTAAGTTCATATATACAAAACGCAAGCTTGCCTCATTCAATGTTTTTGCTGGCCACAGCTTCACAGAGATGCTGTGAGGTTTTGCAGAACCTGTCACACCTGGCAGATTGTGGAAAACACCAAGGTGCAGTAAGACCTGTACCGATGATTCCCATGCCGGCTTTTGGAGCACCATTCAGCAAGGTGTTATTGGACATGCTGGGCCTGCATATACTTACGATTATGGACATAGCTACCATTTCCCAGCAGCTGTTCTCCTGAGATCCAAATCAGTGCTGAGGGAATTGACCTTATTTTTCACCCAATAGGGTCTACCATCAAGTTCCAGTTGGATCAGTGTGGAAATTTCATGCCTAAAATATTCAGGATGCCATGGGTAATCTGGGCATAATCCAATACAATCTTCAGCATATCACCTAGAGTGACAAGGGGCACTTAAATGGTAATGCCAGGCCCTCAAACAGTGATCCCAGCTGGCTGCCCGAGCACTCCAGTTCTGAAAAGGCTAGATGTTCTTCTATTTGCCACCAGAGATTCCCAATTAAGTCACTGGTTTTTGTTCCATTTGAATTAGTTTACAGGCACCAAGTCCAACGACATCTGAGACGAATCAAAGGAAAGGTTTTAGAACAGTTGGAGGAAGACTCCATGGTCGACCATAAAGCAGAGTTCTGAGCGTGACTCTCGCAAGCCTGTGAAGTGGCCTGAGAACACATGAAAATCCTTCAGACAGTGGTAAAGAAAATAGGCAGACAAACATGTCAGGGCCCTTTCAACCAGCAGACTGTGTATTAGTGTTCCTTTTAATACCAGGCAAACCCTTAAAAGCCCTATTCAATGACACAGAGTAACAAAAAGCTTAGGGAAATTGATGATTTAAATTGGCACTGCAGACTGTGGCATTGTCAACATGACATGTACCTCAGTCAAGAAGGGGACAAGCTGTAACAATTTATCTTATTGCCATTGACCTGGAGGAAGAGGATGGCAGTGGGGATGAATTGGAGGGAGATAAGAGTGAGATCCCCATTGACCCCATATTACCCGGCTAACCAGTACACAAATACTAGTAAACTTCAAGTTCGCCTTAGTACAGAACAGATAGTGGACCTTAACAAAGCTGCTCATTGTATTCAAGGCCTTATGCAGAGATAAGTCAGGCTGTACCATCCTAGCTCTACATGACGTAGATGCGATAGGGTGTTGCTTTATGTACTATCAGCTAGGTCCAGCTGACCCCAGGTTTGGGAGGAAATTATTCATGTACTGGAGCACCAACTGATAAAGCTTAGTAGCAGTAGCTGGAATTTATACTGATGACCAAGCCAATTGGCTGCACAAGGCTCTGCATTGGCTGTCGAAATGTTAATACAGTGACCTAAGCGGACTCTTACTCGATAATCGAGCTGGAAAATTGCATAGATAGGGTAGATAAAAGCATCCGAATTACAAGTAGAGATTTGCTCAATGAATACTGGAAGGTGCCCTTGACTGCCAAAAGAAATCTTCACTTTCGTAACTCCATACACGTTATACCAGTGCTAATGAACCAACTGTATTTCAAAGGCTCATGAATCAGATAGTGGCCAGCTTAGCTAATTACATAGTGTAGCTAGACAACTTTTAAATGTACAGTGACATCTGTGGGTAAAGCTTGAGATAGTTATTAAATACACCTGCATTGCAGGTACAATGGAACAGATGTGTTCTCTTTCTCTCCCTTTCTCACACTCACACTATCTCTGTCTCTCTCAGCCACCCTAGAACGAAAACAGCACAATGCTTTTTGCTGACTCAATTTCTTCTCAGGTTGAGTAAGGCCCAGCCAGAAGATTTGAGAACTACAAATGTTACGCTCCTGTTCAATAAAGAAGTTGGGACAGATAAGCCCGGAAATTTCAGACCACTAATTTTAACTTCAGTAGTGGAGAAACTTCTAGGAACCATTATTTGGGATAGAATTGTTGTTCACATGGGAAAATGTGAGTTAATTTAGAAAATTCAGCATGGATTTGTTAAGGGAAAATTATTTCTCACATAGTTGCTGGAGATTTTAGAAAAGGCAACTGGGCTGATGAGGGCAAGGCTGTTGATATGGTGTGCATAGACTTCCAAGTGGCATTTGAGATGGTAACACTACAGGCTTTTGAGGAAAGTGATAGGTCATGGAATCAAATGGACGGTGGTAATGTGGATAGAAAACTGGCTGAAGGATCGAAGACTTAGTCATGGTTAATGGGTATTTCTCAGACTGGAGTAATTTTATATTGGAGATTCCACAGGGACCCTCACTTTCCCTGACATAGACAAATGATCCAAATCTTGCTGTGAAGGCACCAGTTTCAAAGTTTGTGGATGACACAAAATTTGGAGGAACTGTGAGGGGGATGGTACAGAACTTCAAAGAGACATTGACAAGCTGGTATAGTACACAGACAGGTGGCACATGAATTTCAATGTGGAAAGTTTTGAGGTGATACATTTGGAGAAAAGAACATGGAGGGACAAACTATGGTAAAGGGCTCCTATTCTAAATGTGCACAGGAACAAAAGACCTGAGTGTGTTTGTGCTTAAGTCATGAAAGGTGGCAGGACAGATAGAAAGAGTGGTTAGTAAAGCATACCGTATTCTAAGTTTCATTAATAGAGGCATAGAATACAGGAGCAGGGAGGTTACGCTGAACCTGTACATGACACTGGTTATGCTTCACCTAGACTGTTTGTACAGTTCTGAGTGCCATACTTTGGAAAGGACATGAATACATTGGAGAGAGAGCAGAAGACTTTAACAATGGGAAAAGGCAGGAGTTTGGCATTATGTCAAAATGCTCAGAGAGCAGGTCCTGATGTGATAGGTCAAACAGCCTTCTGCAGAATAACAGCTCTCTGATTCTCTGGGTCATTGTTGGACTCAAGCAGGGGTCAGGTTGAGTTGGAGGGATCGGGGTGGTCGTGTCCATTGAGGGAATGGGGTCACAGCATATCATTTGGAGGGGATGAGATTCAGTGCTGAGGTAGGCTGAGTCACTTTAATTGTGAATTAGTGGTGCTGAAAGAGCACAGCAGTTCAGGCAGCATCCAACGAGCAGCAAAATCGACGTTTTGGACAAAAGCCCTTCATCAGGAATAAGGGCTTTTGTCTGAAACGTCGATTTCGCTGCTCGTTGGATGCTGCCTGAACTGCTGTGCTCTTCCAGCACCACTAATCCAGTATTTGGTTTTCAGCATCTGCAGTCATTGTTTTTACCCACTTTAACTGTGAGCCCTGAATTAGTGTAGGTTTACAACCCTCTAATGTCTCCTGGATAATTGTTAACTTAAATAATCAGTTCCGTCTGAAATCTCTGACTTTAATGGACCCTTTCAGAAGTTTCCAGACACCTGGGAATTGCGTATCATAAAATTCAATTTTCCAAGTGACTCCAATGGAGTGAGCTGTGTCGGGCGCTCTGCATTGTACTGACATGTAACTCCAGTCAATACTGTTCCAACAACACTGTGGCCTTAGTTTATCTGGGCCATTCCTTTATTAAAGAAGCATCTTAATGTGGCTTCATCTAGCCACAAGGCTGAGAAAGAGGAAGATCATGTAGGATTGCATCACTTCCTGTGATGGTGTATACTCCTGTGATGGTGTATGCACCACAGGCATATGACACAGTCATATTTAGCACCTTTTACTACAAGAAGAAGGGATCAGCCATTTAGGACTGAGATGAGAAGAAATCTTTTCATTTAAAAGGTTGTGCATCTTTAGAATCCTCCATCCCAGGGAGTTAATGATGCTCAGTTGTTGAGTATATATTTTAGACAACTTGCTCAGGTTTTGAGATTGAAAGGAATCAAGGAAAGAACATGAGATAGCATGATTGGCAGACTTGACATGGGTGATCTAAATGAATGGTGGAGAGCAAACTCAAAGAACCGAATAGTCTACTACTTTGCATCCTCACTGACCACTGGAGTAGTGGAGGTTGGCAAATGTTATTCCGTTGTTTAAGAAAGGGAATAAGGATAATCCTGGGAACTATGAACCAGTCAATGGTAGGCAAAGTATTGAAGAGGATTCTGAGAGACAGGATTTATGATTACTTGGTAAACCATAGTTTGATGAGAGATAGTCAGCATGGTTTTGTGAGGGGGCAGGTCATGCTTCACAAACCTTATTGAATTCTTTGAGGGTGTGACAAAACACATTGATGAAGGCAGAGCAGTGGATGTGGTGTACATGGATTTTAGCAAGGCATTTGATAAGGTTCCCCATGGAAGGCTTATTCAGAAAGTAAGGAGGTATGGGATATAGGAAAACTTGTCTGTCTGGATACAGAATTGGCTGGTCCATAGAAGACAGAGAGTGGAGGTAGATAGAAAGTATTCAGCCTGGAGCTCGGTAACCAGTGGTATTTCGCAGGGATCGGTGCTGGTACCTCTGTTCTTTGTGATTTTTATAAATGACTTGGATGAGGAATTGGAAGGATGGTTTAGTATTTATGCCAATGACACAAAGGTTGATGAAGTCGTGGATAATGTGGAGGACTGTTGTAGGTTGCAACGAGACATTGACAAGTTGCAGAACTGAGCTGATAAGTGGCAGATGGAATTCAACCTGGAGATGTGTGAAGTGATTCATTTTGGAAGGTCAAATTTGAATGCAGAATATAGGGTTAAAGGCAGGATTCTTGGTAGTGTGGAACAACAAAGGGATCTTGGGGTCCCTGTTCATAGATCCCTCAAAGTCACCGCCCAAGTTCATAGGGTTTATTAAGAAGGCTTATGGCATATTGGGTTTCATTAGCAGGGGGATTGAGTTTAAGAGCCACGAGGTTATGCTGCAACCCTATAGAGTCCTGGTTAGACCACACTTGGAATATTGTGTTCTATTCTGGTCGCCTCATTATACGAAAGTTTTGGAAGCTTTAGAGAGGGTGCAGAGGAGATTTACCAGGATGCTGCCTGGACTGGAGGATATGTCTTCTGAAGAAAGCTTGAGGGAGCTAGGGCTTTTCTCGTTGCAGTGAAGAAGGATGAGAGGTGACTTGATAGAGGTGTACAAGATGATGAGAGGCAAAGGTAGAGTGGATAATGAGAAACTTTTTCCCACTGGAGGAAGGTTCTTTACTCAGAGGGTGGTGGGTGTGTGGGATGCACTGCCAGCAGTGGTAATAGTGTCAGATACACAAGGGACATTTAAGTGACTACTGTACTGGATCGTCTCATGGAAGTTAGTACACTGGAGGGTATGTAAGTTAGTATGATCATAAAGGAGGATAAAAGGCCAGCAAGATATCAAGGGCCGAAGGACCTGTACTGTGCTGTCCTGTTCTATGTTCTACTCCTATTTCTCAATTTCTTATATTCAGCAAAGTTTAATGGCAGACTCAGGAGGAACGTAGTTTAGATTAGATTAGATTACTTAGTGTGGAAACAGGCCCTTTGGCCCAACAAGTCCACACCGACCCGCCAAAGCGCAACCCACCCAGACCCATTCCCCTACATTTACCCCTGCCCCTAACACTGCGGGCAATTTAGCATGACCAATTCACCTAACCTGCACATTTTTGGACTGTGGGAGGAAACTGGAGCACCCGGAGGAAACCCACGCAGACACGGGGAGAATGTGCAAACTCCACACAGTCAGTCACCTGAGGCGGGAATTGAACCCGGGTCTCTGGCACTGTGAGGCAACAGTGCTAACCACTATGCCACCGTGCCGCCCACTTGTACCACCGTGCCGCCCAGTCAATGTTTGCAAAAGACCAGAACAACACAGATCATTCTCTCATCAGTGCCACCATTATCCAACTGTAGTTGTTATTACACCAATATAATTTCCAGTCTCTCCTGAACACTACTACAAAGGTTAATGGTAGGGAACTACAAACACAAGATTTAGGGGCAGAAGTGTTTATTTTGCTCTTCAAGCCTCCTCTGTTATTCAGTAAGATCAGGGCTGAGCTGGCTGCAGTCTCAACTCCACTCTGTATGTTCTAGACAGAAGCTCTTAAAATGGAGGTAAACTTAGATTAAACAGAGGAAACAATGTCTGGATTGTGAGCAGCATTAAGAACACCTCTGGGACACCCGGACCAACCAACCTAACCACCCCGTGGCTCAACACTTCAACTCCCCCTCCCACTCCACCAAGGACATGCAGGTCCTTGGACTCCTCCATCGCCAGACCATAGCAACACGATGGCTGGAGGAAGAGCGCCTCATCTTCCGCCTAGGAACCCTCCAACCATAAGGGATGAACTCAGATTTCTCCAGTTTCCTCATTTCCCCTCCCCCCACCTTGTCTCAGTCCCAACCCTCGAACTCAGCACCACCTTCCTAACCTGCAATCTTCTTCCTGACCTCTCCGCCCCCACCCCCACTCCGGCCTATCACCCTCACCTTGACCTCCTTCCACCTCTCGCATTTCCAACGCCCCTCCCCCAAGTCCCTCCTCCCTACCTTTTATCTTAGCTTGCTGGACACACTTTCCTCATTCCTGAAGAAGGGCTCATGCCCGAAACGTCGATTCTCCTGCTCCTTGGATGCTGCCTGACCTGCTGCGCTTTTCCAGCAACACATTTTCAGCAGCATTAAGATAAAACAATTAACAGCTAGAATAAGGTAGGAGAGGGATCATGTTTGTTTGCAGTGATGGAAACTGAAAGGAGAAATGAAAGGTAATGAAGAAAGCCACGGAATGATGATGGACACTGAAACAAATTGGCTGCGAAGGAGGGTGAATGGTCCAGCATGGTGCACCCTCAGTGAAACTGCAGTCTTATAAACCATGTCCACACAACTGATAGTTGGATTTTGACATTTTGAATTAGTATGACTAAAAATTCTGTATTTATAATTTCATTTTACATATCAATAATACTAAGATGCTGATCGTACATTCTCATTCTTTAACACTTTTCACAGGATATGTACTTTAAGAAGTGCAGATTATAATGTGGCTCGCATGAACCAATACAGTTCAATGAACATGAAGTTGAGCCTCTGAGGTAGGCCTGACGTTATTGTGGCCTCATTAGTTATATGCTAGTACTCTGCTAGAAATTAGAGCCTGTACAGCACAGAGCACGCTGCTCTGTAACTTTACTATCATGTACCGTCTGTTAACAAACATTGTTAAAAGGTAACCTAAAAGGTCCAGCCTAAATTTGTATGAAGATCTGAAGAACCAACACTAGAACACGGTGGCAACCATAATGACACCAATCTAAGGTGGATGGTGTCATTGTTAGAGGAATCTGAATACCCCAAAAAACGGTTGAGGAGCCAAGAAGGAAAGAAATGCCAGGGCAATTTCCCACATCAGTGATTTGAAATGAGGTAAAGTAGTTGAAGATTTCCCAAAATGAAGTCTGCTTGAAATGTCACAGCATATCCATATAATGAGATGATGGAGGCAGACAGATGACACTTACGGAAAACGCACTTCCACAGGTACAGAATTGTCTCAGGCCTCCATTTGAAACAACAACCATTCCCAGGTCAGGACTAGGGCAAAATGGACCGCATGGTCGGCAACGTCTTTGTCCAGCAATGTGTTAATGAAGCATTCAAAGATTTTCAGTCAGGTCTAATAGCTTTCAATGTTTTTTTTTCAGTCTCAAGAAGAACCTTGTTTTTAAATGCGCCCACTTCAACCAGCAGTCCCAGTAAGGAATCGACAGACTCCCTTATTCATGATTTATACAGATTGATCAATTCATGCAGTTGCTTATTCAAGATAGAATCGTGGTTGGATTCTTTGAAGACAGACTTTCTGATTTTTTAAAATCTAAAGATTGCTCCTTTGAACAAGAGGAACTGATGGAAGCCAGACTTCAGGCAAGTCCAGGGTATTGGCGGGGCCGTGCTGGTAGCTCCCAGTGAGAGGACTGAGAGGCAGAATCCTTGTGGAGGGTGTCATGAGCACAGAGGACCCCCATAGAAAGATACCTGCTACCTCTGCTGACTCTCCTCAAATGGGAAACAGCCACCACAAGTGGTATGCAATTCACACGTTTCCTTTCACAAAATCTGTGCCTTCAAACTTGCCAGACAGAGAGCATGAAATTCTCCCCTCTGTGTGTTGAAGCTATTCCATCAGGAATTATTTGTCAAGTGGAAGTTGTTTTCATCAGCAAGAATGTGGATACACCTGGATGATGATTTACCTGGAGGTCACTATGACAGAGAGAGCTCAATAACTCTGGAATAATGGAGAAAGAGCTTGGTTTGACATATTGCCCAACCTTTGCTAAAGCATTCCGATTGATTTACATCTCACTGGGTAGCCGAATGAGGTTGACCGAAGTTCTGTCACTAATTACCCTCCAAACCCACTAGAGAGAGAATGTTCACCACATCTTTGTTCAAATTTGAACCCAGAAGTGAAAGAATCATGTTGCTTTTGATACTCTGAACCACTCAACCTGTGTAAATGTGAATTATTGCATTGTTAATGATTCCATGCCTCTGAGAAATGGAATGAATTAGTATAATTCTTATTTTTATACTTCATCCTGTGGGACAGCAAGCCTTTTGCACCAAATAAATAACTTGAATAATTTTCAACCCAGTAAAATATTCCTGCTTCTAAAACATGCACTGATAATGGTTGAAAACAAAAATTATTGAAGTGAACTTTGGTTACCTTTTAATTGTTGAATTTGTTTTTGAAGTTGCTTATTGTTGAAACTGTATATATGTAATTTAATTATTAATTACATTAATCACAAACTAAATTAGTTTGCTAACCTTAAGGTTTAGCCTAGCTGTCGTACACACAATGTATAGGAAAGACCACCCATAGAAATATCAGCATTCACTTATCCAGCCCTCCAAGCACCATCTGCTCCACATGTGACAGAGTCTGTAGATCACACCTTGTACTTAGCAGCCATCTCAGAACATGTTGAACTGGAGAGGGAGCAAGCCATCCTCAACCCTGAGGGACTTTAAGAAGGTGAATATAATAATATAGATACATGTACATTGAATGTACCTTTGGCAAGTAAGAACTTCACTGTGCAGCACATAAGCAAATGTATATACAAAATCTTTGTAAGTGTGCAAATCTAATTCTAGGTATCATCAAAGTTTGATCTTTTGAATATTAAAATGTTTTTATTGTTCATATTCCATAAGTAGTTCTGTCAATATTTTGTTTCGTAGCATTTTATTCCTTCTAGAGAAGCTGGATTTAGGTCAAAAGGAATCCATTTGCATGTTAGACAGTCTGAAACATGATGGGGAAGGTTACTAGACGGGCTTACACATAAAGAACTGAATTAGATTCAAGTCATTTGTTGCTGCTTCTTGGATCCCTGCAGTCTTTCTGCTGTTAGCACATCCCAGTGCTGATAGGTACGGGGTTCCAGGATTTTTACCCAATAACAGTTAAGGAACAGCAATGCGATTCTAAGCCAGAATAGTACATGAGGGGAACATGCAGCTAATGGTATTCTCATAGATCTGCTCCCTTTGACTTCCAGGTGTAGAAGATTCTTTCAAAGGAAACCTAGGAGTTGCTGCAGTACATCTTGTAAACTGGAAACACTGCTACATGATAACAGAAAGAGTGCATGTTTAAGATGGTAAATGGGGTTACAATCCAGTGGGCTGCTGTTTCCTGGATTTTTAAAAAGATTTCTTCTTGAGATGCTAACATTGCTGGCAAGGCCAGCACTTATAACTCATGCCTGATTGTCTCCTGAGTAGGTTGTGAGACCATCTGAGAGGACAGTTAAAAAGCAAACACATTGTTGGGGATCTGGAGCGAAATGTAGGTCTGATTGAATAAGGATGGCAGATTTCTTCCCTTGAAGAACACTAACAAACCAGAAGGATTTAATGATAATCCAGTACTTTCAGAGGTGCAGTTTCTAAAACCAGCTTTGTTGAACTTCCTGTGTGTTACTGGAACTGCTATTCATCCAGAAAACTGGGGAGTATTGCATCAAACACTTGACTTTTTCCTTGTAGATAATGGACAGACTTTGGAGAATCAGAAGTTTAGAGTAGATTACATTACAGTGTGGAAACAGGCCCTTTGGCCCAACAAGTCCACACCAACCCGCCAAAGCGCAACCCACCCATGCCAGAATGATAGCATGTAATAACACTCAGCTCTCATGGTGAAGATTGATTAGATTAGATTACTTACAGTGTGGAATTAGGCCCTTCCGCCCGACAAGTCCACACCCGACCCACCGAAGCGTAACCCACCCATTCCCCTACATTTACCCCTTTACCTAACACTACGGGCGATTTAGCATGGCCAATTCACCTAACCTGCACATCTTTGGACTGTGGGAGGAAACTGGAGCACCCGGAGGGAACACGGGGAGAAAGTGCAAACTCCACACAGTCAGTCGCCTGAGTCAGGAATTGAACCCGGGTCTCAGGCGCTGTGAGGCAGCAGTGCTAACCACTGTGCCACCGTGCCACCCACTAAAGGAGCCTTCCACATCCATCAAAGTTTTACTTGCACATCCACTAATATCATTTATTATATCCGTTGCTCCCGATGCGGTCTCCTCTACATTGGGGAGACTGGGCGCCTCCTAGCAGAGCGCTTTAGGGACACCCGCACCAATCAACCACACCGCCTTGTGGCCCAACATTTCAACTCCCCCTCCCACTCTGCCGAGGACATGGAGGTCCTGGGCCTCCTTCACCGCCGCTCCCTCACCACCAGAATGCCTGGAGGAAGAACGCCTCATCTTCCGCCTCGGAACACTTCAATCCCCAGGGCATCAATGTGGACTTCAACAGTTTCCTCATTTCCCCTTCCCCCACCTCACCCTAGTTCCAAACTTCCAGCTCAGCACTGTCCCCATGACTTGTCTGGACTTGTCCGACCTGCCTATCTCCTTTTCCACCTATCCACTCCACCCTCTCCTCCCTGACCTATCACCTTCATCCCCTCCCCCACTCACCCATTGTACTCTATGCTACTCTCTCCCCACCCCCACCCTCCTCTAGCTTATCTCTCCACCCTTCAGGCTCACTGCCTTTATTCCTGATGAAGGGCTTTTGCCCGAAACGTCGATTTCGAAGCTCCTTGGATGCTGCCTGAACTGCTGTGCTCTTCCAGCACTACTAATCCAGAATCTGGTTTCCAGCATCTGCAGTCATTGTTTTTACCCCGCAATTTAGCATGGCCAATTCACCTGGCCAGCACATTTTTGGACTGTGGGAAGAAACCGGAGCACCTGGAGGAAACCCACACAGACACGGGGAGAATGTGCAAACCACAGATAGTCGCCCGAGGCTGGAATTGAACCTGGGGGCTAAGGTCACTGCAGAATTCCCAGCCTCTGACCTGCTCTTAATATCACAGTATTAGTGTAGATTCTCAGAGGTCTACAACACAGAAAAAGGCCATTTGGCTTATTGAGCAGTTGTGGTGCTCAAAATCAACCACCTGACTCTTCTAATCCCATTTTCCAACACTTAGCCCATAGCCTTGTATGCCTTGGAATCACAAGTGCACATCTAAATATTCCTTAAATGTCACGAGTATTTCTGTCTCTACCATCCTTAAGGGCATTTCTATGGATGGTCTTTCCTATACAGTGTAGGTCCAACGGCTAGGCTGAGCTGAGTTCCAGATATAATTACCAATCGATTCCTGACATGGCCTGTAAAGCTCCTGCCCCTTACCTTAAATCTCTGCCTTCTGGTCATTGACCCTTCCATCAAGAGGAAAAATTCCTTCCTGTCTGTTCTGTTTATGCCCCTCACAATGTTGTACATCTCAATCATGTCAAAACTTCACCCCTGCACCCCCCCCCCCCACAAAAAAAACCCATTTCCACTGCTCCTCAAGGAAAGCTACGCCAGTCCCCATCTGGTGCAGCTGAGTTTTTGGTCAATGGTAACTTCAAGTTGTAGAAAGTGGGGGATGCAGTGATGATAATGCTTTTGAAAGTCATGGGGAGATGGTTAGATTGTTTTTCTTGTTTAGATATTGTCATTGCTTGGAAGTTGCATGGTGTGAATGTTCGTAGCCATATATCAACTCAAGCCTGGATGTTATCCAGGTTTCACTGCATGCAGGTATGGATTACTTCAATATCAGAGGTGTTGTGAATGATGGGAACATCAATTTCATCCATCCATCTGTTTTGGTTGAGACCAAAACTGATGGTTTTCAAAGAGTTAAATATAGTCCTTAAAGCTAAAGGGATCCAAGGATAAATGAGAAAACGGGAACAACGGACTGAGTTGGATGGTCAGCCATGATCACATTGAATGGTGGAACAGGCTCAAAAAGCCGAATGGCTGACTCCTGTTCTTCATTTATGTTTCTTTGTGACATGAGGCAAGCATCATCGAAACTCCACTTTGTGTCTTATGATGGGGTGGGACAGTTATCGATAAAGCAGCTGTTTGGGCTCATCTTACAACAATTCTTAAAACTCTTACAGCAAAGTCCTCAGGACGTGATGATAGGTATTGAACAAACACAACCAGCTTCCTTTGTGCTAGATATGACTCCAAGTATTGGACAGTTTTCCCCTATGCCCATTGTACACGTTCATGTAGCAAACAGCAAACTACTGATCCGCCAATTGAATTTTGCCTGATTCCTTTTCCACAATTGTAGACCCTGCCTCAAATCAGAAGCTAGGAGAATCCAGAGGGCTGACTGATTTATTCAGCCGATGATAAATTCATTCGAAACACACAGCTTTGAGGTGAAATTATGTTTGATTTCTCGGTAACAAATTGAGTGCTGGCAGATTCAAAGACAATCATGTTCATTTTATTGGCTTTCATCTTCCATTACCAACCGGACCTGTTTCAGGATTGGGGATATTTTATGGTTAGAAATTATTTAACTATTTATTTATGCAGAAAGCTTTGCTGTCTCATGGAATGAAGCACAGAATTTAGTGTTTCATGTATTCTACTTTCTACATGGCATGGATTAACGATCAGTGCAGTAAATCACATTTGGAGTGGCTGTGTGGTGCAGTGTAAAAACATCACAGTTCTTTTAACCCTAAAATTTAATCCAGCCTTCAAAAGAAAGGATGAAAATCTCTTCTTTCAGCTGAGTTTTTGAGTGGGATCAGGTTAGAGGTTTAGTTAATAATTCTCCTTTGACCTAAGTCTGCAGGCAGGATATTCCACCTCCTCAGCAAAGAGCCAATGACCTGCACAGCTCTTCCACACACTTCTGCTGCTGAGTGAGAGGTCATTTGGGTGGGATCGTTTAGATCAACTGACTCAGCAGCTGGTTTGTGATGCCAACAGTGTGGGTTATGTTCATGTACCAAGTGAAGACTCAACCCTTTCAACTTTACCCCTTACCTGAGGGCTGGTGAGTCTCAGGTCAAACTCACTGCCAATTGTCTGTCGATTACAAGAGCACATCCAATGGCGTCTTTCATTTCTTTCAGACTTCTGCTAGTTTGAAGCTTCTCAAGTAACAATAGGAATTTGTCCACATCATTTTCAGTGGGAACTTGCAAACTGAATACTTGTAAGCAGACGATTTAATCTAAACATGCACAATTTTATATTCGAGACATTCCTCCCAATTTTTTGTTTAGCGATGACTGTGAAGTAAGAGCATCCCCGCATATGTTGTGACAGCACAAATTATGTTCTTTCCTGGCCTTTATTCATAATGAACTAGGAAATATGTTATTTCAGAAGGCATTTCCAATTTCACTCGAAATACTAAGCAGAGGAAATCTTTGCATCAGCATTGCTTACACATGAGACATCAGTGTGTCAGCCATGTTTAATTCACTTGATAAAAACAGTTCTAATTTCTGTTCTTCAATTTCTCTCATCATTTTATAGATATCTATCCCAATGTTTTCACTCTTCACTTTACATAAGAATAGCCTTTGCTGTTTGAGTTTTTGCAGCACAGATATTGATCCCTTCACAACCTGTCCATTCATTGTTTTTGTGTGTGCCTTCTGCACAGTTTAAATTGATTGACGTTTCTTTGCAGGCCTCAGATGGGGTTGTTTTCAAAATGGATTGAATGAGCGTGAGACTAGCCTAGCAATTTCTCAGGCCTGCCCATTCCTGCCAGCATGAGGTCTGACCCAATGTTGGCAACATCTAATCAGTCAATTTGCATCTTTTTGTCAAGTTCAGAGGATCTATTTTTAATCTCATTTTAGAGGGGGTATTTAGTGTAAAGGAGGAGGGCTGCATGGAGCCAACCATTATGGTAGAGTATTCCCCGAATCCTCATTTGCTCAAGGCTGGCTGCCTACATGCGTTACTGAAGCAATTGTCCTCATGGCTCTGAACAGAGTTGAGGTGCACAGCCAGGAATGTTAATGCTGATATCTATCCAGTGCCTCATCTGATTGAAGAGTGGAATGTATATGGAAGTCATGTGAGAACTGTGGCCTACTTCCTTTTGGTCTGAAGTGCTGATTCCATATCCCACTCCCATGGCCCCCACCCACTAAAGATTGTTGATCAGTCAAAAATGCCTTATGGTCTATGATTCCACATGATTGTGCATCATTCAGGAGAGAAAGGGAGTAAAAAGACAAATTCTGAAAAATTGTCCTTGTACTATGTTAAATTGGTTGAAAAAACATTCAATTATAAACAGTTGATTGTAAGATTATTAAAGTATGTTAATAACTTAATAATAGGTTATGTGAATCTGATTTCTTTATAGGCAACAGATAATCACACATAACACGAACATGCAAAGTCATTTTCCTGCACAGACAAGCTAAACTGCAAAAAGAAGCTGACTACATTAAAGATAGTTTTATTTCTTTGGAAGATTCCATGCCCTCCAGTGATAGTCATAGAGTTGTGCAACATTTGGAAACAGTCCTTTCAGTCCAACTTGTCCATGCTGACCAGATAGCCTAAATTAATCCAGTCCCATTTCCAGTATTTAGCCCATATTCCTCTATATCCTTCCTATTCATGCACCCGTCCAGATGCCTTTTAAATGTTGTAATTGTACTCCACCACTTCCTCTGGCAGCTCATTCCATGCACATGCCACCCTCGGCGTGAAAAAGTTGCCCCTTAAGTCCCTTTCAAATCCCTCCCTCTCACCTTAAATGTATGCCTTCTCGTTGTGAACTCACCTACCAGGGAAAACAGACCTTGGTTATTCACCTTATCCATGCATCTCATGATATTATAAGGTCACTACACAACCTCCAACATGCCAGGGAAAATAACCCTATCCTATTCAGCCTCTCCCTATGACACAAGCCCCGCAATCTATGGGTGGTACGGTGGCTCAGTCGTTAGCACTGCTGCCTCACAGCGCCAGAGAGTCGGGTTCGAGTCCAGCCTGGGGCGACTGAGTGGAGTTTGCACAATCTCACCGTGTCTGCATGGGTTTCCTCTGGGTGCTCCGGTTTCCTCCCACAGTCCAGTGATGTGCAGGTCAGGTGAATTGACCATGCTAAATTGCCCATAGTGTTCAGGGATGTGTAGGTTAGATGCATTAGTCTCGGGTAAATGTAGAATAATAGGGTCGAGGAATGGGTCTGGGTGGACTTGTTGGACCGAAAGGCTTGTTTCCACACTGTCGGGATTCTGATTCTGAACCCTGGCAACATCCTTGTAAATCTTTTGTGAGCCCTTTCAATTATAACAACATCTTAACCAATGACCTAACTATGTCCTGGATAGTTGCAGCATGACCTGCAATACTCAATGCATTCAACAATTCAGTCAAACATATCAAACGCCTTCTTCACCACACTGTCTACCTGTGACTCCAGCTTTGAGGAATTATTCCCTTGTTGTGGAGACAGTAAGGAATACAAATGCTAAAAGCAAAAGTCAATAGATGTGAAGCTGGAAAAACTGGAAAAGTTCCGGGCTGATCCATCTTTCCTGCTCCTCTGATACTATCTGACCTGCTGTGCTTTTCCAATTTCATGCCTATTGACTCTATGCACCAGCTCCCCAAGGCTCAAAACATTCTCATGTATAAAAGATTAGTTGTACAGTGAGATAAAACAAAAGAAAAAGATTAGAAAGGAAGAGATAAAAAGATATATAGAAAAAAAATGAAACAAAAGACAAAAGAAGACAGACATCAATTGTTTCTGTTGGGGTTAACTGAAGTTTTGTTTTGTTTTATTTCTATGTATGTGTGCTCTAGTTCCTGGTTTCCTTTATGTTTTCCCATCTGTTTCTGTCTTTCTCATGGAGGTTGCCCACAAGCAAACATCTCAACAAAGGATGATCTTGGCTCTCAAGCATGATCGAAAGCTAATATCTCTCCTATGTGAGTTCCGGAAGTATCTGAAAACTCTTCTTTCACTAATTTAACCGAGACCTAGCATTTGGCAGACACCAGAAGTCAATGTTACATATTATTAATAAGACAGCTGTGCCCAGAGATATCAGGGAAGCTGGAAAACCTGTTTTGGATACAATATCAGTTCTCTCGACTAAGTCAAGGTCACTGAACGAAATGTCTTGGGGTTAAGCAATGGAAGCTAAAGCAGATGAGCCAAATATCAAATTGTGGATTTGCCCAAGTGCAGGGAATATGGAACAAAAGCTTCAAGTTGGAACAAAGTTTTCAGGCACAGATTTTGGTCAAGGGTGTACCAACCAATGAGACTTAAGGTCACATGACTATGATAGAAGATGGGGCATTAGCATTGGTTTCAATTAATAGGCCAATTAGATCCTCTGTTAAAGATGGATGGACTCAGTTATTTTTTCATAATAGTAGTGGATCTCTCTGTGTTCAAGAAAGAACTTGCTTTTACATCGAACTTCTCCCATCCCAAAGTTTTTTGAGGTGTAGTCACTGTCGTTTTGTTGATTAATGCACAACAAGGGTCCGAGGAATTAAGTCAGTGACAATTTAATTTTCCTGATTGGTTAGCATAAAATATTACCAGTACAACTTCCCTCATCTTTCTTGCATATGGATCTGAAAAGGTTAATATTGATAAGTACCATCATTACCATAATTATCAGCCTCTATGAAGTTGTCATAGGGATTTGTCAATTCTGATGAAGGGTTACTGGACTTGAAACACTAACTCTTGTTTTTCTTTGTACAGACGCTGCCAAACCTGCTCACTTTCTCCAGCATCTTCTGTCTCAGTGATTTTTTTCCTCTCTTTCCCCATGCTTGACCAAGTAACCTTATAATTTCTTATACTTAAAGAAGATGTTGGCAGTTACATACATTTTGAGCAGGAGATCATACAGCATTACAAGCTAGCATGCCCATACAACAATCTTCTGTATGTAACAACATAGAATCTTCCACATCCACCTGAGCAGTACACATAGGACCTTGATTCACTGTCTTATATTTTAAAAAAAGTATCTCCAACAAAGTAGCACTTCCTCAGTACTGGACTGAATGATTAACATATTGATGATGTACTTTAAAACTGCTATTACTGAGCCTGGTCTGATGATTCACTACTTTATGAATAACTGATAGGTTTACTATGCAACAATGTTTGATACATTATTCTTCAATAAAATAGATTTGTGTTGAAGGCAACACAATCTTTAAGACCCGCAAAGTAAATAAGTACAGTCCATGAGTTATTGTAGAGTTTAGTTGCTATTTGGTGAAGCAAGTTTAATCATAGAGATGTACAGCATGGAAACAGATTCTTCGGCCTCACTCATCCATGCTGACCAGATATTCTACATTAACCTAGTCCCATTTGGCAGCATTTGGCCCATCTCCCTCTAAACCCCTTCTATTCATATACTATCCAGATGACCTTTAAGTGTTTAAATTAAACCAGCCTCCACCACCACCACTGGCAACTCATTCCAGACATGCCCCTTAGGTCCCTTTTAAATCTTTCCCCCTCGACTTAAGGCTACGCCCTCTAGCTTTGGATTCCACAACCCTGGGGAAAAGCCCTTGGCTATTCACCCTATCCTTGCCCTCATGATTTTATAAACTTCGATAAGGTCACTCCTCATCCTCTGACACTCCAGGGAAAATAGCCCCAGCCTATTCAGCCTCTCCCTACACCTCAAACACTCTGATCCTGGCATCATCCTTGTAAATCTTTTATGAACTCTTTGAAGTTTCACAACATCTTTCCTTTAGCAGGGAGATCAGAATTGAATGCATTATTCCATAAGTACCCTAACCAAAGTCCTGTGCAGCTGCAACATGACCTCCCAACTCTTATACTCAACTCACTGACTAATAAAGGCATGTGTACCAAATGCCGCCTTCCCTACCCTGTCAACTGCTTTCAAGGAAATATGAATCTGCACCCCAAGATCTCTTTGTTTAGCAGCACTCCCTGGAACCTCACCACAAGGAGTTTAAGTCCTGCGCTGACTTGCCCTGCCAAAATGAAGCACCTCGCATTTATCTGAATCAAACTTCATCTGCCACCTTTCGGCTCATTTGCCATCTGATCAAGGTCTCGTAATATTCTTAGTAACCTTTTTCGATGTCCACTACACCACCAATTTTAGTGTAATCTGCAAATTTAACAACCATACCTCCTATATTCACATCCAGATCATTTATATGTAGCAAATATTAGCAGAAACTGTATTCCATTCTTTCTCATATGTACTTTTTATGCTTCAATATCTGATGTGTGACTCCTGAGGAGAATTGTCAACCCTCCAGGATTGCCCTGGACTCTCCAGGGTAATTCATCTTTGAGATTTTACCACCAACCATTGCCAGGGAACCACCAGAGTGGTGTCAATAATGTTGTTTCTCATTGATCACCCGGCTTATTAAGTGTAAGATTGTCACGGCAAATAACGGCCATCAGACAGGCAACCATAATCAAATCGAGTTATGAATCTACTTAAGTTGCAATCGCTGTGGATGAGAACTGCACTAAAATTATTATTGTGCGAGGCAACCAATGAGACAGTTAGAGACAGAAGGTCATGTGGTAACATGTCCAGGAATTTGTGTGACTAGAGTTGGCAACTCTACTGGATTAGTGGTGCTGGAAGAGCACAGCAGTTCAGGCAGCATCCAATGAGCAGCGAAATGAACGTTTCGGGCAAAAGCCCTTCACCAGGAACAAAGGCAGCGAGCCTGAAGCATGGAGAGACAAGCCAGAGGAGCAACTCTACTGTCAAGTCCTGTCCTGAATTGCATTGTTCTGAATTGATAACACACTGTAATTACCTTTTGATTGTGTTTGCCTCTTCCTATCATGCTGAAGAGCCAGTGGAGGTAGCCTGAATGTAGAAGATGTGTTCACACAGAGAACCCATAATGTGGCGTTTACCTAGTTTTACCTCCAATAATCCATTGATGCCATTTATGATGTCACAGCTACTGGAACTTCTTGATGTCACATGAATAAGGAAGGATTCTCCCCGAATCATCAGGTTGAATCTGAAAGTGAGTTCTATCAGGGTTTTCAGTGGGGCCTCGTGGGGTTTCTTGATATCTCACCAAATACATCATGAGGCGAGGCTCATTAACTAATTCCCTCGCCCCCTACATGTCCCTCACATCCAATTCTTACCACACACTATGCCCAGAACAACTGGATATCCTGGAATTCGACAGAATCCCTTGTGCTCGTGCCATCTATGCTGTGTACCCAGATAAGCATTGGCAATGCAGTGTTGCCCTTCACAGCAATGTCATGGCACAGTAGCCAGGAAGCCATTGTGCCCAAGACACATGGATGACACTCTCTCACACATACAACCCCATTCCCTACACTAGTTACTGTTTAACCAGCAGGCCACACACTTGTCTGTAACTACATCCCATTCCTTCTCTAAACCTCTGCTTCACTGCTGTTAGTGGTCACACAGATAGGAAGTTGAATCGTGCTGTTAATAAGGCATTTAACAAGCTACATTAATCAATTAGCAATATTGTCAACACATGCCTCCATTTGTCTCTAATATTGTCTCCATACCATGCCACGGCCTTTCTATGCTCACTCACCCAATGTACAGCACCTAGAGAATGAATAAACCTAATGGTAATGACAGTTAGAGTATCAGCAACATAGGATTTAAACACTTCACACCTCTTTATCTTGTGCAAGTAAATATTGAGACACTGACAAAGGTGATCACAGCAAATGACAGTACAACCACATAAAGATGTCAAACAAAGTCAACACTTCTGTCCAGCTGCCAAAACCAACATCCACTCAGACAACCTGTTAGGAATTTGGGCTCTCGGTCAAATGTGCAAATTGAGGCTTCAACACCAATTAATTCATAAATTTGGAATAAAATGCAGATATATTAATAATTATTACAAAACTGTAAATCTGGAACATAAAGCTAGCTATACGGATCATTGCAAAAACCCATCTAGCTCACTGATGTCTTTAAGGGAGGAAATCTGCTGTCACTACCCAGTCTGGTCTACATCTAATGTTGCTGACTTTAACTGCCTTCTGAAATGGCTAAACCAGCCATTCAGTTGCATCTACAGAAAAGAAGCAGAAGAAGTGTACCACCACTAGACTGCAACACTTTAAGAAATAGCTCTCTACCATTTTCTGAAGAGTATTGATAGATGGGAAATAAATCGTGCCAGTATCACTCATATCTCAAGAAGGCACAAGTAAAGGCCAGGAAGGTCCTAAATGCATTGTTTTCAGTGCTGTATTAGATGCTTCAATCAGAATGGCAGCAGATTACTACATTAGATGCAGTAATGCAATCAATCAAGTGACATCTCCTGGAAATTGCTCACGTAGGCAATGTATATGCACAAGGTACAACACAGCTGTAAAACTGCTGCTAATAAATAACCAATAGATATGTTTACATCTAAAATCTGTTCACCCAGGCAAAGGCACCCAGAAGGCCATAGGTGAGCTCAGTGAGACAAGGGGAAGAGGTGGCAGCTTAGTGGAGAAAACAAGAAAGTAAAGAAGAAATCCACATCCAATTTCTGGTGAAAAATGATTTCCCTTAGTCGCTGTATGTCTATAATGTTGTAAAGACAACAAGAGGATGCCCTCTGGCATATGTGTAAGTGAAGTTGTAAACATAAACACAGTTGGAAGAATTCCTTTGATCGATGCTCCCAGCAAAACTGTACATTTTATTCATGTGTTTTCAATTTCAGAGTGGGAAAATCTCTAAATACTAAAAAAAACTCAGGCACATTGTCCTGATTACTAAAAAACGAAGTTTTTTTTCATATGAAGAGCAACAGAAGTAACATGCAAATAAGAAAACAAATGCAGACACCTAATGACCTTGTGCACCCCGGGATTCCTTTTGAGAGAGCCTAGTTTGAAGATCTATTATTAATGATGTCACAAACTTTATGATAAGAGGAAATATTTCCCTTGCGATCATAACTGAATAATCTTTTCTAAGTCATCCTGAGCTCCTGAAAGACTTACTGAATTATTGGATTAGGAAACTGATATCCCAATGGAAAATATTTATTTACAAAGCAAAGGAACTAGAATTAAACTGATAAGTTTAACCAGGGACAAGTGCCTCTTCTGATTTTTATCTTGGGAAGCAGCAAATTGAATTGTGGCCACTTATAAATTAAGACTCTGACTGAAAGAAAGTTTTAGTGAATTTTGGTTAGAATTTAATAAAATAGGGCTCCAGTTGGTTTGACCGATAGATGCATAGACTTAGCAGTGTTTCCAGTGCAGAAAGAGACCATTTGGCCCATTGAGTCCGTGCTGCTCAACCAAGTGATGACAACATTCTCTTTTACCAGTTCTTAGTCCATTGTCCTGGTGGCTATGGCAATAAAAGTGAATATCTAAATGCTATTTAAATGTACAAGGGTTTTTGACTTAACAACCCTTTCAACCATGAGTTCGTAGAAAACATAGAAAATGGGAGCAGGAGTAGTCCCCATGAGCCTATGGGATCATTGTTCATCTAACTTAGTCCGCTGTTCCTGCTTTCTCCCTGTACCCTTTGATCCCTTTAGCCTTAAGAACTGGCCTAATGCCTTCTTGAAAACAGTCAACTGCTTTCTGTGGCAGAAAATTCTTTGTGTGAAAAAAAACTCCTCTTCTCAGCCCAATATCATTAGACTGTGACTCTGGTTCTGAACTCTCTGATCTTTGGGGACATCCTTCCTGTACTTTATCTGTCTATTCCTGTTGGTATTTTATAGGTTTCCATGGGATCACATTTAATTCTTCTAAACTTCTGTGAATGTCGTCATAACTAATCTAGTCTGTCATCATCAATCAATCCTGCCGTTCAGGAAACACTTTGGCAAACCTTTGTTGCACTCCCTCCATAGCCAGAAAATTCTTCCCCAGATAAGAAGACTAATCTTCCATGCAATATTTCAGATGTGGTCTCACCAAGACTCTGTACAATTGCAGCAAAATATCCTTGCTCCTGTATTCAAATCTTCTCACTATCAAGGTAATTATGCCATTTTCCTTCTTCACTGTCTGCTGCATCTGCATGCTTACTTTCAGTGTATGGTTTTCAAGGACACCCAGCTCTTGTCATACTTCCTCCATTCCCAAATTATTGCCAGATAATAATCTGGCTTTCTGTTTTTGCCATCAACGTCACATTTATCCACATTATACTTCAGTTGCCATGCATCTATCCACTCACTCAAATCGGCCAATTCACACTGAAGCAACATGCAGGAAATCAGGGATACTTCCAGTGTCAATGGTGACCACATTATATTAAATCCCTACAGTGTGGAAGCAGGCCCTTTGGCCCAACAAGTCCACACGAATCATCCGAAGAGTATCCCACCCAAACCCATTAGTCTACACTTACCCCTGACTAATGCATCTACCCGACACATCCCTGAATACTATGGGAAATTTAGCATGGCCTATTCACCCAACCTGCACATCTTTGAACTGTGGGAGGAAACCGGACCACCTGGAGAAAACCCTCGAAGGCATGGGGAGAATGTGCAAACTCCACACAGACAGTCGCCCGAGGCTGGAATCGAACCAGGTCCCTGTGAGGTAGAAGTGTGAAACATTGAGCCACCGTGTCACCCCAGGAGGTTTGTTCAATTGCAGCTCCTGATTGACCACATGGAGTGGCTGCAGCTGTGGATGGCCTCACTTTGGAGCATCCATGATGCTGAGGATCTGAATAACATTTTGATGTGAGCTGCCCACACGACAACCAAGAACCACACAGGCAGGAAAGCATTAGGTGTCCACCAGGAAGACGAGCAAGACTAGTGCAGGAGTTCCCTTGGCTACACCTTCTCAAACAGTTATACCATGCTAGATACTATTGGGAGGGATAGCCTCTTGGGAAAGCAGCAACTGCCATGTTTGTGGCACCAAAGATAACTCTGCTGCACAGCAGGGGAGGACTAAGGCTGGGAGAGCTTTATTGATAGGGTACTCAAGTGTAAGGTAAACAAGAGGTTCTGTGACAGCAAACTCTTGAATGCCATGTTGCCTCCTTGGTGTCAGGATCAGGGATGTCTCAGAGCAGCTGCACAGCATTCTGAAAGATGAAAGTGAACAACCATCAGCCATGGTATATACAGGTACCAACAACAGGGATTAAAAAAAAGGCAATGTGGACCTGCAACAGGAATTTAGAGAGGTAGACAGATTAAAGAGGTAAACTACGAAGGCTGTAATCTCTGGATTATTTCCAGTGCCATGTGCTCCTGCATACAGGAAGACAAAGATCGGTCAGATGAGCACCTGGCTAAAGGGATGGTGTAGGAGCAAAGCCTTTAAAGTTTTGGATCTTTGGGACAACTTCTGGGTTAGTTGGGATCTGTACAAGCTGGATGGGTTGCATTTGAACCGGAATGGACTCGATGCCCTTGCTGGGAGGTTTGCTTATCCTGTTGGGGAAGTTTTAAACTAATTAGGCAGCAAGGTGGGGCACACAACGGATGCAAATTTAGGAGCAAGATCCAATCAGACATAAGGAATTCTAGGACAGTCCAGTAGGTGGAGAAGACATGGGCAGAATAAGGCACGGAGGAGGTTTGGAAAACTAAATTCTATCTATTTTAATTTAAGGAGCTTGACTGGTAAGGCAGATGATCTTAATTCCACATGCTGATCGATGCTGTATGATATTGTTGCAATCACTGACACACAGTTGAAGGAAGGACAAGGCTGGCAGCATAACATTCCAGGTTATAGACATTTCAAGCATGATGGCAGGAATGGAAGAGAGCTGAGGGCATTGCATTAAGGAAATGATCACTGGGGCATTAAGGGGGGCATTAAGGAAATGATCACTGCACAATATCTGCCATAAATGCTGTTGGATGCGAATCTTATCAGATCGAGTGGATCGGTTGGAGAGACAGATAGAAGCGATGAGGAATTTGCAACAGCAACAGTATGTGATGGATGGCAGTTATAGGAAGGGGGGTAAGTCTCAGATACAGTCACATAGATGGGTTAACTCCAGGAAAGGTAAGAGAGGTAGGCAGCTAGTGCAGGAGTCTTTTGTGGATACACCCATTTCAAATAGGTATGCTGTTTTGGAAAATGTAGGGGGTGATGGATTCTCAGGAGAACGTAGCACGAACAGCCAAGTTTCTGGTATTGAGACTGGCTCTAATGCAACGAGGGGTATGTCAGCTTCCGAAAGATCAATTGTGTTAGGGGATTCTGTAGTCAGAGGGACAGACAGACGTGTCTGTGGCCAGCAGAGAAAAAGCAGAATGGTGTGTTGTTTCCCTGGTGCCAGGATCAAGGATGTCTCAGAGAGGGTGCAGAATGTACTCACGGGGGAGAGGGGCCAGCAGGAGGTCATTGTCCACATTGGAACCAATGATATTGGAAGGGAAGAGATTGAGATTCTGAAGGGAGATTACAGAGAGTTAGGCAGAAATTTAAAAAGGAGGTCCTCAACGGTAGTAATATCTGGATTACTCCCAGTGCTACGAGCTAGTGAGGGCAGGAATAGGAGGATAGAGCAGATGAATGCATGGCTGAGGAGCTGGTGTATGGGAGAAGGATTCACATTTTTGGATCATTGGAATCTCTTTTGGGGTAGAAGTGACCTGTACAAGAAGGACGGATTGCACCTAAATTGGAAGGGGACTAATATACTGGCAGGGAAATTTGCTAGAACTGCTTGGGAGGATTTAAACGAGTAAGGTGGGGGGAGGGGGGGGGTGGGGGGGGAGGGGTGGGACCCAGGGAGATAGTGAGGAAAGAGATCAATCTGAGAACAGAAGGAGTCAAACAGTCAGGACAGGCAGGGACAAGGTAGGACTAATAAATTAAACTGCGTTTATTTCAATGCAAGGGGCCTAACAGGGAAGGCAGATGAACTCAGGGCATGGTTAGGAACATGGGACTGGGATATCATAGCAATTACGGAAACATGGCTCAGGGATGGGCAGGACTGGCAGCTTAATGTTCCAGGATACAAATGCTACAGGAAGGATAGAAAGGGAGGCAAGGGAGGAGGGGGAGTGGCATTTTTGATAAAGGATAACATTACAGCTGTGCTGAGTGAGGATATTCCTGGAAATACATCGAGGGAAGTTATTTGGGTGGAAGTGAGAAATAATAAAGGAATGATCACCTTATTGGGATTGTATTATAGACCCCCCAATAGTCAGAGGGAAATTGAGAAACAAACTTGTAAGGAGATCTCAGTTATCTGTAAGAATAATAGGGTAGTTATGGTCGGGGATTTTAACTTTCCAAACATCGACTGGGACTGCCATAGTGTTAAAGGTTTAGATGGAGAGGAATTTCTTAAGTGTGTACAAGACAATTTTCTGATTCAGTATGTGGATGTACCAACTAGAGAAGGTGCAAAACTTGACCTACTCTGGGAAATAAGGCAGGGCAGGTGACTGAGGTGTCAGTGGGGAAGCACTTTAGGGCTGGCAACCATAATTCTATTCGTTTTAAAATAATGATGGAAAAGGATAGACCAGATCTAAAAGATGAAGTTCTAAACTGGAGAAAGGCCAATTTTGGCGGTATTGGGCAAGAACTTTCAAAAGCTGATTGGAGGCAGATGTTTGCAGGTAAAGGGAAGGCTGGAAAATGGGAAGTCTTCAGAAATGAGATAGCAAGAATCCAGAGAAAGTATATTCCTGTCAGGGTGAAAGGGAATGCTAGTAGGTATAGGGAATGCTAGATGACTAAAGAAATTGAGGATTTGGTTAAGAAAAAGAAGGAAGCATATATATGGACAGACAGGATAGATCGAGTGAATCCTTTGAAGAGTATAAAGAAAGTTGGAGTATATTTAAGAGGGAAATCAGGAGGGCAAAACGGGGACATGAGATAGCTTTGGCAAATAGAATTAAGGAGAATCCAAAGGGGTTTTACAAATACATTAAGGACAAAAGGGTAACTAGGGAGAGAATAGGGCCCATCAAAGATCAGCAAGGCGGCCTTTGTGTGGAGCCACAGAAAATGGGGGAGATACTAAATGAATATTTTGCTCAGTATTTACTGTGGAAAAGGATATTGAAGAAATAGACTGTAGGGAAATAGATGGTGACATCTTGCAAAATGTCCAGATTACAGAGGAGGAAGTACTAGATGTCTTGAAACGGTTAAAGGTGAATAAATCCCCAGGAACTGACCAGGTGTACCCGAGAACTCTGTGGGAAGCTAGAGAAGTGATTGCTGGGCCTCTCGCTGAGATATTTGTATCGTCGATAGTCACAGGTGAGGTGCCGGAAGACTGGAGGTTGGCAAATGTGGCACCACTGTTTAAGAAGGGTGGTAAGGACAAGCCAGGGAGAACTATAGACGGGTGAGCCTGACCTTGGTGGTGGGCAAGTTGTTGGAGGGAATCCTGAGGGACAGGATGTACATGTATTTGGTAAGGCAAGGACTGATTAGGGATAGTCAACATGGCTTTGTACGTGGGAAATCATGTTTTTTGAAGAAGTAACAAAGAAGATTGATGAGGGCAGAGCAGTAGATGTGATCTATATGTTCTTCAGTAAGACGTTCAACAAGGTTCCCCATGGGAGACTGATTAGCAAGGTTAGATCTCATGGAATACAGGGAGAACTAGCCATTTGGATACAGAACTGGCTCAAAGGTAGAAGACAGAGGGTGGTGGTGGAGGGTTGTTTTTCAGACTGGAGGCCTGTGACCAGTGGAGTGCCACAAGGATCGGTGCTAGGCCCTCTACTTTTTGACATTTACATAAATGATTTGGACGTGAGCATAAGAGGTACAGTTAGTAAGTTTGCAGATGATACCAAAGTTGGAGGTGTTGTGGACAGCGAAGATTACAACAGGATCTGGACCAGATGGGCCAATGGGCTGAGAACTGGCAGATGGAGTTTAATTCAGATAAATGCGAGGTGCTGCATTTTGGTAAAGCAAATCTTACCAGTACTTATACACTTAATGGTAAGGTTCTAGGGAGGTTGCTGAACAAAGAGACCTTGGAGGGCAGGTTCATAGCTCCTTGAAAGTGGAGTCGCAAGTAGATAGGATAGTGAAGATGGCGTTTGGTATGCTTTCCTTTATTGGTCAGAGTATTGAATACGGGAGTTGGGAGGTCATGTTGCGGCTGTACAGGACATTGGTTAGGCCGTGTTGGAATATTGCGTGCAATTCTGGTCTCCTTCCTGTCAGAAAGATGTTGTGAAACTTGAAAGGATTCAGAAAAGATTTACAAGGATGTTGCCAGGGTTGGAGGATCTGAGCTACAGGCAGAGGTTGAACAGGATGGGGCTGTTTTCCCTGTAACGTTGGAGGCTGAAGGGTGACCTTATAGAGTTTTACAAAATTATGAGGGGCATGGATAAGATAAATAGACAAAGTTTTTTCCCTGGGGTTGGGGAATCCAGAACTAGAGGGCATAGTTTTAGGGTGAGAGGGGAAAGATATAAAAGAGACCTAAGGGGCAACTTTTTCACGCAGAGGGTGGTATGTACATGGAATGACCTGTTATAGGACGTGGTGGAGGCTGGTACAATTGCAACATTTAAGAGGCATTTGGATGGGTATATGAATAAGAAGGGTTTGGAGGGATATGGCCAGATGCTGGCAGTCAGGACTCGATTGGATTGGGATATCTGGTCAGAATGGATGGGTTGGACTGAAGGGTGTGTTTCCATGCTGGACATCTCTATGACTCTATGACTCTAATTGAGGAAGGATGACCTCAAATGAGGCCATCTGGGCAGAGGTTAGAAATAAAAAAGGGGCAAATACTTTTCTGGGATTCTATCACAGGCCTCCCAACCATCAGAGGGAGATGGAGGTGCAGATATGTCGGCAAATCACAGAGTGAAAGAAACAGGGCTACAGTTGTCGGGGATTTCAACTTTGCTAACGTTAACTGGGATCACCTTAGTGTGAAAGGATCAGACGGGATGGAATTTTAGAGTGCATCCAGGAGACGTTTTTGTGCCAGTGTGTAGATAGTCCTACTGGAGTGAGGCAATGCGAGACCTATTGGAAGAGAATGAAGCCAGTCAAGTGGTGAAGTTTCAACAGGTGAGCATTTTGTGGATGGTGACCTCAACTCTAAGCTTCAAAGTCGTGATGGAAAGGGATAAGGATAGTGCAGAGTAAGTGTCTAAACTGGAGGAAGGCTGATGTTAAATTCATTAGACAGGATCTAACATTCAAAGACTGGGAGCAGCCACTTGCAGCTAAGTCTACATCCGTTAAGTGGGAGTCTCATAAAATTAGTATCGTGAGTAGTTAGGGTCAACATGTTCCTCCAAGAGTGAGGGCAAGGAAAGCAAGTCCAGAGAACCCAGGATCTCAAAAGGTTTGATAAAGGAAATCAAGGAAGCGTTTGTCAGGTGCAATTAAAAAGAGGGGAGACCCTTCAGGAGTGTAGAGAGGGTAAAAGAAATCAGGAGGACAAAGAGGGACCACGAAATATCTTTGGGAGGTAGGATCAAGGAAAATCCCAAGGCTTTTTATAAGTAAATGTAATAAGATTATCAGGGAAAGAGTGGGGCCTATTAGACACCAAAAGCGCAGTTTGTGTGTGGAGCCAGAGGATGAGGATTTCTCATCCATATTCACAAAAGAGAAAGGATTGCAGCCAGGATTTCAGCTGGGATGGTGAAGTTGTAGAACATGCTAAGATTAATAACAAGGCGATATTATGTGTTTAAGCAGACATTGAGGTGCATAGATCCCTAGGGCCTGATGAGATGTATCTCAGGCTGTTATGGGAAGCAAGGGAGGAGATTGCTGACAGAAATATTAAATACTTCACTGGCCACATGTGAAATGCCAGTCGACTGAAGGTTAGCGAAAGTGGTTCCTTTGTTCAAGAAAGGCAGCAGGGACAGGCCAAGTAATTAAAGATCGGTTAGATGGATGTCAGTGGTAGGGAAATTATTTTAAAAATTCTGAAGGACAGAATTAATCAATACTTGGAAAGACAGGGATAGTCACCATGGATTTGTTGGAGGGAGATCCTATGTGGCTAATTTAATTGAAATTTTTGAAAAGGTGTCTAAATGTATTGATGAGGGTAGTGTAATATGGTTTACAATGACTTCAGTAAGGTTTTGACAAGGTCCTATATGGAAGGCTGGTCCAAAAGCTAAGAGCCCATGTGATCCAAAGAAATTGGCAAGCTGAATCCAAAATTAGCTTACAAACAGAAGACAAAAGGTGATGGTGAAAGGATGCTTTTGTGACTAGCAGTGTGTCATAGGGATCAATACTGGGACTGTTGCTATTTGTTATGTGCATTATGAATGTGAATGTGGAAGGTACATTGTATACAGATAACATAAAAACAGTGGTTTTGTTGATAGTTAGGAGTATGGTCTCAGGCTACAGTCTGACTTTGATCCGCTGGTAAATTGGGAAGAGCAACTTCCTTGCTCCTATACGCTCCCGGTTAATGAAGACAAGCATCCTGTATACCTTCTATACCACCCTGTTTACCTGTGCTGACATGTTCAGAAGTCAACAAACTTATACACCAAGATCCCTTTACTCCTCAGTGCTCCCTAGAGACCTGCCATTCATTGTGTATATCATTCCCTTATGAGATCTCTAAAATGCATCACCTCACACTTATCAGCATTAAACTCCATTTGCCATTTGCCTCGGTGAAGTTCTGCAGAAAGATTTCATGTATCTACTGCTCAAAAGTGTCAGGAAGTAGAGAGACTGAATGCTTATGGATGTATTGCCAATCAAGAGGGCTGCTTTCTCCTGGATGGTGTCAACCTTCTTGAGTGTTCTTGGAGCTACATCCATCCATCACACTCCTGAACTATGCCCTGGAGACGGTGGACAGGTTTTGGGAAGTCAGGAAGTGAGTTATTCATTCCAGATTTCTCAACCTCTGACCTGTTCTTGCAGCCATATATGGCTCGTCCAATTCAATTCCTAGTCAATGGTAACCCCCAGGATGTTGATAGTGCGGGATTCGGTGATGGTAATTGAATAACAAGGGGCAGTAAATGTCACTGAATAGTATGCAAGTGGGCACAACTTATTAGGTCTGGAAGAATATCATTCTGTGGTGTCTTTTTGCATTGACCAGCAGTCCAGCCTCACATGAAAATTGAAGATTATTTCCAGGTTCCTCTTTTCAGTTCTCTAAAGGTTTCATTTTCATCTGTGTGCTATTCCTGTCTGTGTCACCTTTGATATCGTCACTCAGCTGCTATTTTAAATGGATTGACAACTACATTGAAATAGAGCTGACTGGAACATAGTGTGAGCACATTTACCATGTGAGCTAAAAATGGACCACATGAAACTCAAATGAGGTGATGACATACGCCAGTTCAGAACAGGTGCAGATCTTGCCAGAATGATAGCATGTAATAACACTCAGCTCTCATGGTGAAGATTGATTAGATTAGATTACTTACAGTGTGGAAACAGGCCCTTCGGCCCAACAAGTCCACACCGACGCGTAACCCACCCATTCCCCTACATTTACCCCTTTACCTAACACTACGGGCAATTTAGCATGGCCAATTCACCTGACCTGCACATCTTTGGACTGTGGGAGGAAACCGGAGCACCCGGAGGAAACCCACGCAGACACGGGGAGAATGTGCAAACTCCACACAGTCAGTCGCCTGAGGCTGGGATTGAACCCGGGTCTCTGGCGCTGTGAGGCAGCAGTGCTAACCACTGTGCCACCGTGCCGCAACCTGAGAAGTTGTTTGCATAAACATTTACAATAAAAGCTTAGACAATGCATGGTAAAACACCGTTAGTGGTGAATTTTCAAGGGGATGTGACAATTGAAGGGAAAGCATCATAATCAAAGTACATCAATCCTGAAAGCATATCAGTAAACTCAAAAGACATCCCAATCCATTGACAGCTTTGAAATGGCAGAAGGGACAAGAGACTATGCAGCTGCCAACCAAAATAAAGAGAAATGATTTCTAAAAGTTCAATCAGCAAAACTGGAGTATGTGTAGCGTAAAAGATTAACACTTAAATATGTAACTGGTCAACTTGCATCAGTGGTGATGCAAGAATTCACATGACAATAGACTCTGGAGACAGATTGACCTCTACACAACTTTATGTTAAGCTTAAGATTGTAAATATTTAGCAGACTATTAAATAAAAAGGTAATCTTATCAACAGCCTAGACTCAGTAGTCACTCTACATCCTTACTTAAAACAACTTGTTCCTTGCCTCACCGCCATAATAAGAAACTGTGTTCATCTTTGTCTGAGGATGTGGGTCTGCAGTGGCTAGCTAGGACTTTTCATAACATTTCTGCTGATTCTACACAGGTCCTCCATAGATTTCAATCATTTCCGAAAGGAACACTCACATCAGTGAGCAAGCAATTGCCAAAAGTATGGAGGGAAATATATCTTTGTAACAATTCTTTGAGCAGAAAGAAATATGATAAAACAAAATTCCAAACCCTAAGCACCTGTCTTACTCTGCCCTTTAAATTATGTTCAGCTTGACCTCTCTTCTCAATAACATAATTAAGCATGATCAAAGGTCACTGGCAGCAATGTTAACAACAATAACTTGCTTGAACAAAGCAGTAGGTATTAGCTATAAAGGAGGTATTGCATTTCGATAAAACAAACAAGGACAGGACTTATACAATTAAAAGTTGGGCCCTGAGTAGTGTTGGTAGAACCCTAGAGAGACATGGAGTTCATGTACATAATTCTTTGAAGTTTGCGTCAATATTGATAGGGTGGTTAAGAAGGTGCTTACCCACTTGCATTCATTGCTCAGACCTCTAACTATAGAGTTGGGACGTTATGTTAAGGTTGTATAAGATATCAGTGAAACCTTTCCTGGAGTATTTTCCAGTACAAACAAGTGCACCACTGACTGACAGTTCCGAAATTGGTTATCAATGTATTTCTTTGCACATTCAATATTAACTCGTAAATGTTGTCTCATTGTAGAATCACATTTAATGTTAAACATGATATTGCAAGTTGTGTAAGTGCAGATTGCTTGTGTGTGATTGTAACTCACAACACCTTGCCCTATTTTAGATGAGATTCTGTGAATGAACAACATTTGCTGGACAATCCTGAGGTTGCAAAGAATTATGCTGACAATCAATTTCAGATTGTTGGTCAGAGTTGCAGTGTGGCATATTGATGTGGGCCAAAGGTTACATTTATCAATACACAGCACCCTATTCATTGCAAACAGAAAAAGCATGCACACGCATTGTGCCTATTTCTATCCAACAAAATAGTTAATAGCCACTTCGTTCATTTCTCAGGGAAATAGTCTTACCAATCAGAGTCAACCTGCCTGGTTTAAAATTTAATCAAAGTCTGGAAGTTAACTGTCATTCATCATTAATTGGTGCATTCTCCGTGTCAACATCTCTAGGGTCCATTTGCCAACTAATCAACATTTTCCTCTCATGCAGTACAAATGATGACCTTCCCCTTGATTTATTGTGAGTTGTCCTGATGAATGCAAGATGAAAAGCTTGAAGGAAGGGTCACTAGGCCCCAAATTTTAATTCAATTTCTCTCCACTGATGCTGACAGACCTGCTGGGGCTTTTCCAGCAAATTCTCATTTGTTTCTGATTCACATCATCCACAGTTCTTTCGGTATTTCTTTGATGAAATGTTTCTTTTTAATCATTGAATTATATACTTTTTTCTTAAGTCATGTGTCTCCTCTTACGAAGGCTCACAAATGGTTTGGCCTCTGCCACTGCTAAATAGACAGGCCCTTAGAGGTGCTGCAGAGAATACACAGATAGTCAATCAGCAGGTTCAAAACCTTTGGCCTCCAGACCTCATGGAGGGAATGGTATCGCTAAAGATTATTCCATGCTAAAACCTTCATCATAGAGCTGTTAAGAGGTGCAGGAAAGACATTATGGGCTAATTAAAGAGTGTAAAGATAATTCACACTTGTCAATTTCCAAGAGTTTGGAGAAGAATGATCAATAGGAGCAGTCTCCCATAAAGATTTGGCTGTGAACCAAACATTTCAGAACTCTAGAACAATGGTTAAGGATTCTGTATACAAGGGAAGGGATAGAAGATAGGAAGGGAACATTTGTTGCGAAACTTGAAAGGGTTCAGAAAAGATTTACAAGGATGTTGCCAGGGTTGGAGGATCTGAGCTACAGGGAGTGGCTGATCAGGCTGGGGCTGTTTTCCCTGGAGCGTCGGAGGCTGAGGGGTGACTTTATAGAGCTTCATAAAATCATGAGGGGCATGGATAGGATAAATAGACAAAGTCTTTTCCCTGGGACGGGGGAATCCAGAACTAGAGGGCATAGGTTTAGGGTGAGAGGGGAAAGATATAAAAGGGACCTAAGGGGCAACATTTTCACTCAGAAGGTGGTATGTGTATGGAATGAACTGCCAGAGGTGGAGGCTGGTACAATTACAACGTTTAAAAGGCATCTGGATGGGTACATGAATAGGAAGGGTTTAGAGGGATATGGGCCAGGTGCTGGCAGGTGGGACTAGATTAGTATGGGATATCTGATCGGTGTGGACGAGTTGAACCGAAGGGTCTGTCTCTGAGCTGTACTATTACTCTATGGCTCTATTTGCCAGTGACAATGTCAGTGGTAATACAAAGCAAGCAGGAATCATTTAGTCACAGAGTCATAGAGATGGCCTCACATGCTGCCAGGTTTGTGGCTTCCTTCAACCGAACTACCCTCTGGGATCCCTGCACACCTCCAATTCTGGCCACATGTGTGTTCTATTTTAACTAGTCCACCATTGGCAGTCGTTCTTTCTCTGAGCTTCTGCCTCACTCTCCTCCCTAAAGACATGACTTTACACCTACATCCGATATTTTAGTTATCTATCCTTTCTCCTTCTGCAAATCTTTAATAAATTTAATTTGATGATGTTATTGTCAAGTGAATTGACCCATTTTATGACATTATGGGTGCTACATAAATACAAGTTTGCCACTCACTGTTGTCTTATAACAAGTTATGTCTAACTGTGTGATATGTGAGTGACAAAATACTTCTCGCCAGGTACTGCTTTAGTCACTTAGTGACTGAAACAGCTAATTCGTCACCCCTTTTAAAAATGTCAACATGGCAAATGTTTTAATGGCCATTCAATGTGTAATGTTTGATTCCTTGTTTGAGCAGCTAGGCAGATAGATGATGGAAATACTTTACTGTTTAATAGGAAACCTAATTGCTTTGGTTTGAGCATGGTCACCATGGCAACTGCAGTACCTACCATGGAGGAGCACTGTATATGAGGCCCATTAGCAGCTTATTAAATTGAAGCTATTTTATTTTACTGTCTGGTAAACAGAAACCTTGGAGAGGTCTCACTGTGTATTAGTCTCATTAGTCAATGTGCTGCCTTGATTTGTTTTAGTTATTGACTACAAACCCCATCTGTTTCCATAATCCAGCTGCTCAAATATTGTTGTAACTCATTGCTTTTTTTTTGGTGCGGAGTGAGGTTCAAACCTTAGCCGAGGAGTGATAAATTTCCTTTCCTGTTCATTTTCCCCGTTTCCCTTTACTACCACCGAAAGTCTTGATCCATTTCTGGGAAATGGTGTTAGCCATGCCTCCATCTTCACTGTCTTTCTTACTCAACCTGAGAGGTTGTTTTCCATCTGCCACGCCTGACATTTTGAATATTCTTGGACTCATTGCTGAAAATATTTACATGGTCTGCTGAGGCAAGGAAAACCTTGACTTTATTTAAGAGACATATCTGATGGTGAATACATCTTACTGTGGCTTCATCATGCCATAAGGCGACACGATAGAGCAAGATCAGGGGACTTGACATCACTTCCTTTGATGATAATTAGTGTCTCATTAGCATATCACATTAGATGTAACTCCTGATAATACAATGGAGAGTGACAACAGGGGAATGCATTTCAAGGGGAGCAACAAGAGGAAAAGGTGCTGTTTGATAGAACAAATACAAAGCAAGAGTAAGTATGTGAAATGGTGGACACAAACACTTTCACATAGACCATTAAAAGAATGTGGAGAAATCAAGGGAGGGATCTAGAGAGAGCATAACAAGGTGATGCAAGATCTCTTACTGTTGGAGGATTGACATGGAAGGGGTTTTGTGGAAAAGTCAATGAATGCTGGGCAAAAGAACATTGGATGTCAAGCTGAAGAAAGGTGCAGAGATAAGGAAGGGCCAAATCAGGAATGAAGCCATGACTAAGAGGAACGAGTTTGAATTCATTGTCTTGAGTGACAGGGACTTGCTGAATGTTGACAAGGACAGGGATTGTGAGTAAGCAGAGTAGTTGGGGATAGGGGAATGGGATTCTAGCTCAGGCTGAGGTTGGAGTTCAAGAGGCTGGAAAGGAAGACAAGCCTCTGATCAATACCAGTCTAATTACTGTATACAAAAACAAACACAGCTCGGGAAACTCATCAGGTCTGGCAGCTTCTGTCGAGAGAGAAGCAGAGTTAATGCTTCAAGTCCAGTGACCCCTCTTTAGAGCTAGTAGCTGCTAGGAAAAGGTTGGTATATATGCTGAAGACAATATTTCAGTCTCAGGCTTTCTACAATGCTGCAGCAATGCTCATTGCAAGCTGAAAGAACACAATCTCATTTTCCACTTGGGGACCAGGAAGCCTTCAGGACTCAAAATCAAGTTTAGTCATTCTGGGGCCTGAGTACCTTCTTTCGTGTCCTTTAGTCCTCACACCCCAAGACTTTTCATTAGATGGGATGCTTTCAGCACAGGCAACCTGTTTCTTGCTCCCTTTCATCTATCCCTTTGTTTCTCTGCCTGTCATTCTCTCTATATGGGCTCCATTGCTACCTATTTGCTCACTCCTCCCCTTCCCTCCCCCCACAATCTGTCTTCACTGTACATACTATCTTCTAGGTACTGCTAGTTCTGAAAAAATATCACTCTGATGACATTAGATTAGATTAGATTCCCTATAGTGTGGAAACAGACCCTTCAGCCCAACAAGTCCACACCGACCCCCCGAAGAGTAACCCACCCAAAGCCATTTCCCTCTGACTAGTGTACCCTACACTATGGGCAATTTAGCATGGCCAATCCAACTAATCTGCACATCTTTGGATTGTGGGAGGAAACCAGAACACCCGGAGGAAACCCATGCAGACATGTGGAAAATGTGCAAACTCCACACAGATAGTCACCCAAGACTGAGAATCGAACCTGAGTCCCTGGCGCTGTGAGACAGCAGTGCTAACTGAGCCACCGTGCTGCCCATAAAACATTGACTCCAATTTCTCTCTGCACATGCTGCCAGACTTGCTGAATTTCTCCAGTAATTTTGGTTCTTGTTTCATATTTCCAGCCTCTGCATTTCTTTGTTTTATTTGACCTAATTATAGTACAAACATTTTCAAGCATGCATCAACAATTTGAAAATCTAAGCTGCCGAACAAGCTATCTGAAACCTTAGTGAGAGTAAGGGTAGGATAGAGGTGGAGCGAATGTCTTACTGAACATTTTGAAGCTTCGCTTTACAATGAACACAATTGCTAAGGATTACATCTGTCTGAGCTGAAAATGTGTTGCTGGAAAAGCGCAGCAGGTCTGGCAGCATCCAAGGAGCAGGAGAATCGACGTTTCGGGCATGAGCTCTTCTTCAGGAATGAGGAAAGTGTGTGGAAGAGAGCTTCTTCACACTTTCCTCATTCCTGAAGAAGGGCTCATGCCCGAAACGTCGATTCTCCTGCACCTTGGATGCTGCCTGACCTGCTGCGCTTTTCCAGCAACACATTTTCAGCTCTGATCTCCAGCATCTGCAGTCCTCACTTTCTCCTCGAAGATTTTTACATCTGTCTGAACCAGGATTGTTTTCTGAGTGAAGCAAAGAATGACGTAGTCTTTTGGTCGGAACACATCTGGGACAAGAAAAACATTTGTCATTTCCAAATTGCTGTTAAGACACACTCCAAACGTGCAGGCAATAAATCAATGGCAGGCCAACCATCCCTAATAAATATCACCTCCAATAAAAAAGTTACGATAAAAGCCATTTCATTTCATTTTTATGATTCGTAACGGGCAAGCTCACAACACGAGTGCTTTGACCAACATTCCTTTCTCGATCAACCCTAACATTTTTCAACCAGGCACAGCATTGTGAGCTGTCAGGTAAAGTGGTGTACTGTTAATATTTAGGTGCTTACTCTCAACTGCTTTAGCCTAACTCTAGGCCGCATTCTCAATGTGGCTTTTCAGCCATCAGTGGAAATAGAATTTGAGTTGTATGCCTGCTAGCAAATCTGCAAAGTCAGTCTTACATCTAGGTTATAAGTTGGAACATCTCACCCTGTGGCTCTTTCCTTCATTCTCATATTAAGGGCTCCAACACATTGGTGCACACTTTTCATTTTTCCATCTGTGACATCCTCATTTTCGTTCAGTACCTACCTCACTGACAGCATAAACGTAGGATTTCCTACGCTTTCTCAATAATTTACTTGTTGTGTTCAATACACCAGTATTGGAAGATTTCCCATGCTGCTTAGCCTCTTGCTGACTTCAGTTGTGATTCTTTCTCTCTGTTAGGCTAGATATGTATTTTTTAATTCATGCAACACCATTGAAAATACATTAATTTAAAAGTATCTCCACTCCCTCATCCCAGACTCTTCCCAAATCTGTACTTTTAGCACCACATTTTTTTGTGGGTCCGACATGCTTTTCATTTAATCCTTAAATTTGCTTTTCAAAGTTTTCTGTGTCCTTCACAGCTGGCACCATGTTCTATAGCAGCAACCACCATTGCTCACAACGTTGAATGTTTAGTTAATCTAGCTAGCTACCAGGTCTTTGATTAGATTTTGCAATAAGTAGTTTAGAACATCTTAAGGAACTATATATAGCTTTAGAGTCATAGAGATGTACAGTACAGAAACAGCCCCTTCCATCCAACTCATTCATGTCGACCAGATATCCTAACCTAATCTAGTGTCATTTGCTAGCATCCCTCTAAATCCTTCCTTTTCGTACACCCATCCAGATGTCTTTTAGATGTTGTAATTGTACCAGCCTCCACCACTTCCTCTGGCACTTCATTTCATACACACACCACCCTTTGAATGAAAAAGTTGCCTCTTAGGTCTCTTTTAAATCTTTCTGCTCTCGCCCTAAACCTTTGCCCTCCAGTTCTGGACTCCTTTGATGCAGGGGAAAGACTGTCTATTTACTCTATCCATGCCCCTCATGATTTTATAAACCTCGATAAGGTCACCCCTCAGCCTCCGATGCTGCAGGGAAAACAGCCCCAGCCTATTCCGCCTTTCCTTATACCTCAAACCCTCCAACCATGGCAACATCCTTGTAAATCTTTTCTGACCCCATTCAAGTTTCACAACATTCTTTCTATAGCAGGGAGACCAGAATTGAACACAGTATCCCAAAAGTGGCTGAACCAATGTCCTGTACAGCTGCAATATGACCTCCCAACTCCTACACTCACTGCTCTGACCAAATGCCTTCTTCGCTCTTCTATCTATCTGAGACTCCACTTTCAAGGAACAATGAAGCTGTATTCTGAGGTCTCTTTGTTCAGCAACACTCCCCAGGACCTTACCATTAAGTGTATAAGTCCTGCCCGAATTTGCCTTTCCAAAATGCAGCACCTCACATTTATCTAAACTAAACTTGATTTGCCACACCTTGCACCATTGGCCCATTTGATAAAGATCCTCCTTTACAAATGTAAAATTGATTCCATTCTAAAATCTCTCTCTCTCATGACTTACATCATCACAGTGGGGGGTTATTCACACATTATTCACACTGTCTCAGACATTAACTCTTTCAACCCTCATTGACCGCATTACCCTTTGGCTTCTTACTTGCTATTGATCTTTCCATTGAGATTCAAGCTCCGGCAACCTAGAGGTAACAAAGCCTTTCCAGATCCTCCCTTCTTTCGCCTTCAGTCTCGTCCCATTCATTTTGCAATTCCATCTCACGTCACGTATTCATCAAAGCCTCTGACCTTACATTCTCTGTTGCTACATGATTTGTGCTTAGAAAAGGATTTTGTTTTATCCCCTTATGCCCCCTCGTCAATTAATTTTAGCTGAGGCACAACATTGAACTTCTCTTCCATTGTCTTCACATCTGTGCTGACTTATTTGGGCAGATGTCGTGTCCCCTCTCCATGGACTTTTCACCCTGGTTCCTCCACCTGAACCCCTTCCTCTAGCCTTCTACCCATGCTTGATCTCTTCATTGAGAACTGTCAACATGATAGCAGCTACCTTCATTTCTCTCTCCCCTCACCTACTGTAACCTGTTGCCCTTTGAACTTGCTGCACTCTGTTCTCTCAGGACTAACTCTAAGTTTGTTATCAAACCTGTTGACAAGGCTGATGCTGATGTCGTTTTTCCTGCCCAAATCCCACACAGTCTGTTTTTACCTTCTTCCCAAAATCCACAAAAGTGGACCACCCTGGCAGACCCACCATTCCAGTCGTTTCCTGCCTCACTGAACTTACTTCTTTCTAGCTTGACTCTATTTCTTTCTCCCCTTGTCCAGTGTCTTGGCACTTACATTCATGATTCATCTGATGCTGTATACCATTTGAACAATTTCCATTTCCTGGCCCTAACTGCCTCAACCTCACTATGGAAATTCCTTGCTCCAGTCCTACTTGGGCCTTCCTTCTTAAATCACTTGCTGGTAGATTGATGTCTGTATTGGTGCTACCTCCTGTTCTTGCCCAGAAATGGAAATATTAATCAATTTTGCCTCCAATTACCATCATTCCCTCACCTTCACCTGTCTGTCTCTGATTCTTCCCTTCCATTTCTTGACTTCTCTGTCTGTATTTCCAGGGATAGTTTATCAGCTAATATTCATTACAATTCATTGACCCTGACAGCTCCCTCAACCACACTTAAATGTCTTGTAATATTCCTTTCTCCTAATTTCTTCATCTCCATCACATCTGTTCCAATTATGTTACCTTCCAACATGTCTTCCTTTCTCTGAACCGAGTATTCCCCTGACCAGTGTAAGAGCTAGGACTTCCAACTTTGTCCAACCTACTTCATGTACATTTGCCCTCCTCCCTTCCCTTCTCTCCAAGAACAAGTCACTTTTCAGCCACCAGCCTCTGTATTGAAAAGATTATTCTCTGACATTTCCATCGCCTACAGCATGATGCCACCATCAAACAGATTACCCTTCCCCTCTCATGAGAGGAGGACTGTTCCCTTCATGACATCCTGGTCTATTCCCTTATCATCACCAACATCTCAGCCCCCCTTAATGGCTGTTTCCCCTGCAATTACTGGAGATAGACCACTGGCTCATTGAATTCTCCAATCCTTGGGAGACCAAACATAAACCACTTCAGGTCAGTCCACAAATGTAGCTTCAAACTTCCAGTCATTTGCTATTGTCAATACGCCATCTTGCTGTCATTCAAATAGTTCTGTCCCTGGCCTTCTGAAGTGTTCCAGTGAAGTCCAACACAACCTGGAAGAACTGCATCTCGTTTATTGATGATTACTTTGCAGTGTTCTCAACACTGAGTTGAACCATTGAAGAGTGACATGGTGGCTGAGTGGTTAGCACTGCTGCCTCAGCAATGGGTCTGCTTGAGATGCTTTTTGGAGGTTCAGTGTGAACTCCATTCCTGATGAAGGGCTTTCACCTGAAACATCGATTCTCCTGCTCATTGGATGCTGCCTGACCTGCTGTGCTTTTTCAGCACCACACTCTCGACTCTAATTTCCAGCATCTGCAGTCCTCACTTTCGCCTCCATGGGCTACATGGCCTGCTTTCACACTGTAAGGATTGTATGATTCTATTCCTCACAAACTCTGTCCTCTATTTTAATATGTATTTCCCCAGTGTTTGTATCTTATATCCATGCTTTTACTTTCAGTCAAAGCTGAGCTTTATTCTGCTATTAACACCTACTGGGAACTGATGCTTTGTTATTTCTCTACAACAATTACCACTTACTTTGCCTTTTGTTCCACGACAACTTTGATCTCTTGTCTACGTCACTCTCTAACCTTTCCTTGACCTTCGCTTTTGTTCCACTTGTCCTTACTGCTTTTTTTCCAGCAGTGTGAAGTTTGTCTCATTTCCTCTTCTCTTCAGGTTCTGAAGCTGTCGTATTGGATTTAAAATGTTAACTCTGTTTCAGTCCCCACAGATGCTGCCAGACCTACCTCGGTGTTTCTCCAGCATCCTGTCCCTCACCGGAGGGGTAGCAGTACAAGTGTCAATGGTCAGCCATCTCAGAAACCATGGCCGAGGCAGTGGAATGAAGATGGACTCTCTTTCAGCCATATCTTTTTATTATTCTTATTCTTAAAATATTCAAAATAATTCCAGACTGAAGACAATTGAAGCATTTCATTGTATTTTACTGTGTTGTTCATTGTAGAGTACAAATTACACTAAATGCTCAACCATTCACTCACTTATCTGGAAAGAAATCCTGCTGATGTTTCCAGGCTGGAGTCTCCTACTGACCTTCCAGCATTGAGGCTCTGTCCCCATCTTTCATTGGACAGTGCACCTTTAGCATGATGATATTATTGTTGGACTGGTTATCCAGAACCCCAGGCTTGGGGGTTTGCATCCGACCATGACACTTGGTGAAATTGAATTCAATAACAATCTGGAATTTAAAAGCTCATCTAATGGTGATGATGTGACCACTGTCAATTGATGTAAAAACCCATCTTATTCCCTAATGTCTCTAAAGGAAGAAAATCTGCCACCCATACCCAGTTTGGCCTACATGTGACTCCAGACCCACCAGCAACGCGGTTGACTCTTAACTGGCCAGTTAGGGATGGGCAATAAATACTGGTCTTGTCTGCAAAGCCTACATCTTATAAGCAATTTTTTTAAAATGGTCAACTTGTAGACAATTAGAATGACTCTTCTTAGCACAGCCTGGGCATGGGAAACACCTGTGAGTGTGATGGTGGGGCCCTAAACCCCAGGGGGAAATTCCTGCACAGAAGTTTTTCGCAGCAGAGAGCGGCGGGAGCTGGGCGGAAGTTCAGACGGAGCGCAAAGCCGGTCGGGTAGGTAAGTGATTGTTATATAAAGAACTTACCTCGACGCCAACGGTCTTTTCGCAGCAGAGAGCGGCGGGAGCTGGGCGGAAGTTCAGACGGAGCGCAAAGCCGGTCGGGTAGGTAAGTGATTGTTATATAAAGAACTTACCTCGACGCCAACGGTCTTTTCGCAGCAGAGAGCGGCGGGAGCTGGGCGGAAGTTCAGACGGAGCGCAAAGCCGGTCGGGTAGGTAAGTGATTGTTATATAAAGAACTTACCTCGACGCCAACGGTCTTTTCGCAGCAGAGAGCGGCGGGAGCTGGGCGGAAGTTCAGACGGAGCGCAAAGCCGGTCGGGTAGGTAAGTGATTGTTATATAAAGAACTTACCTCGACGCCAACGGTCTTTTCGCAGCAGAGAGCGGCGGGAGCTGGGCGGAAGTTCAGACGGAGCGCAAAGCCGGTCGGGTAGGTAAGTGATTGTTATATAAAGAACTTACCTCGACGCCAACGGTCTTTTCGCAGCAGAGAGCGGCGGGAGCTGGGCGGAAGTTCAGACGGAGCGCAAAGCCGGTCGGGTAGGTAAGTGATTGTTATATAAAGAACTTACCTCGACGCCAACGGTCTTTTCGCAGCAGAGAGCGGCGGGAGCTGGGCGGAAGTTCAGACGGAGCGCAAAGCCGGTCGGGTAGGTAAGTGATTGTTATATAAAGAACTTACCTCGACGCCAACGGTCTTTTCGCAGCAGAGAGCGGCGGGAGCTGGGCGGAAGTTCAGACGGAGCGCAAAGCCGGTCGGGTAGGTAAGTGATTGTTATATAAAGAACTTACCTCGACGCCAACGGTCTTTTCGCAGCAGAGAGCGGCGGGAGCTGGGCGGAAGTTCAGACGGAGCGCAAAGCCGGTCGGGTAGGTAAGTGATTGTTATATAAAGAACTTACCTCGACGCCAACGGTCTTTTCGCAGCAGAGAGCGGCGGGAGCTGGGCGGAAGTTCAGACGGAGCGCAAAGCCGGTCGGGTAGGTAAGTGATTGTTATATAAAGAACTTACCTCGACGCCAACGGTCTTTTCGCAGCAGAGAGCGGCGGGAGCTGGGCGGAAGTTCAGACGGAGCGCAAAGCCGGTCGGGTAGGTAAGTGATTGTTATATAAAGAACTTACCTCGACGCCAACGGTCTTTTCGCAGCAGAGAGCGGCGGGAGCTGGGCGGAAGTTCAGACGGAGCGCAAAGCCGGTCGGGTAGGTAAGTGATTGTTATATAAAGAACTTACCTCGACGCCAACGGTCTTTTCGCAGCAGAGAGCGGCGGGAGCTGGGCGGAAGTTCAGACGGAGCGCAAAGCCGGTCGGGTAGGTAAGTGATTGTTATATAAAGAACTTACCTCGACGCCAACGGTCTTTTCGCAGCAGAGAGCGGCGGGAGCTGGGCGGAAGTTCAGACGGAGCGCAAAGCCGGTCGGGTAGGTAAGTGATTGTTATATAAAGAACTTACCTCGACGCCAACGGTCTTTTCGCAGCAGAGAGCGGCGGGAGCTGGGCGGAAGTTCAGACGGAGCGCAAAGCCGGTCGGGTAGGTAAGTGATTGTTATATAAAGAACTTACCTCGACGCCAACGGTCTTTTCGCAGCAGAGAGCGGCGGGAGCTGGGCGGAAGTTCAGACGGAGCGCAAAGCCGGTCGGGTAGGTAAGTGATTGTTATTAGAGTGGGTGTGTTCTAAACCCCAGACCCTACAAAGTAGGGTCTCCCTCCCTCCCTCCTCCTCTAACCTTAATTAAGAGTCCACAGAGTTGCCATAGGAAGACGGTCTAAGGAAGTTTAGATCGAAGAGTGAGGCTTCAGCTCAGGAATCTTGTTAAAGAGGTTGAGTAAAGAGATTACACCACAGTTGAAGAGGGTGAAGACATGACTGCTCAGCTGGTTCAGTGCGCTACGTGTTTGATGTGGCAAGTCAATGACTCTGGTGTGTCTGGCTCGTATATGTGTGGAAAGTGTGCGCACATTCAGCAATTGACCGAGCATATTGCAGCACTGACGAAAGAACTCGAAGACCTTAGGCTCATCCGAGAGAACGAGATCTTTCTGGACAAGACCTTCAGTGATGTTATTACACCAATCATGCCAGAAGAGAGCAGAAGAGTGCAGACGATGAGGAAGGCAGAGAGGAGACAGGTGCAAGAGACGCCGGGAGAAGTACCTGTCAGGAACAAGTTGAAGCTTTTGGAAACAGTAGAGTCTGATGACACTACCAGTTCGCAAGGCGGCCATGTTTGTCCATCAAAAGTTGCCGCAGAAGCAGAGCGGAAGAGTCGGACATCACATAGAGCCGTGGTAATAGGGGACTCCATCGTGAGAGGAACTGACCGGGGTTTTTGTGGCAGCAGACGGGATTTAAGGATGGTGTGTTGCTTTCCTGGTGCCAGAGTGAAAGACATCGCGGACAGAGTGCAGGACATCCTCAAGGACGAGGGTGAAGAGCCCGAGGTGGTGGTACACGTCGGCACAAATGATGTCGGGAAGAAGAGGAGGAACATACTACAGCGAGACTTCGCAGAACTAGGAAGAAGGCTAAAAAGCAGGACGTCCAAGGTGGTTATCTCCAGTTTGCTTCCAGTTCCTCGGGCTAGTGTGGCCAGAAACCAGGAGATAATGGACTTGAACGTGTGGTTGGGGAACTGGTGCAGGAAGCAAGGTTTCAAGTTCTTGGATCACTGGGGTATATTTTATGGTAACCATAAATTCTACAAGAGAGATGGCTTGCACCTTAATAGAACAGGGATCGGCATTCTGGCAGGCAGGTTTTCTGCTGCAACACCGCTACATTTAAACTAAGTAGCAGGGGGGAGGGGACAAGCTGGATGTTTAAAAAGGAAATTGAAGGGGTAGTTAGAACAAGAGAAGTCAAGAAAGACAACTGTATCAAGGAGGCAGAAAACTGGAAAAGGCATCATGCTGTAAAGTTGAGTGAAATAAGGGTTGAGGGGAAGGGTGAGAGCAGTAACAAATTAAAAATTCTATATATGAATGCACGAAGCATTAGACACAAGGTGGATGAGCTTGAGGCTCTTTTGGAAATTGGCAGATACGATATTGTGGGGATAACTGAGACGTGGCTTCATGGGGACAGGGCCTGGGAAATGAATATTCAAGGCTACATGTGTTATCGTAAGGATAGACTGACGGGCAGAGGGGGTGGGGTGGCCTTGTTGGTAAGGGAGGATATTCAGTCCCTTGCGCGGGCGGACCTAGAGTCAGGGGATGTAGAGTCAGTGTGGATAGAGCTTCGAAACACTAAGGGTAAAAAGACCCTCATGGGAGTCATCTACAGGCCCCCAAACAGTAGTCTGGATGTTGGAGGTAAGTTGAATCAGGAGCTGAAATTGGCTTGTCGCAAAGATGTTACTACAGTTGTTATGGGGGATTTTAACATGCAGGTAGACTGGGAGAATCAGGATGGTATCGGGCCTCAAGAAAGAGACTTTGTGGAGTGCCTCAGAGATGGATTTTTAGTGCAGCTGGTGCTGGAGCCGACCAGGGATAAGGCGATTCTGGATCTGGTATTGTGTAACGAACCAGAATTGGTCAGTGACCTCGAAGTGAAGGAGCCGTTGGGAAGTAGTGACCATAATACAATAAGCTTCAATCTGCAATTTGAGAGGGAGTGGGTACAATCTGAAGTGACAATATTTCAGTTGAATAAAGGGAAATATGGAGCTATGAGGGAGCAACTGGCCAAAGTTCAATGGTATAATACCTTAACAGGGAAGACCGTGGAGGAACAATGGCAGATATTTCTGTGTATAATGCAGAAGATGCAGGATCAGTTCATTCCTAAAAGGAAGAAAGATCCCAGGAGGAGACATGGGCGGCCGTGGCTGACAAGGGAAGTAAAGAAGCATATAAGGTTAAAAGAGAAAAAGTATAACTTAGCGAAGATAAGCGGGAAAACGGAGGACTGGGAAGCTTTTAAAGAACAACAGAGGATTAGTAAGAAGGAAATACGCAGAGAAAAAATGAGGTACGAAGGTAAACTGGCCAAGAATATAAAGGAGGATAGTAAAAGCTTTTTTAGGTATGTCCAAGGCAAAAAAATGGTTAGGACAAAAATTGGGCCCTTGAAGACAGAAGCAGGGGAATATATTACTGGGAACGAAGAAATGGCAGAGGAATTAAATGAGTACTTCAGATCTGTGTTCACTGGGGAAGACACAAGCAATCTCCCTGAGGTAACAGTGGCTGAAGGACCTGAACTTAAGGGAATTTCTATTTGCCAGGATTTGGTGTTGGAGAGACTGTTAGGTCTGAAGGTTGATAAGTCTCCGGGACCTGATGGCCTGCATCCCAGGGTACTGAAGGAGGTGGCTCGGGAAATCGTGGATGCGCTGGTGATTATTTTCCAGAGTTCAATAGAATCGGGGTTGGTTCCTGAGGATTGGAGGGCGGCTAATGTTGTGCCACTTTTTAAGAAGGGTGGGCGGGAGAAAGCAGGAAATTATAGACCAGTTAGTCTGACCTCAGTGGTGGGAAAGATGCTGGAGTCTATTATAAAGGATGAAATTACGGCACATCTGGATAATAGTAACAGGATAGGACAGAGTCAGCATGGATTTATGAAGGGGAAATCATGCTTGACTAATCTTCTTGAATTTTTTGAGGATGTAACTCGGAAGATGGACGAGGGAGATCCAGTGGATGTAGTGTACCTGGACTTTCAGAAAGCTTTTGATAAAGTCCCACACAAGAGGTTAGTGAGTAAAATTAGGGCGCACGGGATTGGGGGCAAAGTACTAGATTGGATAGAGAATTGGTTGGCTAATAGGAAACAAAGGGTAGTGATTAACGGCTCCATTTCGAAATGGCAGGCAGTGACCAGTGGGGTACCGCAGGGATCCGTGCTGGGACCGCAGCTTTTTACAATATATGTAAATGATATAGAAGATGGTATCAGCAATAACATTAGCAAATTTGCTGATGACACAAAGCTAGGTGGTAGGGTAAAATGTGATGAGGATGTTAGGGGATTACAGGGTGACCTGGACAAGTTAGGTGAGTGGGCAGATGCATGGCAGATGCAGTTTAATGTGGATAAATGTCTGGTTATCCACTTTGGTGGCAAGAACAGGAAGGCAGATTACTACCTCAATGGTATCAAATTAGGTAAAGGGGCTGTTCAGAGAGATCTGGGTGTTCTTGTCCACCAGTCAATGAAGGCAAGCATGCAGGTACAGCAGGTCGTGAAGAAGGCTAATAGCATGCTGGCCTTCATAACAAGAGGGATTGAGTATAGAAGCAAAGAGGTGCTTCTGCAGCTGTACAGGGCCCTGGTGAGACCACACCTGGAGTACTGTGTACAGTTCTGGTCTCCAAATTTGAGGAAAGACATTCTGGCTATTGAGGGAGTGCAGCGTAGGTTCACGAGGTCAATTCCTGGAATGGCAGGATTGCCTTACACGGAAAGACTGAAGCGACTGGGCTTGTATACCCTTGAGTTTAGAAGACTGAGAGGGGATCTGATTGAAACGTATAGGCTTATGAAAGGATTGGACACTCTGGCAGGAGGGAACATATTTCCGTTGATGGGGGAGTGCCGAACCAGAGGACACAACTTAAAAATACGGGGTAGACCATTTAGGACAGAGATGAGGAGAAACTACTTCACACAGAGAGTGGTGGCTGTGTGGAATGCTCTGCCCCAGAGGGCAGTGGAGGCCCAGTCTCTGGATTCTTTTAAGAAAGAATTGGATAGAGCTCTTAAAGATAGTGGAGTCAAGGGGTACGGAGATAAGGCTGGAACAGGATACTAATTAGGAATGATCAGCCATGATCATATTGAATGGCGGTGCAGGCTCGAAGGGCAGAATGGCCTACTCCTGCATCTATTGTCTATTGTCTGTCTATTGTCTATTGTCTATAAGTGTGCTCAGAATGGGGAAGATTTGCTGAATTTCCTCTCAATTGAGCCTGGAACCTGCAAGTGACTAAGAACGCTTTTACACACATAATTTGTCTTAGTTAACTGACCACCACTCACCGCATTTTGCTGAAGCACTAATGAAATATTGCTGCTGATGAGAAAATACGAAAGAGTGTGAGGGGAAGCATTTCTAATCAAAATGTTCGCAGAAGGGAAGCAGCTGGCTGTTATATGGCTAATTCTTCAGAGATTACAAAGTGCCTCACACACAAAATGGCTTAGCTTGATGATCATGGAATGGTAGACCTGTATTATAATAAATTAACAGGGAAGGTCACAATACTAATAAGTTCATGGGGTAATTAAAGTGCACTCCTCGAGAAAGAGAGAGGACTAGAGGAGCTTATAGAAGCTGAACGGCTGCAGTTGGGTCAGGGAGAAGGAAGGGACAACCGGGTGTCACAGTTTTACGTTCTTATAAATCAAAAGGTTATGAAACAAACCTCAACTCTAAATAAAGCGAAACCAGAATTAACAATATGGCTGGAAATTTGACATTAGAGGTGAGGACAGAATGGATTAATGAACATCTGAAAGAGAGATGTGTTAATAACTTAGGGGTCTGCTGATGCTTCAAGATGGTGCTGTTATCAAGGCGTGAACATGACAAAAGGTAATGTGTTTGGTCTTTGTTCATTGTTTGTGAAGCAACAAGCAACATCATAAGTAGCTCAGGGGCTTTAACAAAAGGTCAGTGCTCACACACGGAACATAATCTATTTCCAGACAAATGTGATGGATGTTTCCCCAATGCCTCCTCAGATTATTCTAGTTGGAGTTCAGTTGGAAAAGATTTAATGACTATAATTATTCTCCTCAGAAGTGCTTTGAGTTTAGATCATCTGTTTCCAAGAAGCGCTCTCTCTCTCTCTCTCTCTCTTTTTGCAGAACTTTGAGAAAGCTGGCCAAGTTAGCCAGTACAATATAAAATTAACATTATCAACCATTTCCTTTAAAGTCAGCTACGGTGTAAAAAATCTCGGACTGGCCACAGATGGTTTTCATGTTACTGCTGTTGTCAGCTTTGTCAAGACATACCAGTTCAGATCATGCCCCAGTACAAGAAAATATTGATTTCTCTGATAACAGCTCGAGGAATGGATCATGTTGGAATTCTGAGCATCTGTTATTGTAACAGGAAAGAGGTGCGCATGTTTATTGTTTCAGTAGCCGAGTTTAAATTGGTGGATTTTTTTTTTGGGTGTGCAAAAGATAAAAAGTGATTTAATTAGCAGTTTCTTTCCTGGGAGGCGAAAGATTGCGATGGGTGGCTCCATTGTGTAGATGTTTGAACATAAATGTATCTAATGTTTATGCCTCATTATATTTGCTCTACATCCTTGACAATTGCTGCCTCAGTATGTGCCACAAAGTGCAGCTATCTCTTGGGCAGCACGTGGCTAGGAAGATGGGCTGGCCTTTGAGAGTGCTTGCAGCTCAGATCCACTAACCAAAGGCTTGAGTGCAGCTTGCATAAAGTTGGCTTGTAATCCTAAATGTGGAAGATCGAGGGCTGATCTAACTATGATTTGTAAACTATTAAAAGGATTCAATATGGATATTAAGGATTCCTCTCCTGAAGGAATCCAGAACAAGGAGTGGGATTTTCTGGGGGGGATCATGAAAACCTCACGGCTATTTACATTGAGGTAGCACCTCACTCAGCTCGAAATCTCCGCTCAGAGAGCTGTCACCTGGTCTGAATGTCTGGTCAGAGTCTGCAGTCCCAGTAGTGGCTAGGACTAGTACCACAAGTAATGGTCAGATTGCAAGTCCCAGAACCAGTTAGGTACCAAGGAAACATCGGGGAGGGAATTGGAATGGGAGTTGGGGGTCTTGATGAGAGGCCAGGGTGGAAAGGGGCATTTCTGGGGGAGCAGATCTTGCGGAAGGGTGCCCTATGTGGAAAAGGGACAGTTCAAAGTAGGTGGTCCAGCCCTTCCTCCCCAGTCACAGGACAGGATTGTGGTTCACCCCCTGCCATTAAACTCCTCCTGCCAGCTTCAAGGTTGAGGTCAGGAAGGAAGGAGCCCTTAAAAAGGCTGTTCATTGGCCTCTTAAAGGCCCCAACTGCAGTGAAGACGGCGTGGTAGAGTCATACAGCACAACCCTTCAGCCCAACTCATCCATACTGACCATAATCCCAAACTAAACTAGTCCCATTTGCTGGCATTTGGCCCGTATCCCTGTTAACCTTTCCTATTCCTGTACCTATCCAAATGTCTTTTAAATGTTGTAAATGTGCTTGCATCCGTCACTTCCTCTGGCAGTTCATTCCACGTGTGTGCCCTGCTCTGTGTAGAAAATGTTGCCTCTCAAGTCCCTTTTACATCTTTCTCTCACACTAAAAATACGCTGCCTAGTTTTGAATTCCCCCACCCTCGCTAAAAGACCTTGGCCATTCACTTTATCTATGCCCTTCATGATTTTACAAACCTCTACGTAAAGTCACCCCTCAACCTTCTACTCTCCAGTGAAAAAAGTCCCAATTTATCCAGCCTGTTTATAACTCAAACCCACCAATCTTGTATAAGTCCGGTCCTTGTTGTTTTACCAAAATACAACACCTCACATTTATTCAAATTAAATTTCACCTGCCTCTCCTCAGCCCATTGGCCCAAGTGATCTTTCGAATCTTAGTTAACCTCCTTCATTGTCAGCTACACCATCAATTTCCACATTAGGCCTTGTCTGTTCCAAATAAAATTGCAGGTAGTTTAGGCCACCTGGGAAATTTGATATTCCCTCCAGCCCCAAACCTGCTAACAGGAGATAGTCTTCAAATTTAAAACATGAGTGAAATTAGGAAACGCATAAAGTTTGGGATAATCCAAAACTCCCTCCCTCCAGAAGGCTGTGGATGCCGGGGGACGATTAGAAATTCAAGAACCGAATAAAAGAGAACAGAAGTATTTTGGGCACCTGATGCCTGAGAGAAGCAGAAGGATCAGGTTTATTCACTGCCCGAGGGAGATATTACATAATGAAAGATTTGCAAGTCGTATAAAGCGGGCCGACTGAGAAAGAAAACTTTCTTTCCATGAATTTACTGTTTTTTTTAACACAACTGTGATTTCTTTGAAGGGAAATAGCCCATTATTATAACTATCCTTAACATGGTGTGGAAGAGCTGGTGTTGAAATGGGGTGGATATAGTTAAAAATCACACAACACTAGGTTATAGTCGAACAACTTTATTTGGAATCACTAGCTTTACTCCCAAAGCTAGTATTTCCAAATAAACCTGTTGGACTATAACCTGGTGTTGTGATTTTTAACTTTATCCCTACAACGTGTACATGTGTAAATATTGAATTTTATGCGTTTACCTCACAAACAATTAGTTATTTGGAATAGGGTAGTTTAAACCATTTTTAAAAATGCTATTGTTGCATCCTTCAGTTTGTTGTAACGTACTAAAAATATGGCAAAGGTTGGTGAAACAATAACACAGTTATCCGCACATAAGACTACTTACAAACAAATATTCCAGATTTCTGATCAGATCAGAAATCCTATTTTCTGCCCCTCGTCGGATAAAAAAGTGATCCATTTACCTTTGGATAAATTATGCACTGGAGAGTCCTGGACAGTGACCTCCTGCCGCAAACCAATCAGGAATCCATGCATTCAGCAGTGAGTAAAGCCTTAGTGGAAACTATTCCCCCTTCTGCAGCAGTAAATGTGTTGGACTCTGTGATTTAATGTCCAGTAGCACAGCCAGATACTCAGACCTTTCGAGGGAAAAGGTAAGCAAGTCAGGTAAGTGTAATGTCATGATGTCAGGTAAGGGGCAGTGAGCCAATTGGGTGAGGTTGCTCGTATGACAGGTGGATGAGGAGGGGGGTGACAGGTGGGGAGGATGCCTGGGTGCCTGGTAATTGAGTGCTGAGGGTGGGTTAAGAGGGTTGTCAGATCCAGGCCTAACAGGTCAGTGGGGATGGAGGGGAAAGAGTGTCAGTTTTGGGGGAGGGGTGGTGGACTGGTGAGGGAGGAGGGGATGCTCTGTCTGGGGGAGGTCAGACTGGTGGAGTGGAGTGTCAATTCAGATTGGGGTCGTGTCAGGGCAAGAACAGAATCAAACTACTGGAGAAACTCCGCAGGTCAGGCAGCATCTATGGGGAGAAAGCAGATGTAATGTCTTGAGTCCAGTGATTCTTTTTCAGAACTGGTAGTAACTAGGAAAAGTTGGTACATATGCTGAAGATGGGGGATGTTGGTTAGCGGGGTGGGGGTTTTGGGAAGAAGTGAGCAGATAGGTGGAGATAGGGAGACAGAGGGATGGATACTGGCAAGCCTGGGGGAAGAAAAAGCTGATAATGGAGACAATGTGCAGGTAAAAATGGATTAGCTGTGCTGAAAGCAGTCCATGTCATGACAGGGCCTGGGGTGTGAGAGTGGGTAAAGGACACTGGGAAAAGTGTTCCGATCCTAAAATTATTGAACTCCATTTTGAATCCTGAAGGTTGTAGGGTCCCCAAGTCGAAAATGAGATGCTGTTCTTCCAGCTTTCACTGAGTTTGCTGGAGCACTGTAGCAACCCGAGACAGGGATGTTGGCCAGGGAGGTATGTTGAAGTGGCAGGCAACTTGAAGCTCAGGGTGCCTTTTGCAGAAAGAACGTAGGTGTTCCACAAAGCTGTCACCCAGTCCATTTCATTTCCCTAGTGTAGAGGAGATCACGTTGTGAGCAGCAAGTGCAGTAGATTAGATTGAGTCCAGAGCAGGTAAAGTGCTGCTTCACCTGGAAGGTGTGACTGGGGCCTTGGAAATTGAGGAGTAAGGAAGTAAATGGCCAGATGTTACAAGTGGGAAGGTGCCATTGGAATGTAGGGTGATATTGGGAGTGGAGGAGGAGTAGACCAGGTAACGGGTCTCTACGAAATGCTGACAAGAGTGGGGAGAGGAATATGTGTGAGGGTGGCTTCCCACTGGAGGTGGCAAAAATGGTGACTAACGATCAGTTGGATACGGAGGATGATAGGGTGGAAATTGAGGACTAAGAGACCCTACTGCTGTTGTGGGAGGGAAGAGAAAGGGGTAAGTGCAGAAGGGAGAGCTATGCAATGAGTCAGGGGAGGTTTAGCTGTGGCACTCAATGGTTCTGGCAATTACTGTAGTTATTCAGAATTTATGGTAGACTATTAATCCTTTAAAGTTTTCTGGATAGCAATTAAGCTGAAGTGAGTCAGAATCTTTCGAATTATCTGACTATAACGGTCTCTTTTTGAAGTGTTCCAGGTATAGACAAACTGCCCTTCAAAAAATTCCATTACTGGGGAGTCACCTCTGTCAGGAATTCTGCTTGGTCCTGAGGCCAACTCCAGTTTGGGTTGTTCCAACAACTCTCCGGCCATTGCAATATCTGGGTCAATGTCACCTGGGAGACTGTCAACCGGCTAACCTAAAGGACTGCTAAAGAGTCATGGGACAAAACATCACGTCCTGCCTCAACAGATTAGTGGTGGCCAGCAGATTGAGAAACTCTTTCTGAAAGATACATGGACATGACCACAGCTGTGGCTTTCTCAGGGCTTCAAATTGTCTTCAAGGTGTGTGGCCGTTTCATAGCAATGACGGTGTTGGAATGGATACTGTGAACAACTGAGCGTGCTGTATACAGTAGGCTTAGGGTGTGTGCTGTGATTTAATGTGAGTCATACAGCGCGAAAACAAACCCTTTGGCCCCATTCCTGCATGCGGTCCAGGTTTCCTAAACTAGTGCAGCCAGATTGGACATCAATCCTCTCTGAACCTTACAAAGCTGAAGGTAGGTTTAGTAGAAAAAAGTGCAACTGTAGTGTCCGGACTGTAGCTTTGCCTCTGCAAGTGTTCGATGCTTTCAATAATTACTTGTTGCTGAAAAATTCTACAAGCAGATTTTGAGGTGCTAAAGGAGATTAGCTTCAAGCACCTGCACAACTCCATTTCTGACAGACATAGTCATCCTTTCCTCCAGGTGCACAATATGATTTGGAGAATGAATGGAGAGCACATGGAGTAGAGAAGAGATTGGAAGACCAACTCAGCAGGAGAGACCTACCGTATGAATGGAGCAATTCTCCTTTCTGAAGCTCAGTCGGAAACAGTGTGTGGAATATCAGTGCTGCAGTAAGGGTGCCATCCATGAGGTCGACCACTTGCTTAGGTCACACTGCAATCAAGCAGAGCTGGGAAGGAGTGTCACAGCCAATGGCAGTGTCACTGACTGTGGTAATGAACTTCTGGTGTCAGGCTCTTTCTGAAGAAGGGTCACTGGACTTTGAAACTTGGACTTTGCTTTCTCTCCACAGATGCTGCCTGTCCTGTTTGTTTCTTTGTTTTAGGTTTCCAGCATCTGCAGTTCTTTATTTTAGTTTATCTAATTACAGTACAGTTTCAGGATAGTGACATGCATCAGCAGTTGGAAACTGTAAGCTTTGAGTGTTGAAGTAACTCTTTCAAGCTCGAACTGGAGCTATTTGCAACAATTCAGTTTGCTGTCTATCATTCCAAAGGAATCGCCATTGAAACTCTCTTCTCAGAAAGCTACCTCTATTTCATTCTTCTTTGCCAGTGAGCTGTAGGGGGGAGTGAACCTGCAACTTCACTTGACTTCCCTGTGGTGCTGGGTGCTATTGAATATTCAAAGTTAAAAATCAGACAAGACAGGTTATAGTCCAACAGGTTTATTTGGAAGCACTAGCTTTCAGAGCGCTGCTCCTTCATCAGGTGATCGAAGGAGCGGCACTCCAAAAGCTAGTGCTTCCAATTAAACCTGTTGGACTATAACTTGGTGTTGTCTGATTTTTAACTTTGTACACCCCAGTCCAAACACCAGCATCTCCAAATCATTGAATGTCAACTCTGCCCTCTACTGGAACCAGGAGGGATTCCACTTAACTTCTGGTTGATGTGTGCCACAGGCAGTCACTTATCCAGATCAATACCACCACCACCACCCCCCCCCCCCCCCCCCACCCCACCCCCCCCAGTGCCCTGGCAATATTCAGGATATTCTGTGGTAGTCCATTCGGTCAGCTATATTTGAGCAATTACACCAAACTCAGATGGTTTACAGCAGCTGCCGAGTGACTCATGGCTGATGATTCCAGGGTGCAACCCTCATTGGCATACAATGTGAATGCAGTAAAAACCAGCCTGTCATAATATCATCTGGTTTTAAATTTAGGTTTGGAGATGTAACCATGACTACTTCGGTAGGACATATATAGATATTAAAAACATCTAACGTTAAAGGTTCATGGAGGACTCAAGCATTAAAGACATCATCACAGCTGGCAGAAAGAGCCAGAAAAATCTACGTTTAAGATGAGGACAAGCCTGGAAGGGGTCAATGGGATGACAAATATAAAACCCGATAACAAAAAAAAGGTTCAAACGACAGCTTCATCCCTGAAAGAAAGAGGTGGACAGATAAACGCCAACGTCACACTCCAGCATAAAAGAAAATGTTAACTACAGTTGGAATACTGGAACTACCCAACTGAGAAGAAGGCAAAAATGTTTTTCACTTGAATACCATTAGAAACCGGGATTCAACAATCTTCAAAGAGAAATGAAATATCTTTAATGACAAATTTGTTAAGATTGAAAGAAATACCCGTGGAAGGTATGAAACATCACAAATATTTACTTACTCACTCACTCACTATTCTCCACTTGCCTCTGGATGTCAGTCTACTCCGACCCCGCTACTCAGTCTGACTGGTAGAAGGAGGCTAACTTTCAATCACACACTCTTGCAGGGTGACCTCCAGCAGCTCTGGCCTGTGAAGGCCCCATTGTGAACTACAGAATCTCAACATGGGTGGTTACAGACACAGAATGGACACTATGTAATGGCAAAGAGGGGGTAAAATTCTGTCATTTTGACAAAAGATCATACTCCATGGAGCCAAGGTCCGCTCTCCGGTGTGCTGCTGCAGTAATCCTAGTAAGTTGTTGGAGAACAGCTTGTTGGGTCGCTCTTGTCCTGGTAGTCCACGGTCATGAGGGCATCAGACTGAGCTTAGGTGGTTGAGTTTCTACTGCAACACTCACACATTGGGTGTCTGCTGCTTATGGGTTTAAGAAGCTGTGACATCAGCTACCAGAAGCTGCATTGATACAGCATTCAAACCAATGTCGAGTCAAATCCGACGTGTTAATGCAGTTAGTCATCATTTTCAGGCTAGAAAAGATGGGAGGAGAAAGTGAGGACTGCAGGTGCTGGAGATCAGAGCTGAAAGTGTGTTGCTGGAAGGGCTGATGCCCGAAACGTCGATTCTCCTGTTCCTTGGATGCTGCCTGACCTGCTGTGCTTTTCTAGAAAAGATGGGATCCAAGTTCTGAGCCAGACTGGAGCTGGACCCTTCCAGCTTCCTTGACAATATCTATAGGTTTACTGGTTGGCTTCTCAACATAACAAGCATTCCATTTTGCTTATGTTCTTCTGTGGGCTGTACACATCTGAGTTCTGTGTTGGATCCTCACCCTTGGCCCAACAGCTGGGTATACTGTGCAGTCACCTGCTCTGTGTTGAGAACATTGGTTCTTGGTGCCAACTCAAACCTGTCCTGTCATTGACATACAGTACCTGAGCTGGTGACTGCAAATGAAGGGATCTTCCCCATCACTCTCTGCTTGATGTTCCTCCACAGTCTGCACCTTTTAAGCATCTGAAAGGAAAGTAAAGCATCTCAGTAAGATCAGAATAAGTGCACTCATAAGCATTAGGACAAAATGTATTGTTGTGATTGACAGGGTTAAATATTTCCTTTGTAATGGTTTGCATTCACAATGCAAAGGCTATCAAATGATCTGGAGCTGTGGCTGGTGTTATTATCAATATAAATTTAATTCAAGTGCAGTGTTCCCTTATGGTAAAAAAAAATGAGAATTTATCATCCCATGTTTAAGTTTATAACCACATGGATCTGTCAACCAAACAGTGAAATAGCAGGAAATTTAGTGTGATAAAGGATATTTCTGAAATCACTCATGCAGCATTTTTTTAACAATCCAAATATCTTTTTCAAAGAATTAAAGGACAGGAATTTGAAATGCATGACAGCTGAAAAGTTCCCTCTGCAAAGTTGTCTTGATATCTTTGACAGGTCTGTTCCAGTAAGCTCGACAGTAATGAGTTTTTAACATACATTCATGCCTATGTTTACCAATGTCAATGGGCAATGTACCGACCTTAAAGGTCATCTCATCTCCACAAAGTAAGCCATTCAGCCCATAATCTATGTCAGTTCCTCGCAGAGCAACCCACTCAGTGTCATGCCCCTGCTCAACACTGTAACCATGCAAGTTCATTTCCATACAATTTCCTTTTAGAATTGTTATGTTAAATTGGACTATTTAAATCTCTCTGTTTGTCCCTATTTTCCCAACTAAGTTTATTTCTTGATACTTTAATGTTATGTGGGTATTGCCGACAAGGGTAACATGTGTCGCCTAACATTTGAAATGATGAGTTAGGCTGTGTCAGAGGGCAATTAAGAGTTAACCACATTACTGTAGGTCTAAAGATTTTATTTATTCATTCATGGGATATGGGTGTCACTAGCTGGACTAGTAATTATTGCCTATCCCTAGTTGACCTTGAGAAGGTCATGGTGAATTACTTTTTTGAACCGCTGCAGTCTATTAGATGGAGATCTCCCCACAATGCCTTTTCGGGAAGGGGTTCCAGGTTTATCGCATACTGACAGTGATGGAATACTTCCAAGTCAGGATGGTGAGTGCTTATAGGGGAACTTTCAGATGGTGGTTTTTCCTTGTATCTGTGCTTCTCGACAGTAGAGGTGAGGTTGAAGAAGCTGTGGTGAATTTCTGCAGTGCACCTTCTGGATGTTACATGTTGCTACTAAACATCAGTGCGGAGTAGGTCAGTGTTTGAGGATGTGGCCCCAATCAAGTGGGCTGCTTTATCCTGAATGGTGTCAAGCTTCTTGAGTATTGTTACAACTGCAGTCATCCAGGAAAGCGTGGAGTATGTCATCACACTCCTAACATTTGCTTTTCAAATGGTGGACTGGCTTTGGAAAGTCAAAAGTGAGTTAGTCACTTCAGAATTCTTAGTCTTTTGACCTGTGTTTGTAGTCACAGTACTTGTATGACTAGTCCAGTTCTGTTTCGGGTCAATGGCAACCCCCAGGTTGTGGGAAATGGGCGATTCAGTGAAGGTAACACCATTGAATGAGTTACATGTTGAATAAGCCAGTTCAGGACACAACAGCTTTCACACAACCACAGAATTGTTAACCTGCAGTAAGAGGCTGTTCAGTCCACGATTTTTGCATCAACGCTGCACATGAGCTTTTTGGCATAGTGCCATTCCCCTGCCTTTTCCCAGTACACTCTTTCCATTCAGATAGCAATCTAAAATCGTCTTGAATGGTTTGGTCGAACCTGCCTCAATCAAATTAAATGTCTACACTTTCCACTGCCACGTAAAGGCAGCCAACATTGTCAAAGATCCCTCCCACCCTGACTATAATCCCTTCCAACCTCATCCACCATACAGAAGATGCAAAAGCAAAATCCAACAGATTCAGGAACAGCTTCTTCCTCAGTGTTGTTAAACGTCTGAATAGACTGGACAAATTTTAAATTTAATGTTGATCTCGTTCTTTGGGCACATTATCTATAGCTGTAACATTGCATTCCTCACTCTGTTCTCTGACTCTTATGCACTTTGTATGTATGATCTGCCCGTACTGCATGCAAAACAGAACTTTTTACTGTGCCTAGGTACATGTGACAATAATAAATTGAATCAAAATTCTGATCCCTGAGCTGTCTCCACTGCACTGACAGTACAGAAAGCAGAGATCCTGAGGGAGGGGAACAAGAGCTGAGATGTTTGGAGGTTCCAGAACAGTTATGAGAGCTGAGGGGAAGAGCAGTACAGCGATCCATTCACCACAATAAATTGTTGGTGAGCTGACTGATTTCTCTCTCCCTGAACCAGACAATTAGCTGCATTTCTCATCTTAGTGTAGTGTCTTCATGGCACAAGTCTTCCTTACTTTTGAGGGCTTGCTACAGTGTGTACATCTGTTTAGCCTCCAGTATATCAGCAGTGGATCAATCATCTTGCCTCTGAATCACTCTAGCATAGAGAACATCAAGTGCACTGCTGTCGGAAAGCTGCACTGTCAGAGGTCCAACCTTGAGGTGAGATAGTAAACCAAGCCCCATGTAAAGTAGAAGAGAAATTTATTGTCAAATGTACTTATACATAAAAAATACAGTGAAATGTTTTACATGTCGCCCCCACCACGACACCTACACACCTACATCAAGGACAGAAGTCATACATAATAAAAAAAAATAAAATTAGGACAAAGTTCATCACCGTTTAGTTAACAGCTCCTGGGCTCTGTCTGTCTTTTTTGGGTCAACTTGAAAGATATTGTAATGCTATTTTGAAAAGAAACAGGGGAGTTATCCCTGGTTTTCCAGCCAATATTTATCCCTCAGACATCATCACAAAATAAACAAGGTTTTCTGATCTTTATCATGCTGTTCTTTGTAGGAACGTGCTGTGCAAATTTGCTGCTGCAGTTTCTACCTTGCAACAGCAGCCATTGCCTCTAACTGCTTTGAGATGGCTCGTGTACATGAGAAGTATTATAACAATGCAAGGCTTTCTTTTGTTTCTTAGCTTATGACCCACTGGTGACCTGCAGAGTGCGAGTTGAAGACTGGGTTTGTTTTAACAGTAAACAAGTCTTCCGCCTTCCATGAATGTGCCATGCCTGTTCCTTTTAACATACTTGGAAGAAGGGACACTTTGTCAGAGGCATTTAGAAATCAAACCATTAAGCAGTAGCATAGCAGCTCGTGGAGGTTTTTAATTGTTTGAACGGCACAGTTCTAGCCCCTCCCTTGACTCTTTCTTTAGTTTGACGGTGCCCTGCATTATAGATTCTCAGCACATTTAAAAATAAACTTTCAGTTTTCCTGTATTTATTGGGGGGGGTCAGACATGAGCAATAATTTGATCCAACCAGACTCTGGTTCTAATTGTTTTTGCGGATCCTGGCCAGGGCAGTGTCCTTGTTCAGTAACAATATATAGCTGGGGGCCAGCACAAGGGTAGACATGAGTGTGTATTCTAACATATGCAGGATTATTTTTCCTCCCTGGCTCATCGAGATCAGTAACTTATTTCCTGAATTGAAAATATAATGAAGACTACATAATAGAGGGTCCTTCCTGCCAGCGCCATAACAAGTTCATTAACAACACTGGCTAAAAGAAGCAAAACGTATGGCAACAACTTTATCTTCTTAAAAAGAAGATACTTCCAATTCAACAAAAGGGATTGCATTATCTCCAGACAGAGATGAACCCAACGTGATATGTTTGTGATTTTTGGCTTCAGGGCTTTGCCAGTCCTCTGAAGTCCACCGTTCAGGCACTCCCTGTGAAAGTTCTTCTTCTGTAATGTATAATGCCGCACTCAGTTTAGGTTTGTTACAGACTGGTTGAGGAAAACGCAAAGTCACCACGGCGGATGGCTACAGCTAGGTCTTTCTCCTTGGCCATCTGGCAGCCATTATGGCCAAACCGATCTTACTAGGCCATAAGACGGTGGTGGTGAGGTCTGAAGGGTTAACATTTCTGGCTATTTTTACTAGAATAAATTCAAATATCTTGCCTTTTTACACAGGAGGATGAAGACTAGCCCTTCTCGTGGTCCCTATCACTTCAAAGCACCACACTATATCTTCTGGAAGACCATGAGAGATTGCCACACAAGTCAATGTGAGGTCAAGATGCCTTGGACAGACAAAGTCCTTCCTCCAAATGACAGTGAATCCCACTGCCTCTACCTTCTATTATCATGTGGTTTGAGTTCAAGACAGACTGGTCAAGGAGAAGGCAAAGTCAACAACTCTCTTTAAGCTTAGACCTGAAAATAACACTTTATTATACATCGATACTAAACACGTGTGGACATGTTAATCATAGATAGACCGGGCTTGGACAACTAGTTACACTCAGTAAAGACAAATCAAATTTCTGTGTTCATCTTTCTATACTCTTTCAGACTTTCCAGTTTGGCATCATAGGCTGTAGTAATTCCACTCACACACGGACATGAAAATACAAGACTTCACAATGTGAACAATACTTGAACCCACTTGTAAGTCCAACTAAACATTGTAAAGCATTCCCTCAGATATTCCCAAGAGCGGCGACTACAGTCAGATTGCTATGCAGCATTTAGATTATTACATCAGGACCGAGGTCACTGTTCTTTCTAGCAATCCCACTCCCAGTTCCTTCAGAAACATGACTGCATCCAAACTCTAACAATTCCCTCATTGTGCAGGATAAATAATCACAGATGTTTCCTTTTTCATGGAAGTAGGTGCTGTAATCTGTGAAGTTTAAATGTCCAAAGACTGCATGTGTTTATTTCTTTGTTCAGTGTGAACATCAACCTCACTATAAACCCCCTCCACCCCCAACCAACCAACAGTGATCTGCCTTACACCTCACCCCAACAGTGACCATCTCTCTCCTTCTTCCCAACAGTGATCACCCCTTTCTCATTCCCCCATCAACAGTGACCATCCCTTACCACCCTCCGACGGTGATTATCTCTTCCTCACCTCCAGTTCCCAAAGTGACAACCCCTCCCTCACCAACCCTATGACAGTGACAACCCACTCCCTCATCCTGACATTGATTAACTGCAGCAAAGTTCCCATCCCTCCCTGACCCCACAAAAATGGCTCCCCCCCACCCTGATGCCACACCTCGAACACTGCTCCCGAAGCATCAACATTATCAAGCATGGAGTCAGCTGGGCAGAAACCAGGGATCCTGGAAGTTGAATTTGGAGAGTGTGTGCTGGACTGTGATGTCAAGCTGGTGGTTGGAGAGAAATTGAGTGCTGGGTGGACAGGGTGGGGAAGGCTGCAGAGGGGGAGGTGGAGGTTGGGTCAGGCCAGAGGAAAGGGGTGTTGGATCTGTTGGTGTGTTGGGTTGTCCGGTCAGGTTGTCCGGTCCGGTAAGGGATATTGGGTCCAGGGTGATCAGGCCAATAGTGGCAGAGAGGCAATGGGGATTTTTCATGGGGATTGGCTCGGCAGGTTCTGATGGGCATTAGATGAGAATGGGGTTTGGACAGGGAAGAGTCTAGACAGAGGGCAGTTGTCAGTAGTCCAGGAGAGTGTAAAGGTTTAGGGACAGTGTAGTTCAGGGTAGGGGCAATGGTGGATTGGGCTGTCAGCTAAATGGTCAGCCAGGAGCTGGACTAGAGCTTCTAATCCACTAGCTTCTGGGTAACTAAGTGAGGAGATCTCATGGAATTTTCTTACTTTTTAATCAACTCTGTTAGAGGGTTCCAGAGGCTGGCCAATTGTCCATCAGAATTTTCTATCTGTCAGGCAATAGTCATGGAATCAGCTGTGTGAGCGGTTTCTACATGATCCCAATGAGAAATTCCAGTCTCTGCAAATCCAACAACTCACTGATCATCAGGATACCTCGGCCATTGTCTTTAGTTTGTGATTGAAATGGTGCTCCCTCACCATCAGCCCTGTTTTTCACCCTGACACCTGTCTAATGTTGAACCAGGCAATTTGTAGTTTACCCCAAACATTCATCTCGAACACCACCATCCATCCCTACCTTCATCACATCACCCAGTTCCACTGGGTGTATCTCACTCTTCTGTTGCTGAAACTCTTTGATATATTTAAACTTGATTATTTTAATGTGCTCCAGAGCGGTTACATTAATGTTGCCCCCTGTGATCAGTCAAAACTCTGCTGGCTGTATCATTGCTCACAATCACAGAGCACTTGCCATCCCCAGGCTTGCTGTGACCTACATTATCCAGTTAAGAAATGCCACAATTTTTAAATTTCTCATCCTTGTTTACAAAGCCCTCTCCATTTTGCCACCCCATACTTCTGTAATCCCCTGCAGCTCCTCAAACTTCTCAAATATCGGCCAAACCTGGCCTCTTGAACAACCTGAGGTTTAAACACCCGATATTGGTGGTTGTACCTTCAGCTGCCTCAGTCTAAGCTCTGGAATTTCTCTCCCTAAACCTCTCTGCATGTCTCTACTCTTCTCTCTTTCTGGACAACATTGTTCAAAATCTATCTGTTTGAGCAAACTGATGGTCATCTACCCCAAAATCCCCTTATGTGACTCATACTCCATTTTAGAATGCTCCTGTGAGGTGATGGAGGTAACTTCTATATAAAGGTGCCTTATCAATAAAAAATTGTTCTCATGCTTAATGTGTAACCATAAAAGGTGCTTCTCCTTTCAAACCCAATTCCCATCCTTTTCTAAAGGGGCTTGTCCTTCCTGACTTAACCCCGATTCATTCTGCAACCAAAATACATTTGGGAATTTTTGAAGACTCCACCAGATAGAAATTAGGTGCAGGAAATCAGGTTGTTTTTCATTCACGTCACCACCTAGAAGTTATCAGAACAATTATCATAAACCAGATATTTGATCAGCTGATTCAGCAATGATTAGAGATTGAACCTGCGACTTTCCTCGCTCAATTCTAAACATAGGCATCACATCTACTAATAGAGGCATTTGCAAAGAACTTCCCGGAGTTCTGGAGACTACACTGTTTATCCAAAATGGTGATCAGGCTCCAGATTCACACGTCCCAACTCCATGTCCGAGAGAAACCGTTTGCAGAGGTGTGGTTGGGAAGGGGCAGGTACAATTGGGGTGGGATGTGACACTCATGTGTGGGAAAGTCAAACTCAGTAGGGCCATTGGAACAGAGTTTAAATGGACCCTGTTTTTACTCCACTGGAAGTTTTGTGGAAATTACAAACTTTTACCAAAGTCATAAATACTTGTGAAATGACCATGACAATGTCATTACATCAAATTATTTACATGAATTCATCCTTAAAAATGGACAAATGAAACTGCCTGCCTGTGTCTGTGAGAGCTTAAAAATGTGTTGCTGAAAAAGCGCAGCAGGTCAGGCAGCATCAAAGGAGCAGGAGAATCGATTGTTTCAGGCATAAGCCCTTCGTTGAAAACTTCTGTTGCAGTATTTGTAATAAGGAGTTTCGAAATAAGTGAGTTAGTTTAATATAATTGGTTGGATTGCTAGGCAATTTCAGAGGGCAGTGTCGAATCAGTGCTATTACTGTAGAGCTGGAGTCAGATATTGGTCAGATGAGTAAGCATGTCAGATTTCCTTCACTGAAGAACGTTAGCAAACCAGATGAGCTTTTACCCCAATTAAGTAATTTCATGGACATCTTAATTGAATTTAAATTTCCTGGCAAGTTTATACAAGATTTTAATATGTAAACAAGATTGAGTAGTTGAATCCAATACTTGGAATACCAATAATTCCAATGAAATATTGAGAAGACTGAAAGCGTTGTATTCATCGACTCTATCCTTCTCTCTGTCTGAGGTTGAGCCAGATGGTTCATAATGTCATACTGTCATTACCCTGAGATGTACTTTCATCCACTTAGCAAGATCATCGCTAAGATCGCCTATTTTCATCTTCATAATGTCATCCATTTCCACCCTGTCTCAGTTCTCCTATTGCAAAAACCCTCACCATTCTTTGTTACATCCTGTTGATTATTTTAATGTAGTCCAGGCTGATTTCTCTCGTTCTGCTTTCCGTCAATGTCCAAAACTCTGGTGCCTGTGTCCTAGTTTGCAAAAGTGCAGTGTACCTATCATCCCTGTGCATTCTGACCTGTTCTTGTTGATATAACTCCAAGTACTACCATAACAGCATTATTAATGCTTGATTGTGTTCCACAACCTATCATCACAGCAGAAGGCTGTTAATTCATAACTTAGTTGACAGCTGAAATAAGTTATTTATGGATTAGCAGTAGTCGATGTGGGATTACAAATAGAAACATTGGTTTTTATAAAACATTGTGTACTTGAGGGGATTTAAATATATTGAATGGGCTTTCGTGTATTAGAGAATTTTTTAAAACATAATGAAGTCTGTCATGAATGTTTAAAACATTGGGCTGCATCTTACTTTGTTTTGGCTAAATCCAAAGTGCACCATTTTGTGGGATTCACACTGAAATAACTCCACAGAGGCCAGTATCCTGTCACCACATCACCCTTTACATATACGTGGGGAGTTCTTGACACTGATCCAGCTCCCTCAGAGCCAGCCCTCAGAGTGAACAGAACCTCTGACACTCCTGTTTATATCTGTCAGCCAGGGCTCCCTGATTGGGGTTATTAACCTAGTCCGATCAGGGAACTCTTATTCTATGAAATGCACCTGGCTGACTTTGTTACAATAGCTACACATACCATGAGGTTTACCAGATTTTCTTACTTTCATTTACCAAACTCACTTCATTAACTGCTTAGCCCAACCCTATGATGTCTCTCACGTTTGATTCAAACCTCAGTTTTACCATGGATCATTCCCTGAACAACTCGCCATTTGCCATGGGACGGCACGGTGGCTCAGGGGTTAGCACTGCTGCCTCACAGTGCCAGAGACCTGGGTTCAATTCCCGCCTCAGGCAACTGTCTGTGTGGAGTTTGCACATTCTCCTCGTGTCTGCATGGGTTTCCTCCGTGTGCTCTGGTTTCCTCCCACAGTCCAAAAATGTGCAGGTCAGGTGAATTGGCCATGCTAAATTGCCCGTTGTGTTAGGTGAAGGGGTAAACATAGGGGAAACGGTCTGGGTAGGTTGCTCTTCGGAGGGTTGGTGTGGACTTGTTAGGCCGACGAGCCTGTTTCCACACTGTAAGTAAGCTAATCCCAGAATTCAACGGCATCTCTTGCTATCCCATCTTTAGAGCTCATTGTGCAGCTCTTCAAGCTCGGTCAGACCGGAGCTGTCCTGAATAGATCCTGACATGGAAAACTGAGAAAATCATCACACTCCTGGATATCTGCTGAAGCAGGTGGTGCAGATGTGGGATTTCTCTTTACCCCAGGACCAACAGGGGAGACCATGACACTAGAAAATACCAGCCTGGTCTAAGGTTGCCACCTGGGTCAGTGGAGTCTCCGCCATATGGAAGAATGCCTAGCAATTGAGGAAGAATATCCACTCCACCAGCCTTAATGCCACCATCTTGTCTGATTCTGCCCCATGTTTCACCATTTCCCACGTTTCTCAGACCACTCGAGTATATACTGTAACTTCCCTGCCTTGAGCCAGCAGCAATGAGCCCTGGTGTGGCCCAGTGCTCAGGGGCAGGCCTTCAGTCTGAACTTACCCCAGTGGAGATGAGGCCAAAGGCTGCTGGGTGAGAGACATCTCCCTCAAGTTGCCTCACCATCAACAATCCCCCCAACGATGATCAGGTTGAGTCTTCTCTTTCCTAAGTAACTCATTTTTAAAACTTGCTGAGAATTAAGACACATATACCCTGAAGCATCCTACACATACACTTCACTGTCCAATGTAGGAAGGCCTCCGATTGGACCTGCCAACACGAGAAGGTACCCAGCAGCCTTAGTTAAATGGCCTGAATTGCGAGGGTGGTGTGGTCTGGATCAAGTTCTGAAGACTTGCCTGTTTCTCCCTGAGGACAGGATTCTGAACTACAACCGTTCTAACATCTGTTTCCCCAAATCAAAAAATAATCAGCATTTTATTTCCATTTTGTCATTTGGTTTGGGCTCTTCAACTAACCCCAGTACCGTGGACTTGAATTCATGCAAAGAGAAAACCAGAGTTTGCAAATTTGGAAGATTTCCGACAAAAGCAAAATACTACAGGTATTTGGATATCTGAAATAAAGATGTACAAAACCTTGGAAATACTTAGTGAGCCAGACAACTACGATACCTGCTGAGTATTTCCAGGATTTTGTGTTTGTTATTTTTATTACTATTTTGGAAGACACCACATTTGATTCCTAGAGGTTGAGGTAGCTGATCCAGTGGCTTTCGGGGTGTGTGTGTGTATATAGAACAGGGTCCTGGTCATGGACAGGAAATGTCAGCCAAGGCTCTTCTCCCAATTGACTAGTGAGTCCTTACGTTTGAAAAGCTGACTTTGTAAGGGCCACAACAAAACTGTTGGAATGTTTATCTCAGGTGCAGGGAGTTAGTTTGTAACACAGGATGTTCATAAATATACCAAGGGAGAGATCGAATGACAAAACATATAGAAATTATTCAACTTACAAAGTAAATGAGGGATACCATCAGTTCATCAATGCATTTGCTTTTAAGATGGAGTCCAAAAGTCCAAAGCAGGAGTTATCATCTGTAATTCCTTTGTGGTGGCAGTTGACTAAGCAGCCTCTAGTTGAGAACTCGTGGACAGTTTCTTCTCTTTATATTTCTCTTCAAAGGTGATTTGAGGAATATTTCTAAAATTTGGAAAAAGAATGAAAAGATTATTTACAGAGAGCAGTCTCAGATTATTGGCTGCTTTTTACAGTCCAGAGGTTTATTTTCCTTTTGTAGCTTGGAGTTAGGGATTTTGACATTGCCAGTAATTGCTGTATTACCCCTGAACCAACAGCTATTTCAAAATTGCTTAGTTAAATGGTACTGATCATGTGACCAAGCTTCCTTGGCGAGGGTGACAGGAAGGGAGGATGCAGGGAAAGCCGGGGGAGGTGGTGGTGGTGAGGGAGGTGTGAAGTAGTTTCCATCATGACAAAGTCTTGCACTACAAATAAATAATTGTCCGTGGCCCAACTCTGATGCTGAATAGGACGTCATTAACACATCTTATAGAATAGGGATAACTTTCATTTCTGTTGCTTGGGGTTTTTTTTCTCTCGGATACTATCACTTCTGCAACAGTTTTAACATAATAGTTCCATCAGGAGATACACGAGTACATTGATTATCTGGCTGATGTTGAGTTTGGAGAAGCTTCTGGAAGGATACTGCTAAATCCAGTCATGTGATTATAGCTGCCATCTTTGTTGGGGTTGTTTAATGTGATTTTAAAACAGACACTAAATAGGTAGTTAGGTATTACTTGTTTTTAATCCGTTCATAACAAGATTGAGACTCAGCTGTGTTTAAACGTGCTGTCTAAATGTTGTCAAATTGATGTTAATGACTAAACTTGGATATGGTATCTAAAGGTGAGTACTGCATATACAATATACAAAGAGTCAGCGGAAAAATTGGCAAAAAAGTAAGAACAAGTTAATTTGTGAGCCACAGACGTATGTTCAAAGCATGCCTACCTTTAATGTGGTTACTTTTCCTGTTAATGAGTTGTTCACCATTATCTCTGTTGTTCAGTCATATAATCAGCTTTATCTCTAAGCCATGCAGTTAAGTGACCTTTCTTTTAACTGTAAACTGCCTGCATGACTTCATTTGATTAGTGTTTACACTGCATCAGATTAAGGGCCCACAATTGGCAGTCTTTAGATTTGCCTGAATACTCCTATTTAAGTGTTGGTACTCAAAATAACACACAAAAATTGAGCAGGCACCAATACTTGAACCACAAAAATAACATTGGTCTAACAATCCAAATAGCACGTTGTGGCAGAAGAGAGATTTGTACCTACCACATTAAGCAGTATTCATCAATTGAGAAGAGGGGAAATAAAATATCCTTTTCAATCTGAGAATTAACATATTCCATTCCGACACAAGATTAAAACCTGTCAGCTGACGATGTCCCCACAAACTTTCACACAAGGTCAGAAGATCAGACTGCACTTCAGTTAGACAGTACAGGATGTGTCAGCTGCCCTTTACCATTCCTGGGTTGCAAATGGGGGATATCGGGGTTGCCTACTCTGGCTGGACATATTCTTCTTGCCTCAATCAGCTTTTTATCGCAGTATTTTAATAAATCGACCACAAAAATGTTCCAAAAAATTCACACCAAAATGTACATTTGAGACGAGTGCAGTGGTGAAAGTAATTAGTTTAAAAATAACAGTCTCACTCACTGGACTCCACAAAGACTGGAACCCAGAATGTTGTGAGAAGGAATGACCTCTGTTCCACAGTGAGGGGAGGGGTGAGACTTTAATAAAAGCACCAAAGAGTTTTTAAAAGGAAAGTTGCCTTCTGTAACATACTCGTGGTAAACCTCACAGCTTTTACTGAGGCTGCTTTCTCTACATAATGACAGTCCTTCATCCTTTGAACACTGTGAGATCTCTCTGTGTGTATTCAGTTGAAAAGTGGAAAGGAAGGGGCCATGCTGAGGTATTGCTGGGAGCCTGTAATGAGTCAATTATCTGCTCACTTGGAGCAGAAGATCGGAATGTTCTCACTGCCGGCCAGCTCACTGACCCACGATGTCTTTGCCATCTCAATGATCTTCCTCGCTGCTCATTCATGACAGTGGCTTTGCAGGAGTAAAATCTAACACTGCTCCCACAGGTCAATCTGAGTTGTCCAGCTTAGCCCTCAGCTACGCTGTGGGTGTTTTAGCTACTGGAGAATTCCGTGTGCTAAATTAACCTGGAGATACTCTTTCATCCTGCAGAGAAAACGGACATAAAATCTTTCAGTATCAACTGTGAAAATAGCAGAGTCAGAAGGTTGTGGGTTCAGGTCTGGCTCTGACTGGAACACATCCAGGCTGACTCCAGAACAATTACCGATGGAGTACTGAGTTGGCAGAGATGGTGCCTTTCAGATGAAACATTGAACCAAGGACCTGTTTTCCCATCATAGCCTTTGTTGAAGCCTGCTGCATTCCCTATATTACAATTCAATGCCATTCCAAATGGACTACCTTTACTGGAAAGCAGTTCAGGAGGTCCTGGGGTGTGAACAATGCCCTACGTGCTATGCCTCACTATGTGATGGGTTTGCTGCCACGATCCTCTTTCAGGGTTGGCACCTGGCGTGATTGAGGAAAGTCACTTCCTGGTCTAACTCCTGCACTGAACGAGAAGCAGTTAGTTGCATGTTGGCAACTAGTTCCCAGTTACACTGATATAGAATCATAGAATCCCTACAGCGTGGAAACATGCCATTCGGCCTAACATGTCCACACCAACCCTCCGAAGAGTAACCCACCCAGAACCATTCCCTGACCCTATTATCCTATATTTACCCCTGACTAATGCACCTAATCTTCACATCCCTCAACACTACGGGCAATTTAGCATTGCCAATTCACCTAACCTGCACACCTTTGGATTGTGGGAGGAATCAAGAGAACCTGGAGGAAACCCACACAGACAGGGGGAGAATGTGCAAACTCCACACAGACCTTCACCTGAGGCTGGAATCGAACCTGAATCCCTGGTGCTGTGAGGCAACAAGGTTAACCACTGAACCATTGTGCCACCCTAGAAATCAGGTGATAATCTCCCTTCCTCAAAGGCAATATCGAAAAGGTGGGACCATACTGCAAGTATTTAAAAAGTCAGAATCTTGAGTTTTCCAATTTATTGCATTAATTTGGGGGTCTCGCTATTCACTACCTTATTTTCATATATTTGCATCTCGTTGTCAACCCAACTTGCTTTATTTCTATGATAATTCTCATCAATTCTCCTCACCTTCTTGAGAACCAGACAGTGTCAGTTCCCAATGTCTACAACTGAGCAGGTGCCTACTGCTGCAGCTCAATGACAGCTTTTCCTGGCCATCACCGCTCTCTGTCCTCAGAACAATGACCCTGCATGGTACATTGTACCTTTCATCGGCAACAGGTCAGCACTGTGTTGTATGCCTGCTCTCTGACCAATTCCCACACCCCTTCAGACTCTCACTTTGAGGCTCTGGGCCTTGAGCCATTTGCATGCTTCTGCCAGGTCACTTAGCAAGCAGTATATACATGCGACTCAAATAAAACACAATACCCTGGATGTTGGAAATCTGAAATCAAAACAAATCAGACTCCTAGTGAAAAGCATGTGCTGTGAGGGTTCAACTGATGTCTTGGTGTGCCATACAGCAAGATGTACCCCGCCCCTCTAGGATGTGTTTGGTGATTGGATCCCGCTGGGTGTGGCCATTACCACTGCACCAAAATGGAGAACAGGAGGAAAGGAAAGGTGTGGTTGGCCATCCCCCAGAAGGATACCGCCACCAAACACCTGTCCCCCTGTTCTCCATTTTGATTATACCCAGCCCATCCCCAAAACACTCCTCCCAGTCGGCCATGTCTTCCTTGTGATTTGATGCACTTGCTCTCTTTGGACTCATTTTCTCCTTTTCACATTTTTTTTACACCATTTCTGGATCTGAATCTTTCCTATATTGCCACTGTTACTCCCTTGGCCTTTTGGTTTGGGGTCCCTCACCATTTGTTCCACTCGCCCCTCCTCCCCTCTGTCAACAGCATAAAAAAACACTGTTTTCTCACTGCATTCAGTTCCTAACAACAGTCAAACCAGACTTTAACCTTTAACTTGGTTTCTTTTTCCACAGATGCCATCAGATCTGTCGAGCCTCTCCTGCATTTTTAGCGAGCAGTGTATAAAGCATCTCATATAAAAGCACAATTCCTTGAATTTTGGAAATCTGAAATCGAAACACAAAATGCGGGAATAGGCTGGCATTATTTTCCCTGGAGCATCGAAGGCTGAGGGGTGACCTATTAGAAGTTTATAAAATCATAAGGGGCATGGATAGGGTAAATAGCCAAAGATTTTTTTCCCTGTGTTGGGAGAGTCTAAGACAAGGGAAAGATTTAAAAGGGACCTGTGGGATAACCTTTTCACACACAGGGTAGTGTATGTATGGAACCAGCTGCCAGAGAAAGTGGTGGAAGCTTGTACAATTACAACATTTAAATGGATCTGGATGGGTGTATAAATAGGAAGGATTTTGAGGGATATGGGCTAAGTGCTGGAAAATGGGACTAGGTCAGATTCGAATACTTGAGTTGGACCAAAGGGTCTGTTTATGTGCTGTACATCTCTATGACTTTGTGACAGTATCAAGAACAGCCAAACTGGATAACAGTGAAGTGTAGTTGACAGGGTGAAAGCTTGGTTTAATTTTAAATGCTGATTGTTCAAGGCATTGCTCTGAGAATGATCCAGAGTATAAGTGTTACCTGTTTAGTTGAGTTGAACCAGGCACAGTGTGAGAACCAGCTATACATGAGGTTGTGGGAACTCCACAAATCTTCAAATGTAGAAGATGGGATGGAGATTGAGAAATCCCAGCCCCATTTCTGGTCATCCCATTTCAATTTGGTGTCATCTGCAAACTTACTAACTATATCTCTTATGCTCACGTCCAAATCATTTATATAAATGATGAAAAGTAGTGGACCCAGCACCGATCCTTGTGGCACTCCACTGGTCACAGGCCTCCAGTCTGAAAAACAACCCTCCACCACCACCCTCTATCTTCTACCTTTCAGCCAGTTCTGTATCTAAATGGCTAGTTCTCCCTGTATTCCATGAGGTCGAACCTTGCTAATCAGTCTCCCACGGGGAACCTTGTCAAACGGCTTACTGGAGCCCATATAGATCACATCTACTATTCTGCCCTCATCCATCCTCGTTGTTACTTCTTCAAAAACTCAATCAAGTTTGTGAGACATGATTTCCCACACACTAATCCCTATCCCTAATCATTCCTTGTCTTTCCAAATACAGGCAAAAAGGGGACATGAGGTAACTTTGGCAAATAGAGTTAAGGAGAATCCAAAGGGTTTTTACAAATACATTAAGGACAAAAGGGTAACTAGGGGGAGAATAGGGCCCCTCAAAGATCAGCAAGGCTGCCTTTGTGTGGAGCCGCAGAAAATGGGGGAGATACTAAATGAATATTTTGCATCAGTATTTACTGTGGAAAAGGGTATGAAAGATACAGACTGTAGGGAAATAGATGGTGACATCTCAAAGAATGTCCACATTACAGAGGAGGAAGTGCTAGATGTCTTGAAATGCATAAAGGTGGATAAATCCCCAGGTGTATCCGGGAACTCTGTGGAAAGCTAGGGAAGTGATTGCCGGGCCTCTTGCTGAGATATTTGTATAATTGATAGTCACAAGTGAGGTGCTGGAAGTATGGAGGTTCGCTAATGTGGTGCCACTATTTAAGAAGTGTAGTAAGGACAAACTAGGGAACTATAGACCAGTGAGACTGATGTCTGTGGTGAGCAAGTTGTTGGAGGGAATCCTGAGGGACAGGATGTACATGTATTTGGAAAGGCAAAGACTGATTAGGGATAGTCAACATGGCTTTATAAAGAGCTTTGATGATGGGTGAAGGAATGGTTTTGCACAGAGAGTATGTACAGCCATTGGGAGTGGTTGGGGAATGGGTTGGCATTGAGAGTAAGAGGGCAATGCTGCATTGGTGGGTCATAGGCTGGCATGAAGAGCATGAGCTGTTATGGTGGGTGAGTAACATGGTTTGGCTTGAACTAGCATGGATGAGGCTTGGAGACTGGGTGGGGATTTGAAAGGGTGTGTGAGGTGAGGGATAAAAGACCAATTATTCATGAGACAATGGTGAGGAAGTTGTAAAATCCCAGAGAGCTGAAGTGGACTTTGTAACTTTGTCTCTTAGCCCACTTTGTCACTCAGCAGCCCCTCGTACTCCACCAAGATGCAGTAGGCCCAACTCTATCCTGTAGCAGCCCCTGGGAAGGGGAACTGCACCAAATTGGGCACTTTTCTCCGAGGCAGGTATACTGAAACAACAAATGACCTGACTCAACTTGATGGTGAGAATCCGACTCAATGAATGTGAAGTATTTGGCAACAGTTGACATGGGTTAATGAACTATTTGTTGTTCAGACCCTTTGAAGAAAGAAAATCAAAGCTCAAATCACTGGCATCTTAATTATCTTCTGCCTCTTTTTAACACCAGACAAATGCAATTCTTCCCTGTCATTATAAATCATCCTCCCTTATCAGAGTTTCTCTTTCAAATGAAAGGCTCATCTCTCGTCCCTTGTACAATTGAAATGAACTGCCTAAGGACTGTCTCTGTGACCTTTGCGTCTTTTCTGAAATAAAAGTAAATACTATTTGGATTGTATTTTCCTTTAATTTGTTTGGTTTCTTTGAAGTGGATACTGTTAGGTAAGTCTGTACTAATGTCAGCCTTTTTGATACAGGCTGCTAAACAGCCTGTGGGGGTGAGTTCACAGTTCCTGGTCTTACCTTGCAGCAGGTACACAAAGCTATCGAAGCATAATATAGATACCCGGGATAGGCCAAAGAAATGAGATTAATCTAAGTAAGAGGTATCCAAGGTCAGGTTACTGGTGAGGAGCTGCTGGAGCAGCCTTGGCATGCCTGAATGATCCCTGCTCCAGTCATTTTAATCTCAAAATCACTCAGGCATGAAATGTGACTGGGGGGCTAAATATGTCAAGAAGAAACAGTGTCAGGTTATTCCTTCAAATGTCTCCACCCTCCCAACCTCCCCCACTGTAAAGGCATTAACATAAACTTGGGTACTTTTCCACTGTTCAAATGTTTCCCAGTCCCCCTTCACTCTAAAGATATTGATGTATGGGCAGCACAGTGGCTAGCACTGCAGCCTCACAGCACTAGGGATTCCAGCCTTGGACAACTGCCTGTGTGGAGTTTGCACATTCTCCTCGTTTCCTCCCACAGTCCAAAGATATGCAATTTAGGTGAATAGGCCATGCTAAATTGCCCCATAGCATCCAGGGATATATAGATTAGGTGGTCTAGCCATGAGAAATTGAGGGTTACAGGGATAGGGTAGGGGGTTGGTCTGGGTGGGATGCGTTTTAAAGGGTCAGTGTGGACTCATTGAGCCAAATGGCCTGCTTCCACACTGTAGGGATTCTATGATTTTACATTCAGCTACTGAGGATTCTGGGTAATCCAAGATGGAGGACAGGAAAATTTTTTGGCTGTAACAGGTTGCTTCTTTTTGAAGTATTTTAGGTGTTGGAGGTGATTTCCTCAAATTCCAGGAGTAGCAATTACTGTTTTATATGCCTTTGCATTGTTTTGGAACTTCGGAGAGAAAAATCGTTAAAACAACAACACTTTTAAAAGGGAGAGGTACAGACAAAGGCAGCACATGGTCAAGTCAGTGCAGGAGAGAGAGAGAGAGAGAGAGAAAGAGAAACAAACCTACACTGCTAACTGACACAGCAGTAAACCTGAACAGTTACTGCCTTTGCTGTTTGAATTCATGAATCACCTGATGAAGGAGTGTCGCTCTGAAAGTTAGTGCTTCCAATTAAACCTGTTGGGCTATAACCTGGTGTTGTGTGATTTTTAACTGAATTCATGTATTGGTGGACATCGGAGTGCATCTGGGAAAGTTAACAAACAGTGAAATTCACAACTGATCTTGGAGAAACCTTTTGGGAGACGTCACAGCACAGAAACAGATAAATGAATATTTTTAAGTTTAGCCTTACGGTAAATCTGCAGTAGTGAGTAGAGTGGGATCTTTCTTGATTATATGTTTTCTTGAGATACGTCTCTTGATTCAACTTAAAAATATAAGCCATAAGTTAGCCTGGAGCAGTGTTTTGTAGAGGAATAAGACAGTGCTATTTTCTGGGTCTGTAGATTGAAAGAAGCAAAAATGGCCTTTAATAGAGTGATATGCTCTTCTTGTCAGATGTGGGAGTTCGGGGAGAGTATGTGTGTTACTGAGAATTATATCTGCAATAAATGCCATTGGTTGCAAATCCGATCAGATTGAATGGAATGGTTGGAGAGAAAGTTAGATGCAATGAGGAATTTACAAGAGGATGGGGATGTGATGGATGGCAGTTATAGGAAGGGAGAAAAGTTGTAGATACAGTCACAGAGATGGGTTCACTCCAGGAAAGGTAAGAGAGTTAGGCAGGAATTTAAAAAGGACACCCTCGAGAATAGTAATATCTGGATTACTCCCGGTGCTACGTGCTAGTGAGGGTGGGAACAGGAGGATAGAGCAGATGAATGCATGGCTGAGGAGCTGGTGTATGGGAGAAAGATGCATATTTTTGGATCGTTGGAATCTCTTCTGGGTAGAAGAGACCTGTGCAAGAAGGATGGATTGCACCTGAATCGGAAGGGGACTAATATACTGGCAGGGAAATTTGCTAGAGCTGCTCAGGAGGATTTAACCTAATAAGGTGTTGGGGTGGGGGGGGGGGGGGGGGGAGAGGGACCCAGGAAGATAGTGAGGAAAGAGATCAATCTGAGACTGGTACAGTTGAGAAAAGAAGTGAGTCAAACAGTCAGAGCAGGCAGGGACAAAGCAGAGAACATGGTAGGACTGATAAATTAAACTGCATTTATTTCAATGCAAGAGGCCTAACAGGGAAGGCAGATAAATGCAGGGCATGGTTAGGAACATGGGACTGAGATATCATAGCAATTACAGAAATGTGGGTCAGGCAGCCTTTGTGTGGAACCGCAGGAGATGGGGGAGATACTAAACGAGTATTTTGCATCAGTGTTTACTGTGGAAAAGGACATGGAAGGTATAGAATGTTGGGAAATAGATGATGACATCTTGAAAACTGTCCATATTACAGAGGAAGAAGTGCTGGATGTCTTGAAACGCATAAAAGTGGATAAATCCCCAAGACCTGATCAGGTGTATCCAAGCACTCTGTGGGAAGCTAGTGAAGTGATTGCTGGGCCCTTTGCTGAGGTATTTGCATCATTGATAGTCACAGGTGAGGTGCCGGAAGACTGGAGATTGGCAAATGTGGTGCCACTGTTTAAGAAGGATGCTAAGGACAAGCCAGGGAACTATAGGCCAGTGAGCCTGACATCTGTGGTGGGCAAGTTGTTGGAGGGAATCCTGAGGGACAGGATGTACATGTATTTGGAAAGACAAGGACTGATTCGGGATAGTCAACATGGCTTTGTGCATGGGAATCATGTCTCATAAACTTGATTGAATGTTTTGAAGATATAACAAAGAGGATTGTTGAGGGCAGAACAGTAGATGTGATCTATATGGACTTCAGTAATTCGCTCGACAAGGTTCCCCACGGGAGACTGATTAGCAAGGTTAGATCTCATGGAATACAGGGAGAACTAGCCATTTGGATACAGAACTGGCTCAAAAGGTAGAAGACAGAGGGTGGTGGTGGAGGGTTGTTTTTCAGACTGGAGGCCTGTGACCAGTGGAGTGCCACACAAATCGGTGCTGGGTCCACTACTTTTCAACATTTATATAAATGATTTGGATGTGAGCATAAGAGGTACAGTTAGTAAGTTTGCAGATGACACCAAAATTGGAGGTGGAGTGGACAGTGAAGAAGGTCATCTTAGATTACAACAGGATCTTGATCAGATGGGCCAATGGGCTGAGAAGCAGCAGATGGAGTTTAATCTAGACAAATGTGAGGTGCTGCATTTTGGGAAAGCAAATCTTACCAGTGCTTATACACTTAATGGTAAGATCCAAAGGAGTGTTGCTGAACAAAGAGACCTTGGAGTGCAAGTTCATAGCTCCTTGAAAGTGGAGTCGCAAGTAGATAGGATAGAGAAGAATGCTTTTGGTATGCTTTCCTTTATTGGTCAGAGTATTGAATACAGGAGTTGGGAGGTCATGTTACGGCTGCACAGGACACTGGTTAGGCCACTTTTGGAATATTGCATTCAAGTCCCATCTCCTTCCTATTGGAAGGATATTGTGAAACATGAAAGGGTTCAGAAAAGATTTACAAGGATGTTGCCAGGGTTGGAGGATTTGAGCTATAGGGAGAGGTTGAATAGGCTGGGGCTGTTTTCCCTGGAGCGTCGGAGGCTGAGGGATGACCATATAGAGGTTTATAAAATCATGAAGGGCATGGATAAGATAAATAGACAAATTCTTTTCGCTGGGGTGGGAGAGTCCAGAACTAGAGGGCATAGGTTTAGGGTGAGAGTGGAATGATATAAGAGACGTAAGGGGCAACTGTTTCATGCAGAGGGTGGTACGTGTATGGAATGAACAGCCAGAGGAACTGGTGGAGGCTGGTACAATTGCAACATTTAAGAGGAATTTGGATTGTATATGAATAGGAAGTGTTTGGAGGGATATGGGTCGGGTGCTGGCAGATGGGACTAGATTGGGTTGGGATATCTGGTCAGCATGGACGAGTTTGACCAAAGGGTCTGTTTCCATGATTTACATCTCTATGACTCTATGACTATGTGATATTAGGCTGAGTATTGAAGATGGAATCTGGAATGGAGGTCTCAAAGGAAATAGTAGCTTGAGAAAATTGCAGAGTGTAGTCTGAAGAGATGCAATAAAGGAATGTTAGTACGAGGGCATCATTAGTATTCCAATTTAAGTTGCCAATTCTACTTGGAAGACCCAGGGATTTTATCACATGACCTTGTACTCAGCCAAACATCCCTTACCATTGTCAATACTTTGTAATCATTGAATGAAAATGTTCAAAGTAAATGAAAAAAAGGGTAGTTTATTTATTAATTGTTTTCCCAGATTGTTCCCAGCAGTTGTCATAGAGGCATAGAGTTATACAGCATGGAAACAGACCCTTTGGTCCAACCAGTCCATGCTGACCAGGCAACCCTATCCGACCTTGTTCCATTTGTCAGCACTTGGTCTCTATCGCTCTAAACCCTTCCTGTTCATAAGCCCATCTAGATACCTTTTAAATGTTGTAATTGTACTAGCCTCCACCACTTCCTCTGGCAGCTCATACCATATATACACCACCCTATGTGTGAAAAAGTTACCCCTCAGGTCCTTTGTAAATCTTTCCCCTTTCACCTTAAACCTCTGCCCCCTAGTTTTGGACTCCCCCACCCTAGGAAAAGGACCTTGGTGATTCACCCCTATCCATGCCCCCCATGATCTTATCAAGGTCTGTAAGGTTACCCCTCAGTCTCTGACGCTTGAGGGAAAAAAAATCCCTGCCTATCCAGCCTATAACTTAAAACCTCCAGTCCCAACAACATCCTTGTAAATCTTTTCTGTCGGGAGATTAAACTTAAAAGTTTTGAAGATTGCAGGATGATCATTCAGAATGATAGGTGCTCAAGTCCTGGGGTGATCTAAAACAAGAGATCCTATGCTTGGCTCCTGCTGAGATTAATGGGAGTTTCCCCTATCGACATTTTCACTGAGATTATTTAGCTTAGCATGTGATTTGCAACTTAACGTGATGGGGCCTGTGACTTAACCTCTGCCCCTCCCTCACATACAACTACCAACTCAGTCAACTTTACATTTCCGAGGTTTTAGCTGAGGAATGACTGCCTTCTCGATAGGATTCTTTGATGGTGATTCACAGGATAGATATGGGAGAGGATATTTCCACTTTGGAGGATTGTCCAGGAGCAGAGGGCACAACCTCAGAAGGTTGCCCACTTAACACAGGAAGAGGAGGGATTTTTCTTTCCCCTGTGGATCTGCAGAATTCTTTACCACAGAGACCTCTCAAGGCTGAACCATACACCGAAAGTGCTGGAGAAACTCAGCAGGTCTAGGAGCATCAGTGAAGATAGAAACTTGGTTAATGTTTCAAGTCCAGAATGACTTCTTCAGAACTGTCCAAGTCGGGTTGTTAAGTATATTCAGGGTGAAGATAGGCAGATTTTCAAATGGTAAGGGAATCAAGGGGGTAAAGCAAGGAAGTGAATCTGTGGTTGATCAGCAATTATCTCATTGAATGGCAGAGCAGACTCAACTGGGTCTTGCATCATCTGAGTCAAGTGTGTGGTGCTGGAAAAGCACAGCAGATCAGCCAGCATCTGAGGAGCAGGAAAATCAACGTTTCGGGCAAAAGCCCTTCATCAGGAATGAGGCTGGGAGCCTCGGGGGTGGAGAGATGAATGGGAGACGGTGATGCTGGGGAGAAGGTAGATGAGAGTGCAATAAGAGGATGGAGGTGGAGGTAAAGGTGATAGGTTGGAGAGGAGGGTGGAGCAGATAGGTGGGAAGGAAGGTGGACAAGTGGGACAGGTCATGGGGATGGTGCTGAGCTGGAAGGTTGGATCTGGGATAAGGTGGGGGATGGGGAAATGAGGAAACTGGTGAAGTCCACGTTGATACCCTGGGGTTGGAGGGTCCCAAGGCTAAAAATGAGGTGTACTTCCTCCAGGCGTCAGATGGTAAGGGAGCGGCAGTGGAGAAGGCCCAGGACCAGCATGCCCTTGGCAGTGTGGGAGGGGGAGTTGAAGTGTTTGGCCATGGGTTGGTCGGGTTGATTGATGTGGTGTCCCGGAAATGTTCTCTGAAGTGGTTTGCAAGTAGGCATCCTATGTCCGCAATGTAGAGGAGACCACATCGGGAGCGCCGGATACAATAAATGATATTGGTGGAAGTGCAGGTGAAATTTTGATGGATGTGGAAGGCTTCTTTGGGGCCTTGGATGGAGGTGAGGGGGGAGGTGTGGGCACAGGTTTTGCAATTCCTGTGGTGACAGGGGAAGATGCCTAGAGAAGAGAGTGGGTTATTAGGGGGTGTGGACCTGATGAGGTAATCGCGGGGGGATCAGTCTTTACAGAAAGCAGATAGGAGTGGGGAGGGAAATATATCTTTGGTGGTGGGGTCCATTTGTAGGTGTCAGAAATGACGGAGGATGATGCGATGTACACAGAGGTCGGTGGGGTGGAAGGTGAGGACCAGGGAGGTTCTGTCCTTGTTGCGGTTGGAGGGGTGGGGTTCGAGGGTGGAGGTATGGGATGTGGATGAGATGCACTGTGGGCAATCTTCAACCACGTGGGAGGAGAAGTTGTGGTTTTAAGGAAGGAGGCCTCTTCCATCTTCTGATCCCAGTTATAAAGGTGCTCAGTATGGTAATATGATTTGATTTGATTTATTATTGTCATATGTACTGCAGTACAATGAAACATTTTGCTTTGCGTGCAGTACAAACAGATCGTACCACACAAAGTGCATTACGGTAATAGAGTGAGCAATACAATGTTATGGCTGCAAAGAAGGTGCGCAAAAAGCGAGATTAACATTCAATTTAAAGTTGTCGATGTCCATTCAGAAATCTAATAACAGTGAAAAGAAGCTGTTCTTGAATCTATTTGTAAGTGTATACAAACTTTAAGACCCTTCTGCCTTACGGAAGAGAGTGGATGAGAGTATAACCGGGGTGAGAGGGGTCTTTGATGATGGTGGTTGCTTTCCTGACGCAGCAGAAAGTATAAATGGAGTCAATGGATGGAAGCCTGGTTTGTGTGATGGACTGGGCTGTGCTCATGACTTTTGGTAGTGTTCAAGATGGCTGATATTGCAGTAATAGTTATGTTCTGGGCAGTCAGTATAGGACTCTCACACCCAGTCAGTGCTGTCAATGGCAGGCTATCCTGCAGGCAGCAGTGATAATGCCGTGAGCTAAAAAAGAGCCTAATCTCATGGGTCTCCCACGCTGGGCTGCAAATTAAACTAAATGTAAGTTTGGCCCTTTCAGCAATGGGAATCGGGGCCTCTGGGCCTACAAAGAAGAGCTAAGGGAAGAGTTGGACATGGGAAAATGGGTCTCTATACTTGACCCACATCCTCACTCAATAACTTTCATCACAATGTGAACGACCTTACACTCCCTCAACATTAAAACACAAACAGAAATTGTTGGAGGAACTCAGCAGGTCTGGCAGCATCTGTGGAGAGAAAGCTGAGTTAATGTTTTGAGCAGAGTAACCCTACTTCAGACCCGAAACGTTAACTCTGCTTTCTCTCTACAGATGCTGCCAGACTTGCTGAGTTCTTCCAGCAATTTGTTTTTGTTTCAGATTTCCCGTATTTGCAGTTTTTTTGTTTAAACCCTAAGTGCAAGACAATACTGGATATAGTTACAGATACACGTGAGCTAAATTATGATTAGCCGAAACAAAGAGCAGGTTGGGTGAATGGAACTGAGGTCTGTCTGAACAGACTCTGGTATTTGACAATTCAACGATCTTAACTCAACATTCTATCAGGTAAACAAAGAGTAGCTAAATTCTTAAATTCGCTCATTTATGTCTCTTCCATGGTGTCAATGGCAAATATATCTTGAAAAAAAGGACAGGTTGTTGATGTCTTCATGACTCAATAGAATGTTTAAACTGAAACAAAAACCAAGACTTGAACTTTTTTTTGGCTAAGTATCATTTGCGACAGTTTTTTTCTAGAGAGTTTCTCACCATGAGCCCTGATGAGATCTCTTGTTATCAGAATAGAATATAATTTCCTTCATTGTCATGTGTACTCAAGTACAGGGGTACACAGGTACAGGGGTACACAGGTACACGGGTGCAGGGGTGCAGGGATACAGGGGCACAGGAGTACACAGGTATGGGATACATGAGTACAGGGGTACAGGGCACAGGAGTGCAGGGGCGCAGGAGCACATTGGTACAGGAGTGCAGGGGTACAGGAGTGCAGGGATACATGAGTGCAGGGGCGTAGGGGTGCAGGGGGGCAGGAGTACAGGAATGCAGAGACGCAGGAGAGTAGTGGTATAGGTGTGCAGGGGCGCAGGAGTGCACAGATATACAGGGGCGTAGGGGCCCAGGAGCATAGGGGTACAGGGTTACAGGAGTGCAGCGGTACAGGGGCGCAGGAGTGCATGGATACAGAAGTACAGGAATGCAGGAGTACAAGTGTACAGGGATGCATAAGAACTGGGGCACAGGAGTGCAGGATCGCAGGGCGCAGGAGCATAGGGGAACAGGGTTACAGGAGTGCGGCGGTACAGGGGCACAGGGGTACAGGAATGCAGGAGTGCAGGTGTGCAGAGGTTCTTAAGTACAGGGGCACAGGGGTGCAGGATCGCAGGGCACAGGACCGTAGGGGTACAGAAATGCAGGGGTGCAGGAGTACAGGGGCACAGGGGTACAGGATCGCAGGGCGCAGGACCGTAGGGGTACAGAAATGCAGGGGTGCAGGAGTACAGGGGCACAGGAGTGCAGCGGTACAGGGGCACAGGGGTACAGGATCGCAGGGCGCAGGACCGTAGGGGTACAGAAATGCAGGGGTGCAGGGGTACAGGGGCGCAGGAGCGTAGGGGTACAGGGGAACAGGTATATAGGGGTACGGGGTGCAGGAGTACAGGAATACAAGGGATCAGGAGTGCAGGGGCGCAGGAGTACAGGGATACAGAGGCGCAGGTGTACGGGTGCAGGTGTACAGGGGTGCAGGGGCATGGGAGTACAGGGACGCAGGAGTCCAGGTGTACAGGGGTGCAGGTGTACGCGTTGCAGGTGTATGGGGTGCAGGTGTACAGGTGTACGGGGGTGCAGGAGTATGGGGTGCAAGGGCACAGGAGTATAGGGGTGCAGGGATAAATAAGTACACAAGTACAGGAGTACATGATTACAGTGAAAAGTTTACAATGGCGTCCCATATGGCACCAACTAGGGTACAAATCTTAGAAACAAAATAAAGAGATAAAGGAGAAAAAGGAAAACAAAGATATTCATAGTATAAATTAGAAAAATAAGAAATAAATTCAAAAAGATAAGCATTACAGTCTTCTTTAAAAGGCCTGTAGTAAGTCAGTGCAGGAGGCTTCCACCGATCCCCTCTCCAACAACTGCTCCCGCTCCATGTGAGCCTCAATCCCACTGGCCATCCCCGCTCCGTGAGCCTCAATCCCACTGGCCATCCCCGCTCCGTGTGAGCCTCAATCCCACTGGCCATCCCCGCTCCGTGTGAGCCTCAATCCCACTGGCCATCCCCGCTCCGTGTGAGCCTCAATCCCATTGGACATCCCCGCTCCGTGTGAGCCTCAATCCCACTGGCCATCCCCGCTCCGTGTGAGCCTCAATCCCACTGGCCATCCCCGCTCCGTGTGAGCCTCAATCCCACTGGCCATCCCCGCTCCGTGTGAGCCTCAATCCCACTGGCCATCCCCGCTCCGTGTGAGCCTCAATCCCACTGGCCATCCCCGCTCCGTGTGAGCCTCAATCCCACTGGCCATCCCCGCTCCGTGTGAGCCTCAATCCCACTGGCCATCCCCGCTCCGTGTGAGCCTCAATCCCACTGGCCATCCCCGCTCCGTGTGAACCTCAATCCCACTGGCCATCCCCGCTCCGTGTGAACCTCAATCCCATTGGACATCCGCACTCCGTTCAGGCCTCCATCCGATTGGCCACCCCTGCTCCGTGTGAGCCTCCATCCTGCTGGCTGGCCCTGCTCCGCTAAGGCATCCATCCCATTGGCTATCCTGCAAGCCTCCAGCCTGCTCTGTATCAGGGGAAACCCCAATTAGGGGAAAAAATGCAGGTGATAAAAGAGATGGAAATGGGAAATAAACAGAAGGAGTGGAGGAGCTCTGGTTGGGAGTGTCCTGCTCCACCGCCATCTTGACCAGAGTTATTTTACTGAGCCCACCCTCATGAACTGCTGAGCCCTATAGAGCTCCTCCCAGTTGATTCTTGCCATCATACCATGTGCTCTTTCCAGAACAAGTTGTCACTGCCTGGTGTAGCAGAATCAATCCCTGACACCAGTGCCCTGTATGTGGTTGATATTTGCTCTGGACATGGCGGATAAGGAAGATTTGATGCCATGCTCTGTGGGTCAAGATCTGGAAGTGCAGAGATGGGTTCCTGTGATCCCTCTTTTCCCAGGCCCAGAAGAAGAACCCCCAACGCTAGACCATACCAACCTGGTCCAAGGTTACCAACTGGTTCAGTATAGTCTCAACTTTTGGAGTAATGTACAGCAATGGAAGAAGGTGGTCAATGTCCTTCTCCAGCCCACAGGTGTAAGTGCCACCATTGTCTCTCCAATACCTCACACTCACTCATTATTTTTGCTACTGCACCCAGCTCCCAACAAGGTGCATTCTCTACACTCTCACTCTTACCCATGACATCTCATCTCACTCAATGACTCATACCCCAACATCACTAACCCTGCATGCCCTCTGTGCTGCCCACTCAGTTGCTCAGGACACCTCCCAAACAACACTGAAAATAACTGTAATATCTCTCACTCCAAGAGGAAAACAGCCCATAATAGGGCAGAAAGAGTCAAAACAGTTGCCCGGTATTTGTTTCCTCAGTTCTTACGTGGAGAGCATCCTCTGACTGCCCTGATAGGTTGACTGATCGTGTCCAAGCCCCTGGACTGGTTCTGGAGGCTGCCTTGACTTACTGGGCCAGGACCCTCTGAGTGAAGGCTCCCTTGACTTGACTGATGCTTGCTAACAATCATGGCAAGCTTTCCAGCTTTGTGTCTGTGCTAAATGTCATGGGAAAATGGCAGTACTGCAAGCTTAGCATCTCTGGCTGAGGGGGCAAAACTCAAAAAAGCAATGCAAGGCAGGGATGTTGTGTGTTTTAGTATCTTTAATATCTCTTTAAAGTTAAGTGATGCTTTTGCCCAAATATGAGTATCATGGATCAGGCAAACAGGCTGCTTTTGTAACGTAAATATCTTTGGCATCAAGTCCATGTTAGAAAACAGGAAATCCAGATAGTTCAGATAACACAAGAAACTGCAAACCCAAGACAGGTTCATGACCACAGAGAGTAGTTGATGCCAAAACATCGAATGTATTTAACAGACTGCTAGATATAGCACTTGGTGTGAGTGGGACTGAAGGTTATGGGGAGAAAGCAGGATTAGGCTATTGAGTTGGACGATCAGCCATGATCATGATGAATGGTGGAGCAGGCTCGAAGGGCTGAATAGCCTCCTCTTGCTGCTGTTTTCTATGTTTCTAAATGTGAGAGATGAGAGAGAGTGGGGTTTAGCCCAGACTCTTTTCACAAACTGCCGTTATGTAAACCTCACTATTGTGAGGACACTCTCTCAGGTTCCACAACAGATGATTATTTGTACACCCCATTGAACTTACAGTCATAGAGACACAGCATTGTACAGCATGGAAACAGACCCTTCAGTGCAACTAGGCCACGCTAACCACAACCCTAACTAAATTAGTCCCACTTGCTTGCTTTTGGCCCTTCTCCATCCAAACCTTTCCTATTCATGTACTTACCAAATGTCTTTTAAAGACTTCTAACTGTACCTGCACCCATCACTTCCTCTGGCAGTTCATTCCCTACACTTGTCACTCGTGTGTAAAAAAAAAATTGCGTCTCATGTCCATTTTAAAACTTTCTCCTCTGACCTTAAAAATATACCCATGGTTTTGTTATTGATTCAGCAAACACTGCTCGGGGTGGGACAGGGTGGAGGGGTGGGGAAGCAGGGGGTGGGAGGCAGGAACAAGAAAATGGAGGACAGTGTTCATAGCCTGAATTGTTAAAGTCAACATTTAATCTAGAAAGATTACCCTAAACATTGAGTTCATCAACATCAGACCATGAACTCTCTCCTTAAGTTTCTTTCCCCCTGTTCCCCCACCCCCACTCCCACTGTGCCTGTTTATTTTCTAGGTTTGCTTTCAACAGAGCAGATATATATCCTGTTATAAACACCTTCTCTGGATCTCTCCATCTCGCATATAATCAATAACACCCCCTTTGCCTGTGATCTTGAATGCCCAACCTTTTATTTCTGATAACATTTATTACAACAAACAATTACAGACAAAGTGATCTTCCTCATACATAAAGGTGGCTGGCCAATATTAAGCCAGTGAGTTATAACAGAGGAACATGCTTCCAGTAGAGTGTCAAGTGTCATGTTTCAAGTGACCTGAATTAAGATGAAATATGGATCCTTTATATGCTAAGGCCACTGTATCAGAGCAGTGATATCAGGAGATGCCTCTTGAAGCAATATTGCCATACTGACTGTGAGACAAAACCCCATTGCACCATCTCCATAGGGACAGTAACTGGTCATGTGGGTCATCTCCTCTTCCTAAAACCTAGCCAATTTAAATTTCACTGGGATTACATATCGGAGACCTCTGAAACATGTGACAATATTACCCTCCCACTGTACTTGTCAAGAACAGATCATGAAAGTTAGCCCGCCTCCCCCAATCAATTGAATTTGTTCAGACAATTTTACACCACCATTCTCCATAGTCCCACATGTGAAGAAGGCCCTGGAACAAAATGAAGATGGGATAGTAGGGCACTGCATAGCCAAAAGCCCATTCGGTCAATGATGCAAAATATAACCCAACAGAGCTCTAATATCTGATCATTTGTAAAGAACAAAGACAATGGCACAATACAGCAGAGGATCAGGCCCTTCGGCCTACCAAGCCTGCACTGACACATGAAGCTTTTTTAAACTAAAAAAAACTTTTGCCTCTACACGTTCTGTGTCCCTCTATTTCCTGCTTATTCATGTACCTTCAAGATTCCTCTTAAACTTTACTATTGTATCTGCTTCTACCTCAACCTCTGGCAGCACATTCCAGGCATTTACCTCGGTCTAAAAAACCTGCATCTCATATCTCCTTTAAACTTACACCCTTCTTCCTTAAAACTATATCCCCCTAGTCATTGACATTTTTACCCTGGGAAAAAGACTCCGACTATCTATTCTATCCATGTCTCTCAGAATTTTGTAAATGTCTATCAGGTCAGCCTTCAACGTTCATGTGAAAATAACCACGTTTGTCTGATCTCTCCTCATAGCTAATAACCTCCAAACCAGGCAACGTCCTGGTAAATCATTTCTATAGTCTCTCCAAAACCTCCACATCCATCTGGTAGTATGGTAACCAGAATTGTGCACAATACAGGGTATTCAGATTCTGAAAATGATATAAAAAATGTCATATATCAGGCAGCACACACACAAACATACATATGAATATATATTCAGACCTACATACAAACAGACTTTTGAAGATACATAGATATACATACAGACATACAAGTTAGGAGCAGATGACCCTTCAGCCTACTCTACTATCTATAAGGTCATGGCTAATTGTGGCTTCAACCTTTTCCTTGCTATCCCAATACCCTTGTGGTCAAAAATGTGATGATCTCTGCCTTTAAAATATGCAACGACTCTGGCTACACTGCTCTCTGAGGGCAAAACTTTCACAGACATCTCTGTATGGGAACTCGTTTATTTTAAATTGTGTTCCCTAGTTCTCATCTCTCCGATAGGGGAAACATTCTTTCATCCTATCAAAACTCTTTAGGAACTTGGATGTTTCAACATGATCACTTCACCATCTTCTAAACTCCACTGAACACAGGTCCAACCTGCAATCTATCTCCGGCCTTTGCAGATTTTTGCAGATGTGTGAGGTTGTTGCAATACCGTAATCATCAGTTTAAATGGCACGATAAATGATTTAGCACATGCTAATGTTTCCATTCCTATTCCTGCTTACTTTCTGACCAGCTGTACTCAGGTGTAATGTGAGAACCTCCCACACATCCGGGACTTTGAGTGATACAGAATCTATCCCAAATATCGAGGCAGAATTTAATCTGGATCAATAGATGTGAACTTGAATTCAACCCCCACCAGGTACTTGCTATAGCTGTGGAGAAGGGTGCCGGTGGGTGAATTATGTGTTCAGTATGCACTGCTGTCACAAAGGTAACCTGATATATCTCAAGTGCAAACCACAATTACTTTGAGACTTTGATATTTCACTGATAGAGGTTCTGACGCGTTAACAAAGGGAGATGTTGAATTCACTGACATCTTTATGGGAACAAGATCTGTGGCAGAAACAAGAACCAAGCAACATTTGCCAGAGAACTACATGGTTCAGTAACACTTACTCGCAAATTTAATGACAAGTGTGAACCATGCCAGTAAACAGACTAATAATTCAGAACTGTTTGCCTCTATCATTTTCTGAATGCACTTAAGTACCCTGTCCAATTCATGAGGGACTATAAACATTTCTTCTCAGATCATTTTTAAAAAAAGGTCCTGGAGTAGGTCATTTGGCCCATTGAGCCTGTTCTGTTCAATCATGCCAGTTTGATTGCGGCCATCATTCCACTTTCTGCCTGTACCCCACACCTTCGTAACCATTGACTGCCTTGTAGATCAAACATATACCTAACTCCAGCTCAAATATATTCAATGACATCAGCTGTCACTACTCCCTAAGGAAAAGAGTTACATAAACAAATGTCTCGATCGCAGAAGTTCCTCATCATGAAACTGCACCAGCCTGCCCTGATGCCCACAAGAGGAAGCATCCTTTATCTTTATTCACTGATGGGATGTGGGTATCACAGGCGAGGCCAGTACTTTTTGTCCATCCAGAGTTTCCCTTTAGAAAGTGGTAGTGAGTCCCCTCTTGAACTGCTGCAGTCCATGTAGGTAGACCCACAGTGCCTTCAGAGAGGGAAATTCCAGGATTTTGACCCAATGAAGCTGAAGAAGCGGTGACATATTTCTGAGTTTATCCAGGTTTGTCGGGGAAAAAAGCAGGAAGGTGGATGCGAAGAATGCTGGATCAGCCACGACCCTAATGAATGCTGGAGCAGGTTCGAGGGGCTGAAGGCCTATGCCTGTTCCTATGTCTTATGGCCATAAGTCTGTATGATGTGTGGCTTGTGGGGAACTTGTAGGTGGTGTTATTTTCATGATTGTCTCAACAGCCATGCAGTCAAACCCCCTCACAATATTATACATTTCATTAAGATGACCTGTCATTTTTCTGAACTCCAATAAAGCCCAACCTGCCCATGCCTTCTTCATAAGAACAATCCCTTCAACCAGGCAATGAATCTACTGAATTAACTTCAATGCAAGTCCATCCTTTCTTAAGCAAGGAGACATAACTGTATACAGTACTCGTGATACGGTCTCACTGATGGTCTATACAAATGTAGCAAGACTACTTTTATACTCCATCCATGTGCAATGAACTACATCTTTCAAGTTGCCTTCCCAACTACTTGCTATAACTGCATGCTCAGCTTTTGTGGCTCATATAAAAGGACACCCAGGTCCTTCTGTAGAGCAAGAGTCTGCTGTTTCTGTCTAGTTAAACAATACCCTGCTTTCCTATTATTCCTCCAACCTCATGTTTTCTCACAGTAAACTTCTTCTGTTAACTTTTTTTGCTCACTCATTTAACCTATCTACTGTATATCCCTTTACAAATTGTTTGTATTCTCATGCCTTGTTCCCCTGTCTGTCCATCAGCAGCAAATTTGGCTACAATATACTTGATCGCTTAATCTCAGTCATATTCAATTCGGGGATTGAGCCCGTATCATGAGCACATTCTGCATCAGAGTCTACACATCTAGTCAACTAAGTTATATGCCCCATTATTGTTTATCTAATTTAGAAGTAATCGATTTCATACAATTGAACTTACCCATTTTTTAATCGAAAGAACATGAAAAATGCCCACCTGAAGTTAGTCATAAAGAAATCACAGGGACATATTTTATAAGCAAAAATGATGGTGGTGTAACAGAAAGCTGGCCCTCAATCTGTGGTTGGATCATTCAATTTTGGGGTGCAGAATTTTGTGGATAACTGAGAAATGTCTATTGATGGCCAGATCCCATGTGTCCTGGTCCATTGTTATGGAGAAATTTAAGCAGAGGTTTGATTGGATAGGGTGGCCTTCAAACATCTAGAGGTGATGTAGATTATATACCCTTCTCTTTTTCCAAGTGTGAATGCTTGGACAATGAGTGAATGCATGGTCAAATGGTTGGTGCATGGAAATTATAAAGTACAAGCAAGTAAGAACATACAGAGTTGTAAGGGGAAAATATGGCTAACAAAAGAGTGATGAATTCACACTAAAATTAACTAGGATACAACAAGCCAATAGATAACAGCACAACCAAGCCTAGGGTGTCCTTTTGAAGTGAAAAACAGGAAATGTGTTGGAGGAGGAATGTCATTTGCAATTTTATAAAATACAATAGATTTCAAACAGTGATAATATGTGGTAGGTACCGTCACAGAAATGTAATTTGTGACTTCAGAGCTGTTTGATGCTGCAGGAATAGAATTGTAAGAACACAAATGTGGAATTGCAAACATGGAGAGGAGTATAGGAAATTGACAATATTAAGACACAAGGGATGGGACAGCAATCAGCGCGGACAGAGGAGCCAGATTCTCTCCTTTGTCAGGAGTGGACGTGGGGTGGGTGCAGATAGGAAGGAGGGGACAGTGTCTGAAGTTTGTAATGCAAGCAAGAATGGGACCAAGAATGGGACCTCAAGTACTGACTGGATTTCATAGAAGGAAAGGCAAATAGAAAACCAAATAATATGTTTTACCAGTTTTCAGATTTTGCTTTGTATACAGAAATTACAAATGGATGATGTTCAGATATTGTACAGCTTTGATTAGCAACTATAGATTCAGAGGCTAGAGGGCTTTAAAATCGTTACACTCATTTTCACATGTTGACAACTTGTGCATGAAATAATCAATTACTAAACATAACATAATAAAATATCCCATCAAAACAGGAAATCTAACACAAGAGTAATGGAAGGAGGCCTGTTTACTGCAGCATGTGCTCGATAAGATCATTGCAATACCCAAAGTTGCTTTACTTGTGGAGATGGGTTTCAGTAAGGAGTGCAAGCTACATTTAATATAGACTGCGGTATTTCAATGTTACCAGACATTTTATCTCATCAGATTTCAATGTAAATGGGTCCCCACAGTTATTCAGCAACTACAGACATGTGGGTACAAATTTTGCAAGCATGAAGCAGGCAAGTGGTTAAGAAAGACTCTGGTGTGGAAATCTTCAAAACATACAGGTTTCCTGCTCATTCTTGGAGTCACATTGTTAAGCTTGTGTCAAAACATCTTTTTATAAAGTTCACTTGCTTTCTCAATGTCATGCAAAACAATTCTTGCCTGTTTGATAGTGTGCTCAATCAGATCGTTGTGTGTTCAAGATCCATCCCTAAGGCTGAGCACATAAATCCAGGCTGTTTTGGAGGAGCAACTGTTTCATTAGGCAGACATAAAATATCCCGTTTTGTAAAGGAGGAGCTGAATATTGCCAGTGTTTGGGCGACATTCCTCTCCCAGCCCAGACAGTTTAAATGACCAGGTTTCTCCTCTGCTGCTTTTGAAAGCAGTCTGCATATTAGTTATGCATTTTTTATGATGTGACTGCACTTCAAAAGGAATTAATTGGCTGCTGTACAACCACAAAAGGTGCGATGTTAACAACAACTTGTATTTAACTTTATAGATATCTAAAGGGAGCATTATCAAATATATGACAGCGAGCCAAATAAGATTTCATTATGCCAGTTCCCCAAAAACATCGTCAAAGAGGTAAGTTTTATGGAGTGTCTGAGAAAGAAATGCATGGTGGAACTAAACAGTTGAAGTAAGGGTAGTCCACAGCCTAGAATCTGGGCTATGCAAGGTGTGGCCCCCAGTGGTGGAGCAATTAAAACTAGGAACGCCCAGGAGGTCAGAATTAGAGTCATGTGAATAACTCATAGGGTTACAGTTGTGGGATTGGGAAAGGCTATAGCAATAGGAACGGGTGAGGCTATGGAAGGTGTTGAAACAAGATTAAATTTTTAAAAATACAAGACACTGTTTCACCGAGAGCAATGGAGGTCAGACAGGACTGAAAGTTGAGTGATTTAAGATACAGGCAACAAGATTTTGGATGAATTCAAGTTTATAGAGGAAAACAGCCAATACTACTTTGGAATATGCAATTCATCTGAGTGTTTTCAGATGAATTGAGGAAGGGAGAATTCAAGCAATTTTACAGAGGTAAAATAGCAGTCTTAATGATGGCATGAATTGGAGGTTGGAAACTTAACCTTGGGCCAAATGTGACACCAAGGTTAAAAATAGACTGGCTTAAACTCAGACTTGTGTCAGGAAGATGGAAGAAGGAGATAGCTAGGGAACAGAGTTTGGAGTCAGGACTGAAAACAATGGCCTTAATCTGACCAATATTTATTTCGAGAAAACTGTTGTTCATTCCCCAGTATTGGTTGTGAGAATTTAGCAACAATGGAAGAGTTAAGACAAGTGCTAGTTACGCAATGCTGTGCTTTCAGACAATGTCACCAAGGGACAGAACCTAGATGAGAAATAGGACTTCAGGGAATGGAACCTTGGGAGGCACCTGAGGTAATGTTGCAGAAAGAGAAATCATAGCTAGTGATTCTCCGTTTATGATTAGATAATTAAGGCATGGAAGCTATTCCAGTCTGTGCCAGGGTCAAACATTTGATCAGAGGGATTCAAATACAGAATTCCAGGTATGACGGGAAAGGGTTTGGATGTTGAACTTCATGTTCAACAATCAAGGCAAGTTATTTTGTTCTATTCCCCTCAACAACTCTCTACGTAGGACAAGTTATTCCTGAGTTTATGTTGAGCTTGGGACCTGAGCTCAGGCTCTGCATTTGAACCAAAAACAATTCATTATCATTGAGTGACCATGTTACAATGTGGGTCACTAACAATTTGGCTGGAAGTCTTTCGATGTTGAATGGACATTAAAACTCTCGTTTCAAAGTCCAGAAACCTAGCTTCTGCCTTCCACACAAGTTTCCGATCCAGTTCGGCCTTGGTGAAAGGCGAGATCCCAGATGCAGCATGCATTTTTTTTTAAAAAGTGTTCACCAGGTTGTTTGTGTGGAAGTTTATTTCATTTACACACCCACTTTGCACACTACCTGGGGAGAGTCAGGAAACCTCACACCTTTAAAAAGCATGTGGACAAATACTTTAAATGTCACCTACATTGTTTCTATGCTAGACACTTCTCCCATGGATTTGCATTGCTTTTTTAAATCCTATTTCATCTCATGCACATGATCACAAGACCCAGGAGTCCCTGAATATTGGAAGCCATAGGTGAAACAGCGTCTTGTATTTTAAAAATTTCCTCTCCTTAATCCTTGATGCAAAAGTCAGTTGTGGGCACCCTGGTTGCTATCTGAGAATAACTGTTCTGGATGGTTTAGTTTTTCAATGAATAACTTTGACCTTCAGAGAGCTGCAATTTCTTACTGATTGTAATTTATTTTAATGCAATATCCATTTGTGGCTGGCAATTTTCATAAGACAAAATGCTTTCTTTGGCCAACTCTCTCCCTTTGAGGAGCTTCACTGATTTTAAGGCCAGCAATTTTCTACAGCGAGTTTGTATGGAGGGAGAGGTATTGCAGTGGTTTCAAGGTAGTGTTCCAAATTGTTACCCTCTTCGCATCCCAACTGACATCAGCTGTTCCAAAAAATGCCAAGATCAGCCTTCCTTCCTAACACAGAAAATTCTCATCTTGACGTGACAATTTTTTTTAGGGTTTCAGCTTACCCTGCCTCTGTTATACCCGCCAACTTCTCTAAATATCTTAGATTGCTTCAATATTAGCCTCATGTGCTTCCTCTCACCAATGGCTTCAATCTTTGTGGTCCTATAATCTGGAATATGCCTCACCATCTCTCACTCCCTTTAAGAACTTCTTGAAAGTCTACCTCTAATGACTACGTCACTCATTCTAATATTTTCTCCCTTGGCTTTATGCAATTTTTGTCTGACTATGCTTTTTATAAAACATCTAGAGATGTTTTGGTGCAATAAGGGTTTGGATTAAGTGGATGTCCATATCTTATGGCTCAGCTACCCTATATATGGGATAAGATACAAACTATTCCTATATCTGCTCGGAATGAATGGCACTAAGGTGATAGATGGGACAGAAACTAGGGAAAAAGTGTGAACTTCTGAGTTTATAACTGCTGTAGGCTTACATCGACATGAAGTTAAAAGGATATGGGTTTGATGATATCCAAAGAGATGCCTGGACTGTCGACAATTCAGGGTAAATGGTCAGACTGCTGTCAGTTCTGGGCTCAACCCAAAGTCTGTTTGTCACAGTAAGCACTAATGCTTGTAACCTCTCATGAAAAATATACCGGCCAGCAATCTTTTTCTATGCTGGAAACACACACATTTGCAGCAAAAAAAATTACAGATGTTACGACTATGCCAGTCCCTCATTAAACACATCTGACCTGTTGTAGATTTTCAGCAATTGTTGCTTTCCTTTTTTGTACAATGCTAGACTACCTAAATGATTGCTGGCTGAATAGATAAATGCATTACCTACCTGGATGGTTAACTATGGGACTAGAAACAAGTTGACACTTGATCTGCATTTGCAATCAATTCATTATTGACTTTATTCCTTGAGCTAGAAAAACGTATAGGAAAAGTAGTTTAGACTCCCCTTTCTAAACAACTTCCAATGATCTTTAAAGGAAAGTGCTCCAGCTTGTGTTAATATGATCAAATCCATTTGTGATATAGCAAAGTCTGAAGAAGGGGCAGATCATTCAAGAATGAGATAAAACAAAATTTTCACTTACAGGGGTGAGAATATTTGGAATTCTCTACTGCAGAGTGTTGATGAGTTGATGAGTATATTGAAATCAAGGGTTGACAGATTCCTGGATACCAAAAGGAGTTTAAGGTAAATGGGGGCATACAGGCAGTTGAGGTACAAGATCTAATCAAGAATCTTATTAGATGACAATCAAAAGGCTGAACAGTTATATCCTACTCAGTCACATAGCATAGAATACACCCTTTGACCTATCAAGTCTGCACTGACCTATCTACATTAATCCCACTTTAAAGCCTTGACTGTTACATTTCAAGTGCTCACATACATACTTTAAAAAGGTATTAGATCTCCCACTCTACAACTCAGGCAGTGTATTCCAGACTCCACCATCCTCTAGGTGAAATTTTGTTTCATCAAGTCCCCTCTGGACCTCATGCCTTTCACCTTCGAACTATGCTCCTTTCCTTACTGACCATTGGATTAAGGGGAACAGCTGCTTTTTATCCGAAAAAGGTGCGTGTGCTACTGAGGATCAGTAGTGCCTTCAGAGCAGATGACAAGGTTCTCCTAACAACAGTGAGGGGCCAACCTGACCCAGGCCATCAAACAGGCAAAGCGTGCACAGAGAATTCACAGCCACTTTCAGGACAGCAGCGATACGCAGAGCATGTGGAAGGGCATCCAGGCCATCACCAACCAGAGAACAGCATCGCCTGTTTGTGCTGGTGAGGCCTCTCTCCTGGGTGAGTTCAACAACTGTTATGCACAGTTTGAGGCACAAAATAACGTGGCAGCGAGGAAGTCCACCAGCCTTCCCAAATGACCAGGTGCTATGTCTCACCACTGCCGACGTGAGGAAAACCCAATGCAGAGTCAACCCATGTAAGGCTGCCGGACCAGATAATGTCCTTGGCAGAGTGCTCAGAAGATGCTCTGACATATTGGTGGATGCTCTCACAGACATCTTCAATATCTCCCTCAGCTACTCCACAGTTCCAACATGGTTCAAGGCCGTTATCCTCGTCCCCATGCCAAAGAAGTCTTCAGCATTCTGTCTCAGCAACTACCGTCCTGTTGCAATTACACTCATCATCATGAAGTGCTTCAAGAGGCTCATGATGAGGCATATTCAGATCCTGCTGACACCCCGCAGTTCACGCATCGATCCAACCACTCAACAGATGATGCCATTTCCACCACCCTCCATCTGGCCCTCACCTACCTGGAGAAGAAGAACACCTCCGTAATACTACTGTTCGTAGTCTTCAGTTCTGCATTTAACACTATCCCGCGCAGGCTGAGGAAAGCCCACCTCCCACTTCCTTCATCCTCACCACATTCTACATAAGATTCACTGAGAGTACCCTGAGCTGCCGCAATGATTGGTTCAGGAATTGTACTGTCTCGGATCGTAACATAGAAAAATACAGCGCAGTACAGGCCATTTGGCCCTCGATGTTGCACCGATCCAAGCCCACCTAACCTACACTAGCCCACTATCCTCCATATGCCTATCCAATGCCCGTTTAAATGCCCATAAAGAGGGAGAGTCCACCACTGCTACTGGCAGGGCATTCCATGAACTCACGACTCGCTGAGTAAAGAATCGACCCCTAACATCTGTCCTATACCTACCACCCCTTAATTTAAAGCTACGCCCCCTTGTAATAGCTGCCTCCATACGTGGAAAAAGGTTCTCATGGTCAACCCTATCTAAACCCCTAATCATCTTGTATACCTCTATCAAGTCACCCCTAAACCTTCTTTTCTCCAATGAAAACAGCCCCAAGTGCCTCAGCCTTTCCTCATACGATCTTCCTACCATACCAGGCAACATCCCGGTAAACCTCTTCTGCACCCATTCCAATGCCTCCACATCCTTCCTATAGTATGGCGACCAAAACTGCACACAATACTTCAGATGTGGCTGCACCAGAGTCTTATATAACTGCAACAAGACCTCAGGACTCCGGAACTCAATTCCTCTACCAATAAAAGCCAGTACGCCATATGCCTTCTTCACCACACTATTTACCTGGGTGGCAACTTTCAGAGATCTGTGTACATGGACACCAAGATCCCTCTGCTCATCCACACTACCAAGTATCCAACCATTAGCCCAGTACCCCATCTTTTTGTTACTCATACCAAAGTGAATCACCTCACACTTACCCACATTGAACTCCATTTGCCACCTTTCTGCCCAGCTCTGCAGCTTATCTATATCCCTCTGTAACCTGACACATCCTTCCTCACTGTCAACTCCACCAACTTTCGTATCATCCGCAAACTTGCTCACCCAACCTTCTAGCTCCTCCTCCAGGTCATTTATAATGATGACAAACAGCAATGGTCCCAAAACAGATCCTTGCAGAACACCGCTAGTAACTGCACTCCAAGATGAACCTTTACCATCAACTACTACCCTGTCTTCTTCCAGCCAGCCAATTCCTAATCCAAACCTCCAACTCACCCTCAATGTCGTACCTCCGTATTTTTTGCAGGAGCCTACCATGGGGAACCTTATCAAAAGCCTTACTAAAATCCATATACACCACATCTACCGCTTTACCCTCATCCACCTCCTTAGTCACCTTCTCAAAGAATTCAATGAGGTTTGAGAGGCACGACCTGCCCTTCACAAAACCATGCTGACTATCCTTGATCACATTATTCCTATCCAGATGTTCATAAATCCTATCCCTTACAATTCTCTCTAAGACTTTGCCCACAACAGAAGTGAGGCTCACCGGCCTATAGTTACTAGGGTTATCCTACTCCCCTTCTTGAACAAGGGAACCACATTTGCTGTCCTCCAGTCTTCTGGCACTATTCCTGTAGACAACGAGGACATAAAAATCAAGGCCAATGGCTCTGCAATCTTCTCCCTTGCTTCCCAGAGAATCCTAGGATAAATGCCATCAGGCCCAAGGGACTTATCTATTTTCACCCTTTCCAGAATTTCCAACACCTCTTCCCTACATACCTCAAAGCCGTTGATTCTAATTAATTGTGACTCAGTATTCACATCGGCAACAATGTCCTGTTCCTGAGCGAATACTGACGAAAAGTATTCATTCAGTGTCTCCCCAATCTCTTCAGCCTCCATACGCAACTTCCCACTACTATCCTTGACTGGACCTATTCCTACCCTAGTCATTCTTTTATTCCTGACTTACCTATAGAAAGGTAAAAGGTAAAAACAATGACTGCAGATGCTGAAAATCAAATACTGGATTAGTGGTGCTGGAAGAGCACAGCAGTTCAGGCAACGATGCTCGTTGGATGCTGCCTGAACTGCTGTGCTCTTCCAGCACCACTAATCCAGTATACCTATAGAATGCCTATAGGTTTTCCCTAATCCTACCAAGTAAGGACTTTTCATGTCCCCTCCTTGCTGCTCTTAGCTCTCTCTTCAGATCCTTCCTGGCTACCTTATAATTCTCAATCACCCCAACTGAACCTTCACGCCTCATCTTTACATAGGCTGTCCTCTTCCCTTTAACAAGGGATTCCAATTCCTTATTGAACCACAGCTTCCTCACACGACCCTTTCCTCCCTGCCTGACAGTATCAATAGTTGCTCCTTGAACAAGCTCCACATATCAATTGCGCCCTTGCCTTGAAGCCTACTTTTCCAAGCCACGCATCCTAAGTCATGCCTCACCGCATCATAATTTCCCTGCCCCCACCTATAACTCTTGCCCTGCAGTGCACACTTATCCCTCTCCATCACTAGAGTAAAAGTCACCGAATTGTGGTCACTGTCCCCAAAGTGCTCACCTACCTCCAATTCTAACACTTGGTTCGTTACCCAGAACCAAATCCAGTGTGGCCTCACCTCTTATTGGCCTGTCTACATATTGTGTCAGGAAACCCTCCTGCACACATTGAACAAACACCGACCCATCTAATGAACTCGAGCTATAGCTTTCCCAGTCAATATCAGGAAAGTTAAAGTCCTCCATAACAACCATCCTATTACTTTCACTCTTCTCCTGAATCATCCTCGCAATCCTTTCTTCTACGTCTCTCAGACTATTAGGAGGCCTGTAGAAAACTCCTAAAAGGGTTACCTCACCTTTCCTATTCCTAACCTCAGCCCAAACTACCTCAGATGGAGAGTCTTCATCCATCGTCCTTTCCACCTCTGCAATACTATCTTTGACAAGCAATGCCACACGTCCCCCTCTTTTACCCCCACCTCTGACCCTACTAAAACATTTAAACCCTGGAACCTGCAACAGCCAATCCTGTCCCTGTTCTACCCATATCTCCATAATAGCCATAACATCAAAATCCCAGGTACCAACCCATGCTGCAAATTCACCTACCTTATTTCGTATACTTCTTGCATTGAAGTATACACACTTCAAGCCACTTTCCTGTTTACAGGCACCCTCCTTTGAGATTGATGCCATGTTCCTAACCTCCCTACACTCCAGGTCCTTCACCCTTAAGCTATAGTCTAGGTTCCCATGCCCCTGCAGAGTTAGTTTAAACCTCCCCCCATGGATACTGGTGCCCCTCAGGTACTGGTGCCCCATCCTGTTTATAGAGGTCCCACCTTCCCTAGAAAGAACCCCAGTTATCCAGATACCGGAATCCCTGCCTCCTGCACCATCCCTGTGGCCACGCATTTAACTGTTCTCTCTCCCTATTCCTCGACTCTCTATCACGTGGCACAGGTAACAAACCAGAGACAACAACTCTGTTCTAACTCTGAGCTTCCAACCTAGCTCCCTGAAAGCCTGCCTAACATCCTCAGCCCTCTTCCTACCTATGTCGGTGGTGCCAATGTGGACCACAACTTCTGGCTGCTCCCCCTTAAGGACCCGGAAAACACGATCAGAGACGTCACGTACCCTTGCACATACCAAACGTGAGTCTCTCTCGCCCCCACAAAACCGCCTATCTGTGCCCCGAACTATCGAGTCCCCAATAACTATTGCTCTGCTCTTCTCCAGCCTTCCCTTCTGAGCAACGGGGACAGGCTCCGTGCCAGAGGCCTGAACCCCATTGCTTACCCCTGGTAAGTCCCCCCCCCCCCCCCACAAGTATCCAAAACGGTATACTTGTTCTTGAGGGGAACGGCCGCAGGGGGTCCCTGCACTGGCTGCCTCCTCCCAGTCACCCATCTGTCTGCAATCTTTGGAGTTACTACTTCCCTAAAGCTCCGATCTATGACCCCCTCTGCCTCCCGAATGATCCTAAGTTCATCCAACTCCAGCTCCAGTTCCCTAACACGGTCTTGGAGAAGCTGGAGCTGGGTGCACTTCCTGCAAGTGTAATCAGCAGGGACGACCATGGCATCCCAACAATGGATAGTGAGGGCAGCGGAGAAGATCATCAGGGTCCCTCTTCCCTCCATTACAGACATTTACACCACATACTGCATCTGAAAGGCTAAGAGCATTGTGGAGGACCCCACACACCCCTCACTCATACCCTTCTCCCTCCTGCCATCTAGCAGAAGATACTGGAGCATGTGGTCTCTCACGGCCAGACTGCAAGTTTCTTCCCCCAAGCCATGAGGCTCCTTAACACCGTATGATGGGACTCTTTTCCAACTGAAATTCTTTGCACGACTTCGAATTGCTGCTAGAACAATGATAATTAATAGACATTCTTCTGTTATACTGTAATTTGTGTGTTTTGCACTTCTTGTGCACTTTATGCCGCCCTTTGTATGACTGCAGTTTGTGCTGTCTATGTAGCACCTTGGTCCTGGAGGAACGCTGCCTCATTTTTAATCTATCAGTTGTATACGGTAGCAATGACAAACAAAAGCTACTCTATTCATGCCCCTTAATCTTATACACCTCAGTTAGGTCCACCCCTCCCCAGCTCTCTCTGCACTAAAGCAAACAACGTGACCTTTTCCAGCCTCATGCTAAAACACTCCACCTTCGGCAGCATCCTGGTGAATCTCCTCCACATCCTTCCCACAAGGTGCCTGAGCATAACTGCACACTGTACTCTAGCTGTGGCCTAACTGAAGTCTTTTGTACAGCTGCAATGTAGCCTCCCTTCTCTTATAAGTTGTTCCGTCTGCCTTCATAGACACCCTATTAACTTGTCCTGCTGTTTTCAGGGATTTGTGGACAAGCACCCCTACATCCTTCCTGGTGACCTACCATTCATCAGGTATTCCCTTGCCTTCTTACTTCTTCCAAAGTGTATCATCCATCACTTTCCAGGGTTAAACTCCATCTGACAATTTCAACTTTTATCTTCCTGTAGCAGCGAGTTAACCACTAATAACCACCCAGCCAAATCTTTGCTGTGCTTACATGCTCCCCAGAGAGGGAGGTGGTAGTGTGGAAATATTATTGAACTTGTAGTCTACACCCAGGCCAATGTTCTGGGGATGCAGATGTAATCCCACCATGGTATTTGGTGAAATTTGAATTCAATAAAAATCTTGAACTAAAAGCCAGCCTAATGACAACAGCTATTGCTGACTGGTAAAGCAGATGGCATTTTCCAAATATGTCCAGCAGGGAAGAAAACCTACAGGCCTTACATGGTCCAGCATAGTGTGACTGGATAACTCTTAATTGTCCTCAGAAATGGCCTAAACTGCCAATCAGTTCAAGGCCAGCTCAGGATGGACAACAAATGCCCACATCCCAAACAAGAATAAAAATAAATTAAAAGGACTAGTAATAAAAAGGTTCTGACTTGATTCCTGAAATTACATAGGAGGCATCAAATGATGTCGGCCCCAAAAGACCATGGTCTAATGGTCAGAAGGAAGAAGAATTTAGAAATTCTCTCCTCTCCTCTTTTAGTCCAGGATTATGAAAATAAGAAAATCTGTGTCATGAGGAGTTTGGTAGTTTTCAAAATTTACGAAAAATCTCATGATCTGCTTCTTAATTCTTAAGGTGAGATGAGAGTGACAGCCCTAGTAAAACTGGAATCAATGGGTATCGGGGGCAAACTCTCTGCTGGGTGGAGTCATACCTGGTATATAAGAAGATGATTGTTGTTGTTGGAGGTCAGATCTCAGTTCCAGGACATCCCTGCAGGTGCTCCTCAGGGTAGTGTCCTAGGCCGAACCATCTTCAGCTGCTTCAATGACCTTCCCTCCGTCATAAGGTCAAAACTGGAGATGTTCAATGATTGCACAATGTTCAGCACCATTCCCAACTCCTCACATACTGAAGCAGTCCATGTTCATGTGCAACAAGATGTGGGCAAGTAATACTCATGACACACAAATGCCAGGCAATGACCATCACCAATAAGAAACAATCTAACCACTGCCCCTTGACATTCAATGGTATTATCATGACTGAATCCCCTACTATTAACATCCAGGGGGCTACCATTGAACAGAAGCTCAACATGATTTGCTACAAGAACAGGTCAGAGGTTAGGAATACTGTGGCAAGTAACTGAACTCCTGGCTCCCAAAGCCTGTCCACCAACTACAAGGCACAACATCAGGAGTGTGGTGGAATACTCCCCACTTGCCTGGATGGGAGCAGTTCCAAGAACACTCAAGATGCTTGTCACCATCCAGAACAAAGCAGCCTGCTCAATTGGTATACATCCATGCATATCTATTCCCTCCACCACCAACACTCAGTAGCAGTAGTGTGTACTATCTACAAGGTGCACTGCAGAAATTCATCAAAAATCCTTAGACAGCACCTTTGAAACCCACATTCCATCTAGAAGGACAAGAACAGCAGATACATGGGAACACCACCACCTTCAAAGTCCCTTCCAAGCTGCTCAGCATCCTGACTTGGAAATATATCAAGTGTTCCTTCACTAAAGATGGGTCAAAATCCTGGAATTCCCTCCCTAATCTCATTGTAGACGGCAACAGTTCAAGGAGGCAGCTCATCATCACCGTCTAAAGGGCAACTAGGGATGGGCAATAAATGTTGGCCAGTCAGCGACGCCCACATCCAGCAAATTAATAAAAAAACCTGACGCCAGCTCACACCCACACCTTCTCATTCAACTCTAAAATCAAACTTCTTTTTCACTGAAGCTGCACCTGCAGAACATGCAAACTTGATAAGTATTAACAAACAAAACAAAAACTCAATTTATCAGTTTGAAAATTGGAAATATTTTGGATACAACAAATTGAAAACTGCATGTCAATGAAGGTAAGAAACATGAGATACACGTGGTTACTTGCTCGAACTCTCTATTGCTATTGATGGAGAAGGATATGGAAGATAGACCTAGAACGTTACAGCGCAGTACAGGCCCTTCAGCCCTCGATGTTGCGCTGACCTGTCATACCAATCTGAAGCCCATCTAACCTACACTATTCCATGTACGTCCGTATGCTTGTCCAATGATGACTGAAATGTACTTAAAGTTGGCGAATCTACTACCATTGCAGGCAAAGCATTCCATATACCCTTACTACTCTCGGAGTAAAGAAACTACCTCTGACATCTGTCCTACATCTATCACCCCTCAATTTAAAGCTATGCTCCCTCGTGCTCGCTGTCACCATACTTGGAAAAAGGGTGGACAGGGAGAGCCTATCTAACCCTGATTATCTTATATGTCTCTATTAAGTCCCTCTCAACCTCCTCCTCTCCAATGAAAACAGCCTCAAGTCCCTCAGCCTTTCCTCGTAAGACCTTCCATCCATACCAAACAACATCCTAGTAAATCTCCTCTGCACCCTTTCCAAAACTTCCACATCCTCCTTATAATGCGGTGACCAGAACTGTACACAATACTCCAAGTGCAGCCGCACCAGAGTTTTGTACATCTGTAGCACAACCTCATGGTTCCGGAACTCGATCCCTCTATTAATAAAAGCTAAAACACTGTATGCCTTCTTAACAACCCTGTCAACCTGGGTGGCAACTTTCAAGGATGTGTACCTGGACACCAAGATCTCTCTGCTCATCTACACTACCAAGAATCTTACCATTAGCCCAGTATTTTGCATTTCGGTTACTCTGACCAAAGTGAATCACCTCACACTCGCCCGCATTAAACTCCAATTGCCAACTCTCAGCCCAGACAATGTGGGAAAACAAATAGTGACATCTTAAAAAATGTCCATATGATGTCTTAACATGCATAAAGGTGGATTAAATCCCCGGGACCTGATCAGGTGTACCGTGGAAATCTGTGGGAAGCTAGAGAAGTGATTGCTGGGCCTCTTACTGAGATATTTATATCAATTGCCACAGGTAAACTGGAGGTTGGCTAACATGGTGCCACTATTTAAGAAGGGTAGTAGGGAAAAGCCAGGAAAACATTGACGAGTGAGCCTGACCCCAGTGGTGGGCAAGTTGTTGGAGGGAATCTGGAGGGTCAGGAGTTACATGTATGTGGAAAGGCAAGGACTTATCAGGGATCGTCAACATGGCTTTGTGTGTGGGAAATTGTATCTCACTAACTTGATTTTTTTGAAGAAGCAATGAAGATTGATGAGGGTAGAGTGGAGGACATGATCTGTATGTACTTTAGTAAGGTGTTTGACAAGGTTCCTCATGGTAGACTGGTTAGCAAGGTTAGATCACATGGAATACAGGGAGAACTAGCTATTTGGATATAGAACTGACTCCAAGGTGGAAGACAGGTAATAGTGGTGGAGAGTTGCTCTTCAGACTGTGACCGGTGGTCTGCCACATAGATCAGTGCTCAGTTACCTGCATTTATATAAATGATTTCGATGTGAACATTAGAGGTAATCTAAGTCTGCAGATGACGCCAAAGTTGGAGGTGTAATAGACTGTGAAGGAGGTTACCTCAGAACAATGGGACCTTGATCAGATGGGATATGGACCGAGGAGAGGTAGATGGAGTTTAGTTTAGATAAATGCGAGGAGCTGCATTTGCAAAGTCAAATCTGGGCAGAATTTATACTCTTGATGGTAAGGTCCTGGGAGTGTTGCTGAACAAGGACCTTGGAGTACAGGTTCATAGTTCCTTGGAAGTGCAGTTGCAGGTAGATAGGATAGTGAAGGCAGCTTTTGGTATGCTTACCTTTATTGGTCAGAGTATTGAGTGTAGGTGGTGGGAGATCATGTTGTGGCTGTACAGGACATGGGTTAGGCCATTTTTGGAATACTATATTCAATTTTGACCTCCCTGCTATGGGAAGTTTGTGAGAAGCTTGAAAGGGCTCAGAAAAGATTTACAAGGATGTTGCCAGGATTGGGGAGCTTGACCTGCAGGGAGAGACTGAATGGACTGGAGCTATTTTCCCTTGGAGGCTGAGGGATGACGTTATAGAAGTTTATAAAATTACGAAGGGCACAGAATAGAATACCTGCAACTAACACAAAATTGCAATTCCTCTAAAGTGCAGTCAACAGCTAACATGCTCATTTCAATCTGCAAGGTCCTGTGATCAGACAATTTAATCTTGTTTTTAAACAAATCGTTTGCCTAACCTCAGAAGAAAGGGAACTCAATAATCTTTTGGTTTTCAGTTTGAAGTAAAGATATTGGGACCAAAGTATTCAATTATTTTTTTCTCATTCCAGTTTGACAAGCCTGGTGTATAGTTTGAAAATTTTCATACCACATTTCCAAGTGAATAATCCTTTGCCCACTGGTGTGATCTTACAGGCTTCTGTTAAACGTTTCAAGTTTCAACTGTGTCAGCTTTACGCAGCTTCTCAAAGTTAACTGCAAGGTTTAACTGGAAGTTGGAAGTAGTCACTTTGTTACACTGACCAAGGAATGGCGAGAACCAAAAGGAGGAAGACTAAATAGGGTACAGTGCATTTTGTTTTTAAAAATCAATTTTTCCCGTGGTCAGCTTCTTCCTGCTTTTATAATTTTAAAAAATGTACGTGCAAATTTCAATGTGTTTACTGAGTCACTCCAGCAAACCAAATCTTTGAAGACCAGTAATCTTCCAAACCCAACTGAAAAACCACACACTGCAGGTCACACACTATTCCTTTTGTGAATAATGGTATCTGAAAGATCACAAATGCACCTTTCTAGTTATATCTTTACATAAACTTTGAGTGAAGGGCTTTCTCCACTTCCCCAGAGCTGCTCTCAATGCAAAATAATTTCTATAAAATGGTTCCTGGGAAATTAGCTGAATACAAACAACTATATTCATGATGGTGTCAAATAGGCTGACTTCTGAAACTTCCCTTTAGGACAATTGCGTTCCAGATGGTAAGGAATGCCATTGAAGACAATTCACCAAATAAACAACACAACAAGATTGTTCTTGGAAACACTGAAATCTGCCTTTTGGTGCAGCTTTCACTAGGGGGCCTTTGATGGTGTAAAGTCCCAAGTGGTCCATAAAGCTAAATAGCTCCTGTGTAACTGGACTGATTTAAGAGACTGGACACTGGCAGAGGTACACTCAGCAAATGCATGCAAATACAACAACTTTTGCATCAGGCCAGTCTGGAACCAGGTCACTATCTAGTGGAATTACCCAATTACTGAAATCTGTTTATGGGAAAATGTTGTGATGTAAGTGGCTCAGTCCTGTACAGTTATCACTTTAGCAAATTAATACAAAACATCTCTGTTACAAAGGGTTCATGTGACAATGCTACTCCTTTAACATGGTTATGCTGTCCTTGGATTTTTTCAGAGAAGTCATGAAAGACCCAGACTCCGAAAAGTCTAAGTTTGAAGGGTTTTAGGACTAATTTGATTATAGCTAACAGATACTGCCTCAGAGAAAAGGCTTGTAAGTTTTAATAAAACCACTTGTACAATGCAAAGGGAGTGGCCTGTTCTCCTGCTGCCCGATTTTGGCCGTCGGGCTATTCAGTGAAAGCAGTCGAAAAGTTGTGAAGCTGCTGGATGTAGAGAAGCAGGTCCATGCTGATCATCCCTCAGACTTCTCTCCTGTAAGACCCTGTGTTTGATTTTACTTTTTATGCCAAAGGGTGTTAATGGGGATTGTTGCAAGTATTGGGAACAGCAACATTAAGTTGGGATAATCTGTTGGTTCTTCAGATGGATTAAATTATTCAGTATTCTGTTCTCTTTTGTTTAAAAGATTAATGAATGAAACACAAAAAAAACAAAACTTATTTACAACTACATGGTTCAACCAACTGCATCCCTCCTGGAATATCCGTGTCTGGGCTACTTTCTTGAAATGTTTTGAAGGGTCTGGTGTGGTCCATACCATTCAAAAGCATCACTACTGACCTTTAGTCAATTGAAATTTGATCAACTTAAAATGTAAAGTTTGGTCACAAAAACAAATTCGGTCACAAAAACAAGTTCGACCTCCTGTATAAGGAATCTGCTTGAACAACAGCATTCGCTCCATGTTGACCAAACCAGGAATTATCCTCATTTGACTGAAGAAAGCTCCTTCAATTCCAGCTATAGTACTAAACCAGATGTTAAAAATAATTTGTTTGCAACTTCACTCCAACAAAACCAAACACTGTTGTTCTCTGGTATCATTATCCATGTGTTACTTCAGATAGAGTGTGTTAGGATGGAGACTAGTGAATCCAGTACACTCATCCAAATTTGTCCTCACACAATGATAGCAGAGACCCATCTACATCAATTGCAAGGTCGTGATCAGGTACATGCATCCCATGTGACTTTTCTGTCCTTACTCCACTTTGTTCCCCTGTATATCACAAACTGAGGATAAAACCAGGATATCCTGAAGTCTGTTTGCTTCATGCTGAATCATTAATCGAGCCACAAGGCTAACCAAGGACTTCCTAAAGCAGCTCAATATACAAACATACAGTTGGAGCTTTAATGCCAGCTCATTGATGGTACTGTCATCTCAAAGTCAGAAGACTGAAATTTAGCCTAATTGTTATACAAGCCATACTTTGTAGGAGACATTTAACAGTGTAGACTGCCTGTTTAGATAGATATAAAAGATTCCATGGTTCTAGTCAACGAGATGGGAATACACCCAATTTGATAACCGACAATTATTTAACCTCACCAAAACAGAAAGTAGCCACACTATCGCACTTGCTACTCATTTGCACAACATTGCTGCTTTATTTTCCTTTATAAAAAGCAGTGAAAGGAAGTCAAAAACTACTGCATTAGCTAATAATTGGATGGATCAACTTCTATGGGGAAGGGTTGCGTTTTTGCCTTGGCTACATACATGCACTCCAAACAATTGGGGTCACAGGAGCTAAGCCAGTTTTCAAATGAAATATTTACTGGCCTTGCTAATAATTAGATTCACCAATGTACCTTGCATTGCAAAAATAAAACTGTATTTATAAAACGCTTCACCCAATCAAAACATTACACAATAAACCACTTTTGCAGTTGAGCCACACAGGCAAGCACTGGAACTGTTTCTCTCCAACATCCGATCACATTCTAGAAGTAAAAGGTAACTTGGTTTTCTCAGTTAGGAGAGCACTCTTTCCTGCAGCTACTGAAACATTCAAGGTCTAACCTTTAGTCTCACCCAAAGTCTGTATTACAGACTTAACAATGGCGATGAAATTGTTGAGCAACTGTTCGTTGCTATTTGCTTGCTTAACAGTAATTTGCATGTCCCTCTTGCCTTTTACAGTTAGGAGTTCAATTAAAAACAATGACCCAGTCTCATTTTTGGCAAACAGATAGGCTTTCCAGGGTTGCACTCCTGCTCGACTAATTGCAACCAGCTGGATGTGAACAAACTGAAAAGCAGTTTGGATGGCATCAGGGCACGAGTCTTTGTGCCAGTCCACAGTGACAACTTTAGCAGCTTCCAGAAGGGTCCAGCGCTCCTCAAATTGCTCTGGCGACAGGTGGGCACTGGTCAGCAAACTGACTGATCCGGAGTCTCTAGACATCTCTTCCCTTTGTTCTGGCTTTGTGTCTTTGTAGAAATGAAAACACAGAAAAAGTTACAAAGGGCACTTTCAACATCAAGAAAAACACTACTGGACAAGAAAAGCCATTTTCTGTCTCTCTCCAGAAGAGTATATTGGTGCTGTGCCAAAATGGACATTCTTGAGGTGTGTTGGGGTACGGTAGCAGTCATTAAAGTTCACTTATTGGCATTATTCCAACAGGAGTCTATGGATAGTAACCACCTCATTTTTAAAAAACTATTTAGCCCAATATAGAGTTTATCATGATGTCCCAACTGAAATCAGCTCGTTCAGCAAAAGCAAATCAAATCTGGGACTCTTTGGGCCAACCATCTTAACTCTACTTCTGCATTTACTCTGAACAACTGGATAACTGGATCACAGCTGGAGACCTTTATGAAACATAAAAGAAGCTCAATTTCAGAGTAAAGGGATCATCCATTTAAGAGAAAAGGAATTTAGCAAGTTTTGAGAAGATTTGAAGCTCAGGTTGAGATTCTGGATGTCAGTTTGCTCGCTGGGCTGGAAAGTTTGTTTTCAGACGTTTCATCACCATACTAGGTAAAATTAGTGAGCCTCCGGTGAAGTTTCTGCGTTAGAGACCCGCTTTCTATTTGTGTGTTTAGGTTTCCTTGCGTTGACATCATTTCATGTGGTGATGTCATTTCCTGTTCTTTTTCTTAGAGGGTGATAATTTACAAAATACCTTACCAGAAGTATAACAACCACTACATTGGACAAACAGCCTGAAAGCTAGTCACCAGGATATATGTATATCAATTAGCCACAAAAAGACATGACCCACTCTCACTAGTGTCCTTACATACAGATGAGGAAGGAACCACTTCGATTGGGACAACACATCCATCCTAGGACAAGCCAAATAGAGACATGCACGAGAATGCCAAGAAGCTTAGCATTCCAACTGGAACTCTATCAATAAACACCCTGACTTAGACCCCATTTATCTGAGAAAAAGAACAGAAAATTACATCACCAACTCAAAGAAACCTAACCACAAATAAAAAGCGGGTCACTAACACTAACAAGCAAACTTACATCCAAAAAAGGAATTTCTTTTCCGGACGATATTGAATGTGTGGACTCCTTTACCAACTTTTTACGGAGCACTGTTGAGGCTGGTTCATTGAATATATTCAAGGCGAAGACTGATTTTTTTTTAAGTCAATAAGACCAGAGACTCCTCAGATATTGGTGCACAGGGGCAAGTATAATGATGTCAAGCAACCACTTGCTGAGGGACATATCGATCTCGGTGTAACAGTTCAATACTTCTGTAGATGGTCAGAGATGATCAAAATTAACCTTACTCAAAGCATTGCAAGATGTGTACAGCCGATGGAGAATGATTCAATGGGATCACTTATTTGGCAGGATTCCACTGGCTGGTTTATTTATTTGAACAGCAAATGTTGTGTCAAACTGGTTTTAATATTCATACACTGAGCAAATATTTTTAGAATGAATTTGAAACAGGTGACAGCAGTGGACTGCCAAGAATTTGCATCGACAGATGACCTTCAAATTAGAGATATTTCAAAACCCTTTACAATTCAGTACTGAAATACTGGTCCAAGAGATAGGTCACAGTGAGTGGATGTGCTGCCACTACCAGTGGAATTAGCAACAGACCAACAGCAGAATTGGTCTCAAGAGTGGGACTTGCAGTTAGAAACCAGAGTGACTCCAATGCATGGATGACAACCAAAATAAAGGAGGTTGACTGTCTCGGCCTGGACTTTAACTTTATTAACTACTTACCTATCTCATTTGCCTTTACTGCTGACCCCTGCAGGATTTCGAGGGAGTCCCCTTTCTGTGCTGTTAAGCGATCCCATTGTTCTCGACCATAGATTGGTATTAGTGTGTTAAAGCCTTTGGACCAGGCACTTACTGCCTCATTAGCTTGACCACTTATTACATCCAAGGATGGGTCAGACTTTGGTCCACAGACGACCCTCTTGACCTCTTCAATTCCTTGTTGAAGCAGCCGATAATAGAGCAGTCCTCGATCACGCACAGCCATATCTAACTCCTCCTCTGTCAAAAAAAGAACAAAATATCAGCAGTGAGAGTAGCAGGTAATTTTAAAAAGCCTGCAGTTAGTTAATAAATGTGCTTAGTTTGAAATGGACCATGAATCGATGAGGACTCCAATTTGATCAGTGTTTTGGGACTGAAATAGCTGACCCAAGCCATGCAGTGAAAACGTGTATGCAATAGTCCAGCAAGAAAACAACATCGGCTCAGATGTCCTTTTGTCATCAATTGCCATTAATGAGAACCAATTAAGGTTTACAAAATCACAGTCTGAATCATACAAACCTCAAGTACATTTTGCTAATGCTGAATAATATTTTAAAGCGTATCAGGAGGAACTTTGTGTTATTTCAACAAGAATTAAATCATTTCCAGAGGAACTACCTTTCCATGATACTTCTCTCAAAGTCTATTTAAGTCAGGTATCTCTCAACTTGTCTAAACGTCTAAGCTTCCTTGCCTCCCCCACCTTACGATTGGGTCTCAGTGAAACATGTAAGGAAAGACAAGTAGTTAGTAACAGTCACCCCACAATCACACAATGAAGGTGAACTTTTGCAGTGCCACATATTCGGGGTTACTTATAATTGCAATCATGCTCTATCAATTCAGGTTCCCTTACATGTTCACTAACAGCCACTGATGCCAGGCACCCAAGGGATCAAGTCCTAAGCAGAGCTCATGGTCTTTAAGACAACAAAGAAGTAAGGTATCATCCCTTCATCCACAACACCAGATAATGCTAGCATTTTGTCATTATCACAATCCTTACCAATAACATAATAAAGTAGCCTTCCCAGCACATCCTGACATTCAGCTGGGCGGCTCAGGAACAGGCGTACCATTGCTGTGATCAACTCCATCTTCACTGCTGCAGAGGTCTCCATTTTCACACTGTCCACAAATTCCTCCAAGATGTAGGGAGCATTGGGAACCTGCTCTCCGTGCATCCCAAGCAGCCAGATTAGAGCTTGCTTCCCCTAGTTGGCAAGGGCAATTGGTGGAGGAAAAAGAAATACCGTTAATTATCATGGAATCCCTGCAGTGTGGACACAGGCCATTTGACCCAAGTCCACATTGACCCTCCAAAGAGTAACTCATCCAGAGGCATTCCCCTCCCCTATTGCTCTACATTTACCCGACTAATGCACCGAAGGTTCAGAAAAGATTCACAAGGATTTTGCCAGGGTTGGAGGATTTGAGCTATAGGGAGAGACTGAACAGGCTGGGGCTGTTTTCCCTGGAGCGTCAGAGGCTGAGGGGTGACCTTATAGAGGTCTACAAAATTACAAGGGGCTGGGATAGGATAAATAGACAAAGTCGTTTTCCCTGGGGTTGGGGAGTCCAGAACTAGAGGGCATAGGTTTAGGGTGAGAGGGGAAAGATATAAAAGAGACCTACGGGCAACGCTTTCACGCAGAGGATTGTACGTGTATGGAATGAGCTGCCGGTGGATATGGTGGAGGCTGGTACCATTGCAATATTTAAAAGGCATTTTGATGGGTATATGAATAGGAAGGGTTTGGAGGGATATGGGCTGGGTGCTGGCAGGTGGGACTAGATTGGGTTGGGTATCTGGTTGGCATGGAAGGTTGGACCGAAGGGTCTGTTTCCATGCTGTATATCTCTATGACTCTATCCCTGAACACCGTGGGCAATTTAGCATGGACAGTTCACCTAATCTGCACATCAAAGGAAACATTCTCGAAAGCACTGCTTCTAACCCTGTAGATTAGAGTGGTGCTGTAAAAGCACAGCAGCTCAGGCAGGGATAAATGAGAGGAGGGTGGGGGTGGGGAGAACCCCACCCTCCTCATTTATCTCTCCACCTTCAGGCACTCTGCCTGTATTCCTGATGAAGGGCTTTTGTTCGAAACATCAATTTTCCTGCTCCTCGGATATTGCCTGAACTGCTGTGCTTTTCCAGCACCACTCTAATCTAGACTCTGGTTTCCAGCATCTGCAGTCCTTGTTTTTACCTTCTAACCCTGTATGTCTCTATGATGTTGTGACTGAGTTCAAAGCGGTTAACGTTTCTGACTGATCACAAAAAAGTTTGATTTTTAAAGAGAGATGATAGTGCTGATTTCATATTTATATATTCAGACTGTATAGAGTTCGAAATGAGTCACAGGAACTATTCTAATGCAAACAAAAAATTTACTCAAGCAAAAATGTAAAGATTAACAATAAGTTTAAACTGTACAAATATAACTGGCAAGTCTGAGTAAGAGAAATACAAAAAGTCTGTAGATGTTTATCTTACAAGTATTTTGACCAAGTAACATTAAATTAAAAAGACTTAGATTAGATTACTTAGATTAGATTAGATTATTTACAGTGTGGAAACAGGCCCTTCGGCCCAACAAGTCCACACCGACCCGCCGAAGCGCAACCCACCCATACCCCTACATTTACCCCTTACCTAACACTATGGGCAATTTAGCATGGCCAATTCACCTGACCTGCACATCTTTGGACTGTGGGAGGAAACCGGAGCACCCGGAGGAAACCCACGCAGACACGGGGAGAACGTGCAAACTCCACACAGTTAGTTGCCTGAGGCGGGAATTGAACCCGGGTCTCTGGTGCTGTGAGGCAGTAGTGCTAACCACTGTGCCACTTGTAGATTGTTCAAATGTTGGTCTGTGCCCTAAGTCACGTGGTACATAAGCTGCTGTCACAAGGGTATCATCCAAGATGGCTAGCAGAACTCACTTTTTGGAGGCAGTGTAGGTTTCAAATTCTCCTTCAGGAACCCTCTGCTTAGGGCAATGAGATTTTCCAGTGGGCTTTTAACTCAAGTTTTGTTTGGAGGGGTTGCAGAAAAAAATAGTGGACAAAGGCAGTTGCTCCAGACAGGTTAACCTGCTGGCAGTCCATATTCAAATCCAAAAGCTTTATCGTACCCTCAGTCTGGTTCTGCGGTATTTTTGTGAACTCAGTAACTCCAATCGAACAGCTGCTGTTCTTTCCACATTTAATAATTTCCCCTGCTGCAGGTAGGGGAAATCCTGGGGAAGTCCTTTTCTTTGCAAAGTGTTCTTTCCAAAAAGTCCAAAAGGTCTAGATATATGTTGAGTCAATTGTACTTGAGGTAACAAATATTTATAACAATAAACTTAAGGTTTTCTGTAGCACCTTGCTCAAGCCCCACTGGGGGCAGGAGAGGTAAAAGCTAATCACAGGTGGAACAAAATCTGTCTTGTTTGGCATTCAAATGGATCTTAAAGGGCTACTTAAAAGGATAATGACTAGCAGTGGGATTACTGGCTCAAGTGTTTCTATCCGACCCCATGCTTTATTCCAGCCTGGGGAGAACAAGACCAAATGCATTAATGCAATGAGGTCAGTTGAGATTTTGAATCTGGGAAACTCCAGAGCAATGTGTTTCAGTACCTAGGCAAATGGCAAGAGCCATTTTGACTATCATAGGAATTCAAGCCAAAACCTGTTTGCTCATCAGTGTTAACCTACCTCACTGTCTTGGATGTTCTCTTCGCAGCCTGGTAGTGCCTGGCATACATTTGCTGTACACTGGGGACACAGCCATACAAGATCATGAAACGTCTGAATGACAGCTAAAGACAGAAGAGAATGATTAGCTTAACAATAATAAATCAGAACAAATATTAAGGTTAGAGCCTGGAAGAGGGCCATACCTGATGTAATATGTTCCTGCTTGAGGCCCAGAAGCCCTTTCAAAATAACCAAACACCTTTCACTATAGGTCCGTGCAATGCGACCTAGAAAGATAACACAGTTAAAGTGATGGAAATATTCCTTGTAACGTTAATCAGAAGATATATTTTCCACAAGATTACCTTAAGTAATAATTCAAAACTTTCAGAAACAGTATTTTTGCAACTTGTCTGAAGTTCTCTTTTAGTGAGCAGATAAAGATTAAAGTAAACTTAAGCTCCGTCAGTGGCTCAGCTTATGGTAGTGAATAGTTGAACTCAGATGAGCAAGATGCCAACTTTGATCTTTAGACCACTAAACTATTTGATTTCAATGAGAAGCATCAATGAGGCTGTTAAAACTAGCACAACTGTCCACGAACGGTTGTGAAGAATCATGTAAACATTATGAGGGGTAAAGATTGTGGTCAATAGTGATGCACTTTCCACGTAACGTTTTTCTATTCAGGCTCACACAAATCGTGAATCCATGGGCAACAGAATCCATGAATGGGGTGTTAGATCATAACATTAGAGGAATAAAATAGCAGGGAATAAAACATAAAAACATGCACATGAGCCTCAGTCTAATAGAAAAGTAGCTCAGTTTGGTCAAATGCTCATTGTGCCACAATACATGTCATAGCACAAAGTCAAGTAAACAATGTGTGAAAAGGCTTGATCATAGGTCTTAGTGCAGTGTTGTTCTCAGTTCTGGTCCATGACAAATTAAGGAAAACATTCAAGCAGTAGAACAAGGGACCACAAGGTTGTGCCTTGCTGTCCTTTGCAGCTGGGAGGGAGGACTGGACAGAAATAGGTTTTCCAACTTAGAGGCGAGTCACTCAAGAGGTGACCTTAAAAAAGGTTATAAGATAACTAATAGCATAATAAAGTAAATAATTATTTACAATTGCATTTCAGGAGGGCAGGGGAAACTGGCTTTAAACTAATACAGATCATTCTGCTATAACTCGGCAGTTGCGTTCCTCTGCAATCTCGTGCTATAAAAAATCATGCTGTGGAAGATCACCATAGAAAATTGCTACACACATTCAGTAGAAAGTTCACGTTATCCAAATATTGTCCACAATTCTTCAATCGTGTTATCGCCAATTCACATTGACGAAATGCATAACAACTTATAGTAAATTTAGGATCAATGTTGGGGTTAATGTGCTCAATACATGGAACAGAAACAAAATTCTGCATGAAAAATGCTAGAATCATTTATGAAAAAATTCGAAAATGTAATAAGTAGAACTGTTAGTTTCATCTCCATTGACGAGTCAAATTGCCTTCATCAACTAGAAGGGCGGCACGGTGGCTCAGTGGTTAGCACTACTGCCTCACAGCACCAGGGACCCAGGTTCGATTCCAACCTCGGGCAACTGTCGGTGTGGAGTTTGCACATTGTCCCTGTGTCTGTGTGGGCTTCCTCCGGGTGCTCCGGTTTCCTCCCACAATCCAAAGATTTGCAAGGCAGGTGACTTGATCATGGTAAATTGCCCATAGTGTTGGGTGCATTAGTCAGAGGGAAATGGGTCTGGGTGGATTACCCTTCAGAGGGTCAGTGTGGACTAGTTGGGTCAAAGGGCCTGTTTCCACACTGTAGGGAATCTAACCGAATCTAAACTATAACATCTTGCAATACCCAAAATCACCAGAGCTAAGAAACATTGTCCCAAATTTGTGGTGCAACTTAGACTTCACTATCAAATGAACACATTTCAGACAGGAAACCAAACTCTAGAAGTTAGCATAACAGATGGAGGATGACTAAGTCACTAATGTATATATATTAGAGCAGCAGTACCAAAATCTCCTGTGGGTGGCACTATGATGGAAAGATTACAGATAACTTGCTCCACAGCACCACCAACAGGAATCTACTGCTACAATTAAAATAGAGAGCCTGACATTTCGCTGCTCGTTGGATGCTGCCTGAACTGCTGTGCTCTTCCAGCACCACTAATCCAGATATTAACAATGCTTGTTACCAATGCCAAGATTGCCAGCAAAGAAGTTGCACTGCCAATGACAGCGCCTTCTGGACCCCACTTCGAGACACATTTTCTACTCCATCCTGTCAAAGCATTACTGCCCCAGCCAGAGAATAGCTAGCGTGTTGGTGGCTGCCATTTGAGAAGTCACAGGACAATAATAGCATTTTCCTGCCATTAAGCTGCTGGGAGACACGACACTGTAGAATGTTTCATACTCGTGATTTCTGGTTTGGACCTCTCTGCATGATCAGAATCTGAGCAGTGTTCATGTAAAGAACCTAGGGGCCACCATCACTGTGTATAAAAGGATGAACAAATCTGGGTCAGAAAGTGTGTGTATTAAAGGCTCTCCATCTGGTACTACAGCAGAGTTATGCAATTGCAACTATAAAGAAAATACAGCCATGTTCCTAGCTTAACAAAACAAAAAAGTCCTCATCTGTACGTATTTTACTTCACTAAAAAAAAGAGCAATATTTGAATAAGGTGAGCGCTGAGGACAGCAAAACTGGACTGAAAGATATGAAAGTGCAAAATGAATGGTACCTATATTTAAAATGGCCATCTGAGCTAGCTCTACAGAAACATCTGTGCAATAGGTCTGAAGCTCCTCAAGTATCTGCTGGACATTCTCATCGTTCACCAACTCCCTGAGGATTTCCATCTTCTGGTATTTAATGTAATTTGGTTCAGAGTACATACAGAAGAACTTCTTGTAGTGACCACTGAAATGCCCAGGTGAGCTGCGAAGGATCTCCCGTGCATGACACAATCCGAGGAAACACAGCTCATGACACTCTGATGTGCAGATAGCCAGCAACGGCCCTTTCACCCGCTCCAGAATGTCTATCTGCACGTGTGGGAAATCTTCAGACAGCAGAAGAAATAGTTTGGTGGTTGCCATAACAACATTAGGCTGACTGCTCTTGAGAAAGCCATCGAGTACATTCAGAATTGTGAACACTTCATCTTCAGTTCGGGTCTTGTAGCGAACCAGGTATGCCAACACTTCACTCTGCCCCCAGTGATCCAAGTCTTTCATTCTAAACAAATAAATAAATTGAAGTAGAATTCCTTATCAAAAATGCTCCAGTCCTCATTATTATGCCCTTTTTCCTACTCATCCCACAATCCTGAAACTCTGACCTTACACTAGGACATTGCCTTTAGTGCTTAGATTTAGTTCGCACACACATTTAAAATTGACAAAGACAGAACAAACCAACCTGTTTAAAAGGTGATGCGCTATTGGCTTGTTGATAACCACACCCCCTTCGTGTTTGAGGATTTCCTCTAATGCTCTCAAGCAATTGACCATAACAATAGGATCTGGGTCACGCAGCATAGCATACAGCTCATTTACCACAGCCCCATCTGCGTGGGAACAAAATGACAGCAGTCTCAAATCTCTTCACTCTTCAATGTTCTAACAAACAGAACTAACAGCAAGAAATGACACAAAGATAAAACAAACAACTACAGATCCTGGAGATCAGAAATTAAAACAGAAGTTGCTGGAGAAACTCAGCAAAAGTCACAAGACTTGAAACATGAACTCCACTTTCTTCCCACAGATGCTGTCAGACCTGCTGAATTTTTCCAGCAATTTCTGTTTCTGTTTAAGAAACGACATGCAATAGGTTTAAACCAGACTTAAATAAAATTCCCTTTTCCCCTCCTCCATGCTACTACTTCAAAAGGTCAATTCTAATGAGAATAGGAAATAAAGCTAAATTAGTCAATAATCTAACAGTACAAGGACATGTGGCTGATTGTGATCGTAATATAAAATAAATCAATATTAGGATTGAAATGGTGGAGAGCAAGTCACTCAAGGTTTTAATTTTGTGTAAGGCTGACTTGGGAGAGATGAGGCACAAAATTTGCCATGACAACCTGGGATGCACTATTAAACAAGTACTTACATATAACAAGTTTAAAATGACAATGTCTCCCAAGAACCTAAACAAAATATTATTAAACAAAATTCCACAGTGAGAAACAAAAGGAGACACTAATGTGGCTAAACAATAGCTTGATCAAACAGCCAAATTGTAAGGAGTATCTTAAAGGAGTCATGAAAGACAGGCAAAGAGGTTAAGGAGAGAATTTCCGAGCTTACTGCATTGGCAACTGAAGATTGGTAAACAGACCTTGGTGCAAGTTAGGGCATATTAGATGTCAAGTTTACAGAGGATAGAAAATGAGAGCCCACCCAAGAATACAGATAATAGATGGATATTTTGTTACTTAAGATAGGGCAGAGGAAGGCAATATTACAGAGATGGAAAAAGGTGGTGATGGAGCAGATAAAACAGTGGATGAACAAAGAGGTGTTCAACAAGTCTTTGATAGAATACAAGAATTGGTTATGTCTCTTAAAGGGCAACAGGTGTACCTCTGTACGGAAATAACCTTGACCAAAAATGTAAGAAAGAGAACACAGAATCAAGAAAATAGACTTATGTGAAAATAAAGAATAGTAGAGATATTGTGGCCAAGGAAGATGTAGGATGCATAGAACTTGGCAATAGAAAATAAATATTTTACAAAGGTTATCAAGGATAAGATTAGAGGTTTTTACAACGTCATTAAGTGAAAGTTGATTAAAAGTAATACCAATTTTTTAATAAAAGGCACAGGTGACATTGCAACTGCAAGTTCACAAAATAACACACTAAGTATCTATCTTGTATTGATTACACCAAAGGATGAGAATAAAGAACCAGAGATACAAATAAAACAAAATAAGAGGCACAGCCTTTATTCATGACAAGTATTAAAAGATTAAAGTTGGACATATCTCCAACACCTTATAGTTTCAACATCATAGGTGAGGATATTGATGAGTTAGTTCTGACCTTCTAAATACTCTTAATTCACAAGTTATCCCCTTGAACTGGAAAACTGCCCACTTTACTTCACTATTCAAGAGTGGAAAAATTAGTGAGGAAATTATATGGTTAACAGTCCAATGTCAGTTATGATCAAGTTGTTAAAATCTACTTTTTGTCTTGAGTAACTGATTATTTCAGCAAAACAGCTGATTTGAGAATAACCATGGATTTGTTAGGAGGACTACATCTCATAAATTTCATTGACTTTTTTTTGAGGATGTAGCATGGCTGGTAGGTAAGGAGGGTCTATAAACAATTTACAGGTTTCAATAAGACATTCAATAAAGTTCCATGTAACAGATTGTCAACAAAAATGGAAATTGAGGCAACCTATTGCCAATTGAAAGTTTTCAAAACTGAGATCATTAGATTGTGTGTTAGGTAAAAGGTTTTAATAGTTACAAATTATAGTAAGAACGGAACTAAGATAAAAACAAAGCATTATCTATGCTCATGAAGTCTGGCAGCATCTGTGGATACTGAAGCAGAGTTAAAGTTTCGGGCCCAGTGTGACTCTTCTTGAAACATTAGCTTGATTTGTCAGCACAAATGCTGCCAGACCAGCTGAGCTTCTCTGGTACATGCTGTTTTTATTTAGGGAGTTCGGATACAATTGAATGGTAAAACAAACTCAAGGGTCCAGTGTGTGAACTTCTACAGAAGGGTCACTGGACCCAAAATGCTAACTTTGATTTTTCTTCATAGATGCTGCCAGACATGCTGTGCTTTTCCAGCAACTTGTTTTTGTTGACAAATTCTAAATGCCTCTTCAGTTATACTGACTAGAAATGTTTAAAATTCATTAATAGCGAGTGTGGCATTAGGAGGAGAATGAAAGCCAGTAGGCCATTCAGTCCCTTGGACCCGAAACATCACCTTTGATTTCTCTTCACAGATGCTGCCAGACCTGCTGAGCTTTTCCAGCAGCTTCTAGTTTTGTTTCTGATTTACAGCACCTGCGGTTCCTTCGGTTTTTATTCAGAGATTGGTAGTTCGTCATATATATTCAGATCTCACAGAAAGGAACCTCCACTGAATGATACACTGTCAGTTAACTTAAGCTGAAAACATGTAAAGGTTTTTTAAAAAATGAATTACCAAGATCATGAGCAGATAGATCAGATTATTTTCAGTTTTAAATAATCTCCAGCATGCTGTCTCCCAAAGAAATTCTGTAAATCTGCAAAAAAAATTTCTGAAAAAATAAGGTTGTTTTTGTACTTACCAATTTCTGTGTCTCCTTGAAGGGTCTGCATTTTAGCACATCCCAGAACTGCTGCTCGCCGGACATAGGAAGCTTTATCTCTTAATCCATTTAGTACTGGCTGTTGAATGTACTCACTTATACCTGGCATTCTGAAAAAGAACAAATCACTCATTCAAATTCTCAATGATCCAGAACAGAAGGGGGCTCCACACATTAGATTGCATCAGAAATTTATTTACTTTCGTTTGGAATCATGTTTCTTCTTTGAAAACAATCATGGAAGAGGTAAAGCAGAGGAGGCCTTTTACCCTGTCGATTCTATTCCAACTCTCTAAGAGGAACTAGCTTGCCTTGTGCTTCTGCCTTTTCCACATAGCTCTGCAAATGGCTTCCTCTCAGGTCCTTGTCCAATTCCTTTTTCAAATTCACTGCCCTCACACTCCAGATCCGCAACTATGTGAATTTTCTTTTGCTAATCACTCTAAATTTGTGTCATTTTGTCATGCACCCTTCTGCCAACAGGAACTGCTGTTCTCCATTCTCTGTTTAGATCTGTCATGATTTAAAATCTCCCCTCAATTTTTATTTATCTAATGAAAGCAACCTCATCCTCTTCAATTCACCAATAAGACACCTGCCTGCCTACTAGAACAATTCACACACACCTTTTCTGCACTCTCTTAAAAAAAATTAGAACATAACAAAAACAACAGGATATGTCAGGAATGTGTTTGCAAACCCACCTGATATGGTGCAAAGAAAATCTGATACACACCCAAATGCAAACCTAGTCAGAAAATCTGGGAATCTCTTAATATTTCACACAGTTAACAAAGTACTTTTTAAGAGTTTCATTGTCATAATATAGTAGACAGTCATCAAGTTGTGCACAGTGACCTCCCCCAAACTGTGACCTATCAGTGATCAGATAAACTGTTTTGGGAGGTTGATTAAAGAATAATGCAAATAGAGATCATTTACAGAAAAAGTACTTGAGAAACCCAGCAGCAGGTCTGACAGTTTTTTTTTAGATTACTTACAGTGTGGAAACAGGCCCTTCGAGCCAACAAGTCCACACCGCCCCGCCAAAGCGCAAACCACCCATACCCCTACATTTACCCCTTACCTAACACTACGGGCAATTTAGCATGGCCAATTCACCTGACCGGCACATCTTTGGACTGTGGGAGGAAACTGGAGCACCCGGAGGAAACCCACGCAGACACAGGGAGAACGTGCAAACTCCACACAGTCAGTCGCCTGAGGCGGGAATTGAACACGGGTCTCTGGCGCTGTGAGGCAGCAGTGCTAACCACTGTACCACCGTGCAGAAAGAGAGTCACCTGAGTTAACATTATCATAACATTAACTGTTTGTCCATTGGCACCTGCCTTTACTTTGGTGGAAAGAATGGGTCCAACTCAAAAGGGAAACAGAGCCTCAGCTGAACGAGTACCTTGTCTCAAGAGCTGCACCTGTGACTGTGCAGTGCTGCCTCAGGACTGTACTCCCATGATCTAGACTGGGGAGTGTGAATGCTCTGGTACAATGGTAGCATCTCCACCTCAAAGCCAGGAGGGCCACGTTGAAATGTTCCAGAGGTGTGCAAATAGCATCTCTAAACAGGTTGAACAGAAGACATTTCAGAGACACGGCAGACAGGACGTGCACCAACCTGAAGCTACACATACTCCTGAGGGCCAGCCCCCTGACCATGGGGTTGGGGTCAGTGCAGTCTTTCCGCAGGGTGTTGATGGCCAGCAGCGCCAGGTTGGGTTTCAGGGCGGCATAGGTGCACATGTACAAGTAGACCAGCTTCTTCTGGACAATGTCCAGAGTAGCGCCGGCCTTCACCATCTCCATGAAGAGGCCGGAGACATCCAGGCCCTGGCTCATGTACCGGATCACCCTCAGTACCACGTTCCTGCAGCGCAGCCTATCCGCCTGCACGTTGGGGTTGCACAGGCTCCGCCTCAGCTCCTTCACTATCTCCTCGGAGCCGGAGTACGGCATCTCCCCAACCCAGGGCCGCTCAAACAAGCCCAAACTCCAGGCCAGGCTCCACCCCGGCCAGCCCTAGCAACCACACCGCCAAATACTCCAATCTCATTGGCCCTGCTCGCTCAGTAAAACCTATCCCGATTGGTCTTTCGGGAAATAAATCGACGAGTCCTCGGGGAAGCCAAGAGCGTACCTGTTATCTTCACCGCCCCCAACTGGTGGGAGATTGTATTTACTCCCAGCTGAAAGCTGGACTATCTGAGATGCTAAGTAAAAACAATGACTGCAGATGCTGAAAACCAAATACTGGATTAGTGGTCTTCCAGCACCACTAATCCAGTATCTGAGATGCTGCCCATTTTATACATCAGGACTGTATTTTGCTTTTATCTAATTGGTGTTGATGCCACATCCTTCTCCAACATTTGGTGTTTATGAACAACGGGCTAAGTCAATACACAGAAACTAGCCCACACCCAATTCCTGAAGAAGGGCTAATGCCCAACACATCGATTCCCCTGCTCCTTGGATGCTGCCCTGACCTGCTGCGCTTTTCCAGCAACACTTTTTTCAGCTCTGACCTCCAGCATCTGCAGTCCTTACTTTCTCCCACACCCAATGACGTTAAACCAATCACAAAAAGGGCTTGGAAGGGCACAAATTGATAAGGAAACAGAAAGTGCTGTTGGAACTCAGTAGGTCTGGCAGCACCTGTGGAGAATGAAAGAGTTTAAGTTTTGAGTTGAGCGATTGTTCTTCAGAACTGAAAGGGACTGGAAAGTGGTGAATTTTATGCAGTTGATGGTGGGGTTGGGGGGTGGGGGGTGGTTGGTGGAGGAACAAGTGGAACACATTTTGTGCGTGTCCACAGCAAAAACCAACTGTTTTGACAGTGGTGGTAAAGGAGCAACAGAAATAGGTGTGAATGTCAACTGTGAAAATAAGTCTGCTGAATTCAAAGCCAACAAGACACTAATAAGACAGTACTAGAGGATGGTGGAGTACAGAAGTCACTCTGAAATTGTGTAATTCAGAATTGAATCCTCAACCTGTAATATACCAAATGGAGGACAAAGTGTTGTTCCTCTATATTGCATTGAGCTTTGTTGAACCAGTGTAACAGACCCAGGACAGAAGTGTTAGCAAGGGCGCAAGTTGGTTCAATGAAATGGCAAGCACCTGGGAGGTTAAGGTTATTTCTATGGACACCACAGATGTGTTCACCCAGTTTGCATTTGGTCTCGCCAATGTAAAGGAGATCACGTTGTGGGCAGCAAATACAAACAGATCAAAAGAAATACAAGTAAAATACTGCTTTATCTGGAAGGTGTGTTTGGGGCCTTGGATAATGAGAAGGGAAGAGGCGAAAGACCAAGTGTTGCACCTTCTGCACTTGCATGAGAAATACCCTGGAAAAGAGGGGAATAGTTGGGAGTGATGGAGGAGTGGATCTGGAAATTATGGAGGAAACAGTCCCTACAGTCTACTTACAGTAGTGGAGTATGGAGAATGTGTTTGAAGGTAGTATTGTCCAAGGTCACCTCTAATGACTCCCATGCATTTAAATGATAAGCAGTGACATGATCAGTCCTGAACAAGTTAACGGTACGTACTCCTGTAAAACAGTGGTCATGCCTGGCTGAAAGTGATGTACATCCAATTTGCTACCGAGTTTTTGTTAATGCAAGGAATGCAGAGCTACCATTTCTGAAGTAGTGTTGTATTAGTTGTGGGCGGCACAGTGGCACAGTGGTTAGCACTGCTGCCTCACAGCGCCAGAGACTGTGTGGAGTTTGCATGTTCTCCCCGTGTCTGTGTGGGTTTCCTCCCGCAGTCCAAAGATGTGCAGGTCAGGTGAATTAGCCATGCTAAATTGCCCGTAGTGTTAGGTAAGGGGTAAATGTAGAGGTATGGGTGGGTTGCGCTTCGGCGGGGCGGTGTGGACTTGTTGGGCCGAAGGGCCTGTTTCCACACTGCAAGTAATCTAATCTAGTCTCGCAATTTTAACTCTTTGTCTCTCTCTCTCTCTCTCTCTCTCTCTCTCTCCACAGATGCTGTCAGACCTGCTCAGTGTTTCTGGCATTTGCTGTTCTTAATTTGCAGGATCAAGACTCTTTTGTGTCTGCCCCTGCCTTGCATCAAAGATGACCCTACATTCCTTCCTTGAAGTGGTGGCTTGTGAACAGACTTTCATTCGATGTGTGGAAAACACAACAGCCCTCTCTGCACTATGTAAAGAACGGCTGATCACACCTTCTCAAAATGGAGTGGGGAGCACACAGAGATGATTGCTGAGAAGAACTGTGTCCCAGGCAACGTATCGTATTGCTCCCAATCCCAACAAGGCCTTTCACAAGGGAGCAGGAACTATGACAAAAAGCTTGGGAAGGTTAAGCTTGAGAAGGCCGCTTCTCATTTCATAGACTTCCCAGAGTCTTAAGGGAGATGAATTGACTTGATGTGCATGTACGAGATATCCATTGGGCCCAATTCTGGGCCATCAAATGTTTCATCCACATCCTAGATAAGTGTTATCTTATCCTCCCTTGATTCTACTGCTTTGAGTGGGTGACTCGCTCATATCATCAGTTTGACTGAATCACCCACCCCAAATAGACTAAAGGTTTTCCTGAGAACCTCATGTACAATGGCTGCCATATAGCTATCCTTTACCCCAACTAGACTTTCACACCCTTTAGTCCAGACTGAACCAAATGATATAGCACTAGACATCTTCATTGATAGACCATCATTCCACAGCAATGACAACCCATATACCAACTTCACCATTGTTATGGTGACAGTGATTGGTTACTCAGTACCTGCGATTGGTTACTCAGTACCTGCGTGGGCATACTCTCCGCCTAGGCGGGGCTATCTAGATCTATGTTTAAGGTGAGAGGGGAAAGAGTGAAAAGGGACCTAAAGAGGCAACCTTTTCATGCAGAGGGTGGTGCATGTATGGAATGAGCTGCCAGAAGTGGTGGAGGCTGGTACAATTGCAATATATAAAATTCACCTGATCGGTATATGAATAGGAAAAGGTTAGAGGGATATGAGCCAAATGCTGACAGATAGAACTGGATTAATTTAGGATATCTGGTTAGCATGGACAAGTTGGACCAAAAGGTCTGTTTCTATGATGTAAAACTTTGTGACTATAAGTTGAGGTGTTGCACTCATGATTGTATTCAGGATAATAATTTCAAAAGTATATGTTTGTTCTGATAGTTTTTGTATTTAGGTCTGAAAGAGTCTAAAATTGTTAATATTTTATTAAATACCAGAAGCACTAACTTGTGATGCTGTGGGTTGGGGAAGGATTGGAATAAATTATGGTCTCTTGGGAAATGGAATATTTTGTTGTGGGGTTTTCTGCGCACATCTGAGACTTGGGTTTAAGACTGGATGAGAAGAAGGCAAGGCCAAAAAATGTTTTCAGGCTTAAGGCCTTTTGAACAATGTTTATTGTAAATTAATACTAACCAATATTATACATGATGATCAGATATATACTGCAGTCTATTTTTGCGTAGGTAGACTAATAATGCCTTTAGGGGATGAAGTCCAGGATTCTGATCCAATTCAGGATGGTGAGTGGCTTGGAGAGGAATTTTCAGATGGTGTTGTTTCCATGTACAGTATCTGTTGTCCTTGACCTTGGAAATGGAAGTGATTATGGGTTTGGAAGGTGCTGTCTGAAGAGCCTTGGTGAATTTCAAATGCAGTGCTTTTTGTAGGTGCTACACACATCAGCTACTGAGCATTGGTGCTGTAGATGTGGTACCATACAAATGGGCTGCTTTGACATGAGGTGTCAAGCTTCTTGTGTGTCATTGGAGCTTCACCCATCCAGGCAAGTATTCTATCCCACTCCTGACTTGTGCCTTGTAGATGGTGGACAAGCTTTCAGGAGTCAGGAAGTGAGTTACTTGCTATAGGATTCCTAACCTCTGACCTGTTCTTGTAGCCACTGTGTTTATACGGCTACATCATGGTAACATCAGTAAATGTCAAGAGATGATGGGTAAATTCCTTCTTTTTTTTGCCTGGCATGTATGTGGTGTGAATGTTGCTTGCCATTTTTCAGCTCAAGACTGGAGAGTGTTCAGATCTTGTTGCACTTGGACATAGAGTGCTTCAGTATTTGAGGAACTGAAATTGAGATGAACATTGTACAATCACAACAGTGAGGTAGGATCAATTGGCTCCCCTCTATACCTAGAATTCTGGAATATAAGGATGTAGAAGTTATCCTGCAGCTATACAAAACCTGGTTAGACCCCACTTGGGAGTACAATGAGCAGATTTGGGCACCATACCTTAGGAAGGATATGTTGACCTAGGAGGGAGTGTAATGTAGGTTTACTAGAACGATACATGGACTTCAGGGCTCTAGAACTTCGAACTTTAAGGAGTGATTTGATCAAAGTGTTCACAAAATCAACAGGAAAAGACACGGGAGATCAAGATAAATTATTTTCACTGGTTGTGGATTCTAGAATTGGGGGTAAAATCTAAAAATTAGGGCCAGACCAAGTGAGCTGTTAGGAAGCACTTCTACACACAAAGGGTGAAAGAAGTTGAGGGGGCTCCATAAATATCCCCATCCTCAATATTGGAATTCTCTTCCATAATCAGCTGTTGATGCCTTTAGCCCATGTCCTTGAATATGTAACTATGCTACAGACTAGCCACAATTTCATTGAATGGCAGAACAGGCTTGAAAGGCTGAATGGCCTACTCCTGTTCCTATACTGCTATGTGCCCTTCTTTATTCACTGACCCCTCAGTTGACCCCCATAACTGGCATCTGACCGGAAATGTGTAAAATACCCCAGGTGTATCTTATACATAAAAAACAGGACAAATCCAACCAAGCCAATTATGCTTCATCAACATCTTCTAAACCCCTGACTCCTTCCATCTCACAGAACAAGGGCAGCGCATGCATGGGAACACCACTACCTTCAAGTTCCCCTCCAAGCTACTCACCATCCTAACTTGGAAATATATCAGCATTCCTTCACTATCCAAATCCTGGAATTCCCTCCCTAAGGGCATTGTGAGTCAACCCACAGAAGGTGAACTGCAGCAGATCAAGAAGGCAACTCACCATCAACTTCTCAACGTCAACGATGGACAGGCAGTAAATGTTGACCCAGCCAGTGATGCCCATATCCCACAAATGAAAACAAAAATGACCGTTTCACTCCAGGAACTTACAATCATGGTGGTTTAAAAGCCAGTTTCAAATCTACTGGAGTGGACTAGTGGAACTGAATACCTATGTGTACCTGCCTTGGTCCAAATGATGGCATGCATTAAAGGTCAGAGTCGAGGAACTATCCCCTAATTACCCCATTTCACAGATAAAGATCCTCTCACACTTTCAATGTTACAAACCAGTTAAAAAAGGAATCAGGACTAAGGAATTTCAATCAGCCTTACAGCGAAGAATCGCAAAAACCAACTGTCTGACCATTCACATCAATGCTACCAGCAAACTCCAGTGCAATGGCGAGAATTTTCAACTTTCAAATCTTCAGAAACAATTCAGGGACTGATCAGTTTTTACATTTATATTTTTTATATTTAATCTATGTGCATATTTGTTATATTTCTATTTCATCTAGCATGTGTAATTAATGGACTCACACATTTTGTTAATTCAACAAAACCTCGTTAATTGGCCCCTTTTAATATAAGAAGAGTATCCACAAGTACAGGATTATTTTTGAAAAATTAACTTTGTTGCAACCAACTGAGGGGTTGGTGATTGAAGAAGGGCACATAGCAATACAGGAACAATATAGCATTTCAAGCCTGTTCTGCCATTCAATGAAATTGTGGCTAGTCTGTAGCATAGTTACATATTTAAGGACATGGGCGAAAGGCATCAACAGCTGATTATGGAAGAGAATTCCAATATTGAGGATGGGGATATTTGTGGAGCCCCCTCCACTGATTTGTTTAATTGTCCAACACCATTCACTACTGGATGTGGCAGAACTGCAGGGCTTAGATCTGATGCATTGATTGTGGGAACACTTAGCTCTGTCACTTGATGCTTATGCTGTTTGGTGTGCAGTTGTCCTGTTTGGTGGCTTCACCAGGTTGACAGCTCACTTTTAGATATGCCTGGTGCTGCTCCTTGGGCAAGCCCTTCTGCACTCTCCATTGAACCAGGATTAATCCCCTGGCTTAATGGTCATGGTTGAATTGGGGATATACTGGAACATGAGGTCACAGATTGTGCTGGAGTACAATTCTGCTGCTGTTGAAGGCCCACAGCGCTTCATGGATGCCCGATCTTGAGTTGCCAAATCAGTTTGAAGTCTGTCTCATTTAGTACAGTGATAGCGCCACACCACATGATGGAGGTAATTCTCAAAATGAAAACAGGACTTCGTCTTCCCAAGGACTGTGCGGTAGGCACTATTACCGATACTGTTATGGACAGATTCATCTGCAGGCAGCAGATTGATAAGGATGAGGTCAAGTATGTTTTTCCCCATTATTGGTTCCTCACAGATCCAGTCTAGTAGCTATGTCCTTGAGGACCTGGCCAGCTTGCTCAGTGGTACTGCTGCCAAGCCATTCTTGGTGGTGAACATTAAAAGCCCCACCCAGAGTACATTCTGCACCCTTGCCACCCTCAGTGCTTCCTCCAACTGTTGTCCAACATGAATAGTGCTAATTCATCAGCCAAGGGAAGATGGTATGTGGTAATCAGCAGGAGGTTTACTTGCCCATGTTTAACCTGAAGCCATTAGACGTATTGGAGTCTTGAGCCAATATTGAGGGCTCCCATGGCAACTCTTTCCCAACTGTACATGCCTATGCTGCCACCTCTGCTGGGTCTGTCCTGCTGGTGTAATAAGACATATCTAGGGATAGTGATGGTAGTGTCTTGGACATTATTTGTAAGGTATGATTCTGTGACTATGACTATTGCTTGACCAGTCTGTGAGGCAGCTCTCCCAGTTTTGGCACTAGCCCCCAAATGTTAGAAGAGAGGACTTTCAGGGGTTGACATGCCTGTTTCTGCCAGTGTCTTTTCTGGTACCAAGGGTCAATTCCAGTTAATCTGTCTGGTTTCATTTGTTTGAGACTTTATAGCTATTGGTACAACTGAATGGCTTGGTAGCTCATCTCAGAGCACAGTTGAGAGTCAACCACCCTTCTGTAGAGTCACATTTGGCCAAGCCAGGTGAGGATGGCAGAGTTATTTCCCTGAAGGACATTCGTGAACCAGGTGACTTTTCTGGCAATCAATAATGTTTTCATGGTCATCATTAGATCCTCAACTCCAGATTTTTTATTTGAATTCAAATTCCACTATCTACTGTGGTAGGATTTGAACCCAGAACATTAGATAGTTTCTGGATCAATAGTCTAGCGATAATAACACTAGATCATTGCCTCCCCCATGAATGCAAGAGGTGGCTTTCTCTTGCTAGAGGAGAGACAGTCAGTCCCCCTTGTAATTTCTTCTTGTTAAGTCGTCCCTTGTTTGAAGTATCTCTGACGCTCTATAGGTGTGACCTTCTATGGCTTCACACAGGGCTTTGCCAGACGTCATTGAATTTAAATCCACAGTTTTTCTGTAGTAGCCCTCTTTTTGAAAATAACACACATTTTAGAATTAAAAGTAAAAACAAGTTTATAAATACTCTAATCTACTATCACAACAAGTTAGGGTGTGCTGACCTATTTTGCATTTGCTTTCATATTCAGTGCTGAAGCTATTCAAAATTTGGGGAGTTGTACTTTCTGCATTTGCCAATTCACGGACATATTAATTGGATTTGATAACTAGAATTGAATCTCTTTGATGAAATGATTGGTTATAGTGACTTGTATGGGTAATTGTTGATGAGCTATTGAAGTTGTGGTTTGGATGATAATTATTATGATTTTGATCTCCTTGTAGTTCACTCAATTTACTGCTTTGTGGTATTTGTCGATTAAAATTGCTGTTTAATCTTTGTTGTTGTAAAGGTTGGTTGCAGTACTAAAATCGAAAGCTATTAAAGCTTCTGAAGTTGCAAAAGCTATTGTCAATGTAAAAGTCAGTGTTTCGTTACCAATGAATGAAACAATCCCCTTTCCAAATAAAAATGGAAAGGACTGCAGATGCTGTGAATAAGAAACAGAAGTTGAGAATTTCTGGAAAAGGCCAACAGGTCAATGGCAGTATCTGTGGCGAGAAATCAAAGATAACGTTTCGGGTCGGTTCTGAAGAAGGGTCACCGCAGCCGGAACGTTAATTCTCATTTCTCACTGCAGATGCTGCCAGTGTTGCTGAGCTTTTCCAGCAATTTCTATTTTTGTTCCTATTTTATCAAGCAGGTTAAACCATTCTGAAGGATCCGTCAACAGAAACTTTCTCAAAATGCCTTTAATCATCAAAACCTGGTGTATTTTATTTTGACTATATCACAGCTGGCAACCATGACGTTTTCACACTGATTTTTTTCTCTCTGTCTGAGGTATTTATGTTCCGGGTTTCACACCATATGGATCAGATTTAGACATCTTCTTTCTTTGGTAATAATTTTTAACACTTGAAATAAATAAAGCTTATTAGTTACTGAATAAAACTTGCATTTATTGCCCTTGCCGTCAAAATAATAAAGAATTAACTAAATGCACTGTTAAGGCTCTGAAACTTTGACTTACAAGAAATAATTATTGTCTCAATTCTATCAATCAATGTATCATGAGCATATTTGTGAAGAACTTTCTTAACTTGCTTGTTAATAAAACTTACTTTGAGTAAGTAGTATAGAGTTGCTAAGTGATTGCCAGAAATCTTACTTCTGTTTCTCAGCGTTTTTTGGCAGTTTGTCTCTGAAGGATCATATCTATCCTGGATAATTGGTCTCTTTTTACAGGTGTTTCTACATTCAGGGATTTCTCCTGTTCAGCTCAGTGTAATTTATGGTTATTTTCTGGTCTTACAGCTGTAAGATTAAGTTTTAGGAAAAAGAATTATGTTGAGCTCTTCTGTTCAAACGATGTTAGGTCAGTTTCTTTACCCTTCACAATTTCAAAAATTTTATCTGTGTACTGTTGTGCCACCATCTTTTCCCACATCTAAGAAAGATTATTTGAGGAGAAGGCAAGTGTTATGAAGGTGTAGAGGTGTACTATACTTTTAAGAGAGTTGAAAAGCTAGCAAGGATGGACAATGCGCAGAGAGATCTGGACAAGGTAACAATATAACATTTGGCAAAACAAATATCAGCAGATAAGTTGCCATGAAATAAAAACAAATTCAAATTTGGCCAATCGGTTTAAATTATGACCCAAGACAGCAAAATCCAATCAAATTTAATTTAGTATTTTGATAATATTAAAACCAATGAAATGATCTGATGTTTTGGGATATAAAACCGAACATTTTGAACAGTTAGGGGGAGAACTGCCAAAGACCAGCAAATCTAGACTGCCAGCTGAAGAGCTCTCTGAAAGGTACCTGTCAGTGGGGAGTGTGCATCAGAACATTGAGGCCGACCTGGAGAGAATCTACAAAGGAGAATTGACAAAGCTGACTGGTTTTGAAACTTGATTTTTTTTGTAAATCAGAATCGGGATTTTTTTTTATTGGACCAGTATTATATAGTGAGAAGTAAATAGTTGTTGGCTTTAATATTCTCTGTTGGACTTAAAGAATAAAGTTGTTAATTGTTACTTTAAATAGTGACCACTGGGATAGTTCTTTGCCTCCAGACTTTTAACAGATTATAGCACGGACTGACTCTTTTCTGTGTGGCTGGTTTAAATTAGCAGAGGGGTTTACTCCATGTCAGAGCATTCTGGGGGCTTTCATCTACAATTTGAACAGATTTAGACAGAGCCAATCTGAGATTTGGATAGATTTGAATAGATTTGGGGTACGAAAAAGCCCAGTATATTTAAACACTTGCAGGTGAGTGTCCTAGATCTTTAAATAAAACCTAGGTGAGACAATTTGTTTAATTTCGGTGACTTGTGGTTGGTTAAAAGTGAGAGAAATGGCTCTTAAAATTGCTAAAGAGACTCTGGGATTTGAAAATGATTCTCAAATTTACCAAGAAAGTTTAGAAGGAAATAAAAAGGAATAGAATTAGCAAGTAAGTTAGATTTGGGCTTAACCAAGGACATAATTAAAGCTGGGATTGTAAGGGAGTTGTTTAAACACTTAGGTGTGTCAGAGAAACAGACAAGTGCATTAGAGATAGAAAAACTTAAATTACAATTGAGGAAAATGATGTTAGAAGATAAAGAAAGAGAGGGAGAAGAAAGAGAATGAGAGAGGGTGAGAAAAAGAGGCAAGTGAGAGAGAAAGGAAAAATAGAGAAAGTTGAGCAGAGAGAAGAAAGAGACAGACAAAGAGAGAGAGAAGAAAGGGAGAGAGAAAGGGAGAGACAAAAAGAGAGAGAATTTGAACTTGAGAGGTTCCAACTTAGTCAGCAAACTTAAGTTAACAAGATGGAAGTTAAAAGAGAAGGTACAAATATATATACAAATATGTCAAAACTCTGCCACATTTTGAGAGAAAGATGTTGAAGCTTCTTTATTTCATTTGAAAAATTGGCCAGACAGATGGTGTGGTCTGAAGATTTATGGGTAATGCTAGTTCAGACTAAACTGGTTGGCAAAGTTAGTGAGGTATTTGCCACACTGCCAGATGAAGGGTCAAGAGATTATGAAGAGGTCAAACAGGCTTTTTTAAGGGCTTATGATTTGGTGCCAGAAGCAGAGAGACAATGGTTCAGAAACACAAAGAAGGAACCAGGTCAGACTTATGTTGAGTTTGAAAGAATTAAACATGGTCCTTTTGATGGATGGATGCATGCTTTAAAGATAGATAGGGCCTATAATACTCTAAGAGAGATTACTCTGCTGGAGGAGTTTAAAAGTTCACTACCAGAGATGGTAAGAATTCACATGGAGGAACTGAAAGTTCAGGAAGTGAGAAGGGCAGCAGAATTAAGCATTTGAATACATGTCGGTGCTTAAAGACAAGCTTCCGGCCAGAATTTCATCCTGTGAGAGATAGAAGTTGGGAGAAGGGGAGATCCTACGCTACGAAAGAAAGAGTAGAGAACACTGGTAAGAGTTTACCACAGGTTAAAAAAGAAGCCCAAGAAGGTGGAAAGGAGGTGAAAGGCCTCAGATGTTTCCACTGTGGTAAAGTGGGACATGAAAAGTCACAGTGCTGGTTATTAAAGAATGGGGTAAAGATGTAGTAAAAAAAGCTAAGCCAGTGGCATTAGTGAAAGTAACAAAGGAAACCCCAAGAAGAGCCAAGGAGCTGCAGGAGAGTGCACAGCCTGGGCAGGGACTGAGTATGGAGTTAGTACCCGATCTCTACAAAGAATTTGCCTCTGTGGGTAAAGTTTACTCAGAAAGAACAGGGGGAGAAGGGCAAGAAGTTATAATTTTGAGAGATACAGGATCTAACCAGTTGCTATTAGTAAGGGATGAGCAAATTTGCACTCTTTCTGATCTGTTACCCGAGAGTGTGGTAACTTGTGGGATAGATAACAGAAATTTAGCGTTCCCCTATGTAAGATTAGGTTGGAGTGCCAACTTAAAACTGGGAAAGTTACAGTGGGAGTGATTGACAGAGTGTCAGTTCCAGGAACTCAGTTTGTTTTTGGAAATGATTTAGCAAGGTCCAAGGTGGGAGTGACACCCCTGTGGAGAAGCCCAAGGAGGACCAAGAAACTGAGGAGTTAAAATAGAAATATCCTGGTATTTTCCCAGACTGATAACCAGATCCCGCTATCATAATTCACTGCAAGAAGCAAATACTAAAGAGAGAGATGTAGGAGTTTAGTTATTCTGTTTGATGTAATGGTGCAGGAAAAAAAATGAACAGGCAGAGGGTCAGACTGTTTAGTTCAGAGGTTTAGTCCTGAAAGGATAAGGGACTTGCAACAAGAAGACAAGACGTTAAAAGATATATATGTGGATGCGTACTCTGGAAAGGAGGCAGAGAATATTCTGGAAGGTTATTACAGAAAGATAGAATCCTAAGGCATAAATGGAGACTGTGGCAGGTTAGTACAGAGGAGAAATGGGCTGAAGTCCACCAGATTGTGTTGTCGGTAGCATACAGACAGGAGGTGTTATGGGTTGCACATGAGCTACCTGTAGGAGGTCACCTAGGGGTACGAAAGACTCCGATAAAGGTACAAAAGCATTTTTCTTGGCCTGGAATGCACAAGGATGTGGTTAACTTTTGCCATACGTGTCATATATATGCCAAATGGTAGGTCAGCCACACTGCTAATTCTGCTGCACCTTTGTTGCCAATTCCCACATTTAAAGAAACTTTTATGACAGTTATAATTGATTGTGTAGGTCCCCTTCTGAGAACTAAAAGTGGGAACTAGTACTTGTTAACCATAACCAGATTTCCAGAGGCAATTTCATTACAGAGTATCAAGGCAGAAAGAGTAATAGAGGAGTTAGTTACTTTCTTCACATGGTATGGGATACCTGAGGGATTCAGTTGGACCAGGTCAAATTTTATTGCTAGGCTATTTAAGGAGGTGATGGATGGTTTAGGTTTGCAACACTTTAAATCCAGTGCGTATCATCCTGAATCCCAGGGAGCTTTAGAAAGGTGACATCAGATCTTGAAGACCATGTTGAGAGCATATTGTCAGGATTACCTGAATGATTGGGATAAAGGTATCCCATTTCTAGTGTTTGCCATTAGAGATGCCCCAAATGAACATACTAATTTAACTCCCTTCGAGTTCATATTTGGGTATGAAGTGAGAGGCCCTTTGAAATTAATTAAAGAAAAATTGACAGGACCAAAGTTGGAGATCTCACACTTAGATTATGTATCAGTGGTGAGGGAGAGATTAAATTGAGTAGGTGAGTTAGCTAAACAGCACCTAAAGAGGGCACAGCATAAAATGAAACAGGCGGCAGGTAAAAGCTCTGAGACTCAGACGTTTTCCCGAGGGGACGACGGTGTTAGTAAAGTCACCAGTGATAGGAGATCCCTTCAAAGCCAGATTTAGTGGTCCCTATCAAATTGAGATAAAGTTGAGTCAGATGAATTATCTAGTAAAGATGCCAGATAGGAAAAAAATAGTATCGGATATGTCATGTCAACATGTTGAAACCATATTATAGTAGAGAGAAAGAACTGGAGAAATAGGTGTGGGTTACTCTTCGCAGAGGGAGGAGTCCAATCCAGATGGTGTGGATTTTGATGAGCCTCGAAATATGTTAAAAAATGAAGAAGTCTTTGAAGAAGTGGATATATTAGTAAACTATCTGTCTCGTGAGTATAGAACACAGTTGAAAGGTTTATTACTGCAGGAAAAGGACATATGTAAGCATGTAAGAGAGGACTAATGCTATTGTACATGAAGTAGACGTAGGAAATCCTGTTCCGATAAAACAACACCCCTATCGGTGTAATCCTTTCAAAGTCAGATAGGTCGAGATGGAGGTGGAGGCCATGCTCGATGAGGATATCATCAAACTGAGCCAGAGCGAGTGGGGTTCACCAATCGTCTTAGATCCCAAACCGGATGGGATTCAAAGAATTTGCATGGATTATTGGAAGATCAAAGCCGTTACAAAATTGGACTCACATCCAATTCTGAATTGGAGGGCTGTATCGAGAAAGTTGGACAAGCCAGTTACATCACTAAGTTGGACTCAATGTGTGGTTACTGGCAGGCATCTTTATCAGAGATGGCAAAAAAAATTCCTGTATTTGTAACCCCAAATCGGCGATGTCAGTTTAAGGTGCCACCCTTTGGAATGAAGAATACACCTGCAACATTCCAAAGACTCATGAACAGAGTTGTGGCTGGGTTAACAAACTGTGCAGTTTACTTGGACAATGTAGTTATTCTTAGGAAGTCCTGGAAAGATCACATGGTACAGTTGGCAGAGCTCTTTGAATGACTATGAGAAGCAAAACTGGTAATAAACTTAAACAAAACTAAATTCTTGAAAACAGAGGTGACGTTCTTGGGACATAACATTGGTCATGGAAGGTTGACCCCACGGTACACAAAGACAAAGGACATCAAGGAATTTCCACGACCAACCTCGAAGAAAGAGGTGCTTTGATTCTTGGGACTAAGCAGATTCTATCGGAAGTTTGTTCCAAACCTCAGCTGTGTCGTGGCACTGTTAACCAATTTGCTGAAGAAGAACACAAAGTTTTGGTGGACAGAACCATGCCAGGAGGCATTGACCATTTGATATCAATATTAACCACCACACCAGTTCTTGCTACACCAAATTTTACAAAGATCTTTTAAAGTTGCCATCGATACTCGTGACATAGGAGTTGGAGCTGTACTGCAACAGGCAGATGAGAATGGGATTGAACTGTCAGTTGGTTACTTTTTGAAGCACTGAACATCCACCAGAGGAAATACTCCACAATCGAAAAAGAACTATTGAGTTTTGTACTGGCCTTAAAAACAATGTGTTGGAGACAGTCGTGTACACAGATTGCAATTCTCTTACATTCTTGGAATGCTTTAAAGAGAAGAGTATGAGACTATTCTGCTGGAGTTTTAAGATACATACTTTTAATTTAAAATTATACATGTTGCGGGTTGCAAGAATGTAATCGCAGATGCTTTATTGCGATTTAACTGATAAAGTATAGATAAGATTGGTATCTATTCAATGTTATATTTTGTGGGAAGAAGTTAATATGAACTTAGATTAAAGTCATATGTATGTCATGGTATGGTGATTAAGGAATAGAGAAAGCATGAAGCCATCTTTTCATTATGATGGTTCATTTTTTTCCTTAAGGGGGAAGATGTTATGAAAGTGTAGAGGTGTACTGTACCTTTAAGAGAATTGAAAAGCTAGCAAGAATGGACAAAGCACAGAGAGTCCTGAACAAGGTAATAATGTAACACTTGGTCGAAATAAATATCAGCAGATGGGTTGCCATGAAATAAAAACAAATTCAAATTTGGCCAATCAGTTTAAATTATGCCCTAAGGTACCAAAATCCCGTCAAATTTGAATTTAGTATTTTGATAGAATTAAAGCCAATTAAACGATCTGATGTTTTGGGGTATAAAACCGGACATTTTGAACAGTTAGGGGGAGAACTGCCAAAGACCAATAAGTCTAGACTGCTAGCTGAAGAGCTCTCTGACAGGTACCTGCCAGTTGGGAGCACATAGCAGAACATTGAGGCTGACCTGGACAGAATCTACAAAGGAGAATTGACAAAGCTGACTGGTTTTGAAACGTTTTTTTTGTAAATTGTAATCTGGATTTTTGTTTAATCGGACCCGTATTGTAGGGTGGGAGGCAAAAAATAGCATTTTATGAGAAAGGAGTTGTAAATAGTTGTTGGTTTTAATATTCTCCATTGGACTTAAAGAATAATGTTGTTAATTTTTACTTTAAATAGTGACCTCTCGGATAGTTCTTTGCCTCTCGATTATAGCACGGGGTGAATCTTTTCTGTGTGGCTGGTTTAAATTAGCAGAGGAGTTTACCCCGTGTCATTACACAAGTTCAAGAGTTGTCTTCAGCTTTGATTTCTTTAAACTGTGTTCAATGCACATTAATAACTTGTCATTAATATACATGTTTTCAGAATTATATCAAACTCTAATCTTATTATTACAGTATTAAGATTTTTCTCTTCACTCTAACAACTGCACCCAAGCTGCACTGTTTATGTTCTTTAAAGTGCAGCTCCATGATATCATTGCAAGTTTGCTCCAGGATCCGAAAACAATTATTCAAAAGCTTGGTCCTCACAACAGTCTTTGCTTTAATGTAGAGTCTGTTCTTATACCTGATAAATAGCTGCAGCGATGCAATAAACTACATCCTATTTAGTTAGCTTGTTAGATTGGAAGGAGAACCCTCACACACACAAGAGCACATAAGCCTCAAAAGAACCCATGAACTTAGGAGCTATGGATTCAAGCACCAACAGCAGTGCCTTTGTCATTAACACTTTGCCAAATTAACCACTGTATATGCAGAATAGTTTTTTAGGACATGCTATCTTATTCTGGATTCCAAATGCAGTATTGTAAGGCTGTATGGAGTTCGCTAATGTGGACAAAGTTAAGTCAAATTCCCACTCCAACAAACCCCTTGTCACATGCATGGCAGATCAGTCCGCAAAGCAGGTCTCTATAGAAGGTCCACATGTGCAAAACCCAGAGAACCTGCCCCACTAATTGTAGTAGTGATCAGTCCAATAAACTGGTCTCTTTGTAGCCCACAGAAGATCCTTTCACATTGATATTGAGTGACACCAGGCAGGGCCAGTTCTGATCTGACAGGTCCAGCCTACTTCCCCATTTTAGACCGACTCAAACGTATCAACCACATCCTCGGTTGTAGTTACATTCATGGGCTACCCGTTGCTTGTGTTCCTCCAGCAATAGGAGATGAACTATTTGTGTCATTGCACACTCACCCCACCAGAGGGCACTATTTGGTAATATTCTCCTGAAGAAACCGCCCTTTGTCAAGGCTGTGAAGCCGATTACGTGGTCAGGACTTGGAGACATCTTCCTCTTATCCAGCTTAACCCAAGAACCATTCCAATCAGAGAATGTTTCAAAAGCTATCCCTGGACACAGATGCAGATAGAATTCTAGGATCTTTTATTATTGCACCCACAGGCTACAGATGCTGTTTAGTCTTAATAAACTAATACTCTGAAGCTGTGGGTTACCAGCTTAGCTTGATAGCAACCAGGGCTCAAGTTTCACCAGCGATGTTTCTTGCCAGAACTTTAGCTCTTTACAAAAATCAGTCCTAAGCTGCCTGCAGCTTGTCACCCAGCTTCAAGTGGAACGGAAAGAGGGAACCGAAACCTCAAACGTTATGTCGATCATCCCCCGTAATGGGTTAACATGGTCTCCATTGGCTGGGTCGCCATGGGAACAGCTCCTCTTAGTGGCAACTTACGTAGACCCAGTGGGCTGCCCAGTGAAGACACCTCACCCAACTCCCACAGGGGGCAGTGAAACAGAAATGGATGGAGTCCATGATATAACACCATGAGAGACTTTGTGGTCCAGTGCACTGGGAAAAGTCAGCAACAAATTTTTAAGAATCTCTCTCAACAAGGTCAACAAGGTGCCACCATTTAAATACTCAGTGGGGAGAGCACAGAGGCCTTGAGGTGCAGGTTCATAATTCCCTGAAGGTGAAGTCATAATGAAGAAAGCATTTGGTACCCTTGTCTTTATTGGTCAGTCCATTCATTGTAGGAGTTTAGATGTCATGCTGTGTTATATAGGACATTGGTTAGGCCACTTTTAGAATACTGCATTTAATTCTGGTCTCTCTGCTATGAGAAAGATAATGTGAACCTTGAAAGGGTTAAGAAAAGATTTACAGTGATGTTGCCAGGTTTGGAGGGTTTGAGGTATAAAGAGAGGCTGAATAGGTTGGGGCTATTTTCCCTGGAACGTCGGAGGCTGATGGGGTGACCTTATAGAGGTTTATAAAATCGTGAAGGGCATGGATGGGCTGAATAGCCAAGGTCTTTTCCCCAGCGTAGGGGAGTCCAAAACTAGAGGGAATAGGTCTAAGGAGAGAGAGGAGAGATTTAAAAAGGACCGAAGGGGCAACATTTTTACTCAGAGGGTGGTGCTTGTATGGAATGAGGTACCAGATGAAGTGGTGGAGGCTGGTACTGCCATAGTGTTAAAGGTTTAGATGGAGAGGAATTTCTTAAGTGTGTACAAAACAATTTTCTGATTCAGTATGTGGATGTACCTACTATGGAATGTGCAAAACTTGACCTACTCTTGGGAAATAAGGCAGGGCAAGTGACTGAGGTGTCAGTGGGGGAGCACTTTGGGGCAGCAACCATAATTCTATTAGTTTTAAAATAGTGATGGAAAAGGATAAACCGATCTAAATGTTGAATTTCTAAATTGGAGAAAGGCCAATTTTGTCAATATTAGGCAAGAATGTGCAAAAATGTGCAGGTTAGGTGGATTGGCCATGCTAAAGTGCCCGTAGTGCTAGGTGAAAGGGTAAAATGTAGGGGAATGGGTCTGGGTTGGTTGCGCTTTGGCAGGTCGGTGTGGACTTGTTGGGCCGAAGGGCCTGTTTCCACACTGTAAGTAATCTAAAGAAACTTTCGAAAGCTGATTGGGGGCAGATGTTTGCAGGCAAAGGGAAGCCTTCAGAAATGAGATAACGAGAATCCAGAGAAAGTATATTCCTGTTAGGGTGAAAGGAAAGACTGGTAGATATAGGGAATGCTGGATGACTAAAGAAATTGAGGGTTTGGTTAAGAAAAAGAAGGAAGCATATGTAAGGTATGGACAGGATAGATTGAGTGAATCCTTGGAAGAGTATAAAGGAAGTAGGAGTATATTTAAGAGGGGAATCAGGAGGGCAAAAAGGGGACATGAGATAGCTTTGGCAAATAGAATTAAGGAGAATCCAAAGGGTTTTTACAAATACATTAGGGACAAAAGGGTAACTAGGGAGAGAATAGGGCCCCTCAAAGATCAGCAAGGCGGCCTTTGTGTGGAGCCACACAAAATGGGGGAGATACTAAATGAATATTTTGCATCAGTATTTATTGTGGAAATAGATGGTGACATCTTGCAAAATGTCCAGATTACAGAGGAGGAAGTGCTGGATGTCTTGAAATGGTTAAAGGTGAATAAATCCCCAGGACCTGATCAGGTGTACCCGAGAACTCTGTGGGAAGCTATAGAAGTGATTGCTGGGCCTCTTCCTGAGATATTTGCATCATCGATAGTCACAGGTGAGGTGCCGGAAGACTGGAGGTTGGCAAACGTGGTGCCACTGTTTAAGAAGGGTGGTAAGGACAAGCCAGGGAACTATAGACCAGTGAGCCTGACCTCGGTGATGGGCAAGTTGTTGGAGGGAATCCTGAGGGACAGGATGTACATGTATTTGGAAAGGCAAGGACTGATTAGGGATAGTCAAAATGGCTTTGTGCATGGGAAATCATGTCTCACAAACTTGGTTGAGTTTTTTGAGGAAGTAACAAAGAGGATTGATGAGGGCACAGTGGTAGATGTGATCTATATGGACTTCAATAAGGTGTTCGACAAGGTTCCCCATTGGAGACTGATTAGCAAGGTTAGATCTCATAGAATACAGGGAGAACTAACCATTTGGATATAGAACTGGCTCAAAGGTAGAAGTGGAGGGTTGGTTTTCAGATCGTAGGCCTGTGACCAGTGGAGTGCCACAAGGATCGGTGCTGGGTCCTCTACTTTTTGTCATTTACATAAATGATTTGGATGCAAGCATAAGAGGTACAGTTAGTAAGTTTGCAGATGACACCAAAATTGGAGGTGTAGTGGGCAGTGAAGAGGGTTACCTCAGATTACAACAGGATCTGGACCAGATGGGCCAATGGGCTGAGAAGTGGCAGATGGAGTTTAATTCAGATAAGTGCGAGGCGCTGCATTTTGGGAAAGCAAATTTTAGCAGGACTTATACATTTAATGGTAAGGTCCTAGGGAGTGTTGCTGAACAAAGAGACCTTGGAGTGCAGGTTCATAGCTCCTTGAAATTGGAGTCGCAGGTAGATAGGATAGTGAAGAAGGTGATTGGTATGCTTTACTTTATTGGTCAGAGTATTGAGTACAGGACTTTGGAGGTCATGTTGCGACTGTACAGGATATTGGTTAGGCCACTGTTGGAATATTGCGTGCAATTCTGGTCTCCTTACTATCGGAAAGATGTTGTAAAACTTGAAAGGGTTCAGAAATGATTTATAAGGATGTTGCCAGGGTTGGAGGATTTGAGCTGTAGGGAGAGGCTGAACAGGCTAGGGCTGGAGTGTCAGAGGTTGAGGGGTGACCTTATAGAGGTTTACAAAATTATGAGGGGTATGGATAGGATAAACAGGCAAAGTCTTTTCCCTGAGCTTAGGGAGTCCAGAAATAGAGGTTTAGGATGAAAGGGGAAAGATATAAAAGAGACCTAAGGGGCAACTTTTTCACATAGAGGGTAGTACGTGAATGGAATGAGCTACCAGAGGAAGTGGTGGAGACTGGTACAATTGCAACATTTAAGAGGCATTTGGATGGGTATATGAATAGGAAGGGTTTGGAGGGATATGGGCCGGGTGCTGGCAGGTGGGACTAGATTGGGTTGGGATATCTGGTCGACATGGACGGGTTGGACCAAAGGGTCTGTTTCCATGCTGTACATCTCTATGACTCTATGACTCTGACTGCGATGGCTAGCATGAAGGGACATAGCTTTAAATTGAGGGGTGATAGATGTCAGAGGTAGTTTCTTTACTCAGTGAGTAGTAGAGGCATTGAACGCACTGTCTGCAATAGTAGTAGACTCACCAACTTTAAGGGCATTTAAATGGTCATTTGATAAACATATGGATGAAAATGGAATAGTGTAGAATAGATGGGCTTCAGACTGGTTCCACAGGTCGGCACAATATCGAGGGCTGAAGGGCCTGTACTGTGCTGTAATGTTCCATATTCTTATGTTCTATTTGAGGAAAGATCATGTTTTTAACAAAAGTGGTTGGGATCTTACCCAGTAGTTAACAGAACAAGTTCCAGCAGTTTCTCTGGCCTGGATTTCAGCAAACATGAGATAGCAGCAACTCAAGTGGTTTTACTGTTTGAAACTGAAAGAAGAATTAAAGTGACATTAGTGTTATTGGGAATGTTCCAATCTCAATCTTGTAGCAACCAGAATTTGTGACAGTACAATTGTTTTCCAAAAGTTAGCATTCTTCAATGTTAAGTCAATCCTCACATCAAGAATAACTCTTGAAATAGCCAAAATGTAACATTAATGCAGCTCATATCCTATTTTGCTTTATTAACTTCTCACAGGCAGATTGGGGATTTACTGCCACCATCCATTCCTGGTGCATGCAGGATTTGACAGTTTCGCACCATTCCTGCTGACTGTGACATCAGGACTCATGCTGGGACTGATAACACTCATCAATAACACTAAGGTAGCAAGCAGACTTTAGATTTATATTGTGTATAAAGAAATACAATGACAAATATTTTTTCATGTTCTATGTGAAGTGTCACCATGCTCTGGTGCTGTCTTGATACACTGAATATCATAGAATCTCTACAATGTGGAAGCAGGCCATTCAGCCCATCGAGTCCACACCACCCTCTGAAGAGTATCCAGACCTATCCCCCTAACCCTGCATTTCCTCTTGGCTAATCTACCTAGCCTGCACATCCCTGGACACTATGAGCAATTTAGCATATCCAATCCATCTTTGGACTGTGGGTGTAACCCAGAGCACCTGGAGGAAACCCACATGGACATGGGGAGAATGTGCAAACTCCACACAGTCGCTCGGTCTGGAATTGAACATGGATCCCTGGTGCTGTGAGATAGTAGTGCTAGCCATTGAGCCACTCATGCAGCCCAAGACAGCCAAGAATATAATGCAAAATTTTAATGCAATAGAATTCACCTTCCTCACTCCTTCTTGTTCCTCCTTCACTGCTTCTCCAGTCGCTGCTTGACATTAGCTGGAATCTGTTAAACAGGCTCTTGGGTCTCTGTAATGGGCTCTGGGGTCTCAATCACTGGCCTCTGCTGCTGTTACAATCACGATGGCCATGTCCACTGGAATCATGGGCCTGTGGACACGTGGGATCTGAACCCCTCCCCCATTCCCCATCCGATGCTCCTCCAGATATTACCGCTGGGCTTTGGTTGTCAGGGTCCTCCACTGTCCCCTTCCCACTAGCTACCATGAAGCAATGGCCAGGTCTACTGTTGGCAAGGAATATCTCACAGGACAGCCAGGATCAACAGGGAATGAGTCTATTGTGATCAATGTAGTTAGGAAAGGCCCGATATCGATTGACTGTTCATAGAATGGAGGCACAAGAATGAGGAGGATTAATGGTGGGATAACAATGTGCCAGGAACAGTATAAGGATAACACTGAGGTTGTAACTGAGACGTGGGAAATGGGCAAACCTCAAGTTAGGTTTCATAGATTATGCAAAAATTATGTAAAAAGGTATAGGGATCCACTATTGAGGATAGTGCTCCCCCTCTTCCCACTCTCCCCCCACCAACTCCTGACTTCTGATCCTATCGCCCCCCAACACACTCCCCCAGAGCCCATCCCTTGGCTTAGATCGCCAGAAATGAGCAAAGATCACTGAGGGTTGATGCGATGTTACATTGGGAGACCGTGAGGTCTGCAGATGCTGGAGATCAGAGTTGAGAGTGTTTTGCTGGAAAAGCACAGCCGGTCAGGCAGCATCCAGGGAGCAGGGAAATCAATGTTTCGGACTAGAGCCCTTCATCAGGATGTTACAATGCAGTGCCTGGACAAAACAAAGGAAATTCCCAATAATAAACGTAGGACAAAAGAAAATTCCCAGGAGGCTAGAGAGAAAAATGTTAGGATAGAGAGGCATCCATACTTGGACAAAAGAACAGGAATGACATGAGGTAAGGGATAATATCTGTCATACTGTACTTTGGGAGCATTCTCTCCCCAGTCAGGATACGGAGTATTCTGTGATCAGCTAGTGGGAAAAACAGAGCGTGGTTTCTCAGTGATAAGGCGAAAATGAGCACTACAGATGCTGGAGATTAGAGTCGAGAGTGTGGTGCTGGAAAAGTACTGCAGGTCAGACAGCATCCGAGGAGCAGGAGAATCGATGTTTCGGGCAAAAGCCCTTCATCAGCCCTTCATCATTCGAAGGGCTTTTGTCTGAAACATCAATTGTCCTGCTCCTCAGATGCTGCCTCGGCTGCTGTGCTTTTCCAGCACCACAATCTTTCCCAGTGATAAATCAGGCACCAGAAAGTTGGGAATTTAGGACAAGAGCAAGGGTGAATTGATGTAGATGCAATCGAAGGGAGAAAGAAGCAAAGAAGGACAATGGGGTTAGGAGAGTCGATTGGAGGATGAGCATGAACAGGGACTATTGCCTGGAATCAGGCTACATTGGAGAGTACGTCGATCACAATGTTGCTGCCATGTGGTTGGAGAGTCCCAAGGTGGAAGATGAGGTGTTCTTCCTCCAGGTGTCAGGTGCCTTGGAGTTGGCGATGGAGGAGGTCGAGGGCTTACATGATAATGGCGGAGTGGGAGGAGGAGTTGAAGTGGTTGGCCACAGGGTGGTGGGGTTGTTTGGTGCGTGTGTCCCAGAGATGTTCCCTGAAGTGTTCTGCATGTTTGCTTCCTGTGTCCCTAATGTAGAGGGGATGTAGAGCATGTGTGGAAGTACAGGTAAATCTCTGTCAGATGTGGAAGGATCCTCTGGGGCCTTGGATGGAGGTGGGGGAGTGGGGGTGGAGGTGTGGGCACAGATTTTATACCTCTTGTGGTGGCAAGGGAAGGTGCTGGGGGTGGAGGATGGGTTGGTGGGGGGCATGAAATATATCCCTGGTGGTGGGGTCTGATTGTAGGTAGCAGACATGGTGGAAGATGATGCATTGTATCTGGAGATTATTAGGGTGGAAGGTGAGGACTGATGGATTCTATCTTTGTTGCAATTGGAGGGGTGGAGTTCAAGGGCGGAAATGCAGGAAGTGGAGGAGATGTGCTGGAGGGTTTGTTGATCACATGGGAGGAGAAATTGTGGTCCTTGAAGTGGAGGCCATCTGGGTTGTCCTGGAGTGGAATTGCTCCTCCTGGGAGCAGATACAGTGGAGGTGGAGGAATTGAGAGTAAGGGATAGTGTTTTTACAGGGGGGCTGGGGTTGTAAGGAGGTGTAATTGGCCATATGAAATGCAGGATACAAGGATAGGTTGGGGGGGTGGGTGTGGGTGGGATACTGTTCAGATGGTCAGTGTAGACTCGATGGGCTGAATAGCCTGCTTCCAAACTATGATCCTAGGTTCCTTCCCTCAAGTCAAAGGAATTTAAAGAACAAGAACAAAGAACAATGCAGCACAGGAACAGGCCCTTCAGCCCTCCAAGCCTGTGCCAACACATTTTACCCTTCCATACTAAAACTGTCTTCACTTACAGGATCTTTATCCCTCTATTCCCTTCCTATTCATGTATTTGTCCAGGCGCTTCTTGGATGCTGCTAATTGTGTCTGCTTCCACCACTTCCTCTGGCATCATATTCCAGGCACTCACCACCGTTTGTGTGAAAAACTTGCCTCGCACACCTCTTTAAATTTCCCTCCTCTGCACCTTGAACCTAATTTTCACCAGGCTTTCTTGAGTTAACAAAGGAGGTTGTTCGACGCAAGGAGAAATAGTAACAACACATGTGCAGACAGATTATGGATAAGAAGTGTGTCTGAAAAATTGATGAAAGTGCAATTTACACATCATTCCCTTAGTTGTTTGTGAAGAATAGTTGAATCTTACAGCCTTTCCAGTGCAAGTTACCAGCAGCATTGACGTTTGTAGTTGAACAATTTGATTTTGGAACTTTTGGCTTTGCAGCTTCATTAAAATTCTTTAGCCCTGATTCATTTCAACAATGGCTGGCAGGCCGACAACATTCAGAGCAAGAGGCTGTAACAGTTTGACATTCCACAATCTTTTTCCATGCAGCCACCCAATTCACTTCCACAGTTACCTTGGCTGTCTCAATACACAGTGGAATTAAAGTTTGATATTTGCATAAGTTATCTGGGGTTGTGATCCATACTGTGAGTGTTCTGATGACAATGATATTTTTAACAACGTGCTTTCGGGTCTTGCAGATAGTTTCAGAAGGACTCTGAACCTGCCCTGTCTCGGAGGTAACCAACAGGAAATCCACCCAGTGCAAGAGTGGCTTGCAGGCTGCAGCTTCTTCTGACACTTGTTGCTGTATTTCTGACATCAAAGGTCCCAAAGTCACCTGAGCAGTGGCTGACACAAGGTAAGTGGGTAAGGTATACAAGGGACAGGATGCCAGATGGGTAGGATGCCAAGTCAGCGATGAAGTGTTTAGCATAGGTCGAGGTGATGGAGGTGTGGTCAACCTGGGGAGTGTCAATAGTGTTAGGACAGGGGAGCTGTCAGACTGGCTGTTCGGGGTGTCATGACCGGGGATTTTGGCAGAGTCAGCTCCGATGGGGGGTGGCAGGGTTGGGGCAATGGGGTGGGGGTGGGGGGCAGGCGGTTGTCAGGCTGGCAGAGGGGGAGGCGTCACTGGGCTTTAGTGCCACGGGCATCGGGTATGGCATGGTCAGTTTTGAGGGGGTTGAGTGGTGGGATGTGGAATTGGGTTGGGGAGTGGAATTCTCTGGTTGGTAGGTGATTGACTGCCGTCTGGGGTCAGAGGGGATGTAGTTGTGGGTCATCACTGCTGATTTGGGTGGGGGATGGGGCTGTTCACTGTCATAGTTGCCCACAAGTTGGAGTAGGTTTTTAATCCTCTAACAGTTCCTGGGTAATGATTCGGTTAAGTATGGATGAATCCTTCAAATTGTCTGGCCTTAGTGGATTTATTCCGAGGGTCCCAGACTTCAGGGGAATCAGCCATTAGAACTTTCACTTTCTCAGGTGGTTCCTACAGAGTTAGCTTGGTCTAGGATTCTGCATGTCACTGCCCACAACTCCAGCCAGTGCTATTCCGACAATTCTCTGATCATCGGAATATCCGGGCTCATGGAGGAGGGTACAGGATCAGTCCCAGGCAATCAGCCCACATTCACAAACTGATAGGCCTCAATGTGATGATCTGAATGGGTTCCCTGAAGCTATTACTAGCACACCAAGAGAACTGGATCCCAGTGGAAGTCAACTCTCCAGAATATATGGTGAGGTCAGGTGGGCCAAATGGTTTAATCGCTGCTCCTGCTGTTGGGACCTTAACACTTGGTCTGTTACTATGGTCACCATTTCTGTACAGTCGTTAGATTGGTCTGTCTCTGTTACTCTCATTTCAATCTTTCTCTCACTGCCTTTCTCACCTCTCTCTCCCTTTATATCCCTATTATTCCTTCTCTCCATGTTTACTATTCCGATAAGAAGGAACTCCTAACTGCTGGGAACTAGAAAATGCTGGTGATACACAGTAGGCTAATCACCCTCAGGTTTCAGTTTGTAAGCGATCTCCTGTGTGATTTGCCTCGCTCTCTGTGTTTTTGTTGCTCTCTTCCTGTGTCCCATCAAATTAAGTGAAAAAAAAACTGTTTACTGCTGAAGTAGATGACTCATGCAGTGTGGAATGGAAAAGAGAACAGACTTTTCTGCATCTGTGTGACTGACTAAGGCAAGTGACATCTGAGTTCAGTATACACACCCTTGTTTTAAGCTAAAGTTAAGGATTTATGTAAATTTATATCGGATGTAGTCTAATCTTGGTTTCTGTTCGCTTCTTTATTTCTGTTACCCTGCCTATTCTGTGATTCTCACTTTCTGTACCTGTCTCTTTTTCCATAACTCTGTTACATCCTTTCTCTGATTGTCCTTTTGCCATGTGACACACTCCATCAACCACGCTGATGAAACGATCTATCTCCTCTTTCAGCGTGGGTCAATCACTGAAAGTATTTTAAGAGAAGGGGAATAAACTGATATACGTCAAAGTATTGAGGCTATGGGGGATTGATATGAAAGAGAATTGAGATCTCAAGCAGATTAGCCATTCTCATATAATGGCAGTATAGGCTTGAGGGGCTGAATGGCCTACTCCTGGTGCCTTTTTTTAATCCTCTTGTGGGACCTGAGCATCACTAGCTAACCAGCCTTTATTACCCATCCCTGTTGCCCTTGAGAAGGTGGTGGTGAGCTGCCTTCTTGAACCGCTGCAGTCCACCTGCTAAAGGATAACTCACAATGCCAGTAGGAGAGAATGCCAGGCTTTTGATTCAGCAGCAGTGAAGGAAAGATGGTATTTCCAAGCCGGGGGGTGGTGACAGTCTTGGAGGGGATCTTGGAGGTAGTGTTCCCTTGTCCTTCCAAATGGGAGTGGTCATGGGTTTGGAAGGTGCTGTCTAAGCATCCTTGGTGAATTTCTAAAGCGCATCTTGTAGATAATACACACTGCTGTTACTGAACATCAGTGACAATAGACAATAGGTGCAGGAGTAGGCCATTCAGCCCTTCGAGCCTGCACCGCCATTCAATATGATCATGGCTGATCATTCCCAATCAGTATCCTGTTCCTGCCTTATCTCTATAACCCTTGACTCCACTATCTTTAAGAGCTCTATCCAACTCTTTCTTAAATGAATCCAGAGACGGGGCCTCCACTGCTCTCTGGGGCAGAGCATTCCACACAGCCACCACTCTCTGGGTGAAGTAGTTTCTCCTCATCTCTGTCCTAAATGGTCCACCCCGTATCTTTAAGCTGTGTCCTCTGGTTCGGCACTCCCCCATCAGTGGAAGCATGTTTCCTGCTACCAGCGTGTCCAATCCTTTCATAATCTTATAAGTGTCAATCAGATCCCCTCTCAGTCTTCTAAACTCAAGGGTATGCAAGCCCAGTCACTTCAGTCTTTCAGTGTAAGGTAATCCCGCCATTCCAGGAATTGACCTCGTGAACCTACGCTGCACTCCCTCAATAGCCAGAATGTCTTTCCTCAAATTTGGAGACCAGAACTGTACACAGTACTCCAGGTGTGGTCTCATCAGGGCCCTGTACAGCTGCAGAAGCACCTCTTTGCTTCTATACTCAATTCCTCTTGTTATGAAGGCCAGCATGCTATTAGCCTTCTTCACTACCTGCTGTACCTGGATGCTTGCCTTCATTGACTGGTGTACAAGAACACCCAGATCTCTCTGTACTGCCCCTTTACCTAAATTGATTCCATTGAGGTAGTAATCTGCCTTCCTGTTCTTGCCACCAAAGTGGATAACCATACATTTATCCACATTAAACTGCATCTGCCATGCATCTGCCCACTCACCTAACTTGTCCAGGTCCCCCTGTAATCTCCTAACATCCTCATCACATTTCACCCTGCCACCCAGCTTTGTATCATCAGCAAATTTGCTAATGTTATTGCTGATACCATCTTCTATATCATTAACATATATTGTAAAAAGCTGCGGTCCCAGCACGGATCCCTGCGGTACCCCACCGGTCACTGCCTGCCATTCCGAAATGGAGCCGTTTATCACTACTCTTTGTTTCCTATCAGCCAACTAATTTTCAATCCAATCTAATACTTTGCCCCCAATACCATGCGCCCTAATTTTACTCACTAATCTCCTGTGTGGGACTTTATCAAAAGCTTTCTGAAAGTCCAGGTACACTACATCTACTGGATCTCCCTCGTCCACCTTCAGAGTTACATCCTCAAAAAATTCAAGAAGATTAGTCAAGCATGATTTCCCCTTCATAAATCCATGCTGACTCTGTCCTATCCTGTTACTATTATCCAGATGTGCCGTAATTTCATCCTTTATAATAGACTCCAGCATCTTTCCCACCACTGAGGTCAGACTAACTGGTCTATAATTTCCTGCTTTCTCTCTCCCACCTTTCTTAAAGAGTGGTATAACATCAGCCAACCTCCAATCCTCAGGAACCAACCCCGAATCTATCGAACTCTGGAAAATAATCACCAACGCATCCACGATTTCCCGAGCCACCTCCTTCAGTACCCTGGGATGTAGACCATCAGGTCCCAGAGACTTATCAACCTTCAGACCTAACAGTCTCTCCAACACCAAATCCTGGCTTTTATAAATTCCCTTAAGTTCAGGTCCTTCAGCCACTGTTACCTCAGGGAGATTGCTTGTGTCTTCCCCAGTGAACACAGATCTGAAGTACCCATTTAATTCTTCTGCCATTTCTTTGATCCCCGTAATATATTCCCCTGTTTCTGTCTTCAAGGGCCCAATTTTAGTGCTAACGAATTTTTGCCTTGCACAGACCTAAAAAAGCTTTTACTATCCTCCTTTATATTATTGGCCAGTTTACCTTCGTACCTCATTTTTTCTCTGCATATTTCCTTCTTAGTAATCCTCTGTTGCTCTTTAAAAGCTTTGCAGTCCTCAGTTTTCCCACTTATCTTTGCTATGTTATACTTTTTCTCTTTTAACTTTATATGTTTCTTAACTTCCCTCGTCAGTCACGGCCGCCCATGCCTCCTCCTGGGATCTTTCTTCCTTTTAGGAATGAACTGATCCTGCAACTTCTGCATTATTCACAGAAATATCCTCCATTGTTCCTCCACGGTCATCCCTGCTAAGGTGTTGCACCATTGAACTTTGGCCAGCTCCTCCCGCATAGCTCCATAGTTCCCTTTATTCAACAGAAGTACTGTCACTTCCGACTGTAACCTCTCCCTCTCAAATTGTAGATTGAAGCTTAATGTATTATGGTCACTACTTCCCAATGGCTCCTTCACTTCGAGGTCTCTGACCAATTCTGGTTCATTACACAATACCAGATCCAGAATTGCCTTCTCCCTGGTCGGCTCCAGCACCAGCTGCTCTAAGAATCCATCTCTGAGGCACTCCACAAAGTCTCTTTCTTGAGGTCCAATATCATCCTGATTCTCCCAGTCTGCCTGCATGTTAAAGTCCCCCATAACAACTGTAGTAACATCTTTGTGACAGGTCAATTTCAGTGGTGGAAGGAGTGGCTGTTTATTGATGTGGTGCCTATCAAAAAGGCAGCTTTGTTCTGGTTGGTGTCGAACCTCTTGAGTGTTATTGGACGCATCCAGGCAAGTGGGGAGTATTCCATCACACTCCTGCCTTGGTGCCTTGTAGATGGTGGGCAGGCTTGGGGGAGTCAGGAGGCACGTTACTCACCACAGTATTCCCAGCCCCCTGACTTATTTGTGTAACCACTGTGTTCATATGGCAAGCTAAGTTGTGTTTTTGGTCAATGATAGCCCCTAGGATGTTGATAATAGGGGATTCAGTGACAGTAACACCATTGAATGTCAAAGGGTGGTGATTAGATTGTTTCATATTGGATGGTCATTGCCTGACATTTGTGTGCTGCAAAGGTTACCTGGTATTTGTCAGCAGAGGCCTGGACATTGTCCAGATCTTGTTGCATTTGATCACGGACCTCTTTAGTGTCTGAGGAGTTGCGAATGGTACTGAACATTGTGCAATCATCGGCGAACATCCCCACCTTATGATGGAGGGAAGGTCATTGCTGAAACTGTCGAAGGTGGTTGGGCCTAGGACACTACTCTGATGAACTCCTGCAGAGATGTCCTGAGCTGAGATGACTGACCTCCAAGGTGAAGAATGAGTAATACATCCCTGATACTGGCTGCCCTGCTGCAGACAGGACTTACTAAATACACCTCCTCCATCCTGCAGTGCCAGTAGTCGGACTTGCTATGATTGGAGCCACAAAACAGATTCTAAGTCCTGGAGGCAGGGATCAGGTCAGTGAGGGATTGGCTGGTGGTGTCTTACAGCAGGTATGACTGAGATAGAGTGGAGAAAAACCAAAAAAGGAAGAGAAGGAGGGAGGTGAGTCTCTCAATGGAGAGGCCACAAAAGAGGGAAAACCCAAAGGAGGGAGCAGACAGTGCCACACACTTATTTTGAAATAAGGACTTTCAAGGAGGGTCACCTTCCTTCTTAGCTGAACTTGGAGTTCTCCATGACTTTCAACTCTTCCTTCAAGCCTTGAAATTGAAGCTAGGCAGTAAACAGCCTGGATAGTTATTAATGGACTCTGTAAAGGAACTCAATTTGGGAAGTGGTGTGTGGGCCAGTCTCGGCCTTGCTGGCCTTCAGTAAAATGAATGGTCAGAGTGGGTTGGATCATGCTGGGTGAGCCATCATGGGAATGTAATCTCCCTTGCTTACAAACTCACCAGTGTGGGACTAGAGCATTTGGTCCTTGCTTTCTCAGAAGTTCGTTCATTATAGTTTACACATATGCCAGCTTTGTCTCAGAAAATAAAACCTAATTGTTGACGCTTTAGAAAACTTTCTCCAATTTACAGTACTGAAACTGAACTAGCTTCCTTTCATCCTGTGTTCTCCTTCATGTATTTATCTACCTTCCCTGTAAACTGCCTAGTGTTTAGTCTTATGATTTAGTGTTATTTTATTAAAACATTGATGCAATAAATCTCTGTTCAGTTTGAGTTTGTTGCATGTGAACATAGTGCAATATTATATGGGCATGAAATAGCTTAAAATTCTAAAACTTGATGAAAATGTCAAGAGAGGCGTACCACTTGCTGCGGTATGGGATCATTGGGGAGTGGTTACAGCAGTTGCCACAGGGATGTGAAAGTAACAGTAAAGACAAACATAATAAGACTTGAGCCTTTTGGAGATTTACAGAACTGCAATGATTAGCAGCCTGCCTTCAACCCGAGCTTCCTGTCCGACTGAAGTGAGTCTTTTTTTATCCTATGATTGTCCTCTGCTTTTCCTCTTTTAAAAAAAAATCAGTACAGCTCTTTTCTCTTGTGTCGTATCTTTGTCTTTTTAATAACTGTGCAGCTTCTCTCACTGTTTCCCAGTGCAGCTTCCGCTGTTTGTGTGCATGGAGCCCCACAAGGCAGCCACACAATGCTGAGTCAGTCCAGATGCAAATATTGAGCCTGCCAGAAGCAGTGTGCCTGAAATGAAGTGGAAAGATGAGCTCTTTGACATTAGTCTTTCTGACATTCAAGTGGTTTGGTCTGGTGTGGTTTGGTCGACTGTGATGAAGTCCTGATATTTGACCATTAATAGTATGAGCATAACTTGTCAAACTTGGAAATTCTTCTGTGATTTTTAACTGTTATGTTCTGTGCTTTGTGGTGCACAGCATGATGTTCAGAGTCCCTATTTACAATTTTCATTGACTATCAGATCTGATCATTATCATTTCCATCATTGAAAAGAAAGAATTGCACTTGTGAATTTCAGAAGAAGAATCATTCTGGACTCAAAATGTAACTCTTACTCCTCTCTCCACAGATGCTGCCAGACCTGCTGAGTTTCTCCCGCATTCTCTGCACTTCTTTTTAACTTGCAGTTAACAGTCAGTTCTTGCTATTATGTGGTAATTCCGTTCTCATGCATTCCCATGTTATAAGAAAATCACACAATAGCAGCACCATTTAAACTAATGAGGCCAAAATTGCGTTATAACCAATACATGCTTTAAAAGCTTTAGAAGCAGTCAATCGTCAATCGCGTAATAGCGATTTTGTATGAATGAGACGCACGTTAGAACAAAACAACCTGTATGTTGATCCCTTCATGATCATCTGAAGTAGAAAGTTAACTACATACTTACTGTAAGAATAGCTCTTGAGCATGTGTGAATGGAACAATGTCATTGTGACACCTGATCACATGGAACTGGAGCCTTAGTCTGTGAGACTCCAGAAGTTGTCCTCTTTTAATATTCCTTTATATAGTTATGATCAATAAAACTTGTTTATATTCACTCACCTGACTGTCGATGGCATTGCCAGAACAGAAAGGTAAAATAGCCCACTGTAATGTGCAATGTCTGCGCCTCAGATGATGTTAAGAAACAAGATGAATTCTTCTTTATGAAAGGCCTATTGATTAATTTTTTAACCCTTTTGAGGTTAATAGCAAAATAAATTGACTCAGTGCTTTGGGAACTGCTCCCCCATTGCAGACAATCCAGCACTGCAGGAAGATAATGTGGAATCTTCCTTTCTGTCCCAGAAGAGAAAGCTGAAAATGGGAGAAAAGACTTCAGAAATAATGCTAACCAAGCACAAGAGGACACCCTGTATCTTTCAAGAGGGAAAACAAATAAGGAACACACCCCTAATGTTATTAATTTAGTGAATCAGAAGACTTAGATTTTGCTGCCCTCTTGGTTTCGTGTGGCACAGTTCGTGAGGACATGCAACAACATCAACCAGTTCCATACAATCCCTACATTATAGAAGCAGTCCATTCAGTCCATTGAATCCACACCAACCCTCTAAATAGTATTCCTCCCAAACCAACCACTGCTACCCTATCCTTGTAACCCTGCATTTCCCATGACTAATCCACCTAGCCTGCACATCCCTGGACACTAGGCACAATTTAGCATGGCCAATCCATCTAACCTGCACATCTTTGGACTATGGGAGGAAACCCACACAGACATGGGTAGAATATGCAATCTCCACACAGATAATTGCCAAAGGGTGGAATCAGACCCAGGCCCTTGGTACTGTGAGGCAGCAGTGCTAACAACTGAGCCGGCAGGCTGCCCCATGGAGCTCAAGAGAGAAATTTCTGCCTTTGATGAAGGCTGAATAAAACAGGGAACCAGAAAGAGATTGGCATCCCATATTCTCAGCTTTTACCCCACACCCATGAGACATAGTTGGCAAAATTTCAGGCATCTGAAGTTAAAGGAACTGCCAGTGTTGTGTTGTATTAGGTGGGAATGCCAGCTCACTAGGCAGTAAGGGCTTCTGCCCATGAAGAAGGTTTATGTCACCACTCTCAGTGCAGGAAAAACCAAGGATCCACTGGGTTTAAGGGGAAAAATAAATATCACTTCCTGGGATATCTAGAAGAATTTCTTCTAGCTAACCGGATATAGTTTGCTTCATGATACCAACTGGTTACAAGTTCCATTGATGTGAGCAATATTGTTTTCAAGACTCTGAGGAGGCCTAGATGTTAGGCCACACCCCTTTGAGCTCCTAAACTTTTCTGCCCAAACGTCTATATAATATCAAGATGGTGGATGGTGCTTTTAACGTTATTTGGTATGACCCTTTCCAGCTCCATATGCAACAGCTAAGTGCAATGGAAAGTAGAAGATGCTTGACACAAATGTAGCTGAACATCTAATGCTGGTTCAATCACAAATTAATGCACATGATTATTTAAAGATTTCTATAGACAGCAAAGTGACCAAAACATATGGGACGTCTTAGATTATGGAGTTGGAAAGTGAGGTTCAATCATGGATGGGAAGAGGTATCAGGTGTCCAATTCCGAATCACAGGTATTGAAGCTTCAGGCAGGACAGAGTCATAGAGATGTACAGCATGAAAACAGACCCTTCCATCCAACTTGTCCATTACGACCAGATATCCTAAATTAATCTAGACCCATTTGTCAGTATTTGACCCATGAACCTCTAAATCCTTCCTATTCATATACCCATCCAGGTGCCTTTTAAATGTTGTAATTGTACCAGCCTCCACCACTTCCTCTGGCAGCTCATTCTATACATGTATCACTCTCTGCATGAAAAGGTTAGATCCTTTATAAATATTTCCCCTCTCACATTAAACATATGCCCTCTAGGTTTGGATTCCCCAATCCTGTGAAAAAGACCTTTAAGAAAAGTCTATTTATCCTATCCATGCCCCTTATGATTTAATAAACCTCTATAAGGTCACCTCTCAGCCTCCGATGCCCCAGGTAAAATAGCCCCGGCCTATTCAACGTCTCCCTTATCTCAAACTCTCTAACCATGGTAACATTTTGTAAATCTTTTCTGCACCCTCTCAAGTATAACTACGTATTTGCTATATCAGGGATTCCAGATTGAATGCTATATTCTAAAAGTGGCCTCACCGATATCATGAATAGCTGCAACATGACCTCCCAACTCTTATACTTAATTTACCAAACACCTTCTTCACTCCCCTGTCTGCCTGTGACTCCTCCTTCAATGAACTATAAACCTGTTCCCCAAGGTTTCTTTGTTTGGCAACACTCCCCAGGACCCTTCCACTATGTGTACAAGGCCTTACCAAAATGGAAAACCTCACACTTATCTAAATTGAATTGAATTGAATTTATTGTCACACATACCGAGGCACAGCGAAAAGCTTTGTCTTGCGAGCAATACAGGTAGACCACATTTTAAATAGCATAGATAACTAAATAATAGGTAAACAGCAGCAAAACCAAAACATAGGTACAGTTAAATGCTAAGAGTTTGTAAGTCCATTCAGTAGTCTAACAACAGTAGGGTAGAAACTGTTTCAAAACCGGCTGGTGCATGTGTTCAGGTTTCTGTACCGTCTCCCCGATGGTAGAGGTTGTAGAAAAACATTGCCAGGGTGGGATGGATCTTTGAGAATGCTGGCGGCTTTTCCTTGACAGCGGGCCTGGTAGATGGATTCTGTAGATGGGAGGTTGGCCTTTGTGATGGTCTGGACCAAGTTCACCACTCACTGTAACTGTCGCTGATCATGAATAGTACAGTTGCCATACCAGGTAGTGATACATCCAGACAGAATGCTCTCAATGGCACACATCTAAAAGTTGGCAAGTGTATTCACCGTCATGCCAAATTTTCTCAGCTGCCTGAGGAAGAAGTGACGTTGTTGGGCCTTTGTAACCAGTGTGTCCATATGATGAGTCCAAGAAAGCTTGTTGTTAATGACCACTCCCAGGAGCTTGACACTCTCCACTCGTTCCACCCCTGTGCTGTTAATGTGTAGGAGGGCATGAGTAACATCTCGCCGAAAGTCAATAATGAGTTCCTTGGTTTTGCCAGCACTGAGAGTTAGGTTGTTTTCAGTGCACCATTTTTCCAGGTCTTCCACTTCCCATCTGTAGTCTGTTTCGTCACCATCTGAAATTTGACTGACTATGGTGATTTCATCAGTGAACTTGTAGATAGCATTAGTCTGGTATTTAGCGACACAGTCATGAGTATACAGTGAGTATAGTAGGGGGCTGAGTATGCACCCCTGAGGGGTTCCAGTGTTAAGTGTTAGTGAGGATGAAATATTGTACCCAATCTTCACTGATTGTGGCCTGTGGGTCAGGAAACTGAGGATCCGGTTGCAGAGAGTGGAGCTTAGTCCGAGATCACTATGTTTTGTAATCAGTCTCAAGGGGATAATTGTGTTAAAGGTTGAACAATAGTCAATGAGTAGGATTCTTACGTAGCAGTTCTTGGTGTCAAGATGTTCTAGGGAGGAGTGAAGGGCAAGTGATATGGCATCTGACATGGGTCTATTGGTCCAATAGGCAAATTGGAGTGGGTCAAGAGTAGTGGAGAGACTGGAGTTGATTAATACCGTGACCAGCGTTTCAAAGCATTTCATGACCACCAAAGTTAGGCCCACTGGGCGATCGTCATTGAGACATGCTGAATGAGCCTTCTTAGGCACAGGGATGATGTTAGCCCCCTTGAAACAGGCAGGGACAGTGGCCTGTCACAGGGAGAGGTTGAAGATGTCCGAGATGACCTCTGCCAGTTGATCTGTGCATGCTCTGAGTGCTCGGCCTGGTACTCCGTCTGGTCCTTGGGTTTACACAAAGGAAAACTGATTTGACCTCTGATACAGTGACTGTTGGGATAGGTTTGTCAGGACTGTCGGAATAGGTGTTACCTCTCCACAGAAAGTCTGCTCAAAGTGAACATAGAAGGTGTTGAGGCGATCTGGAAGGGATATGTCATCATCTGCTATCTTGCACTGTCTCTTTTTAGAACCTGTGATGTCAATCAATCCTTGCCATAGTCACCGGGGTCTATCTGGGTCTCTAGTTTGGATCGGCATTGGTCCTTGGCTGTCTTTAGATTATTTACAGTGTGGAAACAGGCCCTTTGGCCCAACAAGTCTACACCGACCCGCCGAAGCGCAACCCACCCAGACCCATTCCCCTACACCTAACACTACGGGCAATTTAGCATGGCCAATTCACCAAACCTGCACATTTTTGGATTGTGGGAGGAAACCGGAGCACCCGGAGGAAACCCACGCAGACAAGGGGAGAATATGCAAACTCCACACAGAGTCGCCTGAAGCAGGAATTGAACCCGGGTCTCTGGCGCTGTGAGGTAGCAGTGCTAACCACTGTGCCACCGTGCCGCCCACTTAATGGCTCTGCAAAGGTCATACTTGGATTCCTTATATTTGAGTGGGTCTCCTGATCTGAAAGCCTCACATCTAGTTTTTAGCAAGTTCTGTATGTCCTGATTCATCCGGGATTTCCTATTGGGGAACACCCGGATTGACTTCCTCGGTAAGTAGTCCTCCACACACTTGCTGATAAAGTCTGTGACGGTGGTGACGTACTCATCCAAGGTACCTGCGGCCTGTTGAACATGGCCCAGTCAGCTGATTCCAGACAGCACCGGAGTTGATCCGCTGCCTCCTTCGACCAGCACTGGACATTTATCCGCGAGGGGGTCTGTTGCTTGAGATTTTGCCTGTAAGTTGGGAGAAGAAACACGGCCTTGTGGTCGGAGTTCCCGAAATGAGGGCAGGGAATAGAGTGGTAGGTATCTTTCACAGTAGTGTAGCAGTGATCTAAAATGTTCAGGCCCCTGGTGGGGCAGGTAACATTCTGGTGGTACTTGGGAACACCTTCCTTAGATTGGCTTGATTAAAGTCACCAGTTGCAATAAACAGGGCCTTGGAATATTCAGTCTCCAGGGTGTTAGTGATGGATGTACAGCACATCCAGAGCTTCCTCAACCTTTACTCGTGGCAGTATGTACACAGGAGCTAGTATAGCAGCAGTAAATTCCCATGGTAGATAGAAGGGGCAGCATTTGATGGTGAGGAATTCAAGGTTTGGGGAGCAATGGCTGCCCAGGGTTGCAATGTCTGTGTGCCACAAGTTGTTGATTAAAAATCAAACCCTCTACCCTTTGTCTTACCCGAGGACGCTGCATGGTCCATATGATGGATGGAAAAATCATCAGCCTGAAGTGCATAGTCGGGAATGGATGGGTTGAGCCAGGTGTCTGTGAAGCAGAGTACACAGCAGTTCACTCTGGAAGCTGAGCTGTGATCCGAGTTCATCCATCTTGTTCTCCAGAGATTGTACATTTGCTAGGAGTAAGCTGGGGGCGGGGGTGGGGTGGGGGGGGTTTAGGTGGGGGGGGGGGGGGGGGGTGGTTCTTCAAATCGCATAGTCTCAGTCTTACTAGCATGCTTACCCTGTTTCCTCGCAGGTTTCTTACATTTGAGTGTCCCATGTTCTGGTGGAGTGGATTGTGACTGCTTCCAGTTAAGCGATCCTTCCTAGGACCCTGTGGAGCAGATAGGTTGCAGTTTTGTGTATGTTTGCAGAGGGTCTGCTTCAGACCCAGTGTAGCAGGTAATTTACTGTGTGGTTTTTAAGTTCGCTTAGGATCCAGTGGAGAAAGTAAGTTTCTGCTTGTGTTCCAATTTGCCCAATTAGTTCCTGGTTTCAGTTGCTGCCAATTTGCTGCTCCAGGGAGCCACATTTTTTACAGAAGTGTTTGGGCTGCTTTCCAGGGATGTTCTGGTAGATTTCATGTCAGGCAGGTGTCTTATGGGGTTGGGAAAGTTTCGTGTCAGTTCTCCTTCCTGGGCCAGGTCTTTTGGGTCCCTCCATTTTCCTGCCAGAAATTAAACTTCATCTGCCATTCCTTGGCCCAATGGCCCATCTGATCAATGTCCCATTGTACTCCAAGATAACTTCCTTCACTGTCCACTACATGGATGATGTCCCACCTATAATGATAGGAACCAATTGTCCAATATCATTACAATCAGGCACAGAGAACGCCAACCTCTAACTTGCATGTTTAAAGAAAAATATTGAAACCTCAGTGACAGTCCATCTTTTGGTAGATCAATAACTGCCAGCAGCTGATAAAAAAAACTATCCAAATAAAAGGCTATGCTTAAGCCAATAGGAATGTTTGACTAAGATTCAAGAATTAGCACTGTTACCTCACAGGCTAGAGACCCGGGTTCAATTCCTGCCTCAGGTGACTCTCAGTGTGGAGTTTGCACATTCTCCCCGTGTCTGCGTGGGTTTCCTCCGGATGCTCCAGTTTCCTCCCACAGTCCAAAAATGTGCAGGTCAGGTGAATTGGCCATGCTAAATTGCCCGTAGTGTTAGGTGAAGGGGTAAATGTAAAGGAATGGATCTGGGTGGATTGCGCTTCGGCGGGTCGGTGTGGACTTGTTGGGCCGAAGGGCCTGTTTCCACACTGTAAGTAATCTAATCTAGTAATCTAATGGCCCGTTCAGTCTCCTGAGCCAATGAGACTCTTGAAGCTTCAGCTCCTCCGATGGAGATGAGGAGAAATGCTATCTTTTGGAAAGTTGTTAATCTGTGGAATTCTGTTCACCAGAGACCAGGGCATTGAATTGATTCAAGGCTGAGTGAGACAGATTGTTTATAGACAAGGGAGTCAAGAGTATTGGGAGTCAAGAGTCAGATCAGATGCGATTGTGTTGATTTATGGACTTTTAACAAAAAGAAATTACTCACTCATGAACGCTGCTGGGTGGACTGATGTTTATTGCCATCTCTAGTTTCCTTTGAGAAGGTGATAGTGAGCTGGCTTGTTAAATCGTACAGGGCTGCTCACCAGAAATGAGAGTGCATATAGTTAAACTGTGCACCTATTTCTAGCCTGTCCCACAAGGGGAAACATATTCTCAGAATGTATCCAATCCAGTCCCTTGAGCACCTTATATGTTTTGATAAGATCACCTCCAATTTTTCTCTACTCTGATAGATACAGGCCCAATGTTTTGAATCTTTCTTCATTAGATAAGCCCACCATCCCAGAAATGAGTCAAGTAAGCCTTCTCTGAACTGTTTCTAATACAATTATATCCTTCTACAACTAAGGAGGGTAAGCTTGTACTCAGTACTGCAGATATCAGATCAATATTCAGTGGTCAGAAATTATTGATCCACATAAATGACAGCTGAAGTCTGCAATGGAATCAGCAAGCCATGGAAAAGCTTCAGGACATTTTCAATTAATAAATACAAGACCCAGAATGTCAAGAATTGGCAAGTGCCTTGGAGTAGCTTAAAGTTGAGGATAAAAAGGAACTCAAACCAATCAATGTTATGCAAGATTTGAATAAGTCAAACTAATTCAAAGAAACTGCAGACCTATGAAACCTGGTTATTGTCAGTCGCATAACACAATCAAACCACAGGGATTAAAAAGAAAATTTGCAGAAGTTTTCTAAGAATCCTGTGCAGAGATAACCAGTGTTCCCATTCAACTGGCACACGTAGAGATAGTTTGATGGAGGAGAAAGTCTTTCTTTTGTGGAAATACAAAGAGCTCAAAGTTAATATGAACTATTATGTAAGGAGACTTTTATTGTACAGGCATGATTAAGTTTGGTTTTAATAAGTTTCCTTTTGTTTGTAGCCTTTCCTGAAGATGAGAGATCTGTTGCTGACTGTCAGCTGTCCTCATGCAAATCAGTTTCTTGGCAATGTTACTTAGGTACAGGGTATTTTTGTTGTCAACGTCACTGTGCTTGCAGGTCAGATGACTTCTGCATAAACAGAATCTCCTGGGTCAATTAACAATGTTTCCTTCCAAATGAAAATCCCAAATATTAAGTCAGTTGAAAGAATTAAAGATTAATAATTCACTGGAGTACTCTGCAGTGCTGTCAATATGTAAATAAATATGGCAGCCAAAGTGAGCTCAGCAAGAGACCACAGGCAGTGATGAGATTAAGGCCAAATGTTTTATCGTGGTGTTGCCTGAGGTGTAAGCATTGGCCACAGTACTGGGGAGAAATCTCCCACTCTTCATTGAATCAAACCAAGGTATTCTTTATGCCCATCTCAGATGGCAGGTGGGGTATGACTTAACATTGCAACCAAAAGAGGACACTGCAAACACTGCAGCACTTCTTCAACATTTCTGCATGCAAGATGTAACTGGTGGCTTTTAAAACAGAAAACTAGCCACTAATCCATTCTTAGTTTCCCTTTAGTGGTACAATTAGCGATACTCATGTGCTTGACATTTCATACCTTGAGATCAATTCAAATGTGTGTCCTTTGAACTGTCTGATGACACTTTTCATGGTTCAAAATGAAGACTCCTTTTCGTCATCTACAGGGCAACTAGGAATCAGGAATAAATAGGAGTTTCACCAGTGCCTTCCATATCCCAGGAATGCGTTTTAAAAAGTCTTTCTTAAAATCAACAAAACTCACATTCTCAGTGATGTAACAATGCACATCTCCCTTTCTGCCAATCCCCTTCCTTACTCAATTAAATCAGATCAGTTGGCTTTGAATCCCAGGCCATTGTTGTTCATAACAATGTCCGAAAACCTGTGAAGGCACAAACCGTGCCATTGGTAGCAAGTCCCATAAACTGTCTTCCTTGTCTATTCAAGTCTCCTACATGTACCAGACTTCCTGAAAATTCCCGGTATCCTGAAAGACCCTGACTGTTGACAACCACAGAGCCTGAGTAAATGGAGTTTTGCACATTATCAGCCCATGAATTAACACAATTCATTAAAGAATTGAAACCTTGCTGGATTCCATCAAAATTTAAGATTGACAATCACTGTGGAATATTGCCTTTTATTTTCTGATAACATGGTGTTTGCATTTGTGAATTTGTCCCACTGATTGAGTGCCGTTTTGTCTGATCTTTACAGAATGGCTGCAACATCGGATGAATTTAATAGAGCTGTTGATGTTGAAATTAGTAACAACACCGAGAATCAATTCTTCACCTCACCTGCGTGAGTATTCAAAGGTATAACTGTATGTTCCAGACCAGGAAGAAACCCAGTTTAATTGCATAGATTGAAACAGTTACCAACTTGGATGTAACATTCATTGGTTCCAGTTGCCAGGTAGTTGAGGCTTTTCCCGGTTGGAAAGGTTGAAACTGATCCATCTCCCTGCTGATAAAACAATTATTTTTTTTTTTGCTTATTTGATTGATTCAATGAAGAGTGGGAGATTTCTCCTAAGTACTGTGGCCAATGCTTACACCCCAGGCAACATCACGCTAAAGCATTTGGCCTTAATCTCATCACTGCCTGTGGTCTCTTGCTGAGCTCACTTTGGCTGCCATATTTATTTACATATTTACAGCACTGCAGAGTACTCCAGTGAATTATTAATCTTTAATTCTTTCAACTGACTTAATATTTGGGATTTTCAATTGGAAGGAAACACTGTTAATTGACCCAGGAGTTTCTGTTTATACAGAAGTCATCTGACCTGCAAGCACAGTGACGTTGAACCCAATTTATGTAACAGGAAATGAACAAAGCCACCTTAAATGAGTTAGCGACCCTTGCACATCAGCATGATGATGTAGCCAATCTTGAAAAACCAAAGAAGAAACTGAAAGAGAAACTGGCAGGAGCAGCACGTTTCAAACCTTAATTTGGAGAACACATTCAACCTTAGATAAATCCTTCAGTAGGCACTTTCGCTACAAACATGCACACAATTTCATTCATCTCCAGGAAAGTAGTTTCTTAGTCGTAGTCATAGAGATGTACAGCATGGAAACAGACCCTTTGATCCAACTGTCCTCTCTTGGGGTAGTGGATGAAGCTGGCTATGAAGAAAATCATGAACCATTGAAAGTATCCAGCAATATTCATGCAAGATATTCCAATAAAACTACAGCATAATCTCAAAAAGAAAGCAATCCTGTCTCCCAAGTTTACTGCTCGCAATAGCTTTTCTCTACACTTTTGCATAAATTTCTGCCAAGAAAATGGAAGAAGATAAAAATCAGTTCCTTAACGACCCAGCAGCAACATAGCTTCAGAGATTACAGGAATGTTGATTGCAGATTGGAATCTGTCTTTGTCCAGCAGCAGCTACAGTGTACAAGGACGGCTTCTTGCCATTCATACATTTTTGCTCCTTCTGAGTGCCATTTGCAAAGGCCAGGTGGCCTACAGCTTCACTGAGTGCTGACTGATCAGCACACTGGCAGTCCCCGCATTCTGAATGGGTTTCATTCTGGAGTCTGTTTGCAAGTCAAATTATTGTCAAGTTGGAACACAAAACATGACAGTGGAAAGCAGCTGTTCATAATTACATTGTCGGGTCTTTAATTACAACCATGTATGGTATCGCATTCGTAACAACAAGCATTCATAAGTCGGATGTCTGTAAATCGGGGACCGTCTGTACAGCTAAAGCTGTCCTGCTGGGGGGTGGGCAGTTCAAGAACAGGCACCAAAATCACAACAGGTTAATTAGGTTCTCGCTGACCAGAACGTTTTCTGTTTTGAGAAGAGATGGTAGTATACGTGTCTGTTTAATTCCAAGGTGACTGAATTTTGCACTAAAAAAGATGCCCAGCTAAGAGTCCAACCCTGGAAGAGCTGAGCCCCAATATCTCAAACACTGAGCATTTTGCCAAGCTTGATGTCAAAACCAAATTGTTCCTTAAATCTCTCAGCAGTCACAGGAACTGACAACCTTTCAAACACCTTACAATAGATCCAGTTTCTTCACATTACTATTTGGATTATCTGTTAGCCAGGATATATTTCAACAACATGTGGATTACATTGTTAAAAATCTATCAGGTTATCTCTGTTTCACAGATGACATTGCAGTCCTCAGAAGATCTGACCATGAGCACAACACAATCTTCCGAATTAGATGATTTACAAAGGTGTCTCAGTTTCTTCAACTTTGTAATCCCTGTATGTTCCAAATCCTGTGACTAAAGTCTCTCCAATTTGAATCATCCTCACAAAACACAGCATACACATGGCAGGAAAATCGCCAGTGTATCTTTCAGCCTCTGAAGCATATTTTATCATCCTGCAGTGTGATCTTCAATGTTTTGTTCCCTGAAATCTTAGCATACTGTAAGTAGATGCTTCCCAGAAAACCTTGAGATGATATCTATTACAGGATAGCAAGGCAATTCAGTTTGGTTCTAAGATCCATACGACAATGCAGGTGAACAACAATTGACCATTGAAAGGAAAACCTCTGCTCTAGTTTTTGGAACACAATGGTTTCAGGTGTAGCTACCTTGCAAGAATTTCACTGTTCATACTGATCACAAATCATTTAAAAGAAATTGTCAAAAACCTCAAATAAGTGCACCTCTACAACTCCAAAGACAATTTGGGAAGTTTTCAAGGCTACTTGTTTCAAAGTAGACACAAATCAGGTTCCCTAAAGGTCAATTCCAATACTGTGAGCAAATTTCCAAATCCTAATAAAAATAAAAGATCTACAAGTGGCGATTAGCAAATCTGAACTGGAATGTAGTCTCAACAACAGTCTTATGCATTTTGGTCACTGCCAGTCAGATCAGATTCAGCAAGTTACAACAATTGATGATCAGCTGCAAAAATATCATCATTTGCCTGAACACCAGCTCAGATCCCTGAGCTCATCCATTTCCTCTTGACATTCAGAAATGAGTCCGTACTCTCTGAGAATGTAATCTTCAAAGACAAGCAGGTAGTTATTCTACAAGCTCCATGTTGAACCATGCTGGATCATATTCATATGCGCCATGAGGATCCTGAAAAAAACCCAAGGGGTTGGCATGAGAACCCACATATTGTGCCAGCAACAATAAGGACAATGATCAATTCATTAAGTTGTGTGATACATATCAACTCCGTAAACCGAAGCAATTAAAGGCACCTGTCATCTCCCACAGGATCTCGCTTTACTAAAAACATTACATAATGGATATTTTCCATGTCCAAAGACATGATTAGATTCAAATGACTGGCTATTTCACCAAATTTCCTTTTGTGCCAAAAATCAAAGATACTGCCAGTGCATCAGTTGTTGACAAATTGACTATTATATTCCTCAACAAATTGTGCCTGACAATGGTTTGCAGTACGCTGGGCATGTAGGAAATGGGGTGTTTAACATATTACACCTTCCCCTCACTAGCCTCAGTATAAGCCTCACAGAATGCACCATTCACATAGTAAAAGTTATGATAATCATAACTTGTCAAGATTTTTGGATAGCTACACTATATCCATGTGCTACTCATCAAACTTTAGCCTCACCAATAGCTGTCATGCTTCAGCAGATAGATGAGGAAAGTTCTTTTCTCAAACTTTAACCATCCAACCACATGTGCATGAGGTTGGGAAGAAGGTCTTAATGGTAGAAGAGTGTGCAAACAGTTATCCCAACTTGAACCAACTCAAACCAAGGATCAGATTTTGAGATTTTCACACGATCACATGGATCTGTGGACAGATACTACATCATTGTATCCAGCCTTGGTCATGTGATGTTGTGATGACCAATGGACAAGCCCTAGAAAGAATAAGTCAACTTATCCAATTTGAATTTCATCACCCATGCAGAAAGTATCAAGCAGGACAAATCCCAAATGATATTCAACAAACAGCCCACTACAGATTGTGATCTGATCATGTTATATGTCAAAATTATATATCCATGTCATCATTGTACATGTTTGTAAAAAAAATTCCGAACTTTTAAAGGGAAAAGGGGGATGATGTATTAAAACGCAGACTCCAGGCCCAAGAGGCAGTGTAGCTTTAAAACAGTCACATGATATCCTGGTTTGTGACATTCCAGCATAAGAGGTCCTTGCAGTGACTTATTTGCTCTCACTGCAAGGGAGTATTAGATTAGATTACTTACAGTGTGAAAATAGGCCCTTCGGACCAACAAGTCCACACCGACCCGCAACCCATTCCCCTACATTTACCCCTTCACCTAACACTACGGGCAATTTAGCATGGCCAATTCATCTGACCTGTACACTTTTGGACTGTGGGAGGAAACCCACGCAGACACGGGGAGAATGTGCAAACTCCACACAGTCGCCTGAGGCGGCAATTGAACCCAGCTCTCTGGCACTATGAGGCAGCAGTGCTAACCACTGTGCCACCATGCCACCCATATGGTTTGGTATGTCAGTCAGTTACATATATGCAATGTGTCAGAGGTAGAAGTAGATAGAATTTTGATTGCCAAAGGGATTAAATATTATCCAGGATATGCAGAGATAAAGAATTGAGGTTAAAATCAGGTCAGCCGTAATCTTATTGAATGGAAGAGCAGCACTGAAGGGCTGAATGGCCTACTTTCGTTCCTTGTTTGTATGTTCTTATGTGACAGTAATAGTAAGCACAGAACACACATTATGTAAAAGCTTGAGGTATAATAGTGGAAAATGCAAGGTTTATTAATGGACATAAAAACATTCATCTCAACAAGAACCAGGGCTGAATTGTACGTGTTTTTGGATAAGTCTGAGTTGTATTGGGGTTTTTGGAGGGATTTCCCCTGTAAGGCCTAGCAAGTTTTCTCACTGTATCTTACCAAACTTGCCTGATTAACTACCTACCCCACCCCTATACCATCCCTCACATCCGATTCCAGCCATATCTTACCACACCCCACTCCCAGAACACCTTGCTACTCTGTGGATATCTCAGAATTCACCAGCAATCCTTGTCTTCAAAAAGTTTATAGAGTACTGTGTATAATTATTGATATTTTCCAGACAAACATAAAAATGCGACAAAATGGACTAAAATTAGCGTCAGAGGCTGAGGAGTGACCTTATAGAGGTTTATAAAAATCATTTAAGAAGTCGCAGCACAACATTAAGCTAGAGCTTTCTTGATAGTTTTACTGGTCCAGTGTGTGTGATAATAGTTTGCTGTTTGTAGAAGCTAGTTTTGTACAAATTGCCTGTTTTTTTTCTTATGTTACATCAACAACTACATTTCAGAAATACTTACCTAACCTTAAAATGTTTTGGGTTATCCTGAGGTTTTGGTAAGTACTATATAAACGTAAGGATTTTACTTTGATAAAATTACATGTTTCACAAGATGTGCAGCACTGAACAGGGCCAAGCAACCTAAGTGGTCCATGCCGATGTTAATGTAAGTCTTCTCCCACCAGTCGCTACTAACCCTAGCAGCACAACATTCAAGTTCTTTCTCCCAAATGTACTCATCTTTGCTCCCATTAAGTAGATAAATTATTCACTAAAAGTAAATATGTATCACACACATAGTTTAAGGTCTCAGTTGGTTTTGCCTTCACTTGACAAGCAGGGGGCTTTGAAAAGATCTCTGATGCTGTAAAATTTCCCATGAGTTGCTTTGAACTCAGTTGGCCTTGATGCACACTTACATTTATGTACCACCTGTAAAATAGGCAAACAGATCAAGGAGCTTCACAGGAATGGAATCAGGCACAAGAAGGAGATAATAAAATGGGATGACTGAAATTTTGGTGCATTTGATCTTAAATATAGAAACTAGGAGCAGGAGTAGCCTATTCAGCCCTTCGAGCCTACTTTGCTAGTCATTACGACCATGTGTGAAGAGAGAAGAGGGTTGGCAAGGGTGGATCCCCAACTCACAGCCGATTTAGCTGAAGGAAAAGGTAGGCCAAAGAGAATGAGGGTATGTCAGAAATCATGGCAACCTTGAGGCTTCTGTCTGTAGATAATTGAGACTCACAACTGCAGTCTGCCCAGTTCTCTGTGTCAGGACTGGAGAGTTTGCAGCGCTAAAACAACGTTTGACTTCCAGCATTTTTAGAGTCATAGAGACGTACAGCACAGAAACAGACCCTTCGGTCCAACCCGTCCATGCCGACCAGATATCCCAACCCAATCTAGTCCCACCTGCCAGCACCTGGCCCATATCCCTCCAAACACTTCCTATTCATATACCCATCCAGATGCCTTTTACATGTTGCAATTGTACCAGCCTCCATCACTTCCTCTGGCAGCTCATTCCACACACGTACCAACCTCTGCATGAATAAGTTGCCCCTTAGGTCTCTTTTATATCTTTCCCCTCTCACCTTAAACCTATGTCCTCTAGTTCTGGACTCCCCCCTCCCAGGGAAAAGACTTTGTCTATTTAGCCCATCCCTGCCCCTCATGATTTTATAAACCTCTATAAAGTCACCTCTCATGATTTTATAAACCTCTATAAGGTTACCCCTCAGCCTCTGACCCTCCAGGGAAAGCAGCCCTAGCCTATTCAACCTCTCCCTGTAGCTCAAAGTTTAATTAGCAGTGTTTGTGTTTAAAATAAACAAGATGAACTAACTTGATATGAATCCACTAAGGATAATATGGCACAATTTCATTTCCTGGTTGGTTTATTTTGGTATTTTTGATTATGATTAATTTGCTGTTGGCCCCCTATTCAGACTTTTAGAGACTAATCCTTCTCTGGCTGTAATTGTAAGGAAATGCTGTCAGAGGTTTGAATAAATATCTACTTAATTGGAGGCAGTTCACTGGGGACAGTTCAGAGAAGATTCAGGTGGATGATATCTGGTATGGAGGCATTGCCTTATGAACAAAGGCTAAACAGTTTGGGACTTTATTGAATTGAAGGTTCTGAAGGAGGCTCACTGGACCTGAAACATTAACGCTGCTTTCTCTGTACAGATGACGCCAGACTTGCTGTGTTTCTCATTCAATTTCAGTTTGTGTTTCAGATTTCCAGTGGCACGATGGCTCAGTCGTTAGCACTGCTGCCTCATAGTGCCGGGGACCTGGGTTCCATTCCAACCTCAAGTGACTCTCTGTGTGGAGTTTGCACGTTCTCCCTGTGTCTGTGTGGGCTTCCGCCAGGAGCTCCAGGTTTCTCACCCACCCCCTCCCTCACCCCACCCTCCCCCCCACCCCCGCCACCAGTCCTAAGATGTGCAAATTGTCCATAGTGTTCAGGGATGTGTAGGTTAGATGCCTTAGCCATGGGAAATGCAGATTTACGGGGATAGGGAAGGAGGATGTATCTGAGTAGGATGCTTTTCAGAGGTTTGGTGTGGATTTGTTGGGCTAAATGGCCTGTTTCCACACTATGAGGCTTCTGTGGTATAATAATTCTATAATCTGCAGTTCTTAGTTTTTTGTTTGGGACTGTACTTACTGCAGTTTGGAGGAATGAGAGGTGATCTCTTTGAAACATATAGGATTCTTAAGGGGATTGACAGGGTAAATGCTGAGGCGATGTTTCCCCTCATTGGAGAGTTAAGGACTAGAGGACATAACATCAGCACAAAGGGATGCTGATTTAAGACCGAAGTAATGAGGAATTTCTTCTTAAAGAAAATTTGGGAGTCTTAAGAACTCTTTGCACAGAGAGCTGTGCGGGCAGAGTCCTTGTTTATCTTTCAGGCTGAGATAGATTTTTGATCAAGGGTTATTGATCAAGAGAATTAAGGGTTACGGGGAAAAGGCAGGAAAACGGTTGTGAGGAATGTCAGTTTATCTGTGATCCTATTGAATGGCGGAGCAGGGTTGAGGGGGCAAAAGGCCTACTCATGTTCCTACTTCTTGTGCTTTTAACACACTATGTTCTTCTCTCTAGGGTGTACATTTACAGTGGTTATGTATACAACTTACCAACACCCTTGATCAATCCCGGGAAGAAAGGAGATGCTCTGTTTGTTCGGACTTCAGGCACAGCCCGCGGTAGTGTTGGGGTGCTCACCTATGCTTTTGGTCATACCCAGTTCTCACTGCTCTTTTCAAACCCCTATGATTATAATCTATACTCTACAGTTTTTGCTGTATACATCCCAATTGAGCCTGAGCTGACAGACGAAAACCTGTATTACAAGATGTACTATGAACTTGAACCTTCAAGTTATTTTGCTAAAGCAGAATTGAGTTCAGGATCTGAACAAATTCTTGTCAGTGGAGGGAATGTAGTTATTTCAGCTACTGTAACAAAAACGGGAAATTGCTCCATCACTATCAGAGATGGTTGGCTGGCTCATAATGACGAAACTTGATTTTTCAGAAATTTTTCCACTCCGTCAGTAATGACGCTATCACAAATTCATTTTTTTGATAGTATTTGATAATATCAGCCTTGTATATCACTCAGAACAATTCATAAGAAATGCTAACTAATGTAAAAGGAAAACAACATTTATATGGTATGAAGGGAATGCTGATTACTTGACAAACAGACTCTAATTGTTAGATATACTGCCATGGAGAATGCTCCAATTAATGATGATTCACAGTTAAATATCAAGTTGAGTCTAAATTTTAAACACAGATTGGTCAAGGCATTACCAATAGAAAAATACACCAGAGAATGGCTGCCATCTACTTCGTTGCATTGAGACAAAATCTGCCTTTTTTGTTTAGCAATATTCACACCTTTCTGATATATCTCAAAATATTGTGGTAATCAAATGTACTCAGCTTTGAAAATGCTTCGCTAGCAAATGTCATTATAAAGCCAGTTGATCTTGATCCTCCCTCAGGTTTGGAGGTGCCATATTGGACTGGGGGAGGGGGGGTGCGGTGCATGGACAAGGTTAAAAATTGCACAACACCAGGTTCTAGTCCAATGGGTTTATTTGGAAGTGCTAGCTTTCAAAGCACTGCTTCTTCATCAGGTGGTTCCCAACACCCACCTGATGAAGGGGCGGTGCTCCAAAAGCTAGTGTTCCAAATAAACCTGTTGGACTAGAACCTGGCAGTGTGCAATTTTTAACTCCCTCAAATTGAACCTTTAAAGTTTACAGATGCCAAATGTTGAACAAAATAGAGCATGGGAAGTATTTTTTAAATTTTGAAGCAGTTTATTGATTGTGTGAACAATTCTAATGTAACCATGGAATCATGTAACCTGACTGCACTGGTTAAATCGTTGTAAGCTTCATTCTGTAGTTGTGATTGACACTCACTCTGTTATACAATAGTGTAATGCAAGGGATGTAGGGAACAGAGGGCAAATAAAAGGTTTGAACATGAATAAATATTTCAGTGAGCCTGTTTTATTTATCATGAACACAATGCAGAAGAATGTTTCACAAATTGATCCCAATAGCAGTGTTTCTATTCTGAGGAAGGGTCACTGTACCCATAACAGTAACTCTGATTTCTTTTCACAGATGCTGCCAGACCTGCTCAGATTTTCCAGCAATTTCTGTTTTGTGTGTGTGTGTTTGTGTGCACGTGTGTGGTGTGTGTGTTGTGTGTGTGCACGTGTGTGTGTGTGTGTGTGCACATGTGTGGTGTGTGTGTGTGTTGTGTGTGTGTTGTGTGTGTTGTGTGTGTGTTGTGTGTGTGCACGTGTGTGTGTGTGTGTTGTGTGTGTGCACGTGTATGTGTCTGTGTGTGTACGTGTGTGTGTGTGTGTGCACGTGTGTGTGTGTTGTGTGTGCACGTGTATGTGTCTGTGTGTGTACGTGTGTGTGTGTTGTGTGTGTGCACGTGTATGTGTCTGTGTGTGTACGTGTGTGTGTGTCTGTGTGTGTGTCTTTGTGTGTGTGTGTGTGTGTGTGTGTCTGTGTGTGTGTGTGTGTGTGTGTGTGTGTAGTTTTTTTGTACCTGTTAGCTGTCTAGTCCAGATGGTTCCACCCTCATTTAAAGAATTGGCACAAGAACACATCGTACCTGAAATGCAGCTCTCTTGATGTTCTGACATGCTGCTGGTGTCTTCTACTGTGAGACCTGATGCAAAGTTTCTATTTAGCTTCGTCATCATTTCTTTGTTCCCATTACTACTTCTCCATCCTCATTTGCCAACAACACTCCCTCTTACCTTTTATATATCTAAAATAATTCCTGCAATCTTCTTTTATATCACTAGCTAGCTGACCCACATGTTTCATTTCTGCCCCCCTTTCTTTTTTAGTTATCCTAACCTGATTTTTAAAACCTTCCCCATTTCTCTGGCTTCTCACTAACCTTCAACATATTGTATGCTTTTCCTTTTGCTTTTAAGCTGTCACTGACTTCTGTTGTCAACCAGTGTTTCCTCATCCTTCCCTTAGAATGTTTCTTCTTCCTTGGGATGAATTTCTGCTGTGCCTCCTGAATTACCCACAGAAAGTCCTGCCATTGCTGCTCCACTGTCTTCCTTGCAAGATTCTACTTCCAATCAACTCCGACCAGCTCCCCATTCATGTCTTTATAGTTAACTTTATTCTGCTATCATGACTTATTTCTGATTCCAGCCTCTCCCTCCCAAACTACATAACATGATCATTGCCCCCTAATGGTTCCTTCACCTTCAACTCACTAATTCTGTCTGCCTTATTACACATCAGTAAATCCAGAAATGCCTGTTCCCTATTAAGCTCCAATGCAAGCTGCTCCAAGAGACCACATCACAGACATTCCATGAATCTCTTGTGATCCGCCACTAACTTGATATCCCAGTCCCCTTGCCTATTAAAGTCCCCATGATTATTAAATAAGTGCCTTTTAACATGCCTTTTCTCCTGATTTACTTTCTTCACCACACCCTGCTAAGAGGCCTGTACACAACTCCCATCAGCGTCTTTTCTCTTTTGCAGTTCCTCAATTCTACCCACACAGATTCTGTGCCTTCTGACTTCATATTTGTTATGACCAATCCTTATTAATTTCATTTCTTACAAACAAAACCCATCTACCTGTCCTTTCGTTAGGACTTGTATCCTTGGTTATGGAATTCCCAGCCTGAGTCCCCTTGCAGCTATACCTCTGATACCCACAATAGTATATCTGCCAAGTTTAATCTGTGCTACAAGCTTCTTTATCTTGTCTCATATACTGTGTGCATTTAAGTACAACACCCTCAGTCCTGGGCGAAAGTGAGGCCTGCAGATGCTGGAGATTAGAGTCAAGAGTATGATGCTGGAAAAGCACAGCAGGTCAGGCCGCATCCGAGGTGCAGGAGAATCAACGTTTTGGGCAAAAGCCCTTCATCAGGAATGAGGCTTGTGAGCCAAGAGGATGGAGAGATAAATGGTAGGGAGGCGGGGCTGGGGGGGGAAGGTAGCTGAGAGTGCAAGGTAGGGGTAAAGGTGATAGGTCGGAGGGTGGAGTGGATAGGTGGGAAGGAAAATGGACAGATAGGACAGGTCATGAGAGCGGTGCCGAGTTGGAAGGTTGGAGCTGGGATAAGGTGGGGGGAAGGGAAATGCAGAACCTGGTGAAATCCACATTGATGCTATGTGATTGGAGGGTCCCAAGGCGGAAGATGAGTTGTTCTTCCTCCAGGCGTCGGGTGGTTAGGGTTTGGCAATGGAGGAGGCCCAGCACCTGCATGTCCTTGGTGGAGTGGGAGGGAGAGTTGAAGTATTTGGCCACGGGATGGTGGGGTTGATTGGTGCCAGCGTCCCGGAAATGTTCTCTGAAGCGGTCTGCAAGTAGGCGTCCTGTCTCCCCAGTGTAGTGGAGACTGCATCGGGAGCAACGGATACTGTAAATGACGTGTGGAAGTGCAGGTAAAACTCTGATGGATGTGGAAGGCTCCTTTAGGGCCTTGGACAGAGGTGAGGGGGGAGTAGTAAGTGCAGGTTTTGCAATTCCTGCATTAGCAGGGGAAGGTGCCAGGAAGGGAGGGTGGGTTGGTGGGGCATGTGGACCTGAAGAGGTAGTCGCGGAGAGAACGGACTTTACAGAAAGTGAATCAGGGTGGGGAGGGAAATATATCTCTGGTGGTGGGGTCCATTTGTAAGTGGCGGAAATGGTGGAGGATGATGCGATGTACACAGAGGTAGGTGAGGTGGAGGGTGAGGACCAGGAGGGTTCTGTCCTTGGAGGGGTGCGGTTCGAGGGCAGAGGTGGAGCAAGTGGATGAGTTGCGTTGGAGGGCATCATCAACCATGTGGGAGGGGAATTTGCAGTCAGAGAGTCATAGAGATGTGCAGCATGGGAACAGACCCTTCGTCCAACCTGTCCATGCCGACCAGTTATCCCAACCCAATATAGTCCCACCTGCCAGCACCCAGCCCATATCCCTCCAAACCCTTCCTCTTCATATACCCATCCAAATTCCTTTTAAATGTTGCAATTGTACCAGCCTCCACCACTTCCTCTGGCAGCTCATTCCATACACGTACACCCTCTGTGTGAAAAAGTTGCCCCTTAGGTCTCTTTTATATCTTTCCCCTCTCACCCTAAACCTATGCCCTCTAGTTCTGGACTCCCCCACCCTAGAGAAAAGACCTTGTCTATTTATCCTAGCCATGCTCCTCACAATTTTGTAAACCTCTATAAGGTCAGCCCTCAGCCTCTGACACTTCAGAGAAAACAGCCCCAGCCTATTCAACCTTTTCCTATCGCTCAAATCGTCCAACACTGACAACATCCTCGTAAATCTTTTCTGAACCCTTTCAAGTTTCACAACATCTTTCTGATAGGAAGGAGACCAGAACTGCAAGCAATATTCCAACAGCGGTCTAACCAATATCCTGTACAGCCGCAACATGACCTCCCAACTCCGGTACTCAATATTCTGACCAATAAAGAAAAGCATACCAAACACCTTCTTCACTATCCTTCACTTTCAAGGAGCTATGAAACTGCACTCCAATGTCTCTTTGTTCAGCAATACTCCCTAGGACCTTGCCATTAAGTGTATAAGTCCTGCTAAGATTTGTTTTCCCAAAGTGCAGCACCTTGCATTTATCTGAATGAAACTCTATCTGCCACTTCTCAGCCCATTGGCCCATCTGGTCCAGATCCTGTTGTAATCTGAGGTAACCCTCTTCACTGTCCACTACACCTCCAATTTTGGTGTCATCTGCAAATTTACTAACTGTACCTCTGATGCTCACTTCCAAATCATTTACATAAATGATGAAAAGCAGAGGACCCAGCACCAATCCTTGTGGCACTCCACTGGTCACAGGCCTCCAGTCTGAAAAACGACTCTCCACCACCACCCTCTGTCTTCTACCTTTGAGCCAGTTCTGTATCCAATTGGCTAGTTCTCCCTGTATTCCAGGAGATCTAACCTTGCTAACCAGTCTCCCATGGGGAACCTTATTGAACGTCTTACTGAAGTCCATACAGATCATGTCCACCACTCTGCCCTCATCACTCCACTTCATTACTTCTTCAAAAATCTCAATCAAGTTTGTGAGACATGAATTCCCACATACAAAGCTGTGTTGATTATCCCTAATCAGTCCTTGCTTTTCCAAATACATCCTGTCCCTCAGCATTCCTCCAACAACTTGCCCACCACTGACGTCAGGCTCACTGGTCTATAGTGCCCTGGCTTGTCCTTACCACCCTTCTTAAACAGTGGCACCACATTAGTCAACCTCCAGTCTTCTGGCACCTCACCAGTGACCATTGATGATACAAATATCTCAGCAAGTGCCCAGCGATCACTTCTCTAGCTTCCCACAGAGTTCTAGGGTACACCTGATCAGGTCCTGGGGATTTATCCACTTTTACCCGTTTCAAGACATCCAGCACTTCCTCCTCTGTAATCTGGACATTTTTCAAGACGACACCATTTATTTCCCTACATTCTATATTCTCCATGTGCTTTTCCACAGTAAATACTGATGCAAAATACTCATTTAGTATCTCCCCCATTTTCTGCGGCTCCACACAAAGGCCACCTTGCTGATCTTTGAGAGGCCCTATTCTGTCCCTAGTTATTCTTTTGTCCTTAATATATTTGTAAATCCCTTTGGATTCTCCTTAATCCTATTTGCCAAAGCTATTTCATGTCCCCTTTTTGCCCTCCTGATTTCCCTCTTAAGTGCCTTTGTACTCTTCTAAGGATTCACTCAATCTATCCTGTCTATACCTGACATATGCTTCCTTCTTTTTCTTAACCAAACCCTCCAGTCTTTGAAGAAGGAGGCCATTTGGTGTGTTCTGTGGTGGGGCTGGTCCTCCTGGCAGCAGATGCAATGGAGGCGGAGGAATTCGGAATAAGGGGTAGCATTTTTACAGGAGGCAGGGTGGGAGGAGATGTAGTCCAGGTAGCTGTGGGAGTTGGTGGGTTTTTCGAAGATATCAGTGTTGAGTCAGCCACCGTTGATGGAAATGGAGAGGTCCAAGAAGTGAAGGGAGGTGTCTGAGATGGTCCAGGTGAAGTTAAGGTCAGAGTGGAACGTGTTGGTGAAGTTGATGAACTGTTCAACGTCCTTGTGGGAGCACAAGGTGGCACCGATACAGTCATCAATGTAGTGGCAGAAAAGGTGGGAAATGGTGCCGGTGTAACTGCAGAAGATGGACTGTTCCACTGGCCAGACATCCACTGCCGCAACTGCTACAAATCTACTGCTACCAAAACCAACGTGAGGCCTAACCGGAACATCTCTTATGCCTCCGTAGCTGCCACCATCACAACCATTTCTGCCCACACTGACGCTACTCACCTGAACACCGCTGACAGAATCATCTGCAATTCCCCCCTCCCCGCCGCGGATCCCACAGTCACCACCTCCATCCACCTGACGCCCAGGGTCAGCATCACTTCCATATATGACGTCTCTCCTGCCCCTCGACTACCACGCCCACTCCAGTTACAGTCTCCACCCCCACTTCCAGCTCCAGCCCTACACTAGGTCCTGGCTCCCAGACCTGCCATGTTTTCACCAACTCCCCCAGACCTCCCCCTCACTGAGGACAAATGATCAGTCCTCAGCAAAGGCCTTACCTCACCCTCTCTGTCCCAGATCAACAAATTCAACGAGTGTTTGTGACATCGAACACTTCTTCCGCTGCCTCCACCTCTGGGCTTACTTTTTCCACCAAGACTCCTGCCCACCTTCCTAGGACCCCTTCTCTCACCTCCAATACACCCCATCCACCTGAACACCCCATGCCGGGCTGTTACCTGCCCTCGATCTCTTTATTTCAAACTGCCAATGGGACATTAACCGCCTCAACCTGTCCACACTCTCACCCAGTCCAACCTCTCACCCTCACAATGCACAGCCCTCCACTCCCTCTGCTCCAAACACAACCTCACCATCAAACCAATGGACAAGGGGGGGACACACTGTTTGGTAGTTTGGCGTACTGACTTCTACACTGCCGAAGCCAGGTGCCAACTCGAAGACACCTCCTCCTACCACTGCTCGACCATGACCTCACACCCCATAACCAAGCCATCATCTCCCAGACCATACAGAACCTCAACACCTCAGAGGGCATCCCACCCACAGCTTCCAACCTCATAGTTCAGGAACCCTGCACCACTCGGTTCTACCTCTTGCCCAAAATCCATAAGCCTGACTGCCCCGGCTGACGCATCGACTCGGCCTGCTCCTGTCCCACTGAATTCATTTCCACATACCTTGATACTGTCCTATCTCCCCGGTCCAGAAACTCCCCACATACAGGACACCACCCACATCCTCCACCTCCTCAAAGACTTTTGTTTCCCTGGCCCCCAACGCCTCATCTTCACCATAGACATCCAATTCATATATACCTCCATCCGCCACCTCCATCCGCCATCCAAACTTTCTGTTTCTTCCTCTCCTGGTGTCCCCACCAGGTACCCTTCCACTGACACTCTCAATCATTTGGCTGAATTGGTCCTCACCCTCAATAATTTCTCCTTTGAATCCTCTCACGTCCTCCAGATGAAAGAGGTAGCCATGGGCACCTGTATGGGCCCAGCTATGCCTGTCTCTTTGTCGGGTACGTGGAACAGTCCACCTTCTGGAGTTACACCGGCTCCACTCCCTACCCATTCCTCTGCTACATTGATGACTGTATCAGCATCACCTCATGCTCCCACAAGGAGTTTGAACAGTTCATCAACTTCACCAACACGTTCCACTCTGAACTCAAGTTCACCTAGACCATCTCAGACACCTCCCTTCCTGGACCTCTCCATCTACATCAACGGTGGCCGACTCAACATTGACATCTTCTAAAAGCCCAGCAACCCCCACAGCTACTTGGACTACACCTCCATCCACCCTACCCCCTGTAAAAATGCCATCCTGTAATCCCAATTCTTCCACCTCCATTGCATCTGCTCCTCGGAGGACCAGTTCCACCACAGAACACACCAGATGGCCTCCTTCTTTAAAGACCGCAATTTCCCTTCCCACGTGGTTGAAGATGCCCTCCAACGCATCTCATCCACTTCCCACACCTTCTCCCTTGAACCCTACCCCTCCAACCACAACAAGGACAGAACCTCCCAGTCCTCAACTTCCACCCCAATTATCTCCACATATATCACATCATCCTTTGCCATTTCTGACACTTACAAACGGACCCCACCAGCAGAGACATAATTCTCTCCCCACCCCATCTGCATTCTGTAAAGACGATTCTCTCTACGACTCCCTTGTGAGGTCTATGCCCCCCATCAACCAACCCTCCTCTCCCGGCACCTTCCCCTGCCATCGCAGGAATTGCAAAACCTATCCCCGAGCCCCGCGCTCCTCCCATTTATCTTTCCACCCCTTGACTCACAAGCTTCATTCTTGATGAAGGGCTTATACCTGAAACATTGATTCCCCTGCTCCTCAGATGCTGCCTGACTTGCTGTGCTTTTCCAGCACCACACTCTTGACCCTCAGTTCTGTATTGACTGCTCCCTTCTCATAATCAACACTTTATCTGCTATGCCTGAGGTTAGATTCCTAACCTTTGCATATTTCCTGTCTTATTATTTGTTCTGAAACCTTTAATAACCTCTGTTGAGCCCATCTCCTTGAAGTTTCTCATAATTTTCAATTTAACTTCACCCCCACCCCTCCAATATTTACCATGTACACTCGAGTAATAGTCATATTTTTTGACTCATTTTTAAGGTTACATTTATGGAGTTGACTATTACATGGATACTACTTTTGAGGGGTTGAAATTCATACCGTATCGTTAGCAGATACCCAATTGATCTCTAAAGCAGTGTAAAAAAATAATCACAGTAAGTCTGAAAGCCTGGAGCAGTGCTCAACAGCCAGCAGACTGTGAGACCAGACATGGAGTGGAACAACTGATGACTGGATAGCTGGAGCTGCATATGACGGCTGGCACACTGACTCATAAATGTTGATGTGTTATCTGCGAAGAACTAGGGTCAACTTTTGCACGAAATATATGGAAAATTCCAGGTTATTTGGCCAAAAATAGGGGGTTGACTTTAACGTGACATCGACTTTTACTTGAGTTTAAAGGCCTATCCACAGCGCTAGTTTTGTGATTCACCAGGATTCTGGTCCCAGTATGATTCAGGTGGAGCCTGTCCCATTGGAATAGCTCCCTCTTTCCCCGGTACTGGTGGGGAATGGCCAACGAATTCAAGCCCATTACTCCCACATCAATTTTTGAGCCACATATTTACCGCTTCAATCTTCATGATCCTGTGCTTGTAGCTCAGGTAGTAATCAGAGATTGGGCTTTTGCCCGAAACGTCGATTTTGCTGCTCCTTGGATGCTGCCTGAACTGCTGTGCTCTTCCAGCACCACTAATCCAGAATCAGAGATTATTGTCTTCTTGGTTTTGCTGTTTAGTTTAGCCCCTAGCTGCTCATATTCCCTCATCAGAATCTCTTTGCTCTTTCTACCTATGTCATTGATACCTACCACTGCAACTGGATCTTTCCCATCCCACTCAAAGTTCCTCTGCAGCCAGATGAGATATCCTGAACCTAGGCACTGCCTTCAAAACTCTTGATCCTGGACACAGAGAACAATGTCTAGTCCCTGACAATACTATCCCTGATTACAATTCTATTTTCTCCCCCCAACTTGCATGGCTCCCTGTACTATGGTGCAACGGTCAGTTCACTCATCCTCTCTACAACCCCCACTCTCATCCACATAGGGAACAAGAATCTCAAACCTGTTAGACAAGCTCAAGGGCTGAGGCTGCTTCAGCACTACCTCCTGTATCGCTCTACATGCCTCACTTGTAGTAATACACTCTTGTCCCTGGTTACTGCCCAGATTTGAGGTAGTTAATGTAAGGGGTGTGAATGCCTCCTAAAACACATCATCCAGGTAACCCTCCCTCTCCCTGATGTGTCACAGTGTACACTTCAATAGTAAGAACATGGGAGAAGATGCTTAGGCCCTGTTTTCAAAAATGACCCTGAGTTTCCAGTTGCCTGCAACTTCAACATAGCAGTTTGTTCCCTGGCCAATATCTTCATTTCAGGCTTGCTGCAGTGCTCCAGCCAAGCTCAGCGCAAACTGGAAGAGCATCACCTCACTTTCCATTTGGGGACCTTGCAGCTTTCAGGATTTAATATCAAATTCAACAATTTTAGGGCTTGAGCCCCTTCTCTCATGTTCTTACCCCAACCCCCACATCACATTGGCTGCTACCACACACAACCCTTTGCCAGCTACTGTTAGTCCCCTATAGCAGCTATTCATTCTCCTTGGCTGACCACTATCCACTCCGTTGTCCAACTGTTGTTGTCCCTCTTTGGTCTCTATCTCCACCTATTTTGCTCACTCCTCCATCTTCCCCTACTCCATTATTTGCATAAATCCCAATGCTTTCATCAGTTCTGAAGAAGGGTCAGTGGACCTGAACACTGATTTCCATCCACAGATGCTCCCAGACCTGCTGAGATGTAGTGACTAATGTCTGACATGACAAACTCAGTGGTCTCAAACTGTAACAATACCTGTGGGAAACTCCAATTGAAGGCAGAGCAATAAAGAAGGCTTTTTTTTGACCAGGAGATATATGTGTAAGTCTAATACTTGTTGCTGTTATGCGGGTGATACAAAAAGCAAACAGAATACAATGAAAATGTTAATCAATTGTTTATTATTGTAACATAGGTCAGTACATTCCAGTTTGATGAAAACGTTGAACAATATTTTCATATTGTTCCTTTTAACATTAAAATGAATTGTCATATTGTTTCATAAAGGAATTAATGACCATAAAACTGAATATAACTGACAGTAGCTTTATGATGGAAAATTAATTGAAAATTGCAAATCAAACTGCCAAATAAGCCACAGGAGAAAATACAAGTCTGAGCAGAGGGGATTGAAACATTTAATTTTCAAGCAGAAGAGCAGAGGAGAGGCAGAAAGGTTCAGGGAGGGTATTCCACAGCTTAGGATCTTGGCAGCTGCAGCCACACCCGTCAATAGTTGGATGCTTGGAGGCTTAAAATCAGGAATGCCCCAGTGAAAATTAGAGAAGCAGAAGTTTAGTCAAGAATAGATGGTGATATTTAACCAGAACATTTTATAAGGAATTTAATAAACATTTAGGGATGAAGTTAAATGATAGGAGGAACATTGAAGTGCTTTAGATAGATCTGATTAGCACCAGTATAATAGGCATGCTGTGCACTGCAATTTGTATTTGGTTCTCTAAGTGTGAGAGTTTTACCACAACATTACGCATCTCTAATGTCTACTTTGACGATAGCTTTCTTCTCGTTGGACATAGTAGCTGAAATGACCACATTTCCTTTTCTGATGTTCAGAGATGCATTCCCTTTGCCCAGAGAAGTTTTAGTGAAGTTTGGCGATTCGGTCAGCTCATTGTACATCTTAGTGTACAAATTGCTGTCAGTGGCAATTGTCCTATCAGGGACATACAGAGCGTACTCAATGCTATACTTGCTGTAGTCATAAGGGTTAGAGACCAGCAGCGAGATTTGGGTGTTGCTGAACTTGTAGGTTAACACCCCAACAGTGCCACAGGCAGTATATGGGGTTTTGATGAACACACATATTCCGCTTTCCCCTGGGTTGATGCTGGGTGAGGGAGGGCTGCTCAAACGGCCACTGTAATGGTAGGTCCTGTAAGATATACATTGCATTATAATCTTAAACATATGATACTTCCAAGCATTCTTTTGGTTAAAACAGCTGGTTTTTGTGTAGTGCCCATAACTAGGCATCCCAAGTTGTTTTTCAACTTCATGATTATAAAATCTCTACAGTGTCGAAGCAGGCCATTTAGCGCATCAAGTTCACACTGATCCTCCAAACAATATCTCACCCAGACCCAACCCCCTACAACCCTGAGTTTCCCATGAACAACTCAACTAATCTGCCCATCTTTGGACTGTGTGACGAAATCAGAGCAAACTCCATGTAGACAGTTGTGTGAGGCAGGAATTGAACCTATGTTGCTGGCATGGTGATGCAGCAGTGCTAACCACTGAGCCGCTGTGTTGCCCTTTTGAGCATTTGAAATCAAATCACAGAAGAACATATTCGGGCGGGTGATTAAAAACTTGGTTGAAGAGATTGACTTTAAGGAGCATATTAAAGATGAAAAGAGCAGAGGAGAGGCAGAAAGGTTCAGGGACGGTATTCCACAGCTTAGGATCTTGGCAGCTGCAGCCACACCCGTCAATAGTTGGATGCTTGGATGCTTAAAATCAGGAATGCCCCAGTGAAAATTAGAGAAGCACCGAGATCTCAAAGGGTTGACAAGTTGGAGGAGTGGTATTATATATATATATATATATATAGAGAGAGAGAGAGAGAGAGAGAATGAGTGAGAGAGAGAGGGTGAGAACATGGGGGAGTTTGAAAGCTAGTTTGCCAATTTTAAAATGCAGTCATTGTTTAAATACATTCACAATTTAGAATTTCCATGGGCAGAAGATAATGAGTAATGAAGATGGAAAAGAAAATAAGTCCGTTAGGAAAATTTTGCGCACACTGTTTAACTGAAATCATTAACTAACCCAGCTTTTTAAAAAAACATTAAAAGTGAGATCTACAGCCAGCAAGTACAAGGGGTAAAGAATGGTCAATAGGACTTTGCAGAGTTTTGGATGAGATCAGGTTATGGGATTCGAAAATTGGAAGCCAGTCAAAAGGAAGCAGAGCTTTGCCAGAATTCAATGCCAATCTATACCTCAAAATATTCACTTGTGTTTTTCGTTAAGATTTAGATTGATATGCAATTTTCTGGTCACAATCTGTCTAAAGTATTAAAGTATTAAACTATTTAACTGTGCAATTATGTTTTCCTTGTGCTGTCACATTGGCTGTGATAAGAGTTAATGTTCAGATAAACATGAGTCACTTTTCTTTAAAATCTCCACGTTAATCTTACAAGGGACAAGAAAGTCAGCACTGGGTGTAATGTCAGCATATGCAATGAACATTTACATTAAGCACTGCAAAGTATTTAGTTCTCGATGTTTTCCCAAGAAATAAGTGAACATACATATTGCTGTACTTACACAGGCTCAGTTAAAGGATAGCTGCTTTTGTTGGTTATTTCAACGGCCACACATCTGGCAGAATCAATAGTCTCAAGTACGCTTTCAACTGATTTTGACATTCTGTATAACCTGTAAAAAATTAGGCCACCCTCATTAATCGAGCCATGTAGAAGTCTATGTCTCAAAAGAAAACCTGAATAGTCATAAAACTCCTTTACTCACTGTGTTTTACGCCAATCGGTAATATTCTTATGGATACGATGCTGTTCTCTGCACCTTTTCAAAGAAACTGCTTGCTTTTCAGACTAGGGTGGGGAGGGAGGATGTTGGGCGTTTTGAAAACAAGGCTACGCCCTTACCATGCATCATCTCCAAGTCTGGAAAAAATGTTTCACTCACTGTTACCAATCTGCAAACACAGCGTGCCAGATTGCAGCTTGAAATTCCCCCAAACCATATCAGGAAATAGTCTGCAAACACTAAACTCTCTAAATTCATGAGAAGGACAGCCAGGGAGAAGTTGAATTGGATTTCAATTTGAAGAGATTTGGGAAAAGTGAATATTCCTCAGAACTTAAGTTTGTACTGAAAGAATTAATGTGTGTTCTTGGGGTCACAGCTAATTGTGGATCTGTAATTTCCTCACTAAATGTTTCATCTTTTAAGACACTCCTTCAATCTTTGAGCAAGATTTTCACATCCTTTTCTCACCTTTTTGATTTCTATTTCCTTTTTTACTGATTTATCAATTTGTGAAGGACAGTGGGAAGATTCTGCAAAATGTTGCAGGCTGGCTATTGACAAAGAAACAACGGCAAGAAAGGGTTGAAACAATATATTGCCTTTAATGTGGTAAAATATGCCAAGGTATTTCATGACAGCATTGTCAGGAGTCAGGAAGGCGATGGAATATTTCCCACTTGTCTGGATGTGTGCAGCTCCAACAACACTCAAGAAGTTTGACACCTCCAGCACAAAGCAGTCTGTTTGATTGGCACTACATCCACAGCATCCACTCCCTCCACCATTGACACTCAGTAGCAGCAGTATGTCATATCTACAAGATATTTTGCAGAAATTCACCAAAGATCCTCAGGCAGCACCTTCCAAAGCCACAACCACTTCCATCTAGAAGGACAAGGGCAGCAGATACATGGAAATACCACCTTCAAGTTCCCCTCTAAGACACTCACCATCCTGATTTGGAAATAAGTCACATTTACTTCATTGTCATTGGGTCAAAATTCTGGAATTCCCTCCCTAATGGCATTATGGGTCACCACACAGCAGGTGGATTGCAATGGTTCAAGAAGACAGCTCACTACTACCTTCTTAAGGGCAACTAGGGATGGGCAATAAATACTGGCCAGCCAGGGACACCCAGATCCCACAAATGAATAAAAGCAATTGTGGTTCATTGTTGCCCGGTAATGTTAAGTTTCTTATTCTGTTCCCCAGTTTGTAAATCTGTCCATATCATTTCCTAGTCAGAAAATTCAACCCTTTTTCCTTCCTCTTGAACTGCTTAGGGAAAATAGGAAATGAGATATTGAGAGAGAATTCCCTCTTTAATGTTATGAACCCAAGTAAGAAACTGGATAAAAAAACATAGGAACACAAGAACAAAGCAGTCGGAACAGGAGTAGGGCATTCAGCTCATTGCCCCTGCTCTGCCCTTTGATAAGATTATGACTGATCTGATTGTGGTTCAACCCTGTATTCATGCCAGTCCTGCATAGCCCTTAACTCCCTTGTTTACCAAAAAATCTCACTTAAAGGTCTTCTATTTGACGTTCTTTTACTTTAATGTCAGTAAAATTAATATCAGCAAGTTAAATTATTGAACATTACATGTTTTACTTGTTTTAATGTTGTTTCCTGTGTTACCCAGTTGGTTCCTCTCCTGATCCAGAACCTCTGATATATTACACTTCCTCTTCCCTACCCTCCAAGTTTCAGCTTCTCCCTACTCCCCAGCTCTTACCATCAGCCCTTCCCAATTCCTGACCTTCGCACTGGGACCACTACCCCACCTTCTGAGATTGTGGTTTTTTAACCCCTTGCTCATTCACCTGTTTCTCACTGTTTCCTTCCTCTGGGCTTGCAGTCCTGTTCTGGATCTAGATTCAATCCGAAGCTAGAGCTGCAGCCTCGTGGAAGTGTGAGCCCAGTTGGTTTGGAAATGCTGAGACTTTCACAATTCATATGTTTTTTTAATTCTCCAATCGACTGCTGCCCTCTCCTGCACTCTCTCTCTGAGCCAGGGCTTGGGAGAAGAGAACAAAGAACAGTTTTGAAATATATATTTGTTTAAAAAGCACAAGTCGAGGGCAAGGAAGCAGAGAGAGGGAAGAGGCTACAACTTGGAGGGTTAGAGGTCAGCAGGATGGGTCGAAAGTCGTCAGCATCATAAATCTCCTTCCATCCTAGCTCTTGTGTTGGTCCAGATTGCTCAGAGTAGTGGCACCAACACTGGATTGCTGCAATGCTCTTACCTCTTTCTGCAAAGATGGAATTGTATATTTCTGGCCAGGAGTTCAAACATTCTTCATAAGTGTGAAAAGATTTCACTCAGCACAGGTTCACCTGGGAGGAGGTGGGGGGGTGGGGGGGCTTGATGGGGGAAGGTCAGAAGGTAAGTGATTAGGTGGGAGTCAAAGTGCTGATAGTTTTGGAAGTGGTCTGAGAATCATGGGAAGAATCAGAGAGATGCTGGGGAATTGAGGATTCAGAGAATCAGAAGAGGGCTAAAGAGTCAGGATATTTGTTCTAGATTCCCCAGCCAGGGGCAAGTTTTATTCAACACCTACCATGTAAAGTCCTTGAATAATTGGATATGTGTCAAGGAGATGATCTCACATTCTTTTAAACTCCACAGAATATATGTTAATTTTCTCTGACTCTGCTCTTGGAACAAAGCCCTCATCCCAGAAACCAGTCTGGTGAATGTACATTGCTCTCAAGCTAACGAAAGTTTGTCCGTCTTCAGGTAAGAAGCTTAAAACAGTACACAGTGCTCCAGATGTGGTCTCACTAATGCTCTTGGGGTATTTAATAAAGGAGCTGTGTAAATGCAAGCTGTTGTTGCCTTGTGGTAATGAGTCACAGCTGGACATTGCTTTTACATCAAAAAAAATCCGACAAGTCTTCTCTGCAAACGTTAGTTTGAATTAAGTAGAGATGTTTTTGATTCTAGTTAACCCATTGGTATGTGATTATTTGTGGAATAAAAAACATATTGCATGGTTTAGCTTTAAGACCTGTTGCTAAGCATAATTTGCAATCAAATATCCCAGTAATGGCATTATTTTGGTGTGTTTTTAATGTAACAACTGAGTATGATATTTCGGTCAAAGTATGACTCATTTCCTTCTTTCCAATTTTCTCTCCTTCTGGTCCCACATCATCTCCCCACCCCAGAACCTTTCTCAAAAGCACTGTCTGCAGCAATATCCACACTGGCTATTTTGCCTTGGAGAAAGTGAGGACTGCAGATGCTGGAGATCAGAGTAGACAGCGTGGTGCTAGAAAAGCACAGCAGGTCAGACAGCATCCGAGATGCAGGAGAATCGATGTTTCGGGCAAGAGTCCTTCATCAGGAACGAGACCATTTTGCTTAACCTGTCATTTCTTCAATCCTGTTCACTGGTGGAATTATCACGAAATCAGATCTGAACTTCATTGTCAACTAACCGAATGGTCAGAACAGCACACTCTGGCACAATTCACGAAATGGGTCTTTGAAACTCATCACGTTTCGTATTTAAAATTTGTCGCATTTTCCAAATTAACTCAGAAAATTCGGCAGAGCATATCATCACTCCTTAAACCATACTGTAGAACTGCAATGGAGAATCCTTAATATCAGGACATCGACAGCAATGCATTTGGGGCCTGTTCCTCCTTTGGAGTTCAATAACACAGTAAAATGCGTTCGCCTTTCCTGATTCCTCACAGACCCGATCATACATCATTGTGATATTCACATACAATGTGAATTAATCACAGGCCAGATTTCCTCCTCAGTTGTCACTGCGTCCAAATCTGAAAGAAAATTTCAGATTGTATTCTACCTTTGTAAATATTTTAACTTTAGGCATTGATAAAAGATAATTGAAGCTTGTTTTTACTCACTGTTTCCAACAGTAGTGCATTTTCCATTTGCATTGGGGTGGGGCAGAGACTGAAGGAGAAATGACCTTTGTAATCTTTACATTGTTGTTCAAAGACTTTGAAGTTGAAGTTCCTCTGAGGTTATGTCAGTGTATCCTGGGAAGAGCAGTGTAGTGATTGGAACAATGTCAGCCAGGTGAACCTCATAGAATATGAGTTCCCAGATTGGGGCTGTTAACCCGGTTCAGTCAGAGAGCTCTGGCTAACAGATAAGAACAGGTGTGTTTGTGGGTTCTGTTCACTCTAGGAGCTGGCTCTGTGTTAGCTGGGTCAGTGTCATGTACTATGCACGTGTAAAGAAAGGGTGACTTGGTGACGGGATACCGGCCTTTTTTCGTTATATTAGACAGCAGCCATTCTGTTCATTCCTGCTCTTATGTCAGGATTTTCCCCTGGAAGTGGTGTTAGGAAAATATGATTGGGTGTTGCTATAATTACAAATGAAGAGGAAAACCATCTTGTGATATTCCGGATATCTTAGCAAAGCTGGATTGAAGAAATGCTGGCGTGTTTTGCATTTGGTGCAGACAGCAAGTTTTAAATAAATTTCTCTTTGATATGAACAATGCTTTATTGAAGGAATTAGCTGCATCAAACAAAGTTTTTCTTTGCACCCCTATTTGGGTTCTGCTGCCAGTTTTTCTATTCTCCAGCTGATATCATGATGTATGCTATCTAGAAATATAAACCATTGCTATGTCCCTCTTTCCGCTCCCAAAGACAGGCAATACTAATGACGATTAAAGCATTGAATACAACTGAAGAAAAATGTGGCTTTTTTGAGTGAAGCATAAACTTGCACAAAGCTTGGAAAGGGCAAAACTTCCCAAAGATTATACATCAGGCTCTGACATACTCACACAAGCTTATTTTTAAAGGAGAAATACACTGAACACAAAAGATCTCCTGACAGCTAGCAGAAAGGATAGTTTCCTGGTTGCCTCCTTTATTCCATTATCAATCCACTTTAAACTTTTGCAAATCCTGAGGGAGTGAAGAGGAGACATGGCTCGGATTTTCCACTGTACATGGAAGATATTCCTGGGGACCCTGTGGAATGCCAACTTTAGCAGACTTGGAAGGAATTGCCTGCGAAATTGGATTTTCCTCTGGGCAATTCCTCTATGCTGGCATCTATCCAAAAATCTCCATAAAAATTGGAGATTATGGATGGTTCCAATGAAATTAAATAAAATAGTTACTCAGGCAAAGTTGAACTATGAAATACATAATCCATCTCCAGGGTAACTATTAAACTGACCCATGTTTACGTCACTCACATACACACACACACACACACACACACACACACAAACACACATACACACACACACACACACGCACACACACCAAACACACACACACACACACCAACACACACACACATACCAACACACACACACACACACACACGCCAACACACACACACCAACACGCACACACGCCAACACACACACACACACGCACACGCACACACACATTTCCAACCACCCATCAGATCCTCATCCTGAACAGCACTTTGCCACAGCCACTATACCCAACAAGCAATGCTCCCATTCCCACCTGACCACCTCCCTCTGCCAACATCTAATCTAACTCACCTCCCCAGTTCTCTGAGGTAAAAACAATGGCTGCAGATGCTGAAAACCAAATACTGGATTAGTGGTGCTGGAAGAGCACAGCAGTTCAGGCAGCATCCAACGAGCAGCGAAATCGACGTTTCGGGCAAAAGCCCTTCATCAGGAATAAAGGCAGTGAACCTGAAGCGTGGAGAGATAAGCTAGAGGAGGGTGGGGGTGGGGAGAGAGTAGCATAGAGTACAATGGGTGAGTGGGGGAGGAGATGAAGGTGATAGGTCAAGGAGGAGAGGGTGGAGTGGATAGGTGGAAAAGAAGATAGGCAGGTCGGACAAGTCAAGGAGAACAATAACTGAGCTGGAAGTTTGAAACTAGGATGAGGTGGGGGAAGGAGAAATGAGGAAGCTGTTGAAGTCCACATTGATGCCCTGGAGTTGGAGTGTTCCAAGGCGGAAGGTGAGGCGTTCTTCCTCCAGGCGTCTGGTGGTGAGGGAGCGGCGGTGAAGGAGGCCCAGGACCTCCATGTCCTCGGCAGAGTGGGAGGGGGAGTTGAAATGTTGGGCCACGGGGCGGTTTGGTTGATTGGTGCGGGTGTCTCGGAGATGTTCCCTAAAGCGCTCTGCTAGGAGGCGCCCAGTCTCCCCAATGTAGAGGAGACCACATCGGGAGCAACGGATACAATAAATGATATTAGTGGATGTGCAGGTGAAACTTTGATGGATGTGGAAGGCTCCTTTAGGGCCTTGGATAGAGGTGAGGGAGGAGGTGTGGGCACAGGTTTTACAGTTCCTACGGTGGCAGGGGAAAGTGCCAGAATGGGAGGGTGGGTCGTAGGGGGGTGTGGACCTGACCAGGTAGTCACGGAGGGAACGGTCTTTGCGGAAGGCGGAAAGGGGTGGGGAGGGAAATATATCCCTGGTGGTGGGGTCTTTTTGGAGGTGGCGGAAATGTCGGTGGATGATTTGGTTGATGAGAAGGTTTGTAGGGTGGAAGGTGAGCACCAGGGGCGTTCTGTCCTTGTTACGGTTGGAGGGGTGGGGTCTGAGGGCGGAGGTGCGGGATGTGGACGAGATGCGTTGGAGGGCATCTTTAACCACATGGGAAGGGAAATTGCGGTCTCTAAAGAAGGAGGCCATCTGGTGTGTCCAATGGTGGAACTGGTCCTCCTGGGAGCAGATACGGCGGAGGCGGAGAAATTGGGAATACGGGATGGCATTTTTGCAAGAGATAGGGTGGGAAGAGGTGTAATCCAGGTAGCTATGGGAGTCAGTGGGTTTGTAAAAAATGTCAGTGTCAAGTCGGTCGTCACTAATGGAGATGGAGAGGTCCAGGAAGGGGTGGGATGTGTCAGAGATGGTCCAAGTAAATTTAAGGTCAGGGTGGAATGTGTTGGTGAAGTTGATGAATTGCTCAACCTCCTCGCGGGAGCACGAGGTGGTGCCAATGCAGTCATCAATGTAGCGGAGGAAGAGGTGGGGAGTGGTGCCGGTGTAATTACGGAAGATCAACTGTTCTACATAGCCAACAAAGAGACAGGCATAGCTGGGGCCCATACGTGTGCCCATGGCTACGCCTTTGGTCTGGAGGAAGTGGGAGGATTCAAAGGAGAAATTGTTAAGGGTGAGGACCAGTTCGGCCAAACGAATGAGAGTGTCAGTGGAAGGGTACTGTTGGGGACGTCTGGAGAGGAAAAAACGGAGGGCTTGGAGGCCCTGGTCATGGCGGATGGAGGTGTAGAGGGATTGGATATCCATGGTGAAGATAAGGCGTTGGGGGCCGGGGAAACGGAAGTCTTGGAGGAGGTGGAGGGCGTGGGTGGTGTCTCGAATGTATGTAGGGAGTTCCTGGACTAGGGGGATAGGACAGTGTCAAGGTAGGTAGAGATGAGTTCAGTGGGGCAGGAGCATGCTGAGACAATGGGTCGGCCAGGGTGGTCAGGCTTGTGGATCTTGGGAAGGAGGTAGAACTGTGCGGGGGTTCCCGGATTATGAGGTTGGAAGCTGTGGGTGGGAGATCTCCTGAGGTGATGAGGTTCTGTATGGTCTGGGAGATGATGGTTTGGTGATGGGGGGTGGGGTCATGGTCGAGGGAGCAGTAGGAAGAGGTGTCCTCGAGTTGGCGTTTGGCTTCAGCAGTGTAGAGGTCAGTGCGCCAGACTACCACTGCGCCCCCTTTATCCGCTGGCTTGATGGTGAGGTTGGGATTGGAGCAGAGGGATTGGAGGGCTGCGCGTTGTGATGGTGAGGGGTTGGAGTGGGGGAGAGGGGTAGACAGGTTGAGGCGGTTAATGTCCCGGCGGCAGTTGGAAATGAAGTGGTCGAGGGCAGGTAATAGGCCCGCGCGGGGTGTCCAGGTGGATGCAGTGTGTTGGAGGTGGGCGAAGGGCTCCTCGGAAGGTGGGCGGGAGTCCTGATTGTGAAAGTAAGCTCGGAGGCGGAGGCGACGGAAGAATTGTTCGATGTCACGTCGTGTATTAAATTCATTGATGCGTGGACGGAGGGGGATGAAGGTGAGTCCTTTGCTGAGGACTGATCGTTCATCCTCAGTGAGTGGGAGGTCTGGGGGGATGGTGAAAACTCAGCAGGGCTGGGAACTAGGATCTGGTGTGGGTGTGGAGCTGGGAGTGGGGTCAGAGCCAGTACCTGGAGTGGGTGTGATGGTGGGGGGAATGGGGGTGGAGGCATGAGCTGGGGTAATGTTGCCCTCTGGGTTCTGGGGGGTGGGGATAGTGACAGTGGGGTCTGTGGGGGGCGTGTCAGCAGAATGCAGGTGCGTGGCGCTGGTGGGGGCGGAAGTGGTGGTGACCATGGCAGTAGGGGTGGCGGAGGTCACTGAGCGTGTGGCATCAGCGATGATGTGAGGGCCGGAAGTGGCTGTGGGAGTGGCCATGATGTGGGCGGAAGTGACATCATCACTCAGCGTGGGGGTGGTAGCTGCATCAGCCGCATGGCTAATGGTGTTTCCGAGGCCAGGGGAATCTTCTGGAATGTTTGAGGAGCGCTTGTTATGGAGGTGGGTGGATAAAAGTTTGTTGTACTTACAGTTTTTGATGTTTGAGATGGAATTGAAATACTGTTTGTTGAGAGTATGAATTCTCCTGAGGATGTAGTACAGAGTGGGTCCTTTGCAATTCTGAGAGAGTGTGGCCCTCAGCTGAGGCAGGGCTGACTGGAGAGAGGTTAGGTGCCGGCGCATTGCTGCAAGCGTGGAGCGGAGGATCCTGAAGGAGAACTGTTGCTGGTGTTTTTGAATCTGTAGTCTGTACTGTTTGTCCTGTTTGGGTCCGAACTCTGCTGGTTTAAAGGTGGTCTGGAGTCCGTGTGGGATGAGTTGGTTACGGAGGCATGCATTGAGGAAGCAAATATGGCTGTGGTACCGAGTTTGTTTCACAACATGATTGAAGAGCTTCAGAGCAGAGGAAATGACCTGGGAGTTGCAGTGGGAGAGGGACTCCCTGAGATTCTTGTAGAGAGAGGAGGAAAACTTCTTCAAGGCAGGCATCCTTGCAAGAGGATTCGCAGTAGGGTTAAAATCAACAAGGTAAAAATGTTGGGCCACGGGGCGGTCCCCAGTTCTCTGGCCCACTGCCTTGGCCCTTACATCCCATCCAACCTGACCAATCCCTGAAGCCCTCCACCGCTACTGCCACTGGAACTGAACCCCTGCCCTCCAAGTCAAGGTCATTGTACCCTCACAGACCCCTCCCACCCATTGCCAACCTGAGCTTCCCTCCTCCCATTAGACCAGAGCCAACACCCAACCTCCACACCCCAGTGCCAGACCCAATTACTCTGACCCACCTCAGCCCATCCTGTTATCTTGCATTTGGCATTTCTCCCCCTTGGCACCATACTGTCTTCCCGCAGATGATATCCAGTTGACACACTACCCCCACCTCAACCATCTACTTACTTTGCATCCTACTCAGTTGGCACCCTACCTACCTGGCACCCTACATTCCCAGCACCCTAACGTCACATTTACCTCTGTTTTGACAGCAGCTGTTTAAGTGGCTATCAGGGCCTATATGTTTCAGAATATGATAGCAGACAGTTGAAGAAATCTCTCAGAGATGTGGAGCTCTCTTGTTTCGTAAAACTAAAGGTGAGGCAATCTGTGTGGATTCCCTGAAAATTGGGCCCAATCATGATACCTGGTTCTGACGGATACAGGTGCGGGAGTTAAGCAAAAATCCTCAGATTTAAAATTAACAATTGAGTGACTATCAATGACCACTATGGAAGTAGATGCCACACTGTTTCATTGTACAATCCAGGCCTCAATCCTAGAAAGCCTGGCTGTAACATTTAGACTGCACATCCAGAGACCTGATATTCGAAAGTCACTTCTCTCAATCTATCTTGTCAACTTCCATTAATATTTTGAAAACGTTGCTCAAATAGCCTTTTCAAGACCTAACTTTCAAGGAATATGACACCAACTTAAGTATAATTTCTAATAGCGTATCCTACCAATGTCGGATCTGTGACATTAATGGGCAGGAAGTGCCTTTGCCTCTCACTGGGGAGGAAGACTCGCCCCACAAAACAGTTGTCCAATCTGATTGGTTATCTGCTCTGCTATCCCAGCCGATGTCAGGATGACAGCTGGGTCCCAGACTCTAAGTGCTGAGAGCCCAGGACCATGGAGAGAAAGTCATAGAGTCATAGAGATGTACAGCATGGAAACAGACCCTTCGGTCCAACCCGTCCATGCCAACCAGATATCCCAACCCAAATCTAATCCCACCTGCCAGCACCCGGCCCATATCCCTCCAAACCCTTCCTATTCATATACTCATCGAAATGCCTCTTAAACGTTGCAATTGTACCAGCCTCCACCACATCCTCTGGCAGCTCATTCCATACACGTACTACCCTCTGCATGAAAAAGTTGCCCCTTAGGTCTCTTTTATATCTTTCCCCTCTCACCCTAAACCCTACGCCCTCTAGTTCTGGACTCCCCGATTCCAGGGAAAAGACTTTGTCTATTTATCCTATCCGTGCCCCTCATAATTTTGTAAACCTCTATAAGGTCACCTCGCAGTCTCTGACGCTCCAGGGAAAACAGCCCCAGCCTGTTCAGCTTTTCCCTGTAGCTCAGATCCTCCAACCCTGGCAACGCCCTTGTAAAAAATTAAATACCAGAACTCCCTGAACGTGGAGGTAAACAAAATGAGTAATGGTCAGGTTGGAAGTCCAGGAAGGAAGAGAACACCAGAAGGGCCAGATCTTTAGGCATTTCCATTTCAGAAGTGGGATCTTTGAAGGAACTCCTCTCCCCATTTCCACCCCAAGCAGCCAAACAAACAAAGATAGGAATTATGAGCAGGAGTAGGCCACTTGGCCCTTCTATACCATTTAATGATGATGTGACTGATCTTATTGCTGCACATTCATACCTACATCTGGAACTTTGACCTCCTTGCTTATCAAAACTCTACCCCAACACAGCATTAAAAATGCTCCAACACTCTGCGTTTTGAGGAAGTGTTCAAAAGTGTTTCATCTTTGAGAAAAAAATTCTTCTCAACTCTGACTTAGAATCAGAGTACCCAATTGTTTTTAAGTGATGACCCTGAGATCTGGATTATTCTACAAGTGGAAATGTCCATTCCACATCCACCCAGTCAAAATCTCTCAGAACCTTATATGTTTCAATCAAGTACTTCTTACTCTTCCATTAACCAGTGGATATAAAGTCAACTGGTCAAAACTTTCCTCATAAGACATCTTGCCCACTCCAGGTATTCATTTTGTAAACCTGCTGGAATTCTCTCCTTGAACTCCTTCTGGTCAGCTACAATTCTGAGGCCTCAGTTATGGGCAGGATAGCCCAGGCCTCGCTAACCACCCCTGTAAAATTTCAGACATATCACTGGGATATGTGTGAATGCTGGGACGCTGAAATAACTGCACAGAGGCAGGTATCCCATCACCAAGTCATCCTTTATCTAATTGTGCACAGTACACTGTCTAGAAAGCAGGAGACAACAGCTTCGCTTCACTTGGAGATTGCCACTGATGATGTTACCTAGCCAGGTAATGAAACGTCTGGATATCAAACCTACAGCTCAGCGAGCAAACCTACACCCTAAACCTCAACCTGAGCTACAAACCTTCACAAACCTTGCAAAAACACTGGCTATGGCCAGCCAGCTCCGAGTCAGTTGCCTAAACTGAGGAGATTGTAATCTCCTGGTTACATTGATCAGGCAGGCTTTCCTGATTGGCCCATGTTCACAACTCCAATCACCGACCTCATAGTCAACAAGGTTAACTTGGTTCCAATCACTTCAGAAGGACACCCACAAGTCAATGCTTTCACAACAACATGATTCTATCCTATTTTCAAGACTTATGGATGATCACATATTTACCAACATTAAAATCTGTTTTCCACTGTTTTGCTCAGTCACCGAATCTGTTGTTATCTCGAAGTCATTGTGCGTTTTCGTCCTAACTGTTTACAGTGTCACGTGTAGCCAGGCATGAGGCTAGAAGAACATGGAAAGCCAGCCAGCCAGGACCCTGAAGAAGGATTTAATCCGAAATGTCGACTTCTCAATCTCCTGGCTGGCTGCCTGGCTAGCTGTGTTCATCCTGCCTCCTGCCTGTCTATTTTGGATACCGAAATAGTCTCTAACAGTGTCACATTTGGCAGATTTGCAGCAACAGTGCTTTGTAATGTTCATAATAATTTGAAAAATGACCATATGTCTGCAAGTAATCTATAAAGAGCAATGGCAAGTTCTTTTTTAACTTTAGTCCAATGAAATCAGGGTGGAGACAAAAATGGATAACCCATGAAAAAGTGGCAGCTTGCAATTTACTCCTCCATATTGTTCCTGATGCTAGCAACATGCAAACCATGTGTTATCTGTGTTATGAAAGTGTAGGTGTGTACTGTATCTTTAAGAGAGAGAGGAAGCTAGCAAGGTCTGACTGAAAGCGCAGAGTATCCTAAACAATTTTAAAATGTAACATTTGGTTGAAACAAATTGCTGGAGTTGCATTGCTATGGAACAAAAACAAATCCAAATTTGGCCAATCAGTTTAAATTATGCCCCAGATACCAAAATCCAATTGAATTTGAATTTTACTGTTTGGGATGACATCAAACTAATGAAATAATCTGATGCTTTGGTGTATAAAACTGGACATTTTGAATAGTTAGGGGGAGAACTGCAAAGAGCAGCAACAAGTACAGATTGCCAGCCAAATAGCTCTCTGAAAGGTACCTGTCCATAAGAAAAGTTGTGCAGCAGAAGATGGAAGAAAAAACAACCCAGGAAAATACAGAGGAATGTCTACAGAGGAAAATCAAGAAACCTATTTGGTTTTGAAACTTGATTGTTTTTTCTGTAAACCTTAATCGGGATTTTTGTTTTTAGATTAGATTAGATTACTTACAGTGTGGAAACAGGCCCTTCGGCCCAACAAGTCCACACCGCCCCGCCGAAGCGTAACCCACCCATACCCCTGCATCTACATCTACCCCTTACCTAACACTACGGGCAATTTAGCATGGCCAATTCACCTGACCTGCACATTTTTGGACTGTGGGAGGAAACCGGAGCACCCGGAGGAAACCCACGCAGACACAGGGAGAACGTGCAAACTCCACACAGTCAGTCACCTGAGGCGGGAATTGAACCTGGGTCTCTGACGCTGTGAGGCAGCAGTGCTAACCACTGTGCCACCGTGCCGCCCACTGTGCCACCGTGCCGCCCGTCTGTTTTATCAGACAAGTACTGGAGAGTGGGAGGTAAAAGATAGGTTTAAGAGAAAGGAGTTGTATATAGCTATTGTTTTAATGTTCTCTGTTGGACTTAAGGAATAAAGTTGTTAATTTTTACTTTAAATAGCTACCTCTGGGATCTCTCAAAATTTAACAGATTACGGTGTGAGGTGAGCTTCTCGGTTTGTCGGGCTTAAATTAGCAGAGGGGTTTACCCAAGGTCATAAGATCTGCTCACCTGAACATTTGCAATATATGACTGTGAGTGCGTACATATCTCAGCAGATGCCTTGTTCCTGTGAGGTTGGTACAGCTCCTCTTAAAAAAGAGGTGAATTCTTGTTGGAGCTATGCTTTTCATTCATTCATGGGATGAGGACTTCACTGGGTGGATTGGCATTTAACGCCCATCCCTAATTGCCCAGTGGGAACGAGATAGTCAAGAACAATGCCGTAGGTCTGGAGTTATATGTAGGCCAAACCAGGTAAATGACAGATTTCCTTCCCTAAAGGACAATAGTGAACCAGGTGAGATTCACCCCCAACAATTAACAATGGTTTCTGGTCATTGTTGAACTATTAATTACAGATTTTTATGATTTCAAATTCCACCATCTGCTGTGATGGGATTCAAACCCGCATCCCCAGAACATTATCTGGGTCTCTGGATTTACAGTCCATCAATAATATCACTGTAAAGTCACATCACCCCCAGTGGTGATGGGAGTGGTTGGTAAACTCTATCTGAATTGTATTAAGAGTGACTATGAGAATACTGAGGAGAAGAGTGTTGACCACTGTTCTCAGATGCTGTACAAGAGGCCTCAGTGCAGAAACTTGGAGAGGAGGTGAGATGCCATCTATCTCTAAGGGTCAGAGTATACCTCAGACTATGAAAGCTACAACATCAAATAGCTCTGAGAATCTGGAGCAATGCCACAACAGATTCAATGACCTCGCATGAGAGGTCAAGGTCAGTGAATGTATCTTCAAATGATCTCGAGGGGGAGGGTAACACCTACTTCCTGATCACAGGTGTCTTTGCATGTAGGAGAGTAAATCACGGGATGGAGTTGAAGCACTGAAGCAGTGCATTATAGGCAACTGCCTCCTCCTTGAAATTGTCCTCACCTTCCTTTCGCTGCTTGTTTCCCAACTCCTACAAAGCTGCTGTGAAACCTACAAAGGATGTAAGGTCAGAGGCGATCATCATGATCAACTCACCTCCCGGAAAGATATTGAGATCTTCCAGTTTGTTGTGGCTCAAGTTGGAAGTGGGGATGTGTTCAGACCACAACTCACATATTTTCATGTGTTAAAGTTTGTCCCGTATTCCTCCCTCTACAGATGCTGCTGTGTGTTTTCCAGCATTTTCTGTTTCTCTTTAGGGCTCGAGAAGCTGGGGTTTCTGAGCTTAGATTGAGGGAGTTGTTGGGGGTGGTGTGGTTAAGATCTTTAAATTGCAGGGAACGATGAAAGGCTGGAAAACTCTTTGGAAAGCACTGTTGACTTCCCAAAAAAAAAATCAATCTTGATTTCTGCGCAGTGAGGGCATGGGGGGAGGGTAATTGTTACGTGGTCTACGTGTTGCTTAGGAGAAATAAGCTGAAATATTCCGAAGAATAATGAGAGCTATCATCAGTGAAGACAAGAAAAAATATATTACAAAAGCTGTTCCTGAAAAGTTCCCTTCAAATTACTTGACATGATTTGGAGAAACCCCAAATCAACTAATTAATTCAGAAGTCACAAATAAAACTGCTGCTGTGGGTGAATCAGGAAGTTAAAATGTGCTGTGTACTTGAGAAATTGATTTTCCTGTATACCGATAGTGAATAATTACCAATCATAGTGCCTCAATATATTAAAATGTCTCTTCTGAGAGTTCAGAAGAGGTGTTAAATGAATGGGGTTGTTTTTCTTTCAGTCTCCTCCTCACAACCTTGTACTTTTCCTTAAACAGTTCAGCCTTTCTTCATTCGATTGACGTTGGATGTCACTTGCTCCAAGCTGCCAGTTTTTTCCACGAGGTTTCCACTGAAACAAAAACTCTTGTGGGAAATTTTCCACCTAGACTAGCTCACTTTCAGTGTAATTCTGAACACATGAGAAACTGCTTTTATGTAAAAATAGGAATGACCTGGAAAACTATATTTGTTGGTGGAATATCTGCATTCTTTCATTATGTGCAGATATGAGCATAAGAGGTATAGTTAGTAAGTTTGCAGATGACACCAAATTGTAGGTGTAATGGACAGCGAAGAAGGTTACCTCAGATTAAAACGGAATCCTGATCAGATGGGCCAATGGGCTGAGGAGTGGCAGATGGAGTTTAATTTAGATAAATGCGAGGCGCTGATTTTGGGAAAGCAAATCTTAGCAGGACTGATACACTTCATGGCAAGGTCCGAGGGAGTTTTGCTGAACAAAGAGACCTTGGAGTGCAGGTGCATAGCTCCTTGAAAGTGGAGTCTCAGGTAGAAATGATAGTGAAGAAGACATTTAGTATGCTTTCCTTTAATGGTCAGAGCATTGAGTATAGAAGTTGAGAGGTCATAGTGCGGCTGTACAGGACATTGGTTAGGCTAATGTTGAAATATTGCATGCAACTCTGGGTCTCCTTTATATCGGAAAGATATTGTGAAAGTTGAAAGGGTTCAGAAATGTTCTACAAGGATATTGCCAAGGTTGGAGGATTTGAGCTATAGGGAGAGGTAGAATTGGCTAGGGCTGTTTTCCATGGAGCATTGGAGGCTGAGGGGTGACCTTATAGAGGTTTATAAAATCATGAGGGGCATGGATAGGGTAAATAGGTAAAGCCTTTTCCCTGGGGTAGGGAGTCCAGAACTAGATGGCATAGGTTTAGGGTGAGAGGGGAAAGGTATAAAAGAGACCTAAGGGGCAACTCTTTCACGCAGAGGGTGGTGCGTGTTTGGAATGAGCTGCCAGAGGAAGTGGTGGAGGCTGGTACAATTGCAACATTTAAAAGGCATCCGGATGGGTATATGAATAGGAAGGGTTTGGAGGGATATGGGCCAGGTGCTGGCAGGTGGGACCAGATTGGATTGGGATATCTGGTCGGCATGGACGAATTGGACCAAAGGGTCTGTTTGCATGCTGTAGAACTCTATGACTCTATGATTTTATAGTTTGCAAAAATCAATTTGTGCACATATACAGAGTGAGCGTATCTCAAGTCAAGTGAATGGTATTTATTGACAACAACTGTGCACTAACTTTGTTTCATTCATTCATGGATTGTGGGCTTTCCTGGATTGGCCAACAATTATTGTCCATTCCTAGTTGTCCATGAGGAGGTGGTTCTAGATTAGTGGTGCTGGAAGAGCACAGCAGTTCAGGCAGCATCCAAGTAGCTTCGAAATCGATGTTTCGGGCAAAAGCCCTCAAACGTCGATTTCGAAGCTACTTGGATGCTGCCTGAACTGCTGTGCTCTTCCAGCACCACTAATCCAGGATCTGGTTTCCAGCATTTGCAGTCATGAGGAGGTGGTGTTGAGCTGGATTTGTGACCCGCAAATAGTCTTGCTCTCCAATAAGAAAGTCATGGTGGGAAAACTCAGAGTTGAATGAACTTCTACTCTGTAAGTTTTCACACTTTATGAAAGAAGCCAGGACTGTGAAGACCGAGGAAAGATTTATTCGAATTGCATCAGGTTTTAGGGAATTCAGTTGTGTGGAGAAATGAAACAAGGTCTGATTGTTCTCCTTTGAACAGTGAAGGGGAAAGAGAATTTTAATATAATGATGTTGGAGACAATATGAGTCAGTGCTTTCAGCAGAGAAGTAACGAGAGAGGAGGAATTTGTATGAGTAAGAATCAGCTGCTCTCTCCCTGTCTCTCACATCCAATTCAAATACAGTTGCACCAGTTGTGTGGTAGAGAGAGAGAAAAAAAATGATTTGCAAGTTATGGACAATCAAAGACTGGAAAAAGGACAGCTTTTTAAAAAGTATTTAACCTACTTTTCTAATTAACCCCTTTAGAGGTGTTACATAACTCTGGAGCAGCTGGGACTTAAACCGGGTCCTCCCAGTCCAGGAGTAGGTACATTACCATTGCATCACAAGAACTGCTTTTCATTTAATTTAACCAATTTTTCCTCATCAACCTCTTTCGTGATGTTATTACACAGCTCCCGAGTAGGTGGGACTTGAACCTGTGCCTCTAGGTGCAGTGGTAGTGTTACTGCCACTGCACCATGAGTGGCTTTATCTATCTATTACCATATCATAGAAACCTGTGCCATTAGCTTTCAGATCATTCATTCAACCACTGCTACTGCTTTCTCCCATTCTGTCTTTCCATGAGGATAGGTCATTATTTCAAGTCACTATCCACTAGCCTGTTCCCTTGCTCCTTCCTCATTTCAAGTGTCAAACACTCCATTTCCCTTGTTGGCTGAATGTTAACTGATCCTCTTCCTTTCATAACACTTGCGCAAATAAGAAACCTTTGACTCCTGTCACGATTCACTGGGGTAATACACTGGAAATCAAGCCTCACTGTTCCCAGAGTCATCACAAATATGAAATGATTTGGTCAATGTCTCCAATTTACCTGACTGACAAATTCAGGTTAATAGAGAATGCTCACCCATATTCTGCACTTAATAAGAAAATAATTACTTCTTACAAAGAAATTGTCTTCAAATAACTTAATTGTACCCCTTTTAAATTCCTCCTGTCAAAAACAGTTGAGCACGGAATAGCAGTAAGACATGAATATTAAGGATAGAAAAGGAAAAGAAACCGAGGAAACACAGTTCAATAGCACCATTCTGGACAATGCAAATGTGATGAGTTGTTTACTTTCATTTTATTTCAATTCTTTGATATTGACACAAAATTGTTTGCATACATATGTTCTCTATTGAGAATTTGTCCCTATTTTCTCCTTATACAAGCCTAATAGAATAATTTATAATCTCTTAAACCCTCAAGTTATTTTACCATTTTGCATTCGGAACAAGGCATCTCTGATCATGTTACCATTACCTGCAATGTGAACAATTTTTACTTTGAATAGTTGAATCATTGCCTCCATCTGAACAGTCTTGTATGTTGAGTCTTAAACTTCCCAACATCAAACATTTTTCAGAAAGAGAAAATTCTCTTATCTGTCTCTTCCTCCAAGTGAAAATAACATCAGGCTAAGAAAATAACACTCAATATCTATATCTCAAATATTCACTGAAAACAAGAGAGAGAAAAAATTATTGGCTTCTGCAGTGAATTCCTTTGCATCAGTGTCTAAGATTACATTAATATAACCTTGGTCCCAGGGTAAATCGATGCTCTTGGATTAGAGTCATTGGATTCTTGTCCAATTCAAACTCAAGTAAATGATCTAGCATTCTAGTTTCAATAAAGTAATCCTTAATGTATGAACTAAAAACATTTCCCCACACTTCAGGTCCATTTTTCTACTTTAAGCTTATGGTTGTTTTTCTGTCACAACGGTTTATTAATATTGACCTCCTCAGACTGGAATAGACAATGGAATCCTGCAATGATTCCCCAAACCTTTCCATTATCAACAAGTTCCAAGTCAGGAATGTGATGGAATATTCCCCTGGATGGGTGCTGTAACACTCAAGAAGCTTGACACCATTCAGGACCATCAGGAGGCTGGAAGAATACAGCAAGCCAAGCAGTATCAGGAGGTTCAGGATTAGTGGTGCTGGAAGAGCACAGCAGTTCAGGCAGCATCCGAGGAGCAGTAAAATCGACGTTTCGGGCAAAAGCCCTTCGTCAGGAATAAAGGCAGAGAGGCTGAAGCATGGAGAGATAAGCTAGAGGAGGGTGGGGGTGGGGAGAAAGTAGCATAGAGTACAATAGGTGAATGGGGGACAGGATGAAGGTGATAGGTCAGGGAGGAGAGGGTGGAGTGGATAGGTGGAAAAGGAGATAGGCAGGTAGGACAAGTCCGGACAAGTCACGGGGACAGTGCTGAGCTGCAAGTTTGGAACTAGGGTGAGGTGGGGGAAGGGGAAATGAGGAAACTGTTGAAGTCCACATTGATGCCCTGGGGTTGAAGTGTTCCGAGGCAGAAAATGAGGCGTTCTTCCTCCAGGCGTCTGGTGGTGAGGGAGCGGCGGTGAAGGAGGCCCAGGACCTCCATGGCCTCGGCAGAGTGGGAGGGGGAGTTGAAATATTGGGCCACAGGGCGGTGTGGTTGATTGTTGTGGGTGTCCCAGAGATGTTCCCTAAAGCGCTCTGCTAGGAGGCGCCCAGTCTCCCCAATGTACAGGAGACCGCATAGGGAGCAATGAATAAAATAAATGATATTAGTGGATGTGCAGGTAAAACTTTGATGGATGTGGAAGGCTCCTTTAGGGCCTTGGATGGTGGCAGGTATAGGTGCCAGGATGGGAGGGTGGGTTGTATGGGGGCGTGGACCTGACCAGATAGCCACGGAGTGAACGGTCTTTGCGGAAGGCGGAAAGGGGTGGGGAGGGGAAATATATCCCTGGTGGTGGGGTCTTTTTGGAGGTGGCGGAAATGTCGGCGGATGATTTGGTTTATGCAAAGGTTGATAATGTGGAAGGTGAGCACCAGGGGTGTTCTGTCTTTGATACATCCTCTGTATCAGGAGGTGTAGAAGTCAACATTTCAGGTGTAATTCTTCAGGACACCTGCCCGTCCTGAAGAAGGGATACACCTGAAACGTTGACTTATACACCTTCTGATGCTGCCTGGCTTGCTGTGTTCTTCCAGCCTCCCTGTCTACTTTGGATTCCAGCAGACGTTTTGTCTCTAACCATCTAGGACAAAGCAGCCCATTTGATTGGCATCTACGCACAAACATTCATTCCGTTTGCCACTGAGATTTAATTGCACAGAATTTACTTAGATTTCCTTGGTTTCCTACACATGTTGCAAAATTACAATGTCCTATGAACAAGTCAATATTTAAATCATATGTTATTGATGAATCTGCAAGAGGGTACTGACCATTTGTTTTATATTCCTCTAAATGAGAAACATTGTTGGCCATCTTTTTTATGACAGGGTTAAGAATTCTACTTTCCTGGATTAGGGCTTCAGCGCTTCTTCCTTTTCTTCCAAACAAAACAATAATTTCTTCATCCCAATTAGAGTTTGCCTCTGAAATCACCAACCGTCCACTGCACTAATTAACCAATATTTCCTAAAATCGCTGAACTTAATATTATAGCCCTTCTTAGATAATTGTCCTCAAAGGAATAGCTATCCGAAATTGGATTATTGTATCCATAATTATAAGCCTGGATTGATGTTCCTGCTTTCATTGCTGGTTGTTGTCCAACACAATGTACTCCCACTCAACTGAATGGTTTTAAAAGGGCCAGATTGAAGCAGACACCAACAGGAAGAGAGAAAGAGTGCAGATCTAAGAGCAAATCATTAATATAGTCTACAAGTTCCAAAAATAGTAAAAGGACAAAGTTTAAGGCACTATATTTGAATGGCAATCAAAATGAAGCAGATGAAATAATAGTACAAATTGAAATATTGGCCACAAGATAACTGACATTGGGACCTGAATATTGAAAGGTATGCAACATTATGGAAGGATGGGAAGTTAGGAAAGTTTGGAAGAGTGACTCCGATAATTAAAGATGATATTAGCATTACAGAATTGAGGAAACCAGGGTATTGAAGCAATCTGGGTAGAGTTGAGGATCAATATAGTCAGAGATCACATCTGGGAGTTGTTTACAGAATCCCTAGCAGTAACCATATGGTAGGACAGGGTATGAAGGACAATCCATGGGAGCTTGTCAAAGGGTGCAGTCTTAATCATGGAAGTCCCTGTAACTGTTCTATCCCTTTAAACCTGCTTTGGGGTTTCTGTGATTATGGATTGAGAAGTAACATTAACTCCAGCCAAATCATTGCCAAGGGATAAGCTCACTCTGTACACAGGTAATTTCTTCACGACTCCTATTACTAGTGCTTCTGATAAGCTGTCTCACACTGCACGAAGTGCAGTTGAACTGGGATATACCTGCCACTTATTCAGCTTAATCGCAATTTGTCAAATATTGAACTCTGTGGAGACTAAACTAGATCCTTCTCAAGCAAAAGAGCAAAATTCCTGTTGGATTCCCTTGCAATTTTCAGCATTCTGAATGAAGGTGCCCCATGCTGTAACAATGGAAACACTTATTCTTACAGTTTTCATCTCCATCCTCAGCACCTGCTTTTCTGATCTGAGAAAGGGGCCTTGGGACTGCCTTCCTAGCTGTCTTATTTTTCTGTGGGACAGGGCTTGAGTTTAGGCTCAGTTTGTCCCTGGTTAGGTTTGACATTCTTTGTCATCACTGGGCATTCTATTGAGCCGGGCATTGGTTCTGCTGAGTTTAGATTTTGAATCAACACACTATATTTTGCTTCTCACTGCGAACAATTTTACCTCCTTTGACGTATTCCACATATTTTGGGGGAGGGATAGTGGTCAATATCCCCTATGCATTCTCATTGCTTTCATTCTCTTCCAGGCAGAAACATCTGGTTGACTCCATGATTCCAACTTATTTTCTCCAGAGCACCGTATCTTTGTTGGCAGAAGGTTTTATGGACTTGGCAAACCAGCTGTGGCATTCAAAGAGGCTGCTAAGTTCTTTGAGACTTCAGAGATGTTTGTCGATGTGGAGCAGTAGCTGCTTTCTTTTAATTCACAACTGAGCAGAAGAAACTAATTCTTACTTTCTTAAAAATTTCAATGCAGCATTTTCTGCAAATGATGATTACTCAGACAGGAACGGGAATCCATCATTTGCCAATAGCAGGGCTGTTCATGTGTTTCTCGCATTGCCATACAAAGTTGGTTGAGACCTTGGCAATTTGCCATCATGTTTAATAAGCGACAAGAGGAACACATTTACTATTTGTTGATCCAGAATTGACTGGCTCTACATTTGGGCAGAATACAAAGCAGACTTTGTTTCTTGCTGAAAAACGTGCCATTTTCTTCAGGCAAAGACTGCTTTGCTCCTTATAAAAATTTTTCCCCTGTTTTCTCTCTTTTTTTGCTGGTGTCAGCTCACAATCATGGCTATTCAATAGCTCCCAGTAATATGCCAACGGTGCAACAAGATCTCCTTTTCTGATACTGTGCAATGACTGTTTGTGAATCCCTGCTTTTCCATGACAGGTCACCCAGTGCAGTTTAATGAACCTTTTGCCTTTGATTTTCCTTACAAAATAGAAAATGTATCACAGGATGCAGCATCAAGGTCAGATGAGGCCATCACCATTTGTGACAGTGAACCATTACTATTTCAGGACAATAGGAAGGTGTAACAAAACTTCTGGAATTGTCAGTCATCAGTTGGTGTATTCACTACCCATTGATAACTCCAGTTCACCAAGGGCCAAGGTTCTATTCCCAGTCTGTGCTGGGAATTGGTATTGGTAGTAGAGTCAACCAGGCATTGGTATTGGTAGTAGAGTCAATGCCAGTACACTGGGCTTGGAAGAGAACAAATACTTCCAATTCCTTTGTGTTTGGATTGTGGGCAAGATCAAACTTGATGTTTGTTTAGTCTGCAGTTCTTAACACTTGTTGCACTTGATTGTATCTTTCAAATAAAAACTATCATTTGATAGAAGCATCAAGGAACACCGAACAGCTCTGTAACATGGACATCACAAACCAACATAATCTTGAGCTTGAGGAAGTAATGTGTCTTATCCAAAGATGGGCTGGCATTGGACAGTTTGTAAAAATGATCCTGGAGTGAAGACCTTATCATATGAGGAGTGGTTGAGGATTGTGCGTCTAACACTTGATGGAGTTTAGAAAGATGAGGAGAATCTGATTGAAACATACAAAATGCTGAGAAGCCTGGATAAAGTAGATGTGGAGAAAGTGTTTCCACTAGTAGGAAAGTCTAGGGCACAGCCTCTCAAAGTGAAGGACTGACCCCTCAGAACTAAGATGAAGAGGAACATCGTCAGCCAGAGGATGGTGAATCAATGGAACTCATTGCCACAGAAGGCTATGGAAGCCAAGCCATTGATATATTTAAGACAGAGATAGATAGGTTCTTGATTAGTATTGGGATCAAGGGTTATGGGAGAAATCCAGAGAATGAGTTTGAGAAACATGTCAGCCATGATTGAATGGTGGGAACAAACTTGATGAGCTGAATAGCCTAATTCTGCTCCAACATCTTATTGTCTTATGAAAACATGGATGTATGGTTGGAATTGACGTTTAGCCAAATATGTTGACGTAATTACACTTGAATAAATGACAACTTTCTATCTTGCGATGGTTTATACTTTGGCCGCTGTTACAAAGGTGTAGGGGTACTATACCTTTGATTTGAAAAGCTGGCAAGGACTTAGAGAAGCACAAAGATTCCAGAGCAAGGTAACACTGGAGCTGTGGATTGAAACAACTAGCAAAGAGCGGTGTTGCTAGGATACAAAAACAAATTCAAATTTGGCCTATCAGGTTAAATTACGCCCCAAGGTACCAAAATCCAATCAAATTTGAAAAAAATAATGTTTTAACAACACTAAACCAACCAACTTGCAGAAAGATCTGCTCACTTAAAGGTACCTTTACCGATCAATGACCTGTGAAGCAGAATACCGAAGAAGAAGGAAAGAAGACAGAGAAAAATCTACAAAAGGACACTTGGCAAAGCTGATGGGTTTTGAATCATGATTATATTTTTTTGTAAATTGTAATCGGGTTTTTTATCGGTCTAGTATTGTCGACAGGAAGGTAAAAGGTTGGTTTAAGAGACAGGAGTTGTAAATAGCTGTTAGTTAATTATTGCCTGTTAGACTTTAAAAATAAGTTGTTCATTTTAACTTTAAATAGTTGCCTCTCAAATTTTAACAGATTACAATATGGGACAAATCTTTTCTGTGTTGCTGGTCTAAATTAGCAGAGGGGTTTACCCCGTGTCGTAATGTCTGCTCAAGAGAAACGTTTGAGGTGAAAGAAGCGCCAGAGATCCGGGTTCAATTCCCGCCTCAGGCGACTGACTGTATGGAGTTTGCACATTCTCCCCGTGTCTGCGTGGGTTTCCTCCGGGTGCTCCGGTTTCCTCCCACAGTCCAAAAGATGTGCAGGTCAGGTGAGTTGGCCATACTAAATTGCCCGTAGTGTTAGGTAAGGGGTAGATGTAGATGTAGGGGTATGGGTGGGTTACGCTTCGGCGGGGCGATGTGGACTTGTTGGGCCGAAGGGCCTGTTTCCACACTGTAAGGAATCTAATCTAATCTAAGGAAAAATGCATTGGTTGTACACGAATATTGAGTTGGATGAGTCGGGGAGGAGATCTGAAATTTTAATTTAGTGTGGAATTACAGGGAGACAATGGTCTAGTGGCATTATCACTGGACTATTAATCCAGAAACTTGGATTCATTTTCAAATCCTGCCACAGCAGATAGTAGAATTTGAATCCAATTTTTAAAAATCCAAAAAAACCAATGCCCTTTAGGGAACGAAATCTGCCATCCTCACCTGTTTAGCCTAGATTTGACTCGAAACTTACAATAATGTGCTTGACTCTCAATTGCCCTTTGAAATGGCAGAGCAAGCCATTCAGTTGCACCAATCATTACAAAGTCTCAAAGAAATAAAACTGGATGGATCACCTGGCATCGGTGACCCGGGCACCGGAAAAGGCAATGACAGAAACATCCCTGACCCAGACACCACCATCGTCATTCCTGGATTTGTCCTGTCCCAATGGCAGACAGACCCAGCAGAGGTGGTGGCATAGTGGTAACAATCAAGAAAAAGTTGCCCTGGGAGACCTCAACGTTGACTCTGGACTTCATGAGGTCTTGTGACTTTAGATTAAAAATGGGCAAAGAACCCTCCTAATTACCATGTACTCTCCACCCTCGGCTGTTGAATCATTACTCGTCCATGTTGAACAACACTTACAGGAAGCAAGGGTGTAAAATGTGCTCTGGGTGAGGGGTTTCAATATCCTCCATCAAGACTGACTCAATAGCAGTATTAGTGATCAAGCTGGTCAGATCCTAAAGGACATCACTGCTAGCCTAGGTCTGCAGGAGGTGCTGAGAGAACCAACAAGAGAGAGAAACATACTTGATTTCATTTTCAGCAATTTGCTAACTGTAGATGCATCTGTCTATGACAGTATCAGTAAGAGTGACCACCGCACATTTCTTGTGAAGTCAAATGCCAATTTTAACATTGAGAATATTCTCCATCATAGTGTGTGACACCATCACCGTGCTAAATGGGACAGACTTCAAAAAATCCAGCAACTCAAGACTGGGTATTCTTGAGGCACTGCGGGCCATCGACAGTAGCAGAGTTCTACTCCGACAATCTGCAACTTCATGGTCCAACATATCCCCCACTCAACCATTACCATCAAGCTGGAAAATCAACCCTGGTTCAATGGACAGTGCAGGAGGGCATGCCAGGAGCAGCACCAGGCATACTTAAAAGTGAGGTGTCAACCTGGTGAAGCTACTGAACTAGACTTCTTGCAGCTAAACAGCATAAGCAGCAAGTGATAGACAAAGCCAAGCAATCCCACAACCAACAGGTCATGTCTAAGCTTAGCAATCTTGCCACATCCATTCAGGAATGGTGGTGGATAATTAAACAACTCACTGGATGAGGTGGGCCAACAAATATCCCCATCCTCAATGATGCAAGAGCCCAACACATCAATGTGAACGATAAGGCTGAAGATTTCACAGCAATCTTCAGCCAGAAATGCCAAGTGAATGATCCATTGCAGCTTCCTACAGTGGGTCCCCAGCATCTAACATGCCAGTCTTCAGCCAATTTGATTCACTCTAAGTAATGTCAAGAAACAATTGGAGACACTGGATGCTGCAAAGTTTATGTGCCCTGAATGTTCCAGCAATAGTACTGAACTTTTCTTCTCCAGAATGTGTTGCACCTTGAGCCAAGTTGTTTCAGTGTAGTTGCAACACTGGCATTTAGCCAACAATATGGAAAATTTCCCAGGTATGTCCTTTAACATAAAAAGCAAGACAATTCCAACTAGACCAATTACTACCCCATCAGTCTACTCTCGACCATTTGTAAAATGATGGAAGGTATCATCAACAGTGCTATCAAGCAGCACCTTCTCAGCAATAACCTGCTCAGTGACGCCCAGTTTGCATTTCACCAGGGCCACTCAGCTCCTGATCTCATTCCAGCTTTGGTTCAAACATGGACAAAAGAGCTAAATCTCAGAGAGGAAGTGACAGCCCTGGATATCAAGACGGCATTTAACAAATGTGACATCAAGGAGCCCTAGCAAAACTGGAATTAATAGATATTAGGGGGCAAACTCTTCACAGGTTGGAGTCATAACTGGCACAGGGATGATGGTCATGGTTGTTGGATGTCAGTTATCTCAGCTCCAGGACATTTCTGCTGGAGTTCCTTAGGGTAGTGTCCTAGGCCCAATGATCTTCATCTGCTCCATTAATGATCTTCCCTTCATCATAAGGTCAGAAGTGGGGATGTTCGTTGATGATTGCACAATGTTCAGCATCATTCACTACTCCTCAATTACAGAAGCAGTTCAAATACAACAAGGTCTGGACAATATCTAGGCTGACAAGTGGCAAGTAACATTCACGCCACACAAATGCCAGGCCATGACCATCACCAATAAGAAACAACCTAACCACCGCCTCTTGACATTCAATGGTGTTACCATCAATGAATCCTCCACTATGAACATCCATAGGGTTTATCATTGAGCAGTAACTCAACTGGACTCACCACATGTACAGGGAGGAGAAAGTGAGGACTGCAAATGCTGAAGATCACAGTCTACTGTGTGGTGCTGGAAAAGCGTAACAGGTCAGGTAGCATCCGAGGAGCAGGAGAATTGACATTTCAGGCATTAGCCCTTCATCAGAAGCCCAAGTCAGGAGTGTACTGAATACTCCCCACTTGCCTGGATGGGTTCAGGTCTGACAACACTCAAGAAGCTTGACACTATCCAGGACAAAGCAGCCTGGTTGGTCGACAGTACATCTACAAGTATCCAACCCCTCCATCACAAATGCTCAGTAGCAGCAGTGTGCACTATCAACAAGATACACTGCAGAAATTCACTAAAGATCCTCAGACAGCACCTTCCAAACTCATGATCACTTCCATCTAGAACAACAAGCGCAGTAGATATATGGAACATCACCACTTCAAGTTCCTCTCCAAGTCTCTCATCACGCTGACTTGGAAATATATCGCTGTTCCTTCACTGTTACTGGGTCAAAATCTTGGAAAACCCTCCCTAAGGACATTGTGGGTCAACCCACAGCAGGTGAACTGTAGCAGTTCAAGGAGGCAGCACACCACCACCTTCTCAAGGGGAGCTACAGACAGGCAATAAATGTTGGCCAACCAGCGGCATTGCCCACATCCCACAAACGAATGAAAGAATGAAAATGGGCAATGGAGAATCAGCAGCTCACCTATGGATTTACAGTTGAATTGAAGGCAATTTTAATGGAAAATAATGGAACCTCCTCATTCCCTTGGGACTGTACCAGACTATCTGCTAAAACTGTGTTGGGAAGTCAATTGCCCAGCTACAGAACATCAAAAACAGTGGGGTTAAATTTTACCAAAATTTATTTCACTGTAAATTTCTGGGAGTTTCATCGAGAGGCAATGGAGAGGAAAGTCTTCTTCTCCCCTCAGAGCTGCCCAAGGATACCATGTCACCAGATCATGCAGCCTGGACTGACATAGTCACCCAGGTCAATGCATTCTCCATGGTCTGGAGGAACACCCAGCACTATGGAAGAAGATGAATGATCTTGCGTCTTCTGCAAAGGTAAACGTCAGCAGTTTTTACTGTCATTTTATGGGTGTTGGTTAGTTCCATTTGGTGGCTGACTGGTTGGGATGCAGAATGATGCCCACAGTATAGGTTTAATTCCCACAGTGACTGAGGCTATTGCATAGGACTCTTATTCTCGACCTCTTTGTTTGTCTAGGCTGTGATGATTCTCAGATTAAATCACCACCAGCCATCTCTCTCTAGTGAGAGAGCAGTTCTATGGTCCTTCAGCTCAGTGTAATTTAAAAATCACACACTAGGTTATAGTCGAAGAGTGTGGTGCTGGAAAAGCACGGACGGTCAGGCAGCATCCAGGACCAGGTTCTAATCCAACAAGTTATCACTTCCACGTAATAATTAGAAAAAAAATCAGTCGCATTATTTTAGTAGGAGAAAGTGAGGACTGCAGATGCTGGAGAGGCCTAATGAAGGGCTTATGTCTGAAATGTCGATCTTCCTGCTCTTTGGATGCTACACATGGATCAAAGGGTCAGTGGAATTTCCAGTTGAGACAGAAATCTGGACAACTGTATCAACAAAAGAGCCACTTAAACTTAAGTTGAAAAGACTTTAAATAATTGATTATAACTTAAGTTGAAAATACTTTAAATAACTAATTATACAGTAGCGGCGTGAGCGCAGGATAGTTTCTGTAGTATTCTATGCTAAGTCTCTCGGTGCTTCAATACCACTGTAGAATGAGAAGAATGTTTAGGTACACTATATTAGCTTTTCTAGTCTTAGGATTCTGTCAGGCCATGGTGTGGTCGTCTTACTTTGTGATAACGGTTCCACAAAGTATAAATCTATAAGTCACAGAAACAGATGCTTGCAGCCTGGTGGATTGTGGAGGTGTAAAAGATCAAAGGCAATACAGTAACTCAGAGATACGTCTTAGGTTCTATGAAAAAGGTCCCGAAAGGGGGGGCATGGGATCAGACTAAAGGGATGAAAGTATCCGGGAGAGAGAAGTGCAAGGGATATCTTTGGAATAAAGAATGGCGGAGGCAGGAAGATCTCAGAGGTGATCTCTTGATTAATCCACTCGTTACAGTACACCGAAGCCCCTTCCGGCCAGTTCTTGATTGTCCCGATTAAAAAGTGTAACCCAATATATTTAACAATAAAGAAAACCTCATGGTATGAAGCAGTTTTCAGGGGAGAAACCTATCAGGTCCAATTAAACCAAATATTTGGGATAGAGGTGAAAGCAGACGTGAAGGATTTCCTGGGATGTTGTTTTAAAATACAGGTGAAAGACAGAACCTGAGTAGGAGAAAGTAATAATAGAGTCCCTTACTCTGACCCGAAGGTGATAAAATTTGTCGAGGTAAAGGACTTAAAGCAGGCCATTGAAGTAGAAACAGGATATGGGGATACAAATGCCTGGGTTGAATGGGTAAAGTACACAGTGAAAAGTTTGAATAAAAGCAATTATTATGTATGTGCCTCTGGGAAACCAATGGCCCAAGTAGTGCCCTTTCCACTCAGGGGGAAGCGAAACAGGAGGGGAATTACATGCATGATAGCCCTGTATCAGGATGAGACTGCATGGAGTAATAAAGATTGTATGCCCCTTCTATTAAAGTTCTCTCCTTTAAAGAAGGAATGCTTAAAGACACCCCCACGTTTTCTGCCGTGGTCGGCAATCACACATCGTGTGTAAACAGGCGAGGAACAGATCTGTCCAGATATTTGGGGGAGCTGAACTCATGTACCGAGATTGAGTACGTGATGGAAAAGGGAGGGAACTACTCAGCATTAAGGATTCCCCCGAGCGGATCTGTGGTGGTACTGCGGAGGGAAAAATATTGAGGCCTACCCTACCTCCAGATTGGAGGGGCATGTGTGCAATTGTACAATTGGCAATTCCGTTCACCCTGGCATTTGAAAAGAAAGAGATAGTAAAGGAAGGTGGACAAAGTAAGAGATCACTGTACTTCACTGGGTACTTCGTTTGATGATCAGGTATATCTAGACTCTATAGGAGTCCCAAGAGGGGTACCTGATGAGTTTAAAGCTCGTAACCAGACCACGGCAGGCTTTGAATCAGCTCTCTTCTGGTGGGTAACAGTCAACAAAAATGTGGATTGGATAAATTATATTTTCTATAATCAGCTAAGGTTCATCAATTACACTAGAGATGCAATTAAAGGTATCGCTGAACAACTTGATGCAACCAGCAGAATGGCATGGGAGAATAGAATGGCCCTAGATATGATCCGAGCAGAAAATGGAGGAGTGTGTGTAATGTTAGGAGGGAGCTGTTGTACCTTTATTCCAAGTAACACAGCCCCAGATGGGTCTATTACTCGAGCCCTGCAAGGTCTAGCAACACTAGCCGAAGAACTAGCTCAAAATTCAGGAGTCAGCACATCATTCACTGGGTGGCTAGAATTGTGGTTTGGAAAGTGGAAGGGTGTGGTGGTTTCATTCCTTACCTCCTTGATCATAATGGTGGGATTACTAATCGCAGTAGGATGCTGTATCATACCTTGCGCATGGGGGTTAATCCAAAGGTTGATTGAAACAGCTTTGGCCACACAAATGCCTCTAAAGAGCAATCGGGGACAAGAGCTGTTAAACAATGAGGGAATAATTGACCTCGAGGAGATTTCCAAAATAAATGAAATTTTGGAAAGGATGCTGGTCAATTTGGAAGCGACATATTTTTAAAAATGCAGAAGATAACAAATGATAATTAAAGAAAAAGGGGGAATTGTGGGATATAGGTAAAGCTGTGTTACATTTGCAATCATAATTGCTTATGCAAGATGAATGAACGAACCTACACCGGTGTATAATGGTTTCAGCAAAGAGCTGAGTTAGCTAAAATGTGCATACAAGAATGGAACATGCCTGCAAACAATAGAAGATGTTACAGACAAATAGCTCAGTTGAAAACGGACATCAAGATATTTCAAGCTCAGCACGTTTCCCTCATGTCAGCAGTGAAGCGAGCCAAGTCACTTATAGGGGGGACGGTTGCCCAGCTTGGAGTAAGGGGAAAAGTAAACAAGGGCACACTGCAGCTGGGCAGGGGCAGAACACAATAAGGAATATTGGTAGGTTTGAAGGCCAATGAGGTAGACGGGGAAGTACTGAGAATTAAAATGTATAAATTGTTGAGTAATTTCTGGATCGGTGTGGCTACTTGCTAGTCACCCCTTCTTGCAAGAATATTTCAATAAAATTCGCTGCTTCAGAATTTGATGTGGACTGAAGTTTATTGTGAGCTTTGTTTCTCACACAGACTGTTCATAGACATGCTATAGATGAGTGCATTTGAATCCATGCTCAGCTTTAATTGGCCAGAGTGGGAACCTACATGAAAGCAATTGAGCTCAGGAATTCTGTGTGACATTGAAAGATAAATGCAGAAAATACATGAAAATGTCACCACGATCAAATTTGTCACACACTGCTTTGACTTTGGATTGTGTTGTGTTTCTTCACTGCTGTTAGTCAAAATCTTGGAACTCACTCTCTAACAGCACTGTTCACCCCAGGGGATGCAGATCCCTTTCCAGAGAAATTAGTGATCGATATTATCTGATGATCTAGCTAGAAGTGCCACATTTTTATTTATGCATCTGGCTAGGTCTTGCTTGCGAGGTCAGTGTTTGTTGCCAATCCCTAAATGTCCATGTGGCAGATAAGAGTCAACTAAATTGCTGCAGGTCTGGAGTCACGTGGGCCAGATCAGGTAAAGACGGTACTTTCCTTCCCTCAAGAGCATTAATGAATCAGATGGGGTTTTCTGACAATCAACAGTGGATTCATGGCCATCAGTACTCTTTATCCCAGATTTTTTTTCCTGACTCTTATGTTCCTTCAAGGGGAACTGGATTGACTCCATGGGCCCTCTTGCTTTATTTTTAGCTCACACCCTTTTACCCCCTAGCTACTTTGTAACACTAATGAATGGGTTTATGATCCACAGCAGACTTGCATTTCAGCAAAAACCGTCATGAGAATGGAAGCTGACAATTCCTGGAAATCATACTGACACTTGTAGGAACTTAGGAAGATAGGAAGAGAAATATGTCATTCACCCCTTGAGTGTGTTTCACCATTTAGTGAGATCATGTCTAATCTGTGGCATAATTCCATCTCTGCCATTGGTCAATATCCCTTGATACCTTTGCTTAACAAAAATGTTACTGTCTCAGATTTAAAATTAACAACTGATCCAGCATCCATTGCTGTTTGTGGATGAGAGTTCACCTACCACTTGCATCAGGGCATCTGGCTGTGAACTGAACTGCAACAGTTGATCCAAAAGTTTACTGGGATTGTGGACAGTGGAATTTGATGCAAAACTGGTATGGAAGATAAATTTTGGCAGTTTCATGGTTTATCTTTTTATAGTCTGAGTTAAATATGAAACTTTGAAATATTTTGAAATAAAATCTGAAGACTAATCAGTGCTTTTTACATATAATACACAAGGAGATGATTGTAGAATTAACTGGTCAGCATACTGATTCCTTGGTTCAATTCTATGGTGACTAATCAGATCAAGAACTGCTTTATGTCAGTCCATTATGAAATGCTGGTTCAGTAAAACATTAAACGACAGATTAATTCATAAACTTTATCTTGAGTTACAGGGGTATTGTTTCTTATCTTGTGCAGATGCCAACTGTTCACAAATAGCGAGCAATGAATGGAACTTTGATCCCAAATACTCCGTTTGCTGTTGATTTCTGGCAGGTTCGGAAGTGCAGCCATGTCCGTTTTTTCTTTCTGTCCCACTTGCACAATGATCATACATCAGGTCTCTCCTCCACCTGGAGCAGACCAATATATTGCTCTCCGATAACTGCCAAGTTGTTGCGTTGGAAGTTTCAGGGAAGCCAAAGAGGTGAAGATTTCACTGTTTTATTTTTTCGCTGTCAGAAAGATAGCAGTCATGATTTGGAGATGCCGGTGTTGGACTGGGGTGTACAAAGTTAAAAATCACACAACACCAGGTTATAGTCCAACAGGTTTAATTGGAAGCACACTAGCTTTCGGAGCGACGCTCCTTCATCAGGTGATAGTGGAGGACACAATTCTAAGGCACAGAATTTATAGCAAAAATTTACAGTGTGATGTAACTGAAATTATACATTGAAAAATACCTTGATTGTCTGTTGAGTTTTTCATCTGTTCAAATACCATGATAGTTTCACTTCTTTCATGTGTAAATCACAAAATCTCTGTTTTAAAAGTTGCATTCTCAGGTTAGCTGTTAACAATGGGTGTTAGCTAGACAATATGTTGAAGGTGTTACCCCCCTGTGTTTTCTGTCTGTGCCATGATGTTTAGATTGATTCTAATCTAAAAAGTGAGATAACGGAGTTTTGCATGAATTCATGCAGTTTTTGAGCAAAGCACAATGTAACTCTGCAAGTACAAATTCACCACACAAACGTATATGTGTGTATGTGGGTCTTTGTCTGTCTGTGTGTGTGTGTGTGTCTGTCTGGGTTGGGGGTTATGAGTTTGAGAGAGAGTGTATGTGTGTGTAGTGAGTGTAGTGTCTTAAGTCTGTGAGGGGGTGCATGTGTGAGTGTGGGAGTGTGTGTGCGTGTCTGGGGTGGGGAGTTGTGAGTGTCTGTGAGAGACAGTGTACATGTGTGTGCATGAGTGTAGAGTGGTCTGAGTCTCTGAGGGGATGCCTGAGCTAAGTTCAGTAACCATAGGGAGGGCCTCAGCCGGGACCTTGGGTTCATGTCACATTACAGGTGACCACCATTGCACTATACACACACACAGACATTCCGACAGACAGACAGACAGACAGACAGACAGACAGACAGACGACAGACAGACAGACAGACAGACAGACAGACAGACAGACAGACAGACAGACAGACAGACAGACAGACAGACCCTTACAGATACTCTCACACTCCCACACTTTCACAGGCATCCTCGCAGAGACTTAGACCACTCCACACTCACTACACACACATATACACTCTCTCTCACACTCACAACCCCCAACTCAGACAGACACACACACATAAAGACCCACATGCACACATATATTTTGTGGGGTGAATTTGTGCTTGCAGAGTTACATTGTACTTTGCTCAAAAACTGCATGAATTCATGTAAAACTCTATTATCTCACTTTTCAGATTAGAATCAATCTAAACATCATGGCATAGACAGAGAACACGGGGGGGGTAACACCTTCAACATATTGTCTAGCTATCACCCATTGTTAACAGCTAACCCGAGAATGCAAATTAAAAAAAACGGTTTTGTGATTTACACATGAAAGAAGTGAAGCTATCACTGTATTCTAACAGATGAAAGGCTTAACAGACAATCAATTTTTCAATGTATAATTTCAGTTACATCACACTGTAAATTTTTGCTATAAATTCTGTGCCTTAGAATTGAGCCCTCCACTATCACCTGATGAAGGAGGGGCGCTCCGAAAGCTAGTGTGCTTCCAATTAAACCTGTTGGACTATAACCTGGTGTTGTGTGACTTTTAATAAAGATAGTAACTCAGGCTGGGATATAATCCCACATGCACTATTAGCCTCTCTTGTACTTCACTCAAAAATTGTTTATGCTTGTGATTTCTGAGTGTGAGTACAGCTGACTGTTTATCTGAAGAGGATCAACAGACAAGCTGTTGTCCAAATGATCTGTTTATCTTCTATTTCAGAAAGCATAGATTTACCAGCTCTTGTTTACAGTTTTTCTGTGACATTCGTTAGCAAGAGACATGGGCATTTTCTTTATTCAGTTTAAAGAGAAAATATTTCATACCACCAGTAACACATGTAGGGTATAAAATGGCTGCCTCAGACCCAAGCAACCTCCTGCCCTACATTTTAAAAGAAATCTTCTGAGGATGTGGCTGCTGTGCAGTCAGTATTTATTGTCCATCCCTAGTTACCCTAAAATCGTTGAACTCAACCACATATTTTATATGGCATTTAAATCACATATATCACAGACTAAGTGGGACCAACACCTGAACGATATCAATGACCCAGTTGAGTTGAATTGTTAAAACTGAGGGGGTTCTCTTGTGATGCAGTGGTAGCGCACCTACCCCTGAACCAGAAGGCCTGGGTTTAAGTTCCACCTCCTCCAAAGGTGTGTAATCGCATCTCTGAACAGGTTGATTAGAAAAATAGGTGAACAAAAAAAAATTATAACTATCCAACGTCATTTATGATAATTTTTGTTTTGCTATTGGTTGCCTAATGCCAATATTTATTAAATTTCATTTTACACTGATTGTAAACAGAGATCTCTGGGCTACTAATTTAATTTCGTAGGATGCCATTGCAGTGCCAATCATTCTTTGTCCATTCACCTTGTTTATTATTACTTGACGTCCCTTGTTCGTCTAGTCTCACTTCGATGCCATCTGCTTTTTCTCTGCATTTTCAGGTTCCATTGTACATCTTTCTGCGAATCACATTACAAATGCCTACTGATTCCACCCAAACCCTTTATTTCTCTTTTCCTACATTTCCTGTTCCACTACACTGAAATTGCCACGAGCCTCTCAGACTTTCTCCAGATCGCTGAGATCTTTCTGAAATTTTGACAATCACTTTTGAAGATGTTGCCCTTCATTATCGTGCCAAGCTCCTCAGACTTTTCCTTGTCAGGTTGCAGAAGGCTCATGGATGTTTTCCTCTTTAAAATATTCTCCTTTGTGCCCATCCACGGTTTTTGCGCTGAGGTAGAGTCATAAAGATGTACAGCACAGAACAGACTCTTCGGACCAACTTGTCCATGCCAACCAGATATCCCAACCCAATCTAGTCCCATCTGCCAACACCCAGCTCACATCCCTCCAAACCTTTCCTATTCATATACCCAACCAGATGCCTTTTAAATGTTGTAATTGTATCAGCCTCCATCACATCCTCTGGCAGCTCATTTCATACACATACCCTCTGTGTGAAAAAGTTGCCCCTTAAGTCTCTTTATATCTTCCCCCTCTCACCCTAAACCTATGCCCTCTAGTTCTGCACTCCCCCACCCCAGGGAAGAGACTTTGTCTATTTATCCTCTCCATGCCCCTCATGATTTTGTAAACCTCTTTAAGGTCACCCCTCAGCCTCTGATGTTCCAGACAAAGCGGCCCCAGCCTGTTCAGCCTCTCCCTATAGCTCAAATCCTCCAACCCTGGCAACATCCTTGTAAATCTTTTCTGAACTCTTTCAAGTTTCACAACATCCTTCCAATAGGAAGGAGACCAGAATTGCATGCAATATTCCAACAGTGGCCTAACCAATATCCTGTACAGCCGCAACATGACCTCCCAACCTCTGTACTCAATACTCTGACCAATAAAGGAAAGCATACCAAATACCTTCTTCGCTGTCCTATCTACCTGAGACTCTTCTTTCAAGGAGCTATGAATCTGCACTCCAAGGTCTCTTTGTTCAGCAACACTCCCGAGGACATTACCATTAAGTGTATAAATCCTGCTAAGATTTGCTTTCCCAAAATGCAACATCTTGCATTTATCTAAATTAAACTCCATCTGCCACTCCTCAGCCCATTGGCCCATCTGATCAAGATCCCATTGTACTCTAAGGTAACCTTCTTCACTGTCCACTACAGCACCAATTTTGCGGTCATCTTCAAACTTACTATCTATACCTCTTATGCTCACATCCAAATTATTGATATAAATGATGAAAAATAGTGGACCCAGCACCGATCCTTGTGGTGCTCCATTGGTCACAAGCCTCCAGTCTGAAAAACAACCCTCCACCACCACCCTCTGTCTTCTACTTTTGAGCCAGTTCTGTATCCAAATGGAGAAAGTGAGGACTGCAGATGCTGGAGATCAGAGCTGAAAATGTGTTGCTGGAAAAGCGCAACAGGTCAGGCAGCATCCAAGGAGCAGGAGAATCGACGTTTCTGGCATGAGCCTGAAGAAGGGCTGATGCCAGAAACGTTGATTCCCCTGCTCCTTGGATGCTGCCTGACCTGTTGCGCTTTTCCAGCAACACATTTTCAGCTCTGTATCCAAATGGCTCATTCTCCCTGTATTCCATGAGATTGAACCTTCCTAACCAGGGTCCCATGGGGAACCTTGTTGAACGCCTTACTGAAGTCCATATAGATAACGTCCACTGCTCTGCCGACATCAATCCTCTTTGTTACTTCTTCAAAATACTCAATCAAGTTTGTGAGACATGATTTCCCATGCTCAAAGCCATGTTGACTATGCCTAATCAGTCGTTGCCTTTCCAAATACATGTACATCCTGTCCCTCAGGATTCCCTCCAACAACTTGCCCACCACTGAAATCAGGCTCACTGTTCAATTGTTCCCTGGCGTGTCCTTATCACCCTTCTTAAACAGTGGCACCATGTTAATCATTCTAGCACCTCACTTGTGACCATTGATGATACAAATATCTCAGCAAGAGGCCCAGCAATCACTTCCTTAGCTTGCCACAGAGTTCTAGGATACAGCTGATCCGGTCCTGGGGATTTATCCACTTTTATGTGTTTCAAGACATCCAGCACTTCCTCCTCTGTAATATGGACATTTTTCAAGATCTCACCATCTATTTCCCCACATTCTGTAAGCACTGATGCAAAATACTCATTTAGTAGCACCTCCATTTCCTGCTGCCTTGCTGATCTTTGAGGCGCCCTGTTCTCTCCCTAATTACCCTTTTGTCCTTAATGTATTTGTAAAAACCCTTTGGATTCTCCTTAACTCTATTTGCTAAAGCTATTGCCCTCCTGATTTCCCTCTTAAGTTTACTCCTACTGCCTTTATGCTCTTCTCAGGATTCCCTTGATCTATTCTGTCTATGCCTGACATATGCTTCCTTCCTTTTCTTAACCAAATCCTTAATTTCTTGAGTCATCCAGCATGCCCTACATCTACCAGCCTTCCCTTTCACCCTGGCAGGAATATAATGTCTCTGGATTCTCGTTATCTCATTGCTGAAGGCTTCCCATTTTCTAGCTGTCCCTTTACCTTTGAACATCTGTCCCCAATCAGTTTTGGAAAGTTGTTGCCTAATGCCATCAAAAGTGGCCTTCCTTCAATTTAGAACTTCAACTGTGAGATCTGGTCTATCCTTTTCCATCATTATTTTAAAACTAATAGAATTATGGTCACTGGCCCCAAAGTGCTCCCCCACTGACACCTCAGTCACCTGCCCTGCCTTATTTCCCAAGAGTAGGTCAAGTTTTGCACCTTCTCTAGTCGATGCATCCACTTATTGAATCAGAACATTTTCTTGTGAATGCTTAACAAATTCCTCTCCATCTAAACCCTTAACACTATGGTCCCAGTCTATGTTTGGAAATTTAAAATCCCCTATCATACCCCTACCCTGTTTTGGCGCTACTGCTCTTTGTCATTTTTATAAATGACTTCGACGCAGGTGGATGGATTAGTAAATTTGCAGACGACACTAAAGTCAGTGGAATAGTGGACAGCTTGGAAAAATGTTACAGGTTGCAGGGGGACTTGGATAAACTGCAGAATTGGGCTGAGAGGTGGCAAATGGAGTTCAATGCAGCTAAATGTGAGGTGATTCACTTTGGGAAGAATAATAGGAAGGTAGAGTACTGGGTAAAAGGAAAGGTTCTTGGTAGTGTGGATGTGCAGAGGGATCTTTGGAGTCCATGTACATAGATCCCTGAAAGTTGACACCCAGGTGGATAGTGCTGTTAAAAAGGCATACAGTGTGTTAGGTTTCATTTGTAGAGGGATTGAGTTCCGGAGCTGCAATATCATGCTGTAACTATATAAAACATGTGTACAGTTCTGGTCGCCATATTTCGGGAAGGATGTGGAAACATTGGAAAAGGTGCAGAGGAGATTTATCAGGATGTTGCCTGGTCTGGAGGGAAGGTCTTATGAGGAAAGACTGAGAGACTTGGATCTCTTCCCATTGGAAAGAAAAAGGCTAAGAGGGGATTTGATAGAGACACACAAGATGATCAGAGGATTAGAGAGGGTAGACAGTGAAAGTCTTTTTCCTAGGATGATGACGTCAGCTTGTACAAGGAGGGCATAACTACACAATGAGGGGTGATAGATTTAAGACAGATGTCAGATGCAGGTTCTTTACGCAAAAGAGTGGTAAGGGCGTGGAATGCCCTACCTGCTAATGTAGTCAACTCAGCCACATTAGGGAGATTTAAACAATCTTTAGATCAGCACATGGATGATGATGGTAATAGTGTAGGGGGACGAGCTACGAATAGTTCACAGATCGGCGCAACATTGAGGGCCGAAGGGCCTGTTCTGCGCTGTATTGTTCTATGTTCGATAACCACCCTATTATTCTTACAGATAACTGAGTTCTCCTTACAAATTTGTTTCTCAATTTCCTGCTCGCTTTTAGGGGGTCTGATAATACAATCCCAATAAGGTGATCATCCCTTTCTTATTTCTCAGTTCAACCCAAACAACTTCTCTGGATGTATTTCTGGGAATATCCTCCCTCAGTACAGCTGTAATGCTATCTTTTTTTCAAAAACGCCACTCTTCCTCCTCCCTGCCTCCCAAACTGGCCTTCTTGTAACATTTGTATCCTGAAAAGTTACGTTGCCAGTCCTGCCAATCCCTGAGCCACATTTCAGTAATTGCTATGATATCCCAGTCCCATGTTCCTAACCATGCCCTGAGTTCATCTGCCTTCCCAGTTAGGCCTCTTGCATTGAAATAAGTGCAATTTAATTTATCAGTCCTACCTTGTTCTCTGCTTTGTCCCTGCCTGCCCTGACTGTTTGACTCACTCCTTTTCTCAAATATACCGGTCTCGGATTGATGTCCTTCTTAACTATCTCCCTGGGTCTCTCGCAAATCTCCCTGCCAGTATATTAGTCCCTTTCCAATTCAGGTGCAATACGTCCTTCTTGTACAGGTCACTTCTATCCCAGAAGAGATTCCGATGATCCAAAAATGCAAACCTTTCTCCCATACACCAGCTCCTTTGCCATGCGTTCATCTACTCTGTCCTCCTATTCCTATCATCCCCAGCTTGTAGCACCAGGAGTAATCCAGATATTCCTACCCTCGAGGACCTCCTTTTTAAATTCCTGCCTAACTTTCTATATTCTCCCTTTAGAATCTCACCTTTTCCCTTCCTATGTCATTTGTTCCAGTGTGTACAATGACCTCCTGCTGGTCCCTCATCTTCCGTGAGAACATTCTGCACTCTCTCTGAGACATCCTTGATCCTGGCACCAGGGAGACAACACCCCATCTGATTTTTCACTGCTGGCCGCAGAAATGTCTGTCTGTGCCTCTGTGAACCTGGCTGTTCATGCGACATTCCCCTGAGAATCCATCACCCCCTGTATTTTCCAATGCAGTATACTTGTTTTAAATGGGGATAGCCACAGCAGAGTCTTACACTACCTGCCTACCTCTCTTACCTTGCCTGGAGTTAACCCATCTATGTGAGTGTTATCTGCAACATTTCTCCCTTCCTATAACTGCCATCCATCACATTCCCTTGTTCATGTAAATTCCTCATTGCCTCTAACTGTCTCTCCAACCGATCCATTCGATCTGGTAGGACTCTCAAGCAACAGCATTTATTGCAGATATAATTCTCAGTAACACAAACTCTCCCTTAACTCCCACCTCTGACAAAAAGAGCATATCACTGTCCTGAGGGCAGTTTTTGCTTCTTTCAGTCTACAGACTTAGAAAATAGTACTATCTTATTCCACTACAAGACACTGCTCCAGGTTAACTTAATACTTATGGCTTATATTCTTAAGTTTAATCAAGAGACATATCCCAATAAAACATATAATCAAGAAAGATCCCATTCTACTCACTACTGCAGGCTTACTGTAAGGCCACACTTAAAAATATGCATTTATCTGTTTCTGTGCTGTGACCTTTCCCAAACAGGTTCCTCCAAGATCAGTTGTGAATTTCACTGTTTGTTAATCTTCCCAGATGCACGTCGATGTCCACCAATACATGAATTCAAACAGCCTCTCTCTCTCTCTCTCTCTCTCTGTCTCTCTCTGTCTCTCTCTGTCTCTCTCTCTCTCTCTCTCTCTGTCTCTCTCTCTCTCTCTCTGTCTCTCTCTCTCTCTCTCTGTCTGTCTGCCCTGCACTGCCTGACCATGTGCTTCCTTTGTCTATTTCTCTCCCTTTTAAAAGTGCTGTTATTTTTACTTTCTTTTTCTCCAAAGTTCCAAACCACAGTAACAGCTTATAACACACTTACTAATTTCAAGTTCCATCTTCTCCACCAAAAGTGATTCTTTTCCCCTTTCTATTTCATTTCCAAATTGACTCCTTTAACACGATCCTATCCCCTGACTTTATCAGACAGGCCTTTTTGATTGCCCTGTTCTCTGTCATTGATTGAGTTCCCTCAGACTATTTTGAATTTTCCCTCTTACGTTCTGTTCCTCGCCTGATCCTGCATCCTTTTCACAAAATAACAGCCTCCAAACCTTTTCAAATTTTACCTTTTCCCTCTCTGGTTTGCCATTTGCTATAACTTACAGTTTTCCTGAACTCTATAATTGCTCAGACTTGCTGGCTAGTAACATCATTGTTACTTGATCCTCATAGGTCAAAACTGGCGTACTTTTATAGAACACCTGCACATGTTTTGAAGCTCAAATGTAACTGGTTTGGAAACTGTCCAGTACTGCACTCTGAAATCGGCTTTGAGTCTTTGTTGTTTAAAGTTGGGCTATTTGGTCTTGGCAAAGTGTATGTATTACTACAAAATGTTGTTGAATTACTCCAACCAGTTCTAAACTGTTTATTACTCCTACATGTCACCTTATTCTTTTCTCAGTCTCTCCCCTTCTGCCTTTGTTTTATGTTTTGAGTGTTCTACATCTTTGGACTAGGTCTGCCAAAAATAAAAACTATTTGTGTTGTTTCTGCCTCTAACTGACTTGTGTTTTGCCCTTTTCATCCCAGCTGCAATGACCTACCTCTCCCTTTAACCAGTATGGAACTTTTTTGTTCTGTTCTCCCCCTTAAGCTGATCTCATTTGTGAAATTTCATGATTTGCCTTGACCTGTTTGTTGTTTTTATTTATTTATTTTTTGTTAGGTGGATGAAATCTGGATTCACCCATTGGAATTAGGGGAGAGCCACCTCCTATATCTTGATGAATTTGGGAACGAGACGATGACTGTGACATTGATTGACAGCAATCACTGCCCTGGCTCCGTCATGTTTCTCTTTGAAGGTTATTTTGGCACAGTTCTGTACACAGGTATGACAAATATCTTCTAAACGTATGTTATGATCTATTCATTGTATTGTAGATTATTTACAAATACATCTGTTTCAAGTCAACTTTATTCTATGTTGCTGAATGTGACACAAGGGACAATTTGGAGTTTTGGTTTTATTTGATCGTGCCATGTGAGTGACAGTGGCGGGCCAATATTTATTGTTGCCCTGGAGAAGGTGGCAATGAACTGCCTTTATCAGACTCCTTCAGTTTTTATGATGTAGGTATAACCACAATACTATGGGGGAAGGAGTTCCAGAATTGTGACCCAGTGAAGGTGAAGCAGTCATAGACGTCATCAAGTCCAAGCATGACGTATGGCTTGGTGGGGAATTTTCAGGTGGTTATGTTCCCATGCATCTGATGCCCTTGCCCTCCGAAGAGATAGAGGCTTGTGTTTGAAAGACGCTTTTCAAGGAGCCTCTGTGAGTACACAGAGATGATACACCGGCTGCCACTGTAGATGGTGGAGGGAGTGAAGGTTTATGGATGCCGTGCCAATCAAGGGAGCTGGTTTATCATGAATGATGTTGAGCTTCTTGAGTGTTGTTGGAGCTGTACTCATCTAAGAAGGTGGAGAGTATTCTTCTCCTGACTTATGCCTTGTCAAAGGTGGACAGGCTTTGGAGAGTCAGGAGTTGAGCTACTTGCAGCATAGTATTTAGTCTCTGAACTGGTATTGTATCCACAGTACTTTTATGGCTGGTCCAGTTCAGGTTCTGGTCAGTGATAACCATCTGGATATTAATATTGGGGGTTACAGTGATGGTTTCAGAAGAATGTCAAAGAAGGTGATTAGACCCTCGCTTGTTACAGATGGTTATTGACTTGCACTTTGTGTGATGCACAGATCAACCCAAGCCTGGATGCTCTCCAGGTCTGTCTAAATATGAATGTTTCTTTACCTGAGGAGTCATGAATGTTGTTAAATATTGTACAATTATCTGTGAAAATGCTATTTCTGACTTTATGATGGAAACAGCTGAAGATGATTGCGCTTAGGACACGAACTTGAAGAACTGGCATTATCACTGGACTATGAATGCAGAGACCCAGGTAATGTTCTGGGGGCCAAGCTTCTTGTTTGACAGAGAGCAGGATTTCAATTTAACCAAAATCTGGGATTAACAGTCTGTTGATGACCATTAAACAGTTGGCAATTGTCAGAAAAACCCACTTAGTTCACCAACGTCCTTCAGGAAAGGAAAAAAGACATCCTTACCTGGCCCACATGTGACTCCAGACCCACAACACTGTGACTGTTTCTCAGCTGGACCGTTAGGGAAGTGTAATATATACTGGCATAGCCAGTGATGTCCACGTTCCATTAACAATAATTCTGCTGTAGCTGATGACCCACAGAACCTCACAGTTGTCCAGTTTTGAATTGTTGATCTGTTTAAAACGTATTACATTTAACTTGATGATGTTACCAGGCAACATGATGCAGAGTATCCTCAATGTGAGTTGGGACTTTACCTTTACAAGGACAATGCAGTAGTCCCTTCTATTAGTATGGTCATGGATAGGTGAATCTGTGACAGCTTGATTGATGATGATCAGGTTGGGGAGACTTCCCCTTTTGTAGGTTCCCTCACCATCAGTGGCAAACCCAGCAGATGTCATAGAGTCTTAGGGATGTACAACACAGAACAGACCCTTTGGTCCAACTTGTCCTTGCTGATCAGATATCCTAATTAATCCAGTTCCATTTGCCAGCACTTGGCCCATATCCCTTTAAACCTTCCTATTCGTACACCCGTGCAGGTGCCTTTTAAATGGTGTAATTGTATCAGCCTCCACCACTTCCTCTGGCAGCTCATTCCATGCATGCACCACCCTTTGTGTGAAAACATTGCCCCTTAGGTCCCTTTGAAATCTTTCCACTCTCACCCTAAACCTATGCTGTCCAGTTCTGGACTCCTCCAATTGAGGGGAAAGATCTTGTCTGTTTATTGTCTCCCATGCCCTTCATGATTTTATAAACCTCTGAGGTTACCCCTCAGCCTCGGATGCTCCAGGGAAGATAGCCTCAGCTGATTGAGTTTTGGCCGGCTCGGTTAGTAGGAGTGTTTCTGAGCCACTTCTGATAATGGACATTGAAGTCTGCCACCCAAGAGGACATTTCATGTTCTTGCTACCCTCGGTGCTTTTCTAGTGATGGAAGAGTACTATTTAATTGGGGATGGAATGTATAGTGGTAGCCTGTAATTGATGGTAATCAATAGGTTTCCTTGTTGATGTTGGACCCGATGCCTGGAGATTCCATAGAGTCTGGAATCAATGTTAAGGACTACCAAGATGGCAATTCCCTCCCCACACTAGGGATAGTTGTGGTGGGAGCTGGGACATTGTAAGAGATGATTTTGTGAGTGTTACTATGTTAGGCTGTTGTTTGACTAGTCTGGGAGGCACCTCTTCCAATCTTGACATCCCCACATTTCAATAAGGAGGATTTTGCAAGGTTGACAGGGCTGTGAATGATATTTTTGCTTCCAGAGTACAGCCAGTTTCATTCCTTTCTTACTTTGCTTGATATAACACGGAGGCTTGTTGAGTTACTTCAATGGCATTTCAGTGTCAGTCGTATTGCTGTGGGTCTGCAGTCGTGTCTGTATGTCCAATCTCCTGTTAGTGAGCCAGATGGACTTTTGTGACAATCGACAATGATTTCATGATCACTGTTAGCCTGGTTTTTATTTCTAGATGTATTAATTTAATTGTAATTCCCACAGTGACTATGATAGAATTGAATCCATGTTTCGAGGGAAACAGCCTCAACATAACCACTATGCCACCATCTCGATTGGTTAAAATTCCTATCTCAGCTACATTGAGATGGAAATCATTAATTAGAGACGACTATTTTGCCATTTTGCAGAAGAAACTTAGGGAAAGACCTGAAAACCTGTTTGCCTTCTCTCCTGAGGCTGTCTGAAGTTAGACAAAATGAAAATTCCTAAAAATGCACAAATACTGTATTTATATTTTAAGGAAGTTTTATTTTGAAATCTGATGGCTACAGATAGTTTTACTTTAAAAACCTTCAACTTTCGTGTATTTCAAAAATGAATTTTCTTAGAATTCTAATTGTAGCTTTCAGTAGACCTTTTCTGGAGCGAACAAGCAAGATATTGAAGTTGCCACTCCCTTTTAGCTTGAGACTTGTTCAATTTGGTCAAAGACAAGGGTGTGTTGTTATACTTCTCTATTACCCTTACGATAGAATGAAAATTCCAGTCCTTTTATTCATCTCAGCAGGGCTGGAAAATTAGTTTCCATGAATGGATTTTCTTGAAATTGTTTGGCTTAGCTGGCTGGACGGAAAAGAATTTGAGAGTGTACAGTGAAAAGGATGGAGCTGGATAGCATTGACGTAAATAAAAGGTAGATGAACAGTTACTTCAGATAGCAACATAGTCCCATTGTTGAAGAAGGGTAGCAGGGATAATCCAGGAAATTACAGGCCTGTGAGTCTCACACACTGGTGTTTGGGAAGTTATTGGAAAAGAGTCCCAGGGACAAGATCTATATGCATTTAGTAGCTAAAGGCCTTTTTAGTGAGGGACAGCATGGGTTTTGTGCAGGGGTGGTCTTGTCTCACTAAATTGATCGAGGTTTTTGAGGAGGTGATGAAGGTGATTGAGGGAAAAGCGGTTGATGTTGTCTACATGGATTTCCATAAAGCCTTTGACAAGGTTCCTCGTGTCAGACTGGTACAAGAGGTGAGCTGGCAAACTGGATACAGAACTGGCTTAGTCATAGGGGACCGAGGGTAGCAGTGGAAGGATGCTCTTTGGAATGGAGTTTTGTGACTAGTGGTCTTCCACAGGGATTAATGCTGGCACCTCTGCTGTTCGTGATCTATGTAAATGATTTGGAAGAAAGCATAGCTAGTCTAATTAGTAAGTTTACAGACCAAACAAAGATTGGTGAAATTGCAGATAGTGAGGAGGATTGTCAGAGAATACAGTAGAATACAGATCAACTGGAGACCTGGGCAGAAAAATGGCAGATGGTGTTTAATCCGGACAAACGTGAGGCGATGCCTTTTGGCAGGTCAAGTACGGGTGGAACTTATACAGTGAATGGCAGAACCCTGAGGAGTATTGATATGCAGAGGGATCGAAGTGTGCAGGTCCACAGATCATTGAAGGTGGCAGTGCAGATAAATAAGGTGGTAAAATAGGCTTATGGCATGCTTGCCTTCATTGAAAGGACCATGGAGTATAGGGATAGTCAAATTATGCTGCAGAATTCTAGAGCTTTAGTTAGGTCACACTTGGAATATTGCATCCAGTTCTGGTCACCACACAACCAGAAAGATGTGGATGTTTTGGAGAGGGTATAGAAAAGATTTACCAGAGTGTTTACTGGGTTTGGGATTTTAACTAAGAAGAAAGGTTGGATAGACTGGGTTTGTTTTCACTGGAACACAGGAGTTTGAGAGGTGACCTCACAGAAGTTTATAAGATTGTGAATGGCATGGATAGAGTGGAAAGTATGAGGCATTTTCCCAGGGTAGTGGGATCAATTGCTAGGGGACCCAGGTTCAAGGTGTTGCGGTGGTGTGGGGAGGAGTGGAGTTTAAAAGAGATATACGAGGCAAGTTTTTCAAAGAGTGGTGAGTGCCTGAAAAGTGTTGCCAGAGGAGATGGCGGAAGCAGACATAATAGAGCATTCAAGAAGCACCTGGACCAATAAGTGAATAAGAAAGGAATAGAGGGCTATGGATGCAGTAAGTGCAGGCAGTTTTAGCATGGAAGGGCAAAATGTGTTGGCGCAGGCTTGGAAGGCTGAAGAGCCTGTTCCTGTGCTGTATTGTTCTCCTTTGTTCTTACTCGCACATTCTTTTTCAGATCACCGCAGCTTTGAAAGTAATTGAGTGGCTTTGGTGAATCAAATTTTCCAGCATTGCTGGAATGTCAATGCAAGAAACCATGTCAAAAAGTTAGGGTTTCCACTACAGATTTTCTGCTCAGAAACTTGATGAGGTGATGGAAAGGAAAAAGTAACCAGTTAGCTGTGGCAGATTACAATGCCCTGCAGCTTGTCTTAACAAATGTCGTCTTCCTTGTTCATTCAGGAATTACTTTTATTCAGTGGTTAAGGAGCTCCACCTGGTGGCTCAGCAGGCCATGCACTGAGTGATGTGGCATTTGCTTGATGCTCCAGTCTGTGTTCAGTTAGCTGATTTCAACCAATCAAATTGCTGGAGTTTTATAAGAGACATTTTCCCATTGGCTGTATAGGGGGAAAGCCAGCGCACCTCCCCGTGCCCCCCCTCCCACCCAACCCTCACCCGGGTTTGATTTTGGCTTTGGATATAATTTGCTGAAAATGTGTTGCTGGAAAAGCGCAGCAGGTCAGGCAGCATCCAAGGAGCAGGAGAATCGACATTTCGGGCATAAGCCCTTCTTCAGGAATGAGGAAAGTGTGTCCAGCAGGCTAAGATAAAAGGTAGGGAGGAGGGACTTGGGGGAGAGGCGTTGGGAATGCAATACGTGGAGGGAGGTCAAGGTGAGGGTGATAGGATCCTTTGGATATAATTTGGCTTGATAGTGATACCCCTTATGGTCAAAGAGCTTGATTGCTTCACAGCCTGGAATGACTGGTCAATTGAGTCAACAACACCGTGGGCGGCACGGTGGCACAATGGTTAGCACTGCTGCCTCACAGCGCCAGAGACCCGGGTTCAATTCCCGGCCTCAGGCGACTGACTGTGTGGAGTTTGCACATTCTCCCCGTGTCTGCGTGGGTTTCCTCCGGGTGCTCCGGTTTCCTCCCACAGTCCAAAGATGTGCAGGTCAGGTGAATTGGCCATGTTAAATTGCCCGTAGTGTTAGGTTAGGGGTATGGGTGGGTTGCGCTTCGGCGGGGCGGTGTGGACTTGTTGGGCCGAAGGGCCTGTTTCCACACTGTAAGTAATCTAATCTAAAAAAAAACAGAAGACAAGCAATTACTGTCCAAAAAGAAAACTCAGTGCATGACTGTGTGATTAAGTGAAAAGGCTTAAGGAAGGTGATATTTACTTTAAAATGAAAGCTGGTAACTTTATTTTTTGCTTTCCAAAAGATACACAGCTAAATAGAGTGAAATATTTTCACTGAAGATAACTGTGATGTTTCCTAGTTTTGTTTTAGTTTTTCTTTTAAAAGTAATATTCCACATCCATTTAAAAATCTTTTATAGTTCCTGTTTTCACCACTTTTTGGTAGGATATTTCTTTATTTGCTTTAGCAATCCTTGTGCGTAACAAAACTTGTCTCTTGCATGGTTATTTTTAACTTGAGCCCTATTAATGCAAGTTTGTTAACTCATGGAAATAGCTTATAATGGAATTGTAAAAATATTTTATCATATTTAACGCCTCTATTTGATCACCTTTTGACTTTCTTTCCTTTTATGTTGTCTGTGCTTATTTCCAAAGCCCCTCATCTGTGGTGTTACCTCTTTCCTCTCCATCATTTCTGGAAGTAAGGGACATGGGACACATTGGCTCAGACCTTTCAATCTCTGGCTTACTGTGGAGATCAGATATGCAACCTGAGATGTGTTTTGGGATCATCAGGAAGACCCAGTGTGACCTCTATAGAAATTGCTCAGAAAAATTAAACTCCTCATAGGTAATTTCTCTGCTGTCCAGGTTGTATGCAAAATTGGAGTTTTGTTCCAATGTTATTTGTCCAGGTGCTTCCCCAGGAAATGTTGGGCAAAGGAATAGTCATATGAGTAACTTCAGGGTAACCTAGATAACTACGCCCACACATTTCCATGGTGTAACCCGCATACCTGCTCACCTATTCACCAACATTCACACTGAGCATTTCATTTAACCTGTGACAGCTAGTGACATCAAAAAAGGAATGTGCTGATGGAACCCAAAGAGAGTATGAGAAATGAAATAAGTCTAAGGCTGGTAAAGATAGGAAGAGGAGCAAGTCAAATAGTCAGGGCAGGCAAGAGCAAGGCAGAGCATGAGGCTAGACTGATAAGTTGCATTTACTTCAATGCAAGAAGCCGGACAGGTAAGGCGGTTAAACTCAGGCCATGGTTGGGAACATGGGACTGGGATGCCTTTGCTGTCACAGAAATGTAGCTCAGGGAAGGGCAGCACTGGCAACTGAAAGTCCCAGGATATAGATGCTATAGGAAGGATGAAGCGGGGGGGGGGGGGGGGGGAGGAAGGAAGGATGAAGGGGGGGGGGTGAAGGAAGAAAGGAGGGGGCGTGGCAATTTTGGTTAGTTATAACATTTGGGTTGTACTTGAGGAGAATACTCCTGACATTAAGTCCAGTGGAGTTATATGGGTGGAACTGAGACATAAGGAAGGGTGATCTTCCTGTTGGGATTGTACTATAGGCTCCCCAAGAGTCAGCAGGAAATTGAGAAGCAAATTTGTAAGGAGTCTTTGATAGGGTTATAATTGTAAGGGATTTTAACTTTCCAGACATAGACTGGGACTGCCATGGTGTCAGGGGTTTGGATGGAGAGGAATTTAAGTGTGTACAAGAGCATTTTCTGATTCACTGTGTGGATACCTAGAGAGAAGGAACAAAACTTGACTTTCTCTCGGGAAATAAGGCAGCGCAAGTCACTGAGTAGGGGAGCACTTTGGGACTAGTGATCATAATTCTATTAGTTTTAAAATAAAGGAAAAAGATAGACTTGATTAAAAAGTTAATGTTCTAAATTAGTAGAAGGCCAATTTTGAGGGTAGTAGGCAGGAACTTTCAAAAGCTCATAAGGAGAAGCTATTCACAGGTAAAGGGATGTTTGGAAGATTGGAGGCCTTAAAAACTGTGCTCGTGGGAGTCCAGAGTAGGTATGTTCCTGTTCGTGTGAAGGGCAAAGTTGGTAAGTGTAAGGAATGCTGAATGACTAGAGAAATTGACGCTCTGGTCAAGAAAAGGGAGGAGGCTTATAGTCAGTGTAGACAGCTGGGATCGAGTGAATCCCGATAGACTCTAGGGGCAGTCAGAGTATATTCAAGAGGGAAATCAGGAGAGCAAAAAAGTGACATGAGAAAGCTTTGGCAAAAAGAGTTAAGGAGAATCCAAAGAGATCCTACAAGTACATTAAGGGCAAAACAGTAACTAGGGTGGGAATAGAGCCCCTTAAGAATCAACAAGGCCATTGACGTGCGGAAACACTGAAGATGGGTGAGGTACTGAATGAGCACTTTGTCAGTATTTTATTGTGGAGGAGGATATGGAAGCCAGAGAACTTGAAGAAATAAATAGTGATATCTTGAAAAGTGTTGATATTACAGAAGAGGTGGTGCTGGTCATCTTAAAAGGCATAAAAGTGGATAAATCCCCAGGATCTGATCAGGTGTATCCTATAATTTTATGGGAAGCTAGGGAAGTGATTGCTGGGCTCCTTACTGAGATATTTATATCATTGATAGCCGCAGGTGAGGTGCTGGAAGGCTGGAGATTGGCTAATGTGATGCCACTATTTAAGAAAAGTGGTAAGGTAAAGCCAGCGGGCCTATAGATTGGTGAGCCTGATGTCAATGGTTGGTAAGCTATTCTGAGGAACAGAATTTGCATGTATATGGAAAGGCAAGGATTGGTGAGGGTGTAGTCAACATGGATTTGTGTGTGGGAAATAGTGTCTCACTAACTTAATTGAGTTTTTGAAGTGACAAAGAAGATTGACAAAGGCAGAGCATTGAACATGGTCTATATGGACTTCAGCAAGATGTTTGACAAGGTTCTGCTTGGTAGTGTATTATCAAAGTTAGGTCATGTAGAATCCAGGGATAGCTAGTGATTTGGATACAAAATTGGCTTGAAGGGAGGATAAGGAGGTTGGTGGTAGAGTCATAGAGTCATAGAGATGTACAGCATGGAAACAGACCCTTCGGTCCAACCTGTCTATGCTGACCAGATATCCCAACCCAATCTAGTCCCACCTGCCAGCACCCGGACCATATCCCTCCAAACCCTTCCTATTCATATACCCATCCAAATGCCTTTTAAATGTTGCAATTGTACCAGACTCCACCACACCCTCTGGCAGCTCATTCCATACATGTACCACACTCTGCGTGAAAAAGTTGCCCCAAGGTCTCTTTTATATCTTTCCCCTCTCACCCTAAACCTATGCCCTCTAGTTCTGGACTCCCCGATCCCTTTGTCTATTTATCCTATCCATGCCCCTCATAATTTTGTAAACCTCTATAAGGTCACCCCTCAGCCTCCAATGCTCCAGGGAAAACAGCCCAAGCCTGTTCAGCATCTCCCTGTAGCTCAGATCCACCATCCTGGCAACATCCTTGTAAATCTTTTCTGAACCCTTTCAAGTTTCACAACATCTTTCCGATAGGAAGGAGATCAGAATTGCATGCAATATTCCAACAGTGGCCTAACCAATGTCCTGTACAGCCGCAACATGACCTCCCAACTCCTGTACTCAATACTCTGACCAATAAAGGAAAGCATACCAAATGCCTTCTTCACTATCCTATCTACCTGCAACTCCACTTTCAAGGAGCTATGAACCTGCACTCCAAGGTCTCTTTGTTCAGCAACACTCCCTAGGACCTTACCATTAAGTGTATAAGTCCTGGTAAGATTTGCTTTCCCAAAATGCAGCACCTCGTATTTATTTGAATTAAACTCCATCTGCCACTTCTCAGCCCATTGGCCCATCTGATCCAGATCCTGTTGTAATCTGAGGTAACCCTCTTCACTGGTAGAGGGTTCTTTTTCCACACTGGAGGTCTGTAACCCGCAGTATGCTGCAAGAATCAGTGCTGGGTCCACTACTTTTTGTCACTTATATAAATGATTTGGATGTGAGTAGCGAGGAATGGTTAGTAAGTTTGCAGATGATACTAAAATTGGTGGCAGCGAAGAAGGTTATCTCAGAGTATAACGGGACCTTGATCCGATGGGCTGTGGAGTGGCAGATAGAGTTTAATTTATGTAAGTGTGAGGTGTTGCTTTTAGTAAGGCATATCAGGGCATGACTTGTAGGGCCCTTGGGTGTGTTGCTGAGCAAAAAGACGTTCAGGTTCATATTCCCTTGATGGTGGAGTCACTGTTAGACAGGGTGGTGAAGAAAGCATTTGGTACGATTGCCTTAATTGGTCAGTGCATTGAGTATAGCAGTTGTGTTGTTATGTTGTGGCTACACAGGGCATTGGTTGGGCCATGTTTGGAATACTGCTTTCAATTCTGGTCTCCCTGCTGTGAGAAAGCTGCTGTTAAACTTGAAAGGGTGTAGAAATGATTTACAAGGATGTTGCTGAGGCTGGAGGATTTGAGCTCTGGAAGGAGACTAAGTAGACTGAGGCTATTCTCCATGTAGTGTAGGAAGATGGGGGGTGACCTTTTAGAGGTTTATAAAATCATGAAGAGTGGATGGGTGGAGTGAATAGCTTTCCTCAGAGTAGGGGAGTCCAAACCTAGAGGCCATAGGTTTAAGATTAGAGGGGAAAGATTTAATGTGACCTAAGGAACAACAACTTCACGCAGAGGTTGGTGCGTGTAAGGAATGAGCTGTTAGAGTTAGTGGTGGAGGCTGGTACAATAGTAATACTTAAAAGGCATCTGGATGGGTCAAGAATAGGAAGTGTTGAGAGAGATATGGGTCAAATGCTGGCAGATGGGACTAGATTAATTTTGGGTATCTGGTCAGGACGGACAAGTTGGACTGAAGTGTCTGTTTTGCTGCCGGACAACTCTGTGACTCTGAGATATGTGCAATATACAAAAACTAAGGAATGCTGAAAATCAGCCAGAGAACATTGATGGAGACTTTGGTTTTATTTTTTATATAGCGGATTTCCGTTACACACCTGTGATGTTCACCCATCCACCACTGAACACAGAAAGAAGGATAGATCTCCTGTATCTAGACAATACAAACTGTGACCCCGAGTCCATGGTGCCTTCCCGTCAAGAAGCTACTGACGAGATCAAAGCAATAATCAACGCTCACCCGGAGCACAATGTAGTCGTTGGTAAGAATATGGCAAATCTTATTTTTCCTACTACTTGCCTCAATTTAAAAAGCTCAGCCCCTTTCCTGGAGTCGTTATTGTGTTAATAAAATATAAGAATATGGTGAAACTTGATGGCTTATTCGGGTGCCCACTTTGCGTGAATATCTGTGCTACTCGGATAGGCACAGAAGGGAGACATAATTTTTCTCACATACTTTTTCCATATTCAGCTAAGTTTTGAACCTTCTTATTGCTAGTTTCGTTTACATGTGCTGGCTGGACTGTCTGCTGTGGCATTGTCTGGGAGCCAGCCCACAGCTGACAGCATTGTCAGTGAGATCACTGAGACCAGTTGTGGAATTATTCCTGGCTTGACTGACTTTCTTCAGCTGAGGTGAGATAAAGGTAGAATAATTTAGCATAGATTTTAAAAATCGGAGCAGACCTGTCTGTGACTAAGATTGATTTCTGTGTAGTGTTATTGTAGATTGTGTGGAAGAAGTGATTCATGCTGGAAAATAAAAGGTTTGCTGTAGGCCGGTCAGTGTCTGACTTGGCACATCACAGACAGCATCTTGTTGGGATTGATAACCTCAATCTCCAAATGGTAGCTCATTTAAATGTTTAAAAGCTGCAAATAACTGTTCATACATTTAGAAAGAATTGCATGTGGAGAGTATCAAGCAATAATATAAAACTGTGTCACAAAGAAAATTTTGCTATTCAGTTATTTGATAGATAGCCATGGCAGGATTGGATAAGCAAGAGTTCCTGCTACTGATCTACAGCTGATTATGTTACTGTTGGAAAATATGTGTGAGAACATCTGGGTGAAAACTGAATTTAGATTGTGTCCCCAGATCATCATAGCCAAAGAGCTCCATTTTGTGGAGGCAGCAAGAATCGTGAGCCAGAGGTTAGGCAGGAAACAGTCTATCTCCTCGAACTTCTGGACAATCTCAAGTCAGATGCATGACCAGGAGCTGTGGTTGCTTACAATGCAGGGTGGAGACCTGGTGCCGACAGGAAGCATAGAGAAGAACTGTGCATAATCACAAATGAGTGCTGGAGAGGATACTACTCCAAGAAGACTGGGGATGTGTGGGGACCCTTCTGTCACCCTCATTTTTGTTGCATAAGACAGTGCTTCTTCCCCCCCCCCAAATAACAGTCGTACGTTCTTCTTTCTGATGGAAGTGAAAGGTCAACTCCATATGGGTGGCACGGTGGCACAGTGGTTAGCACTGCTGCCTCACAGCGTCAGAGACCCGGGTTCAATTCCCGCCTCAGGCGACTGACTGTGTGGAGTTTGCACGTTCTCCCCGTGTCTGCGTGGGTTTGCTCCGGTTTCCTCCCACAGTCCAAAGATGTGCAGGTCAGGTGAATTGGCCATGCTAAATTGCCCGTAGGTAAGGGGTAGATGTAGATGTAGGGGTATGGGTGGGTTACGCTTCGGCGGGGCGGTGTGGACTTGTTGGGCCGAAGGGCCTGTTTCCACACTGTAAGTAATCTCATATATTCCACCACACGTGGACTGACTGCTCAAGTGAGATACTATAAGGTATGCTGAATCTTTAAAGTTGCTCTCTAGTATCAGCTAGTGACTTCAGAAAGTAGAAGAATGTTGGAAAGATTTTGTGGTTTTTTTTTGCAATGAAATCTTTTGTTAGTTGTCAAGTTCTGAAGATATGAGTTTGCACATTATACTTCCCAGCCTTTAGGTGATCTCACAGGAAACAATAGTTCAGTACTGAATCACTGAATTGTTGCAGGAGGAGGCCATTAGGCCTTTGATTGCATCACTTTTAGAATGCACTTAGAACCATTCCCTCACTTTCTCACCAAATTTTGTTCTTTTCAGATAATAATATGTCCCTTGTTGAATGTCACAATCAAACCTGCCTCCACCATTTCCTTGTGCTGTGCGTTCTCGATCTTAACTACTTGCCGTCTGAAGAAGTTCTCCTCTGGTCTCCACGGCTTGCTTTGCCAATTACCTTAAATTTGCCATCTCATTCATTATCCTCTATCACTAGGAACGGTTTTCCCTTTTCTCTTCTGTCCTGGCCCCTTATAGTTTCGAAAGCATCTATCAAATCTACTCTCAATCTTCTCTTTAAGAACACAGTCCCAACTTATGAAATCTGACCACACAACTGAAGTTCCTCGTCCCTGGAACATTCTTGAGCTTCTTTTCTCAAGTGTCTCTTTAATGCTTTCCCAGCTTTCCTGAAATCTGGCATCCAGCATTGAGCTTAATACCCCAGCTAAGGCCGAATGGATGTATTATGCAAGTTTAAGGTAACGTTCTTGCTCTTTTACTCTGTGCACTCAATAACAAAGGCTAGGATACTGGATGCTTTACTCACAAAGCCATCAATCAGTCCTGGCATTTTAAATGATTTATACACATTTACACTGATTCCAAATTTGCAATTCATTGAAAAGACTGTAATAGAAACATTTGTAGAAAATGGAAAAATTGCATCCATGATTGTAGGAAATATTTTCCTTGATTGGACATTATGGAAAGACCTTTTTATTATATTCAGTGATAGTACTCTTGCCACTAAGTCAGTAGGTAATGGATTCAAGCCAAGTTCCAAAACCTTGAGCACATTAATTTAGTTTGAAACCTTAGGGAGGGATCTCACAGAAGTGCTGTGCATTGTGAAGTGTTATCTGTCCGCCTGGCTTTCTGTCTGTCTCTCTGTGTGCACTATTTCCTCATCAATAATGATCAAATGCTACCAAAAACAGATATCTCAGCATTACAATTATAAAATAAAGGACTGCAAATGCTGGAAATCTAAAACAAGAACAGAAAGTGCCTCAATAGGTCTGGCAACATCTGTGGAGAGAAAAACATTTTACCCTTCAAAGGGTCACTGGACTCAAAACATTAACTCTTTCTTTTTCTCCACAGATGCTGCTAAACTTGCTGAGTTTCTCCAGCACATTGTCTTTATCTCAGCGTCATCTCATTGCTGTTTGAGACTGCCATATTTCTTGCATTCCAATAGTTACCGATACTTAAAGGCACTTATATAATTGTGGAGTTTATTAGAACATTTTGGTGAATATGAAAGAACATGTATACATACAATTTGTTTTTTCATTTTTCTTTGTTGCTTTTCTTTCCTTTTTCCTTTTTTTTACCTGTTTAAGCACATTTTATTTGAGCAGTTGTTCTGTCTGTAATTACAGGTCTATATAACTTGGGCAAAGAATCATTATTAATAGAACTGGCTATGATATTTAAAACTTGGATTGTGGTGAGCCCTTGGAGACTTCAGATGTTTCAGCTTTTGGGACTGTGCAATGTCTTCACTTCAGAGGTGGGAGCCGGAAGAATCCAAGTCGTACACCAGAATGAAATTAACCGATTCAACATGGTCAAATGGAGTCGAATGTGCCCTACAATTGCTATTATCCCCACAAGCTGAAAAATAAGAGTCTGCCACAAAGATGTACATGTGGTTCCCTATTCAGATCACTCCTCGTTTCAGGAATTGCAAGAGTTTGTGGCCAGATTGAAACCTTGTACTATTATCCTTGTGGTGAAAACTAAGGCATGTGAGGTATACATCTGTCAATACCTCAGTCCAATTGATGATTTAAAGCAAATCCAAGTTCCAGAAACTCTAAAAGAATGTATGCAGAAGAAGGCAAAATGCAAGAAAATGCTCATTCACCCGAATACAAGACGAAGATCTCTGGTTATTCCGAAGGGTGTCATGTTTGAGTCACCAGAAAAACTGCAGCAAGACTACACCAATAAAAACAAATTGTATATAGAAAGATCAAGTTCTGACAGCAATAAGGAGGCATTCCAAAATAATGACAAAATACTGGTACCACCAAAGCAAGTCTGGCAAGACTTGACTGAAGACAGCAATCTGAGTGCAGGGAAGAGGATTGATATTAAGGATAAATTGTATGAAGAAAATATCAACAGAATTCAAGTGCCAATGAAACGAAAAATAAGAGTTCCCTTATTCAAAGAGCAGAAATCCAAAGTTCCTTCACTTGGGATACCTGTAAGGGCAAGACAGGCTTCTTTGCTAAACTGGTACCAAGATGGGAAATCTGCACATCATTATTTAGCAAAGCAACCAACTAGAAACAGCAATCCAAAACATTACCTGTCTCATAGGCTATCACCACTGAATGCAAGCACATCATTGACAGCAAACGGGCCTTCTTTGCCATCAGATACTTGTGTGGGACAAGAGAATGGAGAGCAACATAAATTTGAACAAATTGTGTCTGTTTCCATTTCACATGCTGGCAAGACCTGCAAAAGAATACAAAGTTTAACTGGTGAAAACTGTATGACTTCAGTGCAGAGTTGGTGTTATGCCAGTCTGAAATCTTTTGATGCTATTGTTGAACAATATTTTAAGAGAAAGCATAAAACACATTAACAAATGCAGCAAAGCTCGGCACTTGCAAATTGTCAAACATCGTAAGGGAATTTGTGTTCTTCCACTCCACTTTGATTCTTGGTCATCAAAGTAGAAGATAATGTTGGAAACATTTATCATTCTGAATTAAAAATTTTAACAAGAAGTTCAAATTATTTTTTCAATATTTTATTCTTCCGTTTTATAGAATGAAATGCTTGGTGAGGTATCTTGATTTTCTGTAATGAAATAAAAAAAGGTTATGTGCAGCAAAGTGAAGTAAAAGATTAAAGTGTTAATTTGTGAAACCTTATGAAAGCTGACAGATTAAAAGAACTAAGCCCCATTATAAGATTGAATAAAACAGATAGGAGGGGAGAGCAATTGATAAAGTTTGAGAGTACTGATATACTGTCTACTTTTCCAGAGATATATCTGATGGATTTTATCATGTATGGACTTTCTTCAAAGTTCATTTTTATCAACAGGTGTTTTGTGTACATCCAGATTCTTGTTGATTAGTTGATGTGAACAGTGGCAGAATATGTCATTGAGGACTGCTATCTTACCACAAGCCTTTAGTTATGAAGGTCATAAACTAGTAATGCAAAAGTAATCATGCTCACCCTGACTCACTTTCCAGCTTTGTCCCTTGTTTACTACCGTCACGTGTTTCTGTCAGATGATGTACCCAAGCTGGGAGATTTGCTATGTTGAATATTAGCTCCCCTCCTACTAAATAATTAAATATTATATTTGCAACAGAGCAAAACTTCTTCGTGTAATTTTCTGAGTATTGTTCACGTCTTTTCCCTAAGCATTTACCTGGAAATTCATGTTCCTGTGGTACATTATAACGAATAAAAAAAGATATTTGCAGCTAGATTTACAGGCTTCAATTTTGAACAGAAATTAAGAACTAACTGGTATGTCTTGATTTTGGTTTTACATTTCTGTTTATTTACATGCATAGAAACCTGAATATATTGTGTCTGAATTGATGTCCTCAAGTAGTTTATGCATCTCTACTGTGTCTTCAGCCCTCTCAACCCCATACATGCCATTATTACACACGTCATCTTCATCCATGTCAGCGGTGTCATTATCGTCGAGGTTTCCATCTTCTGAACTATGTGTAGAATTTGTGAAAGAAAAGTCTGTTCATGCAGGATTCAGAAAGGAGCACCGACTATTAAGTTCTTTTTTCTTGAGATTCTTACACACTTGATGCAACTGCAAATGCCAACTTCTGTGAACAAGCAAAATGTATTAAGCACAGTACAATATAAGCTTTGGAGAAACCCTGAACACTCCTCGCCATGCTTGCGGGAAGCTCTCTGAACAGAGGAAACAAAATCTTTTCATCACTGTCAGTCATGCCTATAAGACACCCATAGACTTCCCCCCGCCCCGCCCCCCCCTTAAAAGCAGTTGAAACTGCATACACTGATCGACCTTCTATTATTAAATTGCAAAGGATTACAGCCCTTAGGACAGCTCTAAACACTATGCTTACTCAAACGGCTAAGAGGGAAATATTATTTGCAAAACAAAGGTTATATGAATTTGGCAACAAACCGGGTAGATATTTAGCACTTCTTACAAAGAAAAAAAAGGCCCCTCAAACTATCATGTTTATCAAGGAAAGTACGGGTATTTTGACTCCTGATCATAAAAAAGATTAATGCAATCTTTAGAGAATTTTATTCTGAGTTATATAAATCACAGGATTGTGAAGATAGGACTAGGAGGATGCAGTCATTTTTAAAAAATTTGACCTTTCCGGGCCTAACTCCGGAACAGGTATCGGTCTTAAATGCTCCTCTAACAGTCCAAGAAATACTTGACGCAATCAGGCAACTTCAGAGCGGTAAGGCACCGGGCCCAGATGGTTTTCAAGCTGAATTCTATAAAGAATTTACAGAAATATTGGCGGGTCCACTTATGGACATGTATAACTATGCATATAGTCAGGGCTGTCTCCCGCCTTCGCTGAAAGAGGCAAATATCTCTCTTATCCTTAAAAAAGGAAAGGATCCAGAAGATTGTATGTCATGCAGACCAATATCCTTACTAAATGTAGATTTTAAAATCCTCTCTAAAACGTTAGCATTGAGACTAGAAAGGGTACTGCCACATATCATAAAGGAGGATCAGACGGGGTTTATTAAGGGCCATGGATCATCCAAAAATATTAGAAGGGTTTTGAATATGATTCAAGCCTGTCATCAGGGAAAGATACCAGGAGTAGTAGTTTCATTAGATGCGGAAAAGGCATTTGATAGGGTTGAATGGTCATATTTGTTTTACACATTGGAAAGGTTTGGCGTTGGACAGGTGTTTACCAAATGGGTCTCAACATTGTATAGTGATCCCAAAGCAGTTGTGGTTACCAATGGATTAGGCTCCGATAGCTTCAGTGTGGGTAGGGGCTGCCGTCAGGGATGTCCTCTCTCGCCATTGTTATTTACGCTAATAATTGAGCCACTAGCAGAAACTATACAGGCTGATCCAAATATAACAGCCCCGAGGATTGGTACAGGTAAACATAAAATTACCCTGTATGCAGATGATGTTCTTCTATTCCTCAGTAATCCTCTGATGTCCGTACCTCGCTTAATCCAAGTTATTAATACATTTAGCACATTCTCAGGCTATAAAATTAATTTCTCAAAATCGGAGGCTATGCCAATGGGTGGCCTTGCTATGATACCCCACTTAGTGGATGGATCGCATTTTCACTTTCGGCAGTCCCTGGAGGGTTTCTTATATTTAGGCATTTTTATTACCCCAGTATTTGGTCAGTTATACAAGGCTAACTTTGTGCATTTACTGGAAAGGATAAGGCAGGACTCCCAGCGATGGGGAGACCTTCCAATTTCCTGGCTGGGTAGAATAGCACTAATTAAAGTGAATGTCCTGCCCCGTCTCCCATACCCTATGAGAATGCTTCCGGTGATGCTGCCGAGGATGGCACTACGTAAATTATATGGCTGGTTGGGTTCCTTTATCTGGAATCATAGACGGCCCCTCATTAAGCTGAAGAAGCTACAGCTTCCACAGGTAAGGGGAGGATTGGACTTCCCAGATTTTAGGAAATATCAGTTAAGTTCCTTATTAAGTTACATAGCTGATTGGGTCTTGTTTGATCCACAATCAATCTGGCTGGACATCGAGGCTTCTCAAGTAAAATACCCACTTATTAACCTTTTATTTTCAGACAAGAGGAAAATCATTATGGATTACTGTAAAAATCCTATAATACTAAATACAATTAAAGCTTGGAATATAATGCGGCAAAATGAGGGCAACTCACATAAAACATCCCCCTATGCGCCGATAGTGGGAGCATGGGGATTCCAACTGGGGTTTACAGACGCCACTTTTAAACTCTGGAGATCCAGGGGTATCTCATGTCTAGGGGACCTATTTAAGGATGGGGTCTTGATGTCTTTTGAACAGCTGCATCAGAAATTCGGATTACCTAATGGAGACCTCTATCGATACTTCCAAATTCGAGACTATATACAGAAGAAGACTACGTTATTAGATAGTCTTTATAAATCAGATAGAGAATGTAGAGTACTACGACCAATGGGGGTATTCTCCATCAGTACCATTTATCATTTACTACATGATGAAGTATCGGGAGATATGGAATCTGCTTAAAACATGGGATCAGGAATTGGGACTAGAAATCTCTATCGAAACGTGGAATGACATTTGGGAAAACGCCAGAAGAATCACCATTTGTAACAGAACTCAGGCCATCCAGCTGAAGATACTTCATAGGGCCCATATAGCACCGGATCGATTGGCAAAATTTAAGGCAGGGGCAACTCCAATGTGTCCCAAATGTAAAATAGAGGTGGGCACTCTTGTACATTGTCTATGGACCTGTCATAAGATCCGTAGATACTGGACTAAAGTAGCAAGTGCCCTGACAGAAATTTTAGGAACAAAAATTAAAGTGGACCCCGTATCTCTCCTTTTAGGCTTTTCAAACTTATCCTCCCCGGACATGTACGGGAAGAGACTATTTTCTATTCTCTCTTTCTGTGGAAGGAAAAATATTTTGGTAAACTGGGTGGCTGAGGGCCCCCCCTGGACTTTCAAATTGTCACAGATTACTTATGGAATGTATTCCCCTTGACTTCCTTACAAATATGGTGCACCGAAAGACCAAATTATTTTATAAAATATGGCAGCCCTTCTTGAATTATATGAATACAGATATTTCAGCCATCCTAACAAGGGCTTTTATTTAATTGAGATTGCGAACCTGGCTGGTCCGGGGCCCCTTGGGAGAGGAATCCCGCACGAATACGGGTTTTGTTACATTTGATGTTAACAGATTCCGAGCATGTATTTCACAACCCAATTTCTATGTTATCCGCTGGTTTTTTTTCTCTTTCTCTTATTTGAATAATGTAAAAGACTTAAATATACACTCTGGTTAGTTGTAGGTTAGATTAGTACTTAGCTGAGTTTTGTTTATTTTTCTCGGTATTTTTCTTTTGTTAAATTTTGGTTATTATGTATTTAAGATTTAATTGTATGTCAGTCTTTGTACTTGAGAGTTTTGTTTATTTTTGTAAACTTGTAGAAATGTTAAATTTCTAATAAAAATATCTATTTAAAAAAAGGAACAACCTAATCGCGCATTGTTTCTGGAAATAATCTAAGCACTTTACATTGTTTTTGGGTGGCATGTGACTATTGGGGAGTAGCAGGGGTTTATGTCTTGCGTGACGACTGACTGTGGTGTAAAACCCTGTATAAAGGGAGGAGGGTTCCCTTGCTCAGAGAGCCTTGCTTGGCACGCTCCGCAAGCATCGTCAAAAGTGTTAAGTGATCATCCAAAAGTTGTACTTGCTGAAATAAATTATGTCTGTTCACAGAAGTTGGCATTTTGCAGTTGCATGAAGTGTGTAAGAATCTCAAGAAGGGAACCTAACAGTAGCATCTGGATAAAAGTAAATCCACAAATAGTAAACCATTGTCATTTGACTTGAGAACAGTCAATAAGCAGTCTTTTTAGTTACCCAGAGAATAATTCATTTGAAGAATTAAACCTGGACAAGGGAACAGTGGAAATACAGCAGTTGAAGAATCTCCACTTAAACTTTGTCACTTTCAGTTAGTTACAAAGAACGATACTGCATTGGAGCAAAATGCCTCGGTCACACTTACAGTAGGCTTGCCTGAAGAAGAGCTGCATTTGGGCCCCATTTGACGCAATAATTGATATTTCCACTAAACCTTCCTCCAATCACTTGAAAATTATACCACCACGTGATAGCCATTTCCTCCCTGGGAAAAGGTCTCTGGCTATCCACTGTATCTATGCTTCTCATCAAAGCACCTCTCATACTTCTTCGTACCAATGAGAAAAGCCCGAACATCCTCAACCTTTCTTCATCAGACATGCCCTCCAATCCAGGCAGCATCCTGGTAAATCTCCTCTGCACCCTCTCTAAAGCCTCTACATCCTTCCTATAATGAGGTGATCAGAACTGAATGCAATATTCCAAGTGTGGTCTAACCAGCGCTTTATAGAGCTGTAGCATAATCTCATGGTGCTTAAATTCAATCCCCCTCTTCATGAAAGCCAACACATCATATGCCTTCTTAACAATGCCTCCTATCAACTTGGGTGACAAGTTTGAAGCATCTGTGGAAGTGGACCCCAAGATCCCTCTGTTCCTTCACACTTGCATGAATCTTGCCTTTAACCCTGCAATCTACATTCAAATTTGATCTTCCAAAATGAATCACTTCATAATTTTCAAGGTTGAACTCCAATTGCCACTTCTCAGCCCAGTTCTGCATCCTGTTAATGTCCCGTTGCAACCTACAACAGCCCTCCACAGTACCCACAACTCCACCAACCTCCGTGTCATTGGCAAACATACTAACCCACCCTTCCACATCCTCATCCAAGTAATTTTTAAGAAGTACACAGAACATGCAACATAGAACAATAGAGCACAGTACAGGCCCTTCAGCCCATGATGTTGTGCTGAACATTTATTTTAATCTAAGATCAACCTAACCTACACATCCCTCAATTTACTGCCGTCCATGTGCTTGTCCAGCAGTGTCTTAAATGTCCCTAATGTCTCTGACTCTCCTACCACTGCTGGCAGTGCATTCTAAGCACCCACCATTCTCTGCCTGAAGAACCTACCTCTGACATCTCCCCTATACCTTCCTCCAATCACTCGAAAATTATGTCCCCTTTGACAGCCATTTCTGCCCTGGGGAAAAGTCTCTGGCTATCTACTCTATGTATGCCTCTCATTACCTTGTAATGTGAAGCATAAAAAGCTTGGAGATAGAAGAACCAAAGCTTATGAAACCCAGTGGATCCCTGGGACACTTCATAGATGGAGGTTTTGTGCATTTGGCTAATTTCACAGAGAGAAAAGTGAATGTGAAAAGGCAATTTGGGTTAAGGGATAGGTCAGTCGAGTTGTGGTGGTTAACATTTTGGGGGATATTAGGGAAAGTGTGGAGTGGATGCATTCCAACAAAGGAGAAAACTTGTAATGGACAGACATGCTGTTCATGGTTTTTGAGAAAAGTCAAAGTTAGTGTCAAACTCACAGAAAAGACATATATTTCTGCAAAGACAGATGGCAGGTTAGAAGATTGGACAGAATATAACATACTGCACAGGATTACTGAAATGCAGGAAAACTGAGAGAAAGTTAGCCGAATGTATACAAACTAATAGGTGAAGGTTCCTGTAGATTGAAAAAGAGATAATCCAACTTCTTTATTCATAAGGAGAGGGAGGCGGGAAACAGGAAACTACAGGTGTTAATGTGTTGGAAGCAGTTCAAAGAAGGTTTACTTGATTGTACCTGGAATGAGCAGATTGCCTTTTGAAGAAAGGTTGAACAGGCTAGCCCTGTGTTCTCTGGAGTTTAGTTGTGTCGGAGGTGACTTAACTTACACATGTAAGATCCTGAGGGGACTTGACCATGTAGATATTGAAAGGATGTTTCCTCTTGTGGGTGTACATAGAACTAGGGGTCATAGTTTAAAATTGGGGTTTTGTTGATTTAAAAGAGATGTGGAACCATTTCTTCCTTCAGAAGATTGTGAGTCTTTGGAATGACTTTTGCCAAAAGGCTGTGGTGCCGTATCCTTAAATATTTTTAGGCAGAGGTAGACAGATTCTTGATTACCAAAAGGATGAAAGATGACTGGGGATATGAAGAAATGTCGAGTTGAGGTTAAAATCTGATCAGCCATACGATCTTACTGAATGATGGAGCCAGCTCGACGGGCCAAGTGGCCTAGTTCTGATCCTTGTTCGTGTATTGGTCGTGAAAAATCATACTTGGAAATGAATATACTGGTTGTACTGGTTACTGTGTTTTGACGTATCCAAGACGAGTTGGACCAGTATTTATCATTTGCCAGTTTTAGTTATTTTTCCTTTTTGATTGGGCCAGACACTGACCATTGGCCAGAAACAAATGCAAGTTAACCTGGTTGAACACAGAGAGTACTGGATATTTGAGCAACATTGCTAAGTACTGACTGTTGCACAAAACAGTTTTACTATGATAACAAACTGCAAAAAATGTCAGTAAATATATAATGGCCTATTTAGGAAGAGTTGTAAGCAGTTTCTGACTGTTTTGGTTCTTCTGTGATAATCTGTAGTCTTTTGTCTTTTCTTTGTGATGTTATCATTGGACTAATCCAGAGACCCAGGCAAATTGATCTGGAGACCAAGGTTTGAATACAACCAGATTAATGTTGGAATTTGAATTCAACACAAAATATGGAATTTAAAATCTATATTAGTGACCCTGAAGCCATTGTTGTTTGAAATAGAAACCCATCTGGTTCAGTAATGTCCTTGAGAGAAGCAAATCTGCAATTTTTACTTGCTGCGGCCTACTTGTGACTTCAGACCACAGCAATGTGGTTGACTCTTCATTGCCCTCTAAAAGTGCCTAAAAAGCCCTTAATTTCTATCAACTCTTCCAAAAGGTCTCAAAACCAAGGAATGAAACTGAACAGACCAGCTGGGACCCATGCACTAGACCAACAGGAACAAACTAGCCACTGTTAGCCCTGCAGAGTCCTCTATTAATATATGAGAGATAGTTTCAAAACTGGGAGGACTGCCTCACAGACTAGTCAAGCAATAGCCTGAAATAGTCATGCTCACAGAATCATATTTGGCCAACAATGTCTCAGACACCATTATCCCCACTCCCCATTCATTTCCCATCCCATCGACAGGACGGACTGAGCAGTGGTGGCGGCACATTGAGAGACAATCGGGAGGGAATTGTGTTGGGAGTTGTTAACATTTACTCTGGACTTCATCAATTATCATGGTATGAGGTCAAATATGGACAAGGAAACTTTCTGTTGAATACCACGTATGATCCACGCCACTTCTTCCCCACACTCCATTAGCATTCCTTTGTATGGAAAAGCTACAACAGTACAGTATTAGCTCAGGTGTGTGGGAAAAAGATAAGAGCTGCAGGACTTTTCCATTAAAGAATCATTACATACCAGTGGTGAAAGCACTGTTATGAAGTATAGCTGCTTTTGACTTTGTAAATGGGCAGGTACAATTAGAAACTGATAGTAATGATGGGAGAAATCGTATTGCACATCAGACACAACATCGTGGAGTTACTAAGCACTGAGAAACTGAGACTAGACTCAGGTAGCGGATGGATGAACAGTATGGGAAGCCATTTTGTAACCTGGAGCGAAATTGATCTTGAGCGCGCAGTTAATCCAGAGGGAGGGATACAGACAAAGGGAGAAGAGCACAATTGTGTGACAGAATTAGAAACAGACATCTATTGTACAGTTCTGAGAAAAAGATTCAGGATTATTAAAACTGAAATGAGTTCCACTGATGTTTTATTGCTCCTGTTTTCCAAAGAAATCTCGTTATCAGTTGAGGCAGTGTTACTCCTTAGTTATTCAATTACTTTTATTATCAGCAAGAAAACAATTCTCTTCTGCAGCTGGATAGGTTGTTCTTTCATGGTTTGTGAGTAGAATAATATTCCACACAAAATGACGAAGGGTTGATATCGCAGAAGCATTCCTGTCACCCCCTGTCGTGAGTGGTGGTGAACAGTTAAACAAGTCACGGAGGATGTGACTCCACAAATATTCCCATCATTAATCAGGTGAGAGGCGAGCAAATCAGAGCAAAACAAAAGGCTGAAGCGTTTCCACCAATCTTCAGCCGGAGTGCCAAACATATGATCCGCCTCAGACTCCTTTAGAGGTTCCCAACATCACATCCACAGCCAGACACGGTCAATTTGCTTCTCTCCACGTGATATCAAGAAACAGTTAAAAATACTCAATGTTGCAAAGGCTGTGGAGTCCGAACAATGTAAGACCCAAAACTGTGTGACCTTTCAAAGGAGGACTGTTGCAGAAAGCTAGGCGGAAGTGGGTACTGCAGATGCTGGAGGAGAGAGTCAAGATTAGAGTAGTGCTGGAAAAGCACAGCAGGTCAGACAGCATCCAAGGAGCAGGAAAATCAACGTTCCAGGCAGGAGCCCTTCATCAGAAGGCTGTTGCAGAAAGCTGTCCAGCAAAATCCTGTGTGAAGACCATGAAATGTTACACCTTGGGATTCTTGCCTCTATGAGTGAAGACATTGAATGCTAGAGCAAGGAGGTTACGATGGAGCTGTGCACCTGTTACTCCAGCCACACCCCACATACCGTGTACAGTGTGGGCATCGTTGTATAGTTAAGATGTGTTTGCTGGAGAGTGAGTGCTGAAGAAATTCACCAGGACGTTGTTGGGTCTCGAACAATTCAGCTATCAGGCCAAACTAGATAGACTGTGATTGTTTTCCTTTGAATTGCAAAGGTTGAGGTCAGGTCTGATTGAGGTGTGCAAAGTTCTGAGGGCATAAAAAGGATTGGTAGAGATAATCGATTCCCCTCAGTACAGGTTGTGAATAATCTGGGGCACAGTTTTAAAGTACAGCGTGTCACACGTAGGAAATATTTCAGGAAAAGTCTCCTTACTCAGAGAGCTATGAGTATCAAGGAAGTAATTGCTTCAGGAAATGGTAGAGGTGGAAACCCTCAACACTTTTCAAAACTATTTAAATGAACACTTGAAATAGCATAGCAAACAAGATTATTAACAAAGTTAACATTCGTGTCCAATTGGAATAGATGGATGTTTGATGAGCAATGCATAAACGATGGGCTCTTTCTACACGATAAAACTCAATGACTCTGATGATAGAGCAGGAGTCTCAAAGGCGATACCACCCTGACGTGTAGCTCCTACAGATTGTGCCACTTAGGCAGTTACATTAGAAATGAATAATAATGCTGAGAGAAATGTTATTACTCACCAGACACAATAAAGTGGAATTATTGGACACTGGGAAACTGAGACTTGGGTCAAGTAGCAGATGAACAGTGTGGTGAGCCATTTTGTTATCTGGAGAGAAATTGATCTTGACAGTGAGAGACAGTGGAGTTAATCCAGAGGGAGGTACAAAAACAACAGGAGAAGAGCACAATTGTGTGACAGTATTAGACACAGACATCTATTGTACTCTGGAAGAGAAAGAATTCGAGGAGGCAGAACAGCCAAATTACAAATTATAAATGGAGAAATCAGCTTTAGAAGGCATTTAGTTGTATGTTTTCCAACACCTACTGCTCAGCCAAGTTTGAGAATTTTAAAAATCTCAATGATTTGTTTCCTGCTGAATTTGGTTGTCTATTTTGTTCCTGTGTGTTTGTCAACACTTTTTAAAAATGTTTTTAACTTTATATGTGAAGTTGTATTAGAATTTCTGAATGTCAGTCACACTGCAATTCAACCTATTTTCTGAAGTCTTTTTTTTATAACATCTGACTCTTGTGACTATTATGGGCGGCGCGGTGGCACAGTGGTTAGCACTGCTGCCTCACAGCGCCAGAGACCCGGGTTCAATTCCTGCCTCAGGCGACTGACTGTGTGGAGTTTGCACGTTCTCCCCGTGTCTGCGTGGGTTTCCTCCGGGTGCTCCGGTTTCCTCCCACAGTCCAAAGATGTGCAGGCCAGGTGAATTGGCCATGCTAAATTGCCCGTGGTGTTAGGTAAGGGGTAAATGTAGATGTAGGGGTATGGGTGAGTTACGCTTCGGCGGGGCGGTGTGGACTTGTTGGGCCGAAGGGCCTGTTTCCACACTGTAAGTAATCTAATTGCCTTTTAATGTTAATTACCTAGAATGCCAAAGGTAATGTTTGATTTAAATTCAAAACTGTATGCAAATATAATTCTGAGGAATGGGTTCAAGGCCATTAACACTGACATGAATTCCACTGATGTTTTGCTGCTCCTGTTTTCCAAAGAAATCTAGTTATCAGTTGAGGCAGTGTTTACTCCTTAGTTATTCAATTACTTTTATTATCAGCAGGAAAACGATCCTCTCCTGGAGTTTTGTAAGTTGTTCTTTCAATTAATTGCAGTAGAATGCTATTTATATGCAAAATTAGAAAGGGTTGAGATCGCAGAAGAATGTTGCTCAGTTCATCACATTTGTGTAGATACGTGCAGTTCTGTATCAATTGTTATTTCAGCGTCAGTAAGCATTATCACTACACAGTCCTTGTAGTGACAAAGTTCCTCCATCGTGTTGTGTGGCACTATTACAGTGCTAAATGGGATGGAATCAGAACAGAGGGTGCAGAAGGAATCATGCGATTCAGCCATCAAGTTGAATTGATAACAAATCTTTATTCTTCAGAACCTTGTGTTTTTGAAGATTATCAAGTGTTCACGTTTTGTTTTCCTTTTCAAAGTTTAAAAGCCACAAAGTATTTCATTCTCCCATTTTACTTTTTGCATTTGTAAATTTATTGAAATGCTTTAAATTTGAGAAATACAATATTTTAGCATTTTGTTGAAAATGTAAGAGAGCCTGTATTCCTCTTCTTTTCCATTGCTTTTACACCCTGTTTAGCGGAATGGATGATTCAAGGCACTTCTGCTTTTTGGTTCAGCCTTTTACAGTTTTGCATTAAAACAAAATACTGTCACACTGCTTTCACTTCTTTAAGAATAACTTCATTCGAACAATAAAATATGTTTCTTGTCTTCAAAATCCAATTTTAATAAATCACCGTGCCTTCAGTTTGCTACATTTGTTAGCTGATTTTATACTGCTATTTTACCAGTTTTCTTAATGGGTGTCATTTTTCTTCTGAAGACACTTCTCACAGCCATTCCCTTCTTTTTCTGAGAAACAGTTACAATGAGAATGCCTGTTTGCTTCATATAGCGTGTAATGAGATATGCTTTCAAGAAGGAATTGTTTTGTCATGTTTCTTTGGAAAACCACTGTTGTGAACTTGGATCTGAGTTGTCTGCTTTGATTTTTCAAAGCACACAGTCCATGTGTTTACAGGTTTTGATTTTTAGTTGGTGAACTGTGATTTTCAAGGAAGATCCAGCTCTCTGTCTCTATCTGCAAAAGCTGCTGTTCCGTCCTTACTGCTGGGCTTGTGTTTTTGAGCTCTCCTGAATTTGAGTTTGACAAGGCTGTTGATAAGATGCTGGATTAGTGGTGCTGGAAGAGCACAGCAGTTCAGGCAGCATCCAACGAGCAGCGAAATCGACGTTTCGGGCAAAAGCATCTCACACAGTCAGGAAAAATCCCAGGATATACTTCCTGTACCACCTCAGTTCTCTGATTCTCCACTGGCTTTTCAACCACAGTCAGCATCACTCCCACTTGTGATCCAGCTGTATCATTACCATTGAAAAACTGCGTTCCTGGACAGAGGACAAATTGAATCTCAGGCCTATCTCGTCAGTGCAAATTAGCTAGTCCCTGATTAAGTCTTTTAAATATATGTAACTTCTCTGGCCTGCATGTTGCCCAATTTCTTTCAGTTAAAGAATTCAAAATCTGCTTTTTCTCTTTATTCCAATATAAACACATATCTGTTCATGAGCTTTGAGAGCTTGCAATTTTCGTCATTGGCATTGATGTAAAACACATTGTTGCACCATTAACAGATAGCAAATAATCTTTCCTCAACATAGAAATTCCATTTCCTGTTGAATATCACATCTTGGAATTGTAGAATGGAATGGAACAATTGGATAAAGGGAGCCCACACCTAATCTTTGTGCAAATCCACAAACAATAAACCGTTGTTTGACTGAAGAATAGTCAATAAGCAATCATTTTTGCTGTCCAGATAATCAATCATTTGAAGGATTAATCCAGGACAAGGGGACAGTGAAAATACAACAGCTGAAGAAACTTGACTGAAACTTTGTCACTTGGTTAACCGTAAAGAATGATACTACGTTGGAGGTAAATATGTAGAACACACTTACACTGGGCTTGCCTGAAGAGGACCTGCATTTGGGCTTGCTCCAACAGTTATACTTCCAGTGTTTGAATAGTTTGTTGAGGCATTTCCCATTCTGTAAATGAGAATGTAAAGTTATTTTCAAGAACAAAAGCAGCTTTAAAAGTTGTAAGAACTAGCGATAGGCAATTCAGCTCCTCAAGCCTCCTTTGACATTCTATACAATCAAGATTGATCTCAGTTTGGCTTCATTTCCCCTTTCCTACCTGGTTCCCATTACCCTTCAACCCATTACTAATGAAAAATGTGTCTGTCTTCTCCTTATATTCACTCAATATCTTGGCATCCACATAATTAAAATATTCCCTGATGATCGGGGTTGTGAACTCTGCACTGTTTGGAATCTTCAGAAATTTAAGATTCGTCACTAAGAGCCTGCTTCAACCATTCATGAACGAATAAAAATCTATTTGTTTCCTTTTCTTTCACCTTTATTACAATTACTTAAACTAGGCATTAGAAAAGTCATTCATCATTGTGAAGTTTTTTGTTCGTATCTTACTTGGATTTGAGAAAAGGTTTTGCACTCTGGATATTTTAGCTGCCTTTGGAGGGGGTGTGAAATGTCAGATTTGGGAATTCATGGGACAAAGATATGAGGAACACATTGAGTTTGAACTAGCAATCCAAGCAGATGGATAACTTTCGAAATGCAGTGACCAGTGTGAACCTGAGCTGATTACAGCAGGAAAAAGGGAGGAGGTGAAGTGGAACCGATTGTAAAGACGCTCCAAAACAAAAGGGAATGGGAATTGTCGTGGAAATATAGCAACATTGTGGGAAAGTTCAGGAGATTCCCAGATAAGATGAGATGATTGGGAACACCAAGTATGTCCCTGAGATTTGTACCAGAAATATTAGCCATCCTTGCAACTGAAAATGTTTGAGAATTGTCCTACCCATGACCCTGCACTAACGGAGAGTGCCATTCCTCAAAGCCACATCAAGTAGCATGATTGTATTTGACAGAAGTCTGATTAGGAAATCACAATCTCACATCTGATTGCAAGCCAAACTCTGATGGTGGAGAGATGGTTCATCTTACACACACTTAGCCTACACACAAATTGCAAAAAAACTGAAGAATTAGTTATTTGAATCTCACCCGGCTCTTGGAGGTATCGCTGCGATGGTATGACTCTGAGTAAAATCTAAGACTAAGCTGCTCCTTCATATATGTTTCAAAGTGACTATGAGAATGATCTTTCAGCAATCACTGTGCAGTTACTGGGTGTTTCACCATATTCAGCATTTTAAAAATCTGTTTCAGTTTATGGGTGTTACTAGTTAGGCAAGCATTTATTGTCATTCTCTAATTGATCTGAAGAGGGTGAGTGTGAGCTTTCAGAAACTCTCCAACCAGTGTGTTGGTTTGTTGCCTTTGGAGATTTCATAGAATCCCTACCATGGGGAAAGAGCCAATTGGGCTCAGTGAAGCTACACCAACCCTCAGAAGAGCATCCCACCCAGACTCAGCTCTGTACCCTATCCCCATAAACCCACAACTTATTTTCTAAATTGGGAGAAAGTTCAGAAGTCAGAAGTGCAAAGGGATTTGGGAGTCCTAGTCCAAGTTTGCCTTAAGGCACGCTTACAGATTGAGTCGGTAGTTATGAAGGCAAATGTAATGTTGTCATTCATCTCAAGAGAACTAGAATATAAAAAGCAGGGATGTACATCTGAGGCTTTATAAGTGTCTCGTCAGAGCACATTTAGAGTATTGTGAGCAACTTTGGGCCCCATACCTCAGGAAAGATACATTGGCCCTGGAGCAGGTCTGGAGAAGGTTCATGAGAATGATCCCAGTCTTAATATATGACAAATGTTTGAGGACTCTGGGTCTATAATCGATGGAATTTAGAAGGATGCAAGGGGATCTGATTGAAACTTAGAGAATACTGAATGGCCTGGACAGAGTGGATGTTAGAAGATGTTTCCATTGACAAGAGAGATGAGAACCCGAGGGTAGAGCCTTAGAGTAAAGAGAAGACCTTGGGGGGATGTGACTACAGTGTTTTTAAGTTGTTGGTCTCCGACCGGTGCCTGCGTAGTCACCTTTGTGATCGTTTGTATGTATTTTTATCGATTACAAAGTAAGGTCGAACCTCCGCGTGGTTCCCCCCGGTAACGGCCTGTATGAGGAAGCTTTTGACGGGGAAGCAATTTTAAATAGTTTAGAGGTTGTTTTAGTCTGGTCTTATCAATGGTTTTACCATTGATTTTATCTTTGGTTTTACCTTGGTTTTACCGGTGCTATACGACACTGGCAATTTTACTGTTTTCTCCGTTGTTTAAGCATTACTCGGACCAGGCCGGCGAATACGACCTCAGAAAAGATACGAGACGGCTGGTGACCTTTCGGTCTGATTTAAACCAAATTTGGCAGCAGCGATTATGGCCAATTCCAAAATTTCCGGTTGGGTGGGAGACCGGGAGAATAACCGCCCCCGCACGGTTGCTATTGGCGCTAAATGTATGAGCTAAAAATGGATTGGACAATCCGTCTCGACTCAGACAGACGAGACTATAAGAATTATTCCGGCAAGGCTGTCCTCAGGCAGGCACGAGGAAGTCGTTAATATCGTCCAGAATGATCAGGACATAATTCGAAGGGAAAGACTAGTAGAGAAGGCCCCTCTACAGTCGGGTCCATTTAACAGCAGGACGATTTTTAATTCGAATTTTAATGGGCCATTTGTTTTTAGTCGATATGGAGAATCAGAGAGCAATGAGGAGAGGTATGAAGGTAGAATTATTCACCTGGTAACTAAGGAAACAGATAAATTAGAGTTAATAATTAAGTACCCGATAGAAGATTTTAAATGTAATTATTGTAATAATATCCAAAACACCACAGGGATGTTTAGGAAACACTTAAAAATATGTAAAGGAATTAAATCAGTGAGAATTAGGTGCAGTAAATGTGAATGGGAAGGGAATTATCAAGCAGTAGCGTACCACTATCCAAAGTGTACTAAGAATGATAATATTAGTAGTAATAGTAATAGTAATGAAGAAGGTGAGATAGAAAAATTATATCAATGTGAAATATGCCCTTTAAAATTTAATTCAGCCAGAGGATTGGGGCAACATGAAAGGCATGTACATCCCATCTTGAGAAATGAGAAGAGGAAAAAAGGGAAGACAGAGACTAAGGATAAGGTGGAAAATAGAGAGGGAAATAAGAGGGGAATATGGTCTAAGGAAGAGGTGGAAAAGTTGCAACAATTAGAAGTAGAGTTTAGTGGCTGTAAAAATATTAATGAAGTTATCGCGGAGAAAATTGGTTCTAAAACTGCTAAACAAATTTCTGACGAAAGGAGGCTATTAAATAAGAAGAGTAAAATTTGTGATAATGATAAGGGTATAGATTAAGAAGTGGTCCTTAATATTAGTGATAATAATGAAATGGAGAATAGTGACCTGGTGATAGATAGGGTAATGGAGGAAGAAAGACTGAATAAACAGAGTGATCAGGAGAATAATAATACTACGGAGAACCTCGGTTATAGTGGTAGGTCAATAACAGAATTAATAAAAATAATGGAAGATGATATGGGTAGGAATAAAATTATTAGTGAGGAACATGATAATATTATGGGTATGATAATGGACAAATTAGGAAAGAATAAGGAAAATGGTACATGTAAGAAGGTAACTCATGCTAAACGAGTAGGTTTTAAGCAAAAGGATAGTGGACAAAGAAGGAATAGGAAGGAAAATAAAGCTAAGAGAAGATACAGTAAAAAGAAGGATAAATTTAAAGAAATGCAAGTTTTATATAAAACTAATAGACAGTACCTAGCAAGAACCCTAATGGGGGCCCCAGTTAGATGTGAATGTCCCCTTAGTAAGGAAGAGTTAGAAGATTATTATAAAGAGAGATTAACAAACCCTAATGATAAGAATAACTTAAGAGGTTTTGCAAAATATAAAAGTCAAGGGGAGGGATCGTTAGGTGGTATTCTGACGGGGCCTGTGATGGTGGAGGACGTGAATCTAGCCGTAAAGGCGATGGACGTGAAAACTGCCGCAGGGCCGGATAGGGTAACGCTGAGGGAGATAGTTAAGATATTTAATAAAGATAATCCTTACTCCCTAGATTATATACTATTTGGATAAAAACTGGTAAAATGCCAGATCAAATGAAAATAAGTAGAACAGTATTGATACCCAAAGTGAGCGAAGAAGAAGGGTTAAGGGATATTAATAATTGGAGGCCAATAACTTTAGGGCCAATTATGCTCAGAATATTTACAAAAATTGTAGCGAGTAGATTAAGTAAAGTACAACTCTAAATAAAAGACCGAAAAGTTTTATGGCCGGTGTAGCAGGATGTGAGGGAAACATAAAAATCCTGGAAAATATTATTAACGGGGCTAAAAAGAACAAGAGAGATTTTGTGGTAGTTTTTGTGGATCGAGCAAAAGCTTTTGATACAGTAGGCCATAAACTAATTATAACAGCCCTGAAAAGACTCCAGCTTCCTTTAATATTTATCAAATTGATTACAAATTTATATGAGAACAATTTTACTCAGGTGGAAGGTTTTAAGTGTAAAACCAGAAAAATTGAAATTTTAAGAGGAGTCAAGCAAGGTGATGCATTGTCACCGATTCTTTTTAATATTGTAATGGACCCTTTGATGAGTACCATCGAGGAGAAGCAGAAGGGAATATTTTTAGGGTTAGATGGGAATAGCTTTCACTGTGCGACATTAGCGTTCACAGATGATATAGCATTAATTAGTCAATCATATGAGGGTATGGTTTACAATCTAAAATTGGTGGAACAATTTTGTAACAATACGGGAATGGAGATAAATATAAAGAAAATGAAAGGATTTTACTTTACTTATAGAAATAAGACAGTTATATTTAATCATAAAACTAATTGGAAGTTAAATGATGGGATCATACAATTTATAGAACCAGGACACATGGATAAATATTTAGGTGCCAAGGTAGATCCGTGGATTGGAGTAAGTAAATCAGACTGTGAAAGCCAAGTAGATATATGGATAGGAAATTTAAAAAGATCCCCCTTAAAACCAGTACAGAAAATAGAACTTTTAAAAACATACTTTATTCCTAGGCTGTATTATATCTAATTTTATCAGAAGTTTCTATTAATTATCTTAATAAAGTAGACAATATTATCAAAAGCGCAGTTAAAGAAATCTTACACCTTCCGCAATCCATCACGGATGGAGTGCTATATCCCAAATCCCGTGATGGTGGCCTTGCTTTAAACAGACTGTCAACCTTTATTCCAATTTCAGTTATGAGGAAGTATGGGACGCTACATAAATCTGATGACGAAATATTGCACGCATCGTTTCGCTTCGAGGGTGACAGTGTGGCTGTAAAAATTGAGTAAATTAAAAGTATTGGAAAAGATCAGGAACCCGAATATTAATCAGCAATTGGATGAAGAGGATACTATCATGGAAGATAGTGAAGATGAGATGGATGAGTTTAAGAGTACCAACTATGCTAATTGGAGATCTATAGAGGTACAAAGATGGATGGCCCTCCCCTGTCAAAGGGCAGGTGTTCATTACTATAAGAATGATAATGTATCCAACAACTGGTTGACAAAACTACAATTTATGAAGACGTCCAAAGTTATTAATTCGATCCTGCTGAGAACAAACCTATTTCCAACACGGGCATCATTGTCGTATGGAAGGCCATTTAACATTAAGAATTGCAGAAGATGTAACGGTATTTCGGAAATGTGGCGCATATCTCTGGGTGGTGCCCTTACGTCAAGAACATGAGAATTAAAAGGCATAATAGGATAGCAGAAGAGTTAGTCAAGTTTGTTAGGAAAAACGGGTGGACTATATATATAGAGCTACGAATTAAAGATGCATCCGGAAAACTTTGGATCCCGGATTTAATCTTTAAGAAAGAACATCAGATTGTTGTGGTGGACGTGACTATCAGAACGGACTTTCAGATCAACTCTCTTGAATCGGCTTGGGAAGAAAAGATAAATAAATATAAAGATCCAGGAAAAGAGATAATGGACCTTATTGGTGGAGGAAAGATATCTTTTATGGATTTGTGATAGGAGCTCGAGGGAAGTGGTTCGAAAAGAACACCGAGCTCATGAAAGACCTCGGGATTGTGAAATTTAAATCTTTTGCACAGAATATCACAACCCTAACTTTATCTTCGACCCTTGAACTTCTACGGATTTTTGTGGATTCTTAATATCTCCTATCGACGCATTTTAATAAGGTTATTTTTAGGTATTTTAATAGTTTTTAGGTATTTTAATAATTTTAATAATGTTTTAAATAGTTTTAAATAGTTTTGATTTTAATTAGCTTTAAATGTTAAGATTTTATTAATAAAATAGTATTGTTTTAGATCACTTGAGTTAATTGGTGGTGGGTAATTTGAGGTGGTAAATAATTAAATTGCACGCTATACACAACAAGTGATGAGTGGTAACTTAGTCTAACGGTTGATAACCTCAGCTCATCCCTCGCCTCGCTGAAATTCTGATTCACAATGTTTTATACCATCCCCTTAAGATCATCTGGCTGTGGTTTTGCTAGATAGGGGTAGTCATTCGTCGATGAGCGACGTTAAAATCTCGAAAAGGACACGATCCATTGTGTATGGTGAGTGCATAAAATATATTGGAGATAAAGAGACACAGTTTTAGTCAGAGAGTAGTGAATTTCTGCAATTCATTGCCACAGAAGGCTGTGGACTTCAGGTCATTGAGTATATTTAAAACAGAGAAGGATAAGATTAGATTCCCTACAGTGTGGAAACAGCCCCTTCGGCCCAACAACTCCGAAGAGTAACCCACCCAGACCCATTTCCTCCGACAAACACTATGGGCGATTTAGCATGGACAATTCACCTGACCTGCACATCTTTGGATTGTGGGAGGAAACCGGAGCACCCAGAGGAAACCCACACATACACAGGGAGAATGTGCAAACTCCACACAGACCGAGGCTGGAATCGAACCCGGGTCTCTGGCACTGTGAGGTAGCAGGGTCTTGATAAGTTCTTGATTGCTAAGGGGATCAAAGATTCCGAGGAGAAAATGGCAAATTGGGGTTGAAAAACCAAGCAGCCATGATTAATTGGCAGAGCAGACTCAATGGGCCAAATTGCCTAATTTCACAGCTCCGATGTCATATGCAAACTCCATACAGACAGTCACCCAATGCTGAATTGTGCCCTGGTCCATGGTTCTGTGTGGTAGCAGTGCTAACCACTGAGCCATCATCACACTACCATGTTATTGTGTGGTGTCAGACAATGAGTCCAACATTCACTCGTGGGGGATTTCTCTTTCATTCATCTGTGGGACATGTGCATCGCTAAGTGACCAGCATTTATTGCCTGTCACTAGTTGCCTTTGTCAATGTGCTTTGTCAGATACTGCAAAAAACCAAAACTCACAATTTATTGAATTAACTACAAATGAGGTGTAATTTCTTTCAGTTAAACATTGAGAATACCAAAGCCTTTCCCTTCAGCCTTAGCACAGTCTCTGTACCCTTGCCATCAGTGACGTTCTGCTGCGAATTTGAATGTTCACCATACTGATGTTGAATCTAACCCTGAGGCGAATTTCAGACACAACTGCTGTACTTCAAATCGTCATTGACTTCCACCTTGCTTTTGCACCCAATATGGTCAGTTCCCTAACTGGCAATGCTAAATGCAGGGTCCTTAATGCATATGAATTGTTGGCAGTGATCCTGTTATTTTGAATTTTCTTCTCTAATAATTGACCTGGTTTGTCACACTTTGCCTCCTGTCGTAGTTCAGGTGTTTAATGACTGGCCATTATTTCCTGTTCCTACCAGAAGTGATCATACCAGATTTTTTCCTCAATGGTTTATGCCCACCCTGATTTTAATCCTTTCATACTTCTGGGCCAGCATGGCACCTCAAGTAAAGTGACGGAAGATGTCATCAACAGTGCTATCAAGCAGCACCCACTCAGTAATAACCTGCTCAGAGATGTCCAGTTTCAATTCCGCCAGGGCCACTCAGCTCCTGACCTCATCACAGCCTTGGTTCAAACATGGGCAAAAGAGCTGAATTCCAGAGGAGAGGTGAGATTGACAGCTCTGACATCAAGGTGACATTCCACCAAGTATGGCATTCAAGGAACCAGAGCAAACATGGAATCAATGGGTACCAGGGGGCAAACTGTCTACTGGTTGGATTCATACCTGGCACATCGGAAGATGTTTGTTGGAGATCAGTCATCTCAGCTCCATCACATCTCTGCAGGAGTTCCTCAGAGTGGTGTCCTCTGCCCAACACTCTACAGCTGCTTCATCAATGGCTTCTATTGTGTCACAAGATCAGAACTGGGGATGTTCGCTGATAACTGCACAATGTTCAGCACCTCTCATGACTCCCCTGATTCAGAATCAATCCATATTCAAATATCGGGACAATATTTAGGCTTTGGTTGACAAGTGGCAAGTGACATTGAAACCTCACAAATGTCAGACTATGACCATCTCCAATAAGAGACAATTAAGCCACCACCATTTAATGACATTCAGTGGTGTTACTATCACTGAATCCCTCAATATCCTTTGAGATACCATTGACCTGAAACCCAGCTGGACTCATCACATAAACACAGTGGTCGGAAGAGCAGGTTAGATATTAGGAATACTGGGGCAAGTAACTGACCACCTGATTCCCCAAAGGCTGTCCACCATCTACAAGGCCCAAGTCAGGTGTGTGATTGAATATTCCACACTTGCCTGTATGAGTGCAGCCCCAACAAGACTGAAGAAGCTTGACACCATCCAGGACAATGCAGCTTGCTTGATTGGAAGGACATCCACAAGCATCGACTCCTTCTACCATCGAAGTTCAGTAGCAGCAGTGTGTACTATCTACAAGATGCACTGCAGAAATTCACTAAGGGTCCTCAAATAGTACCTTCCAAATCCATGAACGCTTCCATCTAGGACAAGGGCAGCACTTACAAGGGAACACCACCAAGCCGCTCACCATCCTAACTTGGATATATATCACTGTTTCTTCACAGTCTCAGGGTCAAAATCCTGGGATTCCCTCCCTAAGGGCATTGTGGGTCAAAGTACAGAATGTGGACTGCAACAGTTAAGGAAGACAGCTGACCACCACCTTTTCAAGGGCAACTTGGAATGCACAATGAAATGCTGATCAGCCAGAGGTGCCCACACTTAATGAATGAATAAAAAACAATAAGACAAGGAGGACATTAGAGCTCAAATAGAGTATTAACCAGTTCACCTGTTCTGTTAGCTTCATTTTCAGAATACTTCAATGAAATTAAGGATGAGATAGACAAGATTGTTATGCTGTCTGACAGAAAAGTGAGAATAAATATATATGCAGATGAGAGCTATGTCACTAAGTGGGAGGACTTGTGGACTCGGGACTTAATGAACAAACTCTTCCCTGGATCAGAACTTGGTGGTGAAACACATGGTAGTAATGATATGTAGGATCTATCTCAGCTGCACTCTGTGCAGAAAGAGGAACAAAGACATCACCAAGACCTTGCAGCAGACTGAGGTACAATGCTTGACACATGAAGGAACATAGAGTCATAGAGTCATGGAGATGTACAGCATGGAAACAGACCCTTCAGTCCAACCTGTCCATGCCAACCAGATATCCCAACCCAATCGAGTCCCACCTGCCAGCACCCAGCCCATATCTCTCCAAACCCTTCCTATTCATATACCCATCCAAATGTCTCTTAAATGTTGCAATTGTCCCAGCCTCCACCACATCCTCTGGCAGCTCATTCCAGACACATACGACCCTCTGTGTGAAAAAGTTGCCCCTTAGGTCTCTTGTATATCTTTCCCCTCTCACCCTAAACCTATGCCCTCTAGTTCTGGACTCCCTGACCCCAGGGAAAAGACTTTGCCTATTTATCCTATCCATGCCTCTCATAATTTTGTAAACCTCTATAAGATCACCCCACAGCCTCCGATGCTCCAGGGAAAACAGCCCCAGCCTGTTCAGCCTCTCCCCATAGCTCAGATCCTTCAACCCTGGCAACATCCTTGTAAATCTATTCTGAACACTTTCAAGTTTCACAACATCTTTCCGATGGGAAGGAGACCAGAACTGCATGCAATATTCCAACAGTGGCCTAACCAATGTCCTGTACAGCTGCAACATGACCTCCCAACTCTTTATACTCTTCTAAGGATTCACTTGATCTATCTTGTCTATACCTGATGTATGCTTCCTTCTTTTTCTTAACCAAACCCTCAATTTCTTTAGTCATCCAGCATTCCCGTTACCTACCAGCCTTCCCTTTCACCCTGCCAGGAATATCCTTTCTCTGGATTCTTGTTGTCTCATTTCTGAAGGCTTCCCATTTTCCAGCCGTCCCTTTACCTGCGAACATCTGCCTCCAATCAGCTATCAAACGTTCTTGCCTAATACCGTCAAAATTGGCCTTTCTCCAATTTAGAACTTCAACTTTTAGATCTGGTCTATCCTTTTCCATCACGATTTTAAAACGAATAGAATTATGGTCGCTGGCCCCAAAGTGCTCCCCCACTGACACCTCAGTCACCTGCCCTGCCTTATTTCCTAAGAGTAGGTCAAGTTTTGCACCTTCTCTTGTAGGTACATCCACATACTGAATCAGAAAATTGTACACACTTAAGAAATTCCTCTCCACCTAAACCTTTAACACTATGGCAGTCGCAGTCGATGTTTGGAAATTTAAAATCCCCGACCATAACTACCTTATTATTCTTACAGATAGCTGAGATCTCCTTACAAGTTTGTTTCTCAATTTCCCTCTGACTATTGGGGGGTCTATAATACATCCCTTTCTTATTTCTCAGTTCCACCCAAATAACTTCACTGAATGTATTTCTGGGAATATCCTCCCTCAGCACAGCTGTAATGCTATCCCTTATCAAAAATTGCCACTCCCCCTTCTCTCTTGCCTCCCTTTCTATCCTTCCTGCAGCATTTGTATCCTGGAACATTAAGCTGCCAGTCCTGCCCATCCCTGAGCCATGTTTCTGTAATTGCTATAATATCCCAGTCCCATGTTCCTAACCATGCCCTGAGTTCATCTGCCTTCCCTGTTAGGCCCCTTGCATTGAAATAAATGCAGTTTAATTTATTAGTCCCACCTTGTCCCTGCCTGCCCTGACTGTTTGACTCACTTCTGTTCTCAACTGTACCCGTCTCAGATTGATCTCTTTCCTCACTATCTCCCTGGGTCCCTCCCCCCACCTTACTAGTTTAAATCTTCCCATGCAGTTCTATCAAATTTCCCTGCCAGTATATTAGTCCCCTTCCAATTGAGGGGCAATCCGTCCTTCTTGTACAGGTCACTTCTACCCCAAAAGAGATTCCAATGATCCAAAATTGTGAATCCTCCTCCCATACACCAGCTCCTCAGCCATGCATTCATCTGCTCTATCCTCCTATTCCTGCCCTCACTAGCTCGTAGCACTGGGAGTAATCCAGATATTACTACCCTTGAGGAACTCCTTTTTAAATTTCTGCCTAACTCTCTGTAATCTCCCTTCTGAATCTCAACCTTTCCCCTTCCAATGTCGTTGGTTCCAATCCAATCTGGACAATGACCTCTTGCTGGCCCCTCTCCCCCGTGAGAACATTCTGCACCCTCTTTGAGACATCCTTGATCCTGGCACCAGGGAAACAACACACCATTCTGCTTTTTCTCTGCTGGCCACAGAAACATGTTGGGAACAACCAGTTTGATGCCACATACATGAGCAGACTTGTTTTGCAATGTGTTGGCATTTTATTGAGAATTAGCAGGGAGCAGTACAGACCCTATGAAGCCATAAGAGGATTGGGTTTTCATTGAAATGGTAAATAACCAACAAATAATGCAAAAATTCCCACAAAATGCCCACGCCTGAGGAATTAAATAGTTCGAAGCTAAATTAAACATCAAAAACTCCAAGGCAGTAATGAGCCAGGAGCAAACTGGCATGGGGTAAATCAAGGTCAAGGAATTACATGCACAGCTCAAATGGTGGTATGAGTGGAATGGGTTTCAGTTTCTGAGACACATCACTGGGGTAGAAGTCAGCTGTTCCAGTCACATGGACATCACATGACCTGTGCTGGGGCCAGAGTCTGGTGAAACTAATAACTAGAGTTGTAGACAGAGAGGTGAGGGCTGTTTGGATGGTTTAGGAGAGAGCATATGGTAGAATTTCAGGGCAGTAAGACAATAACATTACACAGAGTGGGACAAGAACAGCCAAAGTTTATAAACACAGAGAAACAGTAGCAGATATGGTCAAAGGGGGAAATAATTGTAAAAGGGCAAAATTAATGGTTCTTATCTTGAATGTGCATAGTACTTGGAATGAAATAAATAAACTTACAACATAAAACAAAGTTAAAGTGTAAAATTTAAGGCAATTATGGGGATATACCCAAAAAAGTGATCAAAACTGGGAAAGTTTCAAGAGAACAGACATGAAGGGAGGGGCAGCGGAGTCACATTGCCAGTATTTAAACAGGCATTGGATAGGCATATGGAGGAGAGTGGGCTAGTGTAGGTTAGGTGGGCTTGGATCAGCGTAACATCGAGGGCCAAAGGGCCTGTACTGCGCTGTATTTTTCTATGTTCCATGTTCTACAGGATGGAATAAATGGAATAGCCAGAAATGACCTTGAATTGAATGATGTAGAATCCATTTGGATGGAGGTAAGAAATAACCAAGGGAATATTGATGGGAGCAGTCTATTGGCCCCGTATAGAGGCTTTTCTGGAAAGAGAATAGATCAGGAGATAATGAGGGCAAATAAAATGGGAGTACATTAAGCAGATATGATTTGAGTCTTCATGTCGACTGGGAAAAGCAAATTGGCGAATGCAGCTCTGAGGAAGAATTAATAGAGTGTGTTTGAGAAAGAATAATATGCCATGGATCTAACAAGGGGTAAGATGATTTTGGATCTGGCAATGTGTAATGAGTCTAATTTAATAAATGATCTTAGAGTCAAATATCCCGAGAGAACAGTGACCACAACATGGTAAATCTGACATTTGAGTTTGAGAGGCAGACACTTGAGTCAGAAACCACTGTGCTAAACCTAAATTAGAGACATTACTTAAAAGTGAGGACCGGTTTGGCTGGAGTGGACTGGGAGAAGAGTTTAGCAGCAAAGAAGGTTGAGAAACAATGGTCAACATTTAAGAAAGTTTTGCATGTCTCACAATAAACATATATCGCAGTGAATCAGAAGTGTAGTGATTGCAATGAGGTCAACCAGCCGGACTTCGTAAAATATAAGTTCCCTGATTGGGGCTGTTAATCTGGTCCAATCAAGGAGCTGTGGCTGACATTTGAGAGAGTGAGTGTCAGGTTTGCAGAAACTAACATGCCTGAGTCTGAATGGAAAATATTTGCAATGTATTAAAGAGAAAAAAAAATTATGTGGGAAACTAATAAGGCCAAAGGTTAATAAGTCTCTGGAGCTGATGGGATGCACCCTCGGATATGAAAGAGAATCACGACAGAGATAATGGATGCACTGGTAGCAATCTTCCAAGAATCCTTCAATTCTGGAAAAGTGCCAGATAATTCGAAAACTGTAAAATGTAACGTCCTTATTCAAAAATGAAGGAGGCAGAGAAAAGCATAACTATAAGTTGGTGAGCTTATTGTCTGCCATTGGGAAAATGTTCGAGTCTATTATAATGGTTGGAATAGCAGAGCATTTTGAAATGTATATTTAATGAGGCATAAAGTCAAAATCATACCTGACAAACACTTTGCATTTCTTTGAGGAGGTAACAAACAAGATAGACAATGTAACTATAATATATTTGGATTTGATAAGATAACACCCATAAAGCTACTTAATTAATTAAGATTCCTTGGCATTGAAGGTATGATATTAAGATAAATAGAGGATTGGATAACTAATAGAGGATGGACAGTTGGCAGAATGGAGGTACAGAATGCCACAGTAATCAGTATTGGAGTAAAATTATTAACTTGGATGAGGTAAATGAATGTAATATCACCAAGGTTGCAGATGACAGAAACGTCAATGGAAAGGCGTGCAGGGAGGATGATAAAAGAAGTCTATAGAGGGAATAGATGAGTTAAGCGACTTGGCGGAAGGAACATAACATAGGAAAATGTGAAGTTCTGCATTTTGTGTGGAAGAATAGGAGAGTTGAATATTATTTAAATAGGGAAAAGCCTGCAGAAACTTCCAGCACAGAGGGATTTGAGGATCCTCATGCATGAGTCACAAACATCTAGTGTACAAGTTCAGTGGTTAATAAGGAAGGCAGATGGAATGTTGACATTTATTCCAAAGAGAATTGAGTCTAAAAATGGAGATTCCTGTTCGAGTGATCAGTGTACTAGTCAGACCACAGCTGGAACATTGTAAAGAGGTTTGCTCCACTTCATCAACCAAAAAGGGTTATTGTTACTGGAGAGAGACCAGAGAAGATTTGGAGGGTTGATTCTGAGAGTGGAGGGATTTTCAGAAGTGGAGAAGTTGAGTATATTGGGTTTCTATTCATTGGCATTTTGAAGAATGAGAGGACCCCTTATTGAAACATATAAGCTTCTTGAGGAGGTTGACTTGGTGGATATGGAGACAGTGTTTCCCCTGGTGGCAGAGTCAAGGACCAGAGAACACAATCTAAGAGGAAGGGGTTAAGGCACAGAGTTTAAGTAATTTCCTCACTTTGTGTAATGAAATCAATAGAATTATTTACCACAGAGGGTTGGTGAGGTGGGGCCATTAAGTAAGATCAATACTGAGATAGACAGGTTTTTAATCAGTAAGGGAATCAAGGGTAATAGAGGAAAGACAGATTGGTGGAGTTGAGGATTATCAGATCAATCATAATCTCATTGAATAACAGTGCAGTCTCAATGGATCAAATTGCCTCCATTTGCTCCTGCATCTTATGATGTTATGTACCATTGAAGCTTCTACAAGTGCGGAAGAAAACATTGCACATGCCTGCAGCTGGCCATATCCATGCACAGAGGATTCTGTCATAACTTATTCAAACTGAGATGTGCCAATAAATCCCATCGCTATCTCAGTAATTCTGCAGCATATTTAGTAAATCCCTCAGACATTTCCAAAACCATCCTTTCAAACATTGTATCAACATGTGTTTTGAATAGACCAGTAAAAGTAATGCATTACAAATTCACATGAACCATACTGCCTTATAGAAGCGCATGGGCCATCAGAACTAGCTGAAAACGTTTTAAGGCAGAAAAGTAACAAAATATTTAAATGGCTTTTAACATTTTTAAACTCACAATTAAAGTCAACCCTCACAGCTCTGCCTTTCCACGCTACTCTGACATCATATATTAAATTATCAAAGGCTTACATTTTCAACTTTTGCAGATTGAACTAAACCTTCAGTTTTTTTTATTAATTTGACTGGTGTTCCTTTGAATGTTCATCTACAATCAGGATCATAAATGTGGAATTATCCTAACAGCACACAGATGCTTTAAGTGCACTTGAACAGGCAATTTGCATGTCAGACATATGCCTATGATGTGATTGAGTGACGGAGTGGAATATCTGAGCCTACATTTCTATAAAACAAACAGGTTTGTCCAGTGTGCGCTTAAACTGAAGCTCATGCAATGAGATAAGCTTTTTCTTAACTGCAGTGAATGAACTCCAGGAAGAACTGTTCCTGCATCTAACTCCAACAGGGCTTCTGCAAACAGAGACGAAAAGCTTTCTAAGCTATGGGTGTTCCTTAGCAAAACAAATGAAATGAAAATCTTACTTCTTCTGAAACAAAACCAGGCCATGGTATTTACTGATAGACTATTGTGCCTGAATGAGCAAGTTTTGTTAAATTTGAGTAGGGTAAATCACCAATTCCTCTTGTAGTCCCTCTGGTATCTTTGGCAGTGATCGATTTTTAATTTTTTCTCTTTGTATGAGCAAACATTTGGCTTTCTAATTTTCTGGAAACATCTCGACCTCCGCAATCTATTAGAAATGACCCATAATTTGCAGCATTTTTTCAATGTAGCTGGGAACTACTTGTTCCTTTGGGGCTTCTTTTTGCTCCACTTCACCAACAGTAACTCCGAAGCCCAGATTTTCCAATGTGGAGATACTGTTGCAGTCATATAGACTTGGGTTGAGTATCAGCACCATGTAGCTAACTCTCTGGGATTTGCCTAGGAAGTTGAAATTTCTTTGAGGCAATTTTCCAACTTCTGGAACTTTCCAAAAAAGCCCTCTCTTCTGAGTTAGACTTAGAGATTTTGGTGGTTTCTGTTGAAATGACGCTTGGTATTTAATCAGGAGATGTTAGAGGACTGAAACATTAAATATTAGACCCAACCTTCAACTCACTACTGATACACTCTGTCTGTCCCAGACCGTTGACCCAGTTCCTCACTGATATCTCCATTGTCCTGAGAACCTCGACTGAATGAGCCTTCCTCAGGCACCAGGCAGCACATTCCAGTCCTTAACCAATGACTATGTTCAAAATGGTTTTCTCACTGATCATTGTTTCTTTTGCTTTTAAAACCATGTCAAGATAATACTGTTATCTTGGCTAGAAGGATAGCCATTTTTGCTGCCTTTTGTGGTTACCTTCTTTCTAAAATGTAGCTTTAAAACAAAATTGTGATCTGTTCATGCTGGCACCAGATGTGACACATACAAAATGTCATCAGTCAGACCACACCAGGTTAGAGTCCAGTAGGTTTATTTGAAATCACAAGCTTTCGGTGCTTTGGGCCCTCATCAGCTGAAGTGAGAGAGAAGCGCACAGACACAGAATTTAAAATAAGGTGGTGCTATAGACAAACCAAATGACGGGAATGCTGAAATAGAATAATCGGTACAAGAATCAAATTCCAAGGGTCTGACCACAGTAATAAGTATTCCAGAACTGTACAAACCAATTGAGGTAGAGATCATAACATGATGGTGTCAGAATAGGACAGTTAAGAAGATTTTACAAATACAGAACAGTGTGATGGAGTTACATGTAGCACGGTATGAACCCAAGATCATGGTTGAGGCCATCTTCATGAATATGGAACTTGACTATCAGATTCTGCTTGGAGATTCTGCATTGTTGTGTATCTCGAAGGCTGCCTTGGAGGACAATCAGAGGTTGAACATCCTTGACTGCTGAAGTGTTCCCCAACTGGGAGGGAATATTCCTTCCTGGCAATTGTTGCACGCTGTCCATTCATCAGTTGTCGTAGCATCTGCATGGTCTTGTGAATATACCATGCTTTGGGATATATGAGCCTGTAGCGTATGAAATAGACAATATTTGCCGAATCACATGAGCATCTGCCATGTAGGTGGTGGGTAGTGTTCTCACTTGTGATGGTAGCATCCATGTTGATGATCTACAATGTCTTGCAGAGGTTGCCATGGCAGGGTTGTGTGGTGTTGTTGTCGACGGTGTCCTAAAGGCTGGGTGGTTTGCCACGAACGATGGTCTGTTGAAGTTTTTGCAGTTGTTTAAAGGCAAGAGATGAAATTGTAGTGGTAATCTTGGCAAGATGTTCATTGTCATCGATGGCATGTTGAAGGCTGGGATAAACACAGTATAGTTTCCTCGCATTGGGGAAATACTCAACAATGAAGGATACCCTGTTAGTTGTATCCTGTGGCTGAAATTTAAGGAGATCATTGGGGCTTTTTGTTGGAGCACTGGCGATCAATGAGTTGAGCGTTGCGTCCCGTTCTTATGATGGCTTCTTTCAACATCTTTAGGCGTCTGGCGTGTTTCTCTTCGTTTGAGCATATTCTGTGTATGTGTAGGGCTTGTCTGTTGGAAATGGCTTCTTTAACATGTTTGAGGTGGAAGTCAGAGAAGTGTAGCATCGTGAGGTTATCCGTTGGCTTGTGTTAGAGCGAGATACTGAGATGTCCGTACTTGAGGGATGTGCCCGTGTCCAAGAGTGATTCTGTAGAATAGTCCATGTTAAGTCTGATGGTGGGATGGGACTTGTTGATATCGCTATGTAGTTGTTTCAGTGATTCCTCGCCACGCATCCAAAGGAAGAAAATGACATCGATGGATCTGGTGTATAGCACTGGACCATGGTCCTGCTCAGAAATGAAATCTTGCTCAATACACGGAACACATAGAGACCAAATTTGCATCCCAATGTGCCAACATTTTAATGCACAAGTTCAAGCAAGACTTTTCGCAGTAACTCCGACAGGGATGAGGCTAAGAATAATGAACTTGTGAAACTCGGTTCATTATATTTACAACTGTGCACTTGTATTTGCAGTGAAATGTTTGTCTTGGCACATGTGTATCTGGAGGACTACTCTGTTTTGGTTCCCCTTCTCTACATGCACAGTGAAGGGTAACTCCTGGCTGGCAGTGCTTGACTGGGTGTTCAGCTGGGCTTTAAATAAAGCACTGGCATTAAGAGTCCCAGATGGTCCCAGTCAAGGCAGGTACTTCCGCCTCTGTCAAGAGTGAGGAACAGAGAGGAGGGATGCCATGGAGGCATGATGGGTAGCTAATGAAGAGAGCTGTGCAGAATAATATGAAAAGTCTTGCGAGGGCTGGCAGAGAGACACCCTTCATGAAACTCACCACAAGTGTGAAAGAGCTGATATCTGGTTAAATTCAGTCCATTGTTCTAATTTGTTAAACTTTCTCTTTGCACTAATCAAAGTTATAATTGCTATGATTTGTACAATTAGTAAGTCTACAACTGAGCTGCATAGAAGCAGCTTATCCTTTGATGGCATTCCAATAGTTTGTGTAAACTGTACTAAAGTCTCAAAATGCCTGCAGCAGGTATTTCTTCTTCAAGTTCTGTCTTTTGTTACTCCCTAGTGAAACAACAGCATTGCTTGGAATGTCTAGTCTTTTGCATTAAATCACATTTCTTTCATTCCCACATACAAGCAATTAAAAGAATTCACTTCAAACGAACATCTTTTGATTCTGAGTGACCTGTTCTGAAGTTTGTCCATTTCCAAAGGGTATTTTGCATTTTTCACTGCTGTCTCCATGTAGAAGAAAGGAAAACCACATTTCTGTTGTCTTAACAAATGTCTGTGATTGTATCTGCAACTTATTCTTGCTTTATTTTCAATGAGAATTGTTTATTCTTTTAGATTGACATTACAGTGATACAGAAATAACAGTGTAGACTGGTTGAGTCAGGAAATGCTGCTTTCAACGTCTTCAATAAGGGATGATGGATTTCGCCGTTTACAATCCGATGCACATGTATCCTGATCACATGGTGAGTTTGAGATTGATTGTGGAATTGGATCCGGCACAGGGCCTGAATTTAGTCAAGTGGTCACAATGAAAACTGACTGTTCCTTCCAGCTCAAATAATTTCAATCCTTCACAGGTATGATCTTTCTTTGGTTTTATCTCATTAAAATATTCCCTAAGGACAATTTGACCATCCTTTAGTTGCTGGTTGGAAAGTTTGTTCTCTGGTTTATAATCCCTCATCTGAACTCTTGCGACCCCTGTAGCTCTGATGATGCAACAATTATATTGCATGTAACTGTAAATGTAACCACGGGAGGCACAGTGACACAGTGGGCAGCACTGCTTCCTCACAGTGCCAGAGATGCGGGTTCAAATTACACCTTAGGCGACTGACTGTGTGGAGTTTGCACATTCTCCGCGTGTCTGCGTGGGTTTCCTCCGGGTGCTCTGGTTTCTTCCCACAGTCCAAAGATGTGCAGGTCAGGTGAATTGGCCATGCTAAATTGCCCGTAGTGTTAAGTAACGGGTAAATGTCGGGGTATGGGTGGGTGCACTTCGGCGGGTCGGTGTGGACTTGTTGGGCCGAAGGGCCTTTTTCCACACGAAGTAAGTAATCTAAATCATAAAGTGAAAGTTATAAAAAATGAACTTATTGTTCTTTTCTTTTATTATCTCTTCTATCTCTCTTGCAGCTCCCTTGTCTGTACTAACTGCAATTTCAAAAATAGATGCTATAATTTTCCTTTAGCTCGTGACAATGCATTGTGTTTCAATTATTCTCTGTTGTTTTAGGGTCTTCAAGACTAATCAATGTTTTTGTCCAGGAAAGCCTGTATATATTTGAACTGATTTTCACTTGTCTGACACTAAGAGTGTTTCAAGTTTTGCCCTAGATACATAATTAAACTTCTTATTGTTTTAAGAAGTTTTCATCCTAACAAAATTTTGTTTCTTTGGATTCTTCTGAAAATATACTTGGAAAGATGTTTTTCTTTTGTGTATTTTTAATTGTGGCCTGAAATGTGAAAATAACATGAAAACCAAAGATTGTAGCATATTTTGAAGGTAACTAAAGTGACAGTAATTCATAGAATCCCTACATTGTGGAAACAAGCCATTAGGCCTACCAAGTCCACACCGACCCTACCCAAACCCATTACTCTACATTTATCTCTGACTAATAAACTTACCCCACACAACCCTGAACACTGTGGGCTATTTTCCATGGCCAGTTAACCTAACCTGCTCATCTTTGGATTGTGGGAGGAAGCCAAAGCACCCAGAGGAAACCCATGGATGTGGAATGTGGAAACTTCATACAGACAGTCGCCCGAGGCTGGAATCGAACCTGAGTCCCTGGCACTGTGAGTTAGCAGTGCTTACTACTGAGCCATTGTGCCACCAAAATGAGCCACTATAGAAGCAGTGTTTACACCGCTGCTTGTTCAAGCAAAAGTTGAAGCGAAGTTTGCAAACCAGCTGGACCTTTGGGGTATATACAAATGGAGACTTAGGAACAACAAGCAGCTGATTGGTCTGGTCTGTGGACTAGTGACCAGGTTTTAGCAATAAAGGCCTTCTGCGTGCCAGTAATGATCTGATTGGGTCTCAGGTAGCTGAACAACTTGGGCCTGTGAACAAGATAGGGCAAAGCTTTCAGACAGTTCCCTCTAAGTTTCTTTCCGGATGTGTGGCCTCTGAGGCTGGGAACCACACCTGCCTCTGGAATGAGAAGTTAATGTCATGATCACTTGTGAATACAATCACCATGAGTGAAACCTTGAACCAGTTGTTTGCACACAAAGCTGCACAGGTTAAAGGCAGCATTGCCTCAGACCACCATCAGCTCAGGAGCATTATCAGTAAATTGTTGTTTTCAGTCTGTCCAAGAGAAAGGCTGTATTAGTGAGCACAGTGGGTTCTTTCTAAATTATATGTTTTTGGAGATACGTTTCTTGATTAAACTTAAACTATAAGCCATAGCTCTGAATTTAACCTGGTGTAGTGTTTTGTAGAGGAATAAGACAATGTTATTTTCTGGGTCTGTAGATTGTGAAGGAGCAAATATGGCCTTTGCAGTAATACTTCTTGTCAGATGTGGGAGTTTAAAGAGAGTTTAAGGGGTACTGCGGATTATATCTGCCATAAATGCTGTTGGATGCGAGTCTTATCAGATTGAGTGGATCGTTTGAAGAGACACATAGAAGCGATGAGGAATTTGCTACAGCAACAGTATGTGATGGATGGCAGTTATTGGAAGGGGGGAAAGTCTCAGATACAGTCACATAGATGGGTTAACTCCAGGAAGGGTGAGAGAGGTCAGCACCTAGAGCAGGAGTCTTTTGTGGATATACCCATTTGAAACAGGTATGCTGTTTTGGGAAAAGGTAGAGGGTGATGGATTCTCAGGGGAATGTAGTATGAACAGCCACGTTTCTGGTATTGAGACTGGCTCTAATGCAATGAGGGGTACGTCGGCTTCCAAGAAATCAACAGTGTTAGGGGATTCTGTAGTCTGAGGTACAGACAGACGTTTCTGTGGTCAGCAGAGAAAAAGCAGAATGGTGTGTTGTTTCCCTGGTGCCAGGATCAAGGGTGTCTCAGAGAGTGTGCGGAATGTTCTCACGGGGGAGAGTGGCCAGCAGGAGATCATTGTCCACATTGGAACCAACAGAATAGGAAGGAAAAAGGTTGAGATTCTGAAGGGAGATTACAGAGAGTTAGGCAGAAATTTAAAAAGGAGGTCCTCAAGGGTAGTAATATCTGGATTACTCCCAGTGCTACGAGCTAGTGAGGGCAGGAATAGGAGGATAGAGCAGATGAATGCATGGCTGAGGAGCTGGTGTATGGGAGGAGGATTCACATTTTTGAATCATTGGAATCTCTTTTGGGGTAGAAGTGACCTGTACAAGAAGGACGGATTGCACCTGAATTGGAAGGGGACTAATACACTGGCAGGGAGATTTGCTAGAACTGCTTGGGAGGATTTAAACTAGTAAGGTGGGGGGGTGGGGGGGGGTGGGGGAGGGTGGGGGGTGGGGGGGGGGGGGTGGGGGGGACCCAGGGAGATAGTGAGGAAAGAGGTCAATCTGAGATGGGTACAGTTGAGAACAGAAGAGAGTCAAACAGTCAGGGCAGGCAGGGACAAGGTGGGACTAATAAATTAAACTGCATTTATTTCAAAGCAAGGGGCCTAACGGGGAAGGCAGATGAACTCCGGGAATAGTTAGGAACATGGGACTGGGATATCATAGCAATTACGGAAACATGGCTCAGGGATGGGCAGGACTGGCAGCTTAATGTTCCAGGATACAAATCACAGAGTCACAGAGTCATAGAGTCATAGAGATGTACAGCATGGAATGCTACAGGAAAGATAGAAAGGGAGGCAAGAGAGGAGGGGGAGTGGCACTTTTGATAAGGGATAGCTTTACAGCTGTGCTGAGGGAGGATATTCCCGGAAATACATCCAGGGAAGTTATTTGGGTGGAACTGAGAAATAAGAAAGGGATGATCACCTTATTGGGATTGTATTATAGACCCCCTAATAGTCAGAGGGAAATTGAGAAACAAACTTGTAAGGAGATCTCAGCTATCTGTAAGAATAATAGGGCAGTTATGGTCGGGGATTTTAACTTTCTAAACATCGACTGGAACTGCCATAGTGTTACAGGCTTCAGTGGAGAGGAATTTCTTAAGTGTGTACAATTTTCTGATTCAGTATGTGGATGTACCTACTAGAGAAGGTGCAAAACTTGACCTACTCTTGGGAAATAAGGCAGGGCAGGTGACTGAGGTGTCAGTGGGGGAGCACTTTGGGGCCAGCGACCATAATTGTATTCATTTTAAAATAGTGATGGAAAAGGATAGACAAGATCTAAAAGTTGAAGTTCTAAATTGGAGAAAGGCCAACTTTGACGGTATTAGTCAAGAACTTTCAAAAGCTGATTGGAGGCAGATGTTCGCAGGTAAAGGGACGGCTGGAAAATGGGAAGCCTTCAGAAATGAGATAACAAGAATCCAGAGAAAGTATATTCCTGTCAGGATGAAAGGGAAGGCTGGTAGGTATAGGGAATGCTGGATGACTAAAGAAATTGAGGGTTTGGTTAGAAAAAGAAAGAAGCATATGTCAGGTATAGACAGGATAGATCGAGTGAATCCTTAGAAGAGTATAAAGGAAGTAGGACTATACTTAAGAGCGAAATCAGGAGGGCAAAACGGGGACATGAGATAGCTTTGGCAAATAGAATTAAGGAGAATCCAAAGGGTTTTTACAAATATATTAAGGACAAAAGGATAACTAGGGAGAGTTAGCACAGAAAATGGGGGAGATACTAAATGAATATTTTGCATCAGTATTTACTGTGGAAAAGGATATAAGATGTTGACACCTTGCAAAATGTTCAGATTACATAGGAGGAAGTGCTGGATGTCTTGAAACGGGTAAACGTGGATAAATCCCCAGGAACTGATCAGGTGTACCCGAGAATTCTGTGAGAAGCTAGAGAATTGATTGCCGGGCCTCTTGCTGAGATATTTGTATCATCGATAGTCACAGGTGAGGTGCCGGAAGACTGGAGGTTGGCAAACGTGGTGCCACTGTTTAAGAAGAGTGGTAAAGACAAGCCAGGGAACTATCGACTGGTGAGCCTGACCTCAGTGGTGGACAAGTTGTTGGAGGGAATCCTGAGAGACAGGATGTACATGTATTTGGAAAGGCAAGGACTGATTAGAGATATTCAACATGCCTTTGTGCGTGGGAAATCATGTCTCACAAACTTGATTGAGTTTTTTGATGAAGTAACAAAGAAGATTGATGATGGCAGAGCAGTAGATGTGATTTAGTTGGACTTCAGTAAGGCGTTCAACAAGGTTCCCCATGGGAGACTGATTAGCAAGGTTAGATCTCATGGAATAAATGGAGAACTAGCCATTTGGATACAGAACTGGCTCAAATGTAGAAGACAGAGGGTGGTGCCGGAGGGTTGTTTTTGAGACTGGAGGCCTGTGACCAGTGGAGTGCCACAAGGATTGGTGCTGGGTCCTCTACTTTTGTCATTTATATAAATGATATGGATGCGAGCATAAGAGGTACAGTTCGTATGTTTGCAGATGACACCAAAATTGGAGGTGTAGTGGACAGCAAAAAGGGTTACCTCAAATTACAACAGGATCTGGACCAGATGGGCCAACGGGCTGAGAAGTGGCAGATGGAGTTTAATTCAGATAAATGCGAGGTGCTGCATTTTGGGAAAGCAAATCTTAGCAGTACTTATACCCTTAATGGTAAGGTCCTAGGGAGTGTTGCTGAACAAGGAGACCTTGGAGTGCAGGTTCATAGCTCCTTGAAAGTGGAGTTGCATGTAGATAGGATAGTGAAGGCAGCATTTGGTATGCTTTCCGTTATTGGTCAGAGTATTGAGTACAGGAGTTGGGAGGTCATGTTGTGACTGTACAGGACATTGGTTAGGCCACTGTTGGAATATTGCATGCAATTCTGGTCTCCTTCCTATCGGAAAGATGTTGTGAAACTTGAAAGGGTTCAAAAAAGATTTACAAGGATGTTGCCAGGGTTGGAGGATTTGAGCTATAGGGAGAGGCTGAACAGGCTGGGGCTGTTTTCCCTGGAGTGTCGGGCGCTGAGAGGTGACCTTATAGAGATTTACAAAATTACGAGGGGCATGGATAAGATAAGTAGGCAAAGTCATTTCCCTGGGGTCGGGGAGTCCAGAACTAGAGGGCATAGGTTTAGGGTGAGTGGGGAAAGATATAAAAGAGACCCATGGGGCAATGTTTTCACGCAGAGTGTGGTACGTGTATGGAATGAGCTGCCAGAGGAAGTGGTGGAGGCTGGTACAATTGCAACATTTAAGAGGCATTTGTATGGGTATATGAATAGGAAGGGTTTGGAGGGATATGGGCTGGGTGCTGGCAGTTGGGACTAGATTGGGTTGGGATATCTGGTCGGCATGGACAGGTTGGACCGAAGGGTCTGTTTCCATGCTGTACGTCTCTATAACTCTATGACTCTATTATCTGTTCATTACAGTAGAGTAAATGCCACTTCTAGTTCGAACAAAATGAGTTTATCTTTTCTTCTGTAAGTCTTGTGTTTTCATTAATAAGTCAGAGACCTTTGATAAATGTGAACCAGCTACCCAGTGTGAAACAACTCCACAGAGGCCAGTTGGGTCACCCTTTACTTAATCATGGAGATTTCTTGCTTCTAATACTGCCTCATTCAGAGTCAGCTCTCACGAAGTCAGAATCTCTTGACATTCCTCTCTTTTATCTATCAGCCACAGCTCCCTGATTGGGTAGGGTTGGTAATCTGGGCCAATCAGCGAACTCATGTACTACGAGGTTCAGCCGGCTGACCTGGTTACAATCACAATATCCATCCCCCTCTGAGTCCAAGGACATCGGTTAGTCCTTTATCTTGAGAGCCTCCTGGGGTATTTTAGCACCAGGTCGGATTCTTCCGACTCGGTGTCCGATACAGGCGGTACATAATGCAAGGGAGCTCATGTCTTGCGCCAGGAGTTCCTTGGTAGAATTTCATTCTCTTTTTCTGGCTGCAAAGGCATTGTTGCAACTACATCCATCATTCAGAGGACTCGTCAATGTTTCACAGAGAGAGTCAGCCCACAGGTTCCAACAGACTTTCTGAATGTTCCAAGATGCAGGGCACATTTGAGTCTCGCACCATTTACGAAATGGCGACTTTCACATGGCCCACATGCTTGTCACACCCTCTTAGATTTTAAACGTCACCAGCCCAGCCCTCACATCAGCAATGCCTCGTACCCATGCAGGGCCATTTCTGTGAATCTGGCATCAAAATCCGTCCCCTAGATTAAACAATTTAAGGTGGACTTCGGGATGTGCAGCAATGAAAAGTGACCAAGCAGAGGCTGATAGCCAAGTTCGGTACTCATGGGGATGTCCTCAAACAGAACCTTGGGTTCATGTCACACGACAGGTGACCCCATTGCACTATACACACAAACAGACACAGATGCACACACACACCTCTACACACACACAGTCCTCTACACACACACACACACAGTCCTCTACACACACACATACACACAGAGTCCTACACACACATCGACACTCCTACAAACACACTCACGCAGACCGTCTCTCATGTACACTCCCACGCTCACACATGCACCCTCTGACAGACTTATGCCCTTTTACACTCACATTCACACATATTCACACACTTTTTTTACAGATACTCATAACCCCCCACCCACCCACCCACCCACCACACACATACTCACACACCCACATGCACGTATACACACATCAGATGTGGGGTGAATCTATACTTGAAGATATACATTTTACTTTCTCAAAAACTGCATGAATCCATGTAAGATTCTGTAAATCCATTTTTAAGTTAGCATTGGTCTAACCATTGTGCACAGACAGTCTCACACAGGGCAGCTCACACCTTCAATACATTATCTGGGCTGACACGACACCAATTCTTAAAGTTCACTTGAGAATGTAACTTTTAAAACAACTTTTGTGATTGACATATGAAAGAACTGAAATCAAATGGTCATTCTATAGATGAGAGATCTTAATAAACAATCCAGGTCTTTTTCAATACTTAATTTCAGTTCCATCACATTGTAAATTTTTGCTATAAATTCTGTGTCTTACAATCTTATACATCACAACCACCTGATGAAAGAGCAGCGCTCCAAAAGCTAGAGCTTCCAAATAAACCTGTTGGAGTATAACCTGGTGCTGTGTGTTTTTTAAAGTTGTACACCCCAGTCCAATACTGACATCTCCAAATCATGTCTAACATTTCAGTTTGAGATGGACAAGCTTGGGTTAGAAACCACTGTGCTAAACCTAAATTAGAGAGATTACTTACAACTGGGCACCGAGTTGGCTTGAGTTGACTGGGAGAGGAGTTTAGCAGCAAAGAAGGTTGAGGAACCAATGGTCAACATTTAAGAAAATAATGTGTGGCTCACAATAAATATATATCACAGTGAAACAGAAGTGTAGTGATTGCAATGAGGTCACCCAGCTGGACTTCATAAAAAGCCAAATCCCTGATTGGGTCTGTTAATCTGGTCCAATCAGGGAGCTGTGGCTGACATTTGAAAGAGTGAGTGTGAGTGCTGTAGAAACTATGGTGTCTGACTCTGAATGAGGCAGCGTTAAAGGTATGTGTAAATAAAGGGAGACTTGGTGATATAACTGTGGAGTTATTTCAAGAGGGGCAATAAGCACAAGATAAATCAACCATTGTTCACCGTGGGAATATGGGGTATTCTGAATTTGATTGAACACAATATACAATGTGGCAAAGTTGATAGGTAAACCAAAGGTTTAGGATAGTTTTAAAAGCCGCCAAAATATGACCCAAGCAATAATAGATTGAGGAAATAAAGTACAAGGACAAACTAGCAAGTCATATTAAAATGGACAGTGGGACCTGCACACACACATGGGTGCTGGGGAAAAAATAAGCACTACCGCAGTTAGGTGTGTGCAGGTCCCACTGTCCATTTTAATCTGACTTGCCAGTTTGTCCTTGTACTTTATTTCCTCAATCTATTATTGTTTGAGCCATATTTCGACGGCTTGTTAATTTATTTTCTTTTTTTTTTCTTTTTCTCTTTGTTTTTTGCCCCCTACACTACCGCTTAACTGCGGTAGTGTAGGGGGCAAAAAACAAAGAGAAAAAGAAAGAAATGAAAAAAAAAACAGGAGTGTCAGATGTCCTGAAAGAAAAAATGGACAGTAGAGCTTCTTTAAATATGTGAAATGGAAGAGATAGGGCAGAGTGAATCTCAGCCCCTTAGAGAATCAGACTGGGGAATGAATAATGGATAATGAGGAAATGGAAGATGAGGAGTTGAAGAAATACTTTGCATCACTCTTCATGGCAGAGGACATTAATAGTATTCCAAAAATGCTAAATCATTAAGGGGTTAAAAGAGTGGAAGATATTTACAATAGTTGTTACAGGAAAAAACGTACAAGGGAAACTAATAAGGCCAAAGGCTAATAAGTCTCTGGGGCTGATGGGATGCACCCTAGAACATGAAAGAAAATAGTTACAGAGATAATGGATACACTGACCACAATCTTCCAAGAATCTTCCAATTCTGGAAAAGTGCCAGACAATTCAAAAACTGAAAAATGTAACATCCTTATTCAAAAATGAAGGAGGCCGAGAAAAGCATAACTATAAGTTGGTGAGCTTATTGCCTGCCATTGGGAAAATGTTCGAGTCTATTATACTGGTTGGAATAGCAGAGCATTTTGAAATGCAGCATATTTAATGAGGCATAAAGTCGAAATCATACCTGACAAACATTTTGCAGTTCTTTCAGGAGGTAACAAATAGGATAGACAAAGGGGCGTGAATAATCGTAATACATTTGGATTCCAAAAAGGCATTTGATAAGATAACACCCACAGAGCTACTTAATGAAATAAGATCCCTTGGCATTGAGGGTAGCATATTAATATAAACATAGCATTGGTGAACTAATAGAGGAGAGACAGTTGGGATAATGGAGGTACGGAGATCTACAGTTATCAGTATTGGGGTAATAATTATTTTCAGATATATTAACGTCTTGGATGAGGGTGTTGAATGTGGCTTGACCAAGGTTGCAGATGACAGAAACATAGAACATAGAACATTACAGCGCAATACAGGCCCTTCGGCCCTCGATGTTGTGCCGACCTGTCATACCAATCTGAAGCCCATCTAACCTACACTATTTCATGTACGTCCATATGATATTTAGATTAGATTACCTACAGTGTGGAAACAGACCCTTTGGCCCAATAAATCCACACCGACCCTCCGAAGAGAAATCAACCCCCCTATGTTTACCCCTAACTAATCAACCTAACACTATGGTGTGTATAGTGTTGGCATGGCCAATTCACCGAAGATGCACATCTTTGGATTATGGGAGGAAACCAGAGCACCCAGAGGAAACCCACGCAGACACGGGGAGAATGTGCAAACTCCACACAGACAGTTGCCCGTGGCAGGAATTGAACCCGGGTCCCTGGTGCTGTGAGGCAACAGTGCTAACCACTGAGCCACCGTGCCACCCCGTACTTGTCCAATGGCGAATTAAGTGCACTTAAAGTTGACAAATCTACTACCGTTGCAGGCAAAGCATTCCATACCCTTACTACTCCCTGAGTAAAGAAACTACCTCTGACATCTGTCCTATATCTATCACCCCTCAATTTAAAGCTATGCCCCCTCGTGCTCGCTGTCACCATACTTGAAAAAAGGCTCTCCCTGTCCACCCTATCTAACCCTCTGATTATCTTATATGTCTCTATTTGGCCACCTCTCAACCTTCTTCTCTCCAACAAAAACAGCCTCAAGTCCCTCAGCCTTTCCTCGTAAGACCTTCCCTCCATACCAGGCAACATCCTAGTAAATCTCCTCTGCACCCTTTCCAAATCTTCCACATCCTTCTTGTAATGCGGTGACCAGAACTGTACACAATACTCCAAGTGCGGCTGCACCAGAGTTTTGTACAGCTGTAGGATAAACTCATGGTTCCGGAACTCGATCCCTCTATTAATAAAAGCTAAAACACTGTATGCCTTCTTAACAACCCTGTCAACCTGGGTGGCAACTTTCAAGGATCTGTGTACATGGACACCGAGATCTGTCTACTCATCTACACTACTAAGAATCTTACCATTAGCCCAGTACTTTGCATTCCGGTTACTCCGACCAAAGTGAATCACCTCACACTTGTCCGCATTAAACTCCATTTGCCACCTCTCAGCCCAGCTCTGCAGCTTATCTATGTCTCTCTGTAACCTACAACATCCTTCGTCACTATCCACAACTCCACTGACTTTAGTATCATCTGCAAATTTACTAACCCACCCTTCTAGACCCTCATCCAGGTCGTTTATAAAAATGACAGACAGCAGTGGACCCAACACTGACCCTTGCGGTACACCACTAGTAACTGGACTCCAGGATGAACATTTCCCATCAACCACCACCCTCTGTCTTCTTTCAGCGAGCCAATTACTGATCCAAACTGCTATATCTCCCACAATCCTGTAGTCAATGACAATTTAAAGATCAATGCCAAAGGCTCGACAATCTCCTCGCTGGCTTCCGAGAGGATCCTAGGATAAATCCCATCCGGCCCAGGGGACTTATCTATTTTCACACTCTGCAGGATTTCTAATACCTCTTCCTTGTGAACCTCAATCCCATCTAGTCCAGGAGCCTGTATCTCAGTATTCTCCTCGACAACATTGTCATTTTCTAGAGTGAATACTGTCGAAAAATATTCATTTAGTGCTTCCCCTATCTCCTCTGACTCCACACACAGCGTCCCACTACTATCCTCGATTGGCCCTAATCTTACTCTCGTCATTCTTTTATTCCTTAAATACCTATAGAAAGCCTTAGGATCTATCCTGATCCTATCCGCCAACAACTTCTCATGTCTCCTCCTGGCTCTTCTGAGCTCTTTCTTTAGGTCTTCCTGGCTACCTTGTACCCCTCAAGCACCCTAACTGAGCCTTCACATCTCATCCTAACATAAGCCTTCTTCTTCCTCTTGACCAGAGATTCCACTTCCTTCGTAAACCACAGCTCCCACACTCTACAGCTTCCTCCCTGCCTGACAGGTACATACCGATCAAGGACACTCAGGAGTTTTTCTTTGAATAAGCTCCACATTTCTAATGTGCCCATCCCCCGCAGTTTCCTTCCCCATCCTATGCTTCCTAATCTTGCCTAATTGCATTGTAATTGCCTTTCCTCCAGCTGTAACTCTTGGCCAGTGGTATATACCTATCCCTTTCTATCACTAAGTTAAACATAACAGAATTGGGATCGCTACCACCAAAGTGCTCACCTACTTCCAAGTCTAACACCTGGCCGGGCTCATTACCCAGTACCGAATCTAATGTGGCTTCGCCCCTTGTTGGCCTGTCTACATACTGTGTCAGGACGCCCTCCTGCACACACTGGACAAAAACTGACCCATCTATAGCACTCGTACTATAGTGTTCCCAGTCAATGTTTGGAAAGTTGAAGTCCCCCATGACAACTATCCTGTCTCTCTTACTCCTATCGAGAATCATCTTTGCTTTCCTTTCCTCTACATCTCTGGAACTATTCGGAGGCCCATAGAAAACTCCCAACAGGGTGACCTCTCCTTTCCTGTTTCTAACCTCAGCCCATACTACCTCAGTTGACGAGTTCCCAAAAATCCTTTCTGCAACTGTAATACTGTCCTTGACCAACAACACCACACCTCCCCCTCTTTTACCATCTTCTCTGTTCTTACTGAAACATCTAAATCCTGGAACCTGCAACAACCATTCCTGTCCCTGCTCTATCCATGTCTCCAAAATGGCCACAACATCGAAGTCCCAGGTACCAACCCATGCTGCAAGTTCACCTACCTTATTCCGGATGCTCCTGCCGTTGAAGTAGACACACTCCAAACCAACTTCTCACTTGCTGATGCCATCTTGCATCCCTGAAACTTGATTTCAGACCTCCCCACTCTCAACCTTTTCTATACTCGAACTACAATTTTGGTTCCCATCCCCCTGCTGGATTAGTTTGAACCCACCCCAGTAGCCTTAGTGAATCTCCCCCCCAAGGATATTGATAACCCTCTGGTTCAGATGAAGACCATCTTGCTTGTAGAAGTCCCTCCTACTCCAGAAAGAGTCCCAATTATCCAAGAATCCAAAACCCTCCCTCCTGCACCATCCCTATAGCCACGTGTTCAACTCCTCTCTCTCCCTATTCCTCCCCTCACTAGCATGTGGCATGGGCAACAAACCAGAGACAGCAACTCTGTTTATCCGAGCTCTAAGCTTCCATCCTGGCTCCCTGAATTTCTGCCTTAAATCCCCATCTCTTTTCCTACCTATGTCATTATTGCCTAGGTGGACCATGACTTGGAGCTGCTCCCCCTTCCCCTGAAGCATCCCTAAACACGATCAGAAACATCACGAACCCTGGCACCTGGGAGGCAACACACCAACCGTGAGTCTCTCTCATCCCCACAGAACCTCCTATCTGTCCCCCTAACTATGGAGTCCCCAATGACTACTGCTCTGCTCCTCCTCCCCCTTCCCTTCTGAGCAGCAGGGACAGACTCTGTGCCAGAGCTCTGTGCCCCACTGCTTTCCCCTGGTAAGTCGTCCCCCCCAACAGTGTCCAAAATGGTATACTTATTGTTGAGGGGAATGGCCACAGGGGATCCCTGCACTGCCTGCCGTTTCCCTTTCCGTCCCCTGACTGTAACCCATCTACCTTTTTCTTGTACCTGAGGAGTGACTACCTCCCTGTAACTCCTCTCAATAACCCCCTCCGCCTCCCGAATGATCCAAAGTTCATCCAGCTCTAGCTCCAGTTCCCTCACGCGGTTTTCGAGGAGCTGGACTTGGGTGCACTTCCCGCAGATGTAGTCAGCAGGGACACTATTGATGGCCCTTACCTCTCACATTCTGCACGAGGAACCTTCAACTGCCCTAACCTCCATTCTCACTATTCTAAATTCCCAAAGAGACTGTTGAAAAATAAGGAATAAAAAATAAACTCGTCACCTTACCAATCTGGTGCACAGAACCTTTTTTTTGGTTAGTGGAGGAGTTGGGAGACATTACCCGAGTAGTGTTTTGGGTAATGCAACCACACAAGTATATGACTTCACAGAAGTCCTTCGCTCCTCCCTCGCACCTATCGGCAAATGGAGGGCTGACTCCCGAGGTAGGTCCCTTTTAATGCGGGAAAACTCACCGTTACTGACAGCCCTCGCTTCACCACTGCTTCTCTCCTCGCCACTCTATCATTTTATGTTCTTCAAGACTAATCAATGATTTTGTCCAGGAAAGCCTATATGTAGTTGAACTGAATTTCATTTGTTTGACACTAGGAGGGTTTCAAGTTCTGTATCAGACATACAATTAAATTTCTCATTGCACTGGGATGAGAAGGTTTTCTGTGGAAAAGGTTTCATTCTAATAAAGTTCTGTTTCTCTCGATTTTTCTGGAAATAGTACTTGCAGAGATGTGTCTTTTTTTTGTATTTTTAATTGTGGCCTGAAATGTGATACGGCACCACCAGCTGGCCTCAAACCCCCAGGGACCCCACCCCACCCCAGGGTCACCGGCGGTAACCTCCTCAGTACACTCCTTCCTGGAGTGCCCAGAGGTCGGGTCATGCCAGGGCCAGGTGTTTCAGGGTGTGGGTCAGGCACGGGGGCCCCAGGGTTCAATGCAATAGGGTTGGGTACATTCGGCATGGGGTCGGATATTTGGGACTCAGGGTTCCCGCGCCAGGGTGATGCCAGTGCTTCCACAAGGGCATTTTCATGTCGGAGTGGTGGGGACAGTAGACAGATCCCAGGAGAAGGGATGGGGTTACTTCCACGGAGGCGGGCTTGGTATGTTTAGCCTTTTTCTGTGTCTTCTTTCTGGCCGGACACTTATTGCCATGGGCCAGCCCACTAGTAGCCCCAATCTTAGACCATACTGACAGGCCTTTTGGTGGTATCTTGGGCTGAGAGGGAGGGGGTATGGGTGCAGTGGCACCCATGGCTACCGGTGTGGGCTGGGCAGCCTTCTGGGTAGGGCAGTTCTTTCTTATATGCCCCACGTCATGACACAGGTGGCACCGCATGCCATCCACCATCTAGAAGAACTGGAAGGCTGCACCCTCATGGAGGACGGTAAAGGAGCCCTCAGTGACTTCCTCCCAGGCCAGTCAAATAAACACCTGGTGCTGGAAGGAGTAGACGTATCTGAGGGCAGGATCCTTCATAATGATCAAGAGCACTTGGACACCCAACCGGATCTCCCCGTGTTTGAAGGTGGGGAGAAGGAGCTCGCTGGCAATAAAGGGCGGGATATTAGAGATCATGACCCTTTGGGCTGTGACCTCCCATGGGTGGAGAGGTAAGTATCACCCACCCACAGTGAGCCCCTTCTGCATGGCCACATGGACCACTTACTCGGTCTGAAGGAAGAATACGGTTTTCCCGTACATTCGGGTTGCAGCAACAATGCCCAGTGGGCTGACCACACGAGCCATGGCCTTATTGTAGGCCTCAAGAGTCTTGTTGGGATGGGGATAAACCTTCACCCCCAGGCGTTTGGTCAGGTGCCTGGAGTGGGTTGGGGTTGTAGCTGGGCCTGGAGCAGTCGAGCCCAAGGCAGTGACTACACTGGCATAGGTACGGCTAGGGCTTGCTGCTTTTGGGCTTGCCATAGTGGGCTGTTGTGTGGCCCTTGTGTTCCTTCCTCTGTGTGCTCCTCAGTCGAAGGTGGTCACGACAAGGAGCTTGGGGCTGTAGCATCAACAGTGCTGGGTGTCTTGGCCCTGGCAGCAGCAGAGAGGTTAGGCCCAGGCAGTAACAGCAACAACAGTCCCAGGTGTTGGCAAGGCTCAGGCAGCTGCTGTGGAGGCAGGCCCATGCAGCAGTAGTCCTGAGTGCAGTGGGATCCAGGCAGTAGCTGTAGAGGCAGGTCCCAGGCAGCAGCAACTGTCTTCAGTCCTGAGGGTGCTGTCAGCAAGTCCCAGGCAGCAGCAGTGGAGGCAGGCCACAGGCAACAGCAATGGTCCTTAAGCCTGGATGGGGCCCCAGGCAGCAGCAGTTGAGACAGGCCCTGGGCGCCAGCAACAGTGTTCAGTTGTAGGCAAGCCCCAGGCTGCAGCAGAGGGAGCAGGCCCAGGCTGAAGCAGCAGCAGCAGTGATGGTGGCTGCCTATGCAGCTGAGCACAGCTCAAAATAAAGAAAGAAACAAACACAAAAAACAATAAAGAAGCCCAAAAAAGAAACAAGTATCTTCCCGAGACAACAGGAAAGGACAAAGAAACTCTCCCCCTTAGTCCCAGCAGGAACACACTGACTGTGGCACCACCCAGCTGAGAATCAGTCCCCTAAATTAAGAAGATTCTAAATCTCCTGGTTATATTTTTTTTCTTTTTTTTTCCTTATCCCCACACTACTGGCTAACTGCAGTAGTGCATATTTTTCCGCAGCATCTGTATACAGGTGTAGGACACAGTGAAGAATAACAGGTGTTAAAATCTTTATTTGTATTCCACCACCAGGAAGAAAGGAAACACCCGAGCGGCCAGTGACAAGCAGTGCCCTTCACATCAAAGGGAAATGCTGAGTGATCAAAAAAAGTGAAGAGAGGGGCAGGGATTAAATCAAGATAGAGTTGGAGCAGGAAATAAAACACTCCACTCCCTGCGGTGCCCACCTCTCCCTGAACAGCTCAAGGGTGTTGGGAGACACCGTGTGCTCCTTCTCCAGTGACACCTGGGCTCAAATGTAACCACAGAAGAGGGGCAGGCAATCGGTCATAACAAGGTAAAACATCCTAGTTTCAAACTTCCAGCCATCAATGTGGAGTTCAACAGCTTCCTCATTTCCCCTTCCCCCACCTCATCCTAGTTTCAAACTTCCAGCTCAGTAACTGTCTCCTTGACTTGTCTGGACTTGTCCGACCTGCCTATCTTCTTTTCCACCTATCCACTCCACCCTCTCCTCCTTGACCTATCACCTTCATCTCCTCCCCCACTCACCCATCGTACTCTATGCTACTCTCTCCCCACCCCCACCCTCCTCTAGCTTATCTCTCCATGCTTCAGGCTCACTGCCTTTATTCCTGATGAAGGGCTTTTGCCCGAAACGTCGATTTCGCTGCTCGTTGGATGCTGCCTGAGCTGCTGTGCTCTTCCAGCACCACTGATCCAGTAATCGGTCATAACAACCTCCTCCTCAGACCACTGCCTGGACCTGTTTATGGCCAGTTTGACCAGGCCCAGGAGCAGTCCCACAAGGAGGTCCTCTGACCTATCCTCCCCTCTCTGCACCAGGTGCATTTCTGGTTGCTAATTAGTAAGTTTGCAGATGACACCAAAATTGGAGGTGCAGTGGACAGCGAAGAGGGTTACCTCAGATTACAACAGGATCTTGACCAGATGGGCCAATGGGCTGAGAAGTGGCAGATGGTATTTAATTCAGATAAATGTGAGGTGCTGCATTTTGGGAAAGCAAATCTTAACAGGACATTTACACTTAGTGGTAAGGTCCTAGGGAGTGTTGCTGAACAAAGAGATCTTGGAGTGCAGGTTCATAGCTCCTTGAAAGTGGAGTTACAGGTGGATAGGATAGTGAAGAAGGTGTTTGGTATGCTTTCCTTTACTGGTCAGAGTATTGAGTACCGGAGTTGGGAGGTCATGTTGCAGCTGTACAGGACATTGGTGAGGCCACTGTTGGAATATTACGTGCAATTCTGCTCTTCTTCCTATTGGAAAGATGTTGCGAAACTTGAAAGGGTTCAGAAAAGATTCACAAGGATGTTGCCAGGGTTGGAGGATTTGAGCTATAGGGAGAGGCTGAACAGGCTGGGGCTGTTTTCCCTGGAGTGTCAGAGGCTGAGGGGTGACCTTATAGAGGTTTACAAAATTATGAGGGGCATGGAAAGGGTAAATAGGCAAAGTCATCTCCCTGGGGGTAGGGGAGTCAAGAACTAGAGGACATAGATTTAGGATGAGAGGGGAAAGATATAAAAGAGACCTGAGGGGCAACTTTTTCACACAGAGGGTGGTACGTGTATGGAATGAGCTGCCAGAGAAAGTGGTGGAGTCTGGTACAATTGCAACATTTAAGAGGTATTTGGATGGGTATATGAATAGGAAGGGTTTGGAGGGATATGGACCGGGTGCTGGCAGGTGGGACTAGATTGGGTTGGGATATCTGGTCAGCATGGACAGGTTGGACCGAAGGGTCTGTTTCCATGCTGTACATCTCTATGGCTCTATGTTTGTGCAGGTGTAGAACACAGTGAAGGAAAACAGGTGTTTAAATCGTTATTTGTAATCCACCACCAAGAAGAAAGGAAACACCCAAGTGGCCAATGACCAAAGGGTAATGCTGTGTCATCAAAATATAATGATGTTGGAGTCAACATGAGTCAGTGCTTTCAGCAGAGGAGAAACAGGAGAGGAGGAATTTGTATGTGTAAGAATCAACTGCTCTCTCTCTCTCCCTCCCTCTCACATCTCATTCAAATACAGCTGCACCTATGTGTGGTAGGGAGAGAGAGAAAACGATCTACAAATTATGGACAATCAAAGACTGGAAAAAGAACAGCTTTTTAATAATTATTTTTCTAATTAACCCATTCAGAGATGTTATTACTTTACACTGGAGCAAGTGGGACTTAAACCTGGTCCTCTCAGTCCAGGAGTAGGTGCATTACCATTTCATCACAAGAACTGCTTTTTATTTAATTTAACTGATTTTTCTCATTAACCTGGTCAGAAATGTTATTATACAGCTCCCGGGTAGGTGGGGCTTGAACCTCTGCCTCTTGGTCCAGGTGTTAGAGACACTATCACTGTATCATGAGCTGCTTTATCTATCAATTATTATATCACAGAAACCTGTGCCATTAGCTTTAGATTATTCATTCAACCACTGCTACTGCTTTCTCCCATTCTGTCTTTCCACTAGGGTAGGTCATTAGCCTGTTCCCTTGCTCCTTCCTCATTTAAAGTGCCAAACACTCCATTTCCCTTGTTGGCTGAATGTTAACTGATCCTCTTCCTTTCATTACACTTGCACAAACAAGAAACCTTTGACTCCTGTCATGATTCACTGGGGTAATACACTGGAAATCAAGCCTCACTGTTCCCAGAGTCATCACAAATATGAAATGATTTGGTCAATGTCTCCAATTTACCTGACTGACAGGTTAATAGAAAAAGCTCAGGTTAATAGAAACTTCTGCACTTAATAAGAAAATATTTACTTCTTACAAAGAAATTGTCTACAAATAACTTAATTGTACCCCTTTTAAATTCCTTCTTTCAAAAACAGACAAGCATGGAACAGCAGTAAGACATAGAACATAGAACATAGAACATAGAAGAATACAGCACAGTACAGGCCCTTCGGCCCTCGATGTTGCGCCGATCCAAGCCCACCTAACCTACACTAACCCACTATCCTCCATATACCTATCCAATGCCCGCTTAAATACCCATGAAGAGGGAGAGTCCACCACTGCTACTGGCAGAGCATTCCATGAACTTACGACTCGCTGAGTGAAGAACCTACCCCTAACATCTGTCCTATATCTACCCCCCCTTAATTTAAAGCTATGCCCCCTTGAATATTAAGGATAGAAAGGGAAAAGAAAATAAGGTTCAATAGCACCATTCTGGACAATGCAAATTTGATGAGTTATTTTCTTTCATTTTATTTCAATTCTTTGATATTGACACAAAATTGTTTGCATACATATGCTCCCTATTGAGAATCCGTCCTTATTGTCTTCTTATGCAAGCCTAATAGAATAATTTATCATCTCTTAAACCCTCAATTTATTTTATCATTTTGCATTCGGAACAAGGCATCTCTGATCATGTTACCATTACCTGCAATGTGAACAATTTTTACTTTGAATAGTAGAATCATTGCCTCCATCTGAACAATCTTGTATTTTGAGTCTTAAACTTTCCAACATCAAGTATTTCTCAGAAAGAAAAGAAATATCTTAACTGTCTCTTCCTCCAAGTAAAAATAACATAAGGCTAGGACAATAACAGTATCCATATCTCAAATATTCACTGAAAACAAGAGAAAGAAAAAGTAATTTGCTTCTGCAGTGAATTCCTTTGTATCAGTGTCTAAAATTACATTGATTTAACTTTGGTCCCAAGGTGTATCGATGCTCTTGGATTAGAGTCATTGGATTCTTGTCTAATTCAAACTCAAGTAAATGATCCAGCATTCTAGTTTCAATGAAGTAATCCCTAATGTATGAACTAAAAACATTTCACCACACTTCAGGTCCATTTTTCTACTTACAACTTATGGTTGTTTTTCTGTCACAATGGTTTATTAATGTCGACCTCCTCAGACTGGAATAGACAATGGAATCCTGCAATGACTCCCCAAACCTTTCCACCATCTCCAAGGCCCAAGTCAGGAGTGTGATGGAATATTCCCTTGGATGGGTGCAGCTCCAGTAACACTCAAGAAGCTTGACAGGATCCAAGACATGGAGGAGGCTGGAAGAACACAGCAAGCCAGCCAGCAGGAGGTGTAGAAGTCAACATTTCTTTTGTAACCCTTCTTCAGGACTCATTCTTCAGGACAGGCCTCCTGGCTACTTTGGATTCCAGCATCCGCAGATTTTTTGTCTCTAATCATCTAGGACAAAGCAGCCCACTCAATTGGCACCTGCGCACAAACATTCATTCCCTTCGCCTCTGAGATTTAATTGCACAATTTACTTATATTTCCTTGGTTTTTGACACATATTGCAAAAATACAATGTCCTGTGAACCACCATCAATACTTAAATCACGTTATAGATTAATCTGCAAAAGGGTACTGACAACTTGTTTCATATTCGTTTAAATGAAAAACATTGTTGGCCATCTTTTTTTATGGCATTGACATAAAAATTCCACATTCCTGGATTAGGCCTTCAGCTTCAGCGCTTTTATCCTTGTTCCAAACAAAACAATAATTTCTTCATCCTAATTAGAATTTGCCACTGAATTGGCCAACACCTCCACTGCACTCATTAACCAATATTTTCTAAAATCGCTGAACTTAATATTATAGCCCTTCTTAGATAATTGTCCTCAAAGGAATAGCTTTCGGAAATTGGATTATTGTATCCATAATTATAAGCCTGGATTGATGTTCCTGCTTTCATTGCTGGTTGTGGTCCAACACAATGTACTCCCACTCAACTGAATGGTATTAAAGGGGCCAGATTGAAGCAGACACCAACAGGAAGAGAGAAAGAGTGCAGATCGAAGAGCAAATCATCAATATAGTCTACAAGTTCCAAAAATAGTAAAAGGACAAAGTTTAAGACACTATATTATTTGAATGGCAATCCAAACAAACCAGATGAAATAATAGTACAAATTGAAATATTGGCCACAGGATAACTGACATTGGGACCTGAATATTGAAAGGTATGCAACATTATGGAAGGATGGGAAGTTAGGAAAGGTTGGAAGAGTGACTCCGATAATTGAAGATGATATTAGCATTACAGAGTGGATGACCTAAATTTAGGAAACCAGGGTATTGAAGCAATCTGGGTAGAGTTGAGGATCAATATAGTCAGAGATCACATCTGGGAGTTGTTTACAGAATCCCTAGCAGTAACCATGTGGTAGGAAAGGGTATGAAGGACAATCCATGGGAGCTTGTCAAAGGGTGCAGTCTTAATCATGGAAGTCCCTGTAACTGTTCTATCCCTTTAAACCTGCTTTGGGGTTTCTGTGATTATGGACTGAGAAGTAACATTAACTCCAGCCAAATCATTGCCAAGGGATAAGCTCACTCTGTACACAGGTAATTTCTTCACGACTCCTATTACTAGTGCTCCTGATAAGCTGTCTCACACTGCACGAAGTGCAGTTGAACTGGGATATACCTGCCACTTATTCAGCTTAATCGCAATTTGTCAAATATTGAACTCTGTGGAGACTAAACTAGATCCTTCTCGAGCAAGAGAGCAAAAATCCTATTGGATTCCCTTGCAATTTTCAGCATTCTGAATGAAGGTACCCCACGCTGTAACAATGGAAACACTTATTCTTACAGTTTTCATCTCCATCCTCAGCACCTGCTTTTCTGATCTGAGAAAGGGGCCTTGGGACTGCCTTCCTAGCTGTCTTATTTTTCTGTGGGACAGGGCTTGAGTTTAGGCTCAGTTTGTCCCTGGTTAGGTTTGACATTCTTTGTCATCACTGGGCATTCTGTTGAGCCGGGCATTGCATTGGTTCTGCTGAGTTTAGATTTTGAACAAACGTACTTTATTTTGCTTCTCACTGCGAACAATTTTTCCTCCTTTGACGTATTCCACATATTTTGGGGGAGGGATAGTGGTCAATATCCCCTATGCATTCTCATTGCTTTCATTCTCTTCCAGGCAGAAACATCTGGTTGACTCCATGATTCCAACTTATTTTCTCCAGAGCACCGTATCTTTGTTGGCAGAAGGTTTTATGGACTTGGCAAACCAGCTGTGGCATTCAAAGAGGCTGTTAAGTTCTTTGAGACTTCAGAGATGTTTGTCGCTGTGGAGCAGTAGCTGCTTTCTTCTGAGCAGAAGAAACTAATTCTTACTTCCTTAAAAATTTCAATGCAGCATTTTCTGCAAATGATGATTACTCAGACAGGAACGGGAATCCATCATTTGCCAATAGCAGGGCTGTTCATGTGATTCTCGCATTGCCATATAAAGTTGGTTGAGACCTTGGCAATTTGCCATCATGTTTAATAAGCGACAAGAGGAACACATTTACTATTTGTTGATCCAGAATTGACTGGCTTTACATTTGTGACTTTGTTTCTTGCTGAAAAACGTGCCATTTTCTTCAGACAAAGACTGCTTTGCTACTTATAAAATTTTCTCCCCTGTTTTCTCTCTTTTTTTGCTGGTTTCAGCTCACAATCATGGCTATTCAATAGCTCCCAGTAATATGCCAACGGTGCAACAAGATCTCCTTTTCTGATACTGTGCAATGACTGTTTGTGAATCCCTGCTTTTCCATGACAGGTCACCCAGTGCAGTTTAATGGACCTTTTGCCTTCTATTTTCCTTACGAAATAGAAAATGTATCACAGGGTGCAGCATCAAGGTCAGATGAGGCCATCACCATTTGTGACAGTGAACCATTACTATTTCAGGACAATAGGAAGGTGTAACAAAACTTCTGGAATCGTCAGTCATCAGTTGATGTATTCACTACCCATTGACAACTCCAATTCTCCAAGGGCCAAGGTTCTATTCCCAGTCTGTGCTGTTCTTAACCAGGCATTGGTATTGGTAGTAGAGTCATTGCCAGTACACTGGGCTTGGAAGAGAACAAATACTTCCAATTCCTTTGTGTTTGGATTGTGGGCAAGATCAAACTTGATGTTTGTTTAGTCTGCAGTTCTTAACACTTGTTGCACTTGATTGAATCTTTCACATAAAATCCATCATAGATAGATAGAACACTGAACAACTCTGCAACATGGACATCACAAATCAACATCATCTTGAGCCTGAGAAAGTAATGGGTCTTATCCAAGGATGTGCTGGCATTGGACAGTTTGTAAAAATGATCCTGGGATGAAGACCTTATCATATGAGGAGTGGTTGAGGATTGTGCGTCTAACACTTGATGGAGTTTAGAAAGATGAGGAGAGTCTGATTGAAACATACAAAATACTTAGAGGCCTGGATAGATTAGATGTGGAGAAAGTGTTTCCACTAATAGGAGAGACTAGGACCTAAGGGCACGGCTTCTCAAAGTGAAGGATTGACCCCTCAGAATTCAGATGAGGAACATCTTCAACCAGAAGATGGTGAATCAATGGAACTTGTTGCCACAGAAGGCTCTGGAGTCCAAACCATTGATATATTTAGGATCGAGGTAGGTAAATTCTTGATTGGTATGGGGATCAAGGGTTGTGGGAGAAAGTGAGAGAATGGGTTTGAGAAACATGTCAGCCATAAATGAATGGTGGGAGCAGACGTGATGGGCTGAATCGCCTAATTCTGCTCCTACATTTTATTGTCATATGAAAACATTTGGATATGGTTGGAATTGATGTTTAGCCAAATATGTTGATGTAATTCATGTATATGCTCAAATAAATGCACACTTTCAGTCTTGTGATGGAGTATACTTTGCCCGCTGTTATGAAGGTATAGAGGTATTATACTTTAACAGAATTGAAAAGCTAGAAAGGACTTAGAGAAGGACAAAGAATCCAGAACAAGGTAACAATGGAGCAGTGGATTGAAATAATTAGCGAAGAGCTGTGTTGCCAGGATACAACAACAAATCTGAATTTGGCCAATCAGTTTAAATTATGCCCCAAGTTACCAAAATTGAATCGAATTTGAAAAAATAATGTGTTGACAACACTAAACCAATGAAATGATCTGATGTTTTGGAGTATAAATATCAAACATTATGAACAGTTACCTGGAGCAGCAAAGAGCAGCTAGCACCAACAACTAGAGAGACTGCTTGCAGAAAGATCTGTTCTCTGAAAAGTACCTTTATCTATCAAAAGACTGTGAAGCAGAATCCCTAAGAAGAAGAAAAGAAGACAGAGGAAAATCTAGAAGAGGACACTAGGCAAAGCTGATGGGTTTTCAAACATGATTTTTGTTTTGTAAATCATAATCGGGATGTTTATCAGTCTCGTATTGTAGAGAGGAAGGTAAAAGATTGGTAAAAGAGTCAGGAGTTGTAAATAGTTGTTAGTTAATTATTCTCTGTTAGATGTAAAGAAAAAATTGTTAATTTTTACACTAAATAGTGGCTTTTGGGATAGTTCTTTGCCTCTCAAATTTTAACAGATTACAGTATGGGACAAATCTTTTCTGTGTTGCTGGTCTAAATTAGCAGAGGGGTTTACCCCGTGTCATAATGCCTGCTCAAGAGAAATGTTTGAGGTGAAAAAAGGAAAAATGCATTGGTTGTACATGAACACTGAATTGGATGATTCAGGAAGTAGATCTGAAATTTTTGATTTGTGTGGAATTACAGGGAGATGAAGGCCTAGTGGCATTATCACTGGAATATTAATCCAGAAACTTGGGACTCACATTCAAATCCCACCACAGAAGATGGTACAATTTTAATCCAATTTTAAAAATCCAAAAAAAAAACTAATGCCCTTCGGAGAACGAAATTTGCTATCCTCACCTGGTCTCGCCTCGATATGACTCTAGACTTACAATAATGTGCTTGACTTTCCATTGCATTCTGAAATGGCAGAGCAAGCCATTCAGTTGTACTTATCATTACAAAGTCTAATAAAAGTAAAACGAGATGGATCACCTGGCATTGACCTAGGCACTGGAAAAACAACTGCAGAAACATCCCCGACCCAGACACCACCATCGCCATCCCTGGATTTGTCCTATCCCAGTGGCAAGACAGACCCAGCAGAGTGGCACAGTGGTATACATTCAGGAAAATGTCACCCTGGCAGTCCTCAACATTGACTCTGGACTTCATGAGGTCTTGTGGCTTTAGGATAAAAGTGGGCAAAGAAACCTCCTAATTACCATGTACTCTCCTCCCTCGACCGTTGAATCAGTACTCCTCCATGTTGAACAACACTTACAGGAAGCACTGAGCATGGCAAGGGTGCAAAATGTACTCTGGGTGGGGAATTTCAAAGTCCTCCATCAAGAATGACTCATTAGAAGTATTACTGATCAAGCTGGTCAGATCCTAAAGGACATCGTTGTTAGCTTAGGTCTGCAGCAGGTGCTGAGAGAACCAACAAGAGGGAGGAACATACTTGATCTCATCCTTAACAATTTGCTGACTGTAGATTAATCTGTCTATGACAATATCAGTAAGAGTGACCACTGCACATTCCTTGTGGAGTCGAAGTCCCATTTTCACATAGAGAATATTTTCCATCACAGTGTGTGACATCATCACCATGCTAAATGGGACAGACTTCAAACAGATCTAGCAACTCAAGACTTACAACTGCAACATAACTTCCCAACTTTTATACTCAGTGCCCTGACCTTTGAAGGCCAGTGTGCCAAAAGCTGTCTTCACTGCCCTGTCTACCCGTGACTCAGAGAATTGTGAACCTGAATGCCAAGGTCCCTCTGTTCCACTACACACCTTAAGGCCCTACCATTCACCATGAAACTCCTATCTTGATTTGACTTTCCAAAATGCAAAACCATACACTTATCTGTATTAAACTCCATTTGCCATTTCTCAGCACGCTTCCGCAGCTGATCAAAGTCCTGCTGCAATTTCTGATAACCTGCCTCACTGTCCATGATACTGCCTATTTTAGTGCCATCTACAAACTTACTAATCATGTCTTCTACGTTGTCATCCAAGTCATTGATATAGATAATTAATCGTAATGGGCCCAGCACTGACCCCTGAGGCTCTCCACTGGTCACAGGCCTCCAATCTGACAAGCATCCTTCCACTGTTACCATCTGCTTTCTATCATTAAGTCAATTTTGTATCCAATTTGCCAGCTTGCCCTGGATTCCTTGCAATCTAACGTTCCAGAGCAGCCTACCATGTGTTGTGTGGATACACTGCGGAGACAGGAGATGAGTTACTTGTTGCAGGATTCTTAGTCACTGACTTGGTCTTATAGCTATTACATGTCCCATTTACATATCCCTCCGGGCAATTAGTGGTGGGCAATTAATGGTGGCCTAGTCAATGAAGCCTACATCCCATGAATAAATAAAAAAAATTACTGGACAAAAAGCAGATAAATCTCCTGGCCCTGAAAGTATGCATCCTCGGATCTTAAAAGAGGTAGCTACAGAGATAGTGGATGCATTGGTTGTAATTTTCAAAACATCCTTAGATTATGGAGAAGTACCAATGGTTTAGAAAACTGCCAGTGTGACATTTGAAGTCAAAAGGTGGGTGACTATAGGGCAATTAGCCTAACAACTATTGTTGACAAAGTACTGGGATTAGTTATTAGGGAAGTAATAGCAGAACATTTTGAACATCATCATTTAAGCGAGCAGAATCAGTATGGCTTCATGAAAGGGAAATTGAGTCTGACTAAATAATTAGAGTTTTTGAGGGAGTCTCAACTAGAGTGGATAGAGGGGAACCAGTAGATGTGTTGCATTTGGAGTTCTAGAAGACTTCTGACAAGATAACTCCCAATACCTTAAGTCATAAAAGTAAGAATGCAGCGTGTTGGAGATGGCAAATTGGCATGAATAGAGCTAATTAGCTAATGGACGGGAAACAGCAAGTTGGAATAAAGAGTTATTTTCCAGGTTGGCAGTCTGTAACTCGTGGGGTTCCACAGGGATCAGTGCTTGGACAGCAACTGTTGACAATATACATTAATGTCCTGGGGGAAGGAAGTGAATATACTGTCCCCCTATTTGCAGATGATACAAAATACGTGGAAAGACAGGTTGGAAAAGGGATATAAACAGAGACATATGAATAGGTTAAGTAAGTAGCAAAAGTTAGGAAATGGAATATGATATAGAAAATGTGAAGTTGTGGGTTTTGGAAGGGAGAACAAAAAATTGGAAGATTATTTAAATGGAGAAAAACTGCAGAAAGCTGCTACACAAAGGAACTTAATGGCACTCCTGCACAAAACAAAAAAAAACTAGCTCACAGGTTCAGCAGGTAAGCAGGGAGACTAGTGGAACTTTGGCCCTTTTTTCAAGGAGTTTAGATTGTAAGTGTAGGGAAACATTGTCACTGAATAAGGTGCTGGTGAGACCACATTTAGAGTATGGTGAGCAATTTAAGCCCCTTGTTTCTGAAAAGATATTATTGCATTGGAGGCAGTTCAACGAAAGTTCATTCAGGTGATCCCTGCTATGGAGCGATTATCTTATGACCAAAGGTTAAACGGGTTGGGAGTCTATTCATTGGAATTTCAAGGAATTAGAGGGGATCTCAATGAAACATATAGATTAGAGTCATAGAGATGTACAGCTCAGAAACAGACCCTTTGTCCAACTCGTCCATGATATCCCAACCAATCTTTACTCAGAGAATGTTTCCCCTCATGGGAGAGTCTAGAAACAGAGGCCATAGTATCAGAATAAAGGGGTGCCCATTTAATACTGAGATGAGGAGGAATTTCTTCACTCAGATGAGTCTTGGGTAGTCCTTGCTACAGCAGGCTTTGGAGGCAGCGTCCTTGTGCACACGTAAGGCTGACACTGACACATTTTTGATTGGGTGGGGAATCAAGGTCTACAGGAACTAGGCAGGAAAGTGGGCGTGAGGAATGATCGGCCATGATTTTACTTGAGTGGTGGAGCAGGCTCGAGGGGCCGAATGACTTACTCATGTTCCAGTTTCTTATCGTCTTATGGTCTTAGTGAAGGGAAGTTTTGGCAGCAGACCATCTGAGGAAAGGGAAGAGTGGAAATTGGAAGTAAATTTTATGACATTTTCTCAATTCAGTTGACCAGAATAGGCATCAACACAGCTATTAATGTATTGGGAAAAGGTGGGGGAAGTTGAACTGGTACAAAGAATGTCCCACACACCAAGGCTAGCACCCATATTGAAGCAGAAAATGTTGAAAAAGCAGGTCCGGCAGCTTCTGTAGAGAAGGAATTATAAAGCCACTATGTTTCAGTTGAATAAGAATAAAACTAATGCTGTGGGTGTAGCTTCAACACATCGGCTCAAGAAGGTGTTACTCCACTGCCTTCTGAGGGTCATTAACAATAGGCAATAAGTCTTATCTTGCCAGTGACTCTCACACTTCAGAAGTAAACAGAAAATGAGATTATATCTTTCTTGATGAAAGAAAAATTTTTGTGATTTCATTTGCTAACTTGATGAGGCTGGTGAAGCTGGAAATGGGCCTGAACCACTGGCAGACATGTAATAGTTCAAGATGCAGCAATGTCTTTGACAGATGGCTCAGGGATACTAGCAATATTTTTATGGATCCTGACAGTTGTGTTCAAATAAGGACCACAACTGGTGAGTGGTGAAAATAGCCTCTTTTATTCAGCAATCACAGCACAAGGTCGAGGCAGCGATAGCCCCTTTATGCACAGTTCTTCCATATATTAAGATTATATTACTATGGTGTTATGTTGTTTTATCTATAGCAAAGGCTTCTGTCCTGGGAGACAGGAGATGGGTTAAAATGTGCTACTTCTGATGGGATTAAGAATGTCTGTCCGGTCTGCTTGCATAATTAGGAGGTGTTACTCCTTTTCTATTTTAAATTAGAAAAAATCCGTAAAAATACTAAGGCTAAATGCTCAAATTAAGTGAAAAACAATGTTCCTGTACTGATGAAAGAATAAACTTATTACTGCAGCTGGGTTGTGGGCTTTATTTACTCTTTGCCGGTATGAATTTCATTCATTCATGCAATTTCATGGAAGCATTAAACAGATACTTACTAATTTGGGAATCTATTCAGGTCCAGGAGATGGTAAGTAAGGGCTGATTAATATTATAATGTTTCGTGTAGACTTGATGGTGGTGGTATTTTTGTGTATTATTATTCAGAGGTAAACACTGCTTTTAGCAAAGGTTGATAAGGTGTGAAAATGCAGTAATAGGTTTGAAAGGGCTGTTTTGATTAGAAAGGGTTGTTTTAAATTTGGATCGTAAAATATACTACAGAACCGTGGTTGTATGAATGAATGAATGAAATCTTATTATAGTAACTAATGAGTTAGTAAAGGGTTATGAATGAATGAACAGGAACTTAATATTAATGAATATAGTGATCTGGTGAGTGAGTTAATAAAGAATGGAATTGAATTGAATTTATTGTCACGTGTACCGAGGCACAGTGAAAAGCTTTGTCTTGCAAGCAATACTGGAGTAGAGTGATGCTGGAAAAGCACAGCAGTTCAGGCAGCATCCGAGGAGCAGGAAAATCGGTGTTTTTCGTGCAAAAGCCCTTCATTGCCCGAAACGTTAAGTTTCCTGCTGCTCGGATGCTCCCTGAACTGTTGTGCTTTTCCAGCACCACTCTACTCCAGAATCTGGTTTCCAGCATCTGCAGTCATTGTTTTTACCTTGCAAGCAATACAGGCAGATCACATAGCATAGATAAGTAAATGATAGGTAAACAGCGGCAAAAACAAAAACACAGGTACAGGTGGATGTTAAGCGTTTGTGAATCCATTCAGTATTCTAACAACAGTAGGGTAGAAACTGTTTTGAAACTGGGGAGTGCATGTGTTCAGGCTTCTGTACCTTCTTCTCGATGTAGAGATTGTAGAAAAACATTGCCAGGATAGGATGGATCTTTGAGAATGCAGGCCTGGTAGGTAGATTCGATGTATGGGCGGTTTGCCTTTGTGTTTTTTGTCCGGTCTGAGTTCACCACTCTCTGCAATCATCTCCGATCTTGAATGGTACAGTTGCCATACCAGGGAGTGATATATCCAGAAACAATGTTTTTGATGGCACACCGATAAAAGTTGGCAAGGGTATTCACCATCATGCCAAATTTCCTCAGCTGCCTGAACAGACATTGTTGGGCCTTTGTAACCAGTGTGTCCACATGAAGAGTTCAAGAAAGCTTGTTGTGGATGACCACTCCCAGGAGCTTGACACGTTCCACTTATTCCACCTCTGTGCTGTTAATGTGCAGGGGGGCATGAGTAACATCCTGCCAAAAGTGAATAATGAGTTCCTTGGTTTTGCTGGCATTGAGAGCCAGGTTGTTCTCAGTGCACCACTTTTACACCAAAGATAACCTATAACACAATATCTCAGTACAATACCTCACAGTGATATCAGGGGCATTGGAATGAGATGCAGTGAGACTGCAAAGAGTGTAGAAGGGCTATTAACATTAGAGCAGGATTCAAATTACCAGTTGGGGGCCTTGGCATCTACCAAGTTTATGGAAAATAATAGTTTATAACCTCAAACTTAAGTTTATGTATCATTTGCAATACTGGCATTTGTTGCCCATCCATTGTTTCCCATGAGAAGGTGATGGTCCCTTACCTCCTGAAGTTGCTGCTGTTTGTGGTACAAAGGGGCTCCCACAATGATTTTAGCTAGGGGGTTCAACAACAATGAAGGTTTATGTATATGTGTTTAATAGATGGAAATTCTTGGTTGCAGTGTTCGGTTATATGCTTCCCACGTCAAATTCACGTTCATATAATTTCCTTTGTGAGTCATACCGTGTTTACATTGCATGTTACTAATTAATCTAAGAAACCATTCTTCATGGGTGGTACTGCAAAGTAGGAGGGTGTGCCTTTACCAGCCTTTCTCCTAAAGTCTTGAATTTCCTCCAAAAACCTCCACTCTCCTTTTTCTTTTCCTATTCACCTCACAAACTTATATGTGTGTGTGTGTGTGTGTGTGGAGGGGCGGCGCGGTATGAGTGGCTGTGAGAGAGTGTGTATCTGTGTACGTGTGTGAGTGTAAAGTGGTATACACCTGTGGGAGGGTGCATGTGTGAGTGTGTATGTGTGAGTGTATGAGAGAAAGCTTGTGTATGGTCTGCTTGAGTGTAAGGGTCTGTAGGAGGGTGTGTGTGCGCAATCATACCTCCCCACACACACCCATACACACAAATTTTGTGGGGTGAATTTGTAGTTGCAGAATTACATTTTACTTTGCTTAAAACTGTATGAATTCATGTAAGATTCTGTAAATCCATTTTTTAGAAATAGAATGAGTCTGAACACTGGGGCACAGACAGCCCCACACGGGGCACCTCACATCTTGAAAGCATTATTATAGTTGACATGGCACCTATTGTTAAAGTTCACTTGCAAATGTAGCTTTAAAAAAAGTTCTGGAATTTACATATGAAAAAACTGGAACCAACATGGTCATTCTAAAAGATGACAGACTTAAACATTCCAGGTCTTTTTCAATATATGATTTCACTTGCATCACACTGTAAATGTTTGGTATAAATTCTGTGCTTAACGATCCACAATCACCTGATGAAGGAGCAGTGCTCCAAAAGCTAGTGCTTCCAAATAAATCTGTTGGAGTATAACCTGTTATTGTGTGAGTTTTTAACTTTGTCCACCGTAGTCCAACACTAGCACCTCCAAATTAAAAAAAAGACTCTTTGCCCAAGTTTTTGGTCATCTATCTGCCTAATATCGCTTTCTGTGAAAATACCTTGGGAGTTTTCTTTTACATTACAGATGGTCTGTAAGTACCTGCTGTTGTTGTTGAGTGACTGCTAACAGCCTACTTTGTTATGGAAGACATTGCATGTCCATTGTTTCATATAGTGTCGATGTGTTATTTAAAAGCAGGTATTTTCACCCATGTTACTAAATTGAAACTGTCAAGAAATAAAGTCACCATAGTCCTACCAAACTACAGGCTGTTCTCTCAAAAGAGAATTTGCCCTGAGTATCACCACGCCTTAGGCGAGAAGTTCAGGACAGTCCTGTGGAGAAATACTTCCTGATTAGCTATTGTTCAGTGGTTCATTTGCACATCTTGAAAATACTAGATAAAAGCAAATTACTGCAGACAAAGCTTTGACAAAGGGTCAGTTAGATTCAAAATGTCAGCTCTTTTCTCTCCTTCCAGATGCTGCCAGAGCTGCTGAGATTTTCCAGCATTTTCTCTTCTGGTTGAAAATACTGGATTGTGTTTTTATAAAACTGCAAGTACCACACAGGAGTCAGATGTTTATGGTATGGAGAGCAGGCCAACTGAGTTAGGGAAACTTAATGTGACTAAGTTACTTGTCTTCTCAGGCAAATCCTTTACTTTGAAAGTTTTAATGTGGAGGAGCCAGTGTTGGGGTGGACAAAGTTAAAAATCACACAACACCAGGTTATAGTTAAAGAGTGTGGTGCTGGAAAAGCACAGTGGGTCAGGCAGCATCCGAGACCAGGTTCTGATCCAACAGGTTATCACTTCCACGTAATAATTTTTTAAAAATTCAGTCGCATTATTTTAGGAGAAGAAAGTGAGGACTGCAGATGCTGGAGATTCCTGATGAAGGGTGCATGCATGAAACGTCGATTTTCCTGCCCTTCAGATGTGGCCTGACCCACTGTGCTTTTCCAGCACCTCGACAGCTTCATTCCAGTGCAGATTGAATTAAATTTATTGTCACGTGTACCAAGGCACAGTGAAAAGCTTTATCTTGCGAATATTACAGGCAGATCACAGAGTTAATTAGCATATGTGAGAAACAAAGCCCACTAATTTCAATAATTTCAGTCCGAGACAAGATCTGAATCAGTAGTGTCATTTATTTTACACTTGCAAGTGGGTATGATGTCCAGTGTCTATAAGGCAGAGGACATACACACCAAATTCAATTCATACACAACAGTTAAATAATTTGATTTCTTTTGTTTTACACTGCTCCTCCCCTGTTTACATCTTCCACTTCCCTAAGACTGGCCCCATTGCCCCTGTTTATCTCTTGCCTTATCTGGCATTGTCTGTGACAAAATGCTTATTTCTGGCCTCACAAGGCTGTTTGACCTCATCCTGCTGTAGGTCATTGTTAGGCATATTCTTTCTTCATCATTATCTACCCCCTCAATCTGTGCCTTTCCTGAGGCTGTTCTGATCCCCACGACCCTTTTAATTGGGGTTTGTTCCTCTGTCTCTGTAAAAGTGGGAAACAGATGTTTATACCTACTGTTTGTACAGGCGTATCTAGCTTAACTTCATCCCCTCACAACATCTTATCTACTTGCCCGTAATGTCTACCATTGTTTTGCAGTCACATTTCATTCTGACATACAGTTTTAGCTAATACAAAAACAATTATATATTTCCTCCACATCGTTTCCATTCTTGTTGACTCAGCTCGTGGCTAAAACAATTACACACTGGTGTGAGTTCATTTTACTTTGTAAAATGGAATTGCAGAATGGCAGAAGTAACATTAATTTACCTATATCCCACACATAGATAAGTAATGAATAGGTAAACAGCTTAAAAAACACAGGTACAGGCGACTTGAATGTTTCTGTGGAGTAGAATATTTTGCTATTTTCTGCAACCAATGTCAACACCATACGTTTGCGACTTTGAGGTTTGAAGTTCAGCTTAGCTTGTTCCCCAGTTCAGCCTCCCAGCAACCCCCCCCCCTATTCCTGATGAAGGGCTTATGCCTGAAACGTTGATTCTCCTGCTCTGAGGATGCTGCCAAACCTGCTGTGTTTTTCCAGCACCACACATTTCAACTTATGTGCAGTACCGGCCTTTCGCTAAGTCCTCCAGAGCAGGGGGCGCTGATGTCAACGCTGCGCTCAAACAGGAACCTCCGCATGAATTCGGTTGTAGTTCCGCCCACAATGTCTCTGATTGGACATGTTCCGCAGGGGTCCAGGCTGAGTGGTCAGTGCAGGTGTCAGTCAAACACAGGGCAGCCCGCGCGCATTGGCGGTTAATGAGGATCTCCGTTTTTGAATTCCGTGACGGTTAAAGTGAGTTGGGAACCCAGGAGATCGGCTGTTAATTTTAACGTTACCACACCTCCCAGACTTCTGGTCCGAAAGAAATATTCAAGTGATTGTAAAGTAGCCCTTATCAATTTTCATCTGAGGGTGACGGACAAGCGGCCTGCACACACCCAAAGGTGCTGCCTCTTGGGGGTTGGGAGAACTGAATGGTGTGATTTATGGGTGTTGGGTACCCACTGAGTGTGATTTATGGGTGTTGGGTACCCACTGAGTGTGATTTATGGGTGTTGGGTACCCGCTGAGTGTGATTTATGGGTGTTGGGTACCCGCTGAGTGTGATTTATGGGTGTTGGGTACCCGCTGAATGGTGTGATTTATGGGTGTTGGGTACCCACTGAATGGTGTGATTTATGGGTGTTGGATACCCGCTGAATGGTGTGATTTATGGGTGTTGGGTACTCGCTGAGTGTGATTTATGGGTGTTGGATACCCGCTGAATGGTGTGATTTTATGGGTGTTGGGTACCTGCTGAGTGTGATTTATGGGTGTTGGGTACCCGCTGAATGGTGTGATTTATGGGTGTTGGATACCCGCTGAATGGTGTGATTTATGGGTGTTGGGTACTCGCTGAGTGTGATTTATGGGTGTTGGGTACCTGCTGAGTGTGATTTATGGGTGTTGGGTACCTGCTGAGTGTGATTTATGGGTGTTGGGTACCCGCTGAATGGTGTGATTTATGGGTGTTGGATACCCGCTGAATGGTGTGATTTATGGGTGTTGGGTACTCGCTGAGTGTGATTTATGGGTGTTGGATACCCGCTGAATGGTGTGATTTTATGGGTGTTGGGTACCTGCTGAGTGTGATTTATGGGTGTTGGGTACCCGCTGAATGGTGTGATTTATGGGTGTTGGGTACTCGCTGAGTGTGATTTATGGGTGTTGGGTACCCGCTGAATGGTGTGATTTTATGGGTGTTGGGTACCCACTGAGTGTGATTTATGGGTGTTGGGTACCCGCTGAATGGTGTGATTTTATGGGTGTTGGGTACCTGCTGAGTGTGATTTATGGGTGTTGGGTACCCGCTGAATGGTGTGATTTATGGGTGTTGGGTACCTACTGAATAGTGTGATTTATGGGTGTTGGGTACCTACTGAATAGTGTGATTTATGGGTGTTGGGTACCTACTGAATAGTGTGATTTATGGGTGTTGGGTACCTGCTGAGTGTGATTTATGGGTGTTGGGTACCCACTGAATGGTGTGATTTATGGGTGTTGGGTACCCACTGAATGGTGTGATTTATGGGTGTTGGGTACCCACTGAATGGTGTGATTTATGGGTGTTGGGTACCTGCTGAGTGTTGTAATGTATGGGCGCTGGGGTGCCCATTGGAGGTGTTGTTCTGTGGTTACCTACTGCTGGAGTATGTTTTTGGGGTTTCTTGTATGTTTTTTGGGCACTAGGTAGGGGATATTTTGAGTACTGGGTGGTGTTTAGTGGCAGTGTTGCAGCACAAATTTGCAGACTGTTCACAGGCATGCTGTAGATGAGTGCACTTGAATCCACTGCTGGGCTTTAATTGGCCAGAGTGGGAATGTACATGGAAGCAATTGTGCTCAGGAATTCTGTATGGCACTGTTGTGAGTGAACACACTTTAAAGCAGTTAATTAATCTGGAATCAAAACTGAGACTCACAGTGAGCATGAAACTATTGTCTTAAAAACCCATCTGATTGAATAATGCACGTCAGGAACCAAATTTGTCATCATTAACTTCTTGTAAGCTACATGTGACTCCAGATCCATTTGTAGTGTGGCTGACTTATTTAATGTCCTCCAAAAAGCCTAGCTCACCATTGGACCACTGTGGAAACTTGCGCAAGTGTGTTCTGTCCAAAAAAGCAGGACAAGTCCAATGGGGACCCATCCGTACACACTCAATCATCAGCAAAGTGACGAATGGGATCATCAACAATGCTATGAAGTGGCACTTGCACAACAATAATCTGATCACGAAGACTTAGTTTATGGTCTGCTAGGGTCACTGAGATCCTTATCTTACTCTAACTTTGGTAAATACATGGATAAGAAAGATAAAATGCAGAGGTGAGAGTGACTGCCCATGAAGTCAAGGTGCATTTGACCCAATATGACATCAGGAGCCTTATTAACATTGGAGTCAGTAGAATTTGGGGAACGTGGGAAGCTCTTCACTGTTAGTGCCTAGGTGGGAAGGAAGATGGACAAGTAGGATAGTACAAGAGGGCAGTGTCGAGTTGGAAGTTGGATCTGGGATAAGGTGGGGTAGGAGAGATAAGGAAACTGGTGAAATCCACTTTAATCCTGTGTGGTTGGAGGGTCTAAAGGTGGAAGATGAGGCGTTCTTCTTCCAGGCATTGAGTGACTAGAGTTTGACAGTGGAAGAAGCCTAGGATTTGCATGTTCTTGGCGGAGTGGGAGGGAGAGTTAAAGTGTTCAGTCACAGGGTGGTGGGATTGTTTAGTGTCTGGTCATTTTATTTTAATAAGTATGTAAGTGCATTGGAACTAGTTCAGAGAAGGTTTACAAGACTAATACCTACAATGGCTGAGCCATCTTATAGAAAGGTTGAACAGGCTAGGCTTGTACCATTGAAGCTTAGAAGAGTTATTTTATGAAATATACAAGATCCTGAGGGGTCTTGACATGGTAGATGTGGAGATGATGTGAGTATAGAATAGGGGTCACTGTTTCAAAAGAAAGGGTCCCCCATATAAACAAATGAGGCAACTTATTTTCTCAGAAGGTTGAATCTCTTCCTGAAAAAGCAGTGGAAGCAGAGTCTTTGATGATTTTTAAGGCAGAATGGATAGACTTTTGATGAAATTTTATCAGAGTTATGCACTGACGTGGATTTGGGGTCAAAACTAGATGAGCCGTGATCTTATTTAATGGCAGAACGGGTTTTTGGGAGCACATGACGTATTGTTGCTTTTTTGCACTTTTGCGGAAACTGATCTAGCAATATGTAAACTGTAGCTACAAGATTAGGTCTGAGGCTAAGAACTTTGCAGTAAATAACTTCCCTGCTCTACTAAATAACTTAGCTACATCCAAAATCAGAGTTTGTTGGCATACTCTTCACTTGCTTGAATGAATGTAGATCCAAAAGCACTCAGGCACCTTGAACCATCCAAGGCAAAACCATCTGTTTGATTGGTGTAACATTCACTTCCTTCACCACTGACTTACAGCAGTAGCAGTGTGTACCATTTATGAGATATGCTGTGATGCATCTTCATGTCTTCTTTCACAGCACTTCCCAATGTACGACCTCTACCATTTCAAAAGATAAATGTTGAAAAGGCATGAAAATGTCACCACTTGCAAATTTGCCACACACTGCTCTGACTTGGAATTGTTGTGTTCCTTCACTGCTGTTAGATCAGAATCCTGGAACTCACTCTCTAACAGCACTGTACAACCCAGGGAATGCAGAAAACTTTCCAGAGAAATTAGGGATCAGTATTATCTGATGGTCTAGCTAGCAGTGCCACATTTTTATTTATGCATCTAGCTAGGTCTTGCTTGCGAGGTCAGCATTTGTTGCCAATCCCTAAATGCCCATGTGGCAGATAAGAGTCAACCACATTGCTGTAGGTCTGGAGTCACATGTGGGCCAGACCAGATAAGGACAGTAATTTCCTTCTCTAAAGAACATTAGTGAACCAGATGAATTTTTTTGACAATCAACAGTGGATTCACTGTCATCAGTACTCTTAATTCCAGAAGTTTTTTTTTAAACTGTCTCACATGTTTCTTCAAGGGGAACTGGATTGATTTCATGGACCCTTTAGCTTTGCTTTTAGTTCAGACTCTTTCTCTCTCCCCCCCCCCCCAGCTACTTTGCAACACTAGCGAATGGGTTTATGATCCACACCAGACTTGCATTTCAGCAAAAACCATCATGAGAATGGAAGCTAACAATTCCTGGAAATCATACTGATACTTGTAGGAACTTAGGAAGAGAAATACGTCATTCGCCCCTTGAGTGTGTTTCACCATTTAGTGAGATCATGTCTAATCTGTGGCATAATTCCATATCTCTGCCATTGGTCAATATCCCGTGATACCTTTGCTAAAAAAAAATTTTACTGTCTCAGATTTAAAATTAACAACTGATCCTGTCTCTATCTAACATATGCTTCCTTCTTTTCCTTAACCAAACCCTCAATTTCTTTAGTTATCCAGCATTCCCTATAACTACCAGCCTTTCCTTTCACCCGAACAGGAATATACTTTCTCTGGATTCTCATTATCTCATTCCTGAAGGCTTCCCACTTTCCAGCCATCCCTTTCCCTACAAACATGTGCCCCCAATCAGCTTCTGAAAGTTCTTGCCTAATAACGTCAGGTGAGGTGTCAGAAGACTGGAGGTTGGCTAACGTGGTGCCACTGTGTAAGAAGGGTGGTAAAGGACAAGCCAGGGAACTATAGACCAATGAGCCTGATGACGGTGGTGGGCAAGTTGTTGGAGGGAATCCTGAGGGACAGGATATGCATATATTTGGAAAGACAAGGACTGATTAGGGATAGTCAACATGGCTTTGTGTGGGGGAAATCATGTCTCAAAAACTTGATTCAGTTTTTTGAAGAATTAACAAAGAGGATTGATGAGGGCTGAGTGGTAGATGTGATTTAGTTGGACTTCAGTATGGTGTTCGACAAGGTTCCCCATGGGAGACTGGTTAGCAAGGTTACATCTCATGGAATACAGGGAGAACTAGCCATTTGGATACAGAACTGGCTCAAAGGAAGAAGATAGAGGGTGGTGGTGGAGGGTTGTTTTTCAGACTGGAGGCCTGTGACCAGTGGAGTGCCACAAGGATCTGTGTTGGGTCCACTATTCTTCATTTATATAAATGATTTAGATGTGAGCATAAGAGGTAAAGTTAGTAAGTTTGCAGATGACACCAAAATTGGAGGTGCAGTGGACAGCAAAGTAGGTTACCTCAGATTACAACAGGATCTTGACCAGATGGGCCAATGGGCTGAGAAGTGGCAGAAGTTGTTTAATTCAGATAAATGTGAGGTACTGCGTTTTGGGAAAGCAAATCTTAGCAGGACTTTATACACTTAATGGTCAGGTCCTAGGGAGTGTTGCTGAACAAAGAGATCTTGGACTGCAGGTTCATAGCTCCTTGAAAGTGGAGTCACAGGTAGATAGGATAGTGAAGAAGGTGTTTAGTATGCTTTCCATTATTGGTCAGAGTATTGAGTACAGGAGTTGGGAGGTCATGTTGCAACTGTACAGGACATTGGTTAGGCCACTGATGGAATATTGCATGCAGTTCTGGTCTCCTTCCTATCAGAAAGATGTTGTGAAACTTGAAAGGGTTCAGAAAAGATTTACAAGGATGTTGCCAGGGTTAGAGGATTTGAGCTATGGGGAGAGCTGAACAGGCTGGGACTCTTTTCCCTGGAGCGTCGGAGGTTGAGGGGTGACCTTCTAGAGGTTTACAAAATCATGAGGGGCATGGATAGGATAAGTAGACAAAGTCTTTTCCCTGGGGTCAGGGAGTCCAGAACTAGAGGGCATAGGTTTAGGGTGAGAGGGGGAAGATATAAAAGACAACTAAGGGGCAACATTTTCACGCAGGGGGTGGTGCCTGCGTGGAATGAGCTGCCAGAGAAAGTGGTGAAGGCTGGTACAATTGCAAAATTGAAAAGGCATTTGAATGGGTATATGAATAGAAACGGTTTGGAGGGATATGGATTGGGTGCTGGCAGGTGGGACTAGATTGGGTTGGGATAGCTGGTCGGCATGGACAAGTTGGACTGAAGGGTCTGTTCTTAAAAATGTGTTGCTGGAAAAGCGCAGCAGGTCAGGCAGCATCCAAGGAGCAGGAGAATCGACGTTTCAGGCATAAGCCCTTCTTCAGGATTCCTGCTCCTTGGATGCTGCCTGACCTGCTGCGCTTTTCCAGCAACACATTTTTAAGCTCTGATCTCCAGCATCTGCAGTCCTCACTTTCTCCTCCCTGAAGGGTCTGTTTCCATGCTTTACACCTCTATGACTCTAAGTCTGGATAACTCTTCATCAGAGCGCCATAAAGATAAAAGGATGTTGACATTAGGTCAGCAGTGTGAGAATGGAAAATAGGTGTGAGATGGGAATGTTTTTGTTACCAGAACATTTAGTGGTGGGGGGAGGGGGGTCTCTGATGACCATTGTTTCACTCTACCCTTGTAACATGTAACTGGATTAGTGGTGCTGGAAGAGCACAGCAGTGCAGGCAGCATCCAACGAGCAGCGAAATCAACGTTTCGGGCAAAAGCCCTTCATCAGGAATAAAGGCAGTGAGCCTGAAGCATGGAGAGATAAGCTAGAGGAGGGTGGGGGTGGGGAGAGAGTAGCACAGAGTACAATGGGTGAGTGGGGGAAGAGATGGAGGTGATAGGTCAAGGAGGAGAGGGTGGAGTGGATAGGTGGAAAAGGAGATAGGCAGGTCGGACAAGTCAAGGAGACAGTGCTGAGCTGGAAGTTTGAAACGAGGATGAGGTGGGGGAAGGGGAAATGAGGAAGCTGTTGAAGTCCACAATGTGGACTTCAACAGCTTCCTCATTTCCCCTTCCCCCACCTCTTCCTCGTTTCAAACTTCCAGCTCAGCACTGTCTCCTTGACTTGTCCGACCTGCCTATCTCCTTTTCCACCTATCCACTCCACCCTCTCCTCCTTGACCTATCACCTCCATCTCTTCCCCCACTCACCCATTGTACTCTGTGCTACTCTCTCCCCACCCCCACCCTCCTCTAGCTTATCTCTCCATGCTTCAGGCTCACTGCCTTTATTCCTGATGAAGGGCTTTTGCCCGAAACGTTGATTTCGCTGCTCGTTGGATGCTGCCTGAACTGCTGTGCTCTTCCAGCACCACTAATCCAGTATTTGCTTTACAGCATCTGCAGTCATTGTTTTTACCCTAGTAACATGTTGTATACTGTAACAAGATAAGGTAAGATGTAACAGCAGGAAGAGGACATTGGCAGTTTAAGTCTATTCTGCCATTCATTATGATCGTGGACAATTGTCTGCTCATTGGGGAAATTGGGAAGAAGGGCACTCTGCAGCTATATATGTAAACCATGTGTTGGTAGGTAGGATGGTACCCAAGAGAAAGAGCTATCTTGACAGGAGTCAAGCATCCAGTGCTTAAGAGTTTAAACACCAAAAAGGGTTGACATTTCTGCCTAGTGTAACTGTAGCTCTTGAATTTGAAAATGATTTGTTTACTGAGGCATCTAAACGCAAAACTGGTATGGAAGATAAATTTTGGCAGTTTCATGGTTTATCTTTTTATAGTCTGAGCTAAATATGAAACTTTGATATAGTTTGAAATAAAATCTGAAGACTAATCAGTGCTTTTTACATATAATACGCAAGGAGATGATTGTAGAGTTAACTGGTCAGCATACTGATTCCTTGGTTCAATTCTATGGTGACTAATCAGATCAAGAACTGCTTTATGTCAGTCCATTATGAAATGCTGGTTCAGTAAAATATTAAACGACAGATTAATTCATAAATTTTATCTTGAGTTACAGGGGTATTGTTTCTTATCTTGTGCAGATGCCGACTGTTCACAAATAGTGAGCAATGAATGGAACTTTGATCCCAAATACTCCGTTTGCTGTTGATTTCTGGCAGGTTCGGAAGTGCAGCCATGTCCGTTTTTTCTTTCTGTCCCACTTGCACAGTGATCATACATCAGGTCTCTCCTCCACCTGGAGCAGACCAATATATTGCTCTCCGATAACTGCCAAGCTGTTGCATTGGAAGTTTCAGGTAAGCCAAAGAGGTGAAGATTTCACTGTTCTATTTTTTCGCTGTCATAAAGATAGCAACTCAGGCTGGGATATAATCCCACATGCACTACTAGCCTCTCTCGTACTTCACTCAGAAAAATTGTTTATGCTTGTGAATTCTGAATATGAGTACTGCCGACTGTTTATCTGAAGAGGATCAACAGATGAGCCATTGTCCAAATGATCTGTTTGTCTTCTATTTTTGAAAGCATAGATTTACTAGCCCTTGACACAGTTAGATTTTCTGTGACGTTAATTATCAAGAGACATGGACATTCTCTGTATTCAGTTTAAAGAAAAAATATCTCATGCCACCAGCAATACGTGTAGGGTATAAAATGGCTGCCTCAGACCCAAGCAACACCCTGCCCTGCATTGAAAGAAAAATCTTCTGAGGATGTGGGTGAGCAGTCAGGATTTATTCTCCATCCCTAGTTACCCTAAAGTCATTGAACTCAGCCACATTATATGGCATTTAAATCACAAAAATCACAGACCAGGTGAGGACAACAGCTGAACGATATCAATGACCCAGTTGAGTTGAATTGTTAAAACTGAGGGGGTTCTCTTGTGATGCAATGGTAGCGCACTTATCACTGAACCAGAAGGCCTGGGTTTAAGTTCCACCTCCTCCAAAGGTGTGTAATCACATCTCTGAACAGGTTGATTCGAAAAATAGGTGAACAAAAAAAATTATAACTATCCAACGTCATTTATATTAGCCCACTAATGCCAATACTTATTAAATTTAATTTTACAGTGTGCTGTTGGGCTTTGTAAACACAGATCTCTGGGCGACGAATTTAATTTCATCGCTGGTCAACCGTTGCAGTGCCAATCATTCTTTGTCCCTTCACCTTGTTTATTCTTTCTTGACTTCCCTTGTTTGTCTAGTCTCACTTCAATGCCATCTGCTTTTTCTCTGCATTTTCAGGTTCCAATGTACATCTTGCTGTGAATCACATTACAAGAGCCTACGGATTCCACCCAAACCCTTTATTTCTCTTTTCCTACAGTTTCCTGTTCCACTACACTGAAATTGACATGAGCCTCTCACACTTGCTCCAGATCTTACTGTAGCCTTTTGAGACTTTTCTGAAATTTTGGCAATCACTTTTAAAGATTTTGCCCTTGATTATCGTGCCAAGCTCCTCAGACTTTTCCTTGTCAGGTGCAGAAGGCTCATGGATGCTTTTCTCGTTAAAATATTCTCGTTTGTCCCCATCCTCAGTTTTTGCACTGAGATAGTCATAGAGATGTGCAACACGGAAATAGCCCTTCGGTCCAAGTCGTCCATGCTGACCAGCTATCTCGACCCAATCTCCTCCATCTCCTTTGGCTCCTCCATCTCCTGTTGCCTTGCTGATCTTTGAAGGGCCCTATTCTCTCCCTAGTTACCCTTTTGTCTTTAATGTATTTATAAAAACCCTTGAGATTCTCCTTAACTCTGTTTGCGAAAGCTATCTCATTTCTCCTTTTTGCCCTCCTGATTTCCCTCTTAAGTATACTCCTACTGCCTCCATACTCTTCTAAGGATTCATTCGCTCTGTCTTGTCTATACCTGACATATGCTTCCTTCTTTTTCTTAGCCAAACCTTCAATTTCTTTAGTCGTCCTGCATTCCCTACACCTACCAGCCTTTCCTTTCACCTGAACACCCTATCTCCTTTCTGAAGGCTTCCCACTTTCCAGCCGTCCCTTTACCTGTGAACATCTGCCCCCAGTCAGCTTTTGAAAGGTCTTGCCTAATACCGTCAAAATTAGCCTTTCTCCAATTTCGAACTTCAACTTTTAGATCTGGTCTAACCTTTTCCATCACTATTTTAAAAACTAAGAGTTATGGTCGTTGGCCCCAAAGTACTCCCCCACTGACACTTCAGTCACCTGTCCTGCCTTATTTCCCAAGAATAGGTAAAATTTTAACATAGAACATTACAGTGTAGTACAGGCCCTTCAGCCCTCGATGTTGCGCCGACCTGTCATACCAATCTGAAGCCCATCTAACCTACACTATTCCATGTACGTCCGTATGCTTGTCCAATGGCGACTTAAAGTTGGCAAATCTACTACCATTGCAAGCCAAAGCACTCCATACCCTTACAACTCTCTGAGTAAAGAAACTACCTCTGACATCTGTCCTATATTTATCACCCCTCAATTTAAAGCTAAGCCCCCTCGTGCTCGCCGTCACCAAACTTGGAAAAAGGATGGACAGGGATAACCTATCTAACCCTCTGATTATCTTATGTGTCTCTATTAGGTCACCTCTCAGCCACCTTCTCTCCAACTAAAACAGCCCCAAGTCCCTCAGCCTTTCCTTGTAAGACCTTTACTCCATGCCAGGCAACATCCTAGTAAATCTCCTCTGCACCCTTTCCAAAGCTTCCACATCCTTCTTATAATGCGGTGACCAGAAACGTACACAATATTCCAACTGCGGCCGCACCAGAGTTTTGTACGACTGTAGCATAATCTCATGGTTCCGGAACTCGATCCCTCTATTAACAAAAGCTAAAATACTGTATGCCTTCTTAACAACTCTGTCAACCTGGATGGTAACTTTCAAGGATCTGTGTACCTGGACACCGAGATCGTTCTGCTTATCTACACTACCAAGAATCTTACCATTAGCCCAGTACTTTGCATTCCTGTTCCTCCGACCAAAGTGAATCACCTCACACTTGTCCGCATTAAACTCTATTTGCCACGGCTCAGCCCAGCTCTGCAGCTTATCTATGTCTCTCTGTAACCTACAACATCCTTCGTTACTATCCACAACTCCACCAACCTTAGTGTCGTCTGCAAATTTACTAAGCTACCCTTCTACGCTCTCATCCAGGTCGTTTATAAAAATGACGAACGGCAGTGGACCCAACACCGACACTTGCGGTACACCACTAGTAACTGGACTCCAAGATGAGCATTTCCCAGGAACCACCACCCTCTGTCGTCTTTCAGCAAGTCAATTACTGATCCAAACTGCTATATCTCCCACAAACCCATTCTTCCGCATTTTGTACAATAGCCTACTGTGGGAAACCTTATCGAACGCCTTGCTGCAATCTATATACACCAGATCAATCGGTTTACTCTCATCTTCCTGTTTGGTCACCTTCTCAAAGAACTCAATAAGGTTTGTGAGGCACAACCTACCCTTCACAAAACCGTGCTGACTATCCCTAATCAAATTATTTTTTTCTAGATGATTCTCAATCCTGTCTCTTATAACCTTTTCCAACACTTTACCAACAACTGAAGTAAGGCTCACTGATCTATAATTACCTGGGTTGTCTCTATTCCCCTTCTTGAACAGGGGAACCGCATTTGCTACCCTCCAGTCTTCTGGCACTATTCCTATAGACAATGACGATTTAAAGATCAATGGCAAAGGCTCAGCAATCTTCTTCCTGGCTTCCCAGAGGATCCTAGGATAAATCCCATCCAGCCCAGGGGACTTGTATATTTTCACACTCTGCAGTATTTGTAATACCTCTTCCTTGTGAACCACAATCCCACCTAGTCTAGTAGCCTGTATCTCAGTATTCTCCTTGACAACATTGTTGTTTTCTAGAGTGAATACTGTCGAAAAATATTCATTTAGTGCTTCCCCTATCTCCCCTGACTCCACACACAACTTCCCACTACTCTCCTTAATCTTACTCTTACTCTTGTCATTCTGTTATTCCTTAAATACCTATAGAAAGCCTTAGAGTTTACCCTGATATGTAATTAAACTGCAGTGATATGTACTTCTTGTCAGATGTGGGAATTTAAAGAGAGTTTAAGGGTTACTGCGGATTATATCTGCCAACAACTTCTCATGTTTCCTCCTGGCTCTTCTGACCTCTCTCTTGAGGTCTTTCCTAGCTACCTTGTAACCCTCAAGCACCCTAACTGAGCCTTCACATCTCCTAACATAAGCCGCCTTCTTCCTCTTGACCAGAGATTCCACTTCCTTCGTAAACCACGGCTCCCGCGCTCTACAGCCTCCTCCCTGCCTGACAGGTACATATTTATCTAGGTATCCAAGATGGAGGATGGGAAACATTTCTGGCTGTAAGAGCTACTCCTTTTTTTTTTGAGGTATTTTAGGTATTGGAGGTGATTTCCTCGAATTCCAGGAGTAGCAATTACTATTTTATATGCTGTTGCATTGTTTTGGAACTTTGGAAAAAAAAAGTCAAACCAACAGCAGTTTAAAAGGGAGAAGAGCGGACAAAGGAATCCACATGGTGAAGACAGTGCAGGAGAGAGAGAGAGAGAGAGAGAGCGCCTGTACAGCTGAGAACAGAAGTGAGTCAAACAGTCAGGGGAGGCAGGGACAAGGTAGGACTAATAAATTAAACTGCACTTATTTAAATGCAAGGGGCCTAACAGGAAAGGCAGATGACCTCAGGGCATGGTGAGCAACATGGGACTGGGATATCATAGCAATTATGGAAACATGGCTCAGGGCTGGGCAGGACTGGCAGCTTAATGTTCCAGTGGGCAGGACTGGCAGCTTAATGTTCCAGGATACAAATGCTACAGGATGGATAGAAAGGGAGACAAGAGAGGAGGGAGAATGGCATTTTTGGTAAGGGACAGCGTTACAGATGTGCTGAGTGAAGATATTCCCGGAAATACATCCAGGGAAGTTATTTTGGTGGAACTGAGAAATAAGAAAGGGATGATCACCTTATTGGGATTGTATTATAGACCCCCCAATAGTCAGAGGGAAATTGAGAAACAAACTTGTAAGGAGATCTCAGCTATCTGTAAGAATAATAGGGTAGTTATGGCCAGGGATTTTAACTTTCTAAACATCGACTGGGACTGCCATAGTGTTAAAGGTTTAGATAGAGAGGAATTTCTCAAGTGTGTACAAGACAATGTTCTGATTCAGTATATGGATATACCTACTAGACCTGCAAAACTTGACCTACTCTTGGGAAATAAGGCAGGGCAGGTGACTGAGGTGTCAGTGGGGGAGCACTTTGGGGCCAGCGACGATAATTCTATTCGTTTTAAAATCGTGATGGAAAAGGATAGACCAGATCTAAAAGTTGAAGTTCTAAATTGGAGAAAGGCCAATTATGACAGTATTAGGCAAGAACTTTCGAAAGCTGATTGGAGGCAGATGGTCGCAGGTAAAGGAACGGCTGGAAAATGGGAAGCCTTCAGAAATGAGATAACAAGAATCCAGAGAAAGTATATTACTGTCCGGGTGAAAGGGAAGGCTGGTAGGTATATGGAATGCTGGATGACTAAAGAAATTGAGGGTTTGGTTAGAAAAAGAAAGAAGCATATGTCAAGTATAGACAGGATAGATCAAGTGAATCCTTAAGAGTATAAAGAAAGTAGGAGTATACTTAAGAGGGAAGTCGGAACGGCAAAACGGGGACATGAATAGCTTTGGCAAAGCGAATTAAGGAGAATCCAAAGGGTTTTTACAAATATATAAGGACAAAAGGGTAACTAGGGAGAGAATAGGGCCCTGATGAAGGGCTTTTGCCCGAAACGTCGATTTCGCTGCTCGTTGGATGCTGCCTGAACTGCTGTGCTCTTCCAGCACCACTAATCCCCTCAAAGATCAGCAAGGCTGCCTTTGTGTGGAGCCTGAGAAAATGGGGGAGATACTAAATGAATATTTTGCATCAGTATTTATTGTGGAAAAGGATATGGAAGATATAGACTGTAGGGAAATAGATGGTGACATCTTGCAAAATGTCCAGATTACAGAGGAGGAAGTGCTGGATGTCTTGAAACGGTTAAATGTGGATAAATCCGCAGGACCTGATCAGGTGTACCCGAGAACTCTGTGGGGAGCTAGAGAAGTGATTGCTGGGCCTCTTGCTGAGATATTTGTATCATTGATAGTCACAGGTGAGGTGCCAGAAGACTGGAGGTTGCCAAACATGGTGCCACTGTTTAAGAAGGGTGGTAAGGACAAGCCAGGGCGCTATAGGCCAGTGAGCCTGACCTCGGTGGTGGACAAGTTTGAGGGAATCCTGAGGGACAGGATGTACATGTACTTGAAAAGACAAGGACTGATTCAGGATAGACAACATGGCTTTGTGCGTGGGAAATCATGTCTCATAAACTTGATTTAGTTTTTTGAAGAAGTAACAAAGAAGATTGATGATGGCAGAGCAGTAGATGTGATCTGTATGGGCTTCAGTAAGGCGTTTGACAAGGTTCCCCATGGGAGTCTAATTAGCAAGCTTAGAACTCATGGAATACAGGGAGAACTAGCCATTTGGATACAGAACTGGCTCAAAGGTAGAAGACAGAGGGTGGTGGTGGGGGAGGGTTGTTTTTCAGACTGGAGGCCTGTGACCAGTGGAGTGCCACAAGGATCGGTGCTGGGTCCTCTACTCTGTCATTTACATAAATGATTTGGATGCGAGCATAAGAGGTACAGTTAGTAAGTTTGCAGATGACACCAAAACTGGAGGTGTAGTGGACAGCGAAGAGGGTTACCTTAGATTACAACAGGATCTGGAACAGATGGGCCAATGGGCTGAGAAGTGGCAGATGGAGTTCAATTCAAATAAATGCGAGGTGCTGCATTTTGAGAAAGCAAATCTTAGCAGGACTTATACACTTAATGGTAAGGTCCTAGGGAGTGTTGCTGAACAAGGAGACCTTGGAGTGCAGGTTCATAGCTCTTTGAAAGTGGAGTTGCAGGTAGATAGTATAGTGAAGAAGGCATTTGGTATGCTTTCCATTATTGGTCAGAGTATTGAGTACAGGAGTTGGGAGGTCATGTTGCAACTGTACAGGACATTGGTTAGGCCACAGTTGGCATATTGCGTGTAATTGTGGCCTCCTTCCTATCAGAAAGATGTTGTGAAACTTGAAAGTGTTCAGAAAAGATTTACAAGGATGTTGCCAGGGTTGGAGGATCTGAGCTACAGGGAGAGGCTGAACAGGCTGGGGCTGTTTTCCCTGGAGCGTCGGAGACTCAGGGGTGACCTTATAGAGGTTTACAAAATTATGAGGGACATGGATAGGATAAATAGACAAAGTCATTTCCCTTGGATCGGGGAGTCCAGAACTCGAGGCCATAGGTTTAGGGTGAGAGGGGAAAGATATAAAAGAGACCTGAGGGGCAACTTTTTCACGCAGAGGGTTGTACATATATGGAATGCGCTGTCAGAGGATGTGGTGGAGGCTGGTACATTTGCAACATTTAAGAGACATTTGGATCGGTATATGAATAGGAAGGGTTTGGAGGGATATGGGCTGGGTGCTGGCAGGTGGGACTAGATTGGGTTGGGATATCTGGTCGGCACGAACAGGTTGACTGAAGGGTCTATTTCCATGCTGTACATCTCTGACACACAGGAGCTTTTCCTTGAATACTGTCCATGTATCTAATGTGCCCATCCCTTGCAGTTTCCTTCCCATCCTGTGCTTCCCAAATCTTGCCTAATTGCATCGTAATTGCCTTTCCCCCAGCTGTCACTCTTGCCCAGTGTATACACCTGTCCCTTTCTATCACTAAAGTAAACATAACAGAATTGTGATCGCTATCACCAAAGAGCTCACCTACTTCCAAGTCTAACACCCGGCCGGGCTCATTACCCAGTACCGAATCTAATGTGGCTTCGCCCCTTGTTGGCCTGTCTACGTACTGTGTCAGGAAGCCCTCCTGCACACACTGAATAAAAACTGACCCTTCTATAGTACTCCTACTATAGTGTTCCCATCAATTTTTGGAAAGTTGAAGTCCCCCATGTCAACTATTCTGTCTCTCTCATTCCTATCAAGAATCTCTTTGCTCTCCTTTCCTCTACATCTCTGGAAGTATTGGGAGGCCTCTGGAAAACTCCCAACAGGGTGACCTCTCCTTTTGCGCCTTCTCTTGTAGTTGCATTCACGTATTGAATGAGAAGAATTTTTTGTACACAATTCACAAATTCCTCTCCATCTGAACCCTTAATACTAAGGCAGTTCCAGTCTATATTTGGAAAGTTAAAATCCCCTACCATAACCTCCCTATTATTCTTACAGATAACTGAGGTCTTACAAATTTGTTTCTCAGTTTCCTGCTCATTATTAATGTGTCTATGATACAATCCCAATAAAGTGATCATCCCTTTTTTATTTCTTAGTTCCATCCAAATAGCTTCCCTGGATGTATTTCCTTGAATATCATCCCTCAGTACTGCTGCAATGCTATTCCTTATCAAAAACGCCATTCTCCCTCCTCTCTTGTTTCCCTTTCTGTCCTTCCTGTAGCATTCGTATTCTAGAACATTAAGCTGCCAGTCCTGTCCATCCCTAAGCCACGTTTCAGTAATTGCTATGATATCCCAGTCCCATGTTCCTGACCATGCCCTGAGTTCATCTGCCCTTCACTGTGAAGCCCCTTGCATTGAAATAAATGCAGTTTAATTTATCATCCCTACCTTGTTCTCTGCTTTCTCCCTGCCTGCCTTGTCTATTTGACTTACTCCTTTTCTCAAATATACCGGTCTCAGATTGATGTCCTTCTTAACTATCTCCCTGGGTTCCCCCCACCACACCACCTTACTAGTTTAAATCCTCCTGAGCAGCTCTAGCAAATCTTCCTGCCAGTATATTAGTCCCCTTCCAATTCAGGTGCAATCCGTCCTTCTTGTACAAGTCACTTCTACACCAGAAGAGATTCCGATGATCCAAAAATATGAATCCTTCTCCCATACACCAGCTCCTTTGCCATGCGTTCATCTGCTCTGTCCTCCTATTCATACCCTCCCCAGCTTGTAGCACCAGGAGTAATCCAGATATTACTTTTCTCAAGGATCTCCTTTTTAAATTCCTGCCTAACTCTCTATGTTCTCCATTCAGAATGTGATCCTTTTCCCTTCCTGTGTCATTTGTTCCAATGTGTACAATGACCTCCTACCGGTCCTTCTCCCCCTTGAGAACATTCTGCACCCTCTCTGAGACATCCTTGATCCTGGCACCAGGGAGGCAACACCCCATCTGATTTTTCGCTGGTGGCCCCAGAAATGTCTGTCAGTGCCTCTGACAAGAGAGTCCCCTAACACAAATGATCTCTTGGATCCCGACATATCCCTCATTGCATTAGAGCCAATCTCGATTTCAGAAACCTGGCTGTTCGTGCTACATTCACCTGGGAATCCATCGCCCCCTATATTTTCCAATGCAGTATACTTGTTTTAATTGGGGATAGCCACAGAAGACTCCTACACTATCTGCCTACCTCTCTTACGTTTCCTAGAGTTAATCCATCTATCTGCAATGTTTCTCCCTTCCGATAACTGCCATCATCATATTCCCTTGCTCGTGTAAGTACCTCATTGCCTCTAACTATCTCTGGTAGAACTTGCAACCAATGGCATTTATTGCAGATATAATCCTTCGTAACACAAACTCTCCCTAAACTCCCACTTCTGACAAGAAGAGCATATCACTCTCCTGAGGGCAGTTTTTGCTTCTTTCATTCCATAGACTTAGAAAATAGTACTGTCTTAATCCACTACAAGACAGTGCTCCAGGCTAATATGGCTTATATTTTTAAGTTTAATCAAGAGGCATATCCCAATGAAACATATAATCAAGAAAGATCCCATTCTACTCACTACTGCAGGCTTACTGTAAGGCCACAATTAAAATATTCATTTATCTGTTTCTGCGCTGTGACCTCTCCCAAACAGGTTTCTCCAAGATCAGTTGTGAATTTTACTGTTAATTTTCCCAGACGCACTCCAAACAGCAAAGGCAGTAACTGTGCATATTCACTGCTGTGTTTGGGAGCACTGTGGGTTTCTTTCACTTTCTCTCTCTCTCCCTCTCTCTCTCTCTCTCTCTCTCTCTCTGTCTGCCCTGCACTGTCTGACCATGTGCTGCCTTTGTCTGTTCCTCTCCTTTTAAAAGTGCTGTTAATTTGACTTTTCTTTCCTCCAAAGTTCCAAAACAATGCAACAGCATACAAAACAGTTAGTAATTCCAAATTCCACCTTCCCTACCAAAAATGATTGACTTCCCCCTTTCTATTTCATTTCCAAATTGACTCCTTTAACACGTCACTATCCCCTGACTTTATCAGACAGGCCTTTTTGATTGCCCTGTTCTCTGTCATTGATTGGGTTCCCTCAGACTATTTTGAATTTCTCTTCTTACATCCTGTTCTTCACTTGATCCTGCATCCTTTCCACAAAATAACAGCCTCCAAACCTTTTCAAATTTTACCTTTTCCCTCTCTGGTTTGCCATTTGCTATAACTTACAGTTTTCCTGAACTCTATAATTGCTCAGACTTGCTGGCTAGTAACATCATTGTTACTTGATCCTCATAGGTCAAAACTGGCGTACTTTTATAGAACACCTGCACATGTTTTGAAGCTCAAATGTAACTGGTTTGGAAACTGTCCAGTACTGCACTCTGAAATCGGCTTTGAGTCTTTGTTGTTTAAAGTTAGGCTATTTGTTCTTGGCAAAGTGCATGTATTACTACAAAATGTTGTTGAATTACTCCAACCAGTTCTAAACTGTTAATTACTCCTACATGTCACCTTATTCTTTTCTCAGTCTCTCCCCTTCTGCCTTTGTTTTATGTTTTGAGTGTTCTACATCTTTGGACGAGGTCTGCCAAAAATAAAAACTATTTGTGTTGTTTCTGCCTCTAACTGGCTTGTGTTTTGCCCTTTTCATCCCAGCTGCAATGACCTACCTCTCCCTTTAACCAGTCTGGAACTTTTTTGTTCTGTTCTCCCCCTTAAGCTGATCTCATTTGTGAAATTTCATGATTTGCCTTGACCTGTTTGTTGTTTTTATTTATTTATTTTTTGTTAGGTGGATGAAATCTGGATCCACCCATTGGAGTTAGGGGAGAGCCACCTCCTATATCTTGATGAATTTGAGAAAGAGACGATGACTGTGACATTGATTGACAGCAATCACTGCCCTGGCTCCGTCATGTTTCTCTTTGAAGGTTATTTTGGCACAGTTCTGTACACAGGTATGACAAATATCTTCTAAACATATGTTATGATCTATTCATTGTATTGTAGATTATTTACAAATACATCTGTTTCAAGTCAACTTTATTCTATGTTGCTGAATGTGACACAAGGGACAATTTGGTGTTTTGGTTTTATTTGATTGTGCCATGTGAGTGACACTGGCTGGCCAATATTTATTGTTGCCCTGGAGAAGGTGGCAATGAACTGTCTTTATCAGACTCCTTCAGTTTTTATGATGTAGGTATAACCACAATACTATGGGGTAAGGAGTTCCAGAATTGTGACCCAGTGAAGGTGAAGCAGTCATAGACATCATCAAGTCCAAGCATGATGTATGGCTTGGTGGGGAAGTTTCAGGTGGTTATGTTCCCATGCATCTGATGCCCTTGCCCTCCGAAGAGATAGAGGCTTGTGTTTGAAAGACGCTTTTCAAGGAACCTCTGTGAGTACACAGAGATGATACACAGGCTGCCACTGTAGATGGTGGAGGGAGTGAAGGTTTATGGATGCCGTGCCAATCAAGGGAGCTGGTTTGTCATGAATGATGTTGAGCTTCTTGAGTGTTGTTGGAGCTGTACTCATCTAAGAAGGTGGAGAGTATTCTTCTCCTGACTTATGCCTTGTCAAAGGTGGACAGGCTTTGGAGAGTCAGGAGTTGAGCTACTTGCAGCATAGTATTTAGTGTCTGAACTGGTATTGTATCCACAGTACTTTTATGGCTGGTCCAGTTCAGGTTCTGGTCAGTGATAACCATCTGGATATTAATATTGGGGGTTACAGTGATGGTTTCAGAAGAATGTCAAGGAAGGTGATTAGACCCTCGCTTGTTACAGATAGTTATTGACTTGCATTTTGTGCGATGCACAAATCAACCCAAGCCTGGATGCTCTCCAGGTCTGACTAAATATGAATATGGGCTGTTTCTTTACCTGAGGAGTCATGAATGTTGTTAAATATTGTACAATTATCTGTGAAAATGCTATTTCTGACCTTATGATGGAAACAGCTGAAGATGACACTAATTTGAAGAACTGGCCTAGTGGTACGATGACTGAACGATTAATCCAAAGCTCCAGGTAATGTTCTGGGGGCCAAGGTTCATTTTTGACAGAGAGCAGGATTTAAATTTAGCCAAAATCTGGGATTAACAGTCTGTTGATGACCATTAAACAGTTGGCAATTGTCAGAAAAACCCACTTAGTTCACCAACGTCCTTCAGGAAAGGAAAAAAGACATCCTTACCTGGCCCACATGTGACTCCAGACCCACAACACTGTGACTGTTTCTCAGCTGGTCCGTTAGGGAATTGTAATATATACTGGCATAGCCAGTGATGTCCACGTTCCATTAACAATAATTCTGCTGTAGCTGATGACCCACAGAACCTCACAGTTGTCCAGTTTTGAATTGTTGATCTGTTTAAAACGTATTACATTTAACTTGATGATATTACCAGGCAACATGATGCAGAGTATCCTCAATGTGAGTTGGGACTTTACCTTTACAAGGACAATGCAGTAGTCCCTTCTATTAGTATGGCCATGGATAGGTGAATCTGTGACAGCTTGATTGATGATGATCAGGTTGGGGAGACTTCCCCTTTTGTAGGTTCCCTCACCATCAGTGGCAAACCCAGCAGATGTCATAGAGTCCTAGGGACGTACAACACAGAACAGACCCTTTGGTCCAACTAGTCCATGCTGATCAGATATCCTAATTAATCCAGTTCCATTTGCCAGCACTTGGCCCATATCCCTTTAAACCCTTCCTATTCATACACCCGTGCAGGTGCCTTTTAAATGTTGTAATTGTATCAGCCTCCACCACTTCCTCTGGCAGCTCATTCCATGCATGCACCACCCTTTGTGTGAAAACATTGCCCCTTAGGTCCCTTTGAAATCTTTCCACTCTCACCCTAAACCTATGCTGTCCAGTTCTGGACTCCTCCAATTGAGGGGAAAGATCTTGTCTGTTTATTGTCTCCCATGCCCTTCATGATTTTATAAACCTCTGAGGTTACCCCTCAGCCTCGGATGCTCCAGGGAAGACAGCCTCAGCCGATTGAGTTTTGGCCGGCTCGGTTAGTAGGAGTGTTTCTGAGCCACTTCTGATAATGGACATTGAAGTCTGCCACCCAAGAGGACATTTCATGTTCTTGCTACCCTCTGTGCTTTTCTAGTGATGGAAGAGTACTATTTAATTGGGGATGGAATGTATAGTGGTAGCCTGTAATTGATGGTAATCAATAGGTTTCCTTGTTGATGTTGGACCCGATGCCTGGAGATTCCATAGAGTCTGGAATCAATGTTAAGGACTACCAAGATGGCAATTCCCTCCCCACACTAGGGATAGTTGTGGTGGGAGCTGGGACATTGTAAGAGATGATTTTGTGAGTGTTACTATGTTAGGCTGTTGTTTGACTAGTCTGGGAGGCACCTCTTCCAATCTTGACATCCCCACATTTCAATAAGGAGGATTTTGCAAGGTTGACAGGGCTGTGAATGATATTTTTGCTTCCAGAGTACAGCCAGTTTCATTCCTTTCTTACTTTGCTTGATATAACGCGGAGGCTTGTTGAGTTACTTCAATGGCATTTCAGTGTCAGTCGTATTGCTGTGGGTCTGCAGTTGTGTCTGTATGTCCAATCTCCTGTTAGTGAGCCAGATGGACTTTTGTGACAATCGACAATGATTTCATGATCACTGTTAGCCTGGTTTTTATTTCTAGATGTATTAATTTAATTGTAATTCCCACAGTGACTATGATGGAATTGAATCCATGTTCCGAGGGAAACAGCCTCAACATAACCACTATGCCACCATCTCGATTGGTTAAAATTCCTATCTCAGCTACATTGAGATGGAAATCATTAATTAGAGACGACTATTTTGCCATTTTGCAGAAGAAACCTAGGGAAAGACCTGAAAGCCTCAAACCTGTTTGCCTTCTCTCCTGAGGCTGTCTGAAGTTAGACAAAATGAAACTTCCTAAAAATGCACAAATACTGTATTTATATTTTAAGGAAGTTTTATTTTGACGTCCGGTGGCTACAGATAGTTTTACCTTAAAAAACTTCAACTTTTATGTATTTCAAAAATGAATATTCTTAGAATTCTAATTGAAGCTTTCAGTAGACCTTTTCTGGAGCGAACAAGCAAGATATTGAAGTTGCCACTCCCTTTTAGCTTGAGACTTGTTCAATTTGGTCAAAGACAAGGTGTGTTGTTATACTTCTCTATTACCCTTACGATAGAATGAAACTTCCAGTCCTTTTATTCATCTCAGCAGGGCTGGAAATTTAGTTTCCATGAATGGATTTTCTTGAAATTGTCTGGCTTAGCTGGCTGGACGGAAAAGAATTTGAGAGTGTACAGTGAAAAGGATGGAGCTGGATAGCATTGACGTAAATAAAAGGTAGATGAACAGTTACTTCAGATAGCAACATAGTCCCATTGTTGAAGAAGGGTAGCAGGGATAATCCAGGAAATTACAGGCCTGTGAGTCTCACACACTGGTGTTTGGGAAGTTATTGGAAAAGATTCCCAGGGACAAGATTTATACTCATTTAGTAGCTAATGGCCTTTTTAGTGAGGGACAGCATGGGTTTTGTGCAGGGGTGGTCTTGCCTCACTAAATTGATCGAGGTTTTTGAGGAGGTGATGAAGGTGATTGAGGGAAAAGCGGTTGATGTTGTCTACATGGACTTCCGTAAAGCCTTTGACAAGGTTCCTCGTGTCAGACTGGTACAAGAGGTGAGCTGGCAAACTGGATACAAAACTGGCTTAGTCATAGGGGACCGAGGGTAGCAGTGGAAGGATTCCTTTTGGAATGGAGTTTTGTGACTAGTGGTCTTCCACAGGGATTAATGCTGGCACCTCTGCTGTTCGTGATCTATGTAAATGATTTGGAGGAAAGCATAGCTAGTCTAATTAGTAAGTTTACAGACCAAACAAAGATTAGTGAAATTGCAGATAGTGAGGAGGATTGTAAGAGAATACAGTAGAATATATCTGGAGACCTGGGCAGAAAAATGGCAGATGGTGTTTAATCCGGACAAACGTGAGGCGATGCCTTTTGGAAGGTCAAGTACGGGTGGAACTTATACAGTGAATGGCAGAACCCTGAGAAGTATTGATATGCAGAGGGATCTAAGTGTGCAGGTCCACAGATCATTGAAGGTGGTAGTGCAGATAAATAAGGTGGTAAAATAGGCTTGTGGCATGCTTGCCTTCATTGAAAGGACCATGGAGTATAGGGATAGTCAAGTTATGCTGCAGAATTCTAGAGCTTTAGTTCGGTCACACTTGGAATATTGCATCCAGTTCTGGTCACCACACAACCAGAAAGATGTGGATGTTTTGGAGAGGGTATAGAAAAGACTTACCAGAGTGTTTACTGGTATTGGGATTTTAACTATAAAGAAAGATTGGATAGACTGGGTTTGTTTTCACTGGAACACAGGAGTTTGAGAGGTGACCTCACAGAGGTTTATAAGATTGTGAATGGCATGGAGAGAGTGGAAAGTATGAGGCATTTTCCCAGGGTAGTGGGATCAATTGCTAGGGGACCCAGGTTCAAGGTGTTGCGGTGGTGGGGGGAGGAGTGGAGTTTAAAAGAGATATGCGAGGCAAGTTTTTCAAAGAGTGGTGAGTGCCTGAAAAGTGTTGCCAGAGGAGATGGCGGAAGCAGACATAATAGAGCATTCAAGAAGCACCTGGACAAATAAGTGAATAAGAAAGGAATAGAGGGCTATGGATGCAGTAAGTGCAGGCAGTTTTAGCATGGAAGGGCAAAATGTGTTGGCGCAGGCTTGGAAGGCTGAAGAGCCTGTTCCTGTGCTGAATTGTTCTCCTTTGTTCTTACTCGCACATTCTTTTTCAGATCACTGCAGCTTTGAAAGTAATTGAGTGGCTTTGGTGAATCAAATTTTCCAGCATTGCTGGAATGTCAATGCAAGAAACCATGTCGAAAAGTTAGGGTATCCACTACAGATTTTCTGCTCAGAAACTTGATGAGGTGATGGAAAGGAAAAAGTAACCAGTTAGCTGTGGCAGATTACAATGCCCTGCAGCTTGTTTTAACAAATGTCGTCTTCCTTGTTCATTAAGGAATTACTTTTATTCAGTGGTTAAGTAGCTTCACCTGGTGGCTCAGCAGGCCATGCACTGAGTGATGTGGCATTTGCTTGATGCTCCAGTCTGTGTTCAGTTAGCTGATTTCAACCAGTCAAATTGCTGGAGTTTTATAAGAGACATTTTTCCATTGGCTGTACAGGGGGAAAGCCAGCACTCCCTCCCCCTGCCCAACCCTCACCCTGTAAACGCATGTATTTGATTTTTGGCTTTGGACATGATTTGGCTTGATGGTGATGCCCCCCCCATGGTCAAATAGCTGGATTGCTTCACAGCCTGGAGTGACTGGTCAGTTGAGTCAACAACTGGAAGACAAGCAATCACTATCCAAAAAGAAAAGTCAGAGCATGACTGTGGGATTAAATGAAAAGATTTAAGGAAGGTGATATTTACCTTAAAAAGAAAGCTGGTAACTTTTTTTTTGCTTTTCAAAAGGTACACAGCTAAATAGAGTGACATATTTTCACGAAAGATTACTGTGATCTTTCCAAGTTTCAGTTTAGTTTTTCTATTAAAAGTAATATTCTGCATTTATTTAAAGAACTTTTAAGGGTCCTGTTTTCACCGGTGTTTTTGGTAAGATATTGCTTCATTTGCTTTAGCAATCCTTGACACAAAAAAAGAACTTTTGTCTCTTGCATGGTTATTTTAACTTGTGTCCTTTTTAATGCAAGTTTGTTAACTCGTGGAAATAGCTGATAACTGAACTGTAAAAATATTTTATCATATTTAACGCCTCTATTTGATCACCTTTTGACTTTCTTTCCTTTTATGTTGTCTGTGCTTATTTCCAAAGCCCCTCATCTGTGGATCTGTGGTGTTACCTCTTTCCTCTCCATCATTTGTCCCATTGCACTTCTGGAAGTAAGGGACATGGGACACATTGGCTCAGACCTTTCAATCTCTGGCTTACTGTGGAGATCAGATATGCAACCTGAGATGTGTTTTGGGATCATCAGGAAGTCCCAGTGTGACCTCTATAGAAATTGCTCAGAAAAATTAAACTCCTTATAGGTAATTTCCTTGCTGTCCAGGTTGTATGCAAAATTGGAGTTTTGTTCCAATGTTATTTGTCCAACTGCTTACCCAGGAAATGTTGGGCAAAGGAATAGTCATCTGAGTAACTTCTGGGTAAACCACGATAACTACACCCACACATTTCCATGGGTCAATGCACATATCTGTTCACCTAATTACCAACATTCACACTGAGCATTTAATTTCACCTGCGATAGCAAGTGACATCAAAAAAGGAATGTGCTGCTGGAATCCAAAGGGAGTATGAGAAATGAAATAAGTCTAAGGCTAGTACAGGTAGGAAGAGGAGCAAGTCAAATAGTCAGGGCAGGCTAGAGCAAGGCAGAACACTAGGATAGACTGATAAATTGCATTTACTTCAATGCAAGAGGCCGGACAGGTAAGGCGGTTAAACTCCGGGCATGGTTGGGAACATGAGACTGGGATGCCTTTGCTGTCACAGAAAAGTGGCTCAGGGAAGGGCAGCACTGGCAACTGAAAGTCCCAGGATATAGTTGCTATAGGAAGGATTGAAGGGGGGTGGCAAGAAAGGAGGGGGCGTGGCACTTTTGGTTAGTTATAACATTTGGGATGTATTTGTGGAGAATACCCCTGAGATTAAGTCCAGTGGAGTTATATGTGGAACTGAGACATAAGAAAGGGTGATCTTCCCATTGGGATTGTACTGTCGGCTCTCCCAAGAGTCAGCAGGAAATCGAGAAGCACATTTGTAAGGAGATCTTTGATAGGGATTTTAAGGGATTTTAACTTTCCAGACATAGACTGGGATTGCCATTGTATCAAGGGCTTGGGTGGAGAGGAATTTGTTTAATGTGTACAAGAGCATTTTCAGATTGTGTGTGTGTCTGTGGAGACCTACTAGAGAAGGAACAAAACTTGACCTTCTCTCGGGAAATAAGGCAGGACAAGTGACTGAGTGGGGGAGCACTTTGGGATGAGTGATCATAATTCTATTAGTTTTAGAATTAAAGAAAAGGATAGACCTGATCAAAAAGTTAGTGTTCTACATTAGTATAAGTCCAATTTTGAGGGTATTACGCAAGAACTTTCAAAACACATTAGGAAAAGCTATTCACAGGCAAAAAGAATGTTTGGAAAATCAGAGGCCTTAAAAAAACATGTGGTAGTAAGCGTCCAGAGTAGGTATGTTCCTGTTAGCGTGAGGGGCAAAGTTGGTAAGTGTAAGGAATGTTGAATAACTAGAGAAATTGACGCTCTGGTCAAGAAAAGGGAGGAGGCTTATAGTCAGTGTAGACAGTTGGGATCGAGTGAATTCCTATAGACTCTAGGGGCAGTCAGAGTGTACTCAAGAGGGAAATCAGGAGAGCAAAAAAGTGACATGAGAAAGCTTTACAAATAGACTTAAGGAGAATCCAAAGAGATTCTACAAATACATTAAGGGCAAAACAGTAACAAGGGTGGGAATAGAGCCCTTTAAGAATCAACAAGGCCATTGACGTGCGGAAACACTGAAGATGGGTGAGGTACTGAATGAGCACTTTGTCAGTATTTTACTGTGGAGGAGGATATGGAAGCCAGAGAACTTGAAGAAATAAATAGTGATATCTTGAAAAGTGTTGATATTACAGAAGAGGTGGTGCTGGTCATCTTAAAAGGCATGAAAGTGGATAAATCCCCAGGATCTGATCAGGTGTATCCTATAATTTTATGGGAAGCTAGGGAAGTGATTGCTGGGCTCCTTACTGAGATATTTATATCATTGATAGCCGCAGGTGAGGTGCTGGAAGACTGGCGATTGGCTAATGTGGTGCCACTATTTAAGAAAAGTGGAAAGGTAAAGCCAGGGGGCCTATAGATTGGTGAGCCTGATGTCAATGGTTGGCAATTTATTGGAGGGGATTCTGAGGGACAGGATTTATATGTATGTGGAAAGGCAAGGATTGGTGAGAGGATAGTCAACATGGATTTGTGTGTGGGAAATTGTGTCTCACTAACTTAATTGAGTTTTTTGAAGTGACAAAGAAGATTGACGAAGGCAGAGCATTGAACATGGTCTATATGGACTTCAGCAAGATGTTTGACAAGGTTCTGCTTTGTAGATTGATTGATTAGCAAGGTTAGGTCATGTGGAATCCAGGGATAACTAGCCATTTGGATACAAAATTGGCTTGAAGTTAGGATAAGGAGGTTGGTGGTGGAGGGTTGTTTTTCACTGGAGGTCTGTGACTCACAGTGTGCTGCAAGAATCACTGCATTTTGTCATTTATATAACTGATTTGGTTGTGAGTGTTGGGAGGAATGGTTAGTAAGTTTGCAGATGATCCCAAAATTGGTGGTGCAGTAGACAGCGAAGAAGGTTATCTCAGAGTATAACAGGACCTTGATCCGATGGGCTGTGGAGTGGCAGATAGAGTTTAATTTATGTAAGTGTGAGGTGTTGCTTTTAGTAAGGCATATCAGGGCATGACTTGTAGGGCCCTTGGGAATATTGCTGAGCAAAGAGACCTTGATGTGCAGGTGCATATTCCCTTGATGGTGGAGTCACTGGTAGACAGGGTGGTGAAGAAAGCGTTTGGTACGATTACCTTAATTGGTCAGTGCATTGAGTATAGCAGTTGTGTTGTTATGTTGCGGCAAACAGGGCATTGGTTGGGCCATGTTTGGAATACTGCTTTCAATTCCGGTCTCCCTGCTGTGAGAAAGCTGCTGTTAAACTTGAAAAGGGTGTAGAAATGATTTACAAGGATGTTGCTGAGGTTGGAGGATTTGAGCTCGGGAAGGAGTCTAAGTAGACTGAGGCTATTCTCCATGTAGTGTAGGAAGATGGGGGGTGACCTTTTAGAGGTTTATAAAATCATGAAGAGCGGATAGGTGGAGTGAATAGCTTTCCTCAGAATAAGGGAGTCCAAACCGAGAGGCCATAGGTTTAAGATGAGAGGGGAAAGATTTAACGTGACCTTCGGAACAACAACTTCACGCAGAGGGTGGTGCGTGTAAGGAATGAGCTGCCAGAGGAAGTGGTGGAGGCTGGTACAATAGCAACATTTAAAAGGCATCTGGATGGGTCAATGAGGAGGAAGAGTTTAGAGGGATATGGGTCAAATGCTGGCAAATGGGACTAGATTAATTTTGGGTATCTGGTCAGAATGGACAAGTTGGAGTGAAGTGTCTGCTTTGCTGCTGTACAACTTTGTGACTCTGAGATATGTGCAATATACAAAAACTAAGGAATGCTGAAAATCAGCCAGAGAACATTGATGGAGACTTTGGTTTTATTTTTTATATAGCGGATTTCCGTTGCACACCTGTGATGTTCACCCATCCACCACTGAACACAGAAAGAAGGATAGATCTCCTGTATCTAGACAATACAAACTGTGACCCCGAGTCCATGGTGCCATCCCGTCAAGAAGCTACTGATGAGATCAAAGCAATAATCAACTCTCACCCGGAGCACAATGTAGTCATTGGTAAGAATATGGCAAATCTTATTTTTCCTACTACTTGCCTCAATTTAAAAAGCTCAGCCCCTTTCCTGGAGTCGTTATTGTGTTAATAAAATATAAGAATATGGTGAAACTTGATGGCTTATTCGGGTGCCCACTTTGCGTGAGTATCTGTGCTACTTGGATAGGCACAGAATGCATACGTGAAGGGAGACATCATCATTTTTCTCACATACTTTTTCCATATTCAGCTAAGTTTGAACCTTCTTGCTGTTATTTCTGTTTACATGTGCTGGCTAGACTGCAGCATTGTTCTTAATTTAAGTCTGGGTAAAAACAATGACTGCAGATGCTGGAAACCAGATTCTGGATTAGTGGTGCTGGAAGAGCACAGCAGTTCAGGCAGCATCCAAGGAGCAGCGAAATCGGCGTTTCGAGTAAAAGCCCTTCATCAGGAATAAAAAGCCTGATGAAGGGCTTTTACTCGAAACGTCGATTTTGCTGCTCCTTGGATGCTGCCTGAACTGCTGTGCTCTTCCAGCACCACTAATCCAGAACTTAATTTAAGTCTGTCTGCTCTGGCATTGTCTGGGAGCCAGCCCACAGCTGACAGCATTGTCAGTGAGATCACTGAGACCAGTTGTGGAATTATTCCTGGCTTGACTGACTTTCTTCAGCTGAGGTGAGATAAAGGTAGAATAATTTAGCATAGATTTAAAAAATCGGAGCAGACCTGTCTGTGACTAAGATTGATTTCTGTGTAGTGTTATTGTAGATTGTGTGGAAGAAGTGATTCATGCTGGAAAATAAAAGGTTTGCTGTAGGCCGGTCAGTGTCTGACTTGGCACATCACAGACAGCATCTTGTTGGGATTGATAACCTCAATCTCCAAATGGTAGCTCATTTAAATGTTAAAAAGCTGCAAATAACTGTTAATGCATTTAGAAAGAATTGCAAGTGGAGAGTATCAAGCAATAATATAAAACTGTGTCACAAAGAAAATTTTGCTATTCAGTTATTTGATAGATAGCCATGGCAGGATTGGATAAGCAAGAGTTCCTGCTACTGATCTACAGCTGATTATATTACTGTTGGAAAATATGAGTGAGAACATCTGGGTGAAAACTGAATTTAGATTGTGTCCCCAGATCATCATAGCCAAAGAGCTCCATTTTGTGGAGGCAGCAAGAATCGTGAGCCAGAGATGGTTAGGCAGGAAACAGTCTATCTCCTCGAACTGGTGGACAATCTCAAGTCAGATGCATGACCAGGAGCTGTGGTTGCTTATAATGCAGGGTGGAGACCTGGTGCCGACAGGAAGCATAGAGAAAGAATGTGAATAATCACAAATGAGTGCTGGAGAGGATACTACTCCAAGAAGACTGGGGATGTGTGGGGACCCTTCTGTGACTCTTGCTTTTGTTGCATAACAGTCCTCTTCTCTCTCTCTCTCTCTCTCTCTCTCTCTCTCTCTCTCTCTCTCTCTCTCTCTCTCTGTCTGTCTCTCCCTCTCTTTCTCCCCCCCCCCCCCCCCCACTCCAAAACTAACTATCATTACCTCCATCAGAAAGAAGGATGTAAAAGGTCAACTCCTTATATTCCATCACACGTGGACTGACTGCTCAAGTGTGATACTGGAAGGTCTCCTGAATCTTTAATGTTGCTTTATAGTATCAGTTAGTGACTTTAGAAAGTGGAAGAATACTGGAAAGATTTTGTTTTTTGCAATGATATCCTTTTGTTAGTTGTCAAGTTCTGAAGATATGAGTTTGCACATTATACTTCCCAGCCTTTTGGTGACCTCACAGGAAAAAAATAGTTGGTAGTTCAGTACTGAATCACTGAATTGTTGCAGAGCAGGAGGCGGCCATTAGGCCTGTTGTTTGCAGCACTTTTAGAATGCATTTAGTACCATTCCCCTACTTTCTCACCAAATTCTGTGCATTTGTCCTTTTCAGATAATACTTTAAGTACCTTTTTGAGTGTCACAATCAAACCTTCCTCCACCATATACTTACGCTGTGTATTCTCGATCTTAACTACTTGCCATTTGAAGATGTTTTCCTCTGGCCTCTGTTGCTTGCTTTGCCAACTACCTTAAATTTGCCATCTAATTCATTATCCTCTAACACTAGGAACAGTTTTTCCTTTTCTCTTCTGTTCTGCCTCCTCATAGTTTTGAAGACATCTATCAAATCTACTGTCAACCTTCCCTTTCAGAAAACAGTCCCAACTTATGAAATCTGACCACACAGCTGAGGTTCCTCATCCCTGGAACATTCTTGAGATTCTTTCCTCGAGTGTCTCTTTAATGCTTTCCCATCTTTCCTGAAATCTGGCTGAGCTTAATACCCAGCTAAGGCCAAACGGATGTATCATGCAAGTTTAATATAACGTCTTTGCTCTTGTACTACGTGCACTCATTAACAAAGCCTAGGATACTGGATGCTTTATTCACCAAGCTCTCAATGAGTCCTAAATGATTCATGCTCATTTAAATGGATTCCAAATTTGCAACTCATTTAAAAGGGTATAAATAGAAATGTTTGTAGAACATGGAAAAATCGCATCCATGATTGTAGGAAATATTTTCCATGATTGGACATTATGGAAAGACCCTTTCATTATATTCAGTGATAGTACTCTTGCTGCTAAGTTATTAGGTAATGGATTCAAGCCATGTTCCAAAACTTTGAGCACATTAATCTAGTCTGAAACCTTACAGAGGGAACTCACAAAAGTGCTGTGCATTGTGAAGTTTTATCTCTCTTTCTGTCTCTGAAACAGAAACAGGAAGTGCCTCAATAGGTCTGTCAACATCTGTGGAGAGAAAAACATTTTACCCTTCAAAGGGTCACTGGACTCAAAACATTAACTTTTTTTTTCTCTCCACAGATGCTGCTAGACTTGCTGAGTTTCTCCAGCACATTGTCTTTATCTCAGCATCATCTCAATGCTGTTTGAGACTGCCATATTTCTTGCATTCCAATAGTTACCGATACTTAAAAGACAATTAATTGTGGAGTTTATTAGAACATCTTGGTGATTATGAAAGAACATATGTACACACACTTTGTTTTCTCATTTTTCTTTGTTTTTTGCCTTTTCTTCCTTTTTTTTCACTTTTACCTTGCTTCAGCACATTGTATTTGAGCAGTTGTTCTGTCTGTAATTTCAGGTCTATATAACTTGGGCAAAGAATCATTATTAATAGAACTGGCTATGATATTTAAAACTTGGATTGTGGTGAGTCCTCGGAGACTTCAGATGTTTCAGCTTTTGGGACTGTGCAATGTCTTCACTTCAGAGGTGGGAGCCGGAAGAATCCAAGTCGTAGACCAGAATGAAATTAACCGATTCAACATGGTCAAATGGAGTCGAATGTGCCCTACAATTGCTATTATTCCCACAAGCCGAAAAATAAGAGTCTGCCACAAAGATGTACATGTGGTTCCCTATTCAGATCACTCCTCGTTTCAGGAATTGCAAGAGTTTGTGGCCAGATTGAAGCCTTGTACTATTATCCCTGTGGTGAAAACTAAGGCATGTGAGGCATACTTCTGTCAATACCTCAGTCCAATTGATGATTTAAAGCAAATCCAAGTTCCAGAAACTCTAAAAGAATGTATGCAGAAGAAGGCAAAATGCAAGAAAATGCTCATTCACCCGAATACAAGACTAAGATCTCTGGTTATTCCGAAGGGTGTCATGTTTGAGTCACCAGAAAAACTGCAGCAAGACTACACCAATAAAAACAAATTGTATATAGAAAGATCAAGTTCTGACAGCAATAAGGAGGCATTCCAAAATAATGACAAAATACTGGTACCACCAAAGCAAGTCTGGCAAGACTTGACTGAAGACAGCAATCTGAGTGCAGGGAAGAGGATTGATATTAAGGATAAATTGTATGAAGAAAATATCAACAGAATTCAAGTGCCAATGAAACGAAAAGTAAGAGTTCCCTTATTCAAAGAGCAGAAATCCAAAGTTCCTTTACTTGGGATACCTGTAAGGGCAAGACAGGCTTCTTTGCTGAACTGGTACCAAGATGGGAAATCTGCACATCATTATTTAGCAAAGCAACCAACTAGAAACAGCAATCCAAAACATTACCTGTCTCATAGGCTATCACCACTGAATGCAAGCACATCATTGATAGCAAACGGGCCTTCTTTGCCATCAGATACTTGTGTGGGACAAGAGAATGGAGAGCAACATAAATTTGAACAAATTGTGTCTGTTTCCATTTCACATGCTGGCAAGACCTGCAAAAGAAAACAAAGTTTAACTGGTGGAAACTGTATGACTTCAGTGCAGAGTTGGTGTTATGCCAGTCTGAAATCTTTTGATGCTATTGTTGAACAATATTTTAAGAGAAAGAGTAAAACACTTAGGAAAAAGACAGTGCATTAGAATGTCATAGGCGATTGGTATGACATGAATGTATGATATTTTTCCAGGAATCCTGCAACTTGGTAATTTGCACAAGGGCATTTATTCTTGTTCCCAAATGCCCATTATGCAGGTTCTCATTTCATGGGTTATTTCCAATAGTTTGTGGGCTCTGATAGTGCATATATACGAAACTGGTTAAAACTTTTGAAACACATTAACAAATGCAGCAAAGCTCAGCACTTGCAAATTGTCAAACTTTGTAAGGGAATTTGTGTTCTTCCACTCCATTCTTGGTCATCAAAGTAGAAGATAATGTTGGAAACATTTATCATTCTGAATTAAAAATTTTAACAAGAAGTTCAAATATTTTTTCAATATTTTATTCTTCCGTTTTATAGAATGAAATGCTTGGTGAGGTATCTTGATTTTCTCTAATGAAATAAAAAAAGTTTATGTGCAGCAAAGTAAAAGATTAAAGTGTTAATTTTTGAAATCTTATGAAAGCTGACAGATTAAACGAACTGAGCCCTATTATAAGATTGAATAAAACAGATAGGAGGGGAGAGCAATTGATCAAGTTTGAGAGTACTGATATACTGCCTACTTTTCCAGAGATATATCTGATGGATTTTATCATGTATGGACTTTCTTCAAAGTTCATTTTTATCAACAGGGGTGTTTTGTGTACATCCAGATTCTTGTTGAGTAGTTGATGTGAGCAGTGGCAGAATATGTCATTGAGGACAGCTATCTTACCACAAGCCTTTAGTTATGAAGGTCATAAACTGGTAATGAAAAAGTAATCATGCTCACCCTGACTCACTTTCCAGCTTTGTCTCTTGTTTACTACCGTCACGTGTTTCTGTCAAATGATGTACCCAAGCTGGGAGATTTGCTATGTTGAATTTTGCCTCCCCGCCTTCTAAATCATTAAATATTATGTTACAGTAGCTCAAAAATTATTACTATAATTTTCTGAATATAGTTAACATCTTTTCCCTAAGCATTTACCTTGAAGTTATATTTACTTCCTTCAGTTTTGAACAGAAATTAAGAACTAACTGGTATGTCTTGATTTTGGTTTTACATTTCTGTTTATTTACATGCATAGAAACCTTAATATATTGTGTCTGAATTGATGTCCTCAAGTAGTTTATGCATCTCTACTGTGTCTTCAGCCCTCTCAACCCCATGCCATTATTACACGCGTCATCTTCATCCATGTCAGCGGTGTCATTATCGTCGAGGTTTCCATCTTCTGAACTATGTGTGGTAATTGTGAAAGGAAAATCTGTTCATGCAGGATTCAGAAAGGAGCACCGACTATTAAGTTCTTTTTTCTTGAGATTCTTACACACTTGATGCAACTGCAAATGCCAACTTCTGTGAACAAGCAAAGTGTATTAAGCACAGTACAATATAAGCTTTGGAGAAACCCTGAACACTCCTCGCCATGCTTGCGGGAAGCTCTCTGAACAAAGGAAACAGTCCTTCCTTTATATGAAATCTTTACATTGTTGGTAATGCCCACAAAATAACCGCCAGCTATTCCCTTACAGTCACATGCCACTCGAGACACAGTGCAGTGACCACTTCATCCCCAGAAGCAAGGTAATGCAAATGATCAGTTACCATGGGAAAATATTTAATTGGGGAAAAGGAAATCATGGTGCGATCAGACAGGAATTGGGAAGTACAGATTGGGAGCAATTGTTCCAACAGAGGGGGCACAACAGACATGTGGAGACTGTTGAAGGAGCAGTTGTTGTGAGTCAGGCACAAATTTGTTCCTCTGAGATTAGATTAGATTAGATTAGATTCCCTACAGTGTAGAAACAGGCCCTTCAGCCCAACAAGTCCACACCGAGCCTCTGAAGAGTAACTCACCCAAACCCCTTTTCCCTCTAACTAATGCACCCTACACTACGGGCAATTTAGAATGGCCATTTCACCTAACCTGCACATCTTTGGACTGTGGGAGGAAATCGGAGCACCCCGAGGAAACCCACACAGACAGTCACCCGTGGTTGGAATCGAACCTGGGACCCTGGTGCTGTGAGGCAGCAGTGCTAACCACGGAGTTCACTTTCTCTGTCTCTGCTCCAATGCTCTGATATTTGAACCCATCCCGCTTCTCAACAAACGCTCATTCTGTTTCTCTTTACTAAAAGGCTGACCTGCTGAGCTTTTCCAGTTTCGTTGCCAATGCACCGAATGTTCAGCAGCTGTTCTTTCAGCTCCTGGTAGTGTCCCTCCCTGCAGTTCCCGGGCCCCGAGTTCTCTCAAACCCTCCCCGGCATCCTAGCACCGGGTCCTGGTCCCCAGCTCCAAGTCCTCCCCGCTTTAGGATCCCAGCACCGGGCCCTGGCCCCCGGCCCTGAGTCCTTCCCGCTCCGGGATCCCAGCACCTGGCCCCCGGCCCCGAGTCCTCCCTGCTTCAGGATCCCAGCACCAGGCCCCACACCTTGTACTCAGAAGGGATAAGATTAAGGAGCCTTGGATGACAAGGACAGAGGAGCTTCTCATCAAAAGGAAGAAGGCAGTAAGGTGGAGGAAGCAGGGGTTTAGCACAGTTTAAGAGTATTACAGGCTTGCCAGAAAGGACCTCAGAAATGGACTGAGGAGAGCCAGGAGGGGGTAAGAAAAAGGCTTGGCAAGAAGGATTAGGGAGAATCCAAAGGCATTTCACTCATACGTGAGGAATAAGACAATGATCAGGGAGAAGGTAGGGCCGGTCAGGGAGAAGGTAGGGAACTTGTGTGTGGAGTCTGAGCAGATAGATGAAGCCCTGAATGAGTTTTTTTGCTTCGGTTTTCACGAAGGATTGTTGTGAATGAGAACTTTGAGGAACGGGAAATAGGCTTGAACAGATCAAGATTGATGAAGTTGATGTGCTGGAAAGTTTGGCAAACATTAAGATTGATGATTCCCCAGGGACATACCAGATTTATCCTAGGATGCCCTGGGAAACGAGAAAGGAGGTTGCTAAGCCCCTGGCGAAGATCTTTGCTTCCTCACTCTCCATGGGAGTCGTATCGGAGAATTGGAGAGAAACAAATGTTGTTCCCCTTTTTCAAGAAGGGGAATAAGGAAATCCCTGGCAATTACAGACCAAATCAGTCTTATGTCTGTGGCCAGCAAGGTTTTGGAAAGAATTCTGAAGAACAGGATTAATTACTCTTTGGAAAAGCATAGTGTGAGTAAAGGCAGTCAACATGGCTTTGTGAGGGGCAGGTCATGCCTCAAATCTTGTTGAGTTCTTTGAGGAGGTAACGAGACAAGTCAATGAATGTCCAGCAGTGGATGTGGTGTATATGAACTTCAGCAAGGCATTTGGTAAGGTTCTCCATGGTAGGCTCAGTCATAAAGTCAGGAGATATGGAATACAGGGAGATTTGGCTGTCTGGAATCAGAATTGGTTGGCTGACAAGGCAGAGAGTGGTTGCAGATGGAATGTATTCTGCCTGTAGGTCAGTGGTGAGTAGTGTCCCGCAGGGCTCTGTTCTTGATCCTCTGCTCTTTGTAGTTTTTATAAATGTCTTGGATGAGGATGTTGAGGGGTCGGTAAGTAAGTTTGCCCATGGCAAAAAGGTTGGAGGTACCATTAATAGTATTGAGGGCTATTGCAGGCTGCAGCATGACATAGGATGCAGAGCTGGGCTGAGAAATGGCAGATGGAGTTCAAACTGGATAAATGCAAAGTGATCAAACTTGAATGCTGAATATCGGATTCAATACAGGATTCTTGGTAATGTAGAGGAACAGTGGGACCTTGGTGTTTAATTGAATAGATCCCTCAAAGTTGCCACCAAAGTGGATAGGGTTGTTAATGAAAGCCAAAACACCATATGCTTTCTTAACAGGGGATTCAAGTTTAAGAGCCGTGAGGTTTTGCTGCAGTTCTACAAGACCCCGGTGAGACCACACTTGGAATATTGTGAGCAGTTCTGGTCGCCCTATTATAGGAAAGATACAGAGGCTTTGGAGAGGGTGCAAAGAAGGTTCACCATGATGCTGCTTGGACTGGAGGGCTTGTTTTGGGAGGAGTGGTTGACTAAGCTCAGACTTTTCTCTCTGGAGAGAAGGAGGAAGAAAGGTGCCCTGATCGAGGTATACAAGGTATATAATGAGAGGAATGGATAGAGTCGATAGCCAGAGACTTTTCCCCGGGGCAGGATTGACTGGGATGAGGGGGTCATAGTTTTAAGGTGTTAGGGGGAAGGTATAGAGGAGACGTCAGAAGTAGGTTCTTTACTGAGAGCGTTGTGAGCGCATGGAATACATTGCCAGTGGTGGTGGCGGAAGCAGAGGCGTTCGGGACGATGAAGTGACTGCTGGATATGCATATGAACATCAGTGAATTGAGGAGTGCGTAGTTTAGGTTATTTTATTTTAGATTAGGAATAATCCTTGGCACAACATCGTGGGCCAAAGGGCCTGTTCTGTGCTGTACTTTTCTAAGTTCTATATCCCTTAATGGTCAAATCTGTTGCAAATCGTTGTTTTGTAACTGCAGGGGAGTAGTCAAATTCCAACTGTAATGGTCTTATTGATTTCTGAATAGGGGATGAAAATAAATAGTAGGAGAAGACAATGTAAATGGCGATTGAATAAGTAAGAAATGATCATGCAAATGGCTTTGAAAAGATGGGACTGTGATTTCCTTAGAATCTACCTGTAAGTCAGCGACATCCCATCCTAGCCTCGGGACATCCAATTTCCTGCAGGTCAGCAGAGCAAATTAACTCTTTAATATCTGAAAATATCTCAGGTTTTTTTTGAGCTGTTGGATAATTATAAAAAGGTCTGGTTTCTTCCAGTTGCTCAATAGTGTAGATAAATGTGCTTCTGACTAGAGATACTTCCTACATTTCACTCTTGGTGCATCTGTTTAGATGTTTGGTTACAGCCTGATGCCTGTTGCTTTAACGACATGTTAGGTCCTAATGAATATCCTTAAGACCTGTGCACTTTTCACTGAGGATATCCCTGATGTATGACGTGATAACGTCTAAGAGTATGAGAGAAGCATACATTTTGCTATGGAATTAATCAAATTTTCACCTTGTAGCCATTGCTTTTGCTGCTTTATGGTGAAACAATGTGATTAGCATAGATTGTCTTCACTACCTTCAGGCATTGGTTGCCAATTCAAGTATGTCAATATTTGGTTATATTATAACTTTGCATGAGGTAGCCTCATTTTGAAAATGCTTTAAAAGTAATCTTTAGGTACAATGCTTTACTAACGAAGGCTGTGCTGACACCATAAGTTAGGAGCAAACAGAGAGTGGGTGACCGCCACGCAATCTAAGAGAAATATTGAGGGTGATGTATTGTTGGAGGAATGTAATGAACAAATCCTGTGCTACCATGGGGGCCCAACTGTACAGGAGGAGAGAAAGAAGAACAGAAGGGCAGTACTGATAGCCAAGCAGACCAGTATTTTTGCAGCTGTTAGTGTGATTCCAGGATTGTTTGTTGCCCCTCTGGTGTTGGAGTTAAGACTGGCCCACATTTGTACTAATGGCATAGGTAGGAAGGGTAGTGGGGTTCTGCAGTCAGAATTTAGGGAGTGAGGTAGCAAGCAAGGTATCCAAAGTTGTAATCTCTGGATTACTGTCAGTACCACATGCACATGAGCACAGAAATAGGAAGCTAAGTCAAACAATTACGTGGCTGGAAATATGAAGCAAGAGAAAGAAGTCTTTGAATTCTTGGAACTCTGGGACTGGCAAGGGAGAATGTGGCACTTGATTAAGTTGAATGGGTTGATTCTGAACAGAGCTGGGAATAAGTAAAATGTAGGGTGTATTGCTAGTGCTACTGGGGAGGGTTTAAACTAACTCAGCAGAGGTGTGGGAACTAGGCAAAAATATAAGAAAGTACCTGGGTGCTGAGAGATGCAGATGGAACTAAAGTGAGAAAACAGAATTATCCATATAATGTTGACGATTCTGGACCTAGGTAAATTTTGATATTTCCGATTCAAATGGTGGCGGACCATGTGGTATATCTAAAGAGTTAATCTTCATTGTGTGACAATATGTTGTATTATCAAATTTTTATAATGTCTGTGTGTACTACTGATTACCAATTTCAAACAACAATGAGAATAGCAAAATCCTAAAACTTGTTCTTATTTGTAGAACTGCTCATAATCAAACACAAACAACAGAAAATGTATTCTAAAACACTGGTGATGTGTATTCGGTCATTAGTTTTGACAGTAGGTTTCAATGACACTTCCTTTGTTCCAGATTATTGTTCCATCTCAACAAGATTAGAAACGTGGTTCAGTAGGTCTAATGTATTTTTTGATTGTAGTGTTAGCCTGTTGAAAGTAGTTGCAATGTAAATGTAACTTATTGAATGTTGCACGCAACGTTATGGAGCAATTTAAATTGTGAAAACCAACCATTTGCTAAGTGTAAACTTGGCAACATCCATTTACTTTGCAAAGCTTTTAGTTTTCTCTATAAAATTTTCTTTTGTTAATGCTGTGCTTGGGTCAGCTTTAACTGTATCGTTATACCAAGAATGAAGTGCTGTCTAATCCCAGTTTTTTCGCTATCTCAATTTTTGGTGTTATTCATTCACCTTGAATTTGTTTGTGTTCTTCCTTATCAAGTGCTTTCAGGACCCTGTACGTGGATTAAAGTTCTTGAAAGTTAAACATTTTCCACAGTTAACACTGAGATTTAACAGTGACAACAAAGCATGTGCTTCCTCAAAACTCAAGGGGTGCAGCAGTGCTGATACGGTTAGTTTTTTTTTATATTCAGTGTTTTTTTTATTATTGTTTGCTCAAAACATTAAAATCCAAAGATATTAAAATGTGTGGATTGTTTCAAATAGAAGATATTAGCATGGTAGCAAAGACTGCTTGTCAACTAACCAGGTTATCCCCCTCTCTCAATGTTGAGATTGTAAGTTGCACCTTGCTAAGAGGAAAAGATGCTCAAAGGTTTTCAAAGGGGAGTGTTGATTTATGTGGGGTCAAAATAAGTGGATATCTCCGTAGTAAGTTAACAGGTGGAGTTGGAATAAGCAAGAAAGCTATGAAATCTAAATCGGGGTTACTATGCATGTGTATGAATGCACGGAGTATAACTAATCGGATTGGGGAGTTACAGGCACAAGTTGCCTTGTGAGCTTACAATATGATATGAGTGGAGATCTGCCTTAAGGAAGGGCAGATTTGGATTAGAGTTATTCCAAATTATATGGTGGTCAGAAAGGTGGAAGGGTGGCATTCTTGGTGCAGGAGAGCATTGTATTTGAGAAAGTGAATGTTTCAGAGGGTTCAAGGAAAGAATGATTTTGCTAAAGGTAAGGAATAAGAAGGGTGCAATTATATCGCTTGGTTTAATGTATAGAATTGAATTAAATCAGCTTTAATGTCACATAGTTTGTGTACAGTGAAAAGTTTGTAAGTCGTCATCACTTCTGGTACCACTTTAGGTTCAAAGACAGACTCTTAACTACAACTTAAGGGGACAAAAAATTAGAAAAATAAAGATATTTAAAAAGTACAGCATTGCAGTTCATATGAATATATTATAAAAAGAAATAAGTTCAGAATAACAGTCCTTCCATCCCAGTCCACGCTGGCATCTAGCCTCCAGGCTTCTCCCCAAGAGTCAGGCAGCCGGCAGGCAGCTTTGGATTTACTTCAAGATCTTGTCGGGCTGAGAAATCACCATGTGCACCTGAAGGGGCATCCAGGCCTGGAGATGACCATGCTCTGAGTTCCTGCTGAGGCTAGGAGTTTAGGACATTGTCAAGAAGGAAAGAAAAACACAAAATGGAAAAAAAGTGAACAGAGCAGACAAGTTCTGGCGGAAGAGTCCTACTCTCCCACCATCTTGAATCACCCGCAAGTGGGAAGGATACAGGAATATAAATCTGCAATAAAATTTGAGTTGTAAGCATCATAGAGTAGTTACAGTGGGGTCTTTAATCACTATAAGACTGTAAATTTTAGGAATAGAAGTAGGCCAGACAACCTATCGAATTCTCCCCATCATTCAATCTCACTTTGCCTTATTCCTGTCACTCTTAATCTATTAAATAATTACAAATCTGTCTATCTCAGCCTTGAATTTACCTCCCAAACTCAACAGAGAGAAATGTACTCATCGTCTCTGTCTTAAATGGTACTTCCCTACTCTAAGATTACACCCTGTGTCCCTAGACATTCCAACAAGAGGAAACAACCTCTCTGTATCTTGTATTACAATCTTAATTGTTTTGCTATGATCTCCTCTCAAATCTTCTAAACTCTAATGAGTACAAGCCCAAGCTAATCAATATCTCTTAATAATAAAAAAAGTCCTTCCATATCCAGGATCAGACTAGTTAACATTCCCTGAACTACCTCCAATGTCAGTATGGATGAGAGGACCAAAACAAACCAGTAATCCAGCTGTAATCTGATCACTGCCCTGAACAGCTTTTGGAATATTTCCCTACATTATACTGTATTTGCTTTGAAGTAAAGACTGGTGTTCCATGTATCTTCCCTATTATCTGCTGAACTGCATGCTAGCTTTTCAGGATTTATTTAAGAGGATCCCTCAATCCCTCTGTGCTGCAGTATTCTTCATTCTTTCTCTGAACATTAAATAATGTTCTCCTCTTCTATTTTTCCTGCCAAATTACAAAACTTCACATCTTTCCACATTATATTCTATCTGTAAAATTTTTGCTTACATTTAACCTGTCTACATCCTTCTGTCATCATTATTACTTACCTTGCCACTAATTTTTGTTACATTAAATTATATAAAAACACCTATTGTTGAATAAAATATACAAAGGAGAAATAGTACAGAAAGTGTTGTCTGAGTGAAAAAAAAGCTTTTTGTCTCAATTTCAACTGAGATATAAAAGGAAGAAAGATTATTTTAAAAAGAGGTAAGGGAATGAAGTAATGACAGATGTTACTAACCATCCCCAATAAACAGTAAATACATTATTACTAAGTTCTATAATTATTTTTTGGAGGGTTCCACTATAACAAACTTAAAACTATAATTAATTTTACAACACAGGTGTGTGAGTGTCCATCTAGAAAAACTTCTTTAAGGTATGTTTTTAGATAATAAGATATTCTATTGACAAAATATCAATCAGGGATTGAAAATTAATTCCTTTGTTTTAGTTGCAAGATGCAAATATATATTGGATAAAGAAAATTTAGCTGAAATGCCATACTCAGGACAACAAATTATTAGAAAGTTTGTTTTCTTTTACCTTGGTAAAATATTCTGATTTTATATATGTAGTGTGGTTTTCTTCAAAGAAGATACTTAAGAAAAAGCCTTATCTGTGAGTTAGTAGTAATAGAAGAACAAGCTAAATTTAGGAGTAACTGAGATAATTTCCTGTTTAAAAGTTTGAATATATGTCAAGCATTTAAAAAAAAACCTTCCCATAAGAAAGAAAACTGAATTTTGTTTATCAAGATAGCTCTAAATGTTATCAAAAATCTTATTTCTATAAAATGGTGTTTTAGATGAAAAATACAGATAAAAAGAACTTTCCTAGTTTCTTTTAAAGTACCTATATTTCAGTAAATACATACAGAATGAATTATCAGGCCTCTGGAAAATCCTTTTTTTATGATGTTGAGTCCTAGTGGATGTGATGTCTTGCCATCACATTGAGAATACCTTCTTTGTGGTGTATGGCATTATCACCATACTAAATGGGACAGACTTTAAACAGATTTAGCAAATCAAGACTGAGCATCGTGAGATGCTGCGGGCCATCAACAGCAGCAGAATTATACAGGAGCACAATCTGTACCCTCATTGCCTGGCATATCCCCCACTCAACCATTACTATCAATCCAGGAGAGCAACCCAGATTCAGTGGAGCATGCAGGATGGTATGCCAGGAATAGCACTGGGTGTTAACCTGATGAACCTATGAAAAGGGACAACTTGCATGGCATGCAGCATTAGCAGCAAGTGATGACAGAGCTAAGAAATCCCACAACAAACAGATCAAATGTAAACTCTGATGTCTTGCCATATCTAGTTGTGAATGGTGGACCGTTGAACAACTCACTGGGGAGGAGGAGGCTCAACAAATATCCCAATCTTCAGCCAGAAATGCAGAGTGGATGATTGATCTTTGCCTCCTCCAGTGGTCCCCAGCATTGCAGATGTTAGTCTTCAGCCAGTTGGATTCATTCCACAAAATATCAAGAAATGGTTGGAGGCACTGGATGCAAAGGTGGTGGGTGCTGATGATAATTGACCAATAATACTGAAGTGATATCGGTTTAGCAAAAACCTACTCACTTAAGTCCAGTTTGGGTTCTGCCAGGCCCACTCAGACCTCATTAGAGCCTTTGTAGGAACATGAACAAAAGAGCTGAATTCCAGGGGTGAGGTGCATTCAACTTAGTGTAGCATCAAGGAGCTGTAGCAAAATTGGAATCAATGGGAATTGGTGCAAACTGTCTTTGCTGGTTCAAGTCATATGTAGTGAATAGGAAGATGATTGTGATAGTTGGAGGTTAGGTAACCTCAGCTCCGGGACATCACTGCAGGCGTTCCTCATGGTGGTAGTGTACTAGGATCAATCATTTCCAGCTGCTTCATCAATGACCTTCCCTCCAGCATAAGGACAGAAGTGGGGATGTTCAGCACCATTCAGCACATTAGATACTAAAGCAGTCTACGTTCAAATACAACAAACTTGGACAATATTCAGGCTTGGACTGATTAGTGACAAGTAACATTCATGCTACACAAATGCCAGGCAGTGACCATCTCCAATCAGAGACATCTAACCACTGCACCTTGATATTCAATGACGTTGCCACCACTGAATTCCTTACTATCAACATCCAGGAATTTCCATTGACCAGAAACTCAACTCAACTTACGATGTAAGTACAGGGGGTACAATAGTAGGTCAGAGGCTAGGAGCATTGTGGCGAATAACTCCCCTCCTAATTCTCAAATCCTGTTCACCATCTGTCAGACACCAGTGAGGAGTGTAACAGAATATGCGGAATGAATACCTGAATGAGTTTTGCTTTTAACAATGCTCAAGAAGCATGACATAGTCCAGGACAAAGCAGCCCATTTGATTGGCACCACATCCACAACTATCCACTCCTTCCACCACCGATATTCAATAACAGCAGTCTGCATAATCTACAAGTTGCACTCCAGAAATGCACTCTGATCCTAAGACGGTGATATAGCTTTAACGATTCTCAAAGGTAGCGAATTCCAGATTGCAACTACCTCTGAAAGAAGAAATTCCTTACTGCCTCAGATAATGTCCCTCCATTCTGTAACTTCATCCCCTAGAGCAAGGCTCTCCAAGTGGAAATACCATCTCAACATCTAATCTGTTGAGCCCCTCAGGATCTTGCATATTTTATATTTCATTATTCTAAACTCTTAATGAATAAAACCCTAACCTGTTTAGCTGTTCTCAATAAGCCAGCCTTTTTATCTCAAGCCTGTTGGATTTTTTCTGAATTGCCTCTAATACCAGTATATCCTTTTTTTCTACCCTCTTTAACTGTTCCTCATTCTCGCTTGGTTTCTGAAAATTTAGTATTTTCCTCCTTGAAGATGGTCACAGAAGTTTATTTAAATGCACTGATGCTCATATACCTGTGAGTTATTTTAATCTTAAGCAATTAGGCACGTTTGATCGAACTGGCTTTGTAAGACTCCTTAGTTAATTCATGGTATGTGGACATTACTAGCAAGGTCGGCATTTATTGCCCATCCATAAATATGCTTAAGGTGATGGTGAGCTTCTTAACTGCTGCAGTCCATGTGGTGTAAACACATGCACAGTGCTGTAAGGTACGCAATGCCAGGCTGTTGAGCCAGCAACATTGAAGGAAAAGTGATATATGTTCACATTAGGGTGGTTAGTGACATGATGGGGAATTTGCAGGTAGTGGCCATATCATGTTCTCGTATATCTGCTGATCTTGTGAACAGGTTTACCGGAAGCTGTAATCTTCTGTTGAATCTTGTTCTCTTGATATAAAGTAATTGTTAAATATTCATCCAGTATTACCAAGGGTATCTTCTCTTGCATTTTGTCGTTGGAAACCTTATTTGCAAGTGGTACTATGGAGTAGAGAAATGAATTGATTTTTTTCATGGGTTTTTTGTGTAACCCTGAAACAATTCTATATTGCATGAAATGTTTTTTCTAGATACTTTAGTTAAGTTCTCTGTCTGAAGAATATGTAACCTTAAATCTGCTTGGAAGAGTAATATTCTCCTCCATTCTCATTACTTTTAGCAGACCGGTGTTTCTTTCTCTTAAATGAACAACTGAAAAATGTTGCATGAATTTCATTTTTTTTTAATATAAATGTAACGAATTTTACTGTTTTAAGTTCAATTATTTTAGTTGCATTAAATACTGAATTATCTTCTGGTCTTCAAAAGCTTATAAATATTTCTTCAAGTTTTGGATAATGAAATTGAATTGATGATAAAGTTTTATCCTTCAGAACCTTGTATTTGTAAAGATTTTTAATGGTTACCTTTTTCCTTTTCAGAACTTTCCTTAATTTCTATTAAAGTTTAAAAGCAACTAAATATTTCATCCTCTCATCTCTGCTGTAAAAATAGGTTTTGCACTTGTGAATTTATTGCAGTGCTTTAAATTTGTGAAATATGGTATTTTAACATTTTGTTCAAACTGAAAGAAAGCCTGTACCCTGTATTCCCCTTCTTTGCCAATGTTTTACATCCTTTTTAGCAGTATAGATGAATCAAGACTTTTCTCCTTCTTTGCTGTGCTTTTCACACAGTTGAAATAGTGCCACATTGCTCTTGCTTCTTATAGTAATAATTTCATTTGAATAATAAAAAACTTCCTTCCTATAAAAGTAGTATTTTTAAAAAAATTCTTCTGCCTTTAGATTTTCCATATTTGTTAGCTGATTTATATAGGCAGTTTGCTAATTTTCTTAAAGGGTGTCATCTTTCTTTCCAAAGAGATTTCTCGCAGCCAATCCCAGCCTGTTTGCTTAATATAACCTGTTATGTGATGTGCCTTTAAGAAAGATTTGTTCTGTGATGCTTCTTTTGAAAGCAAGTGTTGTAAACTTGGAGATGAGCTGTCTGTGTTTTTTTAAAACACAGACCTATGGTTTGCAGGTTTGTTTTTGACTTGGTGAACTGGGCTTTTGTAGGAAGATCCAGCTTTCTTTCTCGATCTGCAAAAGCTGTTGTTCTGTCCTTACTGCTGGGTTTGCGTTTCAGAGTTTCCTGAATTTGTCTTTGCCAAGGGTGTTGAAAAGATGCTGCTATATTGGAACAACTAGTCAGTCATAGTTTATATGTGAATATTACTTAATACTTAAGTTTAATGTGAAATTGAAGTGTATTTTTCAACCATGTGAATTGCAGGCGGAATGTGACTTGTGGCACTTGTCTTTAAAATAAGAAAAGATTAGGATCTAGGCTGTCTGTTTGATATGTTTTGTGGGTGTTTAGTCTGGTCCATAACAATTTGGGGGCTCTTGTCAGGATCAAAATCTCTTTTTCCAGATTGGATTTATTGGAATTAAAGGCAGTGAATGCTGTGTATTGGTCTTATCTTTTTGGGTATTGCATTTTATTGTGCCTGTGCAATAACGCCTTTTCCAGAGGCTGTGTGTTTTTTGGCTGTGGAAGAAGTCACTTGGTGTGGTTTACAGAAGATACGTAAGACAAAACCTGTGGAATTGGTGGACAAGCTGGAGGTGGGATTGCCTTTGTCCGTGTGAATAGGGGAGGTAGTTGCAGCAATAGCTTGACATCTACGATTGCCAGACATCTTTGGAAATGACTAAAATTCAATTGAAAATTAAACAACTTGAATTAAAGCCAATGGCAATGGAAAAAAGAAATAATAGTCCTGGCAGAAGTAAAACAGAGAGAGAGGAGAATGGAACAAAGAAAGAGAAAGGAAGGAAGAAAGAGTTTTTGAACTTGAGAGGTTGGAACTGAGAACACAAAGTTGACTTAAAATGGTGGAGGTAGTATGGAGACAATCCCATCGTCGCCAAAGACTGGCTGGGATCTGTTTTAAATATGTTCAAGCGTTGCCTAAATTCGATGAGAAGCCTTTTTCTTTTCATTTCATTTGAGGAAGTAGCTAAACAAATAAAATAGCTGGTAACCATGTGGATATAGTTGATCCAAATAAAATTGGTAGGTAGAGCTAGTGAGGTATTTACATCACTATCAGAGGAGGTACCTGGGGAGTATGACTGCATAAACATGGTGGTTGAATTTTGCCTGACGTGGCGTATATGTTAGGTAATTGGAAAACCACAGGCAGTAATAAAACCAATACCCTTAATACATTGCATTATGCAGTATCATGGCTACAACGATTGTAGAAGGGTTACTTAAAATTTTTACTAAATATGGACTACCCACAGAAATACAATCAGATCAAGAATCCGATTGTACGTCAAAGTTATTCAAGGATGTTATGGTTAGTTTAGGAATAAAACAACTCAAATCTACCATGTACCATCTAGAATCGCAAAGTGGCATCAAAGTTTAAAGACCATGTTGAGGGCTCATAGTCGAGACGTTCCAGAGGATTGAGGTAAAAGAATTCCTTTTGGACCGAATGACTCGATTAAATTTAGTCCATTTGAATTAGGTTTTGGGCATGAGGTGAGAGGACCATTGAAACCAACCTAGGAGGAATTGGTGAGTTGGAGTTCAGAGATGATATATTTTGACTATGTCTCAAATTTTAAGGAGAGATTAAACAGAGCAGGTGATGCTTCACCTGGCACTTGTCTTTAAGGGAATGTTCAGGTCTAGGCTATCTCCCATGGCATGATTTGAGGGATTTAGTCTGGTCCATAACAAGTGTTTTAAGCCTTATTTTATCTTTGAAGCCTTAAATTTTTCTTTGAATACAAAATGTTTCACACTTCCACAAAGGGACTCATCTCACTTCAGGTGGACAGTATTGAATGTTGAATCTTGGGATTACACTTCAAAGTTTTCCCCTGCCACTCCTGGTGAGATTGTGCCTGATCTTCACCAGTTTTTTTTTCCCAATGGTGTAAATTCATCTGAGATTATACAGGCAAGCTTAGAGCCACTATGACTATTGTAGCTTTATACTCCTGGCTGCCTTTTGTGTAGATAGCTGACATGCTGTGTGCTTTTAAGCTGCTGAATATTTAAAGATATATTCACAGTTTTCTGATTGAAAGTTTTATTTTCCTTTTTTTTCCCTCCTTGGATGGCTATGGCAACTGAATGAATGTTTTTTTTTCTCAGGCTAGTACTGTCTGGTCAAAATCTGCATCACTGCTACCACTTTGTAATCAGCAATAAGCTCATTGTTGTCAGGATCTAGTAAATGATCTGGAATATCACTGTCACTGACCCTCCTTACTGGTTACTCTACCCTACTGTTAGAATGTTGGGTGGATTTGCTATTGATGAGCAATGAATAGGTTTATTATGTATCGGTTCTGTTCGCCGAGCTGGGAATTTGTCTTGCAAACGTTTCGTCCACTGTCTAGGTGACATCCTCAGTGCTTGGGAGCCTCCTGTGAAGCGCTTCTGTGCTGTTTCCTCCGGCATTTATAGTGGCCTGTCTTTGCCGCTTCCGGTTGTCAGTTCGAGCTGTCCACTGTAGTGGCCGGTATATTGGGTCCAGGTCGATGTGTTTGTTGATAGAGTCTGTGGATGAGTGCCATGCCTCTAGGAATTCCCTGGCTGTTCTCTGTTTGGCTTGCCCTATAATGGTAGTGTTGTCCCAGTCGAATTCATGTTGCTTGTCATCTGTGTGAGTGGCTACTAAGGATAGCTGGTCGTGTCGTTTCGTGGCTAGTTGGTGTTCATGGATACGGATCGTTAGCTGTCTTCCTGTTTGTCCTATGTAGTGTTTTGTGCAGTCCTTGTATGGGAGGACTGCACAAAACACTACATAGGACAAACAGGAAGACAGCTAACGATCCGTATCCATGAACACCAACTAACCACGAAACGACACGACCAGCTATCCTTAGTCGCCACACACACAGATGACAAGCAACATGAATTCGACTGGGACAACGATACCATTATAGGGCAAGCCAAACAGAGAACAGCCAGGGAATTCCTAGAGTCTGTGGATGAGTGCCATGCCTCTATCAACAAACACATCGACCTGGACCCAATATACCGGCCACTACAGCGGACAGCTGGAACTGACAACCGGAAGCGGCAGAGACAGGCCCCTATAAATGCCGGAGGAAGCAGCACAGAAGTGCTTCACAGGAGGCTCCCAAGCACTGAGGATGTCACCTAGACAGTGGACGAAACGTTTACAAGACAAATTCCAAGCTCGACGAACATAACCACAACAACGAGCACCCGAGCTACAAATCTTCTCCCAAACTTATTATGTATCACTAAAAATCAAGTTCAATTGTATCTAAACTGGTTTTTTCTTGTGAGATGCCAGGCTCAACCTGTTAATTTTTCTTTGTAACTTTTAAAATATTCTCACACAGTAACAAGCACAGAAGCACAATCAATTAAGACTCTGTTTAGATCCTCCAAGGAAGAATCCTTATAACCTGATGGTTATAAGGATTTTGCAATGTCAAATGGTGGTTGAATTTTGCAATGTCAAAATGGTATCGTGAAACTATTCCTACTTTGTTTGACATTTCTTGACCAAGTGACACAGTACATTGTATCTACCCTGTCATAGCTCCTCATAGGAGAAAGTGAGGACTGCAGATGCTGGAGATCAGAGCTGAAAATGTGTTGCTGGAAAAGCGCAGCAGGTCAGGCAGCATCCAAGGAACAGGAGAATCGACGTTTCGGACATGAGCCCTTCTTCAGGAATGCTGCTGCGCTTTTCCAGCAACACATTTTCAGCTCATAGCTTCTCATAACCTTGAATGTTACCTCTCATCTTCTGAATTCCAGATAAGATGGAGCCAATTTATTTCGCTGCATTGTAGATAACCCAGGAATCCAGCAACTGAACCTTTGCTGTACTATCTGCAATGCAAGAGATTCTGGGTAATCAAAGATGGAGGACGAGAAAAATTTCTGGCTGTATCAGCTGCTCCTTTTTTGTGAGGTATTTTAGGTGCTGGAGGTGATTTCCTCGAATTCCAGGAGCAGCAATTGCTGTTTTATATGCTGTTGCATTGTTTTGTAACTTGAGAATATTTTAAAAGAAGAACAGACAAAGGAAGCACATGGTGAGGCCAGTGCAGGAGAGAGAGAGAGAGAGAGAGAGAGAAAACCTGCACAGTGCAGAGAGAAAGCCTTTGCTGTTTGAATTCATGTATTGTTGGACATCGGAGTGCATCTGGGAAAATTATCAAACAGTGAAATTCACAACTGATCTTGGAGGAACTGTTGGGTGAAGTTCACAGCACAGAATCAGATAGGTTACTTGTTGTTTCAGTGTGGCCTACAGAGAATCTGAGGTAGTGAGTAGAGTGGTTTCTTTCTTGATTATGTGTTTTTGGAGATATGTCTCTTGATTAAACTTAAAATATAAGCCATAGCTATTAATTTAACCTGGGGCAGTGTTTGTAGAGAAATGAGACGCTGTTATTTTCTGGGTCTGTAGATTGTGAAGGAGCAAAAATGGCCTTTAGTAGAGTGACATATGCTTCTTATTTCAGATGTGGGAGTTTAAAGAGAGTTTAAGGGTTACTGCGGATTATATCTGCCAGAAATGCTGTTGGCTGTGAATCTTATCAGATCGAATGGATCACTTGGAGAGACAGTTAGAAGCAATGAGGAATTTGCAACAGCAACAATATGTGATGGATGGCAGTTATAGGAAGGGGGGGAAAGTCTCAGATGCAGTCACATAGATGGGTTAACTCCATGAAAGGTAAGAGAGGTAGGCAGCTAGTGCAGGAGTCTTTTGTGGAAAGACCCATTTCAAACAAGTATGCTGATTTGGAAAATGTAGGGGGTGATGGCTTCTCAGGGGAATGTAGCATGAAAAGCCAAATAAGAAGGGTTTGGTGGGTTATGGGCCGAGTGCTGGCAGGTGGGACTAGATTGGGTTGGGATATCTGGTCGGCATGGACGGGTTAGACCGAAGGGTCTGTTTCCATGCTGTACATCTCTGACTCTATGTCTCTAAGTGTGTACTTCTTTAAAACTGGAGATGAGAATGGCACCTATACTTTAAATCTCTCCAATTTTAGAATACAAGAATAAAGGAAAAAATTTCATTTGCTTTCCTAGTTGCTTGTTTTACTTGGATGCTAACTTTCCATGTTCTTTGTATGAGCAGGATTATGTCTGCTTGAACATGAATATTTCTAAGTCTCGCCCCTTTTTAAAAAATAAATCTGCTTATATATTATGGAATTAAATAATCTCACAATTGGCCACATTACGCTCATCTGCCATCTTGTCTGTACACTTAACCTCTTTTCAGTCTCTTGGTGCCTTCCTCACAAATTTCACCCCCATTTAGCTTTGCCGTCAGCAACTTAGATACGTTTTATCTTGGTGTAGGCTTTGATGTAGATTATAAATAGGAGGGATTCTTGCACTTGTCACACTTTGCAAATTTACAAAGACCTTATTAATTTTTACTGTTTGGTTCTGATCTATTATCTAATCATATACCATGCTAATATACCACCCTCCAAGGCCTTATATTGCATATTAATCTTTTGTGTAGTAACGTATCAAATTCCTTTTAGAAGTTGTTTACTACATCCACTGTTTCCCCTTTATCTCCCACACCAGTTGTCTCCTCAAAACAGATAAACTTGTTAATTGTCGTTTCCCTTTCTTAAAACTTGTTGGACTAGTTCTAATCATGCTAGTTCTTTCCACCTGTAATGTTAAGACTCTCACAATAATAGATTTCAGGACTTTCCCAATGTGTGATGTCAGGTTTTCTCTGACCTTTTCATCTCTGTCTATCTTTTCTTGAATAGCATTACATTTACTGGCTACCAATGTACTAGGACCTTTTCAATATCGAAGTAACTTTGGAAAATAATTGGAGACACAGCTGTTTTCTTTGCAGTTTCCAGAACTTTGGATTAAGGATGTCAGGTTCTGGAAATTTGTTGAGTCTTAGACTCTTGAGTTTCTCCAATATTACTTCTCTGCTGATGTTTATTTCCTTAATCTTCTCATTCTTATTAGCCTCTTTGCTATGTTCCATTTCTGGTAGAAAAGCTCTGTGCAGAAGGACACAACTATTTCATGTTTTTGACTGTTGTCAAAGAACCAATGTTTATTCTCTTTGTTTTTACCTACATGGAAAAGTTTTGAAAATTGTTTTCTATATTCATGCACAGTTCATTTTATGTCTTTTTGATAAACCTATTTTGTTAATCCTTAAGTTTCTAAAACACCCTTAACCTTCAGAATTACTGCTGAGTTTTTGCAATATTAATGTCTCTTCCTTTTAATCTAATGTCATCCTTAACTCTCCCGGTAAGCCATGGATGGATCTTTCTTGCTTAGTTTACTTTTGTCAACAGAATGTATTTTGAACAATTTTAATTGTTCTGTTAAATGGTTAACACTGTTTCTTTATTGCAATATCTTTGAGTCCATTTAACCAGTCAAGCTTGGACAATTCTCTTCTCCAGAAGACCTTAAGACATAGAGCAGAAATCAGGCCATTTGGCCCGTCCAGTCCACTCCGGCATTCGATCATTTTTGATAGGTTTTTCAATCTCATTTTCCCGCTTTCTCCCCATAGCCTTTGATCCCATTGACAATCAAGAACTTATCTATCTCTGTTTCAAATACATTCAATGACCTGGCCTCCACAGCCTTCTGTGGCATTGAATTCCACAGAATTTCCACTTTCTATCAAAAGAATGTTCTGTTTATCTCCATTCGAAAAGATTTTCCCTTTACTCTAAGACTGTGTCCTTGGGTCCTTGTTTCTCCTGCCAATGGAAACTTCTTTCCAACGTCCACTCTGTCCAGGCCATTTGGTATTCTGAAAGTTTCAATCAGATCCCCCCCCCCCCCCCATTTATTCTTCTCCATCGAATATAGTCCCAGAGTCCTCAAATGTGCCTTTCATTCCTGGGATCATTCTTGGGCGGCAAGGTGGCTCAGTGGTTAGCACTGCTGCCTCTGATCACCAGGGACCCGGGTTTGAGTTCACCCTTGGGCGACTGTCTGTGGAGTTTGCACAAACTCCCCGTGTCTGCGTGGGTTTCCTCTGGGTACTCAGGTTTCCTCCCACAGTCCAAAGACATGCAGGTTAGATGAATTGGCCATGCTAAATAGCCCATAGTGTTCAGGGATGTGTAAGTTAGATACATTAGTCAGGGCTAAGTTTAGAGTAATAGGTTAGGGCAATGGGTCTGGGTGGGGTTACTTTTCAGAAGGTTGGTGTGGACTCGTCTGACCGATTGGACAGTATCTACACGGTAGGGTTTCTATGATTTTCGTCTGGACCTGCAGTAGGGCCAATATATCCTTCCTGCGGTAAATTGATCACAATATTCTAAATGTGGTCTGACCAGATCCTTATGAGGTAGACAGGCAGGAGGCTAGAAGGACACAGCAAGCCAGGCAGCATCAGGAGGTGCAGAAGTCAACGTTTTGGGTGTAACCCTTCTTCAAGACTAGAGGTGGGTGTGAGGAAGGTGCAGAAAAAGAGGGAGGCGGAGGCAGGGTGATGAGGTGGGGATAGGTGAAGGCAAGTAAAGGGTCTGACCTAGTTGGTCAATGGGAGGAATGAATCCGATTGATGGCAGTGAGCAGTGGCAGGAAGGGGTTTGGAAGGGAGTTGGGGTGGAGGTCTCTCAGAGCTTTATAAAGCCTCAGAAGTGCATCCCTACATTTCTACTGTAGTCCTCCCAAGATGAATGACAACATTGTATTTTCCTTCCTAACTACTGACTCAAACTGCAAGTTTACCTGAAGAGAAACCCGACCAGGAGTCCCAAGTCCCTTTGCACTTCAAATTTATGTATTTTCTCCCCATTTAGAAAGTAGTCCATGTCCTTTATTCTTCCTACCAAAGTGCATGACCTCACACTTTCCCATGTTGTATTTCATCTGCCACTTCTTTGCCCACTCATCCAACCCTATCCAAGTCTTTCTGTACCCACCCTGCCAATTCAATACTACCTGTCGCTACACCTATCTTTGTATCATTTGCGAACTTAACCAGAATGCCCTCAGTTCCTTCATCCAAATCATTCATATATAAAGTGAAAAGTTGTGGCCCAGCACTGACCCTCCTGGAACACCACAGGTTCTATCCTGAGAAGGAGCCTTTTATCCCTACCCTCTGCCTTCTGCCAGTCTGTCTTGTATCCATGTCAATACCTTGTCTCTAATACCGTGGTCTCTTATCTTACTCCTGTGCAGTGACTTATCACAGGCCTTCTTGAAGTCCAGATAGTTTGCATCCATTGGCTCTCCATGGTCTAACCTGCTCATTACCTCCCCAAATAATTTTAAAAGATTTTCAGGCATGGCCTCCCTTTGATGAAACTAAGCTGAATTTGCCCTAGTTTACCATGCATTTCCAAATATTCAGAGATCCTCATCCTTCACAACCAACTCAAGTCTTTCCAATGACTGAGGTCAGATTAGTCGGCATCGAATTTCCCTTCTTTTCCCTTACTCTCTTCTTAAACGGAGTTACATTAGCGATTGTCCAGTCTTCTGGTACCCTCCCTGACTCCAGCAATTCCTGAAAGATCACTACTAAAACCTCCATTATCCCTTCAGCTATCGCCTTGAACTATATCTCATATCCCTGCAGCTGGCTTTGCCTTGTTTACAATTCTTGTTTTGTATTGGTGTATGTTTTCATATTAGAATAAAATTCAGTTGTATTGTGAACAGTATTTCTCAGTGGAGCTTTTACTATGGCAGTCCTAATTCAACCTTGTTGCACGATACTAGATCTGAAATAGCTTTATCCCGAGCTCTAAGAAACTTTCGCTGAATCAGTCCTTGACCACCATTTGATTGGTCCACATTAAGTGATGATTAAGTTTCTGCATTGATAATATTGTTCTTACCAGCTCTAGCAATGTCTTGCTTACTATTTGGGGATGTATAAATTGCTTCCACCAGTGCTTTCTGACCCTTACTAGTCCTAATCTCCACTCATGCTGATTCTACTTATTGATTTTCTGAGCCAAAATTCTTCCTTGCTCATGTTTGTGTGCTATTCTTTAATATCAGGGCTACATGTGTTTATCGTCCTGTACGCCAGTCTTTCCAAAATGTTTCCGGTATTAACTACCTTTTGCAACCCATGCATGTCCCAATAATATATACCCTGTCTGGTTGTGTAGCTCCTGATATTGAAATTTTCCAAGGAGAAGCAGATTCATGCCAATATTTTCTGTCATTATCAATGCCACCATATTGGTAAATCTCTGCGTCCTCTCGAACTCTCATATCCTTCTTAAAGTGGTGACCAGAGCTGGATGCAATAGTCCCGTTATGACTTAATAAAAGCTGTATAAAGGTTCAACTTAACTTTCTTGCTTCCATATTTACAAAGTTGCCATATGCTTTGCGAGCCACATACTCCACATGTTACACCACCTTCAAGATACACATACACCCTCAGATCCATTAGTTACTACAAATTAATAGTGCTATTCTCTAAAATGCCTCTCCCTATAACTTTGACAATTACAGAACTTTTTAAAAATTAATTGTCATCTGACACTTGTTTGCCCATTCTTCTCGTCTACCCATGTCTGGTGCAGTCAGCTGCTGTCATCCTCACTGTCTACTACACCTCCAAATTTCATATCCCTTGCAAATTTTGATATTTGACTGTACATTCCAATATGCAAATCAAAATACTTGTGGCTTTAGAACCAACCCCTGTGTACACCAATGTCTATCATCATCCACTTTGAAGAACGACCATTTATCATGACCCATAATTTTCTGTCTTTAAGCTAATCTTTTATACAAGGTGACAAAACCTCCTATTTGAGGAGTCTAAATCTTGTTTTGCAGCCATTAACGGGGTACTTTGCCAAATGCTTTCTTCAAGTTCATATGGACATTAAACATTGTATTCCCCTCATGTACCTCTGTCAAATCTTAGAAATGTCATTAGTCAAGCCACTTACAAACTCCCCCCGATTCTCCTCAATTAACTATAACTACTCCAAGTGCCTGCTGGTTTGTTTCCTGTTGATTATTTTCTCTAGTTCTTATCTAAAGCCTAATTTGTGAAAATGATTGGCTTTAGTTGCTAGTAATGTTTTCATAGTCTCTCTTGAATAAAGAATGTCGCATTTACCACTTGCCAATTCTCTGACCCTTTGCACATTTGGAGGGAAGATTAGGATATTATTACAAGTGCTCTGCTATCTCAGTCTTCACTTTTTTTAGTGATCTAAAATGCAAGCCAACTTCTGTAGAGCACTTGGACCGGGCTGACTCTCCTGCCCTATCACTGTATCCTTGTGAGGTTACTTTGCTCAAGTACTCCTCTAATCTCCTTTTGAAATCGCCAATACAAACCACATAGACCATTTGACTTAGGTCCATCTCACATAAGAATAAGATATACACATTTATCAGCAGAGGAATGTAGAAAGGAATAGGAAGAAGCCGTTTGAATCTCAAGGCTGCTCAATCATTCAGTAAGATTAGATTACCTACAGTATGGAAACAGGCCATTTGGCTCAACAATTCCAAACTGATCCTCCGCAGAGCAACATACCCAGATCCACCCCCATCAATCTCTATTTACCCCTGACAAATGCAGCTAACACTATGGGCAATTTGGCGTTACCAATTCACCTGACCTACACATTTTTGGACAGTGGGAGGAAACCCACACAGACACTGGGAGAATGTGCAAACTCCACGCAGACAGTCACCCGAGATGGGAATCGAACCAGGTCCCTGGTGCTGTGAGGCAGCAGTGCTAACCACTGAGCCACCCACCATGCCATGCCCAATTATAATTGATCTTCTAAATTAACTGTACTTTACTGTTTCTATTCTCATATTCCTTATTTTCCATATTGCTCAATAATCTATTCAGTCTTGAATATACTCAATGAATGAGCATCCAGTAATCTCTGGAGTAGAGAGTTTCAGCAATTCTTAACTCTGAAGAATCTCCTGCTCTGAGTCCTAGTCGCAAGCTGTTTATTTTGAAACCTGGCCCAGTAACATTATCAGCCAGGAGAGACAGCATCTCAGCAACTGCTCTGTTTATCTGTCTTTAAATTTTTGAATTCAGTTCCTCTAAACTTGAGCAAAAGTAGTCAAGAGTGTGGTGCTGAAAAAGCACAGCACGTCAGGCAGCATCTGAGGAGCAGGAGAATCGATGCTTTGATAATAAGCCCTTCATCAGCCCTTTCTTCCTGATGAAAGGCTTGTGCCCAAAACATCAATCCCTGTGCACCTTGGATGCTGCCTGTGCTTTTCCAGCACCACACTTTTGACTCTGATCTCCAGCATCTGCAGTCCTCACTTTGTCCTTGAGAAAAATAGGGCAATTCTACTTGTCATGGACAGCCCTCTCATTCTGGAAATCAATCTTTTGAACATTTCCGTTATATTCCCCGTGAAGCATAACTTTCCCTGCGAATGCAGCCAAAAATGATCTTTTCTAATTTTCCTCCCTAAGGGAATAATTTCCTCTTTCCCCACATTCAGATCATTTGCCATCTTGTTATCTATCACTAAATGTTGCACTTTCTTGATATCCCTTTGAATGATTATCACACCTTATTTTCATACCAACTGGTTCTTCGGTATGACTAGTTGGAATGCTTTGATTGTAACCGAGGCCTGAGACCTGATCCTGCTTACACCCTGTAGATTGCAACTGACCACTCTGAAAGTAACCCAACTGTGGTGCTGTATATTAATCAATACTCAAATGCTGGTAATCAATTTCATGTATCAACTCCTTCTGAGACATCTTAAAAGCCTTTAAGAAACCAATTATATTATTCCAATGATGTGGTGGTGCTGGTGTTGGACTGGGGTGGATAAATTTGAAAATCACACAACACCAGGTTACAGTCCAGCACGTTTATTTGAAAGTACTCAGTGTTGATATGTGTGATCTTCTTTGAGATCCTCTCGATAAACCTGTTGGACTGTAACCTGGTGTCAAATTATTTCAAATGGTTTACCTTTCTCTACTTAGCCAATTGCAACTTGAAAAAACCTGATAGCCGAACAATATTATCAATTTCTATATCCCAAAATGCTAATTTATTCTAATCAGGGACATTTGTGTTTGTTCCTGAATATCATTGAGTGTGAGATTTTGCTGTAGTTGTTCGCGTGCTTGTGCATGTGCCACAAAGTTTGGGTTTGAGTTCCATTGAAAATTAACCACAAAAGCTAGGTTGACCCTACAATAGACTGAAGATTCTGCCTTTCAGGTGAGCTGTTCAACCAGTTCAATGGATGTCAAAGATTTGTTCCTTTAAACCTGTGGCTGGCGGATCCATAGGAATATTGCTCTATTGTCATCCTTCAAATTCTGGTGTATTTGAGGCTTTGAAAAGGACAACAGAACGAACATACATCTATCGGAAAGTATATTGGAATTTTGGACTCAAATCAAATTAAAACAGGGAGAGATGCTTATCCAGGATTATGAGATAGCATGCTACTTATGGAAAACATGCGTGGGCGCACATTTTTAACTGATCGTTTTTTATTGAGAGTCCATTAATGAGGCAATGAACTGTTAGAATGTTTTAAATGACTCCAACACAAAACGTAGTGGTGGTGATTATTTGTGGCTTCTTTTCTAATGATGGTTACATTTTCAGAAGCAGTATCCTCAAACAAAGCAGTGATTTGGAGGTTGTTACCCTTTAGGATCTGCAGGTGCTCTATTTCTTTGATTGATTTCTTGCATGTTATGCATGAGCATGCTGTCCCCTGAAGCATGGTTTTGTACAGACTCATCCAGTGTTACTTCATCACCTTGAATGCCCAAAACACACAATGGAGGATCTGCATCAGTATCGCTGTATCGTTTTGCTTGTCATTACATTGGTACCTTTGGATCCCTTTTCGACATTCTCTAGCATTAATTTACCTGTCAGAGTAAAAAGTCTGCAAACAAGGAATGACAGTTATTGATTCATCATTTATTTTTAATTTTTTGGAACTCAGCAATGAAATACAGAGGATTTTCATTGAGTCATGTTGCTATTCTTGGGGCAGGCCAGAGAGGAACTTGAGACAAGATTAATTTTGAGTTGGGTGCATGGACTGTGTTAATGAATTGAATCCTACTTTAATCCTGAACAGGACTAGGTAGTTGAGATGCTTGAAGTACAGGCCAACCAAGTGGACTGGCAAATTGTAAAAGGACTGACTATGAGCACTACAGTTTTCTTTCAAGAATATTAATTCTTGTACAGAAATTGACCTATTAAACAAAAACTGCAAATGTTTATATTTCTCAGGCCTCAGTGCTACTGTTGTATGTGACCTCTCTTCTGATTTTCAAGTAATGGGATGAGCATCAAACAAATTCAGTCCCATATCTCCAACCCAAAAATTGACATTGGCCAGGTGCACGTTCATGGAGTGACAACCGTTTTACTTTGGTAAAAGTACTCTGGACCCTGAAGTGGGTGTGGAGACTCAGGGCATTGAACTAGTATATAGAGATAAGTTAGAAAGTTGAGACTTAAAAATGGGACAGACATTGGATAATTCGGATGTCGGAACCCCTCTGTATCTAGTTTGCTGGGATGACCCCCAAAACAAGGAACAGTTCAGGTGCCTGCCTGGATGTTTAAATAAAAAATTAGGAAATTAAATTTGTCCAATGGGAGTAACTTGGGACATAGATAAATGTTTAAAATCAGAAGAAGCAATTTGGAAATGTAATACGGGGACTAAATGGAAAACTTTAATACCCGTGTGGAGAAAGACTGCTGAGGAAATAACAAATAAATCTAAACAGGCCAGTTGGGAGATTGACGTACGTCAAAGAGGAATTACTGTGTGTAATCATGAGGGAAACCCTAAGTCTTGGGAGGTGCTGAACAGTCAGTGTAAGGCTTCTGATATGAGTAGAGAAAACAGGAAAAGTTGGGAAAGGAGAGGCAAAATAAGGAATCAGGGTTGAAATGCCAAGCCGGACTATCAGGTGGGAATAAAACGGTACCTCCTGGCAAGTCTGGTCTGCTAATAATGTTTCAGAATAATGACACTAATGACCAGGAGGAGGATTGTCTTCCAAAGCTATTGGCCATAATCAAATGTACTGCCCATGTAAGGGACAATACGGACATCAGCAATAGCAATGCCAGAGCTGATCGAGCTGCCAAAGACACGGCAGCAGCCTGCAATTCTGTTGTGTCCTCTGTGAACCAGCATGTGCTCTAAAACAACAGGCAAACCAGGCATTGACACTGTGCAGGGTCTACGAGGGATGCCCCTGACCCAGGAAAACAAATATGGAAGACGCATGGGTGGTCGCACTCTGCGTCAAAAGGACACTGGATCACTCCAGTTGGTCAAGTGTATATACCTGATGCTTTGTTACCCATCAGAAGTTTATCTGCACCTTGACCAATGTCATCTACTGCATCGGTTGTACCCGATGTGGTCTCCTGCACATCAGGGAGACAGGACGCCTTCTTGCGGATCGTTTCAGAGAGCATCTCTCGGACACCCATACCCATTAACCCTACCGCCCTGTGGCTGAACACTTCAACTCCCCCTCTGACTCCATCAAGAACATGCTGGTCCTGGTCCTCCTCCACCGCCAAACCTTTACCACCCGACGCTTGGAGGAGGAACGCCTTATATTCCGCCTCGGGACCCTGCAACCACACGAGAATAATGTGGATTTCAATAGCTTCCTCAATTCTCCTCCCACCACATTATCCTAGTCCCAAGCCTCCAACTCTGCACACCCTCCGGACCTGTCCACCACACCCCCCCCCCCCCCCCCCCCCCCCCGCCCCCCCACCCAACCCCGATCTATCACCTTCTCCCTCATCTTCATCCACCTATCGCTTTCGGAGTTACCTTCCCCCAAATCCCATTTATCACTCAGCCGTGACCCATCAGCCTCATTCCTGATGACGGGCTTATGCCCAATTCGTCGATTCTCCTGCTCCTTGGATGCTGCCTGACCTGCTGTGCTTTTCCAGCAGCACACTCTCAACTCTGCTTTGTTACTAATGCTTAGTGACTGTCTTCATACTGATACACACCTTGGCAAGGAGGGAATGAGAGAGGAAATGCAAAGATACTTTCAGCAGCTAACATTGTCTCTATTCACAGGTAAAGCATACCCTAGGATCACCATCCACCCCTCCACAACCTGATTCAAGTGCCACTCCACTTACCCAGACCCATGGAAATTTTACCCATTGCACACTCCGTGCAAGTCACATTCCTGGGAACCTTGCTTAGCGCTTCTGTTAGACGATTGACCCCAGAACGTATCGCACCCATTCAGGCAAACCCTCCTACTCTTCCAGACCAGCACCGTGTGCCCGCAGTAGGGGACACAATGGATTCAATCAGCTCCCCGGTCATGAGCGTGAAAAGTGACGAAGCTAACAACGGTGAAGAGGAGGTCCATACGCTTTTTGTCAGTGGACTTCCTATGGATATTAAGCCATGTGAGCTTTACCTTCTCTTTCAACCACTTAAGGGATATGAAGGTTAACTGATCAAGCTAACATCAAAACAATCACTTGGCTTTGTTACATTTGACAGCAGAGTGGGAGCAGAAGCAGCAAAGAATGCATTAAATGCTATTTGATATGATCCTGAAAATCCTCAGACTCTCTTGTTTGAATTAGCAAAGGCTAACACAAAGATGGCCAAAAGAAAACTGATGGTTACACCTGAACCTCCAAATATGCACCCTGCATTGGGAGCACACCTCATTGCATGGGACCTCTATGATGTTGTAGGAATAGCATTTAACCCTGCATCTCTAGAGGCCTGGACACCCTAGCCACTGAACACAACAGCCATTCCACATACTACGTTCACCTACCCTAATGCTGCAGCTACCACACTTCAGGCAGAGATGTGCTAGTATCATCCATCTGAAGCATCTCCACAAGGATGGAATCTATTCAGTTTTGTTAAGTATTTAACTGCCCTTATCCAGGAATTCAGATTTCTCCATGGAGTGATGGAGCCATAGAGTCATAGAGCTGTACAGGACAGAACTAGACTCTTTACTCCAACTTGTCCAGGCTGACTAGATATCCCAACCCATTGTAGTCCCATTTGCCAGCACTTGGCCTATATCCCTCTAAACCCTTCCAATTCACATACCCATCCAGATGCCTTTTCAATGTTGCAATTGTACCAGCTTCCACCACTTCCTCTGGCAGCTTCTCACATGCACCACCTTCTGCATGAAAAAGTGCCACTTTCATCCCTTTTATATATTTCCCCTCTCACCCTAAAACTATGCCCTCTAGTTCTGGACTGCCCCACCCCAGGGAAAAGACTTTGTCTATTTATCCTATCTATGGCCCTCATGATTTTATACACCTCCTATGAGGTCACCCTTCAGCCTTTGCTCCACAGAAAACAGCCCCAGCCTGTTCAACCTCTCCCTACAGCTCACATCCTCCAACCCTGGCAACGTCCTTGTAAATCTTTCCCGAACCCTTTCAAGTTTCACAACATCCTTCCGATAGGGAGGAGACCAGAATCGCACGCAATATTCCAACAGTGGCCTAACCAATGTCCTGTACAGCTGCAACATGACCTCCCAACTCCTGTACTCAATACTCTAACCAATAAAGGAATGCATACCAAATGCCTTCTTCGCTATCCTATCTACCTGTGACTCGACTTCCAAGAAACTATGAACCTGTAGTCCAAGGTCTCTTTGTTCAGCAATGCTCTCTAGAACCTTACCATTAAGTGTATAAGCCCTGCTAATATTTGCTTTCCCAAAATGCAGCATCTTGCATTCATCTAAATTAAATTCCATCTGCCACTCCTCAGCCCATTGGCCCATCTGATCAAGATCACGTTTTAATCTGTGGTAACCTTCTTCACTGTCCAATACACTTCCAATTTATGAACTGTACCTCTTATGCTCACATCCAAATCGTTTATATAAATGACAAAAAGTAGTGGACCCAGCACCAATCCTTGTGGCACTCCACTGGTCACAGGCCTCTAGTCTGAAAAACAACCCTCCACCACCACCCTCTGTCTTCTACCTTTGAGCCAGTGCTGTATCCAAATGGCTAGTTCTCCCTGTATCCCATGAGATCTAATCTTGCTCACCAGTCTCCCATGGAGAACCTTATTGAACGCTTTACTGTAGTCTATATAGATATATCCACCACTCTGCCCTCATCACTCCTCTTTGTTACATTTTCAAAAAACTCAATCATGTTCATGAGACATGATTTCCCATGCACAAAGCAATGCTGACTATCCCTAATCAGTCTTTGCCTTTCCAAATATGTGTAAATCCTGTCCCTCAGGATTCCCTCCAACATGTTTCCCACGACCGACGTCAGGCTCACTGCTCTACATTTCCCTAGCTTGTACTTATGACCCTTCTTAAACAATGGCACCACGTTAGCCAGCCTCCAGTCTTCCGGCACCTCACCTGTAACTATCGATGATACAGATATCTCAGCAAGAGGCCCAGCAATCACTTCTCTAGCTTCCCACAGAGTTCTCAGGTACACCTGATCAGGTCCTGTGATTTATCCATCTTTATGCGTTTCAAGATATCCTGCACTTCCTCCTCTGTAATATGGATATTTTTCAACATGTTACCATCTATTTAACTAAATTCTATATCTTCCATGTCCTTCTCCACAGTAAATACTGATGCAAACTACTCATTTAGCATCTCTTGCAGCTTCACACATAGGTCGCCTCGCTGATCTTTGAAGGGCCCTATTCTCTCCCTGGTTATCCTTTTGTCCTGAATGTATTTGTAAAAACTCTTTGGATTCTCCTTAACCTTTTTTTTTGCCAAAGCTATCTCATTTATACTCCTGCCTTTCTGCTCTTCTCAGGATTCACTTGATCTCTCCTTCTTTACCAACCCTCAATTTCTCTCATCATCCAACATTCCCTACACTTGTCAGCCTTTCCTTTCACCCTCACAGGGATATGTTGTTTCTGGATTCTCATAATCTCATTTCTGAAGGCTTCCCATTTCTCAGCTGTTCATTTACCTGCGAACATTTGACCCCAATCAGCTTCTGAAAGTTCTTGCGGAATACCATCAAAATTAGCCTTCCTTCAATTTAGAACTCCAACTGTTAGATCTGATCTATCCTTTTCCATCAGTATTTTAAAACTAATAGAATTATCGTCGCTGGCCCCAAAGTGCTCCCCCACTGACACCTCAGTCACCTGCCCTGCCTTATTTCCCAAGAGTAGGTCAAGTTTTGCACCTTCTCTAATCGGTGCATCTACATATTGAATCAGAAAATTTTCTTGTAGACACTTAACAAATTCCTCTCCATCTAACCACTTAACACGATGGCAATCCCAGTCTATGTTTGGAAAGTTAAAATCCCCTACCATAAACACCCTATTATTCTTGCAGATAACTGAGATCTCCTTACAAATTTGTTTCTCAATTTCTCGCTCACTATTAGAGGGTCTATAATACAATTGCAACAAGGTGATCATCCTTTTCTTATTTCTCAGTTTCACCCAAATAACGTCCCTGGATGTAATGCTATCCCTTATCAAAAACGCCACTCGCCCTCCTCTCTTGCCTCCCAAACTGTCCTTTCTGTAGCATTTGTATCCTGGAACATTAAGCCTGCCAGTCCTGTCCATCCCTGAGCTATGTTTCAGTAATTGCTGTGACATCCCAGTCCCATGTTCCTAACCATGCCCTGAGTTCATCTACCTTCCCTGTTGGGCCTCTTGCATTGAAATAAATGCAGTTGATTTATCAGTCCTCCCTTGTTTGCTGTGTTGTCCCTATCTGCCCTGACTGTTTGACTTGCTTCTTTTCTCAACTGTACCAGTCTCAGATTGATGTCTTCTCTGACTATCTCCCTGGGTCCCATCTCCCACCACCCAACGCCCCCCACCCCCCCCACCCCCAAACCTTACTAGTTTAAATGCGCCTGAGTACCTCTAGCAAATCTCCCTGCCAGTATACTAGTCCCCTTCCAATTCAGGTGTAATCCGTCCTTCTTGTACAGGTCACTTCTACCCCAGAAGAGATTCTGATGATCCAAAAATATGAATCCTTCTCCCATACACCAGCTCCTCAGCCATGCATTCATCTGTTCTATCCTCCTATTCCTACCCTCCACAGCTTGTAGCAACAGGAGTATTCCAGATATTACTACTCTTGAGGAACTCCTTTTTAAATCCCTGCCTAACTCTCTATATTCTCCCTTTAGAATCTCATCTTTTCCCTTCCTGTGTCATTTGTTCCAGTGTGTATAATGACCTCATGCTGGTCCCTCTCTGCCTTGAGAATATTCTGCACCCTCTCTGAGAAATCCTTGATCCTTGATCCTGGCACCAGAGAGGCAACACACCATTCTGATTTTTCACTGCTGCCCACAGAAGTGTCTGTCTCTACCTCTGACTGGAGGCTCCCTTAACACAATTGATCTTATGGACCCCAACGTACCCCTCATTGCATTGGAGCCAATCTCGATGCCAAAAACTTGGCTGTTGGTGTTACATTCCACTGAAAGACCATGACCTCGTACATTTTCCAGATCAGCATACTAATTTGAAATGGGGATAGCCACAGAAGACTCCAGTACTATCTGCCTACCTTTCCTACCTTTCTTGGAGTTAAACCATCTACCTGACTGCAACTGCGGCTTTTCTCTCTTCCTATAACTGCTATCCATCACACTCCCTCGCTCTTGTAAATTCCTCATTGGATCGGTTAGAGTGACAGTTAGAGGCAATCTATCTGACAGGATTTGCAACCAAAGACATTTGTTGCAGTGAATTCTTCAGTAACTCGTAAACTCTCTCAAATCTCCCACATCTGACAAGAAGAGCATGTCACTCTACTAAAGGCTATTTTGCTCCTTCCAATCTGCAGACCTAGAAAATAGCACCGTCTCATTGCTGTACAAAACACCACTCAGGTGCTTATATTTTAAAAATTTAAGCAAATGGCAGATCCCAATAAAACCATATAATCAAGAAAGAACCCACTCTATTGACTATTGTAGATTTACAGCAATGCCATACTTAAAACTATTTACCTATCTGTTTCTGTGCTGCAACCTCTCCCAAACAGGTTCTTCCAATATCAGTTGTGAATTTTGCTGTTTGTTAAGTTTTCTTGAACACACTCCAATGTCCAGTGAAACCTGAATTCAAGCAACAAAGTTAGTAACTGTGCAGATTCACTGATGTGTAATAGAAGATTGGATTTTATTTTCAGGTTGGAGTTTCCTGAAGGAGTTTTTGGATAACTGGCTCATTTCCACTCAACTTGGAGGAGTGGAGTAGTCACTAAGGACTGTGGATTTAAGAACTTTACTGGTGAACACTTTTTTTCCACTCGAGAGAATCCTGGGGATCCTATCTTCTGCATGGACTAGTAATTCTTGTTGTTATAATCATTGTATGTTGTTTGTGAATAAATGGCTTAAATACTGGCTGTCAGATTCTCATGAATAAGCTGCTGGCGCCTTTTTCAGCCCCATGTCGTTGGTTATCATGGAATGATAAAAGTAGGGAATGAGGTGTGAAATGGTTAAGTTGTTCTGCTGACATGTAAGCAATTGGATGTCCGGGGTTTGTGTTTTCCTGTCTTGTAGGCAAGATGTGACAATCTGATCATATTCTGTAAATGCTGTAGTTAAAGGAATAACTTAATCACATACCTTTTTAAGGAACAACTTGATCGGACATTGTTTCTGGAAATAATCTAATCACTTTACGTTGTTTTTGGATGTGACTATCGGGGAGGGGGGGGCGGAGTCTGTCTTGCATGCATGACTGACTGTGATGTAAAACCCTGAATAAAGGGAGGACGGTCCCCTTGTTCAGAGAGCATTGTGAAGAGTGTTCAGTGATCCTCCAAAAGCTTGTACTTATTGAAATAAATCATGCTATTCACAGTTGTTGGTGAATTACAAAAGTGCATGTCAGGATCTCAAGAAGGGAGCTGAACTGTAGCATCTGGATAAAAGGACCTCACGTCTAATCTCTGTGCAAATCCACAAATAATAAACAATTGTCATTTGACTTGAGAACAGTCAATAAGCAATCTTTTTAGTTATCCAGATAATAATTCATTTGAAGAATTAAACCTGGACAGAAGAAGAAAAGAAATACAACAGTTGAAGAAGCTTCACTTAAACATTGTCACTTTTGGTTAATTACACAGTATGATACTGCATTAGAGCAAAATGTATAGGCCACAGTTAAAGTGGGCTTGCCTGAAGAGGAGCTGCATTTGGGCCTAGTTTGACACAATTATTTATATTTCCACTGTTTGAAAAGACTGTAAATGAGAATGCAAAGTTATTTTCAAGAACAAAAATAGTTTTAAAAGACATAAGAACTTGGAGCAGGCAACGTAACCGCTCAAGCCTCCTTTCCCATACTGTACAATCAAGATTGATCTCACTTTGGCCTTGTTTCCACTCTCCAGCCTGTTTCCCATAACCCTTCAAGCAATTACTAATTAAAAATCTATCTGTCTCCTGAAATTTACTCAATGTCCTGGTATCTACTGCATTTGGATGTACATAGAACAGTACAGCACAGTACAGGCTCTTCGTCCCTCGATGTTGTGCCAATCTTTTATCCTATTTTAAGATCGAACTATCATCCATGTGCCTATCCAAGAGTCGCTTAAATGTCCCTAATGTCTCTGACTCTCCTACCTCCACTGGCAGTGCATCCTAGGTGCCCACCACTCTCCATGTAAAGAACCTACCTTTGACATCTCCCCAAAACCTTCCTTTAATCACTTTAAAATTATGACCCCTTGTGATAACCATTTCTGCCCTGGGGAAAGATCTCTAGTTATCTACTCGGTATATTCCTCTCATTATCTTGTATACGTCTATTAATTCACCTCTCTTGTTTCTCTGTGAAAAGCCCTAGCTCACTCCACCCTTCTTCATAAGACATACCCTCCAATCCAGGCAGCATCCTAATAAATCTCCTCTGCTCCCTCTGTGAAGCATCTACATCCTTCCTATAATGAGGCAATCAGAACTGGAAACAATATTCCAAATGTTGTGTAATCAGGGTTTTATAGAACTGCAGCAAAACCTCGTAGTTTTTAAATTCAATCCCCCATTAATGAAACTCAAAACACTGTACACTTTCTTATCAACCCTCTCAACCTAGGTAGCAACTTAGATGGATCTATATACGCTGTTTATCCACACTGCCAGGAATTCTGTCTTTAATCCTGTATTCAGCACTTAAATTCAACCTTCCAAAATAAATCACATCACATTTGTCCAGGTGGAATTCCATCTGCCCGTTCTCAGCCCAGCTCTGCTTCCTGTCAATGTCTTGTTGTAGCCTGCAACAGTCCTTGACACCACCGACATTTGTGTCATCGGCAAACTTACTAAACCACCCTTTCACTTCTTCATCCAAGACATTTATAAAAACCACAAAAAGCTGAGGCCCGAGAACAGATCCCTGCAGGACACCATTGGTCACTGACCTTGAGGTGGAATACTTTTCATTCGCTACCACTCACTGTTTTCTTTTGGCCAGCCAATTCTGTATCCAACCAACTAAATTTTCCTGTCTCCCATACCTCCTAGCTTTCTGAATGAGCATGGGGCATCTTATCAAATACCTTACTGAGATCCATATACACCACATCCACTGTTCGACCTTCGTCAACTTGTCTCGTCACGTCCTCAAAGAATGCAATAAGCCTTGTGAGGGATGCTCTGCCCTTTACAAAGCCATGCTGGCTATCTTTAATCAAACTATGTTTTTCCAAATAGTAATAATAGATGGGTCTAATAGATTTCCAGGGGCCATTTCATTACGCTGTATCACAGCTAATAGGATTGTTGCAGTGTTACTTAAATTTTTTGTCTAAAAATGGACTAACCACAGAAATTCAATCAGATCGTGAAACAAATTTTATATCCACGTTATTGAATGAAGTTATAGATAGTTTAACAATAAAACAATTCAAATATACTAGGTACCATCCAGAAATGCAGGGAGCATTAGAACAGCAGCATCAAACTTTAAAGACCATGTTGAGGGCTTATAGTCAAGATGATCCAGAGTATTGGGTTCAAAGAATTCCATTTTTACATAATAAATCAATTAAATTCAGTCCATTTGAATTAGTGTTAGGGCATGAGGTGAGAGGACGACTGAGTTCAATTAAGAAGAAATTTGCAAGTCGGAGTTCAGAAATGACATATTTGAACTATGTCTCAAATTTTGGGGAGAGATTAAATAGAGAGGGTGATGCAACACCTGGCGCTTGTATTTAAAATAAGAAAATGTTAGAGTCTAGGCTATCTCCTTGATATCCTATCTCCTTGACATGTTTTGAGGGGTTTACTTTGGTCCATAACAAGTGTTTTAAGCCTTATTTTATCTTTGAAGCCTTAAATTTTTCTTTGAATACAAAATATTTCACACTTCCACAAAAGGACTCTTCTCACATCGGTGGACAATATTGCATGTTGTGTCTTGGGATTACAATTCAAAGCTTTCCCCTGCCACTTTGGTGAGATTGTGGTTGATACTCACCGGCTTTCACAGTATTATTAACTGATCTGAGAGTATACATGCAAGCTTAGAGCTACTATGGCTATTGCAGCTTTATAATCCTGGTTGCCATTTGTAGAGATAGCTGATAGATGCTGTGTGCTTTTGAGCTGCTGAATACTTAAAGATAGATTAACCGTTTTCTGATTGAACATTTTTTTTCAACTTGGCTGGCTGTGGCAACTGAATATTTTTTCAGGCTAGTACTGTCTGGTCAAAATCTACACCACTGCTACCAATTGAAATTGACAATAACCTCACTGGTGTCAGGATCTAGTACAGTAATAGTGTATTTGATCTGGGATATCACTGTTACTGATTCTCCTTATTGGTTACTTTCCCCAACGTGAGCATTTTGTGAAGCTGCCCTTATGGTGCCTTGAGCAGTAACCGGACTCACCAGACCACTAGGTTTATTACGTACCATGAAATAGCAAGTTAAATTACAGCTACGTTGTGTGTTTTTTTATTGTGAAATGCCAGGCTCAATCTACGATGAAGCTCACTTCATAACTTCTAAAATATTCTCACATAGTATTGGTAACCAGCACACAAGCAGAACCAATTAGGAGACTGGTTAGGTCCTCCCAGGAAGAATCTTTATATCCTAATGGATGAAGGTGATTTTGGGACGTCCATATGGTATCTTGAAACTCTTTCCACTTTATTCGATATTTCTTGACCCAGTTATAGCTCTTTGTAACCTTGAATGTTTTAATGAGATCACCTCTCATCTTCTGAACTCCAGATAATATGGAGCCAATTTACTTAGCTGCTTTGTAGATAACCCATTTTGAACAGAGCAGCGAGGAGAGAGGGCGGAGAGAAACAAGGGCTGCTGGGAACTTTTTAAGTGGTTGAGATCTGAACCTGAGATGCTACACCGTAGGGCCTCCCTCTCACCCACCTGCTCTAACTTGACTAAGAGTCTGTAAACTTGATAAGTTTTCAGGTTTTCTCATTTTTTTCTTTTCTTCTCTTCCTTGTTTAGTCCTAAGTTAAAAATCACACAACACCAGGTTATAGTCCAACAGGTTTAATTGGAAGCACACTAGCTTTCGGAGCGTCGCTCCTTCATCAGGTGGTAGTGGCTACCACCTGATGAACGAGCGACGCTTTGAAAGCTAGTGTGCTTCCAATTAAACCTGTTGGACTATAACCTGGTGTTGTGTGATTTTTAACTTTGTACACTCCAGTCCAACACCAGCATCTCCAAATCTTGTTTCGTCCTGTGTGGGCTTTCAGGTTAGCGGGGTATTGCTGATAGGGCAGTTGCATGTTTCTCCTGCAGAATGTGGCAGGTGAGAGACACGACATATGTCTCTGCCGATCACATCTGCGGGAAGTGCTTCCAACTCCAGCTCCTCGAAAACTGAGTTAGGGAACTGGAGCTGGAGCTGGATGAACTGTGGATCATCCAGAAGGCTGAGGGAGAAATTGAGAGGATGTACAGGGAGGTGGTCACTCCGCAGACACAGGACAAGGATAGCTGGATTACTAGGAGAAAGTGAGGACTGCAGATGCTGGAGATCATAGCTTAAAAATGTGTTGCTGGAAAAGCGCAGCAGGTCAGGCAGCATCAAAGGAACAAGAGAATCGACGTTTCGGGCAAAAGCCCTTCTTCCGGAAGATTACTTCTGGATTACTGTCTGGATTACAGCTGAATTACTGTCAGGGGGTGGAAAGGGAACCTACAGTCAGAGCAGGAATCCCCTGTGGCAGTTTCCCTCAGCAATAAGTATACTGTTTTGGATACTGCTGGTGGGGACGCTCGACCAGGGGAAAGCCATAGTTGTCAGGTCTCTGGCACTGAGGCTCAGAAGGAAGGTGGGTGAGAATACAAATGCGCTAGTAGTAGGGGACCCAATAGTTAGACGGTTTGACAGATTTTGTGGTCAGGAACGGGACTCCCAGAAGGTATGTTGACTCCCAGAAGGTATGTTGTATCCCCGGTGCCAGTATCCGGGATGTCGCCGAACGGGTTTACAGGATTTTGAAGGTGGGGGGGGAGGGGGAGGTGTGGAGGGGGTGGGTGGGTGGTGCGGGGTGAGCAGCCAGAAATCGTGGTACACATTGGCACCAATGATAAAGCCAGGAAAGGGATTGAGGACCTGAAAAGTGACTACAGAGAGCTAGGTTGGAAGCTGAAAAGCAGGACAAATAGAGTAGTGTTCTCAGGTTTGCTACAGGTACCAAGAGATAGTGAGGTGAGGAACAGGCAGCTAGTGCAGCTTAACATGTGGTGCGCATTTGGTGCAGGAGAGAGGGATTCAGAAATTTAGACCATTGGGATGCCTTCTGGTGAAGGTGGGACCATACATGAAGGACAAGTTGCACCTGAATTGGAGGGGCACAAAATGTCCTGGTTGAGAGAAATGCTTGTGTGGTTCGAGAGGGTATAAATTAGTTTGGCAGGGGGGTGTGGGAACCAGAACTACATATTTGAGAGTGGGATAGTTAGATATGGGGCAGTGGCAGAATGTAGTGAATCTATCAGGAAGTTTATTCATGTGATGGAACAAAAGGATTGGTTCAAGTGTGTCTGCTTTAAAGCAAGGAGTGTCAGAAATAAGAGCGATGAACTTAGAGCTTGGATCAGTACTTGAGACTATGATGTTGTGGCCATAATGGAGACGTGGGTTTCTCAGGGTCAAGAATGGTTGCTAGATGTTCCAGGGTTTAGAACATTTAAAAACAATAGAGAGGGTGGAAAAAAGAGGAGGTGGTGTAGCATTGCTAATCAGAGAGTGCATCACAGCTACAGAAATGAAGGTTATTGAGGAAGGTTTGTCAACTGAGTCAGTATGGGTGGAAGTTAGGAACAGCAAGGGAGCAGCCACCTCATTGGGGTTTTCTACAGACCCCCTAATGGCAGTAGGAAGATTGAAGAACTCATAGACTGGCAGGTTTTGGAAAAAATGCAAATATCGCAGGGTGTTGTTGTGGGTGACTTCAACTTTTCCAATATCAACTGGAACCTCCTTAGTGCAGATGGTTTGGATGGAACTGTTTTTGTCATATGTATTCAGGAGGGTTTCCTTACTCAGTGTGTACACAGGCCGACGAGGGGAGAGGCCATTTTGGATTTGGTGCTCGGCAATGAGCCAGGACAGGTGTCAGATCTCGTGGTGGGAGAACACTTTGGTGACAGTGATCACAACTGCCTCACATTTACCACAGAGGTAAAAACAATGACTGCAGATGCTGGAAACCAGATTCTGGATTAGTGGTGCTGGAAGAGCACAGCAGTTCAGGCAGCATCCAAGTGGCTTCGAAATCGATGTTTCGGGCAAAAGCGTTTCCTGATGAAGGGCTTTTGCCCGAAACGTCGATTGCGAAGCTACTTGGATGCTGCCTGAACTGCTGTGCTCTTCCAGCACCACTAATCCAGAATCACATTTACCATAGCCTTGGAGAGGGAAAGGCGCAGTTACCAAGGGAAGATATTTAATTGGGGAAAAGGAAATTATGACGCTATCAGACAGGAGTTGGGTAGTACAGATTAGGAGCAATTGTTCCACGGAAAGGACACAACAGACATGTGGAAACTGTTTAAGGAGCAGTTGTTGCGAGTGATGCACAAATTTTCCCCTCTGAGACAGGCAAGAAGGGGTAAGATTAAGGAACCTTGGATGACGAGAAAGGAGGAGCTTCTCATCAAAAGGAAGAAGGCAGCTTATGTAAGGTGTAGGAAGCAAGGATCGAGCACAGCTTTAGAGTATTACAGGCTTACTAGAAAGGAGCTCAGAAATAGACTGAGGAGATCCAGGAGGGGGCACCAAAAAGGCATGGCAGGAAGGTTTAGACATTTTATTCATACGTGAGGAATAGGAGAATGATCTGGGAGAAGGGAGGGCCGATCAGGGATAGCGGTAGCGAACTTGTGTGTGCAATCTGAGCAGATAGGGGAAACCCTAAATAAGTTTTTTGCTTCAGTTTTCACTAAGGAAAAGGACCTTGTTGTGAATGAGAACTTTGAGGAGCTGGGAAACAGGCTTGCACAAATCAAGATTGATGAAGTTGATGTGCTGGATTTTTTGGCAAACATTAAGATTGATAAGTCCCCAGGGCTAGACTAGATTTATCCTCGGTTGCTCCGGGAAGTGAGAAAGGAGATTGCTAAGCCACTGGCGAAGATTCTTGCTTCCTCACTCTCCACAGGAGTCGTATCGGAGGATTGGAGGGAGGCGAATGTTGTTTCTTTTTATAGGGAAATCCCTGTCCAATTAGTCTTATGTCTGTGCCTGGACTGGAGGGCTTGTCTTATGAAGAGAGATTGACTAAGCTCGGACTTTTCTTTCTGGAGAGAAGGAGGAAAAGAGGTGACCCGATAGAGGTATACAAGGGAATGGGAGGCATGGATAGAATCAATAGCCGGAGACTTTCCCCAGGGCAGGATTGACTGGCATGAGGGGTCAAAGTTTTAAGATATTAGGAGGAAGATATAGAGGAGACATCAGAGGTAGGTTCTTTACGCAAAAGGTTGTGAATGCATTAAATGCATTGCCAGCGATGATGGTGGAAGCAGAATCATTAGGGACATTTAAGCAACTGCTGGACATGCACATGGACAGCAGTGAGTTGAGGGGTGCGTAGGTTAGGTTATTTTATTTTAGCTTAGGAATAATTCTCAGCACAACATCGTGGGCTGAAGGGCCTGTTCTGTGCTGTACTTTTCTATGTTCCATGTTCTATAACCCATAACCAAGGAATCCAGCAACTGAACCTTTGCTGTACTGTCTGCAATGCAAGTATGTTCTTCTATAAAACTGGGGACCAGAATGGCACTGATACTTTAAATCTCTCCCAATCTTGTACAATTGTAACAATTGTTTGCTAAGGGATTTGCATGCAAGAATAAAGGAAAACATTTGATTTGCTTTCCTCGTTGTTTACTTTACTTGCATGCTAACTTTCTGTGTTCCCTACATGAACAGGCTCAAAGTCTGTCTAAACATGAACGTTTCTGTTTCACTGCTTTCTTAAAATGAGAATCTGCTGATCTGTTATGATGGAATTAAATAATCTCACACTTTGCCACATTAAGCTCATCTGCCATCTTGTTGTCTATAAACTTAACCTGTCTGTGTCTCTTTTCAGGTGGAAGTGGGTACTGCAGATGCTGGAGACGAGTGTCTAGATTAGAGTGGTGCTGGAAAAGTACAGCAGGTCAGGCAGCATCTGAGGAGCAGGAAACTCAATGTTTCGGGCAAAAGCCAATTGATGATGAAGGGCTGATGAAGGGTTTTTGCCCGAAATGTTGATTTTCCTGCTTCTTGGATGTTGCCTGACTCTATGTCTCTTTTCAGTCTTGGTGCCTTCCTCACAAATTTCAACCCAATCTAACTTTGCCATCAGCAGCTTAGATATGTTTTATCCTTGTGTAAGCTTGAATCTAGGTTCTAAATATGAGTGATCCTTGTACTTGTCACTGTCCACAGACTGACAAATGCCTCATTAATACCTCCTGTTTGGTTCCGATCTATTATATAATCCTACACCATGCTCTTATAGCACCCTCTAATGACACAAGTCCTTATAATGCGTATTAATCTTTTGTGTAGTAATAGATCAAATTCCTTACAGAGATTTATGTGTACTACATCTACTGGTCCCCCTTTATCTACCCACATGTTCCTCAAAACAAATAAACTTGTTTATCGTCATTTCACTTTCTTAAACCTAGTTGACTGGTTCTAATCATGCTATTTCTTTCCAAGTACATTGTTAAGACACGCGTAATAATAGATTTCAGGACTTTCCCAATGTGTGATATCAGGTTTTCTCTGAACTTTTTTCTCTGTCCTTTCTTGAATAGCAGTGTTACATTGACTGTACAATGTACAATGTACAAAGAGATTTCCAACATTGAAGTAATTTTGGAAAGTAATTGGTAACAAATCTGTTTTCTCTGCAGTTTCTAGAACTTTATATATAGATTGTCAGGTTCTGGAAATTTGTTGAGTCTTAGTCTCTTGAGTTTCTCCAGGACTATTTCTCTGCTGATGTTAATTTTCTTAATCTTCTCATTTTTATTAGCCCCTTTGCTATGTTCCATATCTGGTATAAAACCTCTGTGCAGAAGGACACAGAACTATTTTATCTTTTTAACTATCTTTTTACATACACGGAAACATTTTGAAGATCATTTTCTATATTCATGCACAGTTGATTTCATGTCTTTTTGATCTTTTTTTTGGTAATTCTTAACTTTCTAGAACACCCACAACCTTCAGAATTACTGCTGTTTGTTTACAATATTAAAGTCTCTTTCTTTAATGTAATACCATCCTTAACTTTCCTGGTAAGCCATGGATGGATCTTTCTTGCTTAGTTTATTTTCATCAATTGAATGTATTTTGTTGAACAATTTTAATTGTTCGGTTAAATGGTTACTACTCCTTCTTTATTGCATTATCTTTCAGTCAATTTATCCAGACAAGCTTGGACAGTTCCCCTCTTATACCTGTGAACTAGCTTTGTTTTGTTTCAATTATTGTTTAGTATTAAGGTATGTTTTCATATTTGGAATAAAATTCAGATGTATTATGAACAGTATTTCTCAGTAGAGCCTTTACTATGACATTATTAATTAACGCAACCTCATTGAACAATATGAGACCTGAAATAGCTTTATCCATAGTTGGTTGCACAACATAGCGCTGTAAGAAACTTTCACTGAATCAGTCTATGAACTCATCTGCCTTGACCACCATTTGTTTGATCTAGACTAAATGATGATTAAGTTTCCGTATCAATAACATTGTTGTTACAAGGTCCAGTAATTTCTTGTTTACTATGTGGGGATGTATAAATTACTTCCTCCAGTGCTTTCTGACCCAAAACAGTCCTAATCTCCATCCATTCTGATTCTACTTGCTGTGTATTAATCAATCCTCATATCTCTTCGAATCAATCTAATGTATAAACTCCTTGCGAGAAACCTTATTGAGAGCCTTTTAAAAACCAATTATACCATGCGGTTGTGGTTTGCTCACTGAGTTGGTGGGTTGTGATGCAAACATTTTGTCACCATGCTGGGTAACATCATCAGTGTGACTTCCATGAAGTATTATTGTTCTGCTCTGCTTGATACTTGCATGAGGTGATCTGTTAAGGTGGGTGGTGTCATTTCTAGTTTTGTCTGCTGTGGTTTGTATTTGGGTCTATTTCTACATGCTTGTTGATGGCATTTCGCTTTGAAAACCAGTCCTCGAGGAATTCCTGTGCATGTCTCTGGTGAGCTTGTCCTAGGGTGGTTACGTTGTCCTAGTCAAGTTGATGACCCTCCTTGACTGTGTGTATTGAGATAAGGGAGTAGGTCGTGCTGTTTTGCTGCTAGTTGGTATTTGTGTATCTGCATTGCTATTTTTCTTCCAGTCAGTCTGATGCAGTGATTATGGTTACTTGGGATTTTGTATTTATGTTGGTCCTGCATGTTGGAGCTTTGGGGTCTTTTGACCTTGTGAGTAGTTGGCATACTGTGTCTCTGGGTTGGTGTGCTATCGTGATTCCTAGTGGTCGTAGGAGTCTGCTTGTCTTTTCTGATATGTTGTTAATATAGGGTAGCGCAAAATCAGAAATGACATCATCCTCCTTCACAGACCAGATCATACAAATATCAAGCGGGATATTACAACATCGCTTCACAGAGGTCGCACAGATGATATTACCGAGCACGGTGACCAAAGTTGGGTATGACAACTTGCCAGCCTCGGTGATCAAACCAACAACCATATCCATGATCTGAGCTACAAATCTTCACAAAAACCTGAAAAACAGTTATATTATTTTCAATACTTTTGTCTTTCTCTTCTGAGCCAATTACACCTTGAGAAAAACTTAACAGCTGAATTATATTATCAATTTCTATCCTTATGATGCTAATTTATGCCAATTTGGCACATTTATTTTTGTTCCTGGATATCATTGGGTGTCAAATGTTGCTGTAGTGTGCTTGCCTGCGTGCCGGAATATTGTAGGTTCTAGATCCATTCAGAATTGACTACAAAACCGAGGTTGACACTACAATAGAGTGGAGATTCTGTCTTTCAGGTGAGCTGTCCCATGGATGTCAAAGATTGTTCCTTTAACCCTGCAGCTGGTCTTTCCATAGAAATATTACACAATTGTCCTTCAAGTTCTGATGTATTTCAGTCTTTGAAAAGGACAGCAGAGCAAATATTTGTGTATCGGAAAGTATATTGAAATTTTGGACTTGATCAAATTAAAACAGGAGAGAGTTTTGCATGAGAATAGCTTAAGGTAACACTGAAACTTACAGACAACACATGAACATGCACACATGTTTAACTGATAATTTTTTTATTGAGAGTCTGAATTAATGAGGCAATGCACTGACTGTTGAATGTTTTAAGTGACTCAACACAGAAAGTAACAATGTTGGTTATTTGTGGCTTTTCTCATTTTTGATGGTTACACTTATAGCATCAGTACCCTCCAACATACAAGTGATTTGGAGATTTTTAACCTTCAGGATCTGCAGATACTCTATTTCTCTGATTGATTTCTTGGACGTCGTGCTTGAGGATGGCTCTTCCTGAAGCATAGTTTTGTACAGATTCTCATTCAGTGTTACTTTCTTATCTTGAATACTCAAAACACACACTGGAGGATCTGTATCACTGTAGGTGGATGGTTTGTAGAAGAGTACCAGCAGTTGGTTGTCACCACATTGGTACCCAAGGATCCCAGCACAACCTTCTTCTGATCCTTCCATGAAGGAAATTGTCTTTTCTTTGCCTTTTTCAACATTCTCCAGTGTTGACAATAATTTACCTTTCACAATGAAATGTCTGCAAACAAGAAAAGACATTAATTGATTAGCTTATATTGTTTCAATTAGAGAATTCAGAGGAATTCCATTGAGTAATGTTGCTGTTCTTGTAGCAGGACAGTGAGGAACATGAGACAAGATTCATGTTGAGTTGGGTGCATGGATTGTGGTAATGAAGTCAATCCTGCTCTTGTCCTCATCTGTTCTGGGTAGTTGAGATGCCTGAAGAATAGGCCATCATAGTCAACTTGCAAATTGTAAAAGGTTAACACTTCGCACTACAATTCATCTAAAGGATATTGATTCTGGTACAGAAAATGAGCGATGAAACAAAAGCTGTATCCCACCAATGTTGCATGTGACCCCTAATCTTAATTTCGGGAGCACCAAACAAATTCAGTCATATATCTCCAATCCCAAGAATTGATATTAGTCAGGTTGATATTCATGGCAAACATTCTGCTTTAGCAAAAGTCTGGACACTTTCCATCTAAAAGTACTCCCATGGATATCTGGGGCTAAAATTACTCAAATGCCAAGGAGTGTTTGAGCTCATATGATATTGCTTTGTCATGTCCAATGTTAATCGTGTTTGATTTTCGCACAGCACTAGGCTATAGTCAAACAAGTTTATTTGGATGCACTAGCTTTCCAGACTTAACAACAGATCAGCTCCTCCTTCAATGAGCAACACTGAAATCCCTTGGCGCACACACAGACCACTGCTCTGGCTGAAGTTAATGAAATGTCTCCATGCAGGGAATCAAAGTTAAGACCTTGCAGATCTGAAGGACTTTGTACCAAATTGATCTGATTATTTCTTCTTTATTTATGCTTTTTACAACAAGAATGCAGCAAGGTAGAAAGCGTACATACTCTGGGTCAGTCAGCTCGATGTTGTTTGTATCATTTTTGATATAAATGCAGGCAGTCTTGTCAGCTGCTTGTTGGCTGTAAAAGAGAACACAAGTTAACTCTCAAAGAAAAACATCAAATCAAATTGGGAAGGAAGGCTTGCTGACTGTGGAGTTGCGAACTCTTTGTGTGATGTGAACTTTGACCAGCACAGGCACCAGCTTTAGAACAGTGCGGATAGGCATATGAAGGCTGCAGTCGTGTGATGAAATCTCCAGGAATATGTTCAACATTATGTTCGACCCTACCTGATGGATACGTGTATGAAAGCACTGACCAGTGTAAAAGTGAGCCATGGTATGATACACATTGGTATTGAGAGAGCTGACCTCAATTAGGACAGACAAGGGTGCAACAACTGTCCTTGTCCTGGAACAGGATGAAATCAACTAGCAGAAAGTGAGGACTGTAGATGCTGGAAATCAGAGCTGAAAAATGTGTTGCTGGAAAGGCGCAGCAGGTCAGGCAGCATCCAAGGAGCAGGAGAATCAACGTTTCAGGCCTGAAGAAGGGTTTATGCCCGAAACGTCAATTCTCCTGCTTCTTGGATGCTGCCTGACCTGCTGCGCTTTTCCAGCAACACATTTTTCAGCACAGGATGAAATCAGCCTGGATACTTTGTCCTGGTGATTAACCAATAATCACTACTGGTAAATGGACTCAGCCAACTAATCAGCACTTCCCTGTCACTCATTTTAAATATTGTCTTTTTTTCTACTTCATTGATGTTCTTGTGAGCTGTTGTGATGATTTCAAGCTGAACTGCTTTGACATACCTTTTTAACCGCAGAGGACAAATTGAATCTCAGGCCTATCTCAAAAGTCCCAATTAGCTAGTCCCTGATTAGGTCTTTTACATATATGCAGCTTCTTTGGCCTCCATGTTGACCAATTTCCTTTAGTTGCAGAGTTCCAATTCTCTTTTTTTCTCTTTATTCCAATATAAACACATTCCTGTTCATGAGCTTTGCAGGGGATACAAAGTTAAAAATCACACAGCACCAGGTTATAGTCCAATAGGTTTAATTGGAAGCACTAGCTTTTGGAGCGCCGCTCCTTCATCAGGCCAATTCTTATCATTGGCATTGATGTAAAACACATTGTTGCACCATTAACAGATAGCAAGTAATTTTTCCTCAACGTAGAAATTCCATTTACTGTTGAATATCACATCTTGGAATTGTAGACTGGAAGGAAACAATAGGATAAAGGGAGCCCACACCTAATCTTTGTGCAAACCCACAAACAATAAATTTGACTTAAGAATAGTCAATAAGCAAACTTTTTTTGCTGTTCAGATAATCAATCATTTGAAGGATTAAACTTGGACAAGGGGACAGTGAAAATACAACAGCTGAAGAAACTTGACTGAAACCTTGTCACTTGGTTAACCGTAAAGAATGATACTACGTTGGAGGCAAATATGTAGAACACACTTACACTGGGCTTGCCTGACGAAGACCTGCATTTGGGCTTGCTCTGACAGTTATATTTCCAGTGTTTGAAAAGTTTGTTGAGGCGTTTCCCATTCTGTAAATGAGAATGTAAAGTTATTTTCAAGAACAAAAGCAGCTTTAAAAGTTGTAAGAACTGGCAATAGGCAATTCAGCTCCTCAAGCCTCCTTTGACATTCTATACAATCAAGATTGATCTCACTTTGGCTTCATTTACCCTTTCCTGCCTGTTCCCCATAACCCTTCAACCCATTACTAATGAAAAATATGTCTGTCTTCTCCTTATATTCACTCAATGTCCTGGCATCCACATAGACTAAATTAGATTAAATTCCCTACAGCGTGGAAACAGGCTCTTCGGCCCAACTAGTCCACACCGACTTTCCGAAGAGTAACCCATCCCCCCTAATTAATGCATCAAACTCTATGGGCAATTTAGCATGACCAATTCACCTAACCTGCACATCTTTGGACTGTGGGAGGAAACTGGAGCACCCAGAGGGAACCCACACAGACACGGGGAGAATGTGCAAACTCCACACAGACAGACGCCCGAGGCTGGAATCGAACCGGGTCCCTGGCGCTGTGAGGCAGCAGTGCTAACCACTGAGCCACCGTGCCGCCTCAAATAATTAAATTATTCCCTGATGATCGGGGTTGTGAACTCTGCACTGTTCTGGAATCTTCAGAAATTTAAGATTTGAAATGAAGAGCCCGCTGCAATCATTCATGAACAAATAAAAATGTATTTGTTTCCTTTTCTTTCACCTTTTCTGTTTATTACTGTTAACTAAACTGGGCATTAGAAAAGTCAATAATCATTGTGAAGTTTGTTTCCAATTTTACTTGGATTTGAAAAAAAGGTTTGCATTTTGTTTGGATGTTTCAGCTGCCTTTGGAGGGAGTGTGGAGTGTCCGAGACAAAGATATGAGGAACACATTCAGTTTGAACTGGCAGTCCAGTTGGGTGGATAACTTTCTAAACGCACAGACCAGGCTGAACCTGAGCTGTTCCCAGTAGGAGAAATGGAGGAGGTGCAAGTGGAACAGATCGTAAAGATTCTCCAAAATAAAAGGGAAAGGGAATTTGTAGTGGAAATCGAGAAGACCTTGTGGGAAATTTCAGGAGATTCCCAGATAAGCTTAGATGATTAGAACCCCAAGTATGTCCCTGTACCAGAAATTTGTACCAGAAATATTAGCCATCCTTGCAACTGAAAAAGTTTGAGAATAGTTCTACCCATGACCCTGCACTAACGGAGAGTGCCATTCCTCAAAGCCACATCAAGTAGCATGATTGTATTTGACAGAAGTCTGATTAGGAAATCACAATCTCACATCTTATTGCAAGCCAAACTCTGATAATGGAGATATGCTTCATCTCACACTCACTTAGAGTTTATACAAATTACAAAAGAAGTGAAGAATTAGTTATTTGAATCTTACCTGGCTCTTGGAGGTATCGCTGCGATGTTATGACTCTGTTTGAGGTAAAAACTGAGACTCAGCTGCTCCTTAATATATGTTTCACAGTGGCTATGAGAATGATCATTCAGCCAATCACTGTGCAAATACTGGGCATTTCACCATATTCAGCATTTTAAAAAATCTGTTTCAGTTTGTGGGTGTTACTGGTTAGGTAAGCATTTATTGTCATTCTCTAATTGATCTTAAGAGGGTGAGCATGAGCTTTCAGAAACTCTCCAACCAGTGTGTTGGTTTATTGCCTTTGGAGATTTCATAGAATCCCTACCATGGGGAAAGAGCCAATTGGGCTCAGTGAAACAACACCAACCCTCAGAAGAGCATCCCACCCAGACTCAGCTCTGTACTCTATCCCCATAAGCCCACATGTAGCATGGCAAATCCACCGAGCCTGCATGTTCCTGGACACTATGGACAATTTAGCATGGCCAATCCATCTAACCTACTCCTCTTTCGACTACTGAGGAAAGCGGAGCACCCAGCAGAAGTCTATACAGACATGATAGAACAAATAGAGGCATGGGGTATTTTCTAAATTGGGAGGAAATACAAAAATCAGAAGTGGAAAGAGATTTGGGATTCCTAGTCCAGATTTCTCTTAAGGTAACCTTACAGGTTCAGTCGGTGTTTAGGAACGCAAATACAATGTTGTCATTCGTCTTGAGAGAACTAGAATATAAAAGCAGGTATGTACTTCTGAGGCTTTATAAGGCTCTGGTCAGACTACATTTAGAGTATTGTTAGCAACTTTGGATCCTATACCTCAGGAAAGATGTACTGGCCCTGGAGCAGGTCCAGAGGAGATTCACAAGAATAATCACAGGAGTGAAAGGCTTATCATGTGCGGAATGTTTGAGGACTCTGGAACTATATTCGACAGAATTTAGAAGGATGAGAGGGAATCTGATTAAAACTTACAGAATACTGAACGGCCTGGACAGAGTGCACGTTCGGAAGATGTTTCCATTGGTTAGAGAGATGAGAACCTGAGGGCAGAGCCTTAAAGTAAAGAGAAGACCTTTTATATTGGAGATAAGTAGAAACTTCTTTAGCCAGAGAGTAGTGAACTTGTGGAATTCATTGCCACAGAAGGCTGTGGACAAAAGGTCATTGAGTATATTTAAACAGAGAAAGATAAGTTCTTGATTGCCAAGGGGATCAAATGTTCCAAGGAGAAAGCAGGAAAACGGGATTGAAAAACTGATCAGCCATGATTGATTGGCAGAGTGAGCTCAGTGGGCCGAATGGCCTAATTTCAGCTCCGATGTCATATGATCTTATGGAGGACTCCACACAGTCACTGGAATTGTGCCCTGGTCCCTGGTACTGTGAGGCAGCAGTGCTAACCACTGAGCCATCATCATACTACCATATTATTGTGTGGTGTCAGACAATGAGTTCAGCATTTACTTGTGGATTTCTCTTTCAGTCACCTGTGGGACATGTGCATCGCTAACTGGCCAGCATTTATTGCCTGTCACTCGTTGCCTTTGTCAATGTGCGTTGTCAGAAGTCACATTTACTTGATACTGCAAAGAACCAAAACTGATAACTTATTGAATTAACTACAAATGAGGTGTAATTTCTTTCAGTTAAACATTGAGAATACCAAAGCCTTTCCCTTCAGCCTTAGCACAGTCTCTGTACACTTGCCATCAGTGACGTTCTGCTGCGAATTTGAATGTTCACCATACTGATGTTGAATCTAACCCTGAGGCGAATTTCAGACACAACTGCTGTACTTCAAATCGTCATTGACTTCCACCTTGCTTTTGCACCCAATATGGTCAGTTCCCTAACTGGCAATGCTAAATGCAGGATCCTAAATGCATATGAATTGTTGGCAGTGATCCTGTTATTTTGAATTTTCTCTACTGATAATTAACCTGGTTGGCCCAACTTTGCCACCAGTTGTAGTTCAGGTGTTTAACGTCTGGCCATTATTTCCTGTTCCTCCTAGAAGTGATCATACCAGATTTTTCCTCAATGGTTTATGCCGACCCTGATTTTAATCCTTTCATTCTCTGGGCCAGCATGGCATCTAATTGGCATCTCTTACTAACCCAGTTTTCTCCCTGTGAATGGCACTGCGTCTTTTCCATGTTCACAAGTACACAGGGAGAAATCTTTTTTTTCTGCAAGTTAAGAGAACTTTAATTTACGTCAAGTAATGCTCACTTCTTTGCTGAAAAGCTGCAAGAAACTGAAATTGCATCAGCCCCGCACGTTTCCCATCCCATCGAAAGGACAGATGTATTGAGAGTTGTTAACATTAACTCTGGTCTCATTAGGTATCATAGCATCAGGCCAAATGTGGACAGGAAATCTTCTGTTGAATACCAAGTGCAGTCTGCACCTTTCAACCCTCTCTGAGCTCACGAATCACGAATTATCCTCCATGCTGTACTCCATTTTGAAGAAGAATTGGGGACAACAATGTCACAGAACCTTGGCTGGATGGGAGGGTGTCAATGTCCATCACCAGGACTGCCTCAGCAGCTGGCATTACTAACTGAGCTGGACAGGTCATAAAGGACATAGCTGACAGACTGAACCTGTGGACTTTTAGCAGCAGCAGCAGAATTGTAGTCAAACACAAACTGCAACGTCATCGCCCAGCATTTCCCCCACTCAACCATTACGATCAAGCCAGGGGATCAACCCTGGGTCAATGGAGAGTGCAGGAGGGCATGCCAGGAGCAGCACTGGGCATACCTAAAAATGAGGTGGAGCGAAATTGACGTTTTGGGCAAAAGCCCTTCATCAGGAATAAAGGCAGTGGGCCTGAAGCGTGGAGAGATAAGCTAGAGGAGGGTGGGGGTGGGGAGAAAGTAGCATAGAGTACAATGGGTGAGGGAGGAGGGGATGAAGGTGATGGTTAAGGGAGGAGAGGGTGGAGTGGATAGGTGGAAAAGGAGATAGGCAGGTAGGACAAGTCCGGACAAGTCATGGGGACAGTTACTGAGCTGGAAGTTTGGAACTAGGGTGAGGTGGGGGAAGGGGAAATGAGGAAACTGTTGAAGTCCACATTGATGCCCTGGGGTTGAAGTGTTCTGAGGCGGAAGACCCCACCCCCCATCACCAAACCATCATCTCCCAGACCATACAGACCCTCATCACCTCAGGAGATCTCCCACCCACAGCTTCCAACCTCATAGTCTGGGAACCCCGTACTACCCGGTTATACCTCCTTCCCAAGATCCACAAGCCTGACCACCCTGGCCGACACATTGCCTTACCATGTTCCTGCCCCACTGAACTCATCTCTACTACCTCGACACTGTCCTATCCCCCCTAGTCCAGGAACCCCCCACATACGTTCGAGACACCACCCACGCCCTCCACCTCCTCCAAGACTTCTGTTTCCCCGGCCCCCAATGCCTCATCTTCACCATGGATATCCAATCCCTCTACACCTCCATCCGCCATGACCAGGGCTTCCAAGCCCTCCGTTTTTTCCTCTCCAAACATCCCCAACAGTACCCTTCCACTGCCACTCTCATTCGTTTGGTTGAACTGGTCCTCACCCTTAACAATTTCTCCTTTGAATCCTCCCACTTCCTCCAGACCAAAGGGGTAGCCATGGGCACACATATGGGCCCCAGCTATGCCTGTCTCTTTGTTGGCTACGTAGAGCAGTCGATCTTCCATAATTACACCGGCACCACTCCCCACCTCTTCCTCCGCTACACTGATGACTGCATTGGCGCCACCTCGTGCTCCCGTGAGGAGGTTGAGCAATTCATCAACTTCACCATCTCCATTAATGACGACCGACTTGACACTGACATTTTTTACAAACCCACCAACTCCCACAGCTACCTGGATTACACCTCTTCCCACCCTACCTCTTGCAAAAATGCCATCCCGTATTCCCAATTTCTCCGCCTCTGCCGTATCTGCTCCCAGGAGGACCAGTTCCACCACAGAACACACCAGATGGCCTCCTTCTTTAGAGACCGTAATTTCCCTTCCCACATGGTTAAAGATGCCCTCCAACGCATCTCATCCACATCCCGCACCTCCACCCTCAGACCCCACCCCTCCAACCGTAACAAGGACAGAATGCCCCTGGTGCTCACCTTCCACCCTACCAACCTACACATAAACCAAATCATCCGCCAACATTTCCGCCATCTCCAAAAAGACCCCACCACCAGGGATATATTTCCCTCCCCACCCCTTTCCACCTTCCGCAAAGACCGTTTCCTCCATGACTACCTGGTCAGATCCACGCTCCCCTACGACCCACCCTCCCAGCCTGGCACCTTCCCCTGCCACCACAGGAACTGTAAAACCTGCGCCCACACCTCCTCCCTCACCTCTATCCAAAGCCCTAAAGGAGCCTTCCAAATCCATCAAAGTTTTACTTGCACATCCACTAATATCATTTATTGTATCCGTTGCTCCCGATGCGGTCTCCTCTACATTGGGGAGACTGGGCGCCTCCTAGCAGAGTGCTTTAGGGAACATCTCTGGGACACCCGCACCAATCAATCACACCGCCCCGTGGCCCAACATTTCGACTCCCCCTCCCACTCTGCCGAGGGCATGGAGGTCCTGAGCCTCCTTCACCGCCGCTCCCTCACCACCAGATGCCTGGAGGAAGAACACCTCACTTTCCACCTTGGAACACTTCAACCCCAGGGCATCAATGTGGACTTCAACAGTTTCCTCATTTCCCCCTCCCCCACCTCACCCTAGTTCCAAACTTCCAGCTCAGCACTGTCTCCATGACTTGTCCGGACTTGTCCGGACTTGTCCTACCTGCCTATCTCCTTTTCCACCTATCCACTCCACTCTCTCCTCCCTGACCTATCACCTTCATCCCCTCCCCCACTCACCCATTGTACTCTATGCTACTTTCTCCCCAGCCCCACCATCCTCTAGCTTATCTCTCCACGCTTCAGGCTCATTGCCTTTATTCCTGATGAAGGGCTTTTGCCCGAAACGTCGATTTCGAAGCTACTTGGATGCTGCCTGAACTGCTGTGCTCTTCCAGCACCACTAATCCAGAATCTGGATTCCAGCATCTGCAGTCATTCTTGTTACCTCTAAAAATGAAGTGTCAACCTGACTGAAGTGTGCAATGTTCCGATGGTAGATAGGGACAATTGTTCCCTTTAGTAGAAAGGTCAGTAATCAGCAGGACATTTGGAGGGGAAAGGAGGAAAAATCTTTCCACAGAGAGGGTTGTGGATATGAGGAACCCATTGCCCTGAAGGGAGGTAGAGGCACAACCGCTCAGACTTTTCTATATTAATAGATGAAGGCTTGGAATGCCAGAGCATATGGGCAAAGTGCTGAAACATGGGATGGGGATATGAATGTTTGATGAGCAGTGTGTAAATAATGGACCAAAAGGACTCCTTTGTGCTGTAAATGATTCAATGACTCTATAAAACTCTGACATGGTAGGAGTTGGGGTGTGCTGTGGAAGTGAGCAGAGCATCAACCATGATGAGCAACAAGACTGTTTACTTAATTGGGAAGACAAGCCACTTTGTGGAGGATTGCTGAACTACATGCTCTGCATTAGCATTCCGTTGTACGGTAAAGTCACTCGAGTGCAGTATTAACTCAGGAGAGTGGGAAATAGATAAAAGCTGGAGGATCTTTTCCACCCAACAATTCCCAGTCATGAAAGCACTGCCCTGACATGTTGCCACTTTCGACTGTGCCACATGGGCAGGTACGGGTCAAAGCCAAATATAATGATGGGAGAAATTGTTTTACATACCAGACACAGCATTGTAGAGTTGTTGAACTCAAGGAACCTGAGACTCATCTCAAGTAGCAGATGAACCGAGTGCGAAACCATTTTGTTACCTGGAGAGAAATTGATCTTCACAATTAAGATTGTGAAAGCCAGTGGAGTAAATCCAGAGGGAGGGCTACAAGCAAAGAGAGAAGAGCACAATTCGAAACAGACTTCTTTGGGCAACTAATGGAAAAACATAGAACATTACATTACAGCACAGTACAGGCCCTTTGGCCCTTGATGTTGCGCTGACCTGTCATACCAATCTGAAGCCCATCCAACCGACACTATTCCATGTTCGTCCATATGCCTGTCCAATGACAACTTAAATGTACATAAAGTTGGCGAATCTACTACCGTTGCAGGCAAAGCATTCCATACCCTTACTACTCCCTGAGTAAAGAAACTACCTCTGACATCTGTCCTATATCTATCACCCCCTCAATTTAAAGCTATGCCCCCTCGTGCTCGCCGTCACCATACTTGGAAAAAGGCTCTCCCTGTCCACCCTATCTAACCCTCTGATTATCTTATATGTCTCTATTAGGCCACCTCTCAACCTTCTTCTCTCCAACAAAAACAGCCTCAAGTCCCTCAGCCTTTCCTCGTAAGACCTTTACTCCATACCAGACAACTAGTAAATCTCCTCTGCACCCTTTCCAAAACTTCCACATCCTTCTTGTAATGCGGTGACCAGAACTGTACACAATACTCCAAGTGCGGCTGCACCAGAGTTTTGTACAGCTGTAGAATAACCTCATGGTTCTGGAACTCGATCCCTCTGTTAATAAAAGCTAAAATACTGTATGCCTTCTTAACAACCCTGTCAACCTGGGTGGCAACTTTCAAGGATCTGTGTACCTGGACACTGAGATTAGATTAGATTACTCTCTGCTCATCTACACTACCAAGAATCTTACCATTAGCCCAGTACTTTGCATTCCTGTTCCTCCGACCAAAGTGAATCACCTCACACTTGTCCGCATTAAATTCCATTTGCCACCTCTCAGCCCAGCTCTGCAGCTTATCTATGTCTCTCTGTAACCTACTACGTCCTTCATCACTATCCACAACTCCACCGACTTTAGTATCATCTGCAAATTTACTAACCCACCCTTCTAGACCCTCATCCAGGTCATTTATAAAAATGACAGACAGCAGTGGACCCAACACTGACCCTTGCGGTACACCACTGGTAACTGGACTCCAGGATGAACATTTCCCATCAACCACCACCCTCTGTCTTCTTTCAACAAGCCAATTACTGATCCAAACTGCTATATCTCCCACAAACCCATTCTTCCGCATTTTGTACGATAGCCTACTGTGGGGAACCCTATCGAACGCCTTGCTGAAATCCATATACATCACACCAACCGGTTTACTCTCATCTACCTGTTTGGTCACCTTCTCAAAAAACTCAATAAGGTTTGTGAGGCACGACCTACCCTCCACAAAACCGTGCTGATTATCCCTAATCAAATTATTCTTTTCTAGATGATTATAAATCCTCTCTCTTATAACCTTTTCCAACACTTTACCAACAACTGAAGTAAGGCTTACTGGTCTATAATTACCTGGGTTGTCTCTACTCCCCTTCTTGAACAGGGGAACCACATTTGCTATCCTCCAGTCTTCTGGCACTATCCCTGTAGACAATCACGATTTAAAGATCAATGCCAAAGGCTCGGCAATCTCCTCGCTTGCTTCCCAGAGGATCCTAGGATAAATCCATCCAGCCCAGGGGACTTATCTATTTTCACACTCTGCAGGATTTCTAACACCTCTTTCTTGTGAACCACAATCCCACCTAGTCTAGTAGCCTGTATCTCAGTATTCTCCTTGACAACATTGTCGTCTTCTAGAGTGAATACTGTCGAAAAATATTCATTTAGTGCTTCCCCTATCTCCTCTGACTCCACACACAACGTCCCAGTATTATCCTTGATTGGCCCTAATCATACTCTCGTCATTCTTTTATTCCTTAAATACCTATAGAAAGCCTTAGGGCTTACCATGATCCTATCCACCAACAACTTCTCATGTCTCCTCCTGGCTCTTCTGAGCTCTTTCTTTAGGTCTTTCCTGGCTACCTTGAAACCCTCAAGCACCCTAACTGAGCCTTCACATCTCATCCTAACATAAGCCTTCTTCTTCCTCTTGACCAGAGATTCCACTTCCTTCGTAAACCACAGCTCCCGCGCTCTACAGCTTCCTCCCTGCCTGACAGGTACATACTTATCTAGGACACACAGGAGCTTTTCCTTGAAGTAGCTCCACATTCTCTAATGTGCCCATCCCCTGCAGTTCCCTTTCCCATCCTATGCTTCCTAAATCTTGCCTAATCGCATCGTAATTGCCTTTCCCCCAGCTGTAACTCTTGGCCAGTGGTATACACCTATCCCTTTCTATCACTTAGGTAAACATAACAGAATTGTGATCACTATCACCAAAGAGCTCACCTACTTCCAAGTCTAACACCTGGCCGGGCTCATTACCCAGTACCGAATCTAATGCGGCTTCGCCCCTTGTTGGCCTGTCTACGTACTGTGTCAGGAAGCCCTCCTGCACACACTGGACAAAAACTTAACTATCTATAGTTCTTGTATTATAGTGTTCCCAGTCAATATTTGGAAAACTGAAGTTGAAGGGAAAGTTGAAAAAGAATTAGAGGAGACAGAAATGCAGGTTGGGGAATTATAAATGGAGACATCGGCTATCAAGCCACTCAGTTGCATCAAGCCTGCTAAAAGAATCCCGATAAAAAATGTTTTAAACTGTTCATAGTATGTTGTTGTCATTATCTGGGTATTTATTTTCCATCCATATTTGAGAATTTAAAAAGTACATCCATTTGTTATCTGCTGAATTTTTTTGCCCACCGTTGTTCCTATATGACAGACACATCTTGTTTAACCTTTTTCAGGTTTTTAACTTTATATGTGAACGTGTATATGATTGTTTTGACTGTCAGCCACACTACAGTTCGACATAATGCTCGCAAACATGTTTCTTGAATAAGATCCTCTTGTTATAATTGTTAGATTGTTATGTCACAAAAAAAGCCAAGGTAATGCTTGATTTAAATCTTGAAACATGCAAATGTGTTTCTGAGGAAATGGTTTGTTATTATGAAATGTGTGTTGATTTTTGTTGATGATTCAATGCTCCCTTTTTCCAAAGGAGTGTCATAATCAGTTAAAGCAGTGTTACCTTGCTAATGATTAAACTACTTTTGTTTGCAGTCGGAAATCAATCTTTGACAAACTGGATAAATTGTAATTTCAATGACTTTCCAATGAAGTGCTATTCATTTATAAAATTACAAAGAGTTGAGATCGCAGAATGACGTTATTCATTTCAACACATTTATGCAGACAGTTTTCACTTCTACATCAATTGTTATTTCCATATCGATAAGTGAGCACCGCACAGTCTGTGTGGAAAGAAAGTTCTGGCGTTACATTGAAGACACCCGTTATTGTGTTGAGTGGTGCTAACATCGTGCTCAATTAGATAGAATGAGTACAGATCTAGTAACATGAAACTGGCACACATGAGGTGCTGTGGGCGATTAGCAGCAGCAGAATTGTACTCAAACACAACAACATGTAACTCCATGATCTGGCATATTCACACCTGGCCATTACCATCGAATCAGGGAATCAATCCTAGGTCAATGAGGGCAGGAGGGTATGCCAGGAGCCATTGCCATGAATACTTAAAAATATGGTGTTAACCCAGTGAAGTTACAACACAGGTTTACTTGCATCCCAAGCAGCATAATCAGCAAGGGACAGCGCTCAGCAGTTCCACAGCCAACAGAGCAGCTCTGCACACTGCAGTCCTACCACCTCCAACTGTGAACGATAGTGATAGATAAACAAGTCACAGAAGGTGAGGTTCCACAAACATCCCAATTGTCAATGAGAGGGGAGCTGAGTGAATCAGTGCAATATGTAAGGTTGAAGCATTTGCAACAATCTTCAGCCAGATCTGATCTGCTAATTGTGGAATTTCTTAGCTCTGCCTTAGCCTTAGTTGTACACCATCATTCACAGCTGATGGTGGCAGGACTGCAAAACAACTCGTGGGTAGGCAATTATAAATGAAGAGGGAGGAACATTACTGGAATGAAAACTACCAAGACAAATGGAATCCAAATGGCATCCATATCACTCTTGGAGGCCTTGTCAGTGACAGTGCATATGTTAACCTGTCTTTATACAGAAGTGAATATCTTGTTCGAGTTGTGCTTGATCATATGGCAGCCTGGATTAGGAGAGGGTATACTAGCTCAGGTGAAGGAGCAGTGCAACATGAAGTCGTAGTAAATGCATTAATGAAAGCATTTAAGCTACCGCATCATTAAGATGAAAGTTCATCAGAAGTTCATCAGAGTCACTGGAACTGTGACTCCACAATTAGGTGTCCTTACCCAATATATGAGACAGTGAAGGCATTATGTGATTAATTTCAAAATGAACTGTACCACAGAGTCTGCGGCAACTGACGTGGAACCAACCCATGTATCCTGAATGGGTTAAGAGCAATACAACACCACCATTTCCTAGATGTTGTTCTGGCACAGGTATTGGTGATGCCATTGGAAAATTGAATCATGTGCTTTCGATTGTAGTTGTCATCATGGGTGGCCAGGATTTGAGCTGGTGGACATCTATTGATGATTCGATTAGATTCCCTACAGTATGGAAACAGGCCCTTCGGCCCAATATGTCCACACCGCTCTCCAAAGAGTAACCCACCCAGACCTATTCCCCCACCCTATATTTACCCCTGATTAATGTACCTAACACTGTGGGCAATTTAGCATGGCCAATTCACTTGACTTGCAAATCTTTTGATTGTGGGAGGAAACCGGAGCACTCAAAGGAAACCCACACAGACACAGGGAGAACGTGCAAACTCCACACAGACAGTCGCCTGAGGCTGGAACCGAACCCAGGTCCCTGGTGCTGTAAGGCAGCAGTGCTAACCACTGATGAGTAGGCATTTAGTTATAGAGTCATAGAGATGTACAGCACAGAACAGACCCTTCGGTCCAACTTGTCCATTCCGACCAGATATCCCAACCCAATCTAGTCCTATGTGTCAGCACCAAGCCCATCTCCGTCCAAACCCTTCCTATTCATATACCCCCTTGTAATTGTACTAGCCTCCACCACTTCCTCTGGCAGCTCATTCCATAACACACCACCCTCATGAAAGATTTACCCCTTCGGTCTCTTTTATATCTTTCCCCTCTCACCCTAAACCTATGCCCTCTAATTCTGGATACCTTACCACAGGGAAAAGATTTTGTCTATTTATCCTATCCATGATTTTATAAACCTCGCTAAGGTCACCCCTCAGCCTCTGACACGCCAGCAAAAACAGCCCTAGCCTATTCAACCTGTCTATATAGCTCAGATCCTCCAACCCTGGCAACATGCTTGTAAATCTTTTCTGAACCCTTCCAAGTTTCATAACATCTTTCCGATTGGAAGGAAACCAGAATTGCACGGAATATTCTAACAGTGCCCTAACCAATGTCCTGTACAGCCACAACATGACCTCCCAACTCCTGTACTCAATACTCTGACCAATAAAGGAAAGTATACCAAACACCTTCACTATCCTGTCTACCTGCGACTCTACTTTCAAGGAGCTATGAACCTGCAAGGTCTCTTTGTTCAGCAACACTCCCTAGGAGCTTACTATTAAGTGTATAAAGTCCTGCTAAGATTTGCTTTCCCAAAATGCAGCAACTTGCATTTATCTAAATTAAACTCCATCTGCCACTTCTCAGCCCACTGGCTCATATGATCAAGATCCCCTTATAATCTGAGGTAATCTTCTTCACTGTCCACTACACCTCCAATTTTGGTGTCATCTGCAAACTTACTAACTATATCTCTTATGCTCACATCTAAATCATTTATATAAATGATGAAGAGTAGTGGACCCAACACTGATCCTTGTGGCACTCCACTGGTCACAGGCCTCCAATTTGAAAAACAACCCTCTACCACCACCCTCTGTCTTCTACCTTTGAGCCAGTTCTGTATTCAAATGGCTAGTTCTCCCTGTACTCCATTAGATCTAAGCTTGCTAACCAGTCTCCCATGGGAAACCTTGTCAAACGCCTTACTGAAGTCCATAGAGATCACATCTACTGCCCTGCCCTCATCAATCCTCTTTGTTACATCTTCAAAAAACTCAATCAAGTTTGTGAGTCATGATTTCCCACGCACAAAACCATGTTGACTATCCCTAATCAGTCCTTGCTTTTCAAAATACATGTACATCTCCAAAAACATGCCCACCACTGACATTAGGCTCACCGGTCTATAGTTCCCTGGCTTGTCCTTACCACCCTTCTTAAACAGTGGCAGTCCTCACTTTCTCCTCAATTTCTTTCGTCATCCAGTATTGTCTATACCTGCCAGCCTTTCCTTTCACCCTAACAGGAATATACTCTCATCTTCTCATTTCTGACGGCTTCTCATTTTCCAGCAGTCCCTTTACCTGCGAACATTTGCCCCCAGTCAGCTTTTGAAAGTCCTGTCCTCTGGAATTGCTTGAATGCCATTAGCCATGAGGCTGGTACAGCTACCATCCCCACGGCGATCGATGACGTCACTTCCACCCCCATCATGGCCGCTTTTGCAGCCACTCCTGCCCCTCAAGATTTCACATGCACCACACATGACATCACTTCCGCCCCTCACATCAGCGCTAACGTCACTTCTGCCCCCTCTACTGCCATGTTCACTTCTTGCCCCACCAACGCCACTCACCTGCATACTGCTGACATGCCCCCTCCACAGATCCCACTGTCACCATCCCCGCCCCCCCCAGAACCCTGCTGAACACATCTCCCCTGCTCATGACTCCACCCCATTCCCCCTACCACCACACCACAGAACCTCACTGGTCCTCACCTACCACCCCACCAATCTCCATGTCCCGCGTATCATCCGCCGTCATTTCCACCACCTCCAAACGGACCCCACCACCAGAGACAAATTTCCCTCCCCTCCCATACCAGCGTTCCGAAAAGACCACTCCCTCCGTGACTTCCTCGTCAGGTCCACACCCCACACCGACCCAACCTCCACTCCCGGCACCTTCCCCTGCAACCACAGGAAATGCAAAACTTGTGCCCACACCTCCCCCCTCACTTCCCTCCAAGGCCCCAAGGGACACTTCCATATCCGCCACAAATTCACCTGCACCTCCACACACATCATCTATTGCATCCGCTGCACCCGATGTGGCCTCCTCTATATTGGGGAGACAGGCCGCCTACTTGCGGAACGTTTCAGAGAACACCTCTGGGACACCGGGACCAACCAACCCAACCATCCCGTAGCCCAACACTTCAACTCCCCCTCCCACTCCACCAAGGACATGCAGGTCCTTGGACTCCTCCATCGCCAGACCATAGCAACACGACAGCTGGAGGAAGAGCACCTCATCTTCCGCCTGGGAACCTTCCAACCACAAGGGATGAACTCAGATTTCTCCAGTTTCCTCATTTCCCCTCCCCCCACCTTGTCTCAGTCAAATCCCTCAAATTCAGCACTGCCTTCCTAACCTGCAATCTTCTTCCTGATCTCTCCGCCCCCACCCCACTCCGGCCTATCATCCTCACCTTGACCTCCCTCCACCTATAGCATTCCCAACGCCCCTCCCCCAAGTCCCTCCCCCTATCTTTTATCTTAGCCTGCTGGACACACTTTCCTCATTCCTGAAGAAGGGCTTATGCCCGAAACGTCAATTCTCCTGTTTCTTGGATGTTGCCTGACCTGCTGCGCATTTCCAGCAACACATTTTCAGTTCTGTATTATATATTATTTCAGTGTCAGTAAGAATAACCACTGCACAGTCCTTGTGATGACAAAGTTCTGCTTTTAGGTTGAAAACACCTTCCATTGTGTTGTGTGGCATTATTGCAGTACTAAATGGGATGGAATCAAAACACAGGGCGCAGAAGAAATCATGTGATTCAACTATGAAGTTGAATTGATAACAAATCTTAATTCTTCAGGACATTGTTTGTGAAGATTTTTTAATGTTAACATTTTGATTTTCTTTTCAGAACTTTCCTTAATGTCTTCTAATAAAAGGTTAAAAGTCAATAAATCTTTCATCCTCCCATTTTTGTTGTCAAAATAGTGTTGGCACTTGTAAATTTATTGAAATTTAAATTTGAGAAATACAATAGTTTAGCATTTTGTTCAAAATGTAGGAAAGCCTGTATTCCCCTTCTTTGCCATTGCTTTTACATCCTGTTTAGCAGTATGGATGATTCAAGACTTTCCTGGTTTACCTCTCAACGTTTTACATAGTTTTGCGTTGAAACAAAATAGTTTCACACTGCTCTCACTTCTTTAGTAATAACTTCACTCAAACAATAAAATCTTTTCCTTCTCTTCAAAATACTATATTAATAAATCTTAATGTTTCTACATTTGTTAGCTGATTTATACTGCTATTTTAGCAATTTTCTTAATGAGTGTCATTTTTCTTTTGAAGATAGTTCTCGCAGCCATTTTCATCTTTGTTTGAAAAAGAATTACAAGAACAATGCCTATTTGCTTAATATAGCATGTTACGAGATGTGCCTTTAAGAAGGACTTGTTTTGCCAAATTTCTTTGGAAAACCACTGTTGTAAACTTGGATTCAAGTTGTTTGCTTTGATTTTTTTCGAAGCACACAGTCCATGTGTTTACAGGTTTTGCTTTTTAGTTGGTGAACTGTGATTTTAAATCTCTCCCAATCTTGTACAATTGTAACAAGAGCTCATTGCTAGGGGGTTATAATACAAGAATAAAGGAAAACATTTCTTTTGCTTTCCTAGTTGTTTGTTTTACTTGCATGCCAACTTTCTGTGTTCCCTATATGAACAGGTTCAGGTATGTCTGAACATGAACATTGTTTCACCCCTTTTTCTAAAAAAAAATGCTAATCTATTATGACAGAATTAAATAATCTCACACTTTGCCACATTATACTCATCTGCCATCTTGTTGTCCATAGACTTAACCTGTCTGTGTCTCTCTTTCGTCTCTTGGTGCCTTCCTCACAAATTTCACCCCCATATAGCTTTGCCATCAGTAACTTAGATATGTTTTATCTTTGTGTGAGCTTTAATATATATTAAAAATAGGAGTGATTCATGCACTTGTCACAGTCCATGAACTGACAAAAGCGTCATTGACTGTTTGGTTCTGACCTGTTATATAATCCTTTCCCATGCTAATATAGCACCCTCCAATGGCACAGGTCCTAATATTGGATATTAATCTTTTGTGTCAAATTTCTTTTAGAAGTTTATGTGTACTACATCCACTGGTTCCTCTTTATCTCCCACACCTGTTGTATCCTCAAAGTGAATGAACTTGCCAATCGTCATTTCTCTTTCTTAAACCTTGTTGACTAATTCTATTCATGCTATTTCTTTCCCCGTGCATTGTTAAGACTCTCATAACAACAGATTTCAGGACTTTCCCAATGTATGATATGAGGCTTTCTTTGACCTTTTTTCTCTGTCTGTCCTTTCTTGAATAGCAGTGTTACATTGACTGGCTACCAATGTACTAGGACATTTCCAATATCTAAGTAACTTTGGAAAATAGTTGGCAACAAATCTGTTTCCTCTACAGTTTCTAGAACTTTGGATAAAGATTGTCAGGTTCTGGAAATTTGTTGAGTCTTCGTCTTTTGAGTTTCTTCAATCCTATTTCTCTGCTGATGTTAATTGTCTTAATCTTCTCAGTCTTATTAGCTTCCTTGCTATGTTCCAGTTCTGGTATTAAAAACCTCTGTGCAGAACATTCTTTTTACATGCATGGCAAAGTGTTGAAAAACATTTTCTATATTCATGCACAGTTCACTTCATGTCTTTTTGATCATCATTGTTTGGTAATCCTTAAGTTTCAAAACTCCCCCAGCCTTCAGAATTACTGTCGTTTTTTGCAATATTAATGTCTCTATCTTTAATGTAATACCATCCTTAAATTTCCTGGTATGCCATGCATGGATGTTTCTTGCTTAGTTTATTTTCATCAATAGAATGTGTTTTGTTGAAAAATTTTCATTGTTCTGTTAAATGGTTACACTACTCCTTTATTGCAATAACTTTAAATCCATTTAGCCAGTCAACCGTGGACAGTTCCCCTCATTTACCCATGCAACTAGCTTTGTTTTGTTTCCAATTCTTGCTTAGTATTGGGGTATGTTTTCATATTTGGAATAAAATTCAGTTCAGTATTATGAACAATATTTCTCAGTGGAGCTTTTACTATGGCAATCTAATTAATGTAACCTCATTGAACCATACGAGATCTCAAATAGCTTTATCCCTAGTTGGTTGCAGAACAAAGCGATCTGAGAAATTTTCACTGAATCAGTCTATGATCTCATCTTCCTTGACCACCGTTTGATTGGTCCACACGAAGTGACGATAAAGTTCCCATACCAATAATATTGCTGTTACAAGCTCCAAAAATTTCCTGTTTATGCGTTGGGGATAGCATGTTTTGAGAAAGTTTGTAGCTCAAGTTGAGGTTCTTGATCTAAGTTTGCTCGCTGAGCTGGAAGGTTCATTTTCAGACTTTTCATCACTATACAAGGCAACATTATCAATGAGCCTCTGATAAAGTTATTTGGGGATGTATAAATTACTTCCACCAGTGCTTTCTGACCCTAACCAGTCCTAATCTCCATCCATTCTGATGCTATTTCTGAATTTTCTGAGCCCCCATCCTTCCTTGCTCATGTTCCTATGTTAGTCTTTATTATCAGGGCTACACATGCTCCTTATCCCTTGTGCCAGTCTTTCCCAAACGTTGCCTCCCTGGGAATGATTATTTCCTGCCCTTTGTAACTAAGTGAGCAAATCTGAGGTTTTTCTTCAGAGGTTTACAGAACTGTGAATGGGCTGGGGAGACGAGATGGAGAGAGATTGTATCACGCAAAAACAGAAATTGCAGGGGAAACTCAACGGGTCTGGCAGCATCTGTGGAGACAAAATAGAGTTAATGTTTTGAGTCCAGCAACCCTTCTTCTGACCTTTTCTCTGACAAAGTCTGTTTTAGTGTGTTACAGATCTCCAGTATCTGCAATTTTTTGTATTTATTTTTGGGCAAGGCTGTTCCTGTTCATAAAAGAAAGAAGAACAGGGGGGCACAGTTTTAAAGTTGTATATGAAGCAAGGATGACATGATATAGAGAAACGTTTTGACACAGCAAGTAGTTAGAGAATGGAGTGTACTGTCTGGAAATGGGGCTGGGCCTGGTTTAATTGATACATTGAAGAATGCATTGAATGATTATTTGGATAGAAATGGTGTGCAGGGACATGGGGACCGCAGGAGATGGGCAGTAGGTAGTAGAACCAGTACAGGTATAAGGGGCTTCGTGGCTTCCTTCTTCACTATAACAACCTGTGACCTGTCCCTTTGAGGTATTAACTACCTTTTCCCACGCAAGCATCCACCAGTGCTATATTCTACCTAGTTGTGAGGTACCTGACATTAAATTTTTCAAAGAAGCAGCAGATTCATGCCACTGCTTTCTCACATTACCCACAAAGCCCTTCTGGTAAATCTTTGCGCCCTCTCACAAACTGTTCTTAAAGCGGTGACCAGAGCTGATTAGAGATTCTACTTAACATCCCTGTATTTATACCCAATGCCCATATTTAGGAAGTGCAAGATCACATATGCTTTGCTAGCCACAGACTCCATGTAGAACATAGAACAGTGCAGCACAGAAGAGGCCCTTTGGCCCTCGATGTTGCCCCTTACCTGTGAACTAATCAAAGCCCATCCCCCTACACTACCCCATCATCATCTATATATTATCTAAGGATTGTTTAAATCTCCCTAATGTGGCTGAGTTAACTACATTGGCAGGCAGGGCATTCCACGCCCTTACCACTCTCTGAGTAAAGAACCTGCCTCTGACATCTGTCTTAAATCAATTATCCCTCAATCTGTAGCTGTGCCCCCTCATACAAGCCAACGTCATCATCCTAGGAAAAAGACTCTCACTGTAGCCCCTATCTAATCCTCTGATCATCTTGTATGTTTCCATTAAATTCCCTCCTAGCCTTCTTCTCTGCAATGAGAACAGACCCATGTGCCTCAGCCATTCCTCATAAGACCTTCCCTCCAGACCAGGCAACATCCTGGTAAATCTCCTCTGGACCTTTTCCAATGTTTCCACATCCTTCCTGTAATGGGGCGACCAGAACTATACTCAATATTCTAAGTGAGGCTGCGATAGTGTTTTGTACAGTTGCACAATGACATCATGGCTCCGGAACGCAATCCCTCAATAAAACTTAACACACCAGATGCCTTCTTAACAGCTCTATCAATCTGGATGGCAACTTTCAGGGATCTGTGTACATGGACTTCAAGATTCCTCTGCACATCCACACTTCCAAGAATCTTTCCATCGACCCAGTATTCTGCCTTACTGTTATTCTTTCTGAAGTGAATCACCTCATGTTTATCTGCATTGAACTCCATTTTCTACCTCTCAGCCCAATTCTGCAGTTTATCCAAGTCCCCCTGCAATCTGCAACATTCTTCCACACTGTCCACCACTCCAACGACTTTAGTGACATCTGCAAATTTATCAACCCACCCACCTATGCTTGTGTCCAAGTCATTTATAAAAACGTCGAACAGCAGTGGTCCCAAAACAGATCCTTGTGGCACACTACCAAGAACCGGACTCCAGGCTGAATATTTTCCACCAACCACCACTCGCTGCCTTCTTACAGAAAGCCAGTTTCTAATCCAAACCGCTAAATCACCCTCAATCCATGCTTCTGCATTTTCTCCAAAAGCCTACCATGGGAACCCTTATCAAAGGCTTTACTGAAGTCCATGTTCACTATGTCAACTACCCTATTCTCATTCACATGCTTGATCACCTTCTCAAAACATTCAGTGAGGTTTGTGAGACATGACCTGCCCTTGACAAAACTATGTTGAATATCTCCAATCAAATTGTTGCTTGCTGGATGAGTATAAATCCTCTCTCTTATAATCCTTTCCAAAACTTTTCCTACAGCAGACGTAAGGCTCATTGGTCTATAATTATCTGGGTCATCTCCACTGCCCTTCTTGAATAAGGGCACAACATTTGCAATCCTTCAGTCCTCTGGTACTAAACCTGTAGACAATAATGGCTCAAAGATCAAGGCCAAAAGCTCCGCCAACTGCTCCCTAGCTTCCCAGAGAATCCTCAGATAAATCCCATCTGGCCCAGGGATCTTATCTACTTTGTTTCTTTCTAGAATTGATAACACCTCCTCCTTACTGACCTCAATCTTTTCTAGTCTAATAGCCTGTATCTCAGTCTTCTCCTCTACAATATTCTCCTTTTCCTGAGTGAAAACAGATGAGAAATATTCATTTAGCACCTCGCCAATCTCCACAGGGTCCACACACAACTTCCCATTTCTGCCTTTGACTGATCCTACTCCGACTCTAGTCATCCTTTAATTCCTCACATACCAACAGAAAGCTTTAGGGTTCTCCTTTATTCCACCTGCTAAAGACTTCTCATGTCCCCTCCTTGCTCTTCTTAACTCTCTCTTTAAATCCTTCCTAGCTAATCTGTAACTCTCCGTCGCCTCATCTGACCATCTCATTTCAATGTCACATAAACCTCCCTCTTCAGCTTAACAAGAGACCCAATTCCTGTAGTAAACCACAGTTCCCTTACCTTATCGCTTCCACCCTGCCTGACAGGGACATACCTATCATGGACATGCAATATCTGTTCCTTAAACCAGCTCCACATTTCGATTGCCCCCATCCCCTGCATTTTGCTACCCCATTCTGTGCCTATTACATGATAATTGCCCTGTAACTCTTACCCTGTGGCATATACCTATCCCTTTCCATCGCTAAACTAAACGTAACCGAATCATGGTCACGCTCTCCAAAGTGCTTACCTAACACTAAATCAAACACCTGGCCTGGTGCATTACCAAGTACCAGATCTAATGTGGCCTTCCCTCTTGCTGGCCCTTTGATGTACTGTGTCAGGAAACCCTCCTGCACGCTTTGGACAAAGACAGATCCATCTGACGTACTAGAATTATAGCATTTCCAGTCAATATTGGGAAGTTAAAGTCCCCCCATAATGTCCACCCTGTTCCTTTCACTCCTACCCAGAATTGTTTTGCCAGACCTCTCCTCTACATCCATGGAAATTTGTGGGGGCCTATAAAAAGCTCCCAGCAGTGTAACAAGTCCTCTCTTGTTTCTAACCTCAGCCAACACTACCTCAGTAGACGAGTTCTCGTCAAATGCTCTTTCAGCCACCGTTATACCATTCTTGACTAACAAAGCCACACCTCCCCCTCTTTTACCATCTTCCCTGGTCTTAATGAAAGATCTAAACCCTGGAACCTGCAACAACTATTCCTGACCCTATCCATGTCTCTGAAATGGCCAAAACATCGAAGTCCCAGGTACCTATCCTTGCTGCAAACTCACCTACCTTATTTCGGATACTCTTGGCGTTGAAGTGGACATACTTCAAACCAGCTTGCTGTCTGCCAGCACACTCCTGTGACCATGAAATCCTGTCCATGTCCTCCCTACTCACAATCTCTTGTGCACTGGAGCTACACCACAGGTTCTTATCCCCCTGCTGAGCAAGTTTAAACCCACCCGAATAGCACTAGCAAATTTCCCACCCAGGATATTATTTCTCCTCTGGTCCTGTTTATAGAGGTCCCACCTTCCCCAGAATGAGCCCCAATTATCCATATACCTGAAACCCTCTCTCCTGCACTACTCCTGCAGCCACGTGTTCAGATGATATCTCTCCTGTTTTTCACCCTGCTATCACATGGAATGGGTAACAAACCAGAGATAACAACTATGTTAGTTCCAGCTCTCAGCTTCCACCTTAGCTGCCTGAAATCCCGCCTTACATCCCTATCCCATTTTCTACCTATGTCGTTGGGACCTATTTTGCCCATGACTTGAAGCTGGACACCCTCTCCCTTCAGGACCCCAAAGATACAATCCGAGACATCACAAACTCTGGCACCTGGGAGGTAACATACCAACCATGAGTCTCTTTTGTTCCCAACAAAGCTTCTATCTGACCCTCTAACTATTGAGTCCCCAGTGACTAGCATTCTCCTCCTTTCACCCCTTCCCTCTATACCCCTGGTAAGTCATCTCCCCCAACAGTATCCAAAACGGTATACTTCTTTTTCAGGAGAACGACCACAGGGGATCCCTGCACTGACTGTTTTTTCCCGTTCTAGCAGTTACCCAGCTTTCTTTGTGCCCTAGAGTAACTACTTCCCTGTAACTGTTACCTATCACAGACTCTGCCTCCCAAATGATCCGAAGTTCATTCAGCTCCCACTCCTATTCCCTAACAACGTCTTGGAGAAGCAAGAGTTGGCTGCACTTCCTGCAGATGTACTTGGATGGGACACTAATGGTGTCCTTCACCTTAAACATCATGCATGAGGAACATTCCTCTCCCTGCACTGCCATCCCTGCTTTCCCCTTATCAGAAAGTGAAAAAAGAAGAGAAGCTTACCTGATATGTCCCTGCTGTTTAAGGTTAGAGGAGTTGGATGGGTGGGAGGCCCGACAAGGATAGGGTCTCAGGTTTAGAAAGCACTCACTTATATAGCTGAGGGAAAAAAAGAAGTCCCTTCTTTCCCAGAAACCGCTGCATTCTGATGTCAGATGTAAAGATTTAAATTAGTGACTCACCTTTCCCGGCAGGCTCCTGGTCCAAGCTCCCGCTCTTCCTGCTGCAGAAGATGGAAATGGAGAACTCCGACGCTCAAGGTAAGGTTTTAAAGATTTAGGTTCAGCCCTTCAAACATTGGTGCACATGCAGCCTCAGGTCCCTTGGTTCCTACACCTTTATAGTGCCATTGTCTAAAATACCTCTCCCTGATGCGTTTGCTGATGCAGCATGTTCTAAAAAATTAAATTCTATCTGCCACTTGTTTGTCCATTCTTCTAGTCTATCCATGTCTGGCGCAGTCAGTTAGTATCATCCTCACTGCCTACCACACCTCTAAATTGTATACCATGCGCAAGTTTTGATATTTCACTGTGTACTCCAATATCCAAATTATTTACGTCCATCAAAATATTCATGTCTCCAGTACTAACAACTGCCTACAACAATATCTGTCATCCTCCACTCTAAAAAAACAATGATTTATGATGACCCATAATTTTCTGTCCTCAAGCTGATCATTTATCCAAGCTGACAAACCCTCCTATTTCATGAGCCTCAATCTTGTTATGCAGATATTTATGGGATACTCTATCAAATGCTTTCTTAAAATTTATACGGATATCAAACATTGCAATCCCTTCATTAGCCTCCATCACATCTTCAGAACTTAGACTAGTCAAGCCTTTTACAAATCCCAAACAAAAACAGAAGTTGCAGGAAAAGCTCAGCAGATCTCGCAGCATCTGTGAAGAGAAATCAGGTCAAAACTCACACAACACCAGGTTATAGACCACACAAGCTTTTGGAAGTTCACTCCTTGTTCAGGTGCTCGTGAAAGAGAGGACATCCGACACAGAATTTATAAATAACAGATCAAAGGGTCATACAACTGACGTGAGTGTATTGAACAAACCTATTTGGTTGTTAAATCTTCGATCAGTTAGAATGGAGATGCAGGTTTCGATTCAGGTGCAAATCCCAGAATTTCTTTCAAATTGCTGCCCCGACACAACTTAAGGTTTCCTTAGTCGAAAAGAGGTGTCATATCACGTCAGACAATGCATTTTAAGTGTGAGGCTTTATTTAGAACCTTTGATCATTTACTTATAAGTAATAGCAAGGCCTGGTGTGTGGGTAACCAGGCTACTACATGAGAGAGCTGAAAATGTGTTGCTGGAAAAGCGCAGCAGGTCAGGCAGCATCCCAGGAACAGGAGAATCGATGTTTCGGGCATCAGCCCTTCTTCAGGGATGAGGAAAGTGTGTCCAGCAGGCTGAGATAAAAGGTAGGGAGGAGGGACTTGGGGGAGGGGCGTTGGAAATGCAATAGGTTTCCTCATTTCCAGTTTCCTCATTTCCCCTCCCCCCACCTTGTCTCAGTCAAATCCCTCGAACTCAGCACTGCCTTCCTAACCTGCAATCTTCTTCCTGACCTCTCTGCCCCCACCCCACTCCGGCCTATCACCCTCACCTTGACCTCCTTCCACCTATCGCATTTCCAACGCCCCTCCCCCAAATCCCTCCTCCCTACCTTTTATTCTTAACTCTGAGTGAAGCAACTTTTGATCTCAGTCCTAGTAGCAAGCTGTTTATTTTGAAACCTGGCCCAGTGGTGTTTTCAGCCAGGAGATCAGCTTCAGCAACTACTCTGTTTATCTGTCTTTAAATTTGGTTTTTTTCAATTCTTCTGAACTTGAGAAAAGAGAGGGCTATTCTACTGAATAACTTGTCATGGACAACGCTCTCATCCGAGAGACAATCTTGTTAACGTTTCCATTGTATTCCCTGTGAAGCAGGGATATCCTTATCTGAGTAAGTCAACCAAAAATAATCTTTTCTAATTCTCCTTCCTAAGGGAATAATTTCCTGTTTCCCAACATTCATATCATCTGCCATCTTGTTACTTATCACTAAATGTTGCACTTCCTTGATATCCCTTTGAATTTCTGCATGATAATCACACCTTATTTTCATATTAACTGGGACATCTGTTTCTCAGTATGAACGACTGCAATGGATTGATTGTAACTGAGGCCTGAGACCTGATCCTGTTTACACCCTATAATCTAAAAATAGCCCAACTCTGCTGTATAATGATCAATCCTCAAATCTCTTCTAATCAATCTAATGTATAAACTCCTTGTGAGACACCTTATTGAAAGCCTTTTAAAAACTGATTATATCATGTGGTTGTGGTTTGCTCACTAGCTGATGGGTTGTGATGCAAACGTTTTGTCACCATGCTGGGTAACATCATCAGTGTGACTTCCATGAGGTATGTTGTTCTTCTCTGCTTGATACTTGTACGATCCGGTGTGTTAAGGTGGGTGGTGTCATTCCTAGTTTTGCTCTGCAGTGGTTTGTATAGGGGGTTAATTGCTACATTCTTGTTATGGGAATTTCAGGTTGAAAACCAGGCCTCTAAGAATTACCTTGCATGTCTCTGGTTTGCTTGTCCTAGGACAGTTACATTGTCCCAGTCAAGTTGATGGTTCTTGTCTGTGTGTTTTGAGATGAGGGAGAGTTGGTCGTGCTGTTTTGCTGCTAGTTGGTGTTTGTGTATCCGGACCACCAGTTTTCTTCCAGTCTGTCCAATGTAGTGTTTATGGTTACTTGGGGTTTTGTATATTATGTTGGTCCTGCATGTTGTGGCTAAGTGGTGTTTCGTCCTTGTGAGTAGTTGGCATAGTGTGTCTGTGTGTTGGTGTGCTCCCATGAATCCTAGTAGTCGTGGGAGTCTGGATGTCGTTTCTGATATGTCGTTAACATAGAATAGAGCAAAACTAGAAATGACATCACCCACCTCAACAGACCGGATCATACAAACATCAAGCGGGGTAATACAACACCATTGCATGGAGTTGCACAGATGATATTACCTAGCACAGTGACCAAAGTTGTGTATGACAATCTGCCAGCCTCAGTGAGCAAACCAACAACCACATCCATGATCCGAGCTACAAATCTTTGCAAACGAGACTCCTGAATGGTATGTTGCCTCCCAGGTGCACGGTGAGGGATGGCTCGGATCAACTGCAGAAAATTCTCAAGGGGGAGGGCGAACATCTAGTTGTCATAGTGCATGTAGGCACCAATGATATAGTTAAAAACAGGTTGGGATCCTATACAAATAATTTAGGGAGTTAGGAACGAAGTTAAAAAATAGGACCTCCGAGGTAGTAATCTCAGGATTGTTGCCTGTTCTATGTGCTAGTCTGAGTGGGAATGATAGAATAATCAGGATGAATGCATGGCTTGAGAGATGGTGCAGGAGGGAGGGGTTCTGATTTTTGGGACATTGGGACCGGTTCTGGGGGAGGTGGGACTATTACTAATTGGATGGTCTACACCTGAGACTTTAAAAATGGGACAGACGTTGGATAATTCGGGTGCCAGAACCCTTTTACATCGGTTATGCCGGGATGATCCCCAAAATCAAGAACTATTCAGGTCCTGCCAAAGATGTTTAAATAAAAATTTGAGGTGGTAGGGTGGGATGGTGGCTCAGTGGTTAGCACTGCTGCCTCATCGCACCAAGGTCCCATGTTCGATTCTAGCCTCGGGCGACTGTCTGTGTGGAGTTTGCACACCCTTCCCGTGTCGATGTGGTTTTGCTCTAGTTTCCACCCACAGTCCAAAGATGTGCAGGCCAGGTGAATTGGACATGCTGAATTGCCCATAGTGTTAGGTGCATTAGTCAGAGGGAAATGGGTCTGGGTGGGTTACTCTTTGGAGGGTCAGTGTGGACTTGTTGGGCCGAAGGGCCTGTTTCCACACTGTAGGGAATCTAATCTAATCCAAATTTGTCCAATGGGAGGAACTTGGGACATAGATAAATGTGGAAAAGCCGAAGAGGCAATTTGGAAATGCAATATGGGGACTAAATGGAAAATTTTAATATCTGTGTGGAGAAAGCCTGTTGAGGAAATAATAAATAAATCTAAACAGGCCAGTTGGAATATTGACACATGTCAAAGAGGGATTACTGAGTGTGATCATGAAGGAAACTCTAAGCCTTGGGGGGCATTGAAGAGTCGGTATGAGAATTATAATATAAGAAGAGAAAAACAGGAATAGTTGGGAAAGGAGAGGCAAAATAAGGAATCAGGGTTGAAACACCAAGCGGAATATCAGGTGGGAATAAAATGGAGGTACCTGCTGACATGTCTGGTCTGCCAAAAATGTTTCAAAATAATGACTCTAATGACCAGGAGTAGGATTGCCTCCCCAAGCAATTGGCCATAATCAAAAGTGCTGCCCATGTAATGGACAATACGGGCATCAGCAATAGCAATGCCAGAGCTGATGGAGCTGCCAAAGACATGGCAGCAACCCGCAATTCTATTAGAGTCATAGAGATGTACAGCATGGAGACAGATCCTTTGGTCCAACCCGTCCATGCCGACCAGATATCCCAACCCAATCTAGTCCAAACTGCCCGCACCTGGCCCATATCCCTCCAAACCTTTCCTATTCGTATAACCCATCCAAATGCTTCTTAAATGTTGCAATTGTACCAACCTCCACCACTTCATCTGGCAGCTCATTCCATACCAGTACCACCTTCCGTGTGAAAAAGTTGCCCCTTAGGTCTCTTTTATATCTTTCCCCTCTCACCCTAAACCTATGCCCTCGAGTTCTGGACTCCCCGACCCCAGGGAAAAGACTTTACCTATTTACCTTATCCATGCCCCTCATAATTTTGTAAACCTCTATAAGGTCACCCCTCAGCCTCTGACGCTCCAGGGAAAACAGCCTTAGCCTGTTCAGCCTCTCCTTATATCTCAAATCCTCCAACCCTGGCAACATCCTTGTAAATCTTTTCTGAACCCTTTCAAGTTTCACAACATCTGTCCGATAGGAAGGAGACCAGAATTGCATGCAATATTCCAACAGTGGCCTAACTAATGTCCTGCACAGCCGCAACATGGCCTCCCATGTACTCAATACTCTGACCAATAAAAGAAAGCATACCAAATGCCTTCTTCACTATCCTATCTACCTCAGACTCCACTTTCAAGGAGCTATGAACCTGCACTCCAAGGTCTCTTTGTTCAACAACACTCCCTAGAACCTTACCAGTAAGAGTATAAGTCCTGCTAAGATTCGCTTTCCCAAAATGCAGCACCTTGCATTTATCTGAATTAAACTCCATCTGCCACTTCTCAGCCCACTGGCCCATCTGGTCAAGATTCTGTTGTAATCTGAGGTAACCCTTTTCACTGTCCACTACACCTCTAATTTTGGTGTCATCTGCAAACTTACTAACTGTACCTCTTATGCTCGCAACCAAATCATTTATGTAAATGACAAAAAGTAGTGGACCCAGCACCGATCCTTGTGGCACTCCACTGGTCACAGGCCTCCAGTCTGAAAAACAACCCTCCACCACCACCCTCTGTCTTCTACCTTTGAGCCAGTTCTGCATCCAAGTGGCTCGTTCTCCCTCTATTCCATGAGAACTAACCTTGCTAATCAGTCTCCCATGAAGTCCATATAGCTGACAACTACCGCTCTGCCCTCATCAATCCTCTTTGTTACTCCTTCAAAAAACTCAATCAAATTTGTGAGACATGATTTCCCACACACAAAGCCATGTTGACTATCCCGAATCAGTCCTTGCCTTTCCAAATACATGTACATCCTGTCCCTTAAGATTCCCTCCAACAACTTGCCCACCACCGAGGTCGGGCTCACTGGTCTATAGTTCCCTGGCTTGTCTTTACCACCCTTCTTAAACAGTGGCACCACAAATGCTAACTTCCAGTCTTCCAGCACCTCACCTGTGACTATCGATGATACAAATATCTCAGCAAGAGGCCTAGCAATCGCTTCTCTAGCTTCCCACAGAGTTCTAGGGTGCACCTGATCAGGTCTGGGGATTTATCCACCTTTACCTGTTTCAAGACATCCAGCATTTCCTCCTCTGTAATGTGGACATTTTGCAAAATGTCACCATCTATTTCCCTACAATCTATATCTTCCTTATCCACAGTAAATACTGATGCAAAATACTCATTTAGTATCTCCTCCATTTTCTCCGGCTCCACACAAAGGCCGCCTTGCTGATCTTTGAGGGGCTCTATTATCTCCCTTGTTACCCTTTTGTCCTTAATGTATTTGTAAAAATCCTTTGAATTCTCCTTAATTCTATTTGCCAAAGCTATCTCATGTCCCCGTTTTGCCCTCCTGATTTCCCCCTTAAGTATACTCCTACTTCCTTTATACTCTTCTAAGGATTCTCTCGATCGATCCGGTCTATACCTTACATATGCTTCCTTCTTTTTCTTAACCAAACTCTCAATTTCTTTAGTCATACAGCATTCCCTATACTTACTAGCCTTTCCTTTCACCCTGACAGGAATATACTTTCTCTTGATTCTCATGATCTCATTTCTGAAGGCTCCCCATTTTCCAGCCGTCCCTTTACCTGTGGACATCTGCCCACAATCAGCTTTCAAAAGTTCTTGCCTAACACTGTCAAAATTGGCCTTTCTCCAATTTAGAACTTCAACTTTTAGATCTGGTCTATCCTTTTACATCACTATTTTAAAATGAATAGAATTATGGTCGCTGGTCCCAAAGTGGGCACAGTGTTTAGCACTGCTGCCTCACAGCGCCAGAGACCCAGGTTCAATTCCCGCCTCAGGCTACTGACTGTTTGGAATTTGCACATTCTCCCCGTGTCTGCGTGGGTTTCCTCCGGGTGTTCCGGTTTTCTCCCACTGTCCAAAGATGTGCAGGTTAGCTGAATTGGCCATGCTAAATTGCCCGTAGTGTTAGTTGAAGGGATAAATGTCGGGGAATGGGTCTGGGTGGTTTGCTCTTCGGCGTGTCGGTGTGGACTTGTTGGGCCAAAGGGCCTGTTTCCACACTGAAACTAATCTAATCTAATCTAATCTAAAGTGCTCCCCCACTGACACCTCAGTCACCTGCCCTGCTTTATTTCCCAAGAGTAGGTCAGGTTTTGCACCTTCTCTAGTAGGTACATCCACATACTGAATCGGAAAATTGTCTTCTACACACTTAAGAAATTCCTCTCCATCTAAACCTTTAACACTATGGCAGTCCCAGTCGATGTTTGGAAAGTTAAAATCCCCTCCCATAACCACCTTATTATTCTTACAGATAGTTGAGATCTCCTTACAAGTTTATTTCTCAATTTCCCTCTGACTATTAGGGGGTCTATAATACAATCCCAATAAGGTGATCATCCCTTTCTTATTTCTCAGTTCCACCCAAATAACTTCCGTGGATGTATTTCCGGGAATATCCTCCCTCAGCCTAGCTGTAATGCTATCCCTTATCAAAAATGCAATTCCCCCTCCTCTCTTGCCTCCCTTTCTATCTTCCTGTAGCGTTTGTATCCTGGAACATTAAGCTGCCAGTCCTGCCCATCCCTGAGCCATGTTTCTGTAATTGCTATGATATCCCAGTCCCATGTTCCTATCCATGCCCTCAGTTCATCTGCCTTCCCTGTTAGGCCCCTTGCATTGAAATAAATGCAGTTTGATTTATTAGTCCCACCTTGTCCCTGCCTGCCCTGACTGTTTGACTCGCTTCTGTTCTCAACTTTACTAGTCTCAGACCCATCTCTTTCCTCACTATCTCCCTGGGTCCCACCCCCACATCTTACTCGTTTAAATCCTCCTGAGCAACTCTAGCAAATTTCCCTGCCAGTATATTAGTCCCCTTCCAATTTAGGTGCAATCCATCCTTCTTGTACAGGTCACTTCTACCCGAAAAGAGATTCCAATGATCCAAAAATGTGAATCCTTCTCCCATACACCAGCTCCTCAGCCATACATTCATCTGCTCCATCCTCCTATTCCTGCCCTCACTAGCTTGTAACACTGGGAGTAATCCAGATATTACTACCCTTGAGGACCTCCTTTTTAAATTTCTGCCTAACTCTCTGTAATCTCCCTTTAGAATCTCAACCTTTTCCCTTCCTATGTCGTTGGTTCCAATGTGGACAATGACCTCATCCTGGCCCTCTCCCCCATGAGAACATTCTGCACCGTCTCTGAGACACCCTTGATCCTGGCACCAGGGAAGCAACACGCCATTCTGCTTTTTCGCTGCTTATTGTGTCCTATGTGAACCGACAGGTGCTAAATCGATCACCTGCCTCAAAAACAACGGGCATATCAGACATTGTCACTGTGCAGGGTCTACAGGGGGACGCCCCTGATCCAGGAAAACAAATATGGAAGATGCATGGGTGTTCACACTGTGCATCAAAAGGCTTCTGGATCAGTCCAGTTGGCCAAGTGTGTTTCCAGTTGGCCAAGTGTGTATACCTGATGCTTTGTTACCAATGCTATTGACTGTCTTCACGCTGATACCCACCTTGGCAAGGAGGGAATGAGAGAGGAAATGCAAAGATACTTTCAGCAGCTAACATTGTCTTTACATTGTCCCCATTCATGTATAAAGCATGCCTTAGGACCACCACCCACCCCTCCATAACCTGATTCAAGTCCCACTTACCCAGGCCCCTGGAAATGTTCGCCATTGTGCACTCAGTGACACATCATATTCCTGGGAATCTTGCTCAGGTCTTCTGACAGACAATTGACCCTGGAATGTATCGCACCCATTCTGGAAAAACCTCCTCCTCTCCCAGCACCAGCACTACCTGCCTGGAATAAGGGGACACAATGGATTCAATCAGCTCCCTAGTCATCAGCATGGAAAGTGATGAAGCTAACAACAGTGAAGAGGAGGTGCGTGAGTTTTTTATCAGTGGCCTTCCTATGGATATTAAACCACGTGAGCTTTATGTTCTCTTTTAACCACTTAAGGGATATGAAGGTTCACTGATCAAGCTAACATCATAATAGCCACTTGGCTTTGTTACAGTTGACAGCAGAGTGGGAGCAGAAGCTGCAAAGAATGCATTAAATGCTATTTGATTTGATCCTGAAAATCCTCAGACTCTCTTGTTGGGAATTGCAACGGCGAACACAAAGATCGCCAAAAACAAACTGATGGCTACACCTAACCACTGCCTTGGGAGCATACAGCATTGCATGGGACCTCTATGACTTGCAGGAACAGCACTGATCTATACACCTCCTCTCCATTGTATAAAACAGAACCAACCCCAGCCATTCCACATACTACGTATACCTACCCTGCCACATTTCACGCTCAGATGCGCTGCTATTCTCCATCTGAAGCATCTCCACAAGTCTCATCAGTTTTGTTAAGTAATTAACTGCCCTTATTCAAGAATTCAGATTTCTCCATGGAATGGTGTATAAGGACAGACTGGATTTTGTTTTCAGGTTGGACTTTATTGAAGGAGTGTTTGGATAACTGGTTCATTTCCATTCAATTTGGAAAGGGTGGACTGGTCAGTAAGGACTGTGGATTTAAGAACTTTACTGGTGAACACTTTTTTTTTCCACATGGGAGGATCCTGGGGTTCCTATCTATTGCATGGACTAGTAATTCTTGTTGTTATAATCATTGTATGGTGTGTGAATAACTTGCTTAAATGCTGCTGTCAGATTCTCATGAATAAGCTGCTAGCACCTTTTTCAGCCCCATGTAGTTAGTTATGGAATGATGAAAGGAGAGAATGAGATGTTAATTGGTTAATTTGTTCTGCTGACGTAAGCAATTGGTTGTCCTGGGGTGGGGGGTGTTCGTGGGAGGGGGGTGCGGAGGGGTGGCGGTGTTTTCCTGTCTTGCAGGGAAGATGTGACAATCTAAACACACTCTGTAAATGCTGTAGTTTAAGCAACAACCTACTGACACACTGTTTTAAGAAACAACGACTTGTCCAAGACCTTGCAGAAACCTGCAGTAGAACCCCTCAGATTAGGGAAACTGTTGGGAAGAACAGGTGTGAAAGCACATACATGTACGGGGTAAAGCTTGGCTTTTGTTGCTGTTTGATCGCATTTTACTCAGACCTAGCAGAGTTAATGTGAAGCATAAAAAGCTTGGAGATAGAAGAACCAAAGTTTGTGAAACCCAGTGGATCCCTGGGACACTTCATAGATGGAGGATTTGTGCATTTAGCTACCTTCACAGAGAGAAAAGTGAATGTGAAAAGGCAATTTGGGTTAAGGGATAGGTCAGTCGAGTTGTGGTGGTTAACATTTTGGGGGATATTCGGGAAAGTGTGGAGTGGATGCATTCCAACAAAGGAGAAAACTTCTAATGGACGGACATGCTGTTCATGGTTAATGAGAAAAGTCAAAGTTAGTGTCAAACTCACAGAAAAGACGTATATTTCTGCAAAGACAGATGGCAGGTTAGAAGATTGGACAGAATATAACATACTGCACAGGATTACTGAAATGCAGGAAAACTGAGAGAAAGTTATAAAATGTTATCAAATGAATAGGTGAAGGTTCCTCTAGATCGAAAAAGAGATAATCCAACTTCTTTATTCATAAGGAGAGGGAGGCGGTAAACAGGAAACTACAGGTGTTAATGTGTTGGAAGCAGTTCAGAGAAGGTTTACTTGATTGTACCTGGAATGAGCAGATTGCCTTTTGAAGAAAGGTTGAACAGGCTAGCCCTGTGTTCTCTGGAGTTTAGTAGTGTCAGAGGTGACTTAACTTAAACATGTAAGATCCTGAGGGGACTTGACCATGTAGGTATTGAAGGGACGTTTCCTCTTGTGGGTGTACATAGAACTAGGGGTCATAGTTTAAAATTGGGGTTTTGTTGATTTAAGAGAGATGTGGAACCATTTCTTCCTTCAGAAGATTGTGAGTTTTTGGAATGACTTTTGCCAAAAGGCTGTGGTGCCGTATCCTTAAATATTTTTAGGCAGCGGTAGACAGATTCTTGATTACCAAAAGGATGAAAGATGACTGGGGATATGAAGAAATGTCGAGTTGAGGTTAAAATCTGATCAACCATATGATCTTACTGAATGACGGAGCCAGCTCGACGGGCCAAGTGGCCTAGTTCTGATCCTTGTTCGTGTATTGGTTGTGAAAAATCATACTTGGAAATGAATATACTGGTTTACTGGTTACTGTGTTTTGACGTATCCAAGACGAGTTGGACCAGTATTTATCATTTGCCAGTTTTAGTTATTTTTCCTTCTTGATTGGGCCAGACACTGACCTTTGGCCAGAAAGAAAGGATCGTTAGACTATGTGATAATATTACAAATGCAAGTTAACCTGGTTGAACACAGAGCGTACTGGATATCTGAGGAACATTGCTAAGTACTGACAATTGCACATAACAGTTTTACTATGATAACAAACTACAAAAAATGTCAGTAAATATATAATGGCCTATTTAGGAAGAATTGGAAGCAGCTTCTGACTGTTTTGGTTCTTCTGTGATAATCTGTAGTCTTTTGTCTTTTCTTTGTAATGTTATCATTGGACTAATCCAGAGACCCAGGCAAATTGATCTGGAGACCAAGGTTTGAATACGACCAGATTAATGTTGGAATTTGAATTCAACACAAAATATGGAATTTAAAATCTATATTAGTGACCCTGAAACCATTGTTGTTTGAAATAGAAACCCATTTGGTTCAGTAATGTCCTTGAGAGAAGCAAATCTGCAATTTTTACTTGCTGTGGCCTACTTGTGACTTCAGACCACAGCAATGTGGTTGACTCTTCATTGCCCTCTGAAAGTGCCTAAAAAGCCCTTAATTTCTATCAACTCTTCTAAAAGGTCTCAAAACCAAGGAACGAAACTGAACAGACCAGCTGGGACCCATGCACTGGACCAACAGGAACAAACTAACCACTGTTAGCCCTGCAGAGTCCTCTATTAATATCTGACAGATAGTTTCAAAACTGGGAGAACTGCCTCACAGACTAGTCAAGCAATAGCCTGAAATAGTCATACTCATTGAATCATATTTGGCCAACAATGTCTCAGACACCATTATCCCCACTCCCCGTTCATTTCCCATCCCATCGACAGGACGGACTGAGCAGTGGTGGCAGCACATTGAGAGACAGTCGGGAGGGAATTGTGTTGGGAGTTGTTAACATTTACTCTGGACTTCATTAATTATCACGGTATGAGGTCAAATATGGCCAAGGAAACTTTCTGTTGAATACCACGTATGATCCACGCCACTTCTTCCCCACACTCCATTAGCATTCCTTTGTATGGAAAAGCTACAACAGTACAGTATTAGCTCAGGTGTGTGGGAAAAAGATAAGAGCTGCAGGACTTTTCCATTAAAGAATCATCACATACCAGTGTTGAAAGCACTGTTATGAAGTATAGCTGCTTTTGACTTTGTAAATGGGCAGGTACAATTAGAAACTGATAGTAATGATGGGAGAAATCGTATTGCACATCAGACACAACATCGTGGAGTTACTAAGCACTGAGAAACTGAGACTAGACTCAGGTAGCGGATGGATGAACAGTATGGGAAGCCATTTTGTAACCTGGAGCGAAATTGATCTTGAGCGCGCAGTTAATCCAGAGGGAGGGATACAGACAAAGGGAGAAGAGCACAATTGTGTGACAGAATTAGAAACAGACATCTATTGTACAGTTCTGAGAAAAAGATTCAGGATTATTAAAACTGAAATGAGTTCCACTGATGTTTTATTGCTCCTGTTTTCCAAAGAAATCTCGTTATCAGTTGAGGCAGTGTTACTCCTTAGTTATTCAATTACTTTTATTATCAGCAAGAAAACAATTCTCTTCTGCAGCTGGATAGGTTGTTCTTTCATGGTTTGTGAGTAGAATAATATTCCACACAAAATGACGAAGGGTTGATATCGCAGAAGCATTCCTGTCACCCCCTGTCGTGAGTGATGGTGAACAGTTAAACAAGTCACGGAGGATGTGACTCCACAAATATTCCCATCATTAATCAGGTGAGAGGCGAGCAAATCAGAGCAAAACAAAAGGCTGAAGCGTTTCCACCAATCTTCAGCCGGAGTGCCAAACATATGATCCGCCTCAGACTCCTTTAGAGGTTCCCAACATCACATCCACAGCCAGACACGGTCAATTTGCTTCTCTCCACGTGATATCAAGAAACAGTTAAAAATACTCAATGTTGCAAAGGCTGTGGAGTCCTAACAATGTAAGACCCAAAACTGTGTGACCTTTCAAAGGAGGACTGTTGCAGAAAGCTAGGCGGAAGTGGGTACTGCAGATGCTGGAGGAGAGAGTCAAGATTAGAGTAGTGCTGGAAAAGCACAGCAGGTCAGACAGCATCCAAGGAGCAGGAAAATCAACGTTCCAGGCAGGAGCCCTTCATCAGAAGGCTGTTGCAGAAAGCTGTCCAGCAAAATCCTGTGTGAAGACCATGAAATGTTACACCTTGGGATTCTTGCCTCTATGAGTGAAGACATTGAATGCAAGAGCAAGGAGGTTACGATGGAGCTGTGCACCTGTTACTCCAGCCACACCCCACATACCGTGTACAGTGTGGGCATCGTTGTATAGTTAAGATGTGTTTGCTGGAGAGTGAGTGCTGAAGAAATTCACCAGGACGTTGCGGGTCTCGAACAATTCAGCTATCAGGCCAAACTAGATAGAATGGGATTGTTTTCCTTTGAATTGCAAAGGTTGAGGTCAGGTCTGATTGAGGTGTGCAAAGTTCTGAGGGCATAAAAAGGATTGGTAGAGATAATCGATTCCCCTCAGTACAGGTTGTCAATAATCTGGGGCACAGTTTTAAAGTACAGCGTGTGACACGTACGAAGTATTTCAGGAAAAGTCTCCTTACTCAGAGAACTATGAGTATCAAGGAAGTCATTGCTTCAGGAAATGGTAGAGGTGGAAACCCTCAACACTTTTCAAAACTATTTAAATGAACACTTGAAATAGCATAGCAAACAAGATTATTAACAAAGTTAACATTAGCGTCCAATTGGAATAGATGGATGTTTGATGAGCAATGCATAAACGATGGGCTCTTTCTACACGATAAAACTCAATGACTCTGATGATAGAGCAGGAGTCTCAAAGGCGATACCACCCTGACGTGTAGCTCCTACAGATTGTGCCACTTAGGCAGTTACATTAGAAATGAATAATAATGCTGAGAGAAATGTTATAATTCACCAGACACAATAAAGTGGAATTATTGGACACTGGGAAACTGAGACTTGGCTCAAGTAGCAGATGAACAGTGTGGTGAGCCATTTTGTTACCTGGAGAGAAATTGATCTTGACAGTGAGAGACAGTGGAGTTAATCCAGAGGGAGGTACAAAAACAACAGGAGAAGAGCACAATTGTGTGATAGTATTAGACACAGACATCTATTGTACTCTGGAAGAGAAAGAATTCGAGGAGGCAGAACAGCCAAATTACAAATTATAAATGGAGAAATCAGCTTTGGAAGGCATTTAGTTGTATGTATTCCAACACCTACTGCTCAGCCAAGTTTGAGAATTTTAAAAATCTCAATGATTTGTTTCCTGCTGAATTTGGTTGTCTATTTTGTTCCTGTGTGTTTGTCAACACTTTTTAAAAATGTTTTTAACTTTATATGTGAAGTTGTATTAGAATTTCTGAATGTCAGTCACACTGCAATTCAACCTATTTTCTGAAGTCTTTTTTTTATAACATCTGACTATTTTTATAACATCTGACTATTGTGACTATTATGGGCTGCGCGGTGGCACAGTGGTTAGCACTGCTGCCTCACAGCGCCAGAGACCCGGGTTCAATTCCTGCCTCAGGCGACTGACTGTGTGGAGTTTGCACGTTCTCCCTGTGTCTGCGTGGGTTTCCTCCGGGTGCTCCGGTTTCCTCCCACAGTCCAAAGATGTGCAGGTCAGGTGAATTGGTCATGCTAAATTGCCCGTAGTGTTAGGTAAGGGGTAGATGTAGTTGTAGGGGTATGGGTGGGTTACGCTTCGGCGGGGCGGTGTGGACTTGTTGGGCCGAAGGACCTGTTTCCACACTGTAAGTAATCTAATCTAATCTAATTGCCTTTTAATGTTAATTACCTAGAATGTCAAAGGTAATGTTTGATTTAAATTCAAAACTGTATGCAAATATAATTCTGAGGAAAGGGTTCAAGGCCATTAACACTGACATGAATTCCACTGATGTTTTGCTGCTCCTGTTTTCCAAAGAAATCTAGTTATCAGTTGAGGCAGTGTTTACTCCTTAGTTATTCAATTACTTTTATTATCAGCAGGAAAACGATCCTCTCCTGGAGTTTTGTAAGTTGTTCTTTCAATTAATTGCAGTAGAATGCTATTTATATGCAAAATTAGAAAGGGTTGAGAAGGCAGAAGATTGTTGCTCAGTTCATCACATTTGTGTAGATACGTGCAGTTCTGTATCAATTGTTATTTCAGCGTCAGTAAGCATAATCACTACACAGTCCTTGTGGTGACAAAGTTCCTCCATCGTGTTGTGTGGCACTATTACAGTGCTAAATGGGATGGAATCAGAACAGAGGGGGCAGAAGGAATCATGCGATTCAGCCATCAAGTTGAATTGATAACAAATCTTTATTCTTCAGAACCTTGTGTTTTTGAAGATTATCAAGTGTTCACGTTTTGTTTTCCTTTTCAAAGTTTAAAAGCCACAAAGTATTTCATTCTCCCATTTTACTTTTTGCATTTGTAAATTTATTGAAATGCTTTAAATTTGAGAAATACAATATTTTAGCATTTTGTTGAAAATGTAAGAGAGCCTGTATTCCTCTTCTTTTTCATTGCTTTTACACCCTGTTTAGTGGTATGGATGATTCAAGGCACTTCTGCTTTTTGGTTCAGCCTTTTACAGTTTTGCGTTAAAACAAAATACTGTCACACTGCTTTCACTTCTTTAAGAATAACTTCACTCGAACGATAAAATATGTTTCTTGTCTTCAAAATCCAATTTTAATAAATCACCGTGCCTTCAGTTTGCTACATTTGTTAGCTGATTTTATACTGCTATTTTACCAGTTTTCTTAATGGGTGTCATTTTTCTTCTGAAGATACTTCTCACAGCCATTCCCTTCTTTTTCTGAGAAACAGTTACAATGAGAATGCCTGTTTGCTTCATATAGCGTGTAATGAGATATGCTTTCAAGAAGGAATTGTTTTGTCATGTTTCTTTGGAAAACCACTGTTGTGAACTTGGATCTGAGTTGTCTGCTTTGATTTTTCGAAGCACGCAGTCCATGTGTTTACAGGTTTTGATTTTTGGTTGGTGAACTGTGATTTTCAAGGAAGATCCAGCTCTCTGTCTCTCTCTGCAAAAGCTGCTGTTCTGTCCTTACTGCTGGGCTTGTGTTTTTGAGCTCTCCTGAATTTGGGTTTGACAAGGCTGTTGATAAAATGCTGGATTAGTGGTGCTGGAAGAGCACAGCAGTTCAGGCAGCATCCAACGAGCAGCGAAATCGACGTTTCGGGCAAAAGCATCTCACACAGTCAGGAAAAATCCCAGGATATACTTCCTGTAACACCTCAGTTCTCTGATTCTCCACTGGCTTTTCAACCACAGTCAGCATCACTCCCACTTGTGATCCAGCTGTATCATTACCATTGAAAAACTGCATTCCTGGACAGAGGACAAATTGAATCTCAGGCCTATCTCGTCAGTGCAAATTAGCTAGTCCCTGATTAAGTCTTTTAAATATATGTAACTTCTCTGGCCTGCATGTTGACCAATTTCTTTCAGTTAAAGAATTCAAAATCTGCTTTTTCTCTTTATTCCAATATAAACACATATCTGTTCATGAGCTTTGAGAGCTTGCAATTTTCATTGGCATTGATTTAAAACACATTGTTGCACCATTAACAGATAGCAAATAATCTTTTCTCAACATAGAAATTCCATTTCCTGTTGAATATCACATCTTGGAATTGTAGAATGGAATGGAACAATTGGATAAAGGGAGCCCACACCTAATCTTTGTGCAAATCCACAAACAATAAACCGTTGTTTGACTGAAGAATAGTCAATAAGCAATCATTTTTGCTGTCCAGATAATCAATCTTTTGAAGGATTAATCCAGGACAAGGGGACAGTGAAAATACAACAGCTGAAGAAACTTGACTGAAACCTTGTCACTTGGTTAATCGTAAAGAATGATACTACGTTGGAGGTAAATATGTAGAACACACTTACACTGGGCTTGCCTGAAGAGGACCTGCATTTGGGCTTGCTCTGACAGTTATATTTCCAGTGTTTGAAAAGTTTGTTGAGGCGTTTCCCATTCTGTAAATGAGAATGTAAAGTTATTTTCAAGAACAAAAGCAGCTTTAAAAGTTGTAAGAACTAGCGATAGGCAATTCAGCTCCTCAAGCCTTCTATACAATCAAGATTGATCTCAGTTTGGCTTCATTTCCCCTTTCCTACCTGGTTCCCATTACCCTTCAACCCATTACTGATGAAAAATGTGTCTGTCTTCTCCTTATATTCACTCGATGTCTTGGCATCCACATAATTAAAATATTCCCTGATGATCGGGGTTGTGAACTCTGCACTGTTTTGGAATCTTCAGAAATTTAAGATTCGTCACTAAGAGCCTGCTTCAACCATTCATAAACTAATAAAAATCTATTTGTTTCCTTTTCTTTCACCTTTATTACAATTACTTAAACTAGGCATTAGAAAAGTCATTCATCATTGTGAAGTTTTTTGTTCGTATCTTACTTGGATTTGAGAAAAGGTTTTGCACTCTGGATATTTTAGCTGCCTTTGAAGGGGGTGTGAAATGTCAGATTCGGATATTCATGGGACAAAGATATGAGGAACACATTGAGTTTGAACTCGCAATCCAACCAGATGGATAACTTTCGAAATGCAGTGACCAGTGTGAACCTGAGCTGATTACAGCAGGAAAAAGGGAGGAGGTGAAATGGAACCGATTGTAAAGACTCTCCAAAACAAAAGGGAATGGGAATTGTCGTGGAAATATAGCAACATTGTGGGAAAGTTCAGGAGATTCCCAGATAAGATGAGATGATTGGGAACCCCAAGTATGTCCCTGAGATTTGTACCAGAAATATTAGCCATCCTTGCAACTGAAAATGTTTGAGAATTGTCCTACCCATGACCCTGCACTAACGGAGAGTGCCATTCCTCAAAGCCACATCAAGTAGCACTATGGCACTTGACAGAAGTCTGATTGGGAAATCACAATCTCACAGCTGATTGCAAGCCAAACTCTGATAGTGGAGAGATGCTTCATCTTACACACACTTAGCCTACACACAAATTGCAAAAAAACTGAAGAATTAGTTATTTGAATCTCACCCGGCTCTTGGAGGTATCGCTGCGATGTTATGACTCTGACTAAAATCTAAGACTAAGCTGCTCCTTCATATATGTTTCACAGTGACTATGAGAATGATCTTTCAGCAATCACTGTGCAGTTACTGGGTGTTTCACCATATTCAGCATTTTTAAAATCTGTTTCAGTTTGTGGGTGTTACTGGTTAGGTAAGCATTTATTGTCATTCTCTAATTGATCTGAAGAGGGTGAGTGTGAGCTTTTAGAAACTCTCCAACCAGTGTGTTGGTTTGTTGCCTTTGGAGATTTCATAGAATCCCTATCATGGGGAAAGAGCCAATTGGGCTCAGTGAAGCTACACCAACCCTCAGAAGAGCATCCCACCCGGACTCAGCTCTGTACCCTATCCCCATAAACCCACAACTTATTTTCTAAATTGGGAGAAAGTTCAGAAGTCAGAAGTGCAAAGGGATTTGGGAGTCCTAGTCCAAGTTTGCCTTAAGGCACGCTTACAGATTGAGTCGGTAGTTATGAAGGCAAATGTAATGTTGTCATTCATCTCAAGAGAACTAGAATATAAAAAGCAGGGATGTACATCTGAGGCTTTATAAGTGTCTAGTCAGAGCACATTTAGAGTATTGTGAGCAACTTTGGGCCCCATACCTCAGGAAAGATGCATTGACCCTGGAGCAGGTCTGGAGAAGGTTCATGCAAATGATCCCAGTCTTAATATATGACAAACGTTTGAGGACTCTGGGTCTATAATCGATGGAATTTAGAAGGATGCAAGGGGATCTGATTGAAACTTAGAGAATACTGAATGGCCTGGACAGAGTGGATGTTAGAAGATGTTTCCATTGACAAGAGAGATGAGAACCCGAGGGTAGAGCCTTAGAGTAAAGAGAAGACCTTGGGGGGATGTGACTACAGTGTTTTTAAGGTTGTTGGTCTCCGACCGGTGCCTGCGTAGTCACCTTTGTGATCGTTTGTATGTATTTTTATCGATTACAAAGTAAGGTCGAACCTCCGCGTGGTTCCCCCAGGTAACGGCCTGTATGAGGAAGCTTTTGACGGGGAAGCAATTTTAAATAGTTTAGAGGTTGTTTTAGTCTGGTCTTATCAATGGTTTTACCATTGATTTTATCTTTAGTTTTACCTTGGTTTTACCGGTGCTATACGCCACTGGCAATTTTACTGTTTTCTCCGTTGTTTAAGCATTACTCGGACCAGGCCGGCGAATACGACCTCAGAAAAGATACGAGACGGCTGGTGACCTTTCGGTCTGATTTAAACCGAATTTGGCAGCAGCAATTATGGCCAATTCCAAAATTTCCGGTTGGGTGGGAGACCGGGAGAATAACCGCCCCCGCACGGTTGCTATTGGCGGCACCGTGCGCTAAATGTATGAGCTAAAAATAGATTGGACAATCCGTCTCGACTCAGACAGACGAGACTATAAGAATTATTCCGGCAAGGCTGTCCTCAGGCAGGCACAAGGAAGTCGTTAATATCGTCCAGAATGATCAGGACATAATTCGAAGGGAAAGACTAGTAGAGAAGGCCCCTCTACAGTCGGGTCCATTTAACAGCAGGACGATTTTTAATTCGAATTTTAATGGGCCATTTGTTTTTAGTCGATATGGAGAATCAGAGAGCAATGAGGAGAGGTATGAAGGTAGGATTATTCACCTGGTAACTAAGGAAACAGATAAATTAGAGTTAATAATTAAGTACCCGATAGAAGATTTTAAATGTAATTATTGTAATAATATCCATAACACCACGGGGATGTTTAGGAAACACTTAAAAATATGTAAAGGAATTAAATCAGTGAGAATTAGGTGCAGTAAATGTGAATGGGAAGGGAATTATCAGGCAGTAGCGTGCCACTATCCAAAGTGTACTAAGAATGATAATATTAGTAGTAATAGTAATAGTAATGAAGAAGGTGAGATAGAAAAATTATATCAATGTGAAATATGTCCTTTAAAATTTAAGACAGCCAGAGGATTGGGGCAACATGAAAGGCATGTACATCCCATCTTGAGAAATGAGAAGAGGAAAAAAGGGAAGACAGAGACTAAGGATAAGATGGAAAATAGAGAGGGAAATAAGAGGGGAATATGGTCTAAGGAAGAGGTGGAAAAGTTGCAACAATTAGAAGTGGAGTTTAGTGGCTGTAAAAATATTAATAAAGTTATCGCGGAGAAAATTGGTTCTAAAACTGCTAAACAAATTTCTGACAAAAGGAGGCTATTAAATAAGAAGAGTAAAATTTGTGATAATGATAAGGGTATAGATTAAGAAGTGGTCCTTAATATTAGTGATAATAATGAAATGGAGAATAGTGACCTGGTGATAGATAGGGTAATGGAGGAAGAAAGACTGAATGAACAGAGTGATCAGGAGAATAATAATACTACGGAGAACCTCGGTTATAGTGGTAGGTCAATAACAGAATTAATAAAAATAATGGAAGATGATATGGGTAGGAATAAAATTATTAGTGAGGAACATGATAATATTATGGGTATGATAATGGACAAATTAGGAAAGAATAAGGAAAATGGTACATGTAAGAAGGTAACTCATGCTAAACGAGTAGGTTTTAAGCAAAAGGATAGTGGACAAAGAAGGAATAGGAAGGAAAATAAAGCTAAGAGAAGATTTGGTAAAAAGAAGGATAAATTTAAAGAAATGCAAGTTTTATATAAAACTAAGAGACAGTACCTAGCAAGAACCCTAATGGGGGCCCCAGTTAGATGTGAATGTCCCCTTAGTAAGGAAGAGTTAGAAGATTATTATAAAGAGAGATTAACAAACCCTAATGATAAGAATAACTTAAGAGGTTTTGCAAAATATAAAAGTCAAGGGGAGGGATCGTTAGGTGGTATTCTGACGGGTCCTGTGATGGTGGAGGACGTGAATCTAGCCGTAAAGGCGATGGACGTGAAAACTGCCGCAGGGCCGGATAGGGTAACGCTGAGGGAGATAGTTAAGATATTTAATAAAGATAATCCTTACTCCCTAGATTATACACTATTTGGATAAAAACTGGTAAAATGACAGATGAAATGAAAATAAGTAGAACAGTATTGATACCCAAAGTGAGCGAAGAAGAAGGGTTAAGGGATATTAATAATTGGAGGCCAATAACTATAGGGCCAATTATGCTCAGAATATTTACAAAAATTGTAGCGAGTAGATTAAGTAAGGTGACAACTCTAAGTAAAAGACAGAAAGGTTTTATGGCCGGTGTAGCAGGATGTGAGGAAAACATAAAAATCCTGGAAAATATTATTAACGGGGCTAAAAAGAACAAGAGAGATTTAGTGGTAGTTTTTGTGGATCTAGCAAAAGCTTTTGATACAGTAGGCCATAAACTAATTATAACAACTTCCTTTAATATTTATCAAATTGATTACAAATTTATATGAGAACAATTTTACTCAGGTGGAAGGTTTTAAGTGTAAAACCAGAAAAATTGAAATTTTAAGAGGAGTCAAGCAAGGTGATGCATTGTCACCGATTCTTTTTAATATTGTAATGGACCCTTTGATGAGTACCATCGAGGAGAAGCAGAAGGGAATATTTTTAGGGTTAGATGGGAATAGCTTTCACTGTGCGACATTAGCGTTCACAGATGATATAGCATTAATTAGTCAATCATATGAGGGTATGGTTTACAATCTAAAATTGGTGGAACAATTTTGTAACAATACGGGAATGGAGATAAATATAAAGAAAATGAAAGGATTTTACTTTACTTATAGATGTAAGACAGTTATATTTAATGATAAAACTAATTGGAAGTTAAATGATGGGATCATACAATTTATAGAACCAGGACACATGGATAAATATTTAGGTGCCAAGGTAGATCCGTGGATTGGAGTAAGTAAATCAGACTGTGAAAGCCAAGTAGATATATGGATAGGAAATTTAAAAAGATCCCCCTTAAAACCAGTACAGAAAATAGAACTTTTAAAAACATACTTTATTCCTAGGCTGTATTATCATCTAATTTTATCAGAGTTTCTATTAATTATCTTAATAAACTAGACAATATTATCAAAAGCGCAGTTAAAGAAATCTTACACCTTCCGCAATCCATCACGGATGGAGTGCTATATCCCAAATCCCGTGATGGTGGCCTTGCTTTAAACAGACTGTCAACCTTTATTCCAATTTCAGTTATGAGGAAGTATGGGATGCTACATAAATCTGATGACGAAATATTGCACGCATCGTTTCGGTTCGAGGGTGACAATGTGGCTGTAAAAATGCACAAATTGAGTAAATTAAAAGTATTGGAAAAGATCAGGAACCCGAGTATTAATCAGCAATTGGATGAAGAGGATACTATCATGGAAGATAGTGAAGACGAGATGGATGAGTTTAAGAGTACCAACTATGCTAATTGGAGATCTATAGAGGTACAGAGATGGATGGCCCTCCCCTGTCAAGGGGCAGGTGTTCATTACTATAAGAATGATAATGTATCCAACAACTGGTTGACAAAACTACAATTTATGAAGACGTCCAAAGTTATTAATTCGATCCTGCTGAGAACAAACCTATTTCCAACACGGGCATCATTGTCATATGGAAGGCCATTTAACATTAAGAATTGCAGAAGATGTAACGGTATTTCGGAAACGTGGCGCATATCTCTGGGTGGTGCCCTTACATCAAGAACATGAGAATTAAAAGGCATAATAGGATAGCAGAAGAGTTAGTCAAGTTTGTTAGGTAAAACGGGTGGACTATATATATAGAGCCACAAATTAAAGATGCATCCGGAAAACTTTGGATCCCGGATTTAATCTTTAAGAAAGAACATCAGATTGTTGTGGTGGACGTGACTATCAGAATGGACTTTCAGATCAACTCTCTTGAATCGGCTTGGGAAGAAAAGATAAATAAATATAAAGATCTAGGAAAAGAGATAATGGACCTTATTGGTGGAGGAAAGATATCTTTTATGGATTTGTGATAGGAGCTCGAGGGAAGTGGTTCGAAAAGAACACCGAGCTCATGAAAGACTTCGGGATTGTGAAATTTAAATCTTTTGCACAGAATATTACAACCCTAACTTTATCTTTGACCCTTGAACTTCTACAGATTTTTTTGGATACTTAATATCTCCTATTGACGCATTTTAATAAGGTTATTTTTAGGTATTTTAATAGCTTTTAGGTATTTTAATAATTTTAATAATGTTTTAAATAGTTTTAAATAGTTTTGATTTTAATTAGCTTTAAATGTTAAGATTTTATTAATAAAATAGTATTGTTTTAGATCACTTGAGTTAATTGGTGGTGGGTAATTTGAGGTGGTAAATAATTAAATTGCGCGCGATACACAACAAGTGATGAGTGGTAACTTAGTCTAACGGTTGATAACCTCAGCTCATCCCTCGCCTCGCTGAAATTCTGATTCACAATGTTTTATACCATCCCCTTAAGATCATCTGGCTGTGGTCTTGCTAGATAGGGGTAGTCATTCGTCGATGAGCGACGTTAAAATCTCGAAAAGGACACGATCCATTGTGTATGGTGAGTGCATAAAATATATTGGAGATAAAGAGACACAGTTTTAGTCAGAGAGTAGTGAATTTGTGCAATTCATTGCCACAGAAGGCTGTGGACTTCAGGTCATTGAGTATATTTAAAACAGAGAAGGATAAGATTAGATTCCCTACAGTGTGGAAACAGCCCCTTCGGCCCAACAACTCCACACTGACCCTCCGAAGAGTAACCCACCCAGACCCATTTCCTCTGACTAACACTATGGGCAATTTAGCATGGACAATTCACCTGACCTGCACATCTTTGGATTGTGGGAGGAAACCGGAGCACCCGGAGGAAACCCACACAGACACAGGGAGTATGTGCAAACTCCACACAGACAGTCGCCTGAGGCTGGAATCGAACCCGGGTCTCTGGCACTGTGAGGCAGCAGGGTCTTGATAAGTTCTTGATTGCCAAGGGGATCAAAGATTCCGAGGAGAAAATGGCAAATTGGGGTTGAAAAACCAAGCAGCCATGATTAATTGGCAGAGCAGACTCAATGGGCCAAATTGCCTAATTTCACAGCTCCGATGTCATATGCTAACTCCATACAGACAGTCACCCAATGCTGAATTGCGCCCTGGTCCATGGTTCTGTGTGGTAGCAGTGCTAACCACTGAGCCATCATCACACTACCATGTTATTGTGTGGTGTCAGACAATGAGTCCAACATTCACTCGTGGGGAATTTCTCTTTCATTCACCTGTGGGACATGTGCATCGCTAACTGACCAGCATTTATTGCCTGTCACTAGTTGCCTTTTTCAATGTGCGTTGTCAGATACTGCAAAAAACCAATACTCACAATTTATTGAATTAACTACAAATGAGGTGCAATTTCTTTCAGTTAAACATTGAGAATACCAAAGCCTTTCCCTTCAGCCTTAGCACAGTCTCTGTACCCTTGCCATCAGTGACGTTCTGCTGCGAATTTGAATGTTCACCATACTGATGTTGAATCTAACCCTGAGGCGAATTTCAGACACAACTGCTGTACTTCAAATTGTCATTGACTTCCACCTTGCTTTTGCACCCAATATGGTCAGTTCCCTAACTGGCAATGCTAAATGCAGGATCCTAAATGCATATGAATTGTTGGCAGTGATCCTGTTATTTTGAATTTTCTTCTCTAATAATTGACCTGGTTTGTCACACTTTGCCTCCTGTCATAGTTCAGGTGTTTAACGTCTGGCCATTATTTCCTGTTCCTACTAGAAGTGATCATACCAGATTTTTCCTCAATGGTTTATGCCGACCCTGATTTTAATCCTTTCATACTTCTGGGCCAGCATGGCACCTAAAGTAAAGTGACGGAAGATGTCATCAACAGTGCTATCAAGCAGCACCCACTCAGTAATAACCTGCTCAGTGATGCCCAGTTTCAATTCCGCCAGGGCCACTCAGCTCCTGACCTCATCACAGCCTTGGTTCAAACATGGGCAAAAGAGCTAAATTCCAGAGGAGAGGTGAGATTGACAGCTCTGACATCAAGGTGACATTCCACCAAGTATGGCATCAAGGAACCATAGCAAACATGGAATCAATGGGTACCAGGGGGCAAACTGTCTACTGGTTGGATTCATACCTGGCACATCGGAAGATGTTTGTTGGAGGTCAGTCATCTCAGCTCCATCACATCTCTGCAGGAGTTCCTCAGAGTGGTGTCCTCTGCCCAACACTCTACAGCTGCTTCATCAATGGCTTCTATTCTGTCACAAGATCAGAACTGGGGATGTTCGCTCATAACTGCACAGTGTTCAGCACCTCTCACAATTCCTCTGATTCAGAATCAATCCATATTCAAATATCGGGACAATATTTAGACTTTGGTTGACAAGTGGCAAGTGACATTGAAACCTCACAAATGTCAGGTTATGACCATCTCCAATAAGAGACAATTAAGCCACCATTATTTAATAACATTCAGTGGTGTTACTATCACTGAATCCCTCACCATCGTTATCCTTTGAGATACCATTGACCTGAAACCCAGCTGGACTCATCAAATAAACACAGTGGTTGGAAGAGCAGGTTAGATATTAGGAATACTGGGGCAAGTAACTGACCACCTGATTCCCCAAAGGCTGTCCACCATCTACAAGGCCCAAGTCAGGTGTGTGATGGAATATTCCACACTTGCTTGTATGAGTGCAGGCCCAACAAGACTGAAGAAGCATGACACCATCAAGGACAATGCAGCTTGCTTGATTGGAAAGATATCCACAAGCATTGACTCCTTCTACCATTGAAGTTCAGGAGCAGCAGTGTGTACTATCTACAAGATGCACTGCAGAAATTCACTAAGGGTCCTCATATAGCACCTTCCAAATCCATGACCGCTTCCATCTAGGACAAGGGCAGCACTTACAAGGGAACACCACCAAGCCACTCACCATCCTAACTTGGATATATATCACTGTTTCTTCACAGTCTCAGGGTCAAAATCCTAGGATTCTCTCCCTAAGGGCATTGTGGGTCAAAGTACAGAATGTGGACTCGTACAGTTAAAGAACTGACCACCACCTTTTCAAGGGCAACTTGGAATGCACAATGAAATGCTGATCAGCCAGAGGTGCCCACACCTAATGAATGAATAAAAAACAATAAGACAAGGAGGACATTAGAGCTCAAATAGAGTATTAACCAGTTCACCTGTTCTGTTAGCTTCATTTTAAGAATACTTCAATGAAATTAAGGATGAAGTAGACAAGATTGTTCTGCTGTCTGACAAAAAAGTGAAAATACATATGCAGATGAGAGCTATGTCACTAAGTGGGAGGACTTGTGGACTCGGCACTTAATGAACAAACTCTTTCCTGGATCAGAACTTGGTGGTGAAACACATGGAAGTCATGATATGTAGGATCTGTCTCAGCTGCACTCTGTGCAGAAAAAGGAACAAAGACATCACCAAGACCTTGCAGCAGACTGAGGTACAATGCTTGACACATGAAGGAACATAGAGTCATAGAGTCATAGAGATGTACAGCATGGAAACAGACCCTTCAGTCCAACCCGTCCATGCCAACCAGATATCCCAACCCAATCGAGTCCCACCTGCCAGCACCCGACCCATATCTCTCCAAACCCTTCCTGTTCATATACCCATCCAAATGTCTCTTAAATGTTGCAATTGTACCAGCCTCCACCACATCCTCTGGCAGCTCATTCCATACACGTACCACCCTCTGTGTGAAAAAGTTGCCCCTTAGGTCTCTTTTATATCTTTCCCCTCTCACCCTAAACCTATGCCCTCTAGTTCTGGACTCCCTGACCCCAGGGAAAAGACTTTGCCTATTTATCGTATCCATGCCTCTCATAATTTTGTAAACCTCTATAAGATCACCCCACAGCCTCCGATGCTCCAGGGAAAACAGCCCCAGCCTGTTCAGCCTCTCCCTGTAGCTCAGATCCTCCAACCCTGGCAACATCCTTGTAAATCTATTCTGAACACTTTCAAGTTTCACAACATCTTTCCAGTAGGAAGGAGACCAGAACTGCATGCAATATTCAAACAGTGGCCTAACCAATGTCCTGTACAGCCGCAACATGACCTCCCACCTCCTACTTCCTTTATACTCTTCTAAGGATTCACTCGATCTATCCTGTCTATACCTGACATATGCTTGCTTCTTTTTCTTAACCAAACCCTCAATTTCTTTAGTCATCCAGCATTCCCTATACCTACCAGCCTTCCCTTTCACCCTAACAGGAATATCCTTTCTCTGGATTCTCATTATCTCATTTCTGAAGGCTTCTCATTTTCTAGCCATCCCTTTACCTGCAAACATCTGCCCCCAATCAGCTTTCGAAAGTTCTTGCCTAATACCGTCAAAATTGGCCTTTCTCCAATTTAGAACTTCAACTTTTAGATCTGGTCTATCCTTTTCCATCACGATTTTAAAACTAACAGAATTATGGTCGCTGGCCCCAAAGTGCTCCCCCACTGACACCTCAGTCACCTGCCCTGCCTTATTTCCCAAGAGTAGGTCAAGTTTTGCACCTTCTCTAGTAGGTACATCCACATACTGAATCAGAAAATTGTACATACTTAAGAAATTCCTCTCCATGTAAACCTTTAACACTATGGCAGTCCCAGTCGATGTTTGGAAAGTTAAAATCCCCGACCATAACTACCCTATTATTCTTACAGATAGCTGAGATCTCCTTACAAGTTTGTTTCTCAATTTCCCTCTGACTATTGGGGGGTCTATAATACATCCCTTTCTTATTTCTCAGTTCCACCCAAATAACTTCCCTGGATGTATTTCCGGGAATATCCTCCCTCAGCACAGCTGTAATGCTGTCCCTTATCAAAAATTGCCACTCCCCCTCCTCTCTTACCTCCCTTTCTATCCTTCCTATAGCATTTGTATCCTGGAACATTAAGCTGCTTGTCCTGCCCATCCCTGAGCCATGTTTCCATAATTGCTATAATATCCCAGTCCCATGTTCCTAACCATGCCCTGAGTTCATCTGCCTTCCCTGTTCGGCCCCTTGCATTGAAATAAATGCAGTTTAATTTATTAGTCCTACCTTGTCCCTGCCTGCCCTGACTGTTTGACTCACTTCTGTTCTCAACTGTACCCGTCTCAGATTGATCTCTTTCCTCACTATCTCCCTGGGTCCCACCCCACCACCCTACCCCCCCCTCCCTCCCCCCACCTTACTAGTTTAAATCTTCCCATGCAGTTCTATCAAATTTCCCTGCCAGTATATTAGTCCCCTTCCAATTTAGGGGCAATCCGTCCTTCTTGTACAGGTCACTTCTACCCCAAAAGAGATTCCAATGATCCAAAATTGTGAATCCTCCTCCCATACACCAGCTCCTCAGCCATGCATTCATCTGCTCTATCCTCCTATTCCTGCCCTCACTAGCTCGTAGCACTGGGAGTAATCCAGATATTACTACCCTTGAGGAACTCCTTTTTAAATTTCTGCCTAACTCTCTGTAATCTCCCTTCTGAATCTCAACCTTTCCCCTTCCAATATCGTTGGTTCCAATCTGGACAATGACCTCTTGCTGGCCCCTCTCCCCCATGAGAACCTTCTGCACCCTCTTTGAGACATCCTTGATCCTGGCACCAGGGAAACAACACACCATTCTGCTTTTTCTCTGCTGGCCACAGAAACATGTTGGGAACAACCAGTTTGATGCCACATACATGAGCAGACTTGTTTTGCAATGTGTTGGCATTTAATCGAGAATTAGCAGGGAGCAGTACAGAACCTATGAAGCCATAAGAGAATTGGGTTTTCATTGAAATGGTAAATAACCAACAAATAATGCAAAACTTCCCACAAAACGCCCACGGCTGAGGAATTAAATAGTTCGAAGCTAAATTAAACATCAAAAACTCCAAGGCAGTAATGAGCCAGGAGCAAACTGGCATGGGGTAAATCAAGGTCAAGGAATTACATGCACAGCTCAAAGGGTGGTATGAGTGGAATGGGTTTCAGTTTCTGAGACACATCACTGGGGTAGAAGTCACATGGACATCACATGACCTGTGCTGGGGCCAGAGTCTGGTGAAACTGCTGACTAGAGTTGTAGACAGAGAGGTGGGGGCTGTTTGGATGGTTTGGGAGAGAGCATATGGTAGAATTTCAGGGCAGGTAAGACAATAACATTACTCAGAGTGGGACAAGAAGAGCCAAAGTTTACAAACACAGAGAAACAGGAGCAGATATGGTCAAAGGGGAAAATAATAGTAAAAGGGCAAAATTAATGGTTCTTATCTTGAATGTGCATAGTACTTGGAATGAAATAAATAAACTTACAACATAAAACAAAGTTAAAGTGTAAAATTTTATAGCAATTATGGGATATACCCACAAAAGTGATCAAAACTGGGAACGTTTCAAGAGAACAGACATGAAGGGAGGGGCAGCGGAGTCGCATTGCCAGTATTTAAACAGGCATTGGATAGGCATATGGAGGATAGTGGGCTAGTGTAGGTTAGGTGGGCTTGGATCGGCGTAACACCGAGGGCCAAAGGGCCTGTACTGCGCTGTATTGTTCTATGTTCTATGTTCTACAGGATGGAATAAATGGAATAGCCGGAAATGACCTTGAATTGAATGATGTAGAATCCATTTGGATGGAGGTAAGAAATAACAAAGGGAATATTGATGGGAGCAGTCTATTGGCCCCGAATAGACGTTTTTCTGGAAAGAGAATAGATCAGGAGATAAAGAGGGCAAGTAAAATGGGAGTACATTAAGCAGATATGATTTGAATCTTCATGTAGACTGGGAAAAGCAAATTGGCAAATGCAGCTCTGAGGAAGAATTAATAGAGTGTGTTTGAGAAAGAATAATATGCCATGGATCTAACAAGGGGTAAGATGATTTTGGATCTGGCAATGTGTAATGAGTCTAATTTAATAAATGATCTTAGAGTCAAATATCCCGAGAGAACAGTGACCACAACATGGCAAATCGGACATTTAAGTTTGAGAGGCAGACACTTGAGTCAGAAACCACTGTGCTAAACCTAAATTAGAGACATTACTTAAAAATGAGGACCGGTTTGGCTGGAGTGGACTGGGAGAAGAGTTTAGCAGCAAAGAAGGTTGAGAAACAATGGTCAACATTTAAGAAAGTTTTGCATGTCTCACAATAAACATATATCGCAGTGAATCAGAAGTGTAGTGATTGCAATGAGGTCAACCAGCCGGACTTCGTAAAATATAAGTTCCCTGATTGGGGCTGTTAATCTGGTCCGATCAATAGACAATAGACAATAGACAATAGATGCAGGAGTAGGCCATTCAGCCCTTCGAATCTGCACCGCCATTCAATATGATCATGGCTGATCATTCCCAATCAGTATCCTGTTCCAGCCTTATCTCCATAACCCTTGACTCCACTATCTTTAAGAGCTCTATCCAATTCTTTCTTAAATGAATCCAGAGATTGGGTCTCCACTGCCCTCTGGGGCAGAGCATTCCACACAGCCACCACTCTCTGGGTGAAGTAGTTTCTCCTCATCTCTGTCCTAAATGGTCTACCCCGTATTTTTAAGTTGTGTCTTCTGGTTCGGCACTCCCCCATCAACGGAAATATGTTTCCTCCTGGCAGAGTGTCCAATCCTTTCATAATCCTATACGTTTCAATCAGATCCCCTCTCAGTCTTCTAAACTCAAGGGTATACAAGCCCAGTCGCTTCAGTCTTTCCGTGTAAGGCAATCCTGCCATTCCAGGAATTGACCTCGTGAACCTACGCTGCACTCCCTCAATAGCCAGAATGTCTTTCCTCAAATTTGGAGACCAGAACTGTACACAGTACTCCAGGTGTGGTCTCACCAGGGCCCTGTACAGCTGCAGAAGCACCTCTTTGCTTCTATACTCAATTCCTCTTGTTATGAAGGCCAGCATGCTATTAGCCTTCTTCACGACCTGCTGTACCTGCATGCTTGCCTTCATTGACTGGTGGACAAGAACACCCAGATGTCTCTGAACAGCCCCTTTACCTAATTTGATACCATTGAGGTAGTAATCTGCCTTCCTGTTCTTGCCACCAAAGTGGATAACCAGACATTTATCCACATTAAACTGCATCTGCCATGCATCTGCCCACTCACCCAACTTGTCCAGGTCACCCTGTAATCTCCTAACATCCTCATCACATTTCACCCTACCACCCAGCTTTGTATCATCAGCAAATTTGCTAATGTTATTGCTGATACCATCTTCTATATCATTTACATATATTGTAAAAAGCTGTGGTCCCAGCACGGATCCCTGCGGTACCCCACTGGTCACTGCCTGCCATTCCGAAATGGAGCCGTTAATCACTACCCTTTGTTTCCTATTAGCCAACCAATTCTCTATCCAATTTAGTACTTTGCCCCCAATACCGTGCGCCCTAATTTTACTCACTAACCTCTTGTGTGGGACTTTATCAAAAGCTTTCTGAAAGTCCAGGTACACTACATCCATTGGATCTCCCTCGTCCATCTTCCGAGTTACATCCTCAAAAAATTCAAGAAGATTAGTCAAGCATGATTTCCCCTTCATAAATCCATGCTGACTCTGTCCTATCCTGTTACTATTATCCAGATGTGCCGTAATTTCATCCTTTATAATAGACTCCAGCATCTTTCCCCCCACTGAGGTCAGACTAACTGGTCTATAATTTCCTGCTTTCTCCCGCCCACCCTTCTTAAAAAGTGGCACAACATTAGCCGCCCTCCAATCCTCAGGAACCGACCCAGATTCTATTGAACTCTGGAAAATAATCACCAGCGCATCCACGATTTCCCGAGCCACCTCCTTCAGTACCCTGGGATGCAGGCCATCAGGTCCCGGAGACTTATCAACCTTCAGACCTAACAGTCTCTCCAACACCAAATCCTGGCAAATATAAATTCCCTTAAGTTCAGGTCCTTCAGCCACTGTTACCTCAGGGAGATTGCTTGTGTCTTCCCCAGTGAACACAGATCTGAAGTACCCATTTAATTCCTCTGCCATTTCTTTGTTCCCAGTAATATATTCCCCTATTTCTGTCTTCAAGGGCCCAATTTTTGTCCTAACTATTTTTTTGCCTTGGACATACCTAAAAAAGCTTTTACTATCCTCCTTTATATTCTTGGCCAGTTTACCTTCGTACCTCATTTTTTCTCTGCGTATTTCCTTCTTACTAATCCTCTGTTGTTCTTTAAAAGCTTCCCAGTCCTCAGTTTTCCCACTTATCTTCGCTAAGTTATACTTTTTCTCTTTTAACTTTATATGTTTCTTTACTTCCCTCGTCAGCCACGCCCGCCCATGTCTCCTCCTGGGATCTTTCTTCCTTTTAGGAATGAACTGATCCTGCAACTTCTGCATTATACACAGTAATATCCACCATTGTTCCTCCACGGTCTTCCCTGTTAAGGTATTGCACCATTGAACTTTGGCCAGTTGCTCCCTCATAGCTCCATATTTCCCTTTATTCAACTGAAATATTGTCACTTCCGATTGTACCCACTCCCTCTCAAATTGCAGATTGAAGCTTATTGTATTATGGTCACTACTTCCCAATGGCTCCTTCACTTCGAGGTCACTGACCAATCCAGTTTGTTGCACAATACCAGATCCAGAATCGCCTTATCCCTGGTTGGCTCCAGCACCAGCTGCTCTAAAAATCCATCTCTGAGGCACTCCACAAAGTCTCTTTCTTGAGGCCCGATACCATCCTGATTCTCCCAGTCTACCTGCATGTTAAAATCCCCCATAACAACTGTAGTAACATCTTTGCGACAAGCCAATTTCAGCTCCTGATTCAACTTACATCCGACATCCAGACTACTGTTTGGGGGCCTGTAGATGACTCCCATGAGGGTCTTTTTACCCTTAGTGTTTCGAAGCTCTATCCACACTGACTCTACATCCCCTGACTCTAGGTCCCCCCGCGCAAGGGACTGAATATCCTCCCTTACCAACAAGGCCACCCCACCCCCTCTGCCCGTCAGTCTGTCCTTACGATAGCACGTGTAGCCTTGAATATTCATTTCCCAGGCCCTGTCCCCATGAAGCCACGTCTCAGTTATCCCCACAATATCATATCTGCCAATTTCCAAAAGAGCCTCAAGCTCATCCACCTTGTGTCTAATGCTTCGTGCATTCATATATAGAATTTTTAATTTGTTACTACTCTCACCCATCCCCTCAACCCTTATTTCACTCAACTTTACAGCATGATGCCTTTTCCAGTTTTCTGCCTCCTTGATACAGTTGTCTTTCTTGACTTCTCTTGTTCTAACTACCCCTTCATTTTCCTTTTTAAACATCCAGCTTGTCCCCTCCCCCCCGGTACTTAGTTTAAATGTAGCGGTGTTGCATCAGAAAACCTGCCTGCCAGAATGCTGATCCCTGATCTATTAAGGTGCAAGCCGTCTCTCTTGTAGAATTTATGGTTACCATAAAATATACCCCAGTGATCCAAGAACTTGAAACCTTGCTTCCTGCTCCAGTTCCCAAACCACACGTTCAAGTCCATTATCTCCCGGTTTCTGGCCACACTAGCCCGAGGAACTGGAAGCAAACTGGAGATAACCACCTTGGACATCCTGCTTTTTAGCCTTCTTCCTAGTTCTCCGAAGTCTCGCTGTAGTATGTTCCTCCTCTTCTTCCCGACATCATTTGTGCCGACGTGTACCACCACCTCGGGCTCTTCACCCTCGTCCTTGAGGATGTCCTGCACTCTGTCCACGATGTCTTTCACTCTAGCACCAGGAAGGCAACACACCATCCTTAAATCCCATCTGCTGCCACAAAAACCCCGGTCAGTTCCTCTCACGATGGAGTCCCCTATTACCACGGCTCTGTGCGATATCCGACTCTTCCGCTCTGCTTCTGCGGCAACTTTTGATTGACAAACATGGCCGCCTTGGGAACTGGCAGTGTCATCAGACTCTACTGTGTCCAAAAGCTTCAACTTGTTCCTGACAGGTACTTCTCCCGGTGTCTCTGCCTTCCTCAACGTCTGCACTCTTCTGACATGATTGGTGTAATAACATCACTGAAGGTCTTGTCCAGAAAGATCTCGTTCTCTCGGATGAGCCTAAGGTCTTCGAGATCTTTCGTCAGTGCTGCAATATGCTCGGTCAATTGCTGAATGTGTGCACACTTTCCACACATATACGAGCCAGACACACCAGAGTCATTGACCTGCCACATCAAACACGTAGCGCACTGAACCAGCTGAGCAGTCATGTCTTCACCCTCTTCAACTGTGGCGTAATCTCTTTACTCAACCTCCTTATCAAGATTCCTGAGCTGAAGCCTCACTCTTCGATCTAAACTTCCTTAGACCCTCTTCCTATGGCAAGTCTGTGGACTCTTAATTAAGGTTAGAGGAGGAGGGAGGGAGGGAGACCCTACTTTGTAGGACCTGGGGTTTAGAACACACCCACTCTAATAACAATCACTTACCTTCCCGACCGGCTTTGCGCTCCGTCTGAACTTCCGCCCAGCTCCCGCCGCTCTCTGCTGCGATCAGGGAGCTGTGGCTGACATTTGAAAGAGCGAGTGTCAGGTTTGCAGAAACGAACATGCCTGAGTCTGAATGGAAAATATTTGCAATGTATTAGAGAGAAAAAAAAATTATGTGGGAAACTAATAAGGCCAAAGGTTAATAAGTCTCTGGAGCTGATGGGATGCACCCTCGGATATGAAAGAGAATCACGACAGAGATAATGGATGCACTGATAGCAATCTTCCAAGAATCCTTCAATTCTGGAAAAGTGTCAGAAAATTCAAAATCTGTAAAATGTAACATCCTTATTCAAAAATGAAGGAGGCAGAGAAAAGCATAACTGTAAGTTGGTGAGCTTATTGTCTACCATTGGGAAAATGTTCGAGTCTATTATAATGGTTGGAATAGCAGAGCATTTTGAAATGTATCATATTTAATGAGGCATAAAGTCAAAATCATACCTGACAAACACTTTGCAATTCTTTGAGGAGGTAACAAACAAGATAGACAATGTAACTATAATATATTTGGATTTGATAAGATAACACCCATAAAGCTACTTAATTAATTAAGATTCCTTGGCATTCAAGGTATGATATTAAGATAAATAGAGGATTGGATAACTAATAGAGGATGGACAGTTGGCATAATGGAAGTAAGAATGCCACAGTAATCAGTATTGGGGTAAAATTATTAACTTGGATGAGGTAAATTAATGTAATATCACCAAAGTTGCAGATGACAGAAACATCAATGGAAAGGCGTGCAGGGAGGATGATAAAATAAGTCTATAGAGGGAATAGATGAGTTAAGCGACTTGGCGGAAGGAACATAACAATGGAAAATGTGAGGTTCTGCATTTTGTGTGGAAGAATAGGAGAGTTGAATATTATTTAAATAGGGAAAAGCCTGCAGAAACTTCCAGCACAGAGGGATTTGAGGATCCTCATGCATGAGTCACAAACATCTGGTGTACAAGTTCAGTGGTTAATAAGGAAGGAAGATGGAATGTTGACATTTATTCCAAAGAGAATTGAGTCTAAAAATAGTGATTCCTGTTTGAGTGATCAGAGTACTAGTCAGACCACAGCTGGAACATTGTAAAGAGGTTTGCTCCACTTCATCAACCGAAAAGGGTTAATGTTACTGGAGAGAGACCAGAGAAGATTTGGAGGGTTGATTCTGAAGGTGGAGGGATTTTCAGAAGAGGAGAAGTTAAGTATATTGGGTTTCTATTCACTGGCAGTTCAAAGAATGAGAGGACCCCTTATTGAAACATATAAGCTTCTTGAGGAGGTTGACTTGGTGGATATGGAGACAGTGTTTCCCCTGGTGGCAGAGTCAAGGACCAGAGAACACAATCTCAGAGGAAGGGGTTAAGGCGCAGAGTTTAAGTAATTTCCTCACTTTGTGTGATGAAATCAATAGAATTATTTACCACAGAGGGTTGGTGAGGTGGGGCCATTAAGTAAGATCAATACTGAGATAGACAGGTTTTTAATCAGTAAGGGAATCAAGGGTAATAGAGGAAAGGCAGGTTGGTGGAGTTGAGGATTATCAGATCAGTCACGATCTCATGAATAACAGTGCAGACACAATGGACCAAATGGCCTCCATTTGCTCCTGCATCTTATGATGTTATGTACCATTGAATCTTCTACAAGTGCGGAAGAAAACATTGCATATGCCTGCAGCTGGCCATATCCATGCACAGAGGATTCTGTCATAACTTATTCAAACTGAGATGTGCCAACAAATCCCATCTCTATCCCAGTAATTCTGCAGCATATTTAGTAAATCCCTCAGACATCTCCAAAACCATCCTTTCAAACATTGTATCAACATGTGTTTTGAATAGACCAGTAAAAGTAATGCATTACAAATTCACATGAACCATACTGCCTGATAGAAGCGCATGGGCCCTCAGAACTAGCTGAAAACGTTTTAAGGCAGAAAAGTAACAAAATATTTAAATGGCTTTTAACATTTTTAAACTCACAATTAAAGTCAACCCTCACAGCTCTGCCTTTCCACACTACTCTGACATCATATATTAAATTATCAAAGGCTTACATTTTCAACTTTTGCAGATTGAACTAAACCTTCAGTTTTTTTATTAATTTGACTGGTGTTCCTTTGAATGTTCATCTACAATCAGGATCATAAATGTGGAATTATCCTAACAGCACACAGATGCTTTAAGTGCACTTGAACAGGCAATTTGCATGTCAGACATATGCCTATGATGTGATTGAGTGATGGAGTGGAATATCTGAGCCTACATTTCTATAAAACAAACAGGTTTGTCCAGTGTGCGCTTAAACTGAAGCTCATGCAGTGAGATAAGCTTTTTCTTAACTGCAGTGAATGAACTCCAGGAAGAACTGTTCCTGCATCTAACTCCAACAGGGCTTCTGCAAACAGAGACGAAAAGCTTTCTAAGCTATGGGTGTTCCTTAGCAAAACAAATGAAATGAAAATCTTACTTCTTCTGAAACAAAACCAGGCCATGGTATTTACTGATAGACTATTGTGCCTGAATGAGCAAGTTTTGTTAAATTTGAGTAGGGTAAATCACCAATTCCTCTTGTAGTCCCTCTGGTATCTTTGGCAGTGATCGATTTTTAATTTTTTCTCTTTGTATGAGCAAACATTTGGCTTTCTAATTTTCTGGAAACATCTCGACCTCCGCAATCTATTAGAAATGACCCATAATTTGCAGCATTTTTTCAATGTAGCTGGGAACTACTTGTTCCTTTGGGGCTTCTTTTTGCTCCACTTCACCAACAATAACTCCGAAGCCCAGATTTTCCAATGTGGAGATACTGTTGCAGTCATATAGACTGGGGTTGAGTATCAGCACCATGTAGCTAACTCTCTGAGATTTGCCTAGGAAGTTGAAATTTCTTTGAGGCAATTTTCCAACTTCTGGAACTTTCAAAAAAAGCCCTCTCTTCTGAGTTAGACTTAGAGGTTTTGGTGGTTTCTGTTGAAATGACGCTTGGTATTTAATCAGGAGATGTTAGAGGACTGAAACATTAAATATTAGACCCAACCTTCAACTCACTACTGATACACTCTGTCTGTCCCAGACCGTTGACCCAGTTCCTCACTGATATCACCATTGTCCTGAGAACCTCGACTGAATGAGCCTTCCTCATGCACCAGGCAGCACATTCCAGTCCTTAACCAATGACTATGTTCAAAATGGTTTTCTCACCAATCATTGTTTCTTTTGCTTTTAAAGCCATGTCAAGATAATACGGTTATCTTGGCTAGAAGGATAGCCATTTTTGCTGCCTTTTGTGGTTACCTTCTTTCTAAAATGTAGCTTTAAAACAAAATTGTGATCTGTTCATGCTGGCACCAGATGTGACACATACAAAATGTCATCAGTCAGACCACACCAGGTTAGAGTCCAGTAGGTTTATTTGAAATCACAAGCTTTCGGAGCATTGGGCCCTAATCAGCTGAAGTGAGAGAGAAGCGCACAGACACAGAATTTAAAATAAGATGGTGCTATAGACAAACCAAATGACGGGAATGCTGAAATAGAATAATCGGTACAAGAATCAAATTCCAAGGGTCTGACCACAGTAATAATTATTCCAGAACTGTACAAACCAATTGAGGTAGAGATCATAACATGATGGTGTCTGAATAGGACAGATAAGAAGATTTTACAAATACAGAACAGTGTGATGGAGTTACACGTAGCACGGTATGAACCCAAGATCATGGTTGAGGCCATCTTCATGAATATGGAACTTGACTATCAGATTCTGCTTGGAGATTCTGCATTGTTGTGTATCTTGAAGGCTGCCTTGGAGGACAATCAGAGGTTGAACATCCTTGACTGCTGAAGTGTTCCCCAACTGGGAGGGAATATTCCTTCCTGGCAATTGTTGCACGCTGTCCATTCATCAGTTGTCGTAGCATCTGCATGGTCTTGTGAATATACCATGCTTTGGGATATATGAGCCTGTAGCGTATGAAATAGACAATATTTGCCGAACCACATGAGCATCTGCCATGTAGGTGGTGGGTAGTGTTCTCACTTGTGATGGTAGCATCCATGTTGATGATCTACAATGTCTTGCAGAGGTTGCCATGGCAGGGTTGTGTGGTGTTGTTGTCAACGGTGTCCTAAAGGCTGGGTGGTTTGCCACGAACGATGGTCTGTTGAAGTTTTTGCAGTTGTTTAAAGGCAAGAGATGAAATTGTAGTGATAATCTTGGCAAGATGTTCATTGTCATCGATGGCATGTTGAAGGCTGGGATAAACACAGTATAGTTTCCTCGCATTGGGGAAATACTCGACAATGAAGGATACCCTGTTAGTTGTATCCTGTGGCTGAAATTTAAGGAGATCATTGGGGCTTTTTGTTGGAGCACTGGCGATCAATGAGTTGAGCGTTGCGTCCCGTTCTTATGATGGCTTCTTTCAACATCTTTAGGCATCTGGCGTGTTTCTCTTCGTTTGAGCATATTCTGTGTATGTGTAGGGCTTGTCTGTTGGAAATGGCTTCTTTAACATGTTTGAGGTGGAAGTCAGAGAAGTGTAGCATCGTGAGGTTATCCGTTGGCTTGTGTTAGAGCGAGATACTGAGATGTCCGTACTTGAGGGATGTGCCCGTGTCCAAGAGTGATTCTGTAGAATAGTCCATGTTAAGTCTGATGGTGGGATGGGACTTGTTGATATCGCTATGTAGTTGTTTCAGTGATTCCTCGCCACGCATCCAAAGGAAGAAAATGACATCGATGGATCTGGTGTATAGCACTGGACCATGGTCCTGCTCAGAAATGAAATCTTGCTCAATACACGGAACACATAGAGACCAAATTTGCATCCCAATGTGCCAACATTTTAATGCACAAGTTCAAGCAAGACTTTTAGCACTAACTTCGACAGGGATGAGGCTAAGAATAATAAACCTGTGAAACACGGTTCATTACATTTACAACTGTGCACTTGTATTTGCAGTGAAATGTTTGTCTTGGCACATGTGTATCTGGAGGACTACTCTGTTTTGGTTCCCCTTCTCTACATGCACAGTGAAGGGTAACTCCTGGCTGGCAGTGCTTGACTGGGTGTTCAGCTGGGCTTTAAGTAAAGCACTGGCATTAAGAATCCCAGGTGGTCCCAGTCATGGCAGGTACTTCTGCCTCGGTCAAGAGTGAGGAACAGAGAGGAGGGATGCCATGGAGGCATGATGGGTAGCTAATGAAGAGAGCTGTGCAGAATAATATGAAAAGTCTTGCGAGGGCTGGCAGAGAGACACCCTTCATGAAACTCACCACAAGTGTGAAAGAGCTGATATCTGGTTAAATTCAGTCCATTGTTCTAATTTGTTAAACTTTCTCTTTGCACTAATCAAAGTTATAATTGCTATGATTTGTACAATTAGTAAGTCTACAACTGAGCTGCATAGAAGCAGCTTATCCTTTGATGGCATTCCAATAGTTTGTGTAAACTGTACTAAAGTCTCAAAATGCCTGCAGCAGGTATTTCTTCTTCAAGTTCTGTCTTTTGTTACTCCCTAGTGAAACAACAGCATTGCTTGGAATGTCTAGTCTTTTGCATTAAATCACATTTCTTTCATTCCCTCATACAAGCAATTAAAAGAATTCACTTCAAACGAACATCTTTTGATTCTGAGTGACCTGTTCTGAAGTTTGTCCATTTCCAAAGGGTATTTTGCATTTTTCACTGCTGCCTCCATGTAGAAGAAAGGAAAACCACATTTCTGTTGTCTTAACAAATGTCTGTGATTGTATCTGCAACTTATTCTTGCTTTATTTTCAATGAAAATTGGTTATTCTTTTAGATTGACATTACAGTGATACAGAAATAACAGTGTAGACTGGTTGAGTCAGGAAATGCTGCTTTCAACGTCTTCAATAAGGGATGATGGATTTCGCCATTCACAATCAGATGCTCATGTATCCCGATCACATGGTGAGTTTGAGATTGATTGTGGAATTGGATCCGGCACAGGGGCTGAATTTAGTCAAGTGGTCACAATGAAAACTGACTGTTCCTTCCAGCTCAAATAATTTCAATCCTTCACAGGTATGATCTTTCTTTGGTTTTATCTCATTAAAATATTCCCTAAGGACAATTTGACCATCCTTTAGTTGCTGGTTGGAAAGTTTGTTCTCTGGTTTATATCCCTCATCTGAACTCTTGCGACCCCTGTAGCTCTGATGATGCAACAATTATATTGCATGTAACTGTAAATGTAACCACGGGAGGCACAGTGACACAGTGGGCAGCACTGCTTCCTCACAGTGCCAGAGATGCGGGTTCAAATCACACCTTAGGCGACTGTCTGTGTGGAGTTTGCACATTCTCCGCGTGTCTGTGTGGGTTTCCTCCGGGTGCTCTGGTTTCTTCCCACAGTCCAAAGATGTGCAGGTCAGGTGAATTGGCCATGCTAAATTGCCCGTAGTGTTAGGTAAGGGGTAAATGTCGGGGTATGGGTGGGTGCGCTTCGGTGGGTTGGTGTGGACTTGTTGGGTCGAAGGGCCTTTTTCCACACGAAGTAAGTAATCTAAATCATAAAATGAAAGTTATAAAAAATGAACTTATTGTTCTTTTCTTTTATTATCTCTTCTATCTCTCTTGCAGCTCCCTTGCCTGTACTAACTGCAATTTCAAAAATAGATGCTATAATTTTCCTTTAGCTCGTGACAATGCATTGTGTTTCAATTATTCTCTGTTGTTTTAGGGTCTTCAAGACTAATCAATGTTTTTGTCCAGGAAAGCCTGTATATATTTGAACTGAATTTCACTTGTCTGACACTAAGAGTGTTTCAAGTTTTGCCCTAGATATATAATTAAACTTCTTATTGGTTTAAGAAGTTTTCATACTAACAAAATTTTGTTTCTTTGGATTCTTCTGAAAATATACTTGGAAAGATGTTTTTCTGTTCTGTATTTTTAATTGTGGCCTGAAATGTGAAAATAACATGAAAACCAAAGATTGTAGCATATTTTGAAGGTAAATAAAGTGACAGTAATTCATAGAATCCCTACATTGTGGAAACAAGCCATTAGGCCTACCAAGTCCACACCGACCCTACCCAAACCCATTACTCTACATTTATCTCTGACTAATAAACTTACCCCACACAACCCTGAACACTGTGGGCTATTTTCCATGGCCAGTTAACCTAACCTGCTCATCTTTGGATTGTGGGAGGAAGCCAAAGCACCCAGAGGAAACCCATGGATGTGGAATGTGGAAACTTCACACAGACAGTCGCCCGAGGCTGGAATCGAACCTGAGTCCCTGGCACTGTGAGGTAGCAGTGCTTACTACTGAGCCATTGTGCCACCAAAATGAGCCACTATAGAAGCAATGTTTACACCGCTGCTTGTAAACAGCGGTTGAAGCAAAAGTTGAAGTGAAGTTTGCAAACCAGCTGGACCTTTGGGGTATGTACAAATGGAGACTTAGGAACAACAAGCAGCTGATTGGTCTGGTCTGTGGACTAGTGACCAGGTTTCAGCAATAAAGGCCTTCTGCCTGCCAGTAATGATCTGACTGGGTCTCAGGTAGCTGAACAACTTGGGCCTGTGAACAAGATAGGGCAAAGCTTTCAGACAGTTCCCTCTAAGTTTCTTTCCGGATGTGTGGCCTCTGAGGCTGGGAACCACACCTGCCTCTGGAATGAGAAGTTAATGTCATGATCACTTGTGAATACAATCACCATGAGTGAAACCTTGAACCAGTTGTTTGCACACAAAGCTGCACAGGTTAAAGGCAACATTGCCTCAGACCACCATCAGCTCAGGAGCATTATCAGTAAATTGTTGTTTTCAGTCTGTCCAAGAGAAAGACTGTATTAGTGAGCACAGTGGGTTCTTTCTTAATTATATGTTTTTGGAGATAAGTCTCTTGATTAAACTTAAAATATAAGCCATAGCTCTGAATTTAACCTGGTGCAGTGTTTTGTAGAGGAATAAGACGGTGTCATTTTCTGGGTCTGTTGTTTGTGAAGGAGCAAATATGGCCTTTGCAGTAATACTTCTTGTCAGATGTGGGAGTTTAAAGAGAGTTTAAGGGGTACTGCAGATTATATCTGCCATAAATGCTGTTGGATGCGAGTCTTATCAGATTGAGTGGATCTGTTGAAGAGACAGATAGAAGCAATGAGGAATTTGCTACAGCAACAGTATGTGATGGATGGCAGTTATGGGAAGGGGGGAAAGTCTCAGATACAGTCACATAGATGGGTTAACTCCAGGAAGGGTGAGAGAGGTCAGCACCTAGAGCAGGAGTCTTTTGTGGATGTACCCATTTGAAACAGGTATGCTGTTTTGGGAAAAGGTAGGGGGTGATGGATTCTCAGGGGAATGTCGTATGAACAGCCATGTTTCTGGTGCTGAGACTGGCTCTAATGCAATGAGGGGTATGTTGGCTTCTAAGAAATCAATAGTGTTAGGGGATTCTGTAGTCTGAGGTACAGACAGACGTTTCTGTGGCCAGCAGAGAAAAAGCAGAATGGTGTGTTGTTTCCCTGGTGCCAGGATCAAGGGTGTCTCAGAGAGTGTGCGGAATGTTCTCACGGGGGAGAGGGGCCAGCAGGAGATCATTGTCCACATTGGAACCAACAGCATAGGAAGGAAAAAGGTTGAGATTCTGAAGGGAGATTACAGAAAGTTAGGCAGAAATTTAAAAAGGAGGTCCTCAAGGGTAGTAATATCTGGATTACTCCCAGTGCTACGAGCTAGTGAGGGCAGGAATAGGAGGATAGAGCAGACGAATGCATGGCTGAGGAGCTGGTGTATGGGAGGAGGATTCACAATTTTGAATCATTGGAATCTCTTTTGGGGTAGAAGTGACCTGTAGAAGAAGGATGGATTGCACCTAAATTGGAAGGGGACTAATATACTGGCAGGGAAATTTGCTAGAACAGCTTGGGAGCATTTAAACTAGTAAGGTGGGGTGGAGGGTCGGGGGGTGGGGAGGTGGGGAACCCAGGGAGATAGTGGAGAAAGAGATCAATCTGAGACTGATACAGTTGAGAACAGAAGTGAGTCAAACAGTCAGTGCAGGCAGGGACAAGGTGGGACTAATAAAATAAACTGCACTTATTTAAATGCAAGGGGCCTAACAGGAAAGGCAGATGACCTCAGGGCATGGTGAGCAACATGGGACTGGGATATCATAGCAATTATGGAAACATGGCTCAGGGCTGGGCAGGACTGGCAGCTTAATGTTCCAGGATACAAATCACAGAGTCATAGAGTCATAGAGATGTACAGCATGGAATGCTACAGGAAAGATAGAAAGGGAGGCAAGAGAGGAGGGGGAGTGGCATTTTTGATAAGGGATAGCTTTACAGCTGTGCTGAGGGAGGATATTGCCGGAAATACATCCAGGGAAGTTATTTGGGTGGAACTGAGAAATAAGAAAGGGATGTATTATAGACCCCCCAATAGTCAGAGGGAAATTGAGAAACAAACTTGTAAGGAGATCTCAGCTATCTGTAAGAATAATAGGGTAGTTATGGTCGGGGATTTTAACTTTCCAAACATCGACTGGAACTGCCATAGTGTTAAAGGTTTAGATGGAGAGGAATTTCTTAAGTGCGTACAAGACAATTTTCTGATTTAGTATGTGGATGTACCAACTAGAGAAGGTGCAAAACTTGACCTACTCTTGGGAAATAAGGCAGGGCAGGTGACTGAGGTGTCAGTGGGGGAGCACTTTGGGGCCAGCGACCATAATTCTATTTGTTTTAAAATCGTGATGGAAAAGGATAGACTAGATCTAAAAGTTGAAGTTCTAAATTGGAGAAAGGCCAATTTTGACGGTATTAGGCAAGAACTTACGAAAGCTGATTGGAGGCAGATGTTCACAGGTAAAGGGACGGCTGGAAAATGGGAAGCCTTCAGAAATGAGATAACAAGAATCCAGAGAAAGTATATTCCTGTCAGGATGAAAGGGAAGGCTGGTAGGTATAGGGAATGCTGGATGACTAAAGAAATTGAGGGTTTGGTTAAGAAAAAGAGAGAAGCATATGTCAGGTATAGACAGGATAGATCGAGTGAATCCTTAGAAGAGTATAAAGAAAGTAGGAGTATACTTAAGAGGGAAATCAGGAGGGCAAAAAGGGGACATGAGATAGCTTTGGCAAATAGAATTAAGGAGAAACCAAAGGGTTTTTACAAATATATTAAGGACAAAAGGATAACGAGGGAGAGAAAAGGGCCCCTCAAAGATCAGCAGAGAAAATGGGGGAGATACTAAATGAATATTTTGCATCAGTATTTACTGTGGAAAAGGATATAGACTGTAGGGAAATAGATGTTGACATCTTGCAAAATGTCCAGATTACAGAGGAGGAAGTGCTGGATGTGTTGAAATGGTTAAAAGTGGATAAATCCCCAGGACCTGATCAGGTGTACCCAAGAATTCTGTGAGAAGCTAGAGAAGTGATTGCCGAACCTCTTGCTGAGATATTTGTATCATCGATAGTCACAGGTGAGATGCCGGAAGACTGGAGGTTGGCAAACGTGGTGCCACTGTTTAAGAAGGGTGGTAAAGACAAGCCAGGGAACTTTAGACTGGTGAGCCTGACCTCAGTGGTGGGCAAGTTGTTGGAGGGAATCCTGAGAGACAGGATGTACATGTATTTGGAAAGGCAAGGACTGATTCGGGATAGAGAACATGGCTTTGTGCGTGGGAAATCATGTCTCACAAACTTGATTGAGTTTTTTGAAGAAGTAACAAAGAAGATTGATGATGGCAGAGCAGTAGATGTGATTTAGTTGGACTTCAGTAAGGCGTTCGACAAGGTTCCCCATGGGAGACTGATTAGCAAGGTTAGATCTCATGGAATAAATGGAGAACTAGCCATTTGGATACAGAACTGGCTCAAAGGTAGAAGACAGAGGGTGGTGGTGGAGGGTTGTTTTTGAGACTGGAGGCCTGTGACCAGTGGAGTGCCACAAGAATCGGTGCTGGGTCCACTACTTTTGTCATTTATATAAATGATTTGGATGCGAGCATAAGAGGTACAGTTAGTAAGTTTGCAGATGACATCAAAATTGGAGGTGTAGTGGACAGCAAAAAGGGTTACCTCAAATTACAACAGGATCTGGACCAGATGGGCCAATGTGCTGAGAAGTGTCAGATGGAGTTTAATTCAGATAAATGCGCGGTGCTGCATTTTGAGAAAGCAAATCTTAGCAGTACTTATACCCTTAATGGTAAGGTTCTAGGGAGTGTTGCTGAACAAGGAGGCCTTGGAGTGCAGGTTCATAGCTCCTTGAAAGTCGAGTTGCGTGTAGATAGTATAGTGAAGAAGGCATTTGGTATGCTTTCCTTTATTGGTCAGAGTATTGAGTACAGGAGTTGGGAGGTCATGTTGCGGCTGTACAGGACATTGGTTAGGCCACTGTTGGAATATTGCGTGCAATTCTGATCTCCTTCCTATCGGAAAGATGTTGTGAAACTTGAAAGGGTTCAATAAAGCTTTACAAGGATGTTGCCAGGGTTGGAGGATTTGAGCTATAGGGAGAGGCTGAACAGGCTGGGGCTGTTTTCCCTGGAGTGTCGGGCGCTGAGAGGTGACCTTATAGAGATTTACAAAATTACGAGGGGCATGGATAAGATAAGTAGGCAAAGTCTTTTCCCTGGGGTCGGGGAGTCCAGAACTAGAGGGCATAGGTTTAGGGTGAGTGGGGAAAGATATAAAAGAGACCTAAGGGGCAATGTTTTCACGCAGAGGGTGGTACGTGTATGGAATGAGCTGCCAGAGGAAGTGATGGAGGCTGGTACAATTGCAACATTTAAGAGGCATTTGGATGGGTATATGAATAGGAAGGGTTTGGAGGGATATGGGCTGGGTGCTGGCAGGTGGGACTAGATTGGGTTGGGATATCTGGTCGGCATGGACAGGTTGGACCGAAGGGTCTGTTTCCATGCTGTACATCTCTATAACTCTATGACTCTATTATCTGTTCATTACAGTAGAGTAAATGCTACTTCTAGTTCGAACAAAATCAGTTTATTTTTCCTTTAGCCGTTTCTGTAAGTCTTGTGTTTTCATTAATAAGTCAGAGACCTTTGATAAATGTGAACCAGCTACCCAGTGTGAAACAACTCCACAGAGGCCAGTTGGGTCACCCTTTACTTAATCATGGAGATTTCTTGCTTCTAATACTGCCTCATTCAGAGTCAGCTCTCACGAAGTCAGAATCTCTTGACATTCCTCTCTTTTATCTATCAGCCACAGCTCCCTGATTGGGTAGGGTTGGTAATCTGGGCCAATCAGCGAACTCATGTACTACGAGGTTCAGCTGGCTGACCTGGTTACAATCACAATATCCATCCCCCTCTGAGTCCAAGGACATCAGTTAGTCCTTTATCTTGAGAACCTCCTGGGGTATTTTAGCACCAGGTCGGATTCTTCCGACTCGGTGTCCGATACAGGCGGTACATAATGCAAGGGAGCTCATGTCTTGCGCCAGGAGTTCCTTGGTAGAATTTCATTCTCTTTTTCTGGCTGCAAAGGCATTGTTGCAACTACATCCATCATTCAGAGGACTCGTCAATGTTTCACAGAGAGAGTCAGCCCACAGGTTCCAACAGACTTTCTGAATGTTCCAAGATGCAGGGCACATTTGAGTCTCGCACCATTTACGAAATGGCGACTTTCACATGGCCCACATGCTTGTCACACCCTCTTAGATTTTAAACGTCACCAGTCCAGCCCTCACATCAGCAATGCCTCGTACCCATGCAGGGCCATTTCTGTGATTCTGGCATCAAAATTCGTCCCCTGGATTAAACAATCTAAGGTGGACTTCGGGACGTGCAGCAACGAAAAGTGACCAAGCAGAGGCTGATAGCCAAGTTCGGTACTCATGGGGATGGCCTCAAACAGAACCTTGGGTTCATGTCACACTACAGGTGACCCCATTGCACTATACACGCAAACAAACACAGATGCACACAGTCCTCTACACACACACACACACACAGAGTCCTCTACACACACACATACACACAGAGTCCTACACACACATCGACACTCCTACAAACACACTCATGCAGACCGTCTCTCACGTACACTCCCACGCTCACACATGCACCCTCTGACAGACTTATGCCCCTTTACACTCACATTCACACATATTCACACACTTTTTTTACAGATACTCATAACCCACCACCCACCCACACACACATACTCACACACCCACATGCACATATACACACATCAGATGTGGGGTGAATCTGTACTTGAAGAATTACATTTTACTTTCTCAAAAACTGCATGAATCCATGTAAGATTCTGTACACTCATTTTTAAGTTAGCATTGGTCTAACCATTGTGCACAGACAGTCTCACACAGGGCAGCTCACACCTTCAATACATTATCTGGGCTGACACGACACCAATTCTTAAAGTTCACTTGAGAATGTAACTTTTAAAACAACTTTTGTGATTGACATATGAAAGAACTGAAATCAAATGGTCATTCTATAGATGAGAGATCTTAATAAACAATCCAGGTCTTTTTCAATACTTAATTTCAGTTCCATCACATTGTAAATTTTTGCTATAAATTCTGTATCTTACAATCTTATACATCACAACCACCTGATGAAAGAGCAGCGCTCCAAAAGCTAGACCTTCCAAATAAACCTGTTGGACTATAACCTGGTGCTGTGTGTTTTTTAACTTTGTACACCCCAGTCCAATACTGACATCTCCAAATCATGTCTAACATTTCAGTTTGAGATGGACAAGCTTGGGTTAGAAACCACTGTGCTAAACCTAAATTAGAGAGATTACTTACAACTGGGCACCGAGTTGGCTTGAGTTGACTGGGAGAGGAGTTTAGCAGCAAAGAAGGTTGAGGAACAATGGTCAACATTTAAGAAAATAATGTGTGGCTCACAATAAATATATATCACAGTGAAACAGAAGTGTAGTGATTGCAATGAGGTCACCCAGCTGAGCTTCATAAAAAGCCAAATCGCTGATTGGGTCTGTTAATCTGGTCCAATCAGGGAGCTGTGGCTAACATTTGAAAGAGTGAGTGTGAGTGCTGCAGAAACTATGGTGTCTGACTGTGAATGAGGCAACACTAAAGGTATGTGTAAATAAAGGGAGACTTGGTGATATAACTGTGGAGTTATTTCAAGAGGGGCAATAAGCACAAGATAAATCAACCATTGTTCACCGTGGGAATATGGGGTATTCTAAATTTGATTGAACAAAATATACAATGTGGCAAAGTTGATAGGTAAACCAAAGGTTTAGGATAGTTTTAAAAGCCGCCAAAATATGACCCAAACAATAATAGATTGAGGAAATAAAGTACAAGGACAAACTAGCAAGTCAGATAAAAATGGACAGTGGGACCTGCACACACACATGGGTGCTGGGGAAAAAATAAGCACTACCGCAGTTAGGTGTGTGCAGGTGCTACTGTCCGTTTTAATCTGACTTGCTAGTTTGTCCTTGTACTTTATTTCCTCAATCTATTATTGTTTGAGCCATATTTCGACGGCTTGTTTATTTTTTTTCATTTTTTCTTTTTCTCTTTGTTTTTTGCCCCCTACACTACCGCAGTTAAGCGGTAGTGTAGGGGGCAAAAAACAAAGAGAAAAAGAAAGAAATGAAAAAAAAAATAAACAGGAGTGCCAGATGTCCTGAAAGAAAAAATGGACAGTAGAGCTTCTTTAAATATGTGAAATGGAAGAGATAGGGCAGAGTGAATCTAAGCCCCTTAGAGAATCAGACTGGGGAATGAATAATGGATAATGAGGAAATGGAAGATGAGGAGTTGAAGAAATACTTTGCATCACTCTTCATGGCAGAGGACATTAATAGTATTCCAAAAATGCTAAATCATTAAGGGGTTAAAAGAGTGGAAGATATTTACAATAGTTGTTACAGGAAAAAACGTACAAGGGAAACTAATAAGGCCAAAGGCTAATAAGTCTCTGGAGCTGATGGGATGCACCCTAGAACATGAAAGAAAATAGTTACAGAGATAATGGATACACTGACCACAATCTTCCAAGAATCTTCCAATTCTGGAAAAGTGCCAGACAATTCAAAAACTGAAAAATGTAACATCCTTATTCAAAAATGAAGGAGGCCGAGAAAAGCATAACTATAAGTTGGTGAGCTTATTGCCTGCCATTGGGAAAATGTTCGAGTGTATTATACTGGTTGGAATAGCAGAGCATTTTGAAATGCAGCATATTTAATGAGGCATAAAGTCGAAATCATACCTGACAAACATTTTGCAGTTCTTTGAGGAGGTAACAAATAGGATAGACAAAGGGGCGTGAATAATCGTAATACATTTGGATTCGAAAAAGGCATTTGATAAGATAACACCCACAGAGCTACTTAATGAAATAAGATCCCTTGGCATTGAGGGTAGCATATTAATATAAACATAGCATTGGTGAACTAATAGAGGAGAGACAGTTGGGATAATGGAGGTACGGAGATCTACAGTTATCAGTATTGGGGTAATAATTATTTTCAGATGTATTAACGTCTTGGATGAGGGTGTTGAATGTTGCTTGACCAAGGTTGCAGATGACAGAAACATAGAACATAGAACATTACAGCGCAATACAGGCCCTTCGGCCCTCGATGTTGTGCCGACCTGTCATACCAATCTGAAGCCCATCTAACCTACACTATTTCATGTACGTCCATATGATATTTAGATTAGATTACCTACAGTGTGGAAACAGACCCTTTGGCCCAATAAATCCACACCGACCCTCCGAAGAGAAACCAAACCCCCTATGTTTACCCCTAACTAATCAACCTAACACGATGGTGTGTATAGTGTTGGCATGGCCAATTCACCTAAGCTGCACATCTTTGGATGATGGTAGGAAACCAGAGCACCCGGAGGAAACCCACGCAGACACGGGGAGAATGTGCAAACTCCACACAGACAGTTGCCCGTGGCAGGAATTGAACCCGGGTCCCTGGTGCTGTGAGGCAACAGTGCTAACCACTGAGCCACCGTGCCACCCCGTACTTGTCCAATGGCGAATTAAGTGCACTTAAAGTTGACAAATCTACTACCGTTGCAGGCAAAGCATTCCATACCCTTACTACTCCCTGAGTAAAGAAACTACCTCTGACATCTGTCCTATATCTATCACCCCTCAATTTAAAGCTATGCCCCCTCGTGCTCGCTGTCACCATACTTGAAAAAAGGCTCTCCCTGTCCACCCTATCTAACCCTCTGATTATCTTATATGTCTCTATTTGGCCACCTCTCAACCTTCTTCTCTCCAACAAAAACAGCCTTAAGTCCCTCAGCCTTTCCTCGTAAGACCTTCCCTCCATACCAGGCAACATCCTAGTAAATCTCCTCTGCACCCTTTCCAAATCTTCCACATCCTTCTTGTAATGCGGTGACCAGAACTGTACACAATACTCCAAGTGCGGCTGCACCAGAGTTTTGTACAGCTGTAGGATAAACTCATGGTTCCGGAACTTGATCCCTCTATTAATAAAAGCTAAAACACTGTATGCCTTCTTAACAACACTGTCAACCTGGGTGGCAACTTTCAAGGATCTGTGTACATGGACACCGAGATCTGTCTACTCATCTACACTACCAAGAATCTTACCATGAGCCCAGTACTTTGCATTCCGGTTACTCCGACCAAAGTGAATCACCTCACACTTGTCCGCATTAAACTCCATTTGCCACCTCTCAGCCCAGCTCTGCAGCTTATCTATGTCTCTCTGTAACCTACAACATCCTTCGTCACTATCCACAACTCCACCGACTTTAGTGTCATCTGCAAATTTACTAACCCACCCTTCTAGACCCTCATCCAGGTCGTTTATAAAAATGACGGACAGCAGTGGACCCAACACTGACCCTTGCGGTACACCACTAGTAACTGGACTCCAGGATGAACATTTCCCATCAACCACCACCCTCTGTCTGCTTTCAGCGAGCCAATTACTGATCCAAACTGCTATACCTCCCACAATCCTGTAGTCAATGACAATTTAAAGATCAATGCCAAAGGCTCGACAATCTCCTCGCTGGCTTCCGAGAGGATCCTAGGATAAATCCCATCCGGCCCAGGGGACTTATCTATTTTCACACTCTGCAGGATTTCTAATACCTCTTCCTTGTGAACCTCAATCCCATCTAGTCCAGGAGCCTGTATCTCAGTATTCTCCTCGACAACATTGTCATTTTCTAGAGTGAATACTGTCGAAAAATATTCATTTAGTGCTTCCCCTATCTCCTCTGACTCCACACACAATGTCCCAGTATTATCCTTGATTGGCCCTAATCATACTCTCGTCATTCTTTTATTCCTTAAATACCTATAGAAAGCCTTAGGGTTTACCCTGATCCTATCCGCCAACAACTTCTCATGTCTCCTCCTGGCTCTTCTGAGCTCTTTCTTTAGGTCTTCCTGGCTACCTTGTACCCCTCAAGCACCCTAACTGAGCCTTCACATCTCATCCTAACATAAGTCTTCTTCTTCCTCTTGACCAGAGATTCCACTTCCTTCGTAAACCACAGCTCCCATGCTCTACAGCTTCCTCCCTGCCTGACAGGTACATACCGATCAAGGACACTCAGGAGTTTTTCTTTGAATAAGGTCCACATTTCTAATGTGCCCATCCCCCGCAATTTCCTTCCCCATCCTATGCTTCCTAATCTTGCCTAATTGCATTGTAATTGCCTTTCCTCCAGCTGTAACTCTTGGCCAGTGGTATATACCTATCCCTTTCTATCACTAAGTTAAACATAACAGAATTGGGATCGCTACCACCAAAGTGCTCACCTACTTCCAAGTCTAACACCTGGCCGGGCTCATTACCCAGTACCGAATCTAATTTGGCTTCACCCCTTGTTGGCCTGTCTACATACTGTGTCAGGACGCCCTCCTGCACACACTGGACAAAAACTGACCCATCTATAGCACTCGTACTATAGTGTTCCCAGTCAATATTTGGAAAGTTGAAGTCCCCCACGACAACTATCCTGTCTCTCTTACTCCTATCGAGAATCATCTTTGCTTTCCTTTCCTCTACATCTCTGGAACTATTCGGAGGCCCATAGAAAACTCCCAACAGGGTGACCTCTCCTTTCCTGTTTCTAACCTCAGTCCATACTACCTCAGTTGACGAGTTCCCAAAAATCCTTTCTGCAACTGTAATACTGTCCTTGACCAACAACACCACACCTCCCCCTCTTTTACCATCTTCTCTGTTCTTACTGAAACATCTAAATCCTGGAACCTGCAACAACCATTCCTGTCCCTGCTCTATCCATGTCTCCAAAATGGCCACAACATTGAAGTCCCAGGTACCAACCCATGCTGCAAGTTCACCTACCTTATTCCGGATGCTCCTGCCGTTGAAGTAGACACACTCCAAACCAACTTCTCGCTTGCTGATGCCATCTTGCATCCCTGAAACTTGATTTCAGACCTCCCCACTCTCAACCTTTTCTATACTCGAACTACAATTTTTGTTCCCATCCCCCTGCTGGATTAGTTTGAACCCACCCCAGTAGCCTTAGTGAATCTCCCCCCCAAGGATATTGATAACCCTCTGGTTCAGATGAAGACCATCTTGCTTGTAGAAGTCCCTCCTACTCCAGAAAGAGTCCCAATTATCCAAGAATCCAAAACCCTCCCTCCTGCACCATCCCTATAGCCACGTGTTCAACTCCTCTCTCTCCCTATTCCTCCCCTCACTAGCATGTGGCACGGGCAACAAACCAGAGACAGCAACTCTGTTTATCCGAGCTCTAAGCTTCCATCCTGGCTCCCTGAATTTCTGCCTTAAATCCCCATCTCTTTTCCTACCTATGTCATTGTTGCCTAGGTGGACCATGACTTGGAGCTGCTCCCCCTTCCCCTGAAGCATCCCTAAACACGATCAGAAACATCACGAACCCTGGCACCTGGGAGGCAACACACCGACCGTGAGTCTCTCTCATCCCCACAGAGCCTCCTATCTGTCCCCCTAACTATGGAGTCCCCAATGACTACTGCTCTGCTCCTCTTCCCCCTTCCCTTCTGAGCAGCAGGGACAGACTCTGTGCCAGAGCTCTGTGCCCCACTGCTTTCCCCTGGTAAGTCGTCCCCCCCAACAGTGTCCAAAATGGTATACTTATTGTTGAGGGGAATGGCCACAGGGGATCCCTGCACTGCCTGCCGGTTCCCTTTCCGTCCCCTGACTGTAACCCATCTGCCTTTTTCTTGTACCTGAGGAGTGACTACCTCCCTGTAACTCCTCTCAATAACCCCCTCCGCCTCCCGAATGATCCAAAGTTCATCCAGCTCTAGCTCCAGTTCCCTCACGCAGTTTTCGAGGAGCTGGACTTGGGTGCACTTCCCGCAGATGTAGTCAGCAGGGACACTATTGATGGCCCTTACCTCTCACATTCTGCACGAGGAACCTTCAACTGCCCTAACCTCCATTCTCACTATTCTAAATTCCCAAAGAGACGGTTGAAAAATAAGGAATAAAAAATAAACTCGTTACCTTACCAATCTGGTGCACAGAACCTTTTTTTTGGTTAGTGGAGGAGTTGGGAGACACTACCTGAGTAGTGTTTTGGGTAACGCAACCACACAAATATATGACTTCACAGAAGTCCTTCGCTCGTCCCTCGCACCTATCGGCAAATGGAGGGCCGACTCCCGAGGTAAGTCCCTTTTAATGCGGGAAAACTCACCGTTACTGACAGCCCTTGCTTCACCACTGCTTCTCTCCTCACCGCACTATCATTTTATGTTCTTCAAGACTAATCAATGATTTTGTCCAGGAAAGCCTATATGTAGTTGAACTGAATTTCATTTGTTTGACACTAGGAGGGTTTCAAGTTCTGTATCAGACATACAATTAAATTTCTCATTGCACTGGGATGAGAAGGTTTTCTGTGGAAAAGGTTTCATTCTAATAAAGTTCTGTTTCTCTCGATTTTTCTGGAAATAGTACTTGCAGAGATGTGTCTTTTTTCTGTATTTTTAATTGTGGCCTGAAATGTGATACGGCACCACCAGCTGGCCTCAAACCCCCAGGGACCCCACCCCACCCCAGGGTCACCGGCGGTAACCTCCTCAGTACACTCCTTCCTGGAGTGCCCAGAGGTCGGGTCATGCCAGGGCCAGGTGTTTCAGGGTGTGGGTCAGGCACGGGGGTCCCAGGGTTCACTGCAATAGGGTGGGGTACATTCGGTGTGGGGTCGGATATTTGGGACTCAGGGTTCGCGCGCCAGGGTGACGCTAGCGCTTCCACAAGGGCATTTTCATGTTGGAGTGGTGGGGACAGAAGACAGATCCCGGGGGAGGGGATGGGGTTACTTCCACGGAGGCGGGCTTGGTATGTTTAGCCTTTTTCTGTGTCTTCTTTCTGGCCAGACTCTTATTGCCAGGGGCCAGCCCACTAGTAGCCCCAGTCTTAGGCCATACTGACAGGCCTTTTGGTGGTATCTTGGGCTGAGGGGGAGGGGGTATGGGTGCAGTGGCACCCATGGCTACCGGTGTGGGCTGGGCAGCCTTCTAGGTAGGGCAGTTCTTTCTTATATGCCCCACGTCATGACACAGGTGGCACCGCATGCCATCCACCATCTAGAAGACGTGGAAGGCTGCACCCTCGTGGAGGACGGTAAAGGAGCCCTCAGTGACTTCCTCCCAGGCCAGTCAAATAAACACCTGGCGCTGGAAGGAGTAGACGTATCTGAGGGCAGGATCCTTCATAATGATCAAGAGCGCTTGGACACCCAACCGGATCTCCCCCAGTGTTTGAAGGTGGGGAGAAGGAGCTCGCTGGCAATAAAGGGCGGGATATTAGAGATCGTGACCCTTTGGGCTGTGACCTCCCATGGGTGGAGAGGTAAGTATCACCCACCCACAGTGAGCCCCTTCTGCATGGCCACATGGACCACTTGCTCGGTCTGAAGGAAGAATACGGTTTTCCCGTACATTCGGGTTGCAGCAACAATGCCCAGTGGGCTGACCACATGAGCCATGGCCTTATTGTAGGCCTCAAGAGTCTTGTTGGGATGGGGATAAACCTTCACCCCCAGGCGTTTGGTCAGGTGCCTGGAGTGGGTTGGGGTTGTAGCTGGGCCTGGAGCAGTTGAGCCCAAGGCAGCGACTACACTGGCATAGGTATGGCTAGGGCTTGCTGCTTTTGGGCTTGCCATAGTGGGCTGCTGTGTGGCCTTTGTGTTCCTTCCTCTGTGTGCTCCTCAGTCGAAGGTGGTCACGACAAGGAGCTTGGGGCTGTAGCAGCAACAGTGCTGGGTGTCTTGGCCCTGGCAGCAGCAGAGAGGTTAGGCCCAGGCAGTAACAGCAACAACAGTCCCAGGTGTTGGCAAGGCTCAGGCAGCTGCTGTGGAGGCAGGCCACAGGCAACAGCAATGGTCCTTAAGCCTGGATGGGGCCCCAGGCAGCAGCAGTTGAGACAGGCCCTGGGCGCCAGCAACAGAGTTCAGTTGTAGGCAAGCCCCAGGCTGCAGCAGAGGGAGAAGGCCCAAGCTGCAGCAGCAGCAGCAGTGATGGTGGCTGCCTATGCAGCTGAGCACAGCTCAAAATAAAGAAAGAAACAAACACAAAAAACAATAAAGAAGCCCAAAAAAGAAACAAGTATCTTCCAGAGACAACAGGAAAGAACAAAGAAACTCTCCCCCTTAGTCCCAGCAGGAACACACTGAATGTGGCACCACCAAGCTCAGAATCAATCCCCTAAACGAAGAAGATTCTAAATGTCCTGGTTATATTTTTTTCTTTTTTTTTCCTTATCCCCACACTACTGCCTAACTGCAGTAGTGCATATTTTTCCGCAGCATCTGTATACAGGTGTAGGACACAGTGAAGAATAACAGGTGTTAAAATCTTTATTTCTGTTCCACCACCAGGAAGAAAGGAAACACCCAAGCGGCCAGTGACAAGCAGTGCCCTTCACATCAAAGGGCAATGCTGAGTGATCAAAAAAAGTGAAGAGAGGGGCAGCGATTAAATCAAGATAGAGTTGGAGCAGGAAATAAAACACTCCACTCCCTGCGGTGCCCACCTCTCCCTGAACAGCTCAAGGGTGTTGGGAGACACCGTGTGCTCCTTCTCCAGTGACACCCGGGCTCGAATGTAACCACAGAAGAGGGGCAGGCAATCGGTCATAACAACCTCCTCCTCAGACCGCTGCCTGGACCTGTTTATGGCCAGTTTGACCAGGCCCAGGAGCAGTCCCACAAGGAGGTCCTCTGACCTATCCTCCCCTCTCTGCACCAGGTGCATTTCTGGTTGCTAATTAGTAAGTTTGCAGATGACACCAAAATTGGAGGTGTAGTGGACAGCGAAGAGGGTTACCTCAGATTACAACAGGATCTTGACCAGATGGGCCAATGGGCTGAGAAGTGGCAGATGGTGTTTAATTCAGATAAATGTGAGGTGCTGCATTTTGGGAAAGCAAATCTTAGCAGGACATTTACACTTAATGGTAAGGTCCTAGGGAGTGTTGCTGAACAAAGAGATCTTGGAGTGCAGGTTCATAGCTCCTTGAAAGTGGAGTTACAGGTGGATAGGATAGTGAAGAAGGCGTTTGGTATGCTTTCCATTATTGGTCAAAGTATTGAGTACAGGAGTTGGGAGGTCATGTTGCAGCTGTACAGGACATTGGTGAGGCCACTGTTGGAATATTGCGTGCAATTCTGATCTTCTTCCTATTGGAAAGATGTTGTGAAACTTGAAAGGGTTCAGAAAAGATTTACAAGGATGTTGCCAGGGTTGGAGGATTTGAGCTACAGGGAGAGGCTGAACAGGCTGGGGCTGTTTTCCCTGGAGTGTCAGAGGCTGAGGGGTGACCTTATAGAGGGTTACAAAATTATGAGGGGCATGGATAGGGTAAATAGGCAAAGTCATCTCCCTGGGGGTAGGGGAGTCCAGAACTAGAGGGCGTAGATTTAGTATGAGAGGGGAAAGATATAAAAGAGACCTGAGGGGCAACCTTTTCACACAGAGGGTGGTACGTGTATGGAATGAGCTGCCAGAGAAAGTGGTGGAGTCTGGTACAATTGCAACATTTAAGAGGTATTTGGATGTGTATATGAATAGGAAGGGTTTGGAGGGATATGGACCGGGTGCTGGCGGGTGGGACTAGATTGGGTTGAGATATCTGGTCAGCATGGACAGGTTGGACCGAAGGGTCTGCTTCCATGCTGTACATCTCTATGACTCTATGTTTGTGCAGGTGTAGAACACAGTGAAGGAAAACAGGTGTTTAAATCGTTATTTGTAATCCACCACCAAGAAGAAAGGAAACACCCAAGTGACCAATGACCAAAGGGTAATGCTGTGTCATCAAAATATAATGATGTTGGAGTCAACATGAGTCAGTGCTTTCAGCAGAGGAGAAACAGGAGAGGAGGAATTTGTATGTGTAAGAATCAACTGCTCTCTCTCTCCCTCCCTCTCACATCTCATTCAAATATAGCTGCACCTATGTGTGGTAGGGAGAGAGAGAAAACGATCTACAAATTATGGACAATCAAAGACTGGAAAAAGAACAGCTTTTTAATAATTATTTTTCTAATTAACCCATTCAGAGATGTTATTACTTTACACTGGAGCAAATGGGACTTAAACCTGGTCCTCTCAGTCCAGGAGTAGGTGCATTACCATTTCATCACAAGAACTGCTTTTTATTTAATTTAACTGATTTTTCTCATTAGCCTGGTCAGAAATGTTATTATACAGCTCCCGGGTAGGTGGGACTTGAACCTATGCCTCTTGGTCCAGGTGTTAGAGACACTATCACTGTATCATGAGCTGCTTTATCTATCAATTATTATATCACAGAAACCTGTGCCATTAGCTTTGGATTATTCATTCAACCACTGCTACTGCTTTCTCCCCTTCTGTATTTCCACTAGGGTAGGTCATTAGCCTGTTCCCTTGCTCCTTCCTCATTTAAAGTGCCAAGCACTCCATTTCCCTTGTTGGCTGAATGTTAACTGATCCTCTTCCTTTCATTACACTTGCGCAAACAAGAAACCTTTGACTCCTGTCATGATTCACTGGGGTAATACACTGGAAATCAAGCCTCACTGTTCCCAGAGTCATCACAAATATGAAATGATTTGGTCAATGTCTCCAATTTACCTGACTGACAGGTTAATAGAAAAAGCTCAAATTAATAGAAAATTCTGCACTTAATAAGAAAATATTTACTTCTTACAAAGAAATTGTCTACAAATAACTTAATTGTACCCCTTTTAAATTCCTTCTGTCAAAAATAGACAAGCACAGAACAGCAGTAAGACATGAATATTAAGGATAGAAAGGGAAAAGAAAATAAGGTTCAATCGCACCATTCTGGACAATGCAAATTTGATGAGTTGTTTTCTTTCATTTTATTTCAATTCTTTGATATTGACACAAAATTGTTTGCACACATATGCTCCCTATTGAGAATTTGTCCTTATTGTCTTCTTATGCAAGCCTAATAGAATAATATCTTAAACCCTCAATTTATTTTATCATTTTGCATTCGGAACAAGGCATCTCTGATCATGTTACCATTACCTGCAATGTGAACAATTTTCACTTTGAATAGTAGAATCATTGCCTCCATCTGAACAATCTTGTATTTTGAGTCTTAAACTTTCCAACATCAAGTATTTCTCAGAAAGAAAAGAAATATCTTAACTGTCTCTTCCTCCAAGTAAAAATAGCATAAGGCTAGGACAATAACAGTATCCATATCTCAAATATTCACTGAAAACAAGAGAAAGAAAAAGTAATTTGCTTCTGCAGTGAATTCCTTTGTATCAGTGTCTAAAATTACATTGATTTAACTTTGGTCCCAAGGTGTATCGATGCTCTTGGATTAGAGTCATTGGATTCTTGTCTAATTCAAACTCAAGTAAATGATCCAGCATTCTAGTTTCAATGAAGTAATCCCTAATGTATGAACTAAAAACATTTCCCCACACTTCAGGTCCATTTTTCTACTTACAACTTATGGTTGTTTTTCTGTCACAATGGTTTATTAATGTCGACCTCCTCAGACTGGAACAGACAATGGAATCCTGCAATGACTCCCCAAACCTTTCCACCATCTTCAAGGCCCAAGTCAGGAGTGTGATGGAATATTCCCTTGGATGGGTGCAGCTCCAGTAACACTCAAGAAGCTTGACAGGATCCAAGACATGGAGGAGGCTGGAAGAACACAGCAAGCCAGCCAGCAGGAGGTGTAGAAGTCAACATTTCTTTTGTAACCCTTCTTCAGGACTCATTCTTCAGGACAGGCCTCCTGGCTACTTTGGATTCCAGCATCTGCAGATTTTTTGTCTCTAATCATCTAGGACAAAGCAGCCCACTCGATTGGCACCTGCGCACAAACATTCATTCCCTTCGCCTCTGAGATTTAATTGCACAATTTACTTATATTTCCTTGGTTTTTGACACATATTGCAAAAATACAATGTCCTGTGAACCACCATCAATACTTAAATCACGTTATAGATTAATCTGCAAAAGGGTACTGACTACTTGTTTCATATTCGTCTAAATGAAAAACATTGTTGGCCATCTTTTTTTATGGCATTGACATAAAAATTCCACATTCCTGGATTAGGCCTTCAGCTTCAGCACTTTTATCCTTGTTCCAAACAAAACAATAATTTCTTCATCCTAATTAGAATTTGCCACTGAATTGGCCAACACCTCCACTGCACTCATTAACCAATATTTCCTAAAATCGCTGAACTTAATATTATAGCCCTTCTTAGATAATTGTCCTCAAAGGAATAGCTTTCAGAAATTGGATTATTGTATCCATAATTATAAGCCTGGATTGATGTTCCTGCTTTCATTGCTGGTTGTGGTCCAACACAATGTCCTCCCACTCAACTGAATGGTATTAAAGGGGCCAGATTGAAGCAGACACCAACAGGAAGAGAGAAAGAGTGCAGATCGAAGAGAAAATCATCAATATAGTCTACAAGTTCCAAAAATAGTAAAAGGCCAAAGTTTAAGACACTATATTATTTGAATGGCAATCCAAACAAACCAGATGAAATAATAGTACAAATTGAAATATTGGCCACAGGATAACTGACATTGGGACCTGAATATTGAAAGGTATGCAACATTATGGAAGGATGGGAAGTTAGGAAAGGTTGGAAGAGTGACTCCGATAATTAAAGATGATATTAGCATTACAGAATTTAGGAAACCAGGATATTGAAGCAATCTGGGTAGAGTTGAGGATCAATATAGTCAGAGATCACATCTGGGAGTTGTTTACAGAATCCCTAGCAGTAACTATGTGGTAGGAAAGGGTATGAAGGACAATCCATGGGAGCTTGTTAAAGGGTGCAGTCTTAATCATGGAAGTCCCTGTAACTGTTCTATCCCTTTAAACCTGCTTTGGGGTTTCTGTGATTATGGACTGAGAAGTAACATTAACTCCAGCCAAATCATTGCCAAGGGATAAGCTCACTCTGTACACAGGTAATTTCTTCACGACTCCTATTACTAGTGCTCCTGATAAGCTGTCTCACACTGCATGAAGTGCAGTTGAACTGGGATATACCTGCCACTTATTCAGCTTAATCGCAATTTGTCAAATATTGAACTCTGTGGAGACTAAACTAGATCCTTCTCAAGCAAAAGAGCAAAATTCCTGTTGGATTCCCTTGCAATTTTCAGCATTCTGAATGAAGGTGCCCCATGCTGTAACAATGGAAACACTTATTCTTACAGTTTTCATCTCCATCCTCAGCACCTGCTTTTCTGATCTGAGAAAGGGGCCTTGGGACTGCCTTCCTAGCTGTCTTATTTTTCTGTGGGACAGGGCTTGAGTTTAGGCTCAGTTTGTCCCTGGTTAGGTTTGACATTCTTTGTCATCATTGGGCATTCTGTTGAGCCGGGCATTGCATTGGTTCTGCTGAGTTTAGATTTTGAACAAACGTACTTTATTTTGCTTCTCACTGCGAACAATCTTTCCTCCTTTGACATATTCCACATATTTTGGGGGAGGGATAGTGGTCAATATCCCCTATGCATTCTCATTGCTTTCATTCTCTTCCAGGCAGAAACATCTGGTTGACTCCATGATTCCAACTTATTTTCTCCAGAGCACCGTATCTTTGTTGGCAGAAGGTTTTATGGACTTGGCAAACCAGCTGTGGCATTCAAAGAGGCTGTTAAGTTCTTTGAGACTTCAGAGATGTTTGTCGATGTGGAGCAGTAGCTGGTTTCTTCTGAGCAGAAGAAACTAATTCTTACTTCCTTAAAAATTTCAATACAGCATTTTCTGCAAATGATGATTACTTAGACAGGAATGGGAATCCATCATTTGCCAATAGCAGGGCTGTTCATGTGATTCTCGCATTGCCATATAAAGTTGGTTGAGACCTTGGCAATTTGCCATCATGTTTAATAAGCGACAAGAGGAACACATTTACTATTTGTTGATCCAGAATTGACTGGCTCTACATTTGTGACTTTGTTTCTTGCTGAAAAACGTGCCATTTTCTTCAGGCAAAGACTGCTTTGCTCCTTATAAAAATTTTTCCCCTGTTTTCTCTCTTTTTTTGCTGGTGTCAGCTCACAATCATGGCTATTCAATAGCTCCCAGTAATATGCCAACAGTGCAACAAGATCTCCTTTTCTGATACTGTGCAATGACTGTTTGTGAATCCCTGCTTTTCCATGACAGGTCACCCAGTGCAGTTTAATGGACCTTTTGCCTTCTATTTTCCTTACGAAATAGAAAATGTATCACAGGGTGCAGCATCAAGGTCAGATGAGGCCATTACCATTTGTGACAGTGAACCATTACTATTTCAGGACAATAGGAAGGCGTAACAAAACTTCTGGAATCGTCAGTCATCAGTTGATGTATTCACTACCCATTGACAACTCCAGTTCACCAAGGGCCAATGTTCTATTCCCAGTCTGTGCTGTTCTTAACCAGGCATTGGTATTGGGAGTAGAGTCAATGCCAGTACACTGGGCTTGGAAGAGAACAAATACTTCCAATTCCTTTGTGTTTGGATTGTGGGCAAGATCAAACTTGATGTTTGTTTAGTCTGCAGTTCTTAACACTTGTTGCACTTGATTGAATCTTTCACATAAAATCCATCATAGATAGATAGAACACTGAACAACTCTGCAACATGGACATCACAAATCACCATCATCTTGAGCCTGAGAAAGTAATGGGTCTTATCCAAGGATGTGCTGGCATTGGACAGTTTGTAAAAATGATCCTGGGATGAAGACCTTATCATATGAGGAGTGGTTGAGGATTGTGCGTCTAACACTTGATGGAGTTTAGAAAGATGAGGAGAGTCTGATTGAAACATACAAAATACTTAGAGGCCTGGATAGATTAGATGTGGAGAAAGTGTTTCCACTAATAGGAGAGACTAGGACCTAAGGGCACGGCTTCTCAAAGTGAAGGATTGACCCCTCAGAATTCAGATGAGGAACATCTTCAACCAGAAGATGGTGAATCAATGGAACTTGTTGCCACAGAAGGCTCTGGAGTCCAAACCATTGATATATTTAGGACGGAGGTAGGTAAATTCTTGATTGGTATGGGGATCAAGGGTTGTGGGGGAAAGTGAGAGAATGGGTTTGAGAAACATGTCAGCCATGAATGAATGGTGGGAGCAGACGTGATGGGCTGAATCGCCTAATTCTGCTCCTACATTTTATTGTCATATGAAAACATTTGGATATGGTTGGAATTGGTGTGTAGCCAAATATGTTGATGTAATTCATGTATATGCTCAAATAAATGCACACTTTCAGTCTTGTGATGGAGTATACTTTGCCCGCTGTTATGAAGGTATAGAGGTATTATACTTTAACAGAATTGAAAAGCTAGAAAGGACTTAGAGAAGGACAAAGAATCCAGAACAAGGTAACAATGGAGCAGTGGATTGAAATAATTAGCGAAGAGCTGTGTTGCCAGGATACAACAACAAATCTGAATTTGGCCAATCAGTTTAAATTATGCCCCAAGTTACCAAAATTGAATCGAATTTGAAAAAATAATGTGTTGACAACACTAAACCAATGAAATGATCTGATGTTTTGGAGTATAAATATCAAACATTATGAACAGTTACCTGGAGCAGCAAAGAGCAGCTAGCACCAACAACTAGAGAGACTGCTTGCAGAAAGATCTGTTCTCTGAAAAGTACCTTTATCTATCAAAGGACTGTGAAGCAGAATCCCTAAGAAGAAGAAAAGAAGACAGAGGAAAATCTAGAAGAGGACACTAGGCAAAGCTGATGGGTTTTCAAACATGATTTTTGTTTTGTAAATCATAATCGGGATATTTATCAGTCTCGTATTGTAGAGAGGAAGGTAAAAGATTGGTAAAAGAGTCAGGAGTTGTAAATAGTTGTTAGTTAATTATTCTCTGTTAGATGTAAAGAAAAAATTGTTAATTTTTACACTAAATAGTGGCTTTTGGGATAGTTCTTTGCCTCTCAAATTTTAACAGATTACAGTATGGGACAAATCTTTTCTGTGTTGCTGGTCTAAATTAGCAGAGGGGTTTACCCCGTGTCGTAATGCCTGCTCAAGAGAAATGTTTGAGGTGAAAAAAGGAAAAATGCATTGGTTGCACATGAACACTGAATTGGATGATTCAGGAAGTAGATCTGAAATTTTTGATTTGTGTAGAATTACAGGGAGATGAAGGCCTAGTGGCATTGTCACTGGAATATTAATCCAGAAACTTGGGACTCACATTCAAATCCCACCACAGAAGATGGTACAATTTTAATCCAATTTTAAAAATCCAAAAAAACACTAATGCCCTTCGGAGAACGAAATTTGCTATCCTCACCTGGTCTCGCCTCGATATGACTCTAGACTTATAATAATGTGCTTGACTTTCCATTGCATTCTGAAATGGCAGAGCAAGCCATTCAGTTGTACTTATCATTACAAAGTCTAATAAAAGTAAAACGAGATGGATCACCTGGCATTGACCTAGGCACTGGAAAAAAAACTGCAGAAACATCCCTGACCCAGACACCACCATCGTCATCCCTGGATTTGTCCTATCCCAGTGGCAAGACAGACCCAGCAGAGTGGCACAGTGGTATACATTCAGAAAAATGTCACCCTGGCAGTCCTCAACATTGACTCTGGACTTCATGAGGTCTTGTGGCTTTAGGTTAAAAATGGGCAAAGAAACCTCCTAATTACCATGTACTCTCCTCCCTCGGCTGTTGAATCAGTACTCCTCCATGTTGAACAACACTTACAGGAAGCACTGAGCATGGCAAGGGTGCAAAATGTACTCTGGGTGGGGAATTTCAAAGTCCTCCATCAAAAATGACTCATTAGAAGTATTACTGATCAAGCTGGTCAGATCCTAAAGGACATCGCTGCTAGCTTAGGTCTGCAGCAGGTGCTGAGAGAACCAACAAGAGGGAGGAACATACTTGATCTCATCCTTAACAATTTGCTGACTGTAGATTAATCTGTCTATGACAATATCAGTAAGAGTGACCACCGCACATTCCTTGTGGAGTCGAAGTCCCATTTTCACGTAGAGAATATTCTCCATCACAGTGTGTGACATCATCACCAGGCTAAATAGGACAGACTTCAAACAGATCTAGCAACTCAAGACTTATAACTGCAACATAACTTCCCAACTTTTATACTCAGTGCCCTGACCTTTGAAGTCCAGTGTGCCAAAAGCTGTCTTCACTGCCCTGTCTACCCGTGACTCAGAGAACTGTGAACCTGAATGCCAAGGTCCCTCTGTTCCACTACACACCTTCAGGCCATACCATTCACCATGAAACTCCTATCTTGATTTGACTGTCCAAAATGCAAAACCATACACTTATCTGTATTAAACTCCATTTGCCATTTCTCAGCACACTTCCGCAGCTGATCAAAGTCCTGCTGCAATTTCTGATAACCTGCCTCACTGTCCATGATACTGCCTATTTTAGTGCCATCTACAAACTTACTAATCATGTCTTCTACGTTGTCATCCAAGTCATTGATATAGATAATTAATCGTAATGGGCCCAGCACTGACCCCTGAGGCTCTCCACTGGTCACAGGCCTCCAATCTGACAAGCATCCTTCCACTGTTACCATCTGCTTTCTATCATTAAGTCAATTTTGTGTCCAATTTGCCAGCTTGCCCTGGATTCCTTGCAATCTAACGTTCCAGAGCAGCCTACCATGTGTTGTGTGGATACACTGCGGAGACAGGAGATGAGTTACTTGTTGCAGGATTCTTAGTCACTGACTTGGTCTTATAGCTATTACATGTCCCATTTACATATCCCTCCGGGCAATTAGTGGTGGGCAATTAATGGTGGCCTAGTCAATGAAGCCTACATCCCATGAATAAATAAAAAAATTACTGGACAAAAAGCAGATAAATCTCCTGGCCCTGAAAGTATGCATCCTCAGATCTTAAAAGAGGTAGCTACAGAGATAGTGGATGCATTGGTTGTAATTTTCAAAACATCCTTAGATTATGGAGAAGTACCAATGGTTTAGAAAACTGCCAGTGTGACATTTGAAGTCAAAAGGTGGGTGACTATAGGGCAATTAGCCTAACAACTATTGTTGACAAAGTACTGGGATTAGTTATTAGGGAAGTAATAGCAGAACATTTTGAACATCATCATTTAAGCGAGCAGAATCAGTATGGCTTTATGAAAGGGAAATTGAGTCTGACTAAATTATTAGAGTTTTTGAGGGAGTCTCAACTAGAGTGGATAGAGGGGAACCAGTAGATGTGTTGCATTTGGAGTTCTAGAAGACTTCTGACAAGATACCTCCCAATGCCTTAAGTCATAAAAGTAAGAATGCAGCGTGTTGGAGATGGCAAATTGGCGTGAATAGAGCTAATTAGCTAATGGACGGGAAACAGCAAGTTGGAATAAAGAGTTCTTTTCCAGGTTGGCAGTCTGTAACTAGTGGGGTTCCACAGGGATCAGTGCTTGGACAGCAACTGTTGACAATATACATTAATGTCCTGGGGGAAGGAAGTGAATATACTGTCCCCCTATTTGCAGGTGATACAAAATACACGGAAAGACAGGTTGGAAAAGGGATACAAACAGAGACATATGAATAGGTTAAGTAAGTAGCAAAAGTTAGGAAATGGAATATGATATAGAAAATGTGAAGTTGTGGGTTTTGGAAGGGAGAACAAAAAATTGGAAGATTATTTAAATGGAGAAAAACTGCAGAAAGCTGCTACACAAAGGAACTTAATGGCACTCCTGCACAAAACAAAAAAAAAACTAGCTCACAGGTTCAGCAGGTAAGCAGGGAGACTAGTGGAACTTTGGCCCTTATTTCAAGGAGTTTGGATTGTAAGTGTAGGGAAACATTGTCACTGAATAAGGTGCTGGTGAGACCACATTTAGAGTATGGTGAGCAATTTTAGCCCCTTGTTTCTGAAAAGATATTATTGCATTGGAGGCAGTTCAACGAAAGTTCATTCAGGTGATCCCTGCTATGGAGCGATTATCTTATGACCAAAGGTTAAACGGGTTGGGAGTCTACCCATTGGAATTTCAAGGAATTAGAGGGGATCTCAATGAAACATATAGATTAGAGTCATAGAGATGTACAGCTCAGAAACAGACCCTTCGTCCAACTCGTCCATGATATCCCAACCAATCTTTACTCAGAGAATGTTTCCCCTCATGGGAGAGTCTAGAAACAGAGGCCATAGTATCAGAATAAAGGGGTGCCCATTTAATACTGAGATGAGGAGGAATTTCTTCACTCAGATGAGTCTTGGGATGTCCTTGCTACAGAAGGCTTTGGAGGCAGCGTCCTTGTGCACACGTAAGGCTGACACTGACACATTTTTGATTGGGTGGGGAATCAAGGTCTACAGGAACTAGGCAGGAAAGTGGGCGTGAGGAATGATCGGCCATGATTTTACTTGAGTGGTGGAGCAGGCTCGAGGGGCCGAATGACTTACTCATGTTCCAGTTTCTTATCGTCTTATGGTCTTAGTGAAGGGAAGTTTTGGCAGCAGACCATCTGAGGAAAGGGAAGAGTGGAAATTGGAAGTAAATTTTATGACATTTTCTCAATTCAGGTGACCAGAATAGGCATCAACACAGATATTAATGTATTGGGAAAAGGTGGGGGAAGTTGAACTGGTACAAAGAATGTCCCACACATCAAGGCTAGCACCCATATTGAAGCAGAAAATGTTGAAATAGCAGGTCCGGCAGCTTATGTAGAGAAGGAATTATAAAGCCACTACGTTTCAGTTGAATAAGAATAAAACTAATGCTGTGGGTGTAGCTTCAACACATCGGCTCAAGAAGGTGTTACTCCACTGCCTTCTGAGGGTCATTAACAATAGGCAATAAGTCTTATCTTGCCAGTGACTCTCACACTTCAGAAGTAAACAGAAAATGAGATTATATCTTTATTGATGAAAGAAAAGTTTTTATGATTTCATTTGCTAACTTGGTGAGGCTGGTGAAGCTGGAAATGGGCCTGAACCGCTGGCAGACATGTAATAGTTCAAGATGCAGCAATGTCTTTGACAGATGGCTCAGGGATGCTAGCAATATTTTTATGGATCCTGACAGTTGTGTTCAAATAAGGACCACAATTGGTGAGTGGTGAAAATAGCCTCTTTTATTCAGCAGTCACAGCACAAGGTCGAGGCAGCGATAGAATCCCGAAATACTGTTCTTACAAAAGCCCCTTTATGCACAGTTCTTCCATATATTAAGATTATATTACTATGGTGTTATGTTGTTTTATCTATAGCAAAGGCTTCTGTCCTGGGAGACAGGAGATGGGTTAAAATGTGCTACTTCTGATGGGATTAAGAATGTCTGTCCGGTCTGCTTGCATAATTAGGAGGTGTTACTCCTTTTCTCTTTTAAATTAGAAAAAATCCGTAAAAATACTAAGGCTAAATGCTCAAATTAAGTGAAAAACAATGTTCCTGTACTGATGAAAGAATAAACTTATTACTGCAGCTGGGTTGTGGGCTTTATTTACTATTTGCCGGTATGAATTCATTCATTCATGCAATTTCATGGAAGCATTTAACAGATACTTACTAATTTGGGAATCTATTCAGGTCCAGAAGATGGGAAGTAAGGGTTTGATTAATATTATAATGTTTTGTGTCGACTTGATGGTGGTGGTATTTTTGTGTATGCTACACTTATTCAGAGGTAAACACTGCTTTTAGCAAAGGTTGATAAGGTGTGAAAATGCAGTAATAGGTTTGAAAGGGCTGTTTTGATTAGAAAGGGTTGTTTTAAATTTGGATCGTAAAATATACTACAGAATCGTGGTTGTATGAATGAATGAATGAAATCTTATTATAGTAACTAATGAGTTAGTAAAGGGTTATGAATGAATGAACAGGAACTTAATATTAATGAATATAGTGATCTGGTGAGTGAGTTAATAAAGAATGGAATTGAATTGAATTTATTGTCACGTGTACCAAGGCACAGTGAAAAGCTTTGTCTTGCAAGCAATACTGGAGTAGAGTGATGCTGGAAAAGCACAGCAGTTCAGGCAGCATCCGAGGAGCAGGAAAATCGGTGTTTTTCGTGCAAAAGCCCTTCATTGCCCGAAACGTTGAGTTTCCTGCTGCTCGGATGCTCCCTGAACTGTTGTGCTTTTCCAGCACCACTCTACTCCAGAATCTGGTTTCCAGCATCTGCAGTCATTGTTTTTACCTTGCAAGCAATACAGGCAGATCACATAGCATAGATAAGTAAATGATAGGTAAACAGCGGCAAAAACAAAAACACAGGTACAGGTGGATGTTAAGCGTTTGTGAATCCATTCAGTATTCTAACAACAGTAGGGTAGAAACTGTTTTGAAACTGGGGAGTGCATGTGTTCAGGCTTCTGTACCTTCTTCTCGATGTAGAGATTGTAGAAAAACATTGCCAGGGTAGGATGGATCTTTGAGAATGCAGGCCTGGTAGGTAGATTCGATGTATGGGCGGTTTGCCTTTGTGTTTTTTGTCCGGTCTGAGTTCACCACTCTCTGCAATCATCTCCGATCTTGAATGGTACAGTTGCCATACCAGGGAGTGATATATCCAGAAACAATGTTTTTGATGGCACACCGATAAAAGTTGGCAAGGGTATTCACCATCATGCCAAATTTCCTCAGCTGCCTGATGAAGAACAGACATTGTTGGGCCTTTGTAACCAGTGTGTCCACATGAAGAGTTCAAGAAAGCTTGTTGTGGATGACCACTCCCAGGAGCTTGACACGTTCCACTTATTCCACCTCTGTGCTGTTAATGTGTCAGGGGGCATGAGTAACATCCTGCCAAAAGTCAATAATGAGTTCCTTGGTTTTGCTGGCATTGAGAGCCAGGTTGTTCTCAGTGCACCACTTTTATACCAAAGATAACCTATAACACAATATCTCAGTACAATACCTCACAGTGATATCAGCAGCATTGGAATGAGATGCAGTGAGACTGCAAAGAGTGTAGAAGGGCTATTAACATTACAGCAGGATTCAAATTACCAGTTGGGGGCCTTGGCATCTACCAAGTTTATGGAAAATAATAGTTTATAACCTCAAACTTAAGTTTATGTATCATTTGCAATACTGGCATTTGTTGCCCATCCATTGTTTCCCATGAGAAGGTGATGGTCCCTTACCTCCTGAAGTTGCTGCTGTTTGTGGTACAAAGGGGCTCCCACAATGATTTTAGCTAGGGGGTTCAACAACAATGAAGGTTTATGTATATGTGTTTAATAGATGGGAATTCTTGGTTGCAGTGTTCGGTTATATGCTTCCCATGTCAAATTCATGTTAATATAGTTTCCTTTTTGAGTCATACCGTGTTTACATTGCATGTTACTAATTAATCTAAGAAACCATTCTTCATGGGTGGTACTGCAAAGTAGGAGGGTGTGCCTTTACCAGCCTTTCTCCTAAAGTCTTGAATTTCCTCCAAAAATCTCAACTCTCCTTTTTCTTTTCCTATTCACCTCACAAACTTATATATGTGTGTGTGTGTGGAGGGGCGGCGCGGTATGAGTGTCTGTGAGAGAGTGTGTATCTGTATACGTGTGTGAGTGTAAAATGGTATACATCTGTGGGAGGGTGCATGTGTGAGTTTATGAGAGAAAGCTTGTGTATGGTCTGCTTGAGTGTAAGGGTCTGTAGGAGTGTGTGTGTGCGCAATCATACCTCCCCACACACACCCATACACACAAATTTTGTGGGGTGAATTTGTAGTTGCAGAATTACATTTTACTTTGCTTAAAACTGTATGAATTCATGTAAGATTCTGTTAATCCATTTTTTAGAAATTGAATGAGTCTGAACACTGGGGCACAGACAGCCCCACACGGGGCACCTCACATCTTCAAAGCAGTATTAGAGTTGACATGGCACCTATTGTTAAAGTTCACTTGCAAATGTAGCTTTAAAAAAAGTTCTGGAATTTACATATGAAAAAACTGGAACCAACATGGTCATTCTAAAAGATGACAGACTTAAACATTCCAGGTCTTTTTCAATATATGATTTCACTTGCATCACACTGTAAATGTTTGGTATAAATTCTGTGCCTTAACGATCCACAATCACCTAATGAAGGAGCAGTGCTCCGAAAGCTAGTGCTTCCAAATAAATCTGTTGGAGTATAACCTGTTATTGTGTGAGTTTTTAACTTTGTCCACCGTAGTCCAACACTAGCACCTCCAAATCAAAAAAAAGACTCTTTGCCCAAGTTTTTGGTCATCTATCTGCCTAATATCGCTTTCTGTGAAAATACCTTGGGAGTTTTCTTTTACATTACAGATGGTCTGTAAGTACCTGCTGTTGTTGTTGAGTGACTGCTAACAGCCTACTTTGTTATGGAAGACATTGCATGTCCATTGTTTCATATAGTGTTGATGTGTTATTTAAAAGCAGGTATTTTCACCCATGTTACTAAATTGAAACTGTCAAGAAATAAAGTCACCATAGTCCTACCAAACTACAGGCTGTTCTCTCAAAAGAGAATTTGCCCTGAGTATCACCACGCCTTAGGCGAGAAGTTCAGGAGAGTCCTGTGGAGAAATACTTCCTGATTAGCTATTGTTCAGTGGTTCATTTGCACATCTTGAAAATACTAGATAAAAGCAAATTACTGCAGACAAAGCTTTGACAAAGGGTCAGTTAGATTCGAAACATCAGCTCTTTTTTCTCCTTCCAGATGCTGCCAGAGCTGCTGAGATTTTCCAGCATTTTCTCTTCTGGTTGAAAATACTGAACTGCAAGTACCACACAGGAGTCAGATGTTTATGGTATGGAGAGCAGGCCAACTGAGTTAGGGAAACTTAATGTGACTAAGCTACTTGTCTTCTCAGGCAAATCCTTTACTTTGAAAGTTTTAATTTGGAGGAGCCAGTGTTGGGGTGGACAAAGTTAAAAATCACACAACACCAGGTTATAGTTAAAGAGTGTGGTGCTGGAAAAGCACAGTGGGTCAGGCAGCATCCGAGACCAGGTTCTGATCCAACAGGTTATCACTTCCACGTAATATTTTTTTAAAAATTCAGTCGCATTATTTTAGGAGGAGAAAGTGAGGACTGCAGATGCTGGAGATTCCTGATGAAGGGTGCATGCATGAAACGTCGATTTTCCTGCCCTTCAGATGTGGCCTGACCCACTGTGCTTTTCCAGCACCTCGACAGCTTCATTCCAGTGCAGATTGAATTAAATTTATTGTCACGTGTACCAAGTCACAGTGAAAAGCTTTATCTTGCGAATATTACAGGCAGATCACAGAGTTAATTAGCATATGTGAGAAACAAAGCCCACTAACTTCAATAATTTCAGTCCGAGACAAGATCTGAATCAGTAGTGTCATTTATTTTACACTTGCAAGTGGGTATGATGTCCAGTGTCTATAAGGCAGAGGACATACACACCAAATTCAATTCATACACAACAGTTAAATAATTTGATTTCTTTTGTTTTACACTGCTCCTCCCCTGTTTACATCTTCCACTTCCCTAAGACTGGCCCCATTGCCCCTGTTTATCTCTTGCCTTATCTGGCATTGTCTGTGACAAAATGCTTATTTCTGGCCTCACAAGGCTGTTTGACCTCATCCTGCTGTAGGTCATTGTTAGGCATATTCTTTCTTCATCATTATCTACCCCCTCAATCTGTGCCTTTCCTGAGGCTGTTCTGATCCCCACGACCCTTTTAATTGGGGTTTGTTCCTCTGTCTCTGTAAAAGTGGGAAACAGATGTTTATACCTACTGTTTGTACAGGCGTATCTAGCTTAACTTCATCCCCTCACAACATCTTATCTACTTGCCCGTAATGTCTACCATTGTTTTGCAGTCACATTTCATTCTGACATACAGTTTTAGCTAATACAAAAACAATTATATATTTCCTCCACATCGTTTCCATTCTTGTTGACTCAGCTCGTGGCTAAAACAATTACACACTGGTGTGAGTTCATTTTACTTTGTAAAATGGAATTGCAGAATGGCAGAAGTAACATTAATTTACCTATATCCCACACATAGATAAGTAATGAATAGGTAAACAGCTTAAAAAACACAGGTACAGGCGACTTGAATGTTTCTGTGGAGTAGAATATTTTGCTATTTTCTGCAACCAGTGTCAACACCATACGTTTGCGACTTTGAGGTTTGAAGTTCAGCTTAGCTTGTTCCCCAGTTCAGCCTCCCAGCAACACCACCCCCCCTATTCCAGATGAAGGGCTTATGCCTGAAACGTTGATTCTCCTGCTCTGAGGATGCTGCCAAACCTGCTGTGCTTTTCCAGCACCACACATTTCAACTTATGTGCAGTACCGGCTTTTGCTAAGTCCTCCAGAACAGGGGGCGCTGATGTCGACGCTGCGCTCAAATAGGAACCTCCGCATGAATTCGGTTGTAGTTCCGCCCACAATGTCTCTGATTGGGCATGTTCCGCAGGGGTCCAGGCTGAGTGGTCAGTGCAGGTGTCAGTCAAACACAGGGCAGCCCGCGCGCATTGGCGGTTAATGAGGATCTCCGTTTTTGAATTCCGTGACGGTTAAAGTGAGTTGGGAACCCAGGAGATCGGCTGTTAATTTTAACGTTACCACACCTCCCAGACTTCTGGTCCGAAAGAAATATTCAAGTGATTGTAAAGTAGCCCTTATCAATTTTCATCTGAGGGTGACGGACAAGCGGCCTGCACACACCCAAAGGTGCTGCCTCTTGGGGGTTGGGAGAACTGAATGGTGTGATTTATGGGTGTTGGGTACCCACTGAGTGTGATTTATGGGTGTTGGGTACCCACTGAGTGTGATTTATGGGTGTTGGGTACCCACTGAGTGTGATTTATGGGTGTTGGGTACCCACTGAGTGTGATTTATGGGTGTTGGGTACCCACTGAGTGTGATTTATGGGTGTTGGGTACCCACAGAGTGTGATTTATGGGTGTTGGGTACCCACTGAGTGTGATTTATGGGTGTTGGGTACCCACTGAGTGTGATTTATGAGTGTTGGGTACCCGCTGAGTGTGATTTATGGGTGTTGGGTACTCGCTGAATGGTGTGATTTATGGGTGTTGGGTACCCACTGAATGGTGTGATTTATGGGTGTTGGGTACCCACTGAATGGTGTGATTTATGGGTGTTGGGTACCCACTGAATGGTGTGATTTTATGGGTGTTGGGTACCCACTGAATGGTGTGATTTTATGGGTGTTGGGTACCCACTGAATGGTGTGATTTATGGGTGTTGGGTACCCACTGAATGGTGTGATTTATGGGTGTTGGGTACCCACTGAATGGTGTGATTTTATGGGTGTTGGGTACCCACTGAGTGTGATTTATGGGTGTTGGGTACCCACTGAGTGTGATTTATGGGTGTTGGGTACCCACTGAGTGTGATTTATGGGTGTTGGGTACCCACTGAGTGTGATTTATGGGTGTTGGGTACCCACTGAGTGTGATTTATGAGTGTTGGGTACCCACTGAGTGTGATTTATGGGTGTTGGATACCCGCTGAATGGTGTGATTTTATGGGTGTTGGGCACCCACTGAATGGTGTGATTTATGGGTGTTGGGAACCCACTGAATGGTGTGATTTATGGGTGTTGGGAACCCACTGAATGGTGTGATTTTATGGGTGTTGGGCACCCACTGAGTGTGATTTATGGGTGTTGGGCACCCACTGAGTGTGATTTATGGGTGTTGGGTACCCACTGAGTGTGATTTATGGGTGTTGGGTACCCACTGAGTGTGATTTATGAGTGTTGGGTACCCACTGAGTGTGATTTATGGGTGTTGGATACCCGCTGAATGGTGTGATTTTATGGGTGTTGGGCACCCACTGAATGGTGTGATTTATGGGTGTTGGGAACCCACTGAATGGTGTGATTTATGGGTGTTGGGAACCCACTGAATGGTGTGATTTATGGGTGTTGGGCACCCACTGAGTGTGATTTATGGGTGTTGGGCACCCACTGAGTGTGATTTATGGGTGTTGGGCACCCACTGAGTGTGATTTATGGGTGTTGGGAACCCACTGAGTGTGATTTATGAGTGTTGGGAACCCACTGAGTGTGATTTATGGGTGTTGGGTACCCACTGAATGGTGTGATTTATGGGTGTTGGGTACCCACTGAATGGTGTGATTTATGGGTGTTGGGTACCCACTGAATGGTGTGATTTATGGGTGTTGGGTACCCACTGAATGGTGTGATTTATGGGTGTTGGGTACCCACTGAATGGTGTGATTTATGGGTGTTGGGTACCCACTGAATGGTGTGATTTATGGGTGTTGGGTACCCACTGAATGGTGTGATTTATGGGTGTTGGGTACCCACTGAATGGTGTGATTTATGGGTGTTGGGTACCCACTGAATGGTGTGATTTATGGGTGTTGGGTACCCACTGAATGGTGTGATTTATGGGTGTTGGGTACCCACTGAATGGTGTGATTTATGGGTGTTGGGTACCCACTGAATGGTGTGATTTATGGGTGTTGGGTACCCACTGAATGGTGTGATTTATGGGTGTTGGGTACCCACTGAATGGTGTGATTTATGGGTGTTGGGTACCCACTGAATGGTGTGATTTATGGGTGTTGGGTACCCACTGAATGGTGTGATTTATGGGTGTTGGGTACCCACTGAATGGTGTGATTTATGGGTGTTGGGTACCCACTGAATGGTGTGATTTATGGGTGTTGGGTACCCACTGAATGGTGTGATTTATGGGTGTTGGGTACCCACTGAATGGTGTGATTTATGGGTGTTGGGTACCCACTGAATGGTGTGATTTATGGGTGTTGGGTACCCACTGAGTGTTGTAATGTATGGGCGCTGGGGTGCCCATTGGAGGTGTTGTTCTGTGGTTACCTACTGCTGGAGTATGTTTTTGGGGTTTCTTGTATGTTTTTTGGGCACTAGGTAGGGGATATTTTGAGTACTGTGTGGTGTTTAGTGGCAGTGTTGCAGCACAAATTTGCAGACTGTTCACAGGCATGCTGTAGATGAGTGCACTCGAAGCCACTGCTGGGCTTTAATTGGCCAGAGTGGGAATGTACATGGAAGCAATTGTGCTCAGGAATTCTGTTGTGAGTGAACACACTTTAAAGCAGTTAATTAATCTGGAATCAAAACTGAGACTCACAGTGAGCATGAAACTATTGTCTTAAAAACCCATCTGATTGAATAATGCACGTCAGGAACCAAATTTGTCATCATTAACTTCTTGTAAGCTACATGTGACTCCAGATCCATTTGTAGTGTGGCTGACTTATTTAATGTCCTCCAAAAAGCCTAGCTCACCATTGGACCACTGTGGAAACTTGCGCAAGTGTGTTCTGTCCAAAAAAGCAGGACAAGTCCAATGGGGACCCATCCGTACACACTCATTCATCAGCAAAGTGACGAATGGGATCATCAACAATGCTATGAAGTGGCACTTGCACAACAATAATCTGTTCACTAAGACTTAGTTTATGGTCTGCTAGGGTCACTGAGATCCTTATCTTACTCTAACTTTGGTAAATACATGGATAAGAAAGATAAAATGCAGAGGTGAGAGTGACTGCCCATGAAGTCAAGGTGCATTTGACCCAATATGACATCAGGAGCCTTATTAACATTGGAGTCAGTAGAATTTGGGGAATGTGAGAAGCTCTTCACTGTTAGTGCCTAGGTGGGAAGGAAGATGGACAAGTAGGATAGTACAAGAGGGCAGTGTCGAGTTGGAAGTTGGATCTGGGATAAGGTGGGGTAGGAGAGATAAGGAAACTGGTGAAATCCACTTTAATCCTGTGTGGATGGAGGGTCTAAAGGTGGAAGATGAGGCGTTCTTCTTCCAGGCATTGAGTGACTAGAGTTTGACAGTGGAAGAAGCCTAGGATTTGCATGTTCTTGGCGGAGTGGGAGGGAGAGTTAAAGTGTTCAGTCACAGGGTGGTGGGATTGTTTAGTGTCTGGTCATTTTATTTTAATAAGTATGTAAGTGCATTGGAACTAGTTCAGAGAAGGTTTACAAGACTAATACCTACAATGGCTGAGCCATTTTATAGAAAGGTTGGACAGGCTAGGCTTGTACCATTGAAGCTTAGAAGAGTTATTTTATGAAATATACAAGATCCTGAGGGGTCTTGACATGGTAGATGTGGAGATGATGTGAGTATAGAATAGGGGTCACTGTTTCAAAAGAAAGGGTCCCCCATATAAACAAATGAGGCAACTTATTTTCTCAGAAGGTTGAATCTCTTCCTGAAAAAGCAGTGGAAGCAGAGTCTTTGATGATTTTTAAGGCAGAATGGATAGACTTTTGATGAAATTTTATCAGAGTTATGCACTGACGTGGATTTGGGGTCAAAACTAGATGAGCCGTGATCTTATTTAATGGCAGAACGGGTTTTTGGGAGCACATGACGTATTGCTGCTTTTTTGCACTTTTGCGGAAACTGATCTAGCAATATGTAAACTGTAGCTACAAGATTAGGTCTGAGGCTAAGAACTTTGCAGTAAATAACTTCCCTGCTCTACTAAATAACTTAGCTACATCCAAAATCAGAGTTTGTTGGCATACTCTTCACTTGCTTGAATGAATGTAGATCCAAAAGCACTTAGGCACCTTGAACCATCCAAGGCAAAACCATCTGTTTGATTGGTGTAACATTCACTTCCTTCACCACTGACTTACAGCAGTAGCAGTGTGTACCATTTATGAGATATGCTGTGATGCATCTTCATGTCTTCTTTCAAGCACTTCCCAATGTACGACCTCTACCATTTCAAAAGATAAATGTCGAAAAGGCATGAAAATGTCACCACTTGCAAATTTGCCACACACTGCTCTGACTTGGAATTGTTGTGTTCCTTCACTGCTGTTAGATCAGAATCCTGGAACTCACTCTCTAACAGCACTGTACAACCCAGGGAATGCAGAAAACTTTCCAGAGAAATTAGGGATCAGTATTATCAGATGGTCTAGCTAGCAGTGCCACATTTTTATTTATGTATCTGGCTAGGTCTTGCTTGCGAGGTCAGCATTTGTTGCCAATCCCTAAATGCCCATGTGGCAGATAAGAGTCAACCACATTGCTGTAGGTCTGGAGTCACATGTGGGCCAGACCAGGTAAGGACGGTAATTTCCTTCTCTAAAGAACATTAGTGAACCAGATGAATTTTTTTGACAATCAACAGTGGATTCACTGTCATCAGTACTCTTAATTCCAGAAGTTTTTTTTAACTGTCTCACATGTTTCTTCAAGGGGAAGTGGATTGATTTAATGGACCCTTTAGCTTTGCTTTTAGTTCAGACTCTTTCTCTTCCCCCCCCAAGCTACTTTGCAACACTAGTGAATGGGTTTATGATCCACACCAGACTTGCATTTCAGCAAAAACCATCATGAGAATGGAAGCTAACAATTCCTGGAAATCATACTGATACTTGTAGGAACTTAGGAAGAGAAATACATCATTCGCCCCTTGAGTGTGTTTCACCATTTAGTGAGATCATGTCTAATCTGTGGCATAATTCCATATCTCTGCCATTGGTCAATATCCCGTGATACCTTTGCTAAACAAAAATTTTACTGTCTCAGATTTAAAATTAACAACTGATCCTGTCTCTACCTAACATATGCTTCCTTCTTTTCCTTAACCAAACCCTCAATTTCTTTAGTTATCCAGCATTCCCTATAACTACCAGCCTTTCCTTTCACCCAAACAGGAATATACTTTCTCTGGATTCTCATTATCTCATTCCTGAAGGCTTCCCACTTTCCAGCCGTCCCTTTACCTGCAAACATGTGCCCCCAATCAGCTTCTGAAAGTTCTTGCCTAATAACGTCAGGTGAGGTGTCAGAAGACTGGAGGTTGGCTAACGTGGTGCCACTGTGTAAGAAGGGTGGTAAAGGACAAGCCAGGGAACTATAGACCAATGAGCCTGATGACGGTAGTGGGCAAGTTGTTGGAGGGAATCCTGAGGGACAGGATATGCATATATTTGGAAAGACAAGGACTGATTAGGGATAGTCAACATGGCTTTGTGTGGGGGAAATCATGTCTCAAAAACTTGTTTGAGTTTTTTGAAGAATTAACAAAGAGGATTGATGAGGGCTGAGTGGTAGATGTGATTTAGTTGGACTTCAGTATGGTGTTCGACAAGGTTCCCCATGGGAGACTGGTTAGCAAGGTTACATCTCATGGAATACAGGGAGAACTAGCCATTTGGATACAGAACTGGCTCAAAGGAAGAAGATAGAGGGTGGTGGTGGAGGGTTGTTTTTCAGACTGGAGGCCTGTGACCAGTGGAGTGCCACAAGGATCTGTGTTGGGTCCACTATTCTTCATTTATATAAATGATTTAGATGTGAGCATAAGAGGTAAAGTTAGTAAGTTTGCAGATGACACCAAAATTGGAGGTGTAGTGGACAGCAAAGTAGGTTACCTCAGATTACAACAGGATCTTGACCAGATGGGCCAATGGGCTGAGAAGTGGCAGATGTTGTTTAATTCAGATAAATGTGAGGTACTGCGTTTTGGGAAAGCAAATCTTAGCAGGACTTTAAACACTTAATGGTAAGGTCCTAGGGAGTGTTGCTGAACAAAGAGATCTTGGACTGCAGGTTCATAGCTCCTTGAAAGTGGAGTCACAGGTAGATAGGATAGTGAAGAAGGTGTTTGGTATGCTTTCCATTATTGGTCAGAGTATTGAATACAGGAGTTGGGAGGTCATGTTGCAACGGTACAGGACATTGGTTAGGCCACTGATGGAATATTGCATGCAGTTCTGGTCTCCTTCCTATCAGATAGATGTTGTGAAACTTGAAAGGGTTCAGAAAAGATTACAAGGATGTTGCCAGGGTTAGAGGATTTGAGCTATGGGGAGAGCTGAACAGGCTGGGGCTCTTTTCCCTGGAGCGTCGGAGGTTGAGGGGTGACCTTCTAGAGGCTTACAAAATCATGAGGGGCATGGATAGGATAAGTAGACAAAGTCTTTTCCCTGGGGTCAGGGAGTCCAGAACTAGAGGGCATAGGTTTAGGGTGAGAGGGGGAAGATATAAAAGACAACTAAGGGGCAAAATTTTCACGCAGGGGGTGGTGCCTGCATGGAATGAGCTGCCAGAGAAAGTGGTGAAGGCTGGTACAATTGCAAAATTGAAAAGGCATTTGGATGGGTATATGAATAGAAACGGTTTGGAGGGATATGGATTGGGTGCTGGCAGGTGGGACTAGATTGGGTTCGGATAGCTGGTCGGCATGGACAAGTTGGACTGAATGGTCTGTTCTTAAAAATGTGTTGCTGGAAAAGCGCAGCAGGTCAGGCAGCATCCAAGGAGCAGGAGAATCGACGTTTCAGGCATAAGCCCTTCTTCAGGATTCCTGCTCGTTGGATGCTGCCTGACCTGCTGTGCTCTTCCAGCACCACTAATCCAGTATTTGCTTTACAGCATCTGCAGTCATTGTTTTTACCCTAGTAACATGTTGTATACTGTAACAAGATAAGGTAAGATGTAACAGCAGGAAGAGGACATTGGCAGTTTAAGTCTATTCTGCCATTCATTATGATCGTGGACAATTGTCTGCTCATTGGGGAAATTGGGAAGAAGGGCACTCTGCAGCTATATATGTAAACCATGTGTTGGTAGGTAGGATGGTACCCAAGAGAAAGAGCTATCTTGACAGGAGTCAAGCATCCAGTGCTTAAGAGTTTAAACACCAAAACGGTTTGACATTTCTGCCTAGTGTAACTGCAGCTCTTGAATTTGAAAATGATTTGTTTACTGAGGCATCTAAACGCAAAACTGGTATGGAAGATAAATTTTGGCAGTTTCATGGTTTATCTTTTTATAGTCTGAGCTAAATATGAAACTTTGATATAGTTTGAAATAAAATCTGAAGACTAATCAGTGCTTTTTACATATACGCAAGGAGATGATTGTAGAATTAGCTGGTCAGCATACTGATTCCTTGGTTCAATTCTATGGTGACTAATCAGATCAAGAACTGCTTTATGTCAGTCCATTATGAAATGCTGGTTCAGTAAAACATTAAACGACAGATTAATTCATAAATTTTATCTTGAGTTACAGGGGTATTGTTTCTTATCTTGTGCAGATGCCGACTGTTCACAAATAGCGAGCAATGAATGGAACTTTGATCCCAAATACTCCGTTTGCTGTTGATTTCTGGCAGGTTCGGAAGTGCAGCCATGTCCGTTTTTTCTTTCTGTCCCACTTGCACAGTGATCATACATCAGGTCTTTCCTCCACCTGGAGCAGACCAATATATTGCTCTCCGATAACTGCCAAGTTGTTGCATTGGAAGTTTCAGGTAAGCCAAAGAAGTGAAGATTTCACTGTTCTATTTTTTCGCTGTCATAAAGATAGCAACTCAGGCTGGGATATAATCCCACATGCACTACTAGCCTCTCTCGTACTTCACTCAGAAAAATTGTTTATGCTTGTGAATTCTGAATATGAGTACTGCCGACTGTTTATCTGAAGAGGATCAACAGATGAGCCATTGTCCAAATGATCTGTTTGTCTTCTATTTTTGAAAGCATAGATTTACTAGCCCTTGACACAGTTAGATTTTCTGTGACGTTAATTATCAAGAGACATGGACATTCTCTGTATTCAGTTTAAAGAAAAAATATCTCATGCCACCAGCAATACGTGTAGGGTATAAAATGGCTGCCTCCGACCCAAGCAACACCCTGCCCTGCATTGAAAGAAAAATCTTCTGAGGATGTGGGTGAGCAGTCAGGATTTATTCTCCATCCCTAGTTACCCTAAAGTCATTGAACTCAGCCACATTATATGGCATTTAAATCACATATATCACAGACCAGGTGAGGACAACACCTGAATGATATCAATGACCCAGTTGAGTTGAATTGTTAAAACTGAGGGGGTTCTCTTGTGATGCAATGGTAGCGCACTTATCACTGGACCAGAAGGCCTGGGTTTAAGTTCCACCTCCTCCAAAGGTGTGTAATCGCATCTCTGAACAGGTTGATTAGAAAAATAGGTGAACAAAAAAAATTATAACTATCCAACGTCATTTATATTAGCCCACTAATGCCAATACTTATTAAATTTAATTTTACAGTGTGCTGTTGGGCTTTGTAAACACAGATCTCTGGGCGACGAATTTAATTTCATCGCTGGTCAACCGTTGCAGTGCAAATCATTCTTTGTCCCTTCACCTTGTTTATTCTTTCTTGACTTCCCTTGTTTGTCTAGTCTCACTTCAATGCCATCTGCTTTTTCTCTGCATTTTCAGGTTCCGTTGTACATCTTGCTGTGAATCACATTACAAGAGCCTACGGATTCCACCCAAACCCTTTATTTCTCTTTTCCGACAGTTTCCTGTTCCACTACACTGAAATTGACATGAGCCTCTCACACTTGCTCCAGATCTTACTGTAGCCTTTTGAGACTTTTCTGAAATTTCAGAAATCACTTTTAAAGATGTTGCCCTTCATTATCGTGCCAAGCTCCTCAGACTTTTCCTTGTCAGGTGCAGAAGGCTCATGGATGCTTTTCTCGTTAAAATATTCTCGTTTGTCCCCATCCTCAGTTTTTGCACTGAGATAGTCATAGAGATGTGCAACACGGAAATAGCCCTTCGGTCCAAGCCGTCCATGCTGACCAGCTATCTCGACTCAATCTCCTCCATCTCCTTTGGCTCCTCCATCTCCTGCTGCCTTGCTGATCTTTGAAGGGCCCTATTCTCTCCCTAGTTACCCTTTTGTCTTTAATGTATTTGTGAAAACCCTTTAAATTCTCCTTAACTCTATTTGCGAAAGCTATCTCATTTCTCCTTTTTGCCCTCTGAATTTCCCTCTTAAGTATACTCCTACTGCCTCCATACTCTTCTAAGGATTCATTCGCTCTGTCTTGTCTATACCTGACATATGCTTCCTTCTTTTTCTTAGCCAAACCTTCAATTTCTTTAGTCATCCTGCATTCCCTACACCTACCAGCCTTTCCTTTCACCTGAACACCCTATCTCCTTTCTGAAGGCTTCCCACTTTCCAGCTGTCCGTTTACCTGTGAACATCTGCCCCCAGTCAGCTTTTGAAAGGTCTTGCCTGATACCGTCAAAATTAGCCTTTCTCCAATTTCGAACTTCAACTTTTAGATCTTGTCTAACCTTTTCCATCACTATTTTAAAAACTAAGAGTTATGGTCGTTGGCCCCAAAGTGCTCCCCCACTGACCCTTCAGTCACCTGACCTGCCTTATTTCCCAAGAATAGGTAAAATTTTAACATAGAACATTACAGTGTAGTACAGGCCCTTCAGCCCTCGATGTTGCGCCGACCTGTCATACCAATCTGAAGCCCATCTAACCTACGCTATTCCATGTATGTCTGTATGCTTGTCCAATGGCGACTTAAAGTTGGCAAATCTACTACCATTGCAAGCCAAAGCACTCCATACCCTTACAACTCTCTGAGTAAAGAAACTACCTCTGACATCTGTCCTATATTTATCACCCCTCAATTTAAAGCTATGCCCCCTCGTGCTCGCCGTCACCAAACTTGGAAAAAGGATGGACAGGGATAACCTATCTAACCCTCTGATTATCTTATGTGTCTCTATTAGGTCACCTCTCAGCCACCTTCTCTCCAACGAAAACAGCCTTTCCTTGTAAGACCTTTACTCCATACCAGGCAACATCCTAGTAAATCTCCTCTGCACCCTTTCCAAAGCTTCCACGTCCTTCTTAAAATGCGGTGACCAGAAACGTACACAATATTTCAACTGCGGCCGCACCAGAGTTTTGTACGATTGTAGCATAATCTCATGGTTCCGGAACTCGATCCCTCTATTAACAAAAGCTAAAATACTGTATGCCTTCTTAACAACTCTGTCAACCTGGATGGTAACTTTCAAGGATCTGTGTACCTGGACACAGAGATCTTTCTGCTTATCTACACTACCAAGAATCTTACCATTAGCCCAGTACTTTGCATTCCTGTTCCTCCGACCAAAGTGAATCACCTCACACTTGTCCGCATTAAACTCTATTTGCCACGGCTCAGCCCAGCTCTGCAGCTTATCTATGTCTCTCTGTAACCTACAACATCCTTCGTCACTATCCACAACTCCACCAACCTTAGTGTCGTCTGCAAATTTACTAAGCTACCCTTCTACGCTCTCATCCAGGTCGTTTATAAAAATGACGAACGGCAGTGGACCCAACACCGACACTTGCGGTACACCACTAGTAACTGGACTCCAAGATGAGCATTTCCCATGAACCACCACCCTCTGTCGTCTTTCAGCAAGTCAATTACTGATCCAAACTGCTATATCTCCCACAAACCCATTCTTCCGCATTTTGTACAATAGCCTACTGTGGGAAACCTTATCGAACGCCTTGCTGCAATCTATATACACCAGATCAATCGGTTTACTCTCATCTTCCTGTTTGGTCACCTTCTCAAAGAACTCAATAAGGTTTGTGAGGCACAACCTACCCTTCACAAAACCGTGCTGACTATCCCTAATCAAATTATTCTTTTCTAGATGATTCTCAATCCTGTCTCTTATAACCTTTTCCAACACTTTACCAACAACTGAAGTAAGGCTCACTGATCTATAATTACCTGGGTTGTCTCTATTCCCCTTCTTGAACAGGGGAACCGCATTTGCTACCCTCCAGTCTTCTGGCCCTATTCCTGTAGACAATGGCGATTAAAAGATCAATGCCAAAGGCTCCGCAATCTCCTCGCTTGCTTCCCAGAGGATCCTAGGATAAATCCCATCCAGCCCAGGGGACTTGTATATTTTCACACTCTGCAGTATTTGTAATACCTCTTCATTGTGAACCATAATCCCACCTAGTCTAGTAGCCTGTATCTCAGTATTCTCTTTGACAACATTGTCATTTTCTAGAGTGAATACTGTCGAAAAATATTCATTTAGTGCTTCCCCTATCTCCTCTGACTCCACACACAACATCCCACTACTCTCCTTAATCTTACTCTTACTCTTGTCATTCTGTTATTCCTTAAATACCTATAGAAAGCCTTAGAGTTTACCATGATATGTAATTAAACTGCAGTGATATGTACTACTTGTCAGATGTGGGAATTTAAAGAGAGTTTAAGGGTTACTGCGGATTATATCTGCCAACAACTTCTCATGTCTCCTCCTGGCTCTTCTGAGCTCTCTCTTGAGGTCTTTCCTGGCTACCTTGTAACCCTCAAGCACCTTAACTGAGCCTTCACATCTCCTAACATAAGCCGCCGCCTTCCTCTTGACCAGAGATTCCACTTCCTTCGTAAACCACGGCTCCCGCGCTCTACAGCCTCCTCCCTGCCTGACAGGTACATACTTATCTAGGTATCCAAGATGGAGGATGGGAAACATTTCTGGCTGTAAGAGCTACTCCTTTTTTTTTTTGAGGTATTTTAGGTATTGGAGGTGATCTCCTCGAATTCCAGTAGCAATTACTATTTTATATGCTGTTGCATTGTTTTGGAACTTTGGAAAAAAAAAGTCAAACCAACAGCAGTTTAAAAGGGAGAAGAGCGGACAAAGGAATCCACATGGTGAGGACAGTGCAGGAGAGAGAGAGAGAGAGAGAGAGCGCCTGTACAGCTGAGAACAGAAGTGAGTCAAACAGTCAGGGCAGGCAGGGACAAGGTAGGACTAATAAATTAAACTGCATTTATTTAAATGCAAGGGGCCTAACATGAAAGGCAGATGACCTCAGGGCATGGTGAGCAACATGGGACTGGGATATCATAGCAATTATGGAAACATGGCTCAGGGCTGGGCAGGACTGGCAGCTTAATGTTCCAGGATACAAATGCTACAGGATGGATAGAAAGGGAGACGAGAGGAGGGAGAATGGCATTTTTGGTAAGGGACAGCATTACAGCTGTGCTGAGTGAAGATATTCCCGGAAATACATCCAGGTAAGTTATTTTGGTGGAACTGAGAAATAAGAAAGGGATGATCACCTTATTGGGATTGTATTATAGACACCCCAATAGTCAGAGGGAAATTGAGAAACAAACTTGTAAGGAGATCTCAGCTATCTGTAAGAATAATAGGGTAGTTATGGCCAGGGATTTTAACTTTCTAAACATCGACTGGGACTGCCATAGTGTTAAAGGTTTAGATAGAGAGGAATTTCTCAAGTGTGTACAAGACAATGTTCTGATTCAGTCTATGGATATACCTACTAGACCTGCAAAACTTGACCTACTCTTGGGGAAATAAGGCAGGGCAGGTGACTGAGGTGTCAGTGGGGGAGCACTTTGGGGCCAGCGACCATAATTCTATTCGTTTTAAAATCGTGATGGAAAAGGATAGACCAGATCTAAAAGTTGAAGTTCTAAATTGGAGAAAGGCCAATTATGATGGTATTGGGCAAGAACTTTCGAAAGCTGATTGGAGGCAGATGTTCGCAGGTAAAGGAACGGCTGGAAAATGGGAAGCCTTCAGAAATGAGATAACAAGAATCCAGAGAAAGTATATTACTGTCCGGGTGAAAGGGAAGGCTGGTAGGTATATGGAATGTTGGATGACTAAAGAAATTGAGGGTTTGGTTAGAAAAAGAAAGAAGCATATGTCAAGTATAGACAGGATAGATCGAGTGAATCCTTAGAGTATAAAGAAAGTAGGAGTATACTTAAGAGGAAAGTCGGAAGGGCAAAACGGGGGCATGAGATAGCTTTGGCAAAGTGAATTAAGGAGAATCCAAAGGGTTTTTACAAATATATAAGGACAAAAGGGTAACTAGGGAGAGAATAGGGCCCTGATGAAGGGCTTTTGCCCGAAACGTCGATTTCGCTGCTCATTGGATGCTGCCTGAACTGCTGTGCTCTTCCAGCACCACTAATCCCCTCAAAGATCAGCAAAGCTGCCTTTGTGTGGAGCCTGAGAAAATGGGGGAGATACTAAATGAATATTTTGCATCAGTATTTATTGTGGAAAAGGATATGGAAGATATAGACTGTAGGGAAATAGATGGTGACATCTTGCAAAATGTCCAGATTACAGAGGAGGACGTGCTGAATGTCTTGAAACGGTTAAATGTGGATAAATCCGCAGAACCTGATCAGGTGTACCCGAGAACTCTGTGGGAAGCTAGAGAAGTGATTGCTGGGCCTCTTGATGAGATATTTGTATCATTGATAGTCACAGGTGAGGTGCCAGAAGACTGGAGGTTGCCAAACATGGTGCCACTGTTTAAGAAGGGTGGTAAGGACAAGCCAGGGCGCTATAGGCCAGTGAGCCTGACCTCGGTGGTGGACAAGTTTGAGGGAATCCTGAGGGACAGGATGTACATGTACTTGGAAAGGCAAGGACTGATTCAGGATAGACAACATGGCTTTGTCCGTGGGAAATCATGTCTCATAAACTTGATTTAGTTTTTTGAAGAAGTAACAAAGAAGATTGATGAGGGCAGAGCAGTAGATGCGATCTGTATGGGCTTCAGTAAGGCGTTTGACAAGGTTCCCCATGGGAGTCTAATTAGCAAGCTTAGAACTCATGGAATACAGGGAGAACTAGCCATTTGGATACAGAACTGGCTCAAAGGTAGAAGACACAGGGTGGTGGTGGGGTAGGGTTGTTTTTCAGACTGGAGGCCTGTGACCAGTGGAGTGCCACAAGGATCGGTGCTGGGTCCTCTACTCTGTCATTTACATAAATGATTTGGATGCGAGCATAAGAGGTACAGTTAGTAAGTTTGCAGATGACACCAAAATTGGAGGTGTAGTGGACAGCGAAGAGGGTTACCTTAGATTACAACAGGATCTGGAACAGATGGGCCAATGGGTTGAGAAGTGGCAGATGGAGTTCAATTCAGATAAATGCGAGGTGCTGCATTTTCAGAAAGCAAATCTTAGCAGGACTTATACACTTAATGGTAAGGTCCTAGGGAGTGTTGCTGAACAAGGAGACCTTGGAGTGCAGGTTCATAGCTCCTTGAAAGTGGAGTTGCAGGTAGATAGTATAGTGAAGAAGGCATTTGGTATGCTTTCCTTTATTGGTCAGAGTATTGAGTACAGGAGTTGGGAGGTCATGTTGTGGCTGTACAGGACATTGGTTAGGCCACAGTTGGCATATTGCGTGTAATTGTGGCCTCCTTCCTATCAGAAAGATGTTGTGAAACTTGAAAGTGTTCAGAAAAGATTTACAAGGATGTTGCCAGGGTTGGAGGATCTGAGCTACAGGGAGAGACTGAACAGGCTGGGGCTGTTTTCCCTGGAGCGTCGGAGACTCAGGGGTGACCTTATAGAGGTTTACAAAATTATGAGGGACATGGATAGGATAAATAGACAAAGTCATTTCCCTGGGATCAGGGAGTCCAGAACTCGAGGCCATAGGTTTAGGGTGAGAGGGGAAAGATATAAAAGAGACCTAAGGGGCAACTTTTTCACGCAGAGGGTTGTACATATATGGAATGCGCTGTCAGAGGATGTGGTGGAGGCTGGTACAATTGCAACATTTAAGAGACATTTGGATGGGTATATGAATAGGAAGGGTTTGGAGGGATATGGGCCGGGTTCTGGCAGGTGGGACTAGATTGGGTTGGGATACCTGGTCGGCACGAACAGGTTGACTGAAGGGTCTATTTCCATGCTGTACATCTCTGACATACAGGAGCTTTTCCTTGAATACTGTCCATGTATCTAATGTGCCCATCCCCTGCCGTTTCCTTCCCATCCTGTGCTTCCCAAATCTTGCCTAATTGCATCGTAATTGCCTTTCCCCCAGCTGTCACTCTTGCCCAGTGTATACACCTGTCCCTTTCTATCACTAAAGTAAACATAACAGAATTGTGATCGCTATCACCAAAGAGCTCACCTACTTCCAAGTCTAACACCTGGCCGGGCTCATTACCCAGTATCGAATCTAATGTGGATTCGCCCCTTGTTGGCCTTTCTACGTACTGTGTCAGGAAGCCCTCCTGCACACACTGGATAAAAACTGACCCATCTATAGTACTCATACTATAGTGTTCCCATCAATTTTTGGAAAGTTGAAGTCCCCCATGTCAACTATTCTGTCTCTCTCATTCCTATCAAGAATCTCTTTGCTCTCCTTTCCTCTACATCTCTGGAAGTATTGGGAGGCCTCTGGAAAACTCCCAACAGGGTGACCTCTCCTTTTGCACCTTCTCTTGTAGTTGCATTCACGTATTGAATGAGAAGAATTTTTTGTACACAATTCACAAATTCCTCTCCATCTGAACCCTTAATACTAAGGCAGTCCCAGTCTATATTTGGAAAGTTAAAATCCCCTACCATAACCTCCCTATTATTCTTACAGATAACTGAGGTCTTACAAATTTGTTTCTCAGTTTCCTGCTCATTATTAATGTGTCTATGATACAATCCCAATAAGGTGATCATCCCTTTTTTATTTCTTAGTTCCATCCAAATAGCTTCCCTGGATGTATTTCCTTGAATATCATCCCTCAGTACTGCTGCAATGCTATTCCTTATCAAAAACGCCATTCTCCCTCCTCTCTTGTTTCCCTTTCTGTCCTTCCTGTAGCATTCGTATTCTAGAACATTAAGCTGCCAGTCCTGTCCATCCCTAAGCCACGTTTCAGTAATTGCTATGATATCCCAGTCCCATGTTCCTGACCATGCCCTGAATTCATCTGCCTTCACTGTGAGGCCCCTTGCATTGAAACAAATGTAGTTTAATTTATCATCCCTACCTTGTTCTCTGCTTTGTCCCTGCCTGCCTTGACTATTTGACTCACTCCTTTTCTCCAATATACCGGTCTCAGATTGATGTCCTTCTTAACTATCTCCCTGGGTTCCCCCCACCACACCACCTTACTAGTTTAAATCCTCCTGAGCAGCTCTAGCAAATCTTCCTGCCAGTATATTAGTCCCCTTCCAATTCAGGTGCAATCCGTCCTTCTTGTACAAGTCACTTCTACACCAGAAGAGATTCCGATGATCCAAAAATATGAATCCTTCTCCCATACGCCAGCTCCTTTGCCATGCGTTCATCTGCTCTGTCCTCCTATTCATACCCTCCCCAGGAGTAATCCAGATATTACTTTTCTCGAGGATCTCCTTTTTAAATTCCTGCCTAACTCTCTGTTCTCCATTCAGAATGTGATCCTTTTCCCTTCCTGTGTCATTTGTTCCAATGTGTACAATGACCTCCTACCGGTCCTTCTCCCCCTTGAGAACATTCTGCACCCTCTCTGAGACATCCTTGATCCTGGCACCAGGGAGGCAACACCCCATCTGATTTTTCGCTGGTGGCCCCAGAAATGTCTGTCAGTGCCTCTGACAAGAGAGTCCCCTAACACAAATGATCTCTTGGATCCCGACATATCCCTCATTGCATTAGAGCCAATCTCGATTTCAGAACCCTGGCTGTTCGTGCTACATTCACCTGGGAATCCATCGCCCCCTATATTTTCCAATGCAGTATACTTGTTTTAATTGGGGATAGCCACAGAAGACTCCTACACTATCTGCCTACCTCTCTTACGTTTCCTAGAGTTAATCCATCTATCTGCAATGTTTCTCCCTTCCGATAACTGCCATCATCATATTCCCTTGCTCGTGTAAATACCTCATTGCCTCTAACTGTCTCTGGTAGAACTTGCAACCAACGGCATTTATTGCAGATATAATCCTTCGTAACACAAACTCTCCCTAAACTCCCACTTTTGACAAGAAGAGCATATCACTCTCCTGAGGGCAGTTTTTGCTTCTTTCACTCCATAGACTTAGAAAATAGTACTGTCTTAATCCACTACAAGACAGTGCTCCAGGCTAATATGGCTTATATTTTTAAGTTTAATCAAGAGGCATATCCTAGTGAAACATATAATCAAGAAAGATCCCATTCTACTCACTACTGCAGGCTTACTGTAAGGCCACAATTAAAATATTCATTTATCTGTTTCTGCGCTGTGACCTCTCCCAAACAGGTTTCTCCAAGATCAGTTGTGAATTTTACTGTTAATTTTCCCAGACGCACTCCAAACTGCAAAAGCAGTAACTGCGCATATTCACTGCTGTGTTTGGGAGCACTATGGGTTTCTTTCACTTTCTCTCTCTCACCCTCTCTGTCTGTCTGCCCTGCACTGCCTGACCATGTGCTGCCTTTTTCTGTTCCTCTCCTTTTAAAAGTGCTGTTAATTTGACTTTTTTTTCCTCCAAAGTTCCAAAACAATGCAACAGCATACAAAACAGTTAGTAATTCCAAGTTCCACCTTCTCTACCAAAAATGATTGACTTCCCCCTTTCTATTTCATTTCCAAATTGACTCCTTTAACACGTCACTATCCCTTGACTTTATCAGACAGGCCTTTTTGATTGCCCTGTTCTCTGTCATTGATTAGGTTCCCTCAGACTATTTTGAATTTCTCTTCTTACATCCTGTTCTTCACTTGATCCTGCATCCTTTCCACAAAATAACAGCCTCCAAACCTTTTCAAATTTTACCTTTTCCCTCTCTGGTTTGCCATTTGCTATAACTTACAGTTTTCCTGAACTCTATAATTGCTCAGACTTGCTGGCTAGTAACATCATTGTCACTTGATCCTCATAGGTCAAAACTGGCATACTTTTATAGAACACCTGCACATGTTTTGAAGCTCAAATGTAACTGGTTTGGAAACTGTCCAGTACTGCACTCTGAAATCGGCTTTGAGATTTTGTTGTTTAAAGTTAGGCTATTTGTTCTTGGCAAAGTGCATGCATTATGACAATGCTGTTGAATTACTCCAACCAGTTCTAAACTGTTAATTACTCCTACATGTCACCTTATTCTTTTCTCAGTCTCTCCCCTTCTGCCTTTGTTTTATGTTTTGAGTGTTCTACATCTTTGGACTAGGTCTGCCAAAAATAAAAACTATTTGTGTTGTTTCTGCCTCTAACTGACTTGTGTTTTGCCCTTTTCATCCCAGCTACAATGACCTACCTCTCCTTTTAACCAGTATGGAACTTTTTTGTTCTGTTCTCCCCCTTAAGCTGATCTCATTTGTGAAATTTCATGATTTGCCTTGACCTGTTTGTTGTTTTTATTTATTTATTTTTTGTTAGGTGGATGAAATCTGGATCCACCCATTGGAGTTAGGGGAGAGCCACCTCCTATATCTTGATGAATTTGGGAACGAGACGATGACTGTGACATTGATTGACAGCAATCACTGCCCTGGCTCCGTCATGTTTCTCTTTGAAGGTTATTTTGGCACAGTTCTGTACACAGGTATGACAAATATCTTCTAAACGTATGTTATGATCTATTCATTGTATTGTAGATTATTTACAAATACATCTGTTTCAAGTCAACTTTATTCTATGTTGCTGAATGTGACACAAGGGACAATTTGGAGTTTTGGTTTTATTTGATCGTGCCATGTGAGTGACACTGGCTGGCCAATATTTATTGTTGCCCTGGAGAAGGTGGCAATGAACTGCCTTTATCAGACTCCTTCAGTTTTTATGATGTAGGTATAACCACAATACTATGGGGGAAGGAGTTCCAGAATTGTGACCCAGTGAAGGTGAAGCAGTCATAGACGTCATCAAGTCCAAGCATGATGTATGGCTTGGTGGGGAAGTTTCAGGTGCTTATGTTCCCATGCATCTGATGCCCTTGCCCTCCGAAGAGATAGAGGCTTGTGTTTGAAAGACGCTTTTCAAGGAACCTCTGTGAGTACACAGAGATGATACACAGGCTGCCACTGTAGATGGTGGAGGGAGTGAAGGTTTATGGATGCCGTGCCAATCAAGGGAGCTGGTTTGTCATGAATGATGTTGAGCTTCTTGAGTGTTGTTGGAGCTGTACTCATCTAAGAAGGTGGAGAGTATTCTTCTCCTGACTTATGCCTTGTCAAAGGTGGACAGGCTTTGGAGAGTCAGGAGTTGAGCTACTTGCAGCATAGTATTTAGTCTCTGAACTGGTATTGTATCCACAGTACTTTTATGGCTGGTCCAGTTCAGGTTCTGGTCAGTGATAACCATCTGGATATTAATATTGGGGGTTACAGTGATGGTAGGACCATTGAATGTCAAGGAAGGTGATTAGACCCTCGCTTGTTACAGATGGTTATTGACTTGCATTTTGTGTGATGCACGGATCAACCCAAGCCTGGATGCTCTCCAGGTCTGACTAAATATGAATATGGGCTGTTTCTGTACCTGAGGAGTCATGAATGTTGTTAAATATTGTACAATTATCTGTGAAAATGCTATTTCTGACTTTATGATGGAAACAGCTGAAGATGATTGCGCTTAGGACACGAACTTGAAGAACTGGCCTAGTGGCATTATCACTGGACTATGAATGCAGAGACCCAGGTAATGTTCTGGGGGCCAAGCTTCTTGTTTGACAGAGAGCAGGATTTAAATTTAGCCAAAATCTGGGATTAACAGTCTGTTGATGACCATTAAACAGTTGGCAATTGTCAGAAAAACCCACTTAGTTCACCAACGTCCTTCAGGAAAGGAAAAAAGACATCCTTACCTGGCCCACATGTGACTCCAGACCCACAACACTGTGGCTGTTTCTCAGCTGGTCCGTTAGGGAAGTGTAATATATACTGGCATAGCCAGTGATGTCCACGTTCCATTAACAATAATTCTGCTGTAGCTGATGACCCACAGAACCTCTCAGTTGTCCAGTTTTGAATTGTTGATCTGTTTAAAACGTATTACATTTAACTTGATGATGTTACCAGGCAACATGATGCAGAGTATCCTCAATGTGAGTTGGGACTTTACCTTTACAAGGACAATGCAGTAGTCACTTCTATTAGTATGGTCATGGATAGGTGAATCTGTGACAGCTTGATTGATGATGATCAGGTTGGTTCCCTCACCATCAGTGGCAAACCCAGCAGATGTCATAGAGTCCTAGGGATGTACAACACAGAACAGACCCTTTGGTCCAACTTGTCCATGCTGATCAGATATCCTAATTAATCCAGTTCCATTTGCCAACACTTGGCCCATATCCCTTTAAACCTTCCTATTCGTACACCCGTGCAGGTGCCTTTTAAATGTTGTAATTGTATCAGCCTCCACCACTTCCTCTGGCAGCTCATTCATGCATGCACCACCCTTTGTGTGAAAACATTGCCCCTTAGGTCCCTTTGAAATCTTTCCACTCTCACCCTAAACCTATGCTGTCCAGTTCTGGACTCCTCCAATTGAGGGGAAAGATCTTGTCTGTTTATTGTCTTCCATGCCCTTCATGATTTTATAAACCTCTGAGGTTACCCCTCAGCCTCGGATGCTCCAGGGAAGACAGCCTCAGCCGATTGAGTTTTGGCTGGCTCGGTTAGTAGGAGTGTTTCTGAGCCACTTCTGATAATGGACATTGAAGTCTGCCACCCAAGAGGACATTTCATGTTCTTGCTACCCTCGGTGCTTTTCTAGTGATGGAAGAGTACTATTTAATTGGGGATGGAATGTATAGTGGTAGCCTGTAATTGATGGTAATCAATAGGTTTCCTTGTTGATGTTGGACCCGATGCCTGGAGATTCCATAGAGTCTGGAATCAATGTTAAGGACTACCAAGATGGCAATTCCCTCCCCACACTAGGGATAGTTGTGGTGGGAGCTGGGACATTGTAAGAGATGATTTTGTGAGTGTTACTATGTTAGGCTGTTGTTTGACTAGTCTGGGAGGCACCTCTTCCAATCTTGACATCCCCACATTTCAATAAGGAGGATTTTGCAAGGTTGACAGGGCTGTGAATGATATTTTTGCTTCCAGAGTACAGCCAGTTTCATTCCTTTCTTACTTTGCTTGATATAACGCGGAGGCTTGTTGAGTTACTTCAATGGCATTTCAGTGTCAGTCGTATTGCTGTGGGTCTGCAGTCGTGTCTGTATGTCCAATCTCCTGTTAGTGAGCCAGATGGACTTTTGTGACAATCGACAATGATTTCATGATCACTGTTAGCCTGGTTTTTATTTCTAGATGTATTAATTTAATTGTAATTCCCACAGTGACTATGATGGAATTGAATCCATGTTTCGAGGGAAACAGCCTCAACATAACCACTATGCCACCATCTCGATTGGTTAAAATTCCTATCTCAGCTACATTGAGATGGAAATCATTAATTAGAGACGACTATTTTGCCATTTTGCAGAAGAAACCTAGGGAAAGACCTGAAAGCCTCAAACCTGTTTGCCTTCTCTCCTGAGGCTGTCTGAAGTTAGACAAAATGAAACTTCCTAAAAATGCACAAATACTTTACTTATATTTTAAGGAAGTTTTATTTTGACGTCCGGTGGCTACAGATAGTTTTACTTTAAAAAACTTCAACTTTTATGTATTTCAAAAATGAATTTTCTTAGAATTCTAATTGTAGCTTTCAGTAGACCTTTTCTGGAGCGAACAAGCAAGATATTGAAGTTGCCACTCCCTTTTAGCTTGAGACTTGTTCAATTTGGTCAAAGACAAGGGTGTATTGTTATACTTCTCTATTACCCTTACGATAGAATGAAACTTCCAGTCCTTTTATTCATCTCAGCAGGGCTGGAAATTTAGTTTCCATGAATGGATTTTCTTGAAATTGTTTGGCTTAGCTGGCTGGACGGAAAAGAATTTGAGAGTGTACAGTGAAAAGGATGGAGCTGGATAGCATTGACGTAAATAAAAGGTAGATGAACAGTTACTTCAGATAGCAACATAGTCCCATTGTTGAAGAAGGGTAGCAGGGATAATCCAGGAAATTACAGGCCTGTGAGTCTCACACACTGGTGATTGGGAAGTTATTGGAAAAGATTCCCAGGGACAAGATCTATACTCATTTAGTAGCTAATGGCCTTTTTAGCGAGGGACAGCATGGGTTTTGTGCAGGGGTGGTCTTGTCTCACTAAATTGATCGAGGTTTTTGAGGAGGTGATGAAGGTGATTGAGGGAAAAGCGGTTGATGTTGTCTACATGGATTTCCATAAAGCCTTTGACAAGGTTCCTCGTGTCAGACTGGTACAAGAGGTGAGCTGGCAAACTGGATACAGAACTGGCTTGGTCATAGGGGACCGAGGGTAGCAATGGAAGGATGCTCTTTGGAATGGAGTTTTGTGACTAGTGGTCTTCCACAGGGATTAATGCTGGCACCTCTGCTATTCGTGATCTATGTAAATGATTTGGAGGAAAGCATTGCTAGTCTAATTAGTAAGTTTACAGACCAAACAAAGATTGGTGAAATTGCAGATAGTGAGGAGGATTGTCAGAGAATACAGTAGAATATAGATCAACTGGAGACCTGGGCAGAAAAATGGCAGATGGTGTTTAATCCGGACAAATGTGAGGCGATGCCTTTTGGCAGGTCAAGTGCGGGTGGAACTTATACAGTGAATGGCAGAACCCTGAGGAGTATTGATATGCAGAGGGATCGAAGTGTGCAGGTCCACAGATCATTGAAGGTGGCAGTGCAGATAAATAAGGTGGTAAAATAGGCTTATGGCATGCTTGCCTTCATTGAAAGGACCATGGAGTATAGGGATAGTCAAATTATGCTGCAGAATTCTAGAGCTTTAGTTAGGTCACACTTGGAATATTGCATCCAGTTCTGGTCACCACACAACCAGAAAGATGTGGATGTTTTGGAGAGGGTATAGAAAAGACTTACCAGAGTGTTTACTGGTATTGGGATTTTAACTATGAAGAAAGGTTGGATAGACTGGGTTTGTTTTCACTGGAACACAGGAGTTTGAGAGGTGACCTCACAGAAGTTTATAAGATTGTGAATGGCATGGATAGAGTGGAAAGTATGAGGCATTTTCCCAGGGTAGTGGGATCAATTGCTAGGGGACCCAGGTTCAAGGTGTTGCGGTGGTGGGGGGAGGAGTGGAGTTTAAAAGAGATATGCGAGGCAAGTTTTTCAAAGAGTGGTGAGTGCCTGAAAAGTGTTGCCAGAGGAGATGGCGGAAGCAGACATAATAGAGCATTCAAGAAGCACCTGGACAAATAAGTGAATAAGAAAGGAATAGAGGGCTATGGATGCAGTAAGTGCAGGCAGTTTTAGCATGGAAGGGCAAAATGTGTTGGCGCAGGCTTGGAAGGCTGAAGAGCCTGTTCCTGTGCTGTATTGTTCTCCTTTGTTCTTACTCGCACATTCTTTTTCAGATCACTGCAGCTTTGAAAGTAATTGAGTGGCTTTGGTGAATCAAATTTTCCAGCATTGCTGGAATGTCAATGCAAGAAACCATGTCGAAAAGTTAGGGTTTCCACTAACAGATTTTCTGCTCAGAAACTTGATGAGGTGATGGAAAGGAAAAAGTAACCAGTTAGCTGTGGCAGATTACAATGCCCTGCAGCTTGTTTTAACAAATGTCGTCTTCCTTGTTCATTAAGGAATTACTTTTATTCAGTAGTTAAGGAGCTTCACCTGGTGGCTCAGCAGGCCATGCACTGAGTGATGTGGCATTTGCTTGATGCTCCAGTCTGTGTTCAGTTAGCTGATTTCAACCAGTCAAATTGCTGGAGTTTTATAAGACATTTTCCCATTGGCTGTACAGGGGGAAAGCCAGCACTCCCTCCCCCTGCCCAACCCTCACCCTGTAAATGCATGTATTTGATTTTTGGCTTTGGACATGATTTGGCTTGATGGTGATGCCCCCCCCCCCCCCCCCCTTGGTCAAATAGCTGGATTGCTTCACAGCCTGGAGTGACTGGTCAGTTGAGTCAACAACTGGAAGACAAGCAATCACTGTCCAAAAAGAAAAGTCAGAGCATGACTGTGGGATTAAATGAAAAGATTTAAGGAAGGTGATATTTACTTTAAAAAGAAAGCTGGTAACTTTTTTTTTGCTTTTCAAAAGCTACACAGCTAAATAGAGTGAAATATTTTCACGAAAGATTACTGTGATCTTTCCAAGTTTCAGTTTAGTTTTTCTATTAAAAGTAATATTCCGCATTTATTTAAAGAACTTTTAAGGGTCCTGTTTTCACCGGTGTTTTTGGTAGGATAGTGCTTCATTTGCTTTAGCAATCCTTGACACAAAAAAAGAACTTTTGTCTCTTGCATGGTTATTTTAACTTGTGTCCTTTTTAATGCAAGTTTGTTAACTCGTGGAAATAGCTGATAACTGAACTGTAAAAATATTTTAACATATTTAACGCCTCTATTTGATCACCTTTTGATTTTCTTTCCTTTTATGTTGTCTGTGCTTATTTCCAAAGCCCCTCATCTGTGGATCTGTGGTGTTACCTCTTTCCTCTCCATCATTTCTCCCATTGCACTTCTGGAAGTAAGGGACATGGGACACATTGGCTCAGACCTTTCAATCTCTGGCTTACTGTGGAGATCAGATATGCAACCTGAGATGTGTTTTGGGATCATCAGGAAGACCCAGTGTGACCGCTATAGAAATTGCTCAGAAAAATTAAACTCCTCATAGGTAATTTCCCTGCTGTCCAGGTTGTATGCAAAATTGGAGTTTTGTTCCAGTGTTATTTGTCCAGGTGCTTCCCCAGGAAACATTGGGCAAAGGAATAGTCATCTGAGTAACTTCTGGATAAACCAAGATAACTACGCCCACACATTTCCATGTGTCAATGCACATATCTGTTTTCCTAATTACCAACATTCACACTGAGCATTTAATTTCACCTGCGATAGCGAGTGACATCAAAAAAGGAATGTGCTGCTGGAATCCAAAGGGAGTATGAGAAATGAAATAAGTCTAAGGCTAGTACAGGTAGGAAGAGGAGCAAGTCAAATAGTCAGGGCAGGCTAGAGCAAGGCAGAACACTAGGATAGACTGATAAATTGCATTTACTTCAATGCAAGAGGCCGGACAGGTAAGGCGGTTAAACTCAGGGCATGGTTGGGAACATGAGACTGGGATGCCTTTGCTGTCACAGAAAAGTGGCTCAGGGAAGGGCAGCACTGGCAACTGAAAGTCCCAGGATATAGATGCTATAGGAAGGATTGAAGGGGGGTGGCAAGAAAGGAGGGGGAGTGGCAATTTTGGTTAGTTATAACATTTGGGATGTACTTGTGGAGAATACCCCTGAGATTAAGTCCAGTGGAGTTATATGTGAAACTGACACATAAGAAAGGGTGATCTTCCCATTGGGATTGTACTGTCGGCTCTCCCAAGAGTCAGCAGGAAATTGAGAAGCACATTTGTAAGGAGATCTTTGATAGGGATTTTAAGGGATTTTAACTTTCCAGACATAGACTGGGATTGCCATTGTATCAAGGGTTTGGGTGGAGAGGAATTTGTTTAATGTGTACAAGAGCATTTTCAGATTGTGTGTGTGTGTCTGTGGAGACCTACTAGAGAAGGAACAAAACTTGACCTTCTCTCGGGAAATAAGGCAGGACAAGTGACTGAGTGGGGGAGCACTTTGGGATGAGTGATCATAATTCTATTAGTTTTAGAATTAAAGAAAAGGATAGACCTGATCAAAAAGTTAGTGTTCTACATTAGTATAAGTCCAATTTTGAGGGTATTACGCAAGAACTTTCAAAACACATTAGGAAAAGCTATTCACAGGCAAAAAGAATGTTTGGAAAATCAGAGGCCTTAAAAAAGAATGTGGTAGTAAGCGTCCAGAGTAGGTATGTTCCTGTTAGCGTGAGGGGCAAAGTTGGTAAGTGTAAGGAATGTTGAATAACTAGAGAAATTGACGCTCTGGTCAAGAAAAGGGAGGAGGCTTATAGTCAGTGTAGACAGCTGGGATCGAGTGAATTCCTATAGACTCTAGGGGCAGTCAGAGTATACTCAAGAGGGAAATCAGGAGAGCAAAAAAGTGACATGAGAAAGCTTTGGCAAATAGACTTAAGGAGAATCCAAAGAGATTCTACAAATGCATTAAGGGCAAAACAGTAACAAGGGTGGGAATAGAGCCCTTTAAGAGTCAACAAGGCCATTGACGTGCGGAAACACTGAAGATGGGTGAGGTACTGAATGAGCACTTTGTCAGTATTTTACTGTGGAGGAGGATATGGAAGCCAGAGAACTTGAAGAAATAAATAGTGATATCTTGAAAAGTGTTGATATTACAGAAGAGGTGGTGCTGGTCATCTTAAAAGGCATAAAGGTGGATAAATCCCCAGGATCTGATCAGGTGTATCCTATAATTTTATGGGAAGCTAGGGAAGTGATTGCTGGGCTCCTTACTGAGATATTTATATCATTGATAGCCACAGGTGAGGTGCTGGAAGACTGGCGATTGGCTCATGTGGTGCCACTATTTAAGAAAAGTGGAAAGGTAAAGCCAGGGGGCCTATAGATTGGTGAGCCTGATGTCAATGGTTGGCAATTTATTGGAGGGGATTCTGAGGGACAGGATTTATATGTATATGGAAAGGCAGGGATTGGTGAGAGGATAGTCAACATGGATTTGTGTGTGGGAAATTGTGTCTCACTAACTTAATTGAGTTTTTTGAAGTGACAAAGAAGATTGACGAAGGCAGAGCATTGAACATGGTCTATATGGACTTCAGCAAGATGTTTGACAAGGTTCTGCTTTGTAGATTGATTGATTATCAAGGTTAGGTCATGTGGAATCCAGGGATAACTAGCCATTTGGATACAAAATTGGCTTGAAGTTAGGATAAGGAGGTTGGTGGTGGAGGGTTGTTTTTCACTGGAGGTCTGTGACTCACAGTGTGCTGCAAGAATCACTGCATTTTGTCATTTATATAACTGATTTGGTTGTGAGTGTTGGGAGGAATGGTTAGTAAGTTTGCAGATGATCCTAAAATTGGTGGTGCAGTAGACAGCGAAGAAGGTTATCTCAGAGTATAACGGGACCTTGATCCGATGGGCTGTGGAGTGGCAGATAGAGTTTAATTTATGTAAGTGTGAGGTGTTGCTTTTAGTAAGGCATATCAGGGCATGACTTGTAGGGCCCTTGGGAATATTGCTGAGCAAAGAGACCTTGATGTGCAGGTTCATATTCCCTTGATGGTGGAGTCACTGGTAGACAGGGTGGTGAAGAAAGCGTTTGGTACGATTACCTTAATTGGTCAGTGCATTGAGTATAGCAGTTGTGTTGTTATGTTGCGGCTATACAGGGCATTGGTTGGGCCATGTTTGGAATACTGCTTTCAATTCTGGTCTCCCTGCTGTGAGAAAGCTGCTGTTAAACTTGAAAAGGGTGTAGAAATGATTTACAAGGATGTTGCTTAGGTTGGAGGATTTGAGCTCGTGAAGGAGACTAAGTAGACTGAGGCTATTCTCCATGTAGTGTAGGAAGATGAGGGGTGACCTTTTAGAGGTATATAAAATCATGAAGAGCGGATAGGTGGAGTGAATAGCTTTCCTCAGAATAGGGGAGTCCAAACCTAGAGGCCATAGGTTTAAGATGAGAGGGGAAAGATTTAACGTGACCTAAGGAGCAACAACTTCACGCAGAGGGTGGTGCGTGTAAGGAATGAGCTGCCAGAGGAAGTGGTGGAGGCTGGTACAATAGCAACATTTAAAAGGCATCTGGATGGATCAATGAGGAGGAAGAGTTTAGAGGGATATGGGTCAAATGCTGGCAAATGGGACTAGATTAATTTTGGGTATCTGGTCAGAATGGACAAGTTAGAGTGAAGTGTCTGCTTTGCTGCTGTACAACTTTGTGACTCTAAGATATGTGCAATATACAAAAACTAGGGGGTGCTGAAAATCAGCCAGAGAACATTGATGGAGACTTTGATTTTATTTTTGATATAGCGGATTTCCGTTACACACCTGTGATGTTCACCCATCCACCACTGAACACAGAAAGAAGGATAGATCTCCTGTATCTAGACAATACAAACTGTGACCCCGAGTCCATGGTGCCTTCCCGTCAAGAAGCTACTGACGAGATCAAAGCAATTATCAACGCTCACCCGGAGCACAATGTAGTCATTGGTAAGAATATGGCAAATCTTATTTTTCCTACTACTTGCCTCAATTTAAAAAGCTCAGCCCCTTTCCTGGAGTCGTTATTGTGTTAATAAAATATAAGAATATGGTGAAACTTGATGGCTTATTCGGGTGCCCACTTTGCGTGAATATCTGTGCTACTCGGATAGGCACAGAATGCATACGTGAAGGGAGACATCATTTTTCTCACATACTTTTTCCATGTTCAGCTAAGTTTTGAACCTTCTTGCTGTTATTTCTGTTTACATGTGCTGGCTAGACTGCAGCATTGTTCTTAATTTAAGTCTGGGTAAAAACAATGACTGCAGATGCTGGAAACCAGATTCTGGATTAGTGGTGCTGGAAGAGCACAGCAGTTCAGGCAGCATCCAAGGAGCAGCGAAATCGACGTTTCAGGTAAAAGCCCTTCATCAGGAATAAAAAGCCTGATGAAGGGCTTTTACCCGAAATGTCGATTTCGCTGCTCCTTGGATGCTGCCTGAACTGCTGTGCTCTTCCAGCACCACTAATCCAGAATTTAATTTAAGTCTGTCTGCTCTGGCATTGTCTGGGAGCCAGCCCACAGCTGACAACATTGTCAGTGAGATCACTGAGACCAGTTGTGGAATTATTCCTGGCTTGACTGACTTTCTTCAGCTGAGGTGAGATAAAGGTAGAATAATTTAACATAGATTTTAAAAATCTGAGCAGACCTGTCTGTGACTAAGATTGATTTCTGTGTAGTGTTATTGTAGATTGTGTGGAAGAAGTGATTCATGCTGGAAAATAAAAGGTTTGCTGTAGGCCGGTCAGTGTCTGACTTGGCACATCACAGACAGCATCTTGTTGGGATTGATAACCTCAATCTACAAATGGTAGCTCATTTAAATGTTAAAAAGCTGCAAATAACTGTTCATACATTTAGAAAGAATTGCACGTGGAGAGTATCAAGCAAAAATGTAAAACTGTGTCACAAAGAAAATTTTGCTATTCAGTTATTTGATAGATAGCCATGGCAGGATTGGATAAGCAAGAGTTCCTGCTACTGATCTACAGCTGATTATGTTACTGTTGGAAAATATGTGTGAGAACATCTGGGTGAAAACTGAATTTAGATTGTGTCCCCAGATCATCATAGCCAAAGAGCTCCATTTTGTGGAGGCAGCAAGAATCGTGAGCCAGAGGTTAGGCAGGAAACAGTCTATCTCCTCGAACTGGTGGACAATCTCAAGTCAGATGCATGACCAGGAGCTGTGGTTGCTTACAATGCAGGGTGGAGACCTGGTGTCGACAGGAAGCATAGAGAAGAACTGTGCATAATCACAAATGAGTGCTGGAGAGGATACTACTCCAAGAAGACTGGGGATGTGTGGGGACCCTTCTGTGACTCTTGCTTTTGTTGCATAACAGTCCTCTTCTCTCTCTCTCTCTCTCTCTCTCTCTCTCTCTCTCTCTCTTCTCCCCCCCCCCCCCCCCCCAACACCAAAACTAACTATCATTACCTCCATCAGAAAGAAGGATGTAAAAGGTCAACTCCTTATATTCCATCACACGTGGACTGACTGCTCAAGTGTGATACTGGAAGGTCTCCTGAATCTTTAATGTTGCTTTATAGTATCAGTTAGTGACTTTAGAAAGTGGAAGAATACTGGAAAGATTTTGTTTTTTGCAATGATATCCTTTTGTTAGTTGTCAAGTTCTGAAGATATGAGTTTGCACATTATACTTCCCAGCCTTTTGGTGACCTCACAGGAAAAAAATAGTTGGTAGTTCAGTACTGAATCACTGAATTGTTGCAGAGCAGGAGGCAGCCATTAGGCCTGTTGTTTGCAGCACTTTTAGAATGCATTTAGTACCATTCCCCTACTTTCTCACCAAATTCTGTGCATTTGTCCTTTTCAGATAATACTTTAAGTACCTTTTTGAGTGTCACAATCAAACCTTCCTCCACCATATACTTATGCTGTGTATTCTCGATCTTAACTACTTGCCATTTGAAGATGTTTTCCTCTGGCCTCTGTTGCTTGCTTTGCCAACTACCTTAAATTTGCCATCTAATTCATTATCTTCTAACACTAGAACAGTTTTTCCTTTTCTCTTCTGTTCTGCCTCCTCATAGTTTTGAAGACATCTATCAAATCTACTGTCAACCTTCTCTTTCAGAAAACAGTCCCAACTTATGAAATCTGACCACACAGCTGAGGTTCCTCATCCCTGGAACATTCTTGAGATTCTTTCCTCGAGTGTCTCTTTAATGCTTTCCCATCTTTCCTGAAATCTGGCATCTAGTGCTGAGCTTAATACCCAGCTAAGGCCAAACGGATGTATCATGCAAGTTTAATATAACGTCTTTGCTCTTGTACTATGTGCACTCATTAACAAAGCCTAGGATACTGGATGCTTTATTCACCAAGCTCTCAATGAGTCCTAAATGATTCATGCTCATTTAAATGGATTCCAAATTTGCAACTCATTTAAAAGGGTATAAATAGAAATGTTTGTAGAACATGGAAAAATCGCATCCATGATTGTAGGAAATATTTTCCTTGATTGGACATTATGGAAAGACCCTTTCATTATATTCAGTGATAGTACTCTTGCTGCTAAGTTATTAGGTAATGGATTCAAGCCATGTTCCAAAACTTTGAGCACATTAATCTAGTCTGAAACCTTACAGAGGGAACTCACAAAAGTGCTGTGCATTGTGAAGTTTTATCTCTCTTTCTGTCTCTGAAACAAAAACAGGAAGTGCCTCAATAGGTCTGGCAACATCTGTGGAGAGAAAAACATTTTACCCTTCAAAGGGTCACTGGACTCAAAACATTAACTTTTTTTTCTCTCCACAGATGCTGCTAGACTTGCTGAGTTTCTCCAGCACATTGTCTTTATCTCAGCATCATTTCAATGCTGTTTGAGACTGCATATATTTCTTGCATTCCAATAGTTACTGATACTTAAAAGACAATTAATTGTGGAGTTTATTAGAACATCTTGGTGATTATGAAAGAACGTATGTACACACACTTTGTTTTCTCATTTTTCTTTGTTTTTTGCCTTTTCTTCCTTTTTTTTTTCACTTTTACCTTGCTTCAGCACATTGTATTTGAGCAGTTGTTCTGTCTGTAATTTCAGGTCTATATAACTTGGGCAAAGAATCATTATTAATAGAACTGGCTATGATATTTAAAACTTGGATTGTGGTGAGTCCTCGGAGACTTCATATGTTTCAGCTTTTGGGACTGTGCAATGTCTTCACTTCGGAGGTGGGAGCTGGAAGAATCCAAGTCGTAGACCAGAATGAAATTAACCGATTCAACATGATCAAATGGAGTCGAATGTGTCCTACAATTGCTATTATTCCCACAAGCCGAAAAATAAGAGTCTGCCACAAAGATGTACGTGTGGTTCCCTATTCAGATCACTCCTCGTTTCAGGAATTGCAAGAGTTTGTGGCCAGATTGAAACCTTGTACTATTATCCCTGTGGTGAAAACTAAGGCATGTGAGGCATACTTCTGTCAATACCTCAGTCCAATTGATGATTTAAAGCAAATCGAAGTTCCAGGAACTCTAAAAGAATGTATGCAGAAGAAGGCAACATGCAAGAAAATGCTCATTCACCCGAATACAAGACTAAGATCTCTGGTTATTCCGAAGGGTGTCATGTTTGAGTCACCAGAAAAACTGCAGCAAGACTACACCAATAAAAACAAATTGTATATAGAAAGATCAAGTTCTGACAGCAATAAGGAGGCATTCCAAAATAATGACAAAATACTGGTACCACCAAAGCAAGTCTGGCAAGACTTGACTGAAGACAGCAATCTGAATGCAGGGAAGAGGATTGATATTAAGGATAAATTGTATGAAGAAAATATCAACAGAATTCAAGTGCCAATGAAGCGAAAAGTAAGAGTTCCCTTATTCAAAGAGCAGAAATCCAAAGTTCCTTTACTTGGGATACCTGTAAGGGCAAGACAGGCTTCTTTGCTGAACTGGTACCAAGATGGGAAATCTGCACATCATTATTTAGCAAAGCAACCAACTAGAAACAGCAATCCAAAACATTACCTGTCTCATAGGCTATCACCACTGAATGCAAGCACATCATTGACAGCAAACGGGCCTTCTTTGCCATCAGATGCTTGTGTGGGACAAGAGAATGGAGAGCAACATAAATTTGAACAAATTGTGTCTGTTTCCTTTTCACATGCTGGCAAGACCTGCAAAAGAAAACAAAGTTTAACTGGTGGAAACTGTATGACTTCAGTGCAGAGTTGGTGTTATGCCAGTCTGAAATCTTTTGATGCTATTGTTGAACAATATTTTAAGAGAAAGAGTAAAACACTTAGGAAAAAGACAGTGCATTAGAATGTCATAGGCGATTGGTATGACATGAATGTATGATATTTTTCCAGGAATCCTGCAACTTGGTAATTTGCACAAGGGCATTTATTCTTGTTCCCAAATGCCCATTATGCAGGTTCTCATTTCATGGGTTATTTCCAATAGTTTGTGGGCTCTGATAGTGCATATATACGAAACTGGTTAAAACTTTTGAAACACATTAACAAATGCAGCAAAGCTCAGCACTTGCAAATTGTCAAACTTTGTAAGGGAATTTGTGTTCTTCCACTCCATTCTTGGTCATCAAAGTAGAAGATCATTCTGAATTAAAAATTTTAACAAGAAGTTCAAATATTTTTTCAATATTTTATTCTTCCGTTTTATAGAATGAAATGCTTGGCGAGGTATCTTGATTTTCTCTAATGAAATAAAAAAAGTTTGTGGCAGCAAAGTAAAAGATTAAAGTGTTAATCTTTGAAATCTTATGAAAGCTGACAGATTAAAAGAACTGAGCCCCATTATAAGATTGAATAAAACAGATAGGAGGGGAGAGCAATTGATAAAGTTTGAGAGTACTGATATACTGTCTACCTTTCCAGAGATATATCTGATGGATTTTATCATGTATGGACTTTCTTTCAACAGGTGTTTTGTGTACATCCAGATTCTTGTTGAGTAGTTGATGTGAGCAGTGGCAGAATATGTCATTGCGGACAGTTATCTTACCACAAGCCTTTAGTTATGAAGGTCATAAACTGGTAATGAAAAAGTAATCATGCTCACCCTGACTCACTTTCCAGCTTTGTCTCTTGTTTACTACCGTCACGTGTTTCTGTCAGATGATGTACCCAAGCTGGGAGATTTGCTATGTTGAATTTTGCCTCCCCGCCTTCTAAATCATTAAATATTATGTTACAGTAGCACAAAAATTATTACTGTAATTTTCTGAATATAGTTAACATCTTTTCCCTAAGCATTTACCTTGAAGTTATATTTACTGCCTTCAGTTTTGAACAGAAATTAAGAACTCACTGCTATGTCTTGATTTTGGTTTTACATTTCTGTTTATTTACATGCATAGAAACCTTAATATATTGTGTTTGAATTGATGTCCTCAAGTAGTTTATGCATCTCTACTGTGTCTTCAGCCCTCTCAACCCCATACATGCCATTATTACACGCATCATCTTCATCCATGTCAGCGGTGTCATTATCGTCGAGGTTTCCATCTTCTGAACTATGTGTGGTAATTGTGAAAGGAAAGTCTGTTCATGCAGGATTCAGAAAGGAGTACCGACTATTAAGTTCTTTTTTCTTGAGATTCTTACACACTTGATGCAACTGCAAATGCCAACTTCTGTGAACAAGCAAAATGTATTAAGCACAGTACAATATAAGCTTTGGAGAAACCCTGAACACTCCTCGCCATGCTTGCAGGAAGCTCTCTGAACAGAGGAAACAGTCCTTCCTTTATATGAAATCTTTACATTGTTGGTAATGCCCACAAAATAACCGCCAGCTATTCCCTTACAGTCAAATGCCACTCGAGACACAGTGCAGTGACCACTTCATCCCCAGAAGCAAGGAAAATGCAAATGATCAGTTACCATGGGAAAATATTTAATTGGGGAAAAGGAAATCATGGTGCGATCAGACAGGAATTGGGAAATACAGATTGGGAGCAATTGTTCCAACAGAGGGGGCACAACAGACATGTGGAGACTGTTGAAGGAGCAGTTGTTGTGAGTCAGGCACAAATTTGTTCCTCTGAGATTAGATTAGATTCCCTACAGTGTAGAAACAGGCCCTTCAGCCCAACAAGTCCACACCGAGCCTCTGAAGAGTAACTCACCCAAACCCCTTTTCCCTCTAACTAATGCACCCCACACTACGGGCAATTTAGAATGGCCATTTCACCTAACCTGCACATCTTTGGACTGTGGGAGGAAATCGGAGCACCCCGAGGAAACCCACACAGACAGTCACCCGTGGTTGGAATCGAACCTGGGACCCTGGTGCTGTGAGGCAGCAGTGCTAACCACGGAGTTCACTTTCTCTGTCTCTGCTCCAATGCTCTGATATTTGAACCCATTCCGCTTCTCAACAAACGCTCATTCTGTTTCTCTTTACTAAAAGGCTGACCTGCTGAGCTTTTCCAGTTTCGTTGCCAACGCACCAAATGTTTAGCAGCTGTTCTTTCAGCTCCTGGTAGTGTCCCTCCCTGCAGTTCCCGGGCCCCGAGTTCTCTCAAACCCTCCCCGGCATCCTAGCACCGGGCCCTGGTCCCCAGCTCCAAGTCCTCCCCGCTTTAGGATCCCAGCACCGGGCCCTGGCCCCCGGCCCCGAGTCCTCCCTGCTTCAGGATCCCAGCACCAGGCCCCACACCTTGTACTCAGAAGGGATAAGATTAAGGAGCCTTGGATGACGAGGACAGAGGAGCTTCTCATCAAAAGGAAGAAGGCAGCAAGGTGGAGGAAGCAGGGGTTTAGCACAGTTTTAGAGTATTACAGGCTTGCCAGAAAGGACCTCAGAAATGGACTGCGAAGAGCCAGGAGGGGGTAAGAAAAAGGCTTGGCAAGAAGGATTCGGGAGAATCCAAAGGCATTTCACTCATACGTGAGGAATAAGACAATGATCAGGGAGAAGGTAGGGCCGGTCAGGGAGAAGGTAGGGAACTTGTGTGTGGAGTCTGAGCAGATAGATGAAGCCCTGAATGAGTTTTTTTGCTTCGGTTTTCACGAAGGATTGTTGTGAATGAGAACTTTGAGGAACGGGAAATATGCTTGAACAGATCAAGATTGATGAAGTTGATGTGCTGGAAAGTTTGGCAAACATTAAGATTGATGATTCCCCAGGGCCAGACCACATTTATCCTAGGATGCCCTGGGAAACGAGAAAGGAGGTTGCTGAACCCCTGGCGAAGATCTTTGCTTCCTCACTCTCCATGGGAGTCGTATCGGAGAATTGGAGAGAAACCAATGTTGTTCCCCTTTTTCAAGAAGGGTTATAAGGAAATCCCTGGCAATTACAGACCAATCAGTCTTATGTCTGTGGCCAGCAAGGTTTTGGAAAGAATTCTGAAGAACAGGATTAATTACTCTTTGGAAAAGCATAGTGTGAGTAAAGGCAGTCAACATGGCTTTGTGAGGGGCAGGTCATGCCTCAAATCTTGTTGAGTTCTTTGAGGAGGTAACGAGACAAGTCAATGAATGTCCAGCAGTGGATGTGGTGTATATGAACTTCAGAAAGGCATTTGGTAAGGTTCTCCATGGTAGGCTCATTCATAAAGTCAGGAGATATGGAATACAGGGAGATTTGGCTGTCTGGAATCAGAATTAGTTGGCTGACAAGGCAGAGAGTGGTTGCAGATGGAATGTATTCTGCCTGTAGGTCAGTGGTGAGTAGTGTCCCGCAGGGCTCTGTTCTTGATCCTCTGCTCTTTGTAGTTTTTATAAATGTCTTGGATGAGGATGTTGAGGGGTCGGTAAGTAAGTTTGCCCATGACACAAAGGTTGGAGGTACCATTAATAGTATTGAGGGCTATTGCAGGCTGCAGCATGACATAGGATGCTGAGCTGGGCTGAGAAATGGCAGATGGAGTTCAAACTGGATAAATGCAAAGTGATCAAACTTGAATGCTGAATATCGGATTAAATACAGGATTCTGGCAATGTAGAGGAACAGTGGGACCTTGGTGTTTAAGTGAATAGATCCCTCAAAGTTGCCACCAAAGTGGATAGGATTGTTAATGAAAGCCAAAATACCATATGCTTTCTTAACAGGGGATTCAAGTTGAAGAGCCGTGAGGTTTTGTGCAGTTCTACAAGACCCCAGTGAGACCACACTTGGAATATTGTGAGCAGTTCTGGTCGCCCTATTATAGGAAAGATACAGAGGCTTTGGAGAGGGTGCAAAGAAGGTTTACCATGATGCTGCTTGGACTGGAGGGCTTGTCTTGGGAGGAGTGGTTGACTAAGCTCAGACTTTTCTCTCTGGAGAGAAGGAGGAAGAAAGGTGCCCTGATCGAGGTATACAAGGTATATAATGAAAGGAATGGATAGAGTCGATAGCCAGAGACTTTTCCCCGGGACAGGATTGACTGGGATGAGGGGGTCATAGTTTTAAGGTGTTAGGGGGAAGGTATAGAGGAGACGTCAGAAGTAGGTTCTTTACTGAGAGAGTTGTGAGCGCATGGAATACATTGCCAGCGGTGGTGGTGGAAGCAGAGGCGTTCGGGATGATGAAGTGACTGCTGGACATGCATAAGGACATCAGTGAATTGAGGAGTGCGTAGTTTAGGTTATTTTATTTTAGATTAGGAATAATCCTTGGCACAACATCGTGGGCCGAAGGGCCTGTTCTGTGCTGTACTTTTCTATGTTCTATATCCCTTAATGGTCAAATCTGTTGCAAATCGTTGTTTTGTAACTGCAGGGGAGTAGTCAAATTCCAACTGTAATGTTCTTATTGATTTCTGAATAGGGGATTAAAATAAATAGTAGGTGAAGACAATGTAAATGGCGATTGAATAAGTAAGAAATGATCATGCAAATGGCTTTGAAAAGATGGGACTGTGATTTCCTTAGAGTCTACCTGTAAGTCAGCGACATCCCATCCTCGCCTCGGGACATCCAATTTCCTGCAGGTCAGCAGAGCAAATTAACTCTTTAATATCTGAAAACATCTCAGGTTTTTTTTGAGCTGTTGGATAATTATAAAAAGGTCTGGTTTCTTCCAGTTGCTCAATAGTGTAGATAAATGTGCTTCTGACTAGAGATACTTCCGACATTTCACTCTTGGTGCATCTGTTTAGATGTTTGGTTACAGCCTGATGCCTGTTGCTTTAACGACATGTTAGGTCCTAATGAATATCCTTAAGACCTGTGCACTTTTCACTGAGGATATCCCTGATGTATGACGTGATAACGTCTAAGAGTATGAGAGAAGCATACATTTTGCTATGGAATTAATCAAATTTTCACCTTGTAGCCATTGCTTTTGCTGCTTTATGGTGTAACAATGTGATTAGCATAGATTGTCTTCACTACCTTCAGGCATTGGTTGCCAATTCAAGTATGTCAATATTTGGTTATATTATAACTTTGCATGAGGTAGCCTCATTTTGAAAATGCTTTAAAAGTAATCTTTAGGTACAATGCTTTACTAACGAAGGCTGTGCTGACACCATAAGTTAGGAGCAAACAGAGAGTGGGTGACCGCCACGCAATCTAAGAGAAATATTGAGGGTGATGTATTGTTGGAGGAATGTAATGAACAAATCCTGTGCTACCATGGGGGCCCAACTGTACAGGAGGAGAGAAAGAAGAACAGAAGGGCAGTACTGATAGCCAAGCAGACCAGTATTTTTGCAGCTGTTAGTGTGATTCCAGGATTGTTTGTTGCCCCTCTGGTGTTGGAGTTAAGACTGGCCCACATTTGTACTAATGGCATAGGTAGGAAGGGTAGTGGGGTTCTGCAGTCAGAATTTAGGGAGTGAGGCAGCAAGCAAGGTATCCAAAGTTGTAAACTCCGGATTACTGTCAGTACCACATGCACATGAGCACAGAAATAGGAAGCTAAGTCAAACAATTACGTGGCTGGAAATATGAAGCAAGAGAGAGAAGTCTTTGAATTCTTGGAACTCTGGGACTGGCAAGGGAGAATGTGGCACTTGATTAAGTTGAATGGGTTGATTCTGAACAGAGCTAGGAATAAGTAAAATGTAGGGTGTATTGCTAGTGCTACTGGGGAGGGTTTAAACTTACTCAGCAGAGGTGTGGGAACTAGGCAAAAATATAAGAAAGTACCTGGGTGCTGAGAGATGCAGATGGAACTAAAGTGAGAAAACAGAATTATCCATATAATGTTGACGTTTCTGGACCTAGTTAAACTTTGATATTGCCCATTCAAATGGTGGCGGACCATGTGGTATATCTAAAAAGTTAATCTTCATTGTGTGACAATATGTTGTATTATCAAATTTTTATAATGTCTGTGTGTACTACTGATTACCAATTTCAAACAACAATGAGAATAGCAAAATCCTAAAACTTGTTCTTATTTGTAGAACTGCTCATAATCAAATACAAACAACAGAAAATGTATTCTAAAACACTGGTGATGTGTATTCGGTCGTTAGTTTTGACAGTCGGTTTCAATGACACTTCCTTTGTTCCTGATTATTGTTCCATCTCAACAAGATTAGAAACGTGGTTCAGTAGGTCTAATGTATTTTTTGTTTGTAGTGTTAGCCTGTTGAAAGTAGTTGCAATGTGAATGTAACATATTGAATGTTGCAGGCAACGTTATGGAGCAATTTAAATTGTGAAAACCAACCATTTGCTAAGTGTAAACTTGGCAACATCCATTTACTTTGCAAAGCTTTTAGTTTTCTCTCTAAAATTTTCTTTTGTTAATGCTGTGCTTGGGTCAGCTTTAACTGTATCGTTATACCAAGAATGAAGTGCTGTCTAATCCCAGTTTTTTCGCTATCTCACTTTTTAGTGTTATTCATTCACCTTGAATTTGTTTGTGTTCTTCCTTATCAAGTGCTTTCAGTACCCTGTACGTGGATTAAAGTTCTTGAAAGTTAAACATTTTCCACAGTTAACACTGAGATTTAACAGTGACAACAAAGCATGTGCTTCCTCAAAACTCAAGGGGTGCAGCAGTGTTGATACGGTTAGTTTTTTTTATATTCAGTGTTTTTTTTATTATTGTTTGCTCAAAACATCAAAATCCAAAGATATTAAAATGTGTGGATTGTTTCAAATAGAAGATATTAGCATGGTAGCAAAGACTGCTTGTCAACTAACCAGGTTATCCCCCTCTCTCAATGTTGAGATTGTAAGTTGCACCTTGCTAAGAGGAAAAGATGCTCAAAGGTTTTCAAAGGGGAGTGTTGATTTATGTGGGGTCAAAATAAGTGGATATCTCCGTAGTAAGTTAACAGGTGGAGTTGGAATAAGCAAGAAAGCTATGAAATCTAAATCGGGGTTACTATGCATGTGTATGAATGCACGGAGTATAACTAATCGGATTGGGGAGTTACAGGCACAAGTTGCCTTGTGAGCTTACAATATGATATTAGTGGAGATCTGCCTTAAGGAAGGGCAGATTTGGATTTGAGTTATTCCAAATTATATGGTGGTCAGAAAGGTGGAAGGGTGGCATTCTTGGTGCAGGAGAGTATTGTATTTGAGAAAGTGAATGTTTCAGAGGGTTCAAGGAAAGAATGATTTTGCTAAAGGTAAGGAATAAGAAGGGTGCAATTATATCGCTTGGTTGAATGTATAGAATTGAATTAAATCAGCTTTAATGTCACATAGTTTGTGTACAGTGAAAAGTTTGTAAGTCGTCATTACTTCTGGTACCACTTTAGGTTCAAAGACAGACTCTTAACTACAACTTAAGGGGACAAAAAATTAGAAAAATAAAGATATTTTAAAAGTACAGCATTGCAGTTCATATGAATATATTATAAAAAGAAATAAGTTCAGAATAACAGTCCTTCCATCCCAGTCCACGCTGGCATCTAGCCTCCAGGCTTCTCCCCAAGAGTCAGGCGGCCGGCAGGCAACTTTGGATTTACTTCAAGATCTTGTCGGGCTGAGAAATCAAACATGTACACCTGAAGGGGCATCCAGGCCTGGAGATGACCATGCTCTGAGTTCCTGCTTAGGCTAGGAGTTTAGGACATTGTCAAGAAGGAAAGAAAAACACAAAATGGAAAAAAAGTGAACAGAGAAGACAAGTTCTGGCGGAAGAGTCCTACTCTCCCACCATCTTGAATCACCCGCAAGTGGGAAGGATACAGGAATATAAATCTGCAATAAAATTTGAGTCGTAAGCATCATAGAGTAGTTACAGTGGGGTCTTTAATCACTATAAGACTGTAAATTTTAGGAATAGAAGTAGGCCAGACAACCTATCGAATTCTCCCCATCATTCAACCTCACTTTGCCTTATTCCTGTAACTCTTAATCTATTAAATAATTACAAATCTGTCTATCTCAGCCTTGAATTTACCTCCCAAACTCAACAGAGAGAAATGTACTCATCGTCTCTGTCTTAAATGGTACTTCCCTACTCTAAGATTACACCCTGTGTCCCTAGACATTCCAACAAGAGGAAACAACCTCTCTGTATCTTGTATTACAATCTTAATTGTTTAGCTATGATCTCCTCTCAAATCTTCTAAACTCTAATGAGTACAAGCCCAAGCTAATCAATATCTCTTAATAATAAAAAAAAGTCCTTCCATATCCAGGATCAGACTAGTTAACATTCCCTGAACTACCTCCAATGTCAGTATGGATGAGAGGACCAAAACAAACCAGTAATCCAGCTGTAATCTGATCACTGCCCTGAACAGCTTTTGGAATATTTCACTATATTATACTGTATTTGCTTTGAAGTAAAGACTGGTGTTCCATGTATCTTCCCTATTATCTGCTGAACTGCATGCTAGCTTTTCATGATTTATTTAAGAGGATCCCTCAATCCCTCTGTGCTGCAGTATTCTTCATTCTTTCTCTGAACATTAAATAATGTTCTCCTCTTCTATTTTTCCTGCCAAATTACAAAACTTCACATCTTTCCACATTATATTCTATCTGTAAAATTTTTGCTTACATTTAACCTGTCTACATCCTTCTGTCATCATTATTACTTACCTTGCCACTAATTTTTGTTACATTAAATTATATAAAAACACCTATTGTTGAATAAAATATGCAAAGGAGAAATAGTACAGAAAGTGTTGTCTGAGTGGAAAAAAAAGCTTTTTGTCTCAATTTCAACTGAGATATAAAAGGAAGAAAGATTATTTTAAAAAGAGGTAAGGGAATGAAGTAATGACAGATGTTACTAACCATCCCCAATAAACAGTAAATACATTATTACTAAGTTCTATAATTATTTTTTGGAGGGTTCCACTATAACAAACTTAAAACTATAATTAATTTAACAACACAGGTGTGTGAGAGTCCATCTAGAAAAACTTCTCTAAGATATGTTTTTAGATAATAAGATATTCTATTGACAAAATATCAATCAGAGATTGAAAATTAATTCCTTTGTTTTAGTTGCAAGATGCAAATATATATTGGATAAAGAAAATTTAGCTGAAATGCCATACTCAGGACAACAAATTATTAGAAAGTTTGTTTTCTTTTACCTTGGTAAAATATTCTGATTTATATCTGTAGTGTGGTTTTCTTCAAAGAAGATACTTAAGAAAAAGCCTTATCTGTGAGTTAGTAGTAATAGAAGAACAAGCTAAATTTAGGAGTAACTGAGATAATTTCCTGTTTAAAAGTTTTTGAATATATGTCAAGCATTTAAAAAAAAACCTTCCCATAAGAAAGAAAACTGAATTTTGTTTATCAAGATAGCTCTAAATGTTATCAAAAATCTTATTTCTATAAAATGGTGTTTTAGATGAAAATATATATAAAAAGAACTTTCCTAGTTTCTTTAAAGTACCTATATTTCAGTAAATACATACAGAATGAATTATCAGGCCTCTGGAAAATCCTTTTTTTATGATGTTGAGTCCTAGTGGATGTGATGTCTTGCCATCACATTGAGAATACCTTCTTTGTGGTGTATGGCATTATCACCATACTAAATGGGACAGACTTTAAACAGATTTAGCAAATCAAGACTGAGCATCGTGAGATGCTGTGGGCCATCAACAGCAGCCGAATTATACAGGAGCACAATCTGTACCCTCATTGCCTGGCATATCCCCCACTCAACCATTTCTATCAATCCAGGAGAGCAACCCAGATTCAGTGGAGCATGCAGGATGGTATGCCAGGAATAGCACTGGGTGTTAACCTGATGAACCTATGAAAAGGGACAACTTGCATGGCATGCAGCATTAGCAGCAAGTGATGACAGAGCTAAGCAATCCCACAACCAACAGATCAAATCTAAACTCTGATGTCTTGCCATATCTAGTTGTGAATGGTGGACCGTTGAACAACTCACTGGGGAGGAGGAGGCTCAACAAATATCCCAATCTTCAGCCAGAAATGCAGAGTGGATGATTGATCTTTGCCTCCCCCAGTGGTCCCCAGCATTGCAGATGTTAGTCTTCAGCCAGTTGGATTCATTCCACAAAATATCAAGAAATGGTTGGAGGCACTGGATGCAAAGGTGGTGGGTGCTGATGATAATTGACCAATAATACTGAAGTGATATCGGTTTAGCAAAAACCTACTCACTTAAGTCCAGTTTGGGTTCTGCCAGGCCCACTCAGACCTCATTAGAGCCTTTGTAGGAACATGGACAAAGAGCTGAATTCCAGGGGTGAGGTGCATTCAACTTAGTGTAGCATCAAGGAGCTGTAGCAAAATTGGAATCAATGGGAATTGGTGCAAACTGTCTTTGCTGGTTCAAGTCATATGTAGTGAATAGGAAGATGATTGTGATAGTTGGAGGTTAGGTAACCTCAGCTCCGGGACATCACTGCAGGCGTTCCTCATGGTAGTGTACTAGGATCAATCATTTCCAGCTGCTTCATCAATGACCTTCCCTCCAGCATAAGGACAGAAGTGGGGATGTTCAGCACCATTCAGCACATTAGATACTAAAGCAGTCTACGTTCAAATACAACAAACTTGGACAATATTCAGGCTTGGACTGACTAGTGACAAGTAACATTCATGCTACACAAATGCCAGGCAGTGACCATCTCCAATCAGAGACATCTAACCACTGCACCTTTATATTCAATGACGTTGCCACCACTGAATCCCTTACTATCAACATCCAGGAATTTCCATTGACCAGAAACTCAACTCAACTTACGATGTAAGTACAGGGGGTACAATAGGTCAGAGGCTAGGAGCATTGTGGCGAATAACTCCCCTCCTAATTCTCAAATCCTGTTCACCGTCTGTCAGACACCAGTGAGGAGTGTAACAGAATATGCGGAATGAATACCTGAATGAGTTTTGCTTTTAACAATGCTCAAGAAGCATGACATAGTCCAGGACAAAGCAGCCCATTTGATTGGCACCACATCCACAACTATCCACTCCTTCCACCACCGATATTCAATAACAGCAGTCTGCATAATCTACAAGTTGCACTCCAGAAATGCAGTCTGATCCTAAGACGGTGATATAGCTTTAACGATTCTCAAAGGTAGCGAATTCCAGATTGCAACTACCTCTGAAAGAAGAAATTCCCTACTGCCTCAGATAATGTCCCTCCATTCTGTAACTTCATCCCCTAGAGCAAGGCTCTCCAAGTGGAAATACCATCTCAACATCTAATCTGTTGAGCCCCTCAGGATCTTGCATATTTTATATTTCATTATTCTAAACTCTTAATGAATAAAAACCTAACCTGTTTAGCTGTTCTCAATAAGCCAGCCTTTTTATCTCAAGCCTGTTGGATTTTTTCTGAATTGCCTCTAATACCAGTATATCCTTTTTTTTCTACCCTCTTTAACTGTTCCTCATTCTCGCTTGGTTTCTGAAAATTTAGTATTTTCCTCCTTGAAGATGGTCACAGAAGTTTATTTAAATGCACTGATGCTCATATACCTGTGAGTTATTTTAATCTTAAGCAATTAGGCACGTTTGATCGAACTGACTTTGTAAGACTCCTTAGTTAATTCACGGTATGTGGACATTACTAGCAAGGTCGGCATTTATTGCCCATCCCTAAATATGCTTAAGGTGATGGTGAGCTTCTTAACTGCTGCAGTCCATATGGTGTAACTACATGCACAGTGCTGTAAAGGAGGGAGTTCCAGGCTGTTGAGCCAGCAACATTGAAGGAAAAGTGATATATGTTCACATTAGGGTGGTTAGTGACATGATGGGGAATTTGCAGGTAGTGGCCATATCATGTTTTCGTATATCTGCTGATCTTGTGAACAGGTTTACTGGAAGCTGTAATCTTCTGTTGAATCTTGTTCTCTTGATATAAAGTAATTGTTAAATATTCATCCAGTATTACCAAGGGTATCTTCTCTTGCATTTTGTCGTTGGAAACCTTATTTGCAAGTGGTACTATGGAGTAGAGAAATGAATTGATTTTTTTCATGGGTTTTTTGTGTAACCCTGAAACAATTCTATATTGCATGAAATGTTTTTTCTAGATATTTTAGTTAAGTTCTCTGTCTGAAGAATATGTAACCTTAAATCTGCTTGGAAGAGTAATATTCTCCTCCATTCTCTTTACTTTTAGCAGACCGGTGTTTCTTTCTCTTAAATGAACAACTGAAAAATGTTGCATGAATTTCATTTTTTTTAATATAAATGTAACAGATTTTACTGTTTTAAGTTCAATTATTTTAGTTGCATTAAATACTGAATTATCTTCTGGTCTTCAAAAGCTTATAAATATTTCTTCAAGTTTTGGATAATGAAATTGAATTGATGATAAAGTTTTATCCTTCAGAACCTTGTATTTGTAAAGATTTTTAATGGTTACCTTTTTCCTTTTCAGAACTTTCCTTAATTTCTATTAAAGTTTAAAAGCAACTAAATATTTCATCCTCTCATCTCTGCTGTAAAAATAGGTTTTGCATTTGTGAATTTATTGCAGTGCTTTAAATTTGTGAAATATGGTATTTTAACATTTTGTTCAAACTGAAAGAAAGCATGTACCCTGTATTCCCCTTCTTTGCCAATGTTTTACATCCTTTTTAGCAGTATAGATGAATCAAGACTTTTCTCCTTCTTTGCTGTGCTTTTCACACAGTTGAAATAGTGCCACATTGCTCTTGCTTCTTATAGTAATAATTTCATTTGAATAATAAAAAACTTCCTTCCTATAAAAGTAGTATTTTTAAAAAAATTCTTCTGCCTTTAGATTTTCCATATTTGTTAGCTGATTTATATAGGCAGTTTGCTAATTTTCTTAAAGGGTGTCATCTTTCTTTCCAAAGAGATTTCTCGCAGCCAATCCCATCTTTCAAAGAAAAACTGCCTGTTTGCTTAATATAACCTGTTGTGTGATGTGCCTTTAAGAAAGATTTGTTCTGTGATGCTTCTTTTGAAAGCAAGTGTTGTAGACTTGGAGATGAGCTGTCTGTGTTTTTTTAAAACACAGACCTATGGTTTGCAGGTTTGTTTTTGACTTGGTGAACTGGGCTTTTGTAGGAAGATCCAGCTTTCTTTCTCGATCTGCAAAAGCTGTTGTTCTGTCCTTACTGCTGGGTTTGCGTTTCAGAGTTTCCTGAATTTGTCTTTGCCAAGGGTGTTGAAAAGATGCTGCGATATTGGAACAACTAGTCAGTCATAGTTTATATGTGAATATTACTTAATACTTAAGTTTAATGTGAAATTGAAGTGTATTTTTCAATCATGTGAATTGCAGGCGGAATGTGACTTGTGGCACTTGTCTTTAAAATAAGAAAAGATTAGGATCTAGGCTGTCTGTTTGATATATTTTGTGGGTGTTTAGTCTGGTCCATAACAATTTGGGGGCTCTTGTCAGGATCAAAATCTCTTTTTCCAGATTGGATTTATTGGAATTAAAGGCAGTGAATGCTGTGTATTGGTATTATCTTTTTGGGTATTGCATTTTATTGTGCCTGTGCAATAACGCCTTTTCCAGAGGCTGTGTGTTTTTTGGCTGTGGAAGAAGTCACTTGGTGTGGTTTACAGAAGATACGTAAGACAAAACCTGTGGAATTGGTGGACAAGCTGGAGGTGGGATTGCCTTTGTCCGTGTGAATAGGGGAGGTAGTTGCAGCAATAGCTTGACATCTACGATTGCCAGACATCTTTGGAAATGACTAAAATTCAACTGAAAATTAAACAACTTGAATTAAAGCCAATGGCAATGGGAAAAAGAAATAATAGTCCTGGCAGAAGTAAAACAGAGAGAGAGGAGAATGGGACAAAGAAAGAGAAAGGAAGGAAGAAAGAGTTTTTGAACTTGAGAGGTTGGAACTGAGAACACAAAGCTGACTTAAAATGGTGGAGGTAGTATGGAGACAATCCCATCGTCGCCAAAGACTGGCTGGGATCTGTTTAAATATGTTCAAGCGTTGCCTAAATTCGATGAGAAGCCTTTTTCTTTTCATTTCATTTGAGGAAGTAGCTAAACAAATAAAATAGCTGGTAACCATGTGGATATAGTTGATCCAAATAAAATTGGTAGGTAGAGCTAGTGAGGTATTTACATCACTATCAGAGGAGGTACCTGGGGAGTATGACTGCATAAACATGGTGGTTGAATTTTGCCTGACGTGGCGTATATGTCAGGTAATTGGAAAACCACAGGCAGTAATAAAACCAATACCCTTAATACATTGCATTATGCAGTATCATGGCTACAACGATTGTGGAAGGGTTACTTAAAATTTTTACTAAATATGGACTACCCACAGAAATACAATCAGATCAAGAATCCGATTGTACGTTAAAGTTATTCAAGGATGTTATGGTTAGTTTAGGAATAAAACAACTCAAATCTACCATGTACCATCTAGAATCGCAAAGTGGCATCAAAGTTTAAAGACCATGTTGAGGGCTCATAGTCGAGACGTTCCAGAGGATTGAGGTAAAAGAATTCCTTTTGGACCGAATGACTCGATTAAATTTAGTCCATTTGAATTAGGTTTTGGGCATGAGGTGAGAGGACCATTGAAACCAACCTAGGAGGAATTGGTGAGTTGGAGTTCAGAGATGATATATTTTGACTATGTCTCAAATTTTAAGGAGAGATTAAACAGAGCAGGTGATGCTACACCTGGCACTAGTCTTTAAGGGAATGTTCAGGTCTAGGCTATCTCCCATGGCATGATTTGAGGGGTTTAGTCTGGTCCATAACAAGTGTTTTAAGCCTTATTTTATCTTTGAAGCCTTAAATTTTTCTTTGAATACAAAATGTTTCACACTTCCACAAAGGGACTCATCTCACTTCAGGTGGACAGTATTGAATGTTGAATCTTGGGATTACACTTCAAAGTTTTCCCCTGCCACTCCTGGTGAGATTGTGCCTGATCTTCACCAGTTTTTTTTTCCCAATGGTATAAATTCATCTGAGATTATACAGGCAAGCTTAGAGCCACTATGACTATTGTAGCTTTATACTCCTGGCTGCCTTTTGTGTAGATAGCTGACATGCTGTGTGCTTTTAAGCTGCTGAATATTTAAAGATATATTCACAGTTTTCTGATTGAAAGTTTTATTTTCCTTTTTTTTCCCTCCTTGGATGGCTATGGCAACTGAATGAATGTTTTTTTTTCTCAGGCTAGTACTGTCTGGTCAAAATCTGCATCACTGCTACCACTTTGTAATCAGCAATAAGCTCACTGCTGTCAGGATCTAGTAAATGATCTGGAATATCACTGTCACTGACCCTCCTTACTGGTTACTCTACCCTACTGTTAGAATGTTGGGTGGACTTGCTATTGATGAGCAATGAATAGGTTTATTATGTATCGGTTCTGTTCGCCGAGCTGGGAATTTGTCTTGCAAACGTTTCGTCCACTGTCTAGGTGACATCCTCAGTGCTTGGGAGCCTCCTGTGAAGCACTTCTGTGCTGTTTCCTCCGGCATTTATAGTGGCCTGTCTTTGCCGCTTCCGGTTGTCAGTTCGAGCTGTCCACTGTAGTGGCCGGTATATTGGGTCCAGGTCCCAAGCACTGAGGATGTCACCTAGACAGTGGACGAAACGTTTGCAAGACAAATTCCCAGCTCGACGAACAGAACCACAACAACGAGCACCCGAGCTACAAATCTTCTCCCAAACTTATTATGTATCACTAAAAATCAAGTTCAATTGTATCTAAACTGTTTTTTTCTTGTGAGATGCCAGGCTCAACCTGTTAATTTTTCTTTGTAACTTTTAAAATATTCTCACACAGTAACAAGCACAGAAGCACAATCAATTAAGATTCTGTTTAGATCCTCCAAGGAAGAATCCTTATAACCTGATGGTTATAAGGATTTTGCAATGTCAAATGGTGGTTGAATTTTGCAATGTCAAAATGGTATCGTGAAACTATTCCTACTTTGTTTGACATTTCTTGACCAAGTGACACAGTACATTGTTTCTACCCTGTCATAGCTCCTCATAGGAGAAAGTGAGGACTGCAGATGCTGGAGATCAGAGCTGAAAATGTGTTGCTGGAAAAGCGCAGCAGGTCAGGCAGCATCCAAGGAACAGGAGAATCGACGTTTCGGACATGAGCCCTTCTTCAGGAATGCTGCTGCGCTTTTCCAGCAACACATTTTCAGCTCATAGCTTCTCATAACCTTGAATGTTACCTCTCATCTTCTGAATTCCAGATAAGATGGAGCCAATTTATTTAGCTGCATTATAGATAACCCAGGAATCCAGCAACTGAACCTTTGCTGTACTATCTGCAATGCAAGAGATTCTGGGTAATCAAAGATGGAAGATGAGAAAAATTTCTGGCTGTATCAGCTGCTCCTTTTTTGTGAGGTATTTTAGGTGCTGGAGGTAATTTCCTCGAATTCCAGGAGCAGCAATTGCTGTTTTATATGCTGTTGCATTGTTTTGTAACTTGAGAATATTTTAAAAGAAGAACAGACAAAGGAAGCACATGGTGAGGCCAGTGCAGGAGAGAGAGAGAGAGAGAGAGAGAGAGAGAGAAAAAAAAAACCTGCACAGTGCAGAGAGAAAGCCTTTGCTGTTTGAATTCATGTATTGTTGGACATTGGAGTGCATCTGGGAAAATTATCAAACAGTGAAATTCACAACTGATCTTGGAGGAACTGTTGGGTGAAGTTCACAGCACAGAATCAGATAGGTTACTTGTTGTTTCAGTGTGGCCTACAGAGAATCTGAGGTAGTGAGTAGAGTGGTTTCTTTCTTGATTATGTGTTTTTGGAGATATGTCTCTTGATTAAACTTAAAATATAAGCCATAGCTATTAATTTAACCTGGGGCAGTGTTTGTAGAGAAATGAGATGCTGTTATTTTCTGGGTCTGTAGATTGTGAAGGAGCAAAAATGGCCTTTAGTAGAGTGACATATGCTTCTTACTTCAGATGTGGGAGTTTAAAGAGAGTTTAAGGGTTACTGCGGATTATATCTGCCAGAAATGCTGTTGGCTGTGAATCTTATCAGATCGAATGGATCAGTTGGAGAGACAGTTAGAAGCAATGAGGAATTTGCAACAGCAACACTATGTGATGGATGGCAGTTATAGGAAGGGGGGGAAAATCTCAGATGCAGTCACATAGATGGGTTAACTCCAGGAAAGGTAAGAGAGGTAGGCAGCTAGTGCAGGAGTCTTTTGTGGAAAGACCCATTTCAAACAAGTATGCTGATTTCGAAAATGTAGGGGGTGATGGCTTCTCAGGGGAACGTAGCATGAACAGCCAAATAAGAAGGGTTTGGTGGGTTATGGGCCGAGTGCTGGCAGGTGGGACTAGATTGGGTTGGGATATCTGGTCGGCATGGACGGGTTGGACCGAAGGGTCTGTTTCCATGCTGTATATCTCTATGACTCTATGTCTCTAAGTGTGTACTTCTTTAAAACTGGAGATGAGAATGGCACCTATACTTTAAATCTCTCCAGTTTTAGAATACAAGAATAAAGGAAAACATTTCATTTGCTTTCCTAGTTGCTTGTTTTACTTGGATGCTAACTTTCCATATTCTTTGTATGAGCAGGATTAAGTCTGTCTGAACATTAATATTTCTAAGTCTCGCCCCTTTTTAAAAAAGAAATCTGCTGATATATTATGATGGAATTAAATAATCTCACAATTGGCCACATTGCGCTCATCTGCCAACTTGTCTGTGCACTTAACCTCTTTTCAGTCTCTTGGTGCCTTTCTCACAAATTTCACCCCCATCTAGCTTTGCCATCAGCAACTTAGATATGTTTTATCTTGGTGTAGGCTTTGATGTAGATTATAAATAGGAGGGATTCTTGCACTTGTCACACTTTGCAAATTTACAAATACCTTAATAATTTTTACTGTTTGGTTCTGATCTATTATCTAATCATATACCATGCTAATATACCACCCTCCAAGGCCTTATATTGCATATTAATCTTTTGTGTAGTAACGTATCAAATTCCTTTTAGAAGTTGTGTACTACATCCACTGTTTCCCCTTTATCTCCCACACCAGTTGTCTCCTCAAAACAGATAAACATGTTAATTGTCGTTTCCCTTTCTTAAAACTTGTTGGACTAGTTCTAATCATGCTAGTTCTTTCCACCTGTAATGTTAAGACTCTCACAATAATAGATTTCAGGACTTTCCCAATGTGTGATGTCAGGTTTTCTCTGACCTTTTCATCTCTGTCTATCTTTTCTTGAATAGCATTACATTTACTGGCTACCAATGTACTAGGACCTTTTCAATATCGAAGTAACTTTGGAAAATAATTGGAAACACAGCTGTTTTCTTTGCAGTTTCCAGAACTTTGGATTAAGGATGTCAGGTTCTGGAAATTTGTTGAGTCTTAGACTCTTGAGTTTCTCCAATATTACTTCTCTGCTGATGTTTATTTCCTTAATCTTCTCATTCTTATTAGCCTCTTTGCTATGTTCCATTTCTGGTAGAAAAGCTCTGTGCAGAAGGACACAACTATTTCATGTTTTTAACTGTTGTCAAAGAAACAATGTTTATTCTCTTTGTTTTTACCTACATGGAAAAGTTTTAAAAATTGTTTTCTATATTCATGCACAGTTCATTTTATGTCTTTTTGATAAACCTATTTTGTTAATCCTTAAGTTTCTAAAACACCCTTAACCTTCAGAATTACTGCTGAGTTTTTGCAATATTAATGTCTCTTCCTTTTAATCTAATGTCATCCTTAACTCTCCCGGTAAGCCATGGATGGATCTTTCTTGCTTAGTTTACTTTTGTCAACAGAATGTATTTTGAACAATTTTAATTGTTCTGTTAAATGGTTAACACTGTTTCTTTATTGCAATATCTTTGAGTCCATTTAACCAGTCAAGCTTGGACAATTCTCTTCTCCAGAAGACCTTAAGACATAGAGCAGAAATCAGGCCATTTGGCCGGTCCAGTCCACTCCGGCATTCGATCATTTTTGATAGGTTTTTCAATCTCATTTTCCCGCTTTCTCCCCATAGCCTTTGATCCCATTGACAATCAAGAACTTATCTATCTCTGTTTCAAATACATTCAATGACCTGGCCTCCACAGCCTTCTGTGGCATTGAATTCCACAGATTTTCCACTTTCTATCAAAAGAATGTTCTGTTTATCTCCATTCTAAAAGATTTTCCCTTTACTCTAAGACTGTGTGTCCTTGGGTCCTTGTCTCTCCTGCCAATGGAAACATCTTTCCAACGTCCACTCTGTCCAGGCCGTTTGGTATTCTGAAAGTTTCAATCAGATCCCCCCCCCCCATTTATTCTTCTCCATCGAATATAGTCCCAGAGTCCTCAAATGTGCCTTTCATTCCTGGGATCATTCTTGGGCGGCAAGCTGGCTCAGTGGTTAGCACTGCTGCCTCTGATCACCAGGGACCGGGGTTTGAGTTCACCCTTCGGCGACTGTCTGTGGAGATTGCACAAACTCCCCGTGTCTGCGTGGGTTTCCTCTGGGTACTCAGGTTTCCTCCCACAGTCCAAAGACGTGCAGGTTAGATGAATTGGCCATGCTTAATAGCCCATAGTGTTCAGGGATGTGTAAGTTAGATACATTAGTCAGGGGTAAGTTTAGAGTAATAGGTTAGGGCAATGGGTCTGGGTGGGGTTACTTTTCAGAAGGTTGGTGTGGACTCGTCTGACCGATTGGACAGTATCTACACGGTAGGGTTTCTATGATTTTCCTCTGGACCTGCAGTAGGGCCAATATATCCTTCCTGCGGTAAATTGATCGCAATATTCTAAATGTGGTCTGACCAGATCCTTATGAAGTAGACAGGTAGGAGGCTAGACGGACACAGCAAGCCAGGCAGCATCAGGAGGTGCAGAAGTCAACGTTTTGGGTGTAACCCTTCTTCAAGACTAGAGGTGGGTGTGAGGAAGGTGCAGAAAAAGAGGGAGGCGGAGGCAGGGTGATGAGGTGGGGATAGGTGAAGGCAAGTAAAGGGTCTGACCTAGTTGGTCAATGGGAGGAATGAATCCGATTGATGGCAGTGAGCAGTGGCAGGAAGGGGTTTGGAAGGGAGTTGGGGTGGAGGTCTCTCACAGAGCTTTATAAAGCCTCAGAAGTGCATCCCTACATTTCTACTGTAGTCCTCCCAAGATGAATGACAACATTGTATTTGCCTTCCTAACTACTGACTCAAACTGCAAGTTTACCTGAAGAGAAACCCGACCAGGAGTCCCAAGTCCCTTTACACTTCAAATTTATGAATTTTCTCCCCATTTAGAAAGTAGTCCATGTCCTTTATTCTTCCTACCAAAGTGCATGACCTCACACTTTCCCATGTTGTATTTCATCTGCCACTTCTTTGCCCACTCATCCAACCCTATCCAAGTCTTTCTGTACCCGCCCTGCCGATTCAATACTACCTGTCACTACACCTATCTTTGTATCATTTGCGAACTTAACCAGAATGCCCTCAGTTCCTTCATCCAGATCATTCATATATAAAGTGAAAAATTGTGGCCCAGCACTGACCCTCCTGGAACACCACAGGTCACTGGCTTCTATCCTGAGAAGGAGCCTTTTATCCCTACCCTCTGCCTTCTGCCAGTCTGTCTTGTATCCATGTCAATACCTTGTCTCTAATACCGTGGTCTCTTATCTTACTCTTGTGCAGTGACTTATCACAGGCCTTCTTGAAGTCCAGATAGTTTGCATCCATTGGCTTTCCATGGTCTAACCTGCTCATTACCTCCCCAAATAATTTTAAAAGATTTTCAGGCATGGCCTCCCTTTGGTGAAACTAAGCTGAATTTGCCCTAGTTTACCATGCATTTCCAAATATTCAGAGATCCTCATCCTTCACAACCAACTCAAGTCTTTCCAATGACTGAGGTCAGATTAGTCGGCATCGAATTTCCCTTCTTTTCCCTTACTCTTTTCTTAAACGGAGTTACATTAGCGATTGTCCAGTCTTCTGGGACCCTCCCTGACTCCAGCAATTCCTGAAAGATCACTACTAAAACCTCCATTATCCCTTCAGCTATCGCCTTGAACTATATCTCATATCCCTGCAGCTGGCTTTGCCTTGTTTACAATTCTTGTTTTGTATTGGTGTATGTTTTCATATTAGAATAAAATTCAGTTGTATTGTGAACAGTATTTCTCAGTGGAGTTTTTACTATGGCAGTCCTAATTCAACCTTGTTGCACAATACTAGATCTGAAATAGCTTTATCCCGAGCTCTAAGAAACTTTCGCTGAATCAGTCCTTGACCACCATTTCATTGGTCCATGTTAAGTGATGATTAAGTTTCTGCATTAATAATATTGTTCTTACCAGCTCCGGCAATGTCTTGTTTACTATTTGGGGATGTATAAATTGCTTCCACCAGTGCTTTCTGACCCTTACTAGTCCTAATCTCCACTCATGCTGATTCTACTTATTGATTTTCTGAGCCAAAATTCTTCCTTGCTCATGTTTGTGTGCTATTCTTTAATATCAGGGCTACATGTGTTTATCGTCCTGTACGCCAGTCTTTCCAAAATGTTTCCGGTATTAACTGCCTTTTGCAACCCATGCATGTCCCAATAATTATATACCCTGTCTGGTTGTGTAGCTCCTGATATTGAAATTTTCCAAGGAGAAGCAGATTCATGCCAATATTTTCTGTCATTATCAATGCAACCATATTGGTAAATCTCTGCGTCCTCTCGAACTCTCATATCCTTCTTAAAGTGGTGACCAGAGCTGGATGCAATAGTCCCGTTATGACTTAATAAAAGCTGTATAAAGGTTCAATTTAACTTTCTTGCTTCCATATTTACAAAGTTGCCATATACTCCACATGTTACACCACCTTCAAGATACACATACACCCTCAGATCCATTAGTTACTACAAATTAATAGTGCTATTCTCTAAAATGCCTCTCCCTATAACTTTGACAATTACAGAACTTTTTAAAAATTAATTGTCATCTGACACTTGTTTGCCCATTCTTCTCGTCTACCCATGTCTGGTGCAGTCAGCTGCTGTCATCCTCACTGTCTACTACACCTCCAAATTTCATATCCCTTGCAAATTTTGATATTTGACTGTACATTCCAATATGCAAATCAAAATACTTGTGGCTTTAGAACCAACCCCTGTGTACACCAATGTCTATCATCATCCACTTTGAAGAACGACCATTTATCATGACCCATAATTTTCTGTCTTTAAGCTAATCTTTTATACAAGGTGACAAAACCTCCTATTTGAGGAGTCTCAGTCTTGTTTTGCAGCCATTAACGGGGTACTTTGCCAAATGCTTTCTTCAAGTTCATATGGACATTAAACATTGTATTCCCCTCATGTACCTCTGTCAAATCTTAGAAATGTCATTAGTCAAGCCACTTACAAACTCCCCCCTGATTCTCCTCAATTAACTATAACTACTCCAAGTGCCTGCTGGTTTGTTTCCTGTTGATTATTTTCTCTAGCTCTTATCTAAAGCCTAATCTGTGAAAATGATTGGCTTTAGTTGCTAGTAATGTTTTCATAGTCTCTCTTGAATAAAGAATGTCACATTTATCACTTGCCAATTCTCTGACCCTTTGCACATTTGGAGGGAAGATTAGGATATTATTACAAGTGCTCTGCTATCTCAGTCTTCACTTTTTTTAGTGATCTAAAATGCAAGCCAACTTCTGTAGAGCACTTGGACCGGGCTGACTCTCCTGCCCTATCACTGTATCCTTGTGAGGTTACTTTGCTCAAGTACTCCTCTAATCTCCTTTTGAAATCGCCAATACAAACCACATAGACCATTTGACTTAGGTCCATCTCACATAAGAATAAGATATACACATTTATCAGCAGAGGAATGTAGAAAGGAATAGGAAGAAGCCGTTTGAATCTCAAGGCTGCTCAATCATTCAGTAAGATTAGATTGCCTACAGTATGGAAACAGGCCATTTGGCCCAACAATTCCAAACTGACCCTCCGCAGAGCAACATACCCAGATCCACCCCCATCAATCTCTATTTACCCCTGACAAATGCAGCTAACACTATGGGCAATTTGGCGTTACCAATTCACCTGACCTACACATCTTTGGACAGTGGGAGGAAACCCACACAGACACTGGGAGAATGTGCAAACTCCACGCAGACAGTCACCCGAGATGGGAATCGAACCAGGTCCCTGGTGCTGTGAGGCAGCAGTGCTAACCACTGAGCCACCCACCATGCCATGCCCAATTATGATTGATCTTCTAAATTAACTGTACTTTACTGTTTCTATTCTCATATTCCTTATTTTCCATATTGCTCAATCATCTATTCAGTCTTGAATATACTCAATGAATGAGCATCCAGTAATCTCTGGAGTAGAGAGTTTCAGCAATTCTTAACTCTGAAGAATCTCCTGCTCTGAGTCCTAGTAGCAAGCTGTTTATTTTGAAACCTGGCCCAGTAACATTATCAGCCAGGAGAGACAGCATCTCAGCAACTGCTCTGTTTATCTGTCTTTAAACTTTTAAATTCAGTTCCTCTAAACTTGAGCAAAAGTCGTCAAGAGTGTGGTGCTGAAAAAGCACAGCACGTCAGGCAGCATCTGAGGTGCAGGAGAGTCGATGCTTTGATAATAAGCCCTTCATCAGCCCTTTCTTCCTGCTGAAAGGCTTGTGCCCAAAACATCAATCCCCGTGCACCTTGGATGCTGCCTGTGCTTCTCCAGCATCGCACTTTTGACTCTGATCTCCAGCATCTGCAGTCCTCACTTTGTCCTTGAGAAAAATAGGGCAATTCTACTTGTCATGGACAGCCCTCTCATTCTGGAAATCAATCTTTAGAACATTTCCATTATATTCCCCGTGAAGCATAACCTTTCCTGCGAATGCAGCCAAAAATAATCTTTTCTAATTTTCCTCTCTAACGGAATAATTTTCTCTTTCCCCACATTCATATCATCTGCCATCTTGTTACCTGTCACTAAATGTTGCACTTTCTTGATATCCCTTTGAATGATTATCACGCCTTATTTTCATCCCAGCTGGTTCTTCGGTATGACTAGTTGGAATGCTTTGATTGTAACCGAGGCCTGAGACCTGATCCTGCTTACACCCTGTAGATTACAACTGACCACTCTAAAAGTAACCCAACTGTGGTGCTGTATATTAATCAATACTCAAATGCTGGTAATCAATTTCAAGTATCAACTCCTTCTGAGACATCTTAAAAGCCTTTAAGAAACCAATTATATTATTCCAATGATGTGGTGGTGCTGGTGTTGGACTGGGGTGGATAAATTTGAAAATCACACAACACCAGGTTACAGTCCAGCACGTTTATTTGAAAGTACTCAGTGTTGATATGTGTGATCTTCTTTGAGATCCTCTCGATAAACCTGTTGGACTGTAACCTGGTGTCAAATTATTTCAAATGGTTTACCTTTCTCTACTTAGCCAATTGTGACTTGAAAAACCTGATAGCCGAACAATATTATCAATTTCTATATCCCAAAATGCTAATTTATTCTAATCAGGGACATTTGTGTTTGTTCCTGAATATCATTGAGTGTGAGATTTTGCTGTAGTAGTTCGCGTGCTTGTGCATGTGCCACAAAGTTTGGGTTTGAGTTCCATTGAAAATTAACCACAAAAGCTGGGTTGACCCTACAATAGACTGGAGATTCTGCCTTTCAGGTGAGCTGTTCAACCAGTTCAATGGATGTCAAAGATTGTTCCTCTAAACCTGTGGCTGGCGGATTCATAGGAATATTGCTCTATTGTCATAGAGGCATAGAGTCATCCTTCAAATTCTGGTGTATTTGAGGCTTTGAAAAGGACAACAGAACGAACATACATCTATCGGAAAGTATATTGGAATTTTGGACTCCAATCAAATTAAAACAGGGAGAGATGCTTATCCAGGATTATGAGATGGCATGCTACTTATGGAAAACATGCGTGGGCACACATTTTTAACTGATTGTTTTTTATTGAGAGTCAATTAATGAGGCAATGAACTGTTAGAATGTTTTAAATGATGCCAACACAAAACGTAGTGGTGGTGATTATTTGTGGCTTCTTTTCTAATGATGGTTACATTTTCAGAAGCAGTATCCTCAAACAAAGCAGTGATTTGGAGGTTGTTACCCTTTAGGATCTGCACGTGCTCTATTTCTGTGATTGATTTCTTGCATGTTTTGCATGAGCATGCTGTCCCCTGAAGCATGGTTTTGTACAGACTCAGCCAGTGTTACTTCATCACCTTGAATGCCCAAAACACAATGGAGGATCTGCATCAGTATCGCTGTATCGTTTTGCTTGTCATTACATTGGTACCTTTGGATCCCTTTTCAACATTCTCCAGCATTAATTTACCTGTCAGAGTAAAAAGTCTGCAAACAAGGAATGACAGTTATTGATTCATCATTTATTTTTAATTTTTTGGAACTCAACAATGAAATACAGAGGATTTTCATTGAGTAATGTTGCTATTCTTGGGGCAGGCCAGAGAGGAACTTGAGACAAGATTAATTTTGAGTTGGGTGCATGGACTGTGTTAATGAATTGAATCCTACTTTAATCCTGAACAGGACTAGGTAGTTGAGATGCTTGAAGTACAGGCCAACCAAGTGGACTGGCAAATTGTAAAAGGACTGACTATGAGCACCACAGTTTTCTTTCAAGAATATTAATTCTTGTACAGAAATTGACCTATTAAACAAAAACTGCAAATGTTTATATTTCTCAGGGCTCAGTGCTACTGTTGTATGTGACCTCTCTTCTGATTTTCCAGTAATGGGATGAGCATCAAACAAATTCAGTCCCATATCTCCAACCCAAAAATTGACATTGGCCAGGTGCACGTTCATGGAGTGACAACCGTTTTACTTTGGTAAAAGTACTCTGGACCCTGAAGTGGGTGTGGAGACTCAGGGCATTGAACTAGTATATAGAGATAAGTTAGAAAGTTGAGACTTAGAAATGGGACAGACATTGGATAATTCGGGTGTCGGAACCCCTCTGTATCTAGTTTGCTGGGATGACTCCCAAAACAAGGAACAGTTCAGGTGCCTGCCTGGATATTTAAATAAAACATTAGGAAATTAAATTTGTCCAATGGGAGTAACTTGGGACATAGATAAATGTTTAAAATCAGAAGAAGCAATTTGGAAATGTAATACGGGGACTAAATGGAAAACTTTAATACCTGTGTGGAGAAAGACTGCTGAGGAAATAACAAATAAATCTAAACGTACGTCAAAGAGGAATTACTGTGTGTAATCATGAGGGAAACCCTAAGTCTTGGGAGGTGCTGAACAGTCAGTGTAAGGCTTCTGATATGAGTAGAGAAAAACAGGAAAAGTTGGGAAAGGAGAGGCAAAATAAGGAATCAGGGTTGAAATGCCAAGCCGGACTATCAGGCGGGAATAAAGCGGTACCTCCTGACAAGTCTGGTCTGCCAATAATGTTTCAGAATAATGACACTAATGACCAAGAGGAGGATTGACTTCCAAAGCAATTGGCCATAATCAAATGTACTGCCCATGTAATGGACAATACGGACATCAGCAATAGCAATGCCAGAGCTGATCGAGCTGCCAAAGACATGGCAGCAGCCTGCAATTCTGTTGTGTCCTTTGTGAACCAGCATGTGCTCTAAAACAACAGGCAAACCAGGCATTGACACTGTGCAGGGTCTACGAGGGATGCCCCTGACCCAGGAAAACAAATATGGAAGACGCATGGGTGGTCGCACTCTGCGTCAAAAGGACACTGGATCACTCTAGTTGGTCAAGTGTATATACCTGATGCTTTGTTACCCATCAGAAGTTTATCTGCACCTTGACCAATGTCATCTACTGCATCGGTTGTACCCGATGTGGTCTCCTGCACATCAGGGAGACAGGACGCTTTCTTGCGGATCGTTTCAGAGAGCATCTCTCGGACACCCATACCCACTAACCCTACCGCCCTATGGCTGAACACTTCAACTCCCCCTCCAACTCCATCAAGAACATGCTGGTCCTGGTCCTCCTCCACCGCCAAACCTTTACCACCCGACGCTTGGAGGAGGAACGCCTTATATTCCGCCTCTGGACCCTGCAACCACATGACAATAATGTGGATTTCAATAGCTTCCTCAATTCTCCTCCCCCCACATTATCCCAGTCCCAAGCCTCCAACTCTGCACACCCTCCAGACCTGTCCACCACACCCCCCCCCCCCCCCCCACCCCACCCCGATCTATCACCTTCTCCCTCATCTTCATCCACCTATCGCTTTGAGTTACCTTCCCCCAAATCCCATTTATCTCTCAGCTGTGACCCACCAGCCTCATTCCTGATGACTGGCTTATGCCCAAATCGTCGATTCTCCTGCTCCTTGGATGCTGCCTCCTGCTTTTCCAGCAGCACACTCTCAACTCTGCTTTGTTACCAATGCTTAGTGACTGTCTTCTTACTGATGCACACCTTGGCAAGGAGGGAATGAGAGAGGAAATGCAAAGATACTTTCAGCAGCTGACATTGTCTCTATTCACAGGTAAAGCATACCCTAGGACCACCATCCACCCCTCCACAACCTGATTCAAGTGTCACTCCACATACCCAGACCCATGGAAATTTTACCCATTGCACACTCTGTGCAAGTCACATTCCTGGGAACCTTGCTCAGCGCTTCTGATAGACGATTGACCCCAGAACGTATCGCACCCATTCAGGCAAACCCTCCTACTCTTCCAGACCAGCACTGCGTGCCCGCAGTAGGGGACACAATGGATTCAATCAGCTCCCCAGTCATGAGCATGAAAAGTGACGAAGCTAACAATGGTGAAGAGGAGGTCCATACGCTTTTTGTCAGTGGACTTCCTATGGATATTAAGCCATGTGAGCTTTACCTTCTCTTTCAACCACTTAAGGGATATGAAGGTTAACTGATCAAGCTAACATCAAAACAAGCACTTGGCTTTGTTACATTTGACAGCAGAGTGGGAGCAGAAGCAGCAAAGAATGTATTAAATGCTATTCGATATGATCCTGAAAATCCTCAGACTCTCTTGTTTGAATTTGCAAAGGCTAACACAAAGATGGCCAAAAGAAAACTGATGGTTACACCTGAACCTCCAAATATGCACCCTGCATTGGGAGCACACCTCATTGCATGGGACCTCTATGACGCTGTAGGAATAGCATTTAACCCTGCATCTCTAGAGGCCTGGACTCCCTAGCCACTGTACACAACAGCCATTCCACATACTACGTTCACCTACCCTAGTGCTGCAGCTACCACACTTCAGGCAGAGATGTGCCAGTATCATCCATCTGAAGCATCTCCACAAGGATGGAATCTATTCAATTTTGTTAAGTATTTAACTGCCCTTATCCAAGAATTCAGATTTCTCCATGGAGTGATAGAGCCATAGAGCTGTACAGGTCAGAACTAGACTCTTTACTCCAACTTGTCCAGGCTGACTAGATATCCCAACCCATTCGAGTCCCATTTGCCAGCACTTGGCCTATATCCCTCTAAACCCTTCCAATTCACATACCCATCCAGATGCCTTTTCAATGTTGCAATTGTACCAGCTTCCACCACTTCCTCTGGCAGCTCATTGCACACATGCACCACCTTCTGCATGAAAAAGTGCCTCTTACGTCCCTTTTATATATCTCCCCTCTCACCCTAAAACTATGCCCTCTGGTTCTGGACTGCCCCACCCCAGGGAAAAGACTTTGTCTATTTATCCTATCAATGGCCCTCATGATTTTATACATCTCCTATGAGGTCACCCTTCAGCCTTCGCTCCACAGAAAACAGCCCCAGCCTGTTCAACCTCTCCCTGTCGCTCAAATCCTCCAACTCTGGCAACATCCTTGTAAATCTTTTCTGAACTCTTTCAAGTTTCACAACATCCTTCCAATACTCTAACCAATAAAGGAACGCATACCAATTGCCTTCTTCACTATTCTATCTACCTGTGACTCGACTTCCAAGAAACTATGAACCTGTAGTCCAAGGTCTCTTTGTTCAGCAATGCTCTCTAGAACCTTACCATTAAGTGTATAAGCCCTGCTAAGATTTGCTTTCCCAAAATGCAGCACCTCGCATTTATCTAAATTAAATTCCATCTGCCACTCCTCAGCCCATTGGCCCATCTGATCAAGATCACATTTTAATCTGTGGTAACCTTCTTCACTGTCCAATACACTTCCAATTTATGAACTGTACCTCTTATGCTCACATCCAAATCGTTTATATAAATGACAAAAAGTAGTGGACCCAACACCGATCCTTGTGGCACTCCACTGGTCACAGGCCTCCAGTCTGAAAAACAACTCTCCACCACCACCCTCTGTCTTCTACCTTTGAGGCTGTTCTGTATCCAAATGGCTAGTTCTCCCTGTATTCCATGAGATCTAATCTTGCTCACCAGTCTCCCATGGAGAACCTTATTGAACGCTTTACTGTAGTCTATATAGATATATCCACCACTCTGCCCTCATCACTCCTCTTTGTTACATTTTCAAAAAACTCAATCATGTTCATGAGACATGATTTCCCATGCACAAAGCAATGCTGACTATCCCTAATCAGTCTTTGCCTTTCCAAATATGTGTAAATCCTGTCCCTCAGGATTCCCTCCAACATGTTTCCCACGACCGACGTCAGGCTCACTGATCTACAGTTCCCTGGCTTGTACTTATGACCCTTCTTAAACAGTGGCACCACGTTAGCCAGCCTCCAGTCTTCCGGCACCTCACCTGTGACTATCGATGATACAAATATCTCAGCAAGAGGCCCAGCAATCACTTCCCTGGCTTCCCACAGAGTTCTCGGGTACACCTGATCAGGTCCTGGGATTTATCCATCTTCACGCGTTTCAAGATATCCTGCACTTCCTCCTCTGTAATATGGATATTTTTCAACATGTTACCATCTATTTAACTAAATTCTATATCTTCCATGTCCTTCTCCACAGTAAATACTGATGCAAACAACTCATTTAGTATCTCCTGCAGCTTCACACATAGGTCGCCTCGCTGATCTTTGAAGGGCCCTATTCTCTCCCTGGTTACCCTTTTGTCCTGAATGTATTTGTAAAAACTCTTTGGATTCTCCTTAACCTTTTTTTTGCCAAAGCTATCTCATGTATACTCCTGCCTTTCTGCTCTTCTCAGGATTCACTTGATCTCTCCTTCTTTACCAAACCTTCAATTTCTCTCATCATCCAACATTCCCTACACTTGTCAGCCTTTCCTTTCACCCTCACAGGGATATGTTGTTTCTGGATTCTCATAATCTCATTTCTGAAGGTTTCCCATTTCTCAGCTGTTCATTTACCTGTGAACATTTGACCCCAATCAGCTTCTGAAAGTTCTTGCAGAATACCATCAAAATTAGCCTTCCTTCAATTTAGAACTCCAGCTGTTAGATCTGATCTATCCTTTTCCATCGTTATTTTAAAACTAATAGAATTATCATCGCTTGCCCCAAAGTGCTCCCCCACTGACACCTCAGTCACCTGCCCTGCCTTATTTCCCAAGAGTAGGTCAAGTTTTGCACCTTCTCTAATCGGTGCATCTACATATTGAATCAGAAAATTTTCTTGTTGATACTTAACAAATTCCTCTCCATCTAACCACTTAACACGATGGCAATCCCAGTCTATGTTTGGAAAGTTAAAATCTCCTACCATAAACACCCTATTATTCTTGCAGATAACTGAGATCTCCTTACAAATTTGTTTCTCAATTTCTCGCTCACTATGAGAGGGTCTATAATACAATTGCAACAAGGTGATCATCCTTTTCTTATTTCTCAGTTTCACCCAAATAACGTCCCTGGATGTAATGCTATCCCTTATCAAAAACGCCACTCGCCCTCCTCTCGTGCCTCCCAAACTGTCCTTTCTGTAGCATTTGTATCCTGGAACATTAAGCCTGCCAGTCCTGTCCATCCCTGAGCTATGTTTCAGTAATTGCTAAGACATCCCAGTCCCATGTTCCTAACCATGCCCTGAGTTCATCTACCTTCCCTGTTGGGCCTCTTGCATTGAAATAAATGCAGTTGATTTATCAGTCCTCCCTTGTTTGCTGCGTTGTCCCTATCTGCCCTGACTGTTTGACTCGCTTCTTTTCTCAACTGTACCAGTCTCAGATTGATGTCTTCTCTGACTATCTCCCTGCCAGGAAATTAGTCCCCTTCCAATTCAGGTGTAATCCGTCCTTCTTGTACAGGTCACTTCTACCCCAGAAGAGATTCTGATGATCCAAAAATGTGAATCCTTCTCCCATACACCAGCTCCTCAGCCATGCATTCATCTGCTCTATCCTCCTATTCCTACCCTCCACAGCTTGTAGCAACAGGAGTATTCCAGATATTACTACTCTTGAGGAACTCCTTTTTAAATTCCTGCCTAACTCTCTATATTCTCCCTTTAGAATCTCATCTTTTCCCTTCCTGTGTCATTTGTTCCAGTGTGTATAATGACCTCATGCTGGTCCCTCTCCGCCTTTAGAATATTCTGCACCCTCTCTGAGAAAACCTTGATCCTTGATTCTGGCACCAGAGAGGCAACACACCATTCTGATTTTTCACTGCTGCCCACAGAAATGTCTGTCTCTACCTCTGACTGGAGGCTCCCTTAACACAGTTGATCTTATGGACCCCAACGTACCCCTCATTGCATTGGAGCCAATCTTGATGCCAGAAACTTGGCTGTTTGTGCTACATTCCACTGAAAGACCATGACCTTGTACATTTTCCAGATCAGCATACTTATTTGAAATGGGGATAGCCACAGAAGACTCCTGTACTATCTGCCTACCTTTCCTACCTTTCTTGGAGTTAAACCATCTACCTGACTGCAACTGTGGCTTTTCTCTCTTCCTATAACTGCTATCCATTACACTCCCTCGCTCTTGTAAATTCCTCATTGGATCGGTTAGAGTGACAGTTAGAGGCAATCTATCTGATAGGATTTGCAACCAAAGACATTTGTTGCAGATGAATTCTTCAATAACTCGTAAACTCTCTCAAATCTCCTACATCTGACAAGAAGAGCATGTCACTCTACTAAAGGCCATTTTGCTCCTTCCAATCTGCAGACCTAGAAAATAGCACCGTCTCATTGCTGTACAAAACACCACTCCAGGCTAACTTAATACTTAGTGCTTATATTTTTAAAATTTAAGCAAATGGCAGATCCCAATAAAACCATATAATCAAGAAAGAACCCACTCTATTGACTATTGTAGATTTACAGCAATGCCATACTTAAAACTATTTACCTATCTGTTTCTGTGCTGCAACCTCTCCCAAACAGGTTCTTCCAATATCAGTTGTGAATTTTGCTGTTTGTTAAGTTTTCTTGGACACACTCCAATGTCCAGTGAAACCTGAATTCAAGCAACAAAGTTAGTAATTGTGCAGATTCACTGATGTGTAATAGAAGATTGGATTTTATTTTCAGGTTGGAGTTTCCTGAAGGAGTTTTTGGGTAACTGGCTCATTTCCACTCAACTTGGAGGAGTGGAGTAGTCACTAAGGACTGTGGATTTAAGAACTTTACTGGTGAACACTTTTTTTCCACTCGAGAGAATCCTGGGGATCCTATCTTCTGCATGGACTAGTAATTCTTGTTGTTATAATCATTGTATGTTGTTTGTGAATAAATGGCTTAAATACTGGCTGTCAGATTCTCATGAATAAGCTGCTAGCGCCTTTTTCAGCCCCATGTAGTTGGTTATCATGGAATGATAAAAGTAGGGAATGAGGTGTGAAATGGTTAAGTTGTTCTGCTGACATGTAAGCAATTGGATGTCCGGGGTTTGTGTTTTCCTGTCTTGTAGGCAAGATGTGACAATCTGATCATATTCTGTAAATGCTGTAGTTAAAGGAATAACTTAATCACATACCTTTTTAAGGAACAACTTGATCGGACATTGTTTCTGGAAATAATCTAATCACTTTACGTTGTTTTTGGATGTGACTATCGGGGGGGGGTTGGAGTCTATCTTGCATGCACGACTGACTGTGATGTAAAACGCTGAATAAAGGAAGGACGGTCCCTGTGTTCAGAGAGCATCGTGAAGAATGTTCAGTGATCCTCCAAAAGCTTGTACTTATTGAAAGAAAACATGCTATTCATAGTTGTTGGTGAATTACAAAAGTGCGTGTCAGGATCTCAAGAAGGGAACTGAACTGTAGCATCTGGATAAAAGGACCTCACGTCTAATCTCTGTGCAAATCCACAAATAATAAACAATTGTCATTTGACTTGAGAACAATCAATAAGCAATCTTTTTAGTTATCCAGATAATAATTCATTTGAAGAATTAAACCTGGACAGAAGAAGAAAAGAAATACAACAGTTGAAGAAGCTTCACTTAAACTTTGTCACTTTTGGTTAATTACACAGTATGATACTGCATTAGAGCAAAATGTATAGGCCACAGTTAAAGTGGGCTTGCCTGAAGAGGAGCTGCATTTGGGCCCAGTTTGACACAATTATTTATATTTCCACTGTTTGAAAAGACTGTAAATGAGAATGGAAAGCTATTTTCAAGAACAAAAATAGTTTTAAAAGACATAAGAACTTGGAGCAGGCAACGTAACCGCTCAAGCCTCCTTTGCCATACTGTACAATCAAGATTGATCTCACTTTGGCCTTGTTTCCACTCTCCAGCCTGTTTCCCATAACCCTTCAAGCAATTACTAATTAAAAATCTATCTGGCTCCTGAAATTTACTCAATGTCCTGGTATCTACTGCATTTGGATGTACATAGAACAGTACAGCACAGTACAGGCTCTTCGTCCCTCGATGTTGTGCCAATCTTTTATCCTATTCTAAGATCGAACTATCATCCATGTGCCTATCCAAGAGTCGCTTAAATGTCCCTAATGTCTCTGACTCTCCTACCTCCACTGGCAGTGCATCCTAGGTGCCCACCACTCTCCATGTAAAGAACCTACCTTTGACATCTCCCCAAAACCTTCCTCCAATCACTTTAAAATTATGACCCCTTGTGATAACCATTTCTGCCCTGGGGAAAGATCTCTAGTTATCTACTCGGTATATTCCTCTCATTACCTTGTATACGTCTATCAATTCACCTCTCTTGTTTCTCTGTGAAAAGCCCGAGCTCACTCCACCCTTCTTCATAAGACATACCCTCCAATCCAGGCAGCATCCTAATAAATCTCCTCTGCTCCCTCTGTGAAGCATCTACATCCTTCCTATAATGAGGCAATCAGAACTGGAAACAATATTCCAAATGTTGTGTAATCAGGGTTTTATAGAACTGCAGCAAAACCTCGTAGTTTTTAAATTCAATCCCCCATTAATGAAACTCAAAACACTGTACACTTTCTTATCAACCCTCTCAACCTAGGCAGCAACTTAGATGGATCTATATACGCTGTTTATCCACACTGCCAGGAATTCTGTCTTTAATCCTGTATTCAGCACTTAAATTCAACCTTCCAAAATAAATCACATCACATTTGTCCAGGTGGAATTCCATCTGCCCGTTCTCAGCCCAGCTCTGCTTCCTGTCAATGTCTTGTTGTAGCCTGCAACAGTCCTCGACACCACCGACATTTGTGTCATCGGCAAACTTACTAAGCCACCCTTTCACTTCTTCATCCAAGACATTTATAAAAACCACAAAAAGCTGAGGCCCGAGAACAGATCCCTGCAGGACACCATTGGTCACTGACCTTGAGGTGGAATACTTTTCATTCGCTACCACTCACTGTTTTCTTTTGGCCAGCCAATTCTGTATCCAACCAACTAAATTTTCCTGTCTCCCATACCTCCTAGCTTTCTGAATGAGCATGGGGCATCTTATCAAATACCTTACTGAGATCCATATACACCACATCCACTGTTCGACCTTCGTCAACTTGTCTCGTCACGTCCTCAAAGAACGCAATAAGCCTTGTGAGGGATGCTCTGCCCTTTACAAAGCCATGTTGGCTATTTTTAACCAAACTATGTTTTTCCAAATAGTAATAATAGATGGGTCTAATAGATGTCCAGGGGCCATTTCATTACGCTGTATCACAGCTAATAGGATTGTTGCAGTGTTACTTAAATTTTTTGTCTAAAAATGGACTAACCACAGAAATTCAATCAGATCGTGAAACAAATTTTATATCCAAGTTATTGAATGAAGTTATAGATAGTTTAACAATAAAACAATTCAAATATACTAAGTACCATCCAGAAATGCAGGGAGCATTAGAACAGCAGCATCAAGCTTTAAAGACCATGTTGTGGGCTTATAGTCAAGATGATCCAGAGTATTGGGTTCAAAGAATTCCATTTTTACATAATAAATCAATTAAATTCAGTCCATTTGAATTAGTGTTAGGGCATGAGGTGAGAGGACCACTGAGTTCAATTAAGAAGAAATTGGCAAGTCGGAGTTCAGAAATGACATATTTGAACTATGTCTCAAATTTTGGGAAGAGATTAAATAGAGAGGGTGATGCAACACCTGGCGCTTGTATTTAAAATAAGAAAATGTTAGGGTCTAGGCTATCTCCTTGACATCCTATCTCCTTGACATGTTTTGAGGGGTTTACTTTGGTCCATAACAAGTGTTTTAAGCCTTATTTTATCTTTGAAGCCTTAAATTTTTCTTTGAATACAAAATATTTCACACTTCCACAAAAGGACTCTTCTCACATCGGTGGACAATATTGCATGTTGTGTCTTGGGATTACAATTCAAAGCTTTCCCCTGCCACTTTGGTGAGATTGTGGTTGATACTCACCGGCTTTCACAGTATTATTAACTGATCTGAGAGTATACATGCAAGCTTAGAGCTACTATGGCTATTGCAGCTTTATAATCCTGGTTGCCATTTGTAGAGATAGCTGACAGATGCTGTGTGCTTTTGAGCTGCTGAATACTTAAAGATAGATTAACCGTTTTCTGATTGAACATTTTTTTTCAACTTGGCTGGCTGTGGCAACTGAATATTTTTTCAGGCTAGTACTGTCTGGTCAAAATCTACACCACTGCTACCAATTGAAATTGACAATAACCTCACTGGTGTCAGGATCTAGTACAGTAATAGTGTATTTGATCTGGGATATCACTGTTACTGATTCTCCTTATTGGTTACTTTCCCCAACGTGAGCATTTTGTGAAGCTGCCCTTATGGTGCCTTGAGCAGTAACCGGACTCACCAGACCACTAGGTTTATTACGTACCATGAAATAGCAAGTTAAATTACAGCTACGTTGTGTGTTTTTTTATTGTGAAATGCCAGGCTCAATCTACGATGAAGCTCACTTCATAACTTCTAAAATATTCTCACATAGTATTGGTAACCAGCACACAAGCAGAACCAATTAGGAGACTGGTTAGGTCCTCCCAGGAAGAATCTTTATATCCTGATGGATGAAGGTGATTTTGGGATGTCCATATGGTATCTTGAAACTCTTTCCACTTTATTCGATATTTCTTGACCCAGTTATAGCTCTTTGTAACCTTGAATGTTTTAATGAGATCACCTCTCATCTTCTGAACTCCAGATAATATGGAGCCAATTTACTTAGCTGCTTTGTAGATAACCCATTTTGAACAGAGCAGCGAGGAGAGAGGGCGGAGAGAAACAAGGGCTGCTGGGAACTTTTTAAGTGGTTGAGATCTGAACCTGAGACGCTACACCGTAGGGCCTCCCTCTCACCCACCTGCTCTAACTTGACTAAGAGTCTGTAAACTTGATAAGTTTTCAGGTTTTCTCATTTTTTTCTTTTCTTCTCTTCCTTGTTTAGTCCTAAGTTAAAAATCACACAACACCAGGTTATAGTCCAACAGGTTTAATTGGAAGCACACTAGCTTTCGGAGCGTCGCTCCTTCATCAGGTGGTAGTGGTTACGCTTTGAAAGCCAGTGTGCTTCCAATTAAACCTGTTGGACTATAACCTGGTGTTGTGTGATTTTTAACTTTGTACACTCCAGTCCAACACCAGCATCTCCAAATCTTGTTTAGTCCTGTGTGGGCTTTCAGGTTAGCGGGGTATGGCTGATAGGGCAGTTGCATGTTTCTCCTGCAGAATGTGGCAGGTGAGAGACACGAGACATGTCTCTGCCGATCACATCTGCGAGAAGTGCTTCCAACACCAGCTCCTCAAAAACTGAGTTAGGGAACTGGAGCTGGAGCTGGATGAACTGTGGATCATCCAGGAGGCTGAGGGAGAAATTGAGAGGATGTACAGGGAGGTGGTCACTCCGCAGACACAGGATAAGGATAGCTGGATTACTAGGAGAAAGTGAGGACTGCAGATGCTGGAGATCAGAGCTTAAAAGTGTGTTGCTGGAAAAGCGCAGCAGGTCAGGCAGCATCAAAGGAACAAGAGAATCGACGTTTCGGGCAAAAGCCCTTCTTCCGGAAGATTACTTCTGGATTGCTGTCTGGATTACAGCTGAATTACTGTCAGAGGGCGGAAAGGGAACCTACAGTCAGAGCAGGAATCCCCTGTGGCAGTTTCCCTCAGCAATAAGTATACTGTTTTGGATACTGCTGGTGGGGACGGTCGACCAGGGGAAAGCCATAGTTGTCAGGTCTCTGGCACTGAGGCTCAGAAGCAAGGTGGGTGAGAATACAAATGCGCTAGTGGTAGAGGACCCAATAGTTAGATGGATTGACAGATTTTGTGGTCAGGAACGGGACTCCCAGAAGGTATGTTGTATCCCCGGTGCCAGGATCCGGGATGTCGCCGAACGGGTTTACAGGATTCTGAAGGTGGGGTGGGTGGGGAGTTGGGGGGGGGGGGGGGGTTGCAGGGTGAGCAGCCAGAAATCCTTTTCCCCAATTAAATATCTTCCCTTGGCAACTGCGCCTTTCCCTCTCCAAGGCTATGGTAAATGTGATTCTGGATTAGTGGTGCTGGAAGAGCACAGCAGTTCAGGCAGCATCCAAGTAGCTTCGAAATCGACGTTGGCACCAATGATAAAGCCAGGAAAGGGATTGAGGACCTGAAAAGTGACTACAGAGAGCTAGGTTGGAAGCTGAAAAGCAGGACAAATAGAGTAGTGTTCTCAGGTTTGCTACAGGTGCCAAGAGATAGTGAAGTGAGGAACAGGCAGCTAGTGCAGCTTAATATGTGGTGCGCATTTGGTGCAGGAGAGAGGGATTCAGAAATTTAGACCATTGGGATGCCTTCTGGTGAAGGTGGGACCGTACATGAAGGACAAGTTGCACCTGAATTGGAGGGGCACAAATGTCCTGGTTGAGAGATATGCTTGTGTGTTTTGAGAGGGTTTAAATTAGTTTGGCAGGGGTGTGGGAACCAGAGCTACATATTTGAGAGTGGGATAGTTAGATATGGGGCAGTGGCAGAATGTAGTGAATCTATCAGGAAGTTTATTCATGTGATGGAACAAAAGGATTGGTTCAAGTGTGTCTGCTTTAAAACAAGGAGTGTCAGAAATAAGAGCGATGAACTTAGAGCTTGAATCAGTACTTGAGACTATGATGTTGTGGCCATAATGGAGACGTGGGTTTCACAGGGTCAAGAATGGTTGCTAGATGTTCCAGGGTTTAGAACATTTAAAAACAATAGAGAGGGTGGAAAAGAGGAGGTGGTGTAGCATTGCTAATCAGAGAGTGCATCACAGCTACAGAAATGAAGGTTATTGAGGAAGGTTTGTCAACTGAGTCAGTATGAGTGGAAGTTAGGAACAGCAAGGGAGCAGCCACCTCATTGGGGTTTTCTACAGACCCCCTAATGGCAGTCGGGAGATTGAAGAACTCATAGACTGGCAGGTTTTGGAAAAAATGCAAATATCGCAGGGTGTTGTTGTGGGTGACTTCAACTTTTCCAATATCAACTGGAACCTCCTTAGTGCAGATGGTTTGGATGGAACTGTTTTTGTCATATGTGTTCAGGAGGGTTTCCTTCCTCAGTGTGTACACAGGCCAACGAGGGAAGAGGCCATTTTGGATTTGGTGCTCGGCAATGAGCCAGGACAGGTGTCAGATCTCGTGGTGGGAGAACACTTTGGTAACAGTGATCACAACTGCCTCACATTTACCACAGAGGTAAAAACAATGACTGCAGATGCTGGAAACCAGATTCTGGATTAGTGGTGCTGGAAGAGCACAGCAGTTCAGGCAGCATCCAAGTAGCTTCGAAATCGACATTTTGGGAAAAATCCCTTCATCAGGAAACGCTTTTGCCCGAAACGTCGATTTCAAAGCTACTTGGATGCTGCCTGAACTGCTGTGCTCTTCCAGCACCACTAATCCAGAATCACATTTACCATAGCCTTGGAGAGGGAAAGGCGCAGTTGCCAAGGGAAGATATTTAATTGGGGAAAAGGAAATTATGACGCTATCAGAGAGGAGTTGGGTAGTACAGATTAGGAGCAATTGTTCCGCGGAAAGGACACAACAGACATGTGGAAACTGTTTAAGGAGCAGTTGTTGCGAGTGATGCACAAATTTTCCCCTCTGAGACAGGCAAGAAGGGGTAAGATTAAGGAACCTTGGATGACGAGAAAGGAGGAGCTTCTCGTCAAAAGGAAGAAGGCAGCTTATGTAAGGTGTAGGAAGCAAGGATCGAGCACAGCTTTAGAGTATTACAGGCTTACTAGAAAGGAGCTCAGAAATAGACTGAGGAGAGCCAGAAGGGGGCACCAAAAAGGCATGGCAGGAAGGTTTAGACATTTTATTCATACGTGAGGAATAGGAGAATGATCTGGGAGAAGGTAGGGCCGCTCAGGGATAGCGTAGCGAACTTGTGTGTGGAATCTGAGCAGATAGGGGAAACCCTAAATAAGTTTTTTGCTTCAGTTTTACTAAGGAAAGGGATCTTGTTGTGAATGAGAACTTTGAGGAGCTGGGAAACAGGCTTGCACAAATCAAGATTGATGAAGTTGATGTGCTGGATTTTTTTGGCAAACATTAAGATTGGTAAGTCCCCAGGGCTAGACTAGATTTATCCTCGGTTGCTCCGGGAAGTGAGAAAGGAGGTTGCTAAGCCACTGGCGAAGATTCTTGCTTCCTCACTCTCCACAGGAGTCGTATCGGAGGATTGGAGGGAGGCAAATGTTGTTTCTCTTTATAGGGAAATCCCTGTCCAATTAGTCTTATGTCTGTGCCTGGACTGGAGGGCTTGTCTTATGAAGAGAGGTTGACTAAGCTCGGACTTTTCTTTCTGGAGAGAAGGAGGAAAAGAGGTGACCCGATAGAGGTATACAAGGTAATGGGAGGCATGGATAGAATCAATAGCCGGAGACTTTTCCCCAGGGCAGGACTGACTGGCATGAGGGGTCAAAGTTTTAAGATATTAGGAGGAAGATATAGAGGAGACATCAGAGGTAGGTTCTTTACGCAAAAGGTTGTGAATGCATTAAATGGTGGAAGCAGAATCATTGGGGACATTTAAGCAACTGCTGGACATGCACATGGAGAGCAGTGAGTTGAGGGGTGCTTTAGGTTATTTTATTTTAGCTTAGGAATAATTCTCAGCACAACATCGTGGGCCGAAGGGCCTGTTCTGTGCTGTACTTTTCTATGTTCCATGTTCTATAACCCATAACCAAGGAATCCAGCAACTGAACCTTTGCTGTACTGTCTGCAATGCAAGTATGTTCTTCTATAAAACTGGGGACCAGAATGGCACTGATACTTTAAATCTCTCCCAATCTTGTACAATTGTAACAATTGTTTGCTAAGGGATTTGCATGCAAGAATAAAGGAAAACATTTGATTTGCTTTCCTCGTTGTTTACTTTACTTGCATGCTAACTTTCTGTGTTCCATACATGAACAGGCTCAAAGTCTGTCTAAACATGAACGTTTCTGTTTCACTGCTTTCTTAAAATGAGAACCTGCTGATCTGTTATGATGGAATTAAATAATCTCACACTTTGCCACATTAAGCTCATCTGCCATCTTGTTGTCTATAAACTTAACCTGTCTGTGTCTCTTTTCAGGTGGAAGTGGGTACTGCAGATGCTGGAGACGAGTGTCTAGATTAGAGTGGTGCTGGAAAAGTACAGCAGGTCAGGCAGCATCTGAGGAGCAGGAAACTCAATGTTTCGGGCAAAAGCCAATTGATGATGAAGGGCTGATGAAGGGTTTTTGCCCGAAATGTTGATTTTCCTGCTTCTTGGATGTTGCCTGACTCTATGTCTCTTTTCAGTCTTGGTGCCTTCCTCACAAATTTCAACCCAATCTAACTTTGCCATCAGCAGCTTAGATATGTTTTATCCTTGTGTAAGCTTGAATCTAGGTTCTAAATATGAGTGATCCTTGTACTTGTCACTGTCCACAGACTGACAAATGCCTCATTAATACCTACTGTTTGGTTCCGATCTATTATATAATCCTACACCATGCTCTTATAGCACCCTCTAATGACACAAGTCCTTATAATGCGTATTAATCTTTTGTGTAGTAATAGATCAAATTCCTTATAGAGATTTATGTGTATTACGTCTACTGGTCCCCCTTTATCTACCCACATGTTCCTCAAAACAAATAAACTTGTTTATCGTCATTTCACTTTCTTAAACCTAGTTGACTGGTTCTAATCATGCTATTTCTTTCCAAGTACATTGTTAAGACACGCGTAATAATAGATTTCAGGACTTTCCCAATGTGTGATATCGGGTTTTCTCTGAACTTTTTTCTCTGTCCTTTCTTGAATAGCAGTGTTACATTGACTGTACAATGTACAAAGAGATTTCCAACATTGAAGTAATTTTGGAAAGTAATTGGTAACAAATCTGTTTTCTCTGCAGTTTCTAGAACTTTATATATAGATTGTCAGGTTCTGGAAATTTGTTGAGTCTTAGTCTCTTGAGTTTCTCCAGGACTATTTCTCTGCTGATGTTAATTTTCTTAATCTTCTCATTTTTATTAGCCCCTTTGCTATGTTCCATATCTGGTATAAAACCTCTGTGCAGAAGGACACAGAACTATTTTATCTTTTTAACTATCTTTTTACATACACGGAAACATTTTGAAGATCATTTTCTATATTCATGCACAGTTGATTTCATGTCTTTTTGATTTTTTTTTGGTAATCCTTAACTTTCTAGAACACCCACAACCTTCAGAATTACTGCTGTTTGTTTACAATATTAAAGTCTCTTTCTTTAATGTAATACCATCCTTAACTTTCCTGGTAAGCCATGGATGGATCTTTCTTGCTTAGTTTATTTTCATCAATTGAATGTATTTTGTTGAACAATTTTAATTGTTCAGTTAAATGGTTACTACTCCTTCTTTATTGCATTATCTTTCAGTCAATTTATCCAGACAAGCTTGGACAGTTCCCCTCTTATACCTGTGAACTAGCTTTGTTTTGTTTCAATTATTGTTTAGTATTAAGGTATGTTTTCATATTTGGAATAAAATTCAGATGTATTATGAACAGTATTTCTCAGTAGAGCCTTTACTATGACATTATTAATTAACGCAACCTCATTGAACAATATGAGACCTGAAATAGCTTTATCCATAGTTGGTTGCACAACATAGCGCTGTAAGAAACTTTCACTGAATCAGTCTATGAACTCATCTGCCTTGACCACCATTTGTTTGATCTAGACAAAATGATGATTAAGTTTCCGTATCAATAACATTGTTGTTACAAGGTCCAGTAATTTCTTGTTTACTATGTGGGGATGTATAAATTACTTCCTCCAGTGCTTTCTGACCCAAAACAGTCCTAATCTCCATCCATTCTGATTCTACTTGCTGTGTATTAATCAATCCTCATATCTCTTCGAATCAATCTAATGTATAAACTCCTTGCGAGAAACCTTATTGAGAGCCTTTTAAAAACCAATTATACCATGCGGTTGTGGTTTGCTCACTGAGTTGGTGGGTTGTGATGCAAACATTTTGTCACCATGCTGGGTAACATCATCAGTGTGACTTCCATGAAGTATTATTGTTCTGCTCTGCTTGATACTTGCATGAGGTGATCTGTTAAGGTGGGTGGTGTCATTTCTAGTTTTGTCTGCTGTGGTTTGTATTTGGGTCTATTTCTACATGCTTGTTGATGGCATTTCGCTTTGAAAACCAGTCCTCGAGGAATTCCTGTGCATGTCTCTGGTGAGCTTGTCCTAGGGTGGTTACGTTGTCCTAGTCAAGTTGATGACCCTCCTTGACTGTGTGTATTGAGATAAGGGAGTAGGTCGTGCTGTTTTGCTGCTAGTTGGTATTTGTGTATCTGCATTGCTATTTTTCTTCCAGTCAGTCTGATGCAGTGATTATGGTTACTTGGGATTTTGTATTTATGTTGGTCCTGCATGTTGGAGCTTTGGGGTCTTTTGACCTTGTGAGTAGTTGGCATACTGTGTCTCTGGGTTGGTGTGCTATCGTGATTCCTAGTGGTCGTAGGAGTCTGCTTGTCTTTTCTGATATGTTGTTAATATAGGGTAGCGCAAAATCAGAAATGACATCATCCTCCTTCACAGACCAGATCATACAAATATCAAGCGGGATATTACAACATCGCTTCACAGAGGTCGCACAGATGATATTACCGAGCACGGTGACCAAAGTTGGGTATGACAACTTGCCAGCCTCGGTGATCAAACCAACAACCATATCCATGATCTGAGCTACAAATCTTCACAAAAACCTGAAAAACAGTTATATTATTTTCAATACTTTTGTCTTTCTCTTCTGAGCCATTTACACCTTGAGAAAAACTTAACAGCTGAATTATATTATCAATTTCTATCCTTATGATGCTAATTTATGCCAATTTGGCACATTTATTTTTGTTCCTGGATATCATTGGGTGTCAAATGTTGCTGTAGTGTGCTTGCCTGCGTGCTGGAATATTGTAGGTTCTAGATCCATTCAGAATTGACTACAAAACCGAGGTTGACACTACAATAGAGTGGAGATTCTGTCTTTCAGGTGAGCTGTCCCATGGATGTCAAAGATTGTTCCTTTAACCCTGCGGCTGGTCTTTCCATAGAAATATTACACAATTGTCCTTCAAGTTCTGATGTATTTCAGTCTTTGAAAAGGACAGCAGAGCAAATATTTGTGTATCGGAAAGTATATTGAAATTTTGGACTTGATCAAATTAAAACAGGAGAGAGTTTTGCATGAGAATAGCTTAAGGTAACACTGAAACTTACAGACAACACATGAACATGCACACATGTTTAACTGATAATTTTTTTATTGAGAGTCTGAATTAATGAGGCAATGCACTGACTGTTGAATGTTTTAAGTGACTCAACACAGAAAGTAACAATGTTGGTTATTTGTGGCTTTTCTCATTTTTGATGGTTACACTTATAGCATCAGTACCCTCCAACATACAAGTGATTTGGAGATTTTTAATCTTCAGGATCTGCAGATACTCTATTTCTCTGATTGATTTCTTGGACATCGTGCTTGAGGATGGCTCTTCCTGAAGCATAGTTTTGTACAGATTCTCATTCAGTGTTACTTTCTTATCTTGAATACTCAAAACACACACTGGAGGATCTGTATCACTGTAGGTGGATGGTTTGTAGAAGAGTACCAGCAGTTGGTTGTCACCACATTGGTACCCAAGGATCCCAGCACAACCTTCTTCTGATCCTTCCATGAAGGAAATTGTCTTTTCTTTGCCTTTTTCAACATTCTCCAGTGTTGACAATAATTTACCTTTCACAATGAAATGTCTGCAAACAAGAAAAGACATTAATTGATTAGCTTATATTGTTTCAATTAGAGAATTCAGAGGAATTCCATTGAGTAATGTTGCTGTTCTTGTAGCAGGACAGTGAGGAACATGAGACAAGATTCATGTTGAGTTGGGTGCATGGATTGTGGTAATGAAGTCAATCCTGCTCTTGTCCTCATCTGTTCTGGGTAGTTGAGATGCCTGAAGAATAGGCCATCAAAGTCAACTTGCAAATTGTAAAAGGTTAGCACTTCGCACTACAATTCATCTAAAGGATATTGATTCTGGTACAGAAAATGAGCGATGAAACAAAAGCTGTATCCCACCAATGTTGCATGTGACCCCTAATCTTAATTTCGGGAGCACCAAACAAATTCAGTCATATATCTCCAATCCCAAGAATTGATATTAGTCAGGTTGATATTCATGGCAAACATTCTGCTTTAGCAAAAGTCTGGACACTTTCCATCTAAAAGTACTCCCATGGATATCTGGGGCTAAAATTACTCAAATGCCAAGGAGTGTTTGAGCTCATATGATATTGCTTTGTCATGTCCAATGTTAATCGTGTTTGATTTTCGCACAGCACTAGGCTATAGTCAAACAAGTTTATTTGGATGCATTAGCTTTCCAGACTTAACAACAGATCAGCTCCTCCTTCAATGAGCAACACTGAAATCCCTTGGCGCACACACAGACCACTGCTCTGGCTGAAGTTAATGAAATGTCTCCATGCAGGGAATCAAAGTTAAGACCTTGCAGATCTGAAGGACTTTGTACCAAATTGATCTGATTATTTCTTCTTTATTTATGCTTTTTACAACAAGAATGCAGCAAGGTAGAAAGCGTACATACTCTGGGTCAGTCAGCTCGATGTTGTTTGTATCATTTTTGATATAAATGCAGGCAGTCTTGTCAGCTGCTTGTTGGCTGTAAAAGAGAACACAAGTTAACTCTCAAAGAAAAACATCAAATCAAATTGGGAAGGAAGGCTTGCTGACTGTGGAGTTGCGAACTCTTTGTGTGATGTGAACTTTGACCAGCACAGGCACCAGCTTTAGAACAGTGCGGATAGGCATATGAAGGCTGCAGTCGTGTGATGAAATCTCCAGGAATATGTTCAACATTATGTTCGACCCTACCTGATGGATACGTGTATGAAAGCACTGACCAGTGTAAAAGTGAGCCATGGTATGATACACATTGGTATTGAGAGAGCTGACCTCAATTAGGACAGACAAGGGTGCAACAACTGTCTTTGTCCTGGAACAGGATGAAATCAACTAGCAGAAAGTGAGGACTGTAGATGCTGGAAATCAGAGCTGAAAAATGTGTTGCTGGAAAGGCGCAGCAGGTCAGGCAGCATCCAAGGAGCAGGAGAATCAACGTTTCAGGCCTGAAGAAGGGTTTATGTCCGAAACGTCAATTCTCCTGCTTGTTGCATGCTGCCTGACCTGCTGCGCTTTTCCAGCAACACATTTTTCAGCACAGGATGAAATCAGCCTGGATACTTTGTCCTGGTGATTAACCAATAATCACTACTGGTAAATGGACTCAGCCAACTAATCAGCACTTCCCTGTCACTCATTTTAAATATTGTCTTTTTTTCTATTTCATTGATGTTCTTGTGAGCTGTTGTGATGATTTCAAGCTGAACTGCTTTGACATACCTTTTTAACCGCAGAGGACAAATTGAATCTCAGGCCTATCTCAAAAGTCCCAATTGGCTAGTCCCTGATTAGGTCTTTTACATATTTGCAGCTTCTTTGGCCTCCATGTTGACCAATTTCTTTTAGTTGCAGAGTTCCAATTCTCTTTTTTTCTCTTTATTCCAATATAAACACATTCCTGTTCATGAGCTTTGCAGGGGATACAAAGTTAAAAATCACACAGCACCAGGTTATAGTCCAATAGGTTTAATTGGAAGCACTAGCTTTTGGAGCGCCGCTCCTTCATCAGGCCAATTCTTATCATTGGCATTGATGTAAAACACATTGTTGCACCATTAACAAATAGCAAATATTTTTTCCTCAACGTAGAAATTCCATTTACTGTTGAATATCACATCTTGGAATTGTAGACTGGAAGGAAACAATAGGATAAAGGGAGCCCACACCTAATCTTTGTGCAAACTCACAAACAATAAATTTGACTTAAGAATAGTCAATAAGCAAACTTTTTTTGCTTTTCAGATAATCAATCATTTGAAGGATTAAACTTGGACAAGGGGACAGTGAAAATACAACAGCTGAAGAAACTTGACTGAAACCTTGTCACTTGGTTAACCGTAAAGAATGATACTACGTTGGAGGCAAATATGTAGAACACACTTACACTGGGCTTGCCTGACGAAGACCTGCATTTGGGCTTGCTCTGACAGTTATATTTCCAGTGTTTGAAAAGTTTGTTGAGGCGTTTCCCATTCTGTAAATGAGAATGTAAAGTTATTTTCAAGAACAAAAGCAGCTTTAAAAGTTGTAAGAACTGGCAATAGGCAATTCAGCTCCTCAAGCCTCCTTTGACATTCTATACAATCAAGATTGATCTCACTTTGGCTTCATTTACCCTTTCCTGCCTGTTCCCCATAACCCTTCAACCCATTACTAATGAAAAATATGTCTGTCTTCTCCTTATATTCGCTCAATGTCCTGGCATCCACATAGACTAAATTAGATTAAATTCCCTACAGCGTGGAAACAGGCCCTTCGGCCCAACTAGTCCACACCGACTTTCCGAAGAGTAACCCATCTCCCTAATTAATGCATCAAACTCTATGGGCAATTTAGCATGACCAATTCACCTAACCTGCACATCTTTGGACTGTGGGAGGAAACTGGAGCACCCAGAGGGAACCCACACAGACACGGGGAGAATGTGCAAACTCCACACAGACAGACGCCCGAGGCTGGAATTGAACCGGGTCCCTGGCGCTGTGAGGCAGCAGTGCTAACCACTGAGCCACCGTGCCGCCTCAAATAATTAAATTATTCCCTGATGATTGGGGTTGTGAACTCTGCACTGTTCTGGAATCTTCAGAAATTTAAGATTCGAAATGAAGAGCCCGCTGCAATCATTCATGAACAAATAAAAATGTATTTGTTTCCTTTTCTTTCACCTTTTCTGTTTATTACTGTTAACTAAACTGGGCATTAGAAAAGTCAATAATCATTGTGAAGTTTGTTTCCAATTTTACTTGGATTTGAAAAAAAGGTTTGCACTTTGTTTGGATGTTTAAGCTGCCTTTGGAGGGAGTGTGGAGTGTCCGAGACAAAGATATGAGGAACACATTCAGTTTGAACTGGCAGTCCAGTTGGGTGGATAACTTTCTAAACGCACAGACCAGGCTGAACCTGAGCTGTTCCCAGTAGGAAAAATGGAGGAGGTGCAAGTGGAACAGATCGTAAAGATTCTCCAAAATAAAAGGGAAAGGGAATTTGTAGTGGAAATCGAGAAGACCTTGTGGGAAATTTCAGGAGATTCCCAGATAAGCTTAGATGATTAGAACCCCAAGTATGTCCCTGTACCAGAAATTTGTACCAGAAATATTAGCCATCCTTGCAACTGAAAAAGTTTGAGAATAGTTCTACCCATGACCCTGCACTAACGGAGAGTGCCATTCCTCAAAGCCACATCAAGTAGCACTATGGCACTTGACAGAAGTCTAATTAGGAAATCACAATCTCACATCTTATTGCAAGCCAAACTCTGATAATGGAGATATGCTTCATCTCACACTCACTTAGAGTTTATACAAATTACAAAAGAAGTGAAGAATTAGTTATTTGAATCTTACCTGGCTCTTGGAGGTATCGCTGCGATGTTATGACTCTGTTTGAGGTAAAAACTGAGACTCAGCTGCTCCTTAATATATGTTTCACAGTGGCTATGAGAATGATCATTCAGCCAATCACTGTGCAAATACTGGGCATTTCACCATATTCAGCATTTTAAAAAATCTGTTTCAGTTTGTGGGTGTTACTGGTTAGGTAAGCATTTATTGTCATTCTCTAATTGATCTTAAGAGGGTGAGCATGAGCTTTCAGAAACTCTCTAACCAGTGTGTTGGTTTATTGCCTTTGGAGATTTCATAGAATCCCTACCATGGGGAAAGAGCCAATTGGGCTCAGTGAAACAACACCAACCCTCAGAAGAGCATCCCACCCAGACTCAGCTCTGTACTCTATCCCCATAAGCCCACATGTAGCATGGCAAATCCACTGAGCCTGCATGTTCCTGGACACTATGGACAATTTAGCATGGCCAATCCATCTAACCTACTCCTCTTTCGACTACTGAGGAAAGCGGAGCACCCAGCAGAAATCCATACAGACATGATAGAACAAATAGAGGCATGGGGTATTTTCTAAATTGGGAGGAAATACAAAAATCAGAAGTGGAAAGAGATTTGGGATTCCTAGTCCAGATTTCTCTTAAGGTAACCTTACAGGTTCAGTCGGTGTTTAGGAACGCAAATACAATGTTGTCATTCGTCTTGAGAGAACTAGAATATAAAAGCAGGTATGTACTTCTGAGGCTTTATAAGGCTCTGGTCAGACTACATTTAGAGTATTGTTAGCAACTTTGGATCCTATACCTCAGGAAAGATGTACTGGCCCTGGAGCAGGTCCAGAGGAGATTCACAAGAATAATCACAGGAGTGAAAGGCTTATCATGTGCGGAATGTTTGAGGACTCTGGAACTATATTCGACAGAATTTAGAAGGATGAGAGGGAATCTGATTAAAACTTACAGAATACTGAACGGCCTGGACAGAGTGCACGTTCGGAAGATGTTTCCATTGGTTAGAGAGATGAGAACCTGAGGGCAGAGCCTTAAAGTAAAGAGAAGACCTTTTATATTGGAGATAAGTAGAAACTTCTTTAGCCAGAGAGTAGTGAACTTGTGGAATTCATTGCCACAGAAGGCTGTGGACAAAAGGTCATTGAGTATATTTAAACAGAGAAAGATAAGTTCTTGATTGCCAAGGGGATCAAATGTTCCAAGGAGAAAGCAGGAAAACGGGATTGAAAAACTGATCAGCCATGATTGATTGGCAGAGTGAGCTCAGTGGGCCGAATGGCCTAATTTCAGCTCCGATGTCATATGATCTTATGGAGGACTCCACACAGTCACTGGAATTGTGCCCTGGTCCCTGGTACTGTGAGGCAGCAGTGCTAACCACTGAGCCATCATCATACTACCATATTATTGTGTGGTGTCAGACAATGAGTTCAGCATTTACTTGTGGATTTCTCTTTCAGTCACCTGTGGGACATGTGCATCGCTAACTGGCCAGCATTTATTGCCTGTCACTCGTTGCCTTTGTCAATGTGCGTTGTCAGAAGTCACATTTACTTGATACTGCAAAGAACCAAAACTGATAACTTATTGAATTAACTACAAATGAGGTGTAATTTCTTTCAGTTAAACATTGAGAATACCAAAGCCTTTCCCTTCAGCCTTAGCACAGTCTCTGTACCCTTGCCATCAGTGACGTTCTGCTGCGAATTTGAATGTTCACCATGCTGATGTTGAATCTAACTCTGAGGCGAATTTCAGACACAACTGCTGTACTTCAAATCGTCATTGACTTCCACCTTGCTTTTGCACCCAATATGGTCAGTTCCCTAACCGGCAATGCTAAATGCAGGATCCTAAATGCATATGAATTGTTGGCAGTGATCCTGTTATTTTGAATTTTCTCTACTGATAATTAACCTGGTTGGCCCAACTTTGCCACCAGTTGTAGTTCAGGTGTTTAACGTCTGGCCATTATTTCCTGTTCCTCCTGGAAGTGATCATACCAGATTTTTCCTCAATGGTTTATGCCCACCCTGATTTTAATCCTTTCATTCTCTGGGCCAGCATGGCATCTAATTGGCATCCCTTACTAACCCAGTTTTCTCCCTGTGAATGGCACTGCGTCTTTTCCATGTTCACAAGTACACAGGGAGAAATCGTTTTTTTCTGCAAGTTAAGAGAACTTTAATTTACGTCAAGTAATGCTCACTTCTTTGCTGAAAAGCTGCAAGAAACTGAAATTGCATCAGCCCCGCACGTTTCCCATCCCATCGAAAGGACAGATGTATTGAGAGTTGTTAACATTAACTCTGGTCTCATTAGGTATCATAGCATCAGGCCAAATGTGGACAGGAAATCTTCTGTTGAATACCAAGTGCAGTCTGCACCTTTCAACCCTCTCTGAGCTCACGAATCACGAATTATCCTCCATGCTGTACTCCATTTTGAAGAAGAATTGGGGACAACAATGTCACAGAACCTTGGCTGGATGGGAGGGTGTCAATGTCCATCACCAGGACTGCCTCAGCAGCTGGCATTACTAACTGAGCTGGACAGGTCATAAAGGACATAGCTGACAGACTGAACCTGTGGACTTTTAGCAGCAGCAGCAGAATTGTAGTCAAACACAAACTGCAACGTCATCGCCCAGCATTTCCCCCACTCAACCATTACGATCAAGCCAGGGGATCAACCCTGGGTCAATGGAGAGTGCAGGAGGGCATGCCAGGAGCAGCACTGGGCATACCTAAAAATGAGGTGGAGCGAAATTGATGTTTCGGGCAAAAGCCCTTCATCAGGAATAAAGGCAGTGGGCCTGAAGCGTGGAGAGATAAGCTAGAGGAGGGTGGGGGTGGGGGTGGGGAGAAAGTAGCATAGAATACAATGGGTGAGCGAGGAGGGGATGAAGGTGATGGTTAAGGGAGGAGAGGGTGGAGTGGATAGGTGGAAAAGGAGATAGGCAGGTAGGACAAGTCCGGACAAGTCATGGGGACAGTGCTGAGCTGGAAGTTTGGAACTAGGGTGAGGTGGTGGAAGGGGAAATGAGGAAACGGTTGAAGTCCACATTGATGCCCTGGGGTTGAAGTGTTCTGAGGCGGAAGACCCCACCCCCTCATCACCAAACCATCATCTCCCAGACCATACAGAACCTCATCACCTCAGGAGATCTCCCACCCACAGCTTCCAACCTCATAGTCCGGGAACCCCGTACCGCCCGGTTCTACCTCCTTCCCAGGATCCACAAGCCTGACCAACCTGGCCGACCCATTGTCTCTGCATGCTCCTGACCCACTGAACTCATCTCTACTACCTCGACACTGTCCTATCCCCCCTAGTCCAGGAACTCCCCACATATGTTCGAGACACCACCCCACGCCCTCCACCTCCTCCAAGACTTCCGTTTCCCCGGCCCCCAATGCCTCATCTTCACCATGGATATCCAATCCCTCTACACCTCCATCTGCAATGACCAGGGCCTCCAAGCCCTCCGTTTTTTCCTCTCCAGACATCCCCAACAGTACCCTTCCACTGCCACTCTCATTTGTTTGGTTGAACTGGTCCTCACCCTGAACAATTTCTCCTTTGAATCCTCCCACGTCCTCCAGACCAAAGGGTTAGCCATGGGCACACGTATGGGCCCCAGCTATGCCTGTCTCTTTGTTGGCTATGTAGAACAGTTGATCTTCCGTAATTAAACCAGCCCCACTCCCCACCTCTTCCTCCGCTACATTGATGACTGCATTGGCGCCACCTCGTGCTCCCGCGAGGAGGTTGAGCAATTCATCAACTTCACCAACACATTCCACCCTGACCTTAAATTTACCTGGACCATCTCTGACACCTCCCTCCCCTTCCTGGACCTCTCCATCTCCATTAATGACGATCGACTTGACACTGATATTTATTACAAACCCACCAACTCCCACAGCTACCTGGATTACACCTCTTCCCACCCTATCTCTTGCAAAAATGCCATCCCGTATTCCCAATTCCTCTGCTTCCGCCGTATCTGCTCCCAGGAGGACCAGTTCCACCACAGAACACACCAGATGGCCTCCTTCTTTAGAGACCATAATTTCCCTTCCCACGTGGTTAAAGATGCCCTCCAACACATCTCGTCCACATCCCGCACCTCCGCCCTCAGACCCCACCCCTCCAACCGTAACAAGGACAGAATGCCCCGGTGCTCACCTTCCACCCTACCAACCTTCGCATAAACCAAATCATCCGCCAACATTTCCGCCATCTCCAAAAAGACCCCACCACCAGGGATATATTTCCCTCCCCACCCCTTTCCGCCTTCCGCAAAGACTGTTTCCTCCGTGACTACCTGGTCAGGTCCACGCCCCCAAACAACCCACCCTCCCATCCTGGCACTTTCCCCTGCCACCGCAGGAACTGTAAAACCTGTGCCCACACCTCCTCCCTCACCTCTATCCAAGGCCCTAAAGGAGCCTTCCACATCCATCAAAGTTTTACTTGCACATCCACTAATATCATTTATTGTATCCGTTGCTCCCGATGTGGTCTCCTCTACATTGGGGAGACTGGGCGCCTCCTAGCAGAGCGCTTTAGGGAACATCTCTGGGACACCCGCACCAATCAATCACACCGCCCCGTGGCCCAACATTTCAACTCCCCCTCCCACTCTGCCGAGGGCATGGAGGTGCTGGGCCTCCTTCACCGCCGCTCCCTCACCACCAGACGCCTGGAGGAAGAACGCCTCACCTTCCGCCTCGGAATACTTCAACCCCAGGGCATCAATGTGGACTTCAACAGTTTCCTCATTTCCCCTTCCCCCACCTCACCCTAGTTCCAAACTTCCAGCTCAGCACTGTCCCCATGACTTGTCCGGACTTGTCCTACCTGCCTGTCTCCTTTTCCACCTATCCACTCCACCCTCTCCTCCCTGACCTATCACCTTCATCCCCTCCCCCACTCACCCATTGTACTCTATGCTACTTTCTCCCCACCCCCACCCTCCTCTAGCTTATCTCTCCATGCTTCAGGCTCACTGCCTTTATTCCTGATGAAGGGCTTTTGCCCGAAACGTTGATTTCGCTGCTCGTTGGATGCTGCCTGAACTGCTGTGCTCTTCCAGCACCACTAATCCAGAATCTGGATTCCAGCATCTGCAGTCATTCTTGTTACCTCTAAAAATGAAGTGTCAACCTGACTGAAGTGTGCAATGTTCCGATGGTAGATAGGGACAATTGTTCCCCTTAGTAGAAAGGTCAGTAATCAGCAGGACATTTGGAGGGGAAAGGAGGAAAAATCTTTCCACAGAGAGGGTTGTGGATATGAGGAACTCATTGCCCTGAAGAGAGGTAGAGGCACAACCGCTCAGACTTTTCTATATTAATAGATGAAGGCTTGGAATGCCAGAGCATATGGGCAAAGTGCTGAAACATGGGATGGGGATATGAATGTTTGATGGGCAGTGTGTAAATGATGGACCAAAAGGACTCCTTTGTGCTGTAAAGCACAATGATTCAATGACTCTATAAAACTCTGACATGGTAGGAATTGGGGTGTGCTGTGGAAGTGAGCAGAGCATCAATCATGATGAGCAATAAGACTGTTTACTTAATTGGGAAGACAAGCCTCTTTGTGGAGGATTGCTGAACTACATGCTCTGCATTAGCATTCCGTTGTACGGTAAAGTTACTCGAGTGCAGTATTAACTCAGGAGAGTGGGAAATAGATAAACGCTGGAGGATCTTTTCCACCCAACAATTCCCAGTCATGAAAGCACTGCCCTGACATGTCGCCACTTTCGACTGTGCCACATGGGCAGTTACGGGTCAAAGCCAAATATAATGATGGGAGAAATTGTTTTGCATACCAGACACAGCATTGTAGAGTTGTTGAACACAAGGAACCTGAGACTCATCTCAAGTAGCAGATGAACCGAGTGCGAAACCATTTTGTTACCTGGAGAGAAATTGATCTTCACAATTAAGATTGTGAAAGCCAGTGGAGTAAATCCAGAGGGAGGGCTACAAGCAAAGAGAGAAGAGCACAATTAGAAACAGACTTCTATGGGCAACTAATGGAAAAACACAGAACATTACATTACAGCACAGTACAGGCCCTTTGGCCCTTGATGTTGCGCTGACCTGTCATACCAATCTGAAGCCCATCTAACCGACACTATTCCATGTTCGTCCATATGCCTGTCCAATGACAACTTAAATGTACATAAAGTTGGCGAATCTACTACCATTGCAGGCAAAGCATTCCATACCCTTACTACTCCCTGAGTAAAGAAACTACCTCTGACATCTGTCCTATATCTATCACCCCTCAATTTAAAGCTATGCCCCCTCGTGCTCGCCGTCACCATACTTGGAAAAAGGCTCTCCCTGTCCACCCTATCTAACCCTCTGATTATCTTATATGTCTCTATTAGGCCACCTCTCAACCTTCTTCTCTCCAACAAAAACAGCCTCAAGTCCCTCAGCCTTTCCTCGTAAGACCTTTACTCCATACCAGACAACATCCTAGTAAATCTCCTGTGCACCCTTTCCAAAACTTCCACATCCTTCTTGTAATGCGGTGACCAGAACTGTACACAATACTCCAAGTGCGGCTGCACCAGAGTTTTGTACAGCTGTAGAATAACCTCATGGTTCTGGAACTCGATTCCTCTATTAATAAAAGCTAAAATACTGTATGCCTTCTTAACAACCCTGTCAACCTGGGTGGCAACTTTCAAGGATCTGTGTACCTGGACACTGAGATTAGATTAGATTACTCTCTGCTCATCTACACTAGCAAGAATCTTACCATTAGCCCAGTACTTTGCATTCCTGTTCCTCCAACCAAAGTGAATCACCTCACACTTGTCCGCATTAAATTCCATTTGCCACCTCTCAGCCCAGCTCTGCAGCTTATCTATGTCTCTCTGTAACCTACTACATCCTTCATCACTATCCACAACTCCACCGACTTTAGTATCATCTGCAAATTTACTAACCCACCCTTCTAGACCCTCATCCAGGTCATTTATAAAAATGACAGACAGCAGTGGACCCAACACTGACCCTTGCGGTACACCACTGGTAACTGGACTCCAGGATGAACATTTCCCATCAACCACCACCCTCTGTCTTCTTTCAACAAGCCAATTACTGATCCAAACTGCTGTATCTCCCACAAACCCATTCTTCCGCATTTTGTACGATAGCCTACTGTGGGGAACCCTATTGAACGCCTTGCTGAAATCCATATACATCACACCAACCGGTTTACTCTCATCTACCTGTTTGGTCACCTTCTCAAAAAACTCAATAAGGTTTGTGAGGCACGACCTACCCTCCACAAAACCGTGCTGATTATCCCTAATCAAATTATTCTTTTTTAGATGATTATAAATCCTCTCTCTTATAACCTTTTCCAACACTTTACCAACAACTGAAGTAAGGCTTACTGGTCTATAATTACCTGGGTTGTCTCTACTCCCCTTCTTGAACAGGGGAACCACATTTGCTATCCTCCAGTGTTCTGGCACTATCCCTGTAGACAATGACGATTTAAAGATCAATGCCAAAGGCTCGGCAATCTCCTCGCTTGCTTCCCAGAGGATCCTACGATAAATCCATCCAGCCCAGGGGACTTGTATATTTTCACACTCTGCAGTATTTGTAATACCTCTTTCTTGTGAACCACAATCCCATCTAGTCCAGTAGCCTGTATCTCAGTATTCTCCTTGACAACATTGTCGTTTTCTAGAGTGAATACTGTCGAAAAATATTCATTTAGTGCTTCCCCTATCTCCTCTGACTCCACACACAACGTCCCAGTATTATCCTTGATTGGCCCTAATCATACTCTCGTCATTCTTTTATTCCTTAAATACCTATAGAAAGCCTTAGGGTTTATCCTGATCCTATCCGCCAACAACTTCTCATGTCTCCTCCTGGATCTTCTGAGCTCTTTCTTTAGGTCTTTCCTGGCTACCTTGAAACCCTCAAGCACCCTAACTGAGCCTTCACATCTCATCCTAACATAAGCCTTCTTCTTCCTCTTGACCAGAGATTCCACTTCCTTCATAAACCACAGCTCCCGCGCTCTACAGCTTCGTCCCTGCCTGACAGGTACATACTTATCTAGGACACACAGGAGCCTTTCCTTGAAGTAGCTCCACATTCTCTAATGTGCCCATCCCCTGCAGTTCCCTTTCCCATCCTATGCTTACTAAATCTCGCCTAATCGCATCGTAATAGCCTTTCCCCCAGCTGTAACTCTTGCCCAGTGGTATACACCTATCCCTTTCTATCACTTAGGTAAACATAACAGAATTGTGATCACTATCACCAAAGAGCTCACCTACTTCCCAGTCTAACACCTGGCCGGGCTCATTACCCAGTACCGAATCTAATGTGGCTTCGCCCCTTGTTGGCCTGTCTACATACTGTGTCAGGACGCCCTCCTGCACACACTGGACAAAAACTGACCCAGCTATAGCACTCGTACTATAGTGTTCCCAGTCAATATTTGGAAAACTGAAGTTGAAGGGAAAGTTGAAAAAGAATTAGAGGAGACAGAAATGCAGGTTAGGGAATTATAAATGGAGACATCGGCTATGAAGCCACTCAGTTGCATCAAGTCTGCTAAAAGAATCCCGATAAAAAATGTTTTAAACTGTTCATAGGATGTTGTTGTCATTATCTGGGTATTTATTTTCCATCCATATTTGAGAATTTTAAAAGTACATCCATTTGTTATCTGCTGAATTTTTTTGCCCACTGTTGTTCCTATATGACAGACACATCTTGTTTAACCTTTTTCAGGTTTTTAACTTTATATGTGAACGTGTATATGATTGTTTTGACTGTCAGCCACACTACAGTTTGACATAATGCTCGCAAACATGTTTCTTGAATAAGATCCTCTTGTTATAATTGTTAGATTGTTATGTCACAAAAAAAGCCAAGGTAATGCTTGATTTAAATCTTGAAACATGCAAATGCGTTTCTGAGGAAATGGTTTGTTATTATGAAATGTGTGTTGATTTTTGTTGATGATTCAATGCTCCCTTTTTCCAAAGGAGTGTCATAGTCAGTTAAAGCAGTGTTACCTTGCTAATGATTAAACTACTTTTGTTTGCAGTCGGAAATCAATCTTTGACAAACTGGATAAATTGTAATTTCAATTACTTTCCAATGAAGTGCTATTCATTTATAAAATTACAAAGAGTTGAGATCGCAGAATGGCGTTATTCACTTCAACACATTTATGCAGACAGTTTTCACTTCTACATCAATTGTTATTTCCATATCGATAAGTGAGCACCGCACAGTCTGTGTGGAAAGAAAGTTCTGGCGTTACATTGAAGACACCCGTTATTGTGTTGAGTGGTGCTAACATCGTGCTCAATTAGATAGAATGAGTACAGATCTAGTAACATGAAACTGCCACACATGAGGTGCTGTGGGCGATTAGCAGCAGCAGAATTGTACTCAAACACAACAACATGTAACTCCATGATCTGGCATATTCACACCTGGCCATTACCATCGAATCAGGGAATCAATCCTAGGTCAATGAGGGCAGGAGGGTATGCCAGGAGCCATTGCCATGAATACTTAAAAATATGGTGTTAACCAGTGAAGTTACAACACAGGTTTACTTGCATCCCAAGCAGCATAATCAGCAAGGGACAGCGCTCAGCAGTTCCACAGCCAACAGAGCAGCTCTGCACACTGCAGTCCTACCACCTCCAACTGTGAACGATAGTGATAGATAAACAAGTCATAGAAGGTGAGGTTCCACAAACATCCCAATTGTCAATGAGAGGGGAGCTGAGTGAATCAGTGCCATATGTAAGGTTGAAGCATTTGCAACAATCTTCAGCCAGATCTGATCTGCTAATTGTGGAATTGCTTAGCTCTGCCTTAGCCTTAGTTGTACACCATCATTCACAGCTGATGGTGGCAGGACTGCAAAACAACTCGTGGGTAGGCAATTATAAATGAAGAGGAGGAACATTACTGGAATGAAAACTACCAAGACAAATGGCATCCAAATGGCATCCATATCACTCTTGGAGGCCTTGTCAGTGACAGTGCATATGTTAACCTGTCTTTATACAGAAGTGAATATCTTGTTCGAGTTGTGCTTGATCATATGGCAGCCTGGATTAGGAGAGGCTCCCTCAGGTGAAGGAGCAGAGTAACATGAAGTCGTAGTAAATGCATTAATGAAAGCATTTAAGCTACCGCATCATTAAGATGAAAGTTCATCAGAAGTTCATCAGAGTCACTGGAACTGTGACTCCACAATTAGGTGTCCTTACCCAATATATGAGACAGTGAAGGCATTATGTGATTAATTTCAAAATGAACTGTACCACAGAGTCTGCGGCAACTGACGTGGAACCAACCCATGTATCCTGAATGGGTTAAGAGCAATACAACACCACCATTTCCTAGATATTGTTCTGGCATAGGTATTGGTGATGCCATTGGAAAATTGAATCATGTGCTTTCGATTGTAGTTGTCATCATGGGTGGCCAGGATTTGAGCTGGTGGACATCTATTGATGATTCAATTAGATTCCCTACAGTATGGAAACAGGCCCTTCGGCCCAATATGTCCACACCGCTCTCCAAAGAGTAACCCACCCAGACCTATTCCCCCACCCTATATTTACCCCGATTAATATACCTAACACTGTGGGCAATTTAGCATAGCCAATTCACTTGACTTGCAAATCTTTTGATTGTGGGAGGAAACCGGAGCACTCAAAGGAAACCCACACAGACACAGGGAGAACGTGCAAACTCCACACAGACAGTCGCCTGAGGCTGGAACCGAACCCGGGTCCCTGGTGCTGTAAGGCATTTAGTTATAGAGTCATAGAGATGTACAGCACAGAACAGACCCTTCGGTCCAACTTGTCCATTCCGACCAGATATCCCAACCCAATCTAGTCCTATGTGTCAGCACCAAGCCCATCTCCGTCCAAACCCTTCCTATTCATATACCCCCTTGTAATTGTACTAGCCTCCACCACTTCCTCTGGCAGCTCATTCCATAACACACCACCCTCTGCATGAAACATTTGCCCCTTAGGTCTCTTTTATATCTTTCCCCTCTCACCCTAAACCTATGCCCTCTAATTCTGGATACCTTACCACAGGGAAAAGACTTTGTCTATTTATCCTATCCATGATTTTATAAAACTCGCTAAGGTCACCCCTCAGCCTCCGACACGCCAGCAAAAACAGCCCTAGCCTATTCAACCTGACTATATAGCTCAGATCCTCCAACCCTGGCAACATGCTTGTAAATCTTTTCTGAACCCTTCCAAGTTTCATAACATCTTTCCGATCGGAAGGAAACCAGAATTGCACGGAATATTCTAACAGTGCCCTAACCAATGTCCTGTACAGCCACAACATGACCTCCCAACTCCTGTACTCAATACTCTGACCAATAAAGGAAAGCATACCAAACACCTTCACTATCCTGTCTACCTGCGACTCTACTTTCAAGGAGCTATGAACCTGCAAGGTCTTTTTGTTCAGCAACACTCCCTAGGAGCTTACTATTAAGTGTATAAAGTCCTGCTAAGATTTGCTTTCCCAAAATGCAGCAACTTGCATTTATCTAAATTAAACTCCATCTGCCACTTCTCAGCCCACTGGCTCATATGATCAAGATCCCCTTATAATCTGAGGTAATCTTCTTCACTGTCCACTACACCTCCAATTTTGGTGTCATCTGCAAACTTACTAACTATATCTCTTATGCTCACATCCAAATCATTTATATAAATGATGAAGAGTAGTGGACCCAACACTGATCCTTGTGGCACTCCACTGGTCACAGGCCTCCAATTTGAAAAACAACCCTCTACCACCACCCTCTGTCTTCTACCTTTGAGCCAGTTCTGTATCCAAATGGCTAGTTCTCCCTGTACTCCATTAGATCTAAGCTTGCTAACCAGTCTCCCATGGGAAACCTTGTCGAACGCCTTACTGAAGTCCATAGAGATCACATCTACCGCCCTGCCCTCATCAATCCTCTTTGTTACATCTTCAAAAAACTCAATCAAGTTTGTGAGTCATGATTTCCCACGCACAAAACCATGTTGACTATCCCTAATCAGTCCTTGCTTTTCAAAATACATGTACATCTCCAAAAACATGCCCACCACTGACATTAGGCTCACCGGTCTATAGTTCCCTGGCTTGTCCTTACCACCCTTCTTAAACAGTGGCACATCGTTAGCCCACCTCCAGTCTTCTGTTACCCCACCTATGACTATCGATGATACAAATATCTCAGTAAGAGGCCCAGCAATCACTTCTCTAGCTTCCCACAGAGTCCTCAGGTAAACCTGATCAGATCCTGAGGAATTATCCACTTTTATGCATTTCAAGACATGTAGCACTTCCTCCTCTGTAATATGGACTTTTTTCAAGATGTCACCATCTATTTCCCTACATTCTATATCTTTTATGTCCTTTTCCACAGTAAATACTGATGCAAAGTATTCGCTTAGTATCCCTTCCATTTCCTGCAGCTCCACACAAAGACCACCTTGCTGACCTTTGAGGGGCCCGATTCTCTCCTTAGTTACCCTTTTGTCCTTCATGTATTTCTAAAAACTCTTTGGATTCTCCTTAACTCTATTTGCCAAAGCTATCTCATGTCCTCTTTTTGCCCTCCTGATTTCCCTCTTCAGTATACTCCTACTGCCTTCATGCTCTTCTTAGGATTCACTCGATCGATCCTGCCTATACCTAACATATGCTTCCTTCTTTTTCTTAACCAAACCCTCAATTTCTTTAGCTGAAAATGTGTTGCTGGAAAAGCGCAGCAAGTCAGGCAGCATCCAAGGAACAGGAGAATCGATGTTTCGGGCATCAGCCCTTCTTCAGGAATGGCTGATGCCCGAAACGTCAATTCTCCTGTTCCTTGGATGCTGCCTGACCTGCTGCGCTTTTCCAGCAACACATTTTCAGCTCTGATCTCCAGCATCTGCAGTCCTCACTTTCTCCTCAATTTCTTTAGTCATCCAGTATTGTCTATACCTGCCAGCCTTTCCTTTCACCCTAACAGGAATATACTCTCATCTTCTCATTTCTGATGGCTTCTCATTTTCCAGCAGTCCCTTTACCTGCGAACATTTGCCCCCAGTCAGCTTTTGAAAGTCCTGTCCTCTGGAATTGCTTGAATGCCATTAGCCATGAGGCTGGTACAGCTACCATCCCCACGGCGATCGATGACGTCACTTCCACCCCCATCATGGCCGCTTTTGCAGCCACTCCTGCCCCTCAAGATTTCACATGCACCACACATGACATCACTTCCGCCCCTCACATCAGCGCTAACGTCACTTCTGCCCCCTCTACTGCCATGTTCACTTCTTCCCCCACCAACGCCACTCACCTGCATACTGCTGACATGCCCCCTCCACAGATCCCACTGTCACCATCCCCGCCCCCCCCAGAACCCTGCAGAACACATCTCCCCTGCTCATGACTCCACCCCATTCCCCCTACCACCACACTGTCTCAGACTCCTCCCTCCCCTTCCTAGACCTTTCCATTTCCATCTCGGGTGACCGAATCGACACGGACATTTACTATAAACCGACCGACTCCCACAGCTACCTAGACTACACCTCCTCCCACCCTGCCCCCTGTAAAAACGCCATCCCATATTCCCAATTCCTTCGTCTCCGCCGCATCTGCTCCCAGGAGGACCAGTTCCAAAACCGTACAACCCAGATGGCCTCTTTCTTCAAGGACCGCAATTTCCCCCCAGACGTAGTCGACGATGCTCTCCACCACATCTCTTCCACTTCCCGCTCTTCCGCCCTTGAGCCCTGCCCCTCCAACCGCCACCAGGACAGAACCTCACTGGTCCTCACCTACCACCCCACCAACCTCCATGTCCCGCATATCATCTGCCGTCATTTCCACCACCTCCAAACGGACCCCACCACCAGAGACAAATTTCCCTCCCCTCCCCCACCAGCGTTCCGAAAAGACCACTCCCTCCGTGACTCCCTCGTCAGGTCCACACCCCACACCGACCCAACCTCCATTCCTGGCACCTTCCCCTGCAACCACAGGAAATGCAAAACTTGCGCCCACACCTCCCCCCTTACTTCCCTCCAAGGCCCCAAGGGACACTTCCATATCTGCCACAAATTCACCTGCACCTTTACACACATCATCTATTGCATCCGCTGCACCCGATGTGGCCTCCTCTATATTGGGGAGACAGGCCGCCTACTTGCGGAACATTTCAGAGAACACCTCTGGGACACCGGGACCAACCAACCCAACCACCCCGTGGCTCAACACTTCAACTCCCCCTCCCACTCCACCAAGGACATGCAGGTCCTTGGACTCCTCCATCACCAGACCATAGCAACACGACAGCTGGAGGAAGAGCACCTCATCTTCTGCCTGGGAACCCTCCAACCACAAGGGATGAACTCAGATTTCTCCAGTTTCCTCATTTCCCCTCCCCCCACCTTGTCTCAGTCAAATCCCTCAAATTCAGCACTGCCTTCCTAACCTGCAATCTTCTTCCTGACCTCTCCGCCCCCACCCCACTCCGGCCTATCATCCTCACCTTGACCTCCCTCCACCTATCGCATTCCCAACGCCCCTCCCCCTACCTTTTATCTTAGCCTGCTGGACACACTTTCCTCATTCCTGAAGAAGGGCTTATGCCCGAAACGTCAATTCTCCTGTTTCTTGGATGTTGCCTGACCTGCTGCGCATTTCCAGCAACACATTTTCAGTTCTGTATTATATATTATTTCAGTGTCAGTAAGAATAACCACTGCACAGTCCTTGTGATGACAAAGTTCTGCTTTTAGGTTGAAAACACCTTCCATTGTGTTGTGTGGCACTATTGCAGTACTAAATGGGATGGAATCAAAACACAGGGCGCAGAAGAAATCATGTGATTCAACTATGAAGTTGAATTGATAGCAAATCTTAATTCTTCAGGACATTGTTTGTGAAGATTTTTTAATGTTAACATTTTGATTTTCTTTTCAGAACTTTCCTTAATGTCTGTTAATAAAAGGTTAAAAGTCAATAAATCTTTCATCCTCCCATTTTTGTTGTCAAAGTAGTGTTGGCACTTGTAAATTTATTGAAATTTAAATTTGAGAAATACAATAGTTTTGCATTTTGTTCAAAATGTAGGAAAGCCTGTATTCCCCTTCTTTGCCATTGCTTTTACATCCTGTTTAGCAGTATGGATGATTCAAGACTTTCCTGCTTTACCTCTCAACGTTTTACATAGTTTTGCGTTGAAACAAAATAGCTTCACACTGCTCTCACTTCTTTAGTAATAACTTCACTCAAACAATAAAATCTTTTCCTTCTCTTCAAAATACTATATTAATAAATCTTAATGTTTCTACATTTGTTAGCTGATTTATACTGCTATTTTAGCAATTTTCTTAATGAGTGTCATTTTTCTTTTGAAGATAGTTCTCGCAGCCATTTTCATCTTTGTTTGAAAAAGAATTACAAGAACAATGCCTATTTGCTTAATATAGCATGTTACGAGATGTGCCTTTAAGAAGGACTTGTTTTGCCAAATTTCTTTGGAAAACCACTGTTGTAAACTTGGATTCAAGTTGTTTGCTTTGATTTTTTTCGAAGCGCACAGTCCATGTGTTTACAGGTTTTGCTTTTTAGTTGGTGAACTGTGATTTTAAATCTCTCCCAATCTTGTACAATTGTAACAAGAGCTCATTGCTAGGGGGTTATAATACAAGAATAAAGGAAAACATTTCTTTTGCTTTCCTAGTTGTTTGTTTTACTTGCATGCCAACTTTCTGTGTTCCCTATATGAACAGGTTCAGGTATGTCTGAACATGAACATTGTTTCACCCCTTTTTCTAAAAAAAATATGCTAATCTATTATGACAGAATTAAATAATCTCACACTTTGCCACATTATACTCATCTGCCATCTTGTTGTCCATAGACTTAACCTGTCTGTGTCTCTCTTTCGTCTCTTGGTGCCTTCCTCACAAATTTCACCCCCATATAGCTTTGCCATCAGTAACTTAGATATGTTTTATCTTTGTGTGAGCTTTAATATATATTAAAAATAGGAGTGATTCATGCACTTGTCACAGTCCATGAACTGACAAAAGCCTCATTGACTGTTTGGTTCTGACCTGTTATATAATCCTTTCCCATGCTAATATAGCACCCTCCAATGGCACAGGTCCTAATATTGGATATTAATCTTTTGTGTCAAATTTCTTTTAGAAGTTTATGTGTACTACATCCACTGGTTCCCCTTTATCTCCCACATCTGTTGTATCCTCAAAATGAATGAACTTGCCAATCGTCATTTCTCTTTCTTAAACCTTGTTGACTAATTCTATTCATGCTATTTCTTTCCCCGTGCATTGTTAAGACTCTCATAACAACAGATTTCAGGACTTTCCCAATGTATGATATGAGGCTTTCTTTGACCTTTTTTCTCTGTCTGTCTTTTCTTGAATAGCAGTGTTACATTGACTGGCTACCAATGTACTAGGACATTTCCAATATCTAAGTAACTTTGGAAAATAATTGGCAACAAATCTGTTTCCTCTGCAGTTTCTAGAACTTTGGATAAAGATTGTCAGGTTCTGGAAATTTGTTGAGTCTTCGTCTTTTGAGTTTCTTCAATCCTATTTCTCTGCTGATGTTAATTGTCTTAATCTTCTCAGTCTTATTAGCTTCCTTGCTATGTTCCAGTTCTGGTATTAAAAACCTCTGTGCAGAACATTCTTTTTACATGCATGGCAAAGTGTTGAAAAACATTTTCTATATTCATGCACAGTTCACTTCATGTCTTTTTGATCATCATTGTTTGGTAATCCTTAAGTTTCAAAACTCCCCCAGCCTTCAGAATTACTGTCGTTTTTTGCAATATTAATGTCTCTATCTTTAATGTAATACCATCCTTAAATTTCCTGGTATGCCATGCATGGATGTTTCTTGCTTAGTTTATTTTCATCAATAGAATGTGTTTTGTTGAAAAATTTTCATTGTTCTGTTAAATGGTTACACTACTCCTTTATTGCAATAACTTTAAATCCATTTAGCCAGTCAACCGTGGACAGTTCCCCTCATTTACCCATGCAACTAGCTTTGTTTTGTTTCCAATTCTTGCTTAGTATTGGGGTATGTTTTCATATTTGGAATAAAATTCAGTTCAGTATTATGAACAATATTTCTCAGTGGAGCTTTTACTATGGCAATCTAATTAATGTAACCTCATTGAACCATACGAGATCTCAAATAGCTTTATCCCTAGTTGGTTGCAGAACAAAGCGCTCTGAGAAATTTTCACTGAATCAGTCTATGATCTCATCTTCCTTGACCACCGTTTGATTGGTCCACACGAAGTGACGATAAAGTTCCCATACCAATAATATTGCTGTTACAAGCTCCAATAATTTCCTGTTTATGCGTTGGGGATAGCATGTTTTGAGAAAGTTTGTAGCTCAAGTTGAGGTTCTTGATCTAAGTTTGCTCGCTGAGCTGGAAGGTTCATTTTCAGACTTTTCATCACTATACAAGGCAACATTATCAATGAGCCTCTGATAAAGTTATTTGGGGATGTATAAATTACTTCCACCAGTGCTTTCTGACCCTAACCAGTCCTAATCTCCATCCATTCTGATGCTATTTCTGAATTTTCTGAGCCCCCATCCTTCCTTGCTCATGTTCCTATGTTAGTCTTTATTATCAGGGCTACACATGCTCCTTATCCCTTGTGCCAGTCTTTCCCAAACGTTGCCTCCCTGGGAATGATTATTTCCTGCCCTTTGTAACTAAGTGAGCAAATCTGAGGTTTTTCTACAGAGGTTTACAGAACTGTGAATGGGCTGGGGAGACGAGATGGAGAGAGATTGGATCACGCAAAAACAGAAATTGCAGGGGAAACTCAACGGGTCTGGCAGCATCTGTGGAGACAAAATAGAGTTAATGTTTTGAGTCCAGCAACCCTTCTTCTGACCTTTTCTCTGACAAAGTCTGTTTTTGTGTGTTACAGATCTCCAGTATCTGTAATTTTTTGTATTTATTTTTGGGCAAGGCTGTTCCTGTTCATAAAAGAAAGAAGAACAGGGGGCACAGATTTAAAGTTGTATATGAAGCAAGGATGACATGATATAGAGAAACGTTTTGACACAGCAAGTAGTTAGAGAATGGAGTGTACTGTCTGGAAATGGGGCTGGGCCTGGTTTAATTGATACATTGAAGAATGCATTGAATGATTATTTGGATAGAAATGGTGTGCAGGGACATGGGGACCGCAGGAGATGGGCAGTAGGTAGTAGAACCAGTACAGGTATAAGGGGCTTCGTGGCTTCCTTCCTCACTATAACAACCTGTGACCTGTCCCTTTGAGGTATTAACTACCTTTTCCCACGCAAGCATCCACCAGTGCTATATTCTACCTAGTTGTGAGGTACCTGACATTAAATTTTTCAAAGAAGCAGCAGATTCATGCCACTGCTTTCTCACATTACCCACAAAGCCCTTCTGGTAAATCTTTGCGCCCTCTCACAAACTGTTCTTAAAGCGGTGACCAGAGCTGATTAGAGATTCTACTTAACATCCCTGTATTTATACCCAATGCCCATATTTAGGAAGTGCAAGATCACATATGCTTTGCTAGCCACAGACTCCATGTAGAACATAGAACAGTGCAGCACAGAAGAGGCCCTTTGGCCCTCGATGTTGCCCCTTACCTATGAACTAATCAAAGACTCTCACTGTAGCCCCTATCTAATCCTCTGATCATCTTGTATGTTTCCATTAAATTCCCTCTTAGCCTTCTTCTCTGCAATGAGAACAGACCCATGTGCCTCAGCCATTCCTCATAAGACCTTCCCTCCAGACCAGGCAACATCCTGGTAAATCTCCTCTGGACCTTTTCCAATGTTTCCACATCCTTCCTGTAATGGGGCGACCAGAACTATACTCAATATTCTAAGTGAGGCTGCGATAGTGTTTTGTACAGTTGCACAATGACATCATGGCTCCGGAACGCAATCCCTCAATAAAACTTAACACATCAGATGCCTTCTTAACAGCTCTATCAATCTGGATGGCAACTTTCAGGGATCTGTGTACATGGACTTCAAGATTCCTCTGCACATCCACACTTCCAAGAATCTTTCCATCGACCCAGTATTCTGCCTTACTGTTATTCTTTCTGAAGTGAATCACCTCATGTTTATCTGCATTGAACTCCATTTTCTACCTCTCAGCCCAATTCTGCAGTTTATCCAAGTCCCCCTGCAATCTGCAACATTCTTCCACACTGTCCACCACTCCAACGACTTTAGTGACATCTGCAAATTTATCAACCCACCCACCTATGCTTGTGTCCAAGTCATTTATAAAAACGTCGAACAGCAGTGGTCCCAAAACAGATCCTTGTGGCACACTACCAAGAACCGGACTCCAGGCTGAATATTTTCCACCAACCACCACTCGCTGCCTTCTTACAGAAAGCCAGTTTCTAATCCAAACCGCTAAATCACCCTCAATCCATGCTTCTGCATTTTCTCCAAAAGCCTACCATGGGAACCCTTATCAAAGGCTTTACTGAAGTCCATGTTCACTATGTCAACTACCCTATTCACATTCACATGCTTGATCACCTTCTCAAAACATTCAGTGAGGTTTGTGAGACATGACCTGCCCTTGACAAAACTATGTTGACTATCTCTAATCAAATTGTTGCTTGCTGGATGAGTATAAATCCTATCTCTTATAATCCTTTCCAAAACTTTTCCTACAGCAGACGTAAGGCTCATTGGTCTATAATTATCTGGGTCATCTCCACTGCCCTTCTTGAATAAGGGCACAACATTTGCAATCCTTCAGTCCTCTGGTACTAAACCTGTAGACAATAATGGCTCAAAGATCAAGGCCAAAAGCTCTGCCAACTGCTCCCTAGCTTCCCAGAGAATCCTCAGATAAATCCCATCTGGCCCAGGGATCTTATCTACTTTGTTTCTTTCTAGAATTGATAACACCTCCTCCTTACTGACCTCAATCTTTTCTAGTCTAATAGCCTGTATCTCAGTCTTCTCCTCTACAATATTCTCCTTTTCCTGAGTGAAAACAGATGAGAAATATTCATTTAGCACCTCGCCAATCTCCACAGGGTCCACACACAACTTCCCATTTCTGCCTTTGACTGACCCTAGTCCTACTCTAGTCATCCTTTAATTCCTCACATACCAACAGAAAGCTTTAGGGTTCTCCTTTATTCCACCTGCTAAAGACTTCTCATTCCCCTCCTTGCTCTTCTTAACTCTCTCTTTAAATCCTTCCTAGCTAATCTGTAACTCTCTGTCGCCTCATCTGACCATCTCATTTCAATGTCACATAAGCCTCCCTCTTCCGCTTAACAAGAGACCCAATTTCTGTAGTAAACCACAGTTCCCTTACCTTATCACTTCCACCCTGCCTGACAGGGACATACCTATCATGGACATGCAATATCTGTTCCTTAAACCAGCTCCACATTTCGATTGCCCCCATCCCCTGCATTTTGCTACCCCATTCTGTGCCTATTACATGATAATTGCCCTGTAACTCTTACCCTGTGGCATATACCTATCCCTTTCCATCGCTAAACTAAACGTAACCGAATCATGGTCACGCTCTCCAAAGTGCTTACCTAACACTAAATCAGACACCTGGCCTGGTGCATTACCAAGTACCAGATCTAATGTGGCCTTCCCTCTTGCTGGCCCTTCGATGTACTGTGTCAGGAAACCCTCCTGCATGCTTTGGACAAAGACAGATCCATCTGACATACGAGAATTATAGCATTTCCAGTCAATATTGGGAAGTTAAAGTCCCCCATAATGTCCACCCTGTTCCTTTCACTCCTACCCAGAATTGTTTTGCCAGACCTCTCCTCTACATCCATGGAAATTTGTGGGGGCCTATAAAAAGCTCCCAGCAGTGTAACAAGTCCTCTCTTGTTTCTAACCTCAGCCAACACTACCTCAGTAGACGAGTTCTCGTCAAATGCTCTTTCAGCCACCGTTATACCATTCTTGACTAACAAAGCCACATCTCCCCCTCTTTTACCATCTTCCCTGGTCTTAATGAAAGATCTAAACCCTGGAACCTGCAACATCTATTCCTGACCCTATCCATGTCTCTGAAATGGCCAAAACATCGAAGTCTCAGGTACCTATCCTTGCTGCAAACTCACCTACCTTATTTCGGATACTCTTGGCGTTGAAGTGGACATACTTCAAACCAGCTTGCTGTCTGCCAGCACACTCCTGTGACCATGAAATCCTGTCCATGTCCTCCCTACTCACAATCTCTTGTGCACTGGAGCTACACCACAGGTTCTTATCCCCCTGCTGAGCAAGTTTAAACCCACCCGAATAGCACTAGCAAATTTCCCTCCCAGGATATTATTTCTCCTCTGGTCCTGTTTATAGAGGTCCCACCTTCCCCAGAATGAGCCCCAATTATCCATATACCTGAAACCCTCTCTCCTGCACTACTCCTGCAGCCACGTGTTCAGATGATATCTCTCCTGTTTTTCACCCTGCTATCACATGGAATGGGTAACAAACCAGAGATAACAACTATGTTAGTTCCAGCTCTCAGCTTCCACCTTAGCTGCCTGAAATCCCGCCTTACATCCCTATCCCATTTTCTACCTATGTCGTTGGGACCTATTTTGCCCATGACTTGAAGCTGGACACCCTCTCCCTTCAGGACCCCAAAGATACAATCCGAGACATCACAAACTCTGGCACCTGGGAGGTAACATACCAACCATGAGTCTCTTTTGTTCCCAACAAAGCTTCTATCTGACCCTCTAACTATTGAGTCCCCAGTGACTAGCATTCTCCTCCTTTCACCCCTTCCCTCTATACCCCTGGTAAGTCATCTCCCCCAACAGTATCCAAAACGGTATACTTCTTTTTCAGGAGAACGACCACAGGGGATCCCTGCACTGACTGTTTTTTCCCGTTCTAACAGTTACCCAGCTTTCTTTGTGCCCTAGAGTAACTACTTCCCTGTAACTGTTACCTATCACAGACTCTGCCTCCCAAATGATCCGAAGTTCATTCAGCTCCCACTCCTATTCCCTAACAACGTCTTGGAGAAGCAAGAGTTGGCTGCACTTCCTGCAGATGTACTTGGATGGGACACTAATGGTGTCCTTCACCTTAAACATCATGCAGGAGGAACATTCCTCTCCCTGCACTGCCATCCCTGCTTTCCCCTTATCAGAAAGTGAAAAAAGAAGAGAAGCTTACCTGATATGTCCCTGCTGTTTAAGGTTAGAGGAGTTGGATGGGTGGGAGGCCCGACAAGGATAGGGTCTCAGGTTTAGAAAGCACTCACTTATATAGCTGAGGGAAAAAAAGAAGTCCCTTCTTTCCCAGAAACCGCTGCATTCTGATGTCAGATGTAAAGATTTAAATTAGTGACTCACCTTTCCCGGCAGGCTCCTGGTCCAAGCTCCCGCTCTTCCTGCTGCAGAAGATGGAAATGGAGAACTCCGACGCTCAAGGTAAGGTTTTAAAGATTTAGGTTCAGCCCTTCAAACATTGGTGCACATGCAGCCTCAGGTCCCTTGGTTCCTACACCTTTATAGTGCCATTGTCTAAAATACCTCTCCCTGATGCGTTTGCTGATGCAGCTTGTTCTAAAAAATTAAATTCTATCTGCCACTTGTTTGTCCATTCTTCTAGTCTATCCATGTCTGGCGCAGTCAGTTAGTATCATCCTCACTGCCTACCACACCTCTAAATTGTATACCATGCGCAAGTTTTGATATTTCACTGTGTACTCCAATATCCAAATTATTTACATCCATCAAAATATTCATGTCTCCAGTACTAACAACTGCCTACAGCAATATTTGTCATCCTCCACTCTAAAAAAACAATGATTTATGATGACCCATAATTTTCTGTCCTCAAGCTGATCATTTATCCAAGCTGACAAACCCTCCTATTTCATGAGCCTCAATCTTGTTATGCAGATATTTATGGGATACTCTATCAAATGCTTTCTTAAAATTTATACGGATATCAACATTGCAATCCCTTCATTAGCCTCCATCACATCTTCAGAACTTAGACCAGTCAAGCCTTTTACAAATCCCAAACAAAAACAGAAGTTGCAGGAAAAGCTCAGCAGATCTCGCAGCATCTGTGAAGAGAAATCAGGTCAAAACTCACACGACACCAGGTTATAGACCACACAAGCTTTTGGAAGTTCACTCCTTGTTCAGGTGCTCGTGAAAGAGAGGACATCCGACACAGAATTTATAAATAACAGATCAAAGGGTCATACAACTGACGTGAGTGTATTGAACAAACCTATTTGGTTGTTAAATCTTCGATCAGTTAGAATGGAGATGCAGGTTTCGATTCAGGTACAAATCCCAGAATTTCTTTCAAATTGCTGCCCCGACACAACTTAAGGTTTCCTTAGTCTAAAAGAGGTGTCATATCACGTCAGACAATGCATTTTAAGTGTGAGGCTTTATTTAGAACCTTTGATCATTTACTTATAAGTGATAGCAAGGCCTGGTGTGTGGGTAACCAGGCTACTACATGAGAGAGCTGAAAATGTGTTGCTGGAAAAGCGCAGCAGGTCAGGCAGCATCCCAGGAACAGGAGAATCGATGTTTCGGGCATCAGCCCTTCTTCAGGAATGAGGAAAGTGTGTCCAGCAGGCTAAGATAAAAGGTAGGGAGGAGGGACTTGGGGGAGGGGCGTTGGAAATGCGATAGGTTTCCTCATTTCCAGTTTCCTCATTTCCCCTCCCCCCACCTTGTCTCAGTCAAATCCCTCGAACTCAGCACTGCCTTCCTAACCTGCAATCTTCTTCCTGACCTCTCTGCCCCCACCCCACTCCGGTCTATCACCCTCACCTTGACCTCCTTCCACCTATCGCATTTCCAACGCCCCTCCCCCAAATCCCTCCTCCCTACCTTTTATTCTTAACTCTGAGTGAAGCAACTTTTGATCTCAGTCCTAGTAGCAAGCTGTTTATTTTGAAACCTGGCCCAGTGGTGTTTTCAGCCAGGAGATCAGCATCTCAGCAACTACTCTGTTTATCTGTCTTTAAATTTGGTTTTTTTCAATTCTTCTGAACTTGAGAAAAGAGAGGGCTATTCTACTGAATAACTTGTCATGGACAACGCTCTCATCCGAGAGACAATCTTGTGAACGTTTCCATTGTATTCCCTGTGAAGCAGGCATATCCTTATCTGAGTAAGTCAACCAAAAATAATCTTTTCTAATTCTCCTTCCTAAGGGAATAATTTCCTGTTTCCCAACATTCATATCATCTGCCATCTTGTTACTTATCACTAAATGTTGCACTTCCTTGATATCCCTTTGAATTTCTGCATGATAATCACACCTTATTTTCATATTAACTGGGACATCTGTTTCTCAGTATGAACGACTGCAATGGATTGATTGTAACTGAGGCCTGAGACCTGATCCTGTTTACACCCTATAATCTAAAAATAGCCCAACTCTGCTGTATAATGATCAATCCTCAAATCTCTTCTAATCAATCTAATGTATAAACTCCTTGTGAGACACCTTATTGAAAGCCTTTTAAAAACTGATTATATCATGCGGTTGTGGTTTGCTCACTAGCTGATGGGTTGTGATGCAAACGTTTTGTCACCATGCTGGGTAACATCATCAGTGTGACTTCCATGAGGTATGTTGTTCTTCTCTGCTTGATACTTGTACGATCCGGTCTGTTAAGGTGGGTGGTGTCATTCCTAGTTTTGCTCTGCAGTGGTTTGTATAGGGGGTTAATTGCTACATTCTTGTTATGGGAATTTCAGGTTGAAAACCAGGCCTCTAAGAATTACCTTGCATGTCTCTGGTTTGCTTGTCCTAGGACAGTTACATTGTCCCAGTCAAGTTGATGGTTCTTGTCTGTGTGTTTTGAGATGAGGGAGAGTTGGTCGTGCTGTTTTGCTGCTAGTTGGTGTTTGTGTATCCGGACCACCAGTTTTCTTCCAGTCTGTCCAATGTAGTGTTTATGGTTACTTGGGGTTTTGTATATTATGTTGGTCCTGCATGTTGTGGCTAAGTGGTGTTTCGTCCTTGTGAGTAGTTGGCATAGTGTGTCTGTGTGTTGGTGTGCTCCCATGAATCCTAGTAGTCGTGGGTGTCTGGATGTCATTTCTGATATGTCGTTAACATAGAATAGAGCAAAACTAGAAATGACATCACCCACCTCAACAGACCGGATCATACAAACATCAAGCGGGGTAATACAACACCATTGCATGGAGTTGCACAGATGATATTACCTAGCACAGTGACCAAAGTTGTGTATGACAATCTGCCAGCCTCAGTGAGCAAACCAACAACCACATCCATGATCCGAGCTACAAATCTTTGCAAACGAGACTCCTGAATGGTATGTTGCCTCCCAGGTGCACGGTGAGGGATGGCTCGGATCAACTGCAGAAAATTCTCAAGGGGGAGGGCGAACATCTAGTTGTCATAGTGCATGTAGGCACCAATGATATAGTTAAAAACAGGTTGGGATCCTATACAAATAATTTAGGGAGTTAGGAACGAAGTTAAAAAATAGGACCTCCGAGGTAGTAATCTCAGGATTGTTGCCTGTTCTATGTGCTAGTCTGAGTGGGAATGATAGAATAATCAGGATGAATGCATGGCTTGAGAGATGGTGCAGGAGGGAGGGGTTCTGATTTTTGGGACATTGGGACCGGTTCTGGGGGAGGTGGGACTATTACTAATTGGATGGTCTACACCTGAGACTTTAAAAATGGGACAGACGTTGGATAATTCGGGTGCCAGAACCCTTTTACATCGGTTATGCCGGGATGACCCCCAAAATCAAGAACTATTCAGGTCCTGCCAAAGATGTTTAAATAAAAATTTGAGGTGGTAGGGTGGGATGGTGGCTCAGTGGTTAGCACTGCTGCCTCATCGCACCAAGGTCCCATGTTCGATTCTAGCCTCGGGCGACTGTCTGTGTGGAGTTTGCACACCCTTCCCGTGTCGATGTGGTTTTGCTCTAGTTTCCATCCACAGTCCAAAGATGTGCAGGCCAGGTGAATTAGACATGCTGAATTGCCCATAGTGTTAGGTGCATTAGTCAGAGGAAAATGGGTCTGGGTGGGTTACTCTTTGGAGGGTCAGTGTGGACTTGTTGGGCCGAAGGGCCTGTTTCCACACTGTAGGGAATCTAATCTAATCCAAATTTGTCCAATGGGAGGAACTTGGGACATAGATAAATGTTGAAAAGCAGAAGAGGCAATTTGGAAATGCAATATGGGGACTAAATGGAAAATTTTAATATCTGTGTGGAGAAAGCCTGTTGAGGAAATAATAAATAAATCTAAACAGGCCAGTTGGAATATTGACACATGTCAAAGAGGGATTACTGAGTGTGATCATGAAGGAAATTCGAAGCCTTGGGGGGCATTGAAGAGTCAGTGTGAGAATTATAATATAAGAAGAGAAAAACAGGAAAAGTTGGGAAAGGAGGCAAAATAAGGAATCAGGGTTGAAACACCAAGCGGAATATCAGGTGGGAATAAAATGGAGGTACCTGCTGACAAGTCTGGTCTGCCAAAAATGTTTCAGAATAATGACTCTAATGACCAGGAGTAGGATTGCCTCCCCAAGCAATTGGCCATAATCAAATGTACTGCCCATGTAATGGACAATACGGACATCAGCAATAGCAATGCCAGAGCTGATGGAGCTGCCAAAGACATGGCAGCAGCCTGCAATTCTATTAGAGTCATAGAGATGTACAGCATGGAGACAGATCCTTTGGTCCAACCCGTCCATGCCGACCAGATATCCCAACCCAATCTAGTCCAAACTGCCAGCACCTGGCCCATATCCCTCCAAACCCCTCCTATTCATATAACCCATCCAAATGCTTCTTAAATGTTGCAATTGTACCAACCTCCACCACTTCCTCTGGCAGCTCATTCCATACCAGTACCACCCTCGGTGTGAAAAAGTTGCCCCTTAGGTCTCTTTTATATCTTTCCCCTCTCACCCTAAACCTATGCCCTGGAGTTCTGGACTCCCCGACCCCAGGGAAAAGATTTTACCTATTTACCTTATCCATGCCCCTCATAATTTTGTAAACCTCTATAAGGTCACCCCTCAGCCTCTGAAGCTCCAGGGAAAACAGCCATAGCCTGTTCAGCCTCTCCTTATATCTCAAATCCTCCAACCCTGGCAACATCCTTATAATTCTTTTCTGAACCCTTTCAAGTTTCACAACATCGATCCGATAGGAAGGAGACCAGAATTGCATGCAATATTCCAACAGTGGCCTAACTAATGTCCTGCACAGCCGCAACATGGCCTCCCATGTACTCAATACTCTGACCAATAAAAGAAAGCATACCAAATGCCTTCTTCACTATCCTATCTACCTCAGACTCCACTTTCAAGGAGCTATGAACCTGCACTCCAAGGTCTCTTTGTTCAACAACACTCCCTAGAACCTTAACAGTAAGAGTATAAGTCCTGCTAAGTTTCGCTTTCCCAAAATGCAGCACCTTGCATTTATCTGAATTAAACTCCATCTGCCACTTCTCAGCCCACTGGCCCATCTGGTCAAGATTCTGTTGTAATCTGAGGTAACCCTTTTCGCTGTCCACTACACCTCCAATTTTGGTGTCATCTGCAAACTTACTAACTGTACCTCTTATGCTCGCAACCAAATCATTTATGTAAATGACAAAAAGTAGTGGACCCAGCACCGATCCTTATGGCACTCCACTGGTCACAGGCCTCCAGTCTGAAAAACAACCCTCCACCACCACCCTTTGTCTTCTACCTTTGAGCCAGTTCTGCATCCAAGTGGCTCGTTCTCCCTCTATTCCATGAGAACTAACCTTGCTAATCAGTCTCCCATGAAGTCCATATAGATGACAACTACCGCTCTGCCCTCATCAATCCTCTTTGTTACTCCTTCAAAAAACTCAATCAAATTTGTGAGACATGATTTCCCACACACAAAGCCATGTTGACTATCCCAAATCAGCCCTTGCCTTTCCAAATACGTGTACATCCTGTCCCTTAAGATTCCCTCCAACAACTTGCCCACCACCGAGGTCAGGCTCACTGGTCTATAGTTCCCTGGCTTGTCTTTACCACCCTTCTTAAACAGTGGCACCACAAATGCCAACTTCCAGTCTTCCAGCACCTCACCTGTGACTATTGATGATACACATATCTCAGCAAGAGGCCTAGCAATCACTTCTCTAGCTTCACACAGAGTTCTAGGGTACACCTGATCAGGTCTGGGGATTTATCCACTTTTACCCATTTCAAGACATCCAGCATTTCCTCCTCTGTAATATGGACATTTTGCAAAATGTCACCATCTATTTCCCTACAATCTATATCTTCCTTTTCCACAGTAAATACTGATGCAAAATACTCATTTAGTATCTCCTCCATTTTCTCCGGCTCCACACAAAGGCCGCCTTGCTGATCTTTGAGGGGCTCTATTATCTCCCTTGTTACCCTTTTGTCCCTAATGTATTTGTAAAAACCCTTTGGATTCTCCTTAATTCTATTTGCCAAAGCTATCTCATATCCCCTTTTTGCCCTCCTGATTTCCCTCTTAAGTATACTCCTACTTCCTTTATATTCTTCTAAGGATTCTCTCGATCGATCCGGTCTATACCTTATATATGCTTCCTTCTTTTTCTAACCAAACCCTCAATTTCTTTAGTCATACAGCATTCCCTATACTTACCAGCCTTTCCTTTCACCCTGACAGGAATATACTTTCTCTGGATTCTCGTTATCTCATTTCTGAAGGCTTCCCATTTTCCAGGCGTCCCTTTACCTGTGGACATCTGCCCACAATCAGCTTTCAAAAGTTCTTGCCTCATACTGTCAAAATTGGCCTTTCTCCAATTTAGAACTTCAACTTTTAGATCTGGTCTATCCTTTTCCATCACTATTTTAAAATGAATAGAATTATGGTCGCTGGCCCCAAAGTGGGCACAGTGGTTAGCACTGCTGCCTCACAGCGCCAGAGACCCGGGTTCAATTCCCGCCTCAGGCGACTGACTGTTTGGAATTTGCACATTCTCCCCGTGTCTGCGTGGGTTTCCTCCGGGTGTTCCGGTTTTCTCCCACTGTCCAAAGATGTGCAGGTTAGCTGAATTGGCCATGCTAAATTGCCCGTAGTGTTAGTTGAAGGGGTAAATGTCGGGGAATGGGTCTGGGTGGTTTGCTCTTTGGCGTGTCGGTGTGGACTTGTTGGGCCAAAGGGCCTGTTTCCACACTGAAACTAATCTAATCTAATCTAATCTAAAGTGCTCCCCCACTGACACCTCAGTCACCTGCCCTGCTTTATTTCCCAAGAGTAGGTCAGGTTTTGCACCTTCTCTAGTAGGTACATCCACATACTGAATCTGAAAATTGTCTTCTACACACTTAAGAAATTCCTCTCCATCTAAACCTTTAACACTATGGCAGTCCCAGTCGATGTTTGGAAAGTTAAAATCCCCTCCCATAACCACCTTATTATTCTTACATATAGTTGTGATCTCCTTACAAGTTTATTTCTCAATTTCCCTCTGACTATTAGGGGGTCTATAATACAATCCCAATAAGGTGATCATCCCTTTCTTATTTCTCAGTTCCACCCAAATAACTTCCGTGGATGTATTTCCGGGAATATCCTCCCTCAGCCTAGCTGTAATGCTATCCCTTATCAAAAATGCAATTCCCCCTCCTCTCTTGCCTCCCTTTCTATCTTCCTGTAGCGTTTGTATCCTGGAACATTAAGCTGCCAGTCCTGCCCATCCCTGAGCCATGTTTCTGTAATTGCTATGATATCCCAGTCCCATGTTCCTATCCATGCCCTCAGTTCATCTGCCTTCCCTGTTAGGCCCCTTGCATTGAAATAAATGCAGTTTGATTTATTAGTCCCACCTTGTCCCTGCCTGCCCTGACTGTTTGACTCGCTTCTGTTCTCAACTTTACTAGTCTCAGATTCATCTCTTTTCTCACTATCTCCCTGGGTCCCACTCCCACATCTTATTCGTTTAAATCCTCCTGAGCAACTCTAACAAATCTCCCTGCCAATATATTAGTCCCCTTCCAATTTAGGTGCAATCCATCCTTCTTGTACAGGTCACTTCTACCCGAAAAGAGATTCCAATGATCCAAAAATGTGAATCCTTCTCCCATACACCAGCTCCTCAGCCATACATTCATCTGCTCCATCCTCCTATTCCTGCCTTCACTAGCTTGTAACACTGGGAGTAATCCAGATATTACTACCCTTGAGGACCTCCTTTTTAAATTTCTGCCTAACTCTCTGTAATCTCCCTTCAGAATCTCAACCTTTTCCCTTCCTATGTCGTTGGTTCCAATGTGGACAATGACCTCATCCTGGCCCTCTCCCCCATGAGAAGATTCTGCACCGTCTCTGAGACACCCTTGATCCTGGCACCAGGGAAGCAACACACCATTCTGCTTTTTCGCTGCTTATTGTGTCCTATGTGAACCGACAGGTGCTAAATCGGTCACCTGCCTCAAAAACAACGGGCATATCAGACATTGTCACTATGCAGGGTCTACAGGGGGACGCCCCTGACCTAGGAAAACAAATATGGAAGATGCATGGGTGTTCACACTGTGCATCAAAAGGCTTCTGGATCAGTCCAGTTGGCCAAGTGTGTTTCCAGTTGGCCAAGTGTGTATACCTGATGCTTTGTTACCAATGCTATTGACTGTCTTCACGCTGATACCCACCTTGGCAAGGAGGGAATGAGAGAGGAAATGCAAAGATACTTTCAGCAGCTAATATTGTCTTTACATTGTCCCCATTCACGTATAAAGCATGCCTTAGGACCACCACCCACCCCTCCATAACCTGATTCAAGTCCCACTTACCCAGGCCCCTGGAAATGTTCGCCATTGTGCACTCAGTGACACATCATATTCCTGGGAACCTTGATCAGGTCTTCTGACAGACAATTGACCCTGGAATGTATTGCACCCATTCTGGAAAAACCTCCTCCTCTCCCAGCACCAGCACTACCTGCCTGGAATAAGGGGACACAATGGATTCAATCAGCTCCCTAGTCATCAGCATGGAAAGTGATGAAGCTAACAACAGTGAAGAGGAGGTGCGTGAGTTTTTTGTCAGTGGCCTTCCTATGGATATTAAACCACGTGAGCTTTATGTTCTCTTTTAACCACTTAAGGGATATGAAGGTTCACTGATCAAGCTAACATCAAAATAGCCACTTGGCTTTGTTACAGTTGACAGCAGAGTGGGAGCAGAAGCTGCAAAGAATGCATTAAATGCTATTTGATTTGATCCTGAAAATCCTCAGACTCTCTTGTTGGGAATTGCAACGGTGAACACAAAGATGGCCAAAAACAAACTGATGGCTACACCTAACCACTGCCTTGGGAGCACACAGCATTGCATGGGACCTCTATGACTTGCAGGAACAGCACTGATCCATACACCTCCTCTCCATTGTATAAAACAGAACCAACCCCAGCCATTCCACATACTACGTATACCTACCCTGCAGCTGGCACTGCCACATTTCACACTCAGATGCGCTGCTATTCTCCATCTGAAGCATCTCCACAAGTCTCATCAGTTTTGTTAAGTAATTAACTGCCCTTATTCAAGAATTCAGATTCCTCCATGGAATGGTGTATAAGGACAGACTGGATTTTGTTTTCAGGTTGGACTTTATTGAAGGAGTGTTTGGATAACTGGTTCATTTCCATTCAATTTGGAAAGGGTGGACTGGTCAGTAAAGACTGTGGATTTAAGAACTTTACTGGTGAACACTTTTTTTTTCCACATGGGAGGATCCTGGGGTTCCTATCTATTGCATGGACTAGTAATTCTTGTTGTTATAATCATTGTATGGTGTGTGAATAACTTGCTTAAATGCTGACTGTCAGATTCTCATGAATAAGCTGCTAGCACCTTTTTCAGCCCCATGTAGTTAGTTATGGAATGATGAAAGGAGAGAATGAGATGTTAATTGGTTAATTTGTTCTGCTGACGTAAGCAATTGTTTGTCCTGGGGTGGGGGGTGTTTGTGGGAGGGGGGTCCCGGGGGGGTGGCGGTGTTTTCCTGTCTTGCAGGGAAGATGTGACAATCTAAACACACTTTGTAAATGCTGTAGTTTAAGCAACAACCTAATGACACACTGTTTTAAGAAACAACGACTTGTCCAAGACCTTGCAGCAACCTGCAGAAGAACCCCTCAGATTAGGGAAAACGTTGGGAAGAACAGGTGTGAAAGCACATACATGTACGGGGTAAAGCTTGGCTTTTGTTGCTGTTTGATCGCATTTTACTCAGACCCAGCAGAGTTAATGTGAAGCATAAAAAGCTTGGAGATAGAAGAACCAAAGCTTGTGAAACCCAGTGGATCCCTGGGACACTTCATAGATGGAGGTTTTGTGCATTTAGCTAACTTCACAGAGAGAAAAGTGAATGTGAAAAGGCAAGTTAGGTTAAGGGATAGGTCAGTCGAGTTGTGGTGGTTAACATTTTGGGGGATATTCGGGAAAGTGTGGAGTGGATGCATTCCAACAAAGGAGAAAACTTGTAATTGACGGACATGCTGTTCATGGTTATTGAGAAAAGTCAAAGTTAGTGTCAAACTCACAGAAAAGACATATATTTCTACAAAGACAGATGGCAGGTTAGAAGATTGGACAGAATATAACATACTGCACAGCTTTACTAAAATGCAGGAAAACTGAGAGAATGTTATAAAATGTTATCAAATGAATAGGTGAAGGTTCCTCTAGATCGAAAAAGAGATAATCCAACTTCTTTATTCATAAGGAGAGGGAGGGGTTAAACAGGAAACTACAGGTGTTAATGTGTTGGAAGCAGTTCAGAGAAGGTTTACTTGATTGTACCTGGAATGAGCAGATTGCCTTTTGAAGAAAGGTTGAACAGGCTAGCCCTGTGTTCTCTGGAGTTTAGTAGTGTCGGAGGTGACTTAACTTACACATGTAAGATCCTGAGGGGACTTGACCATGTAGATATTGAAAGGATGTTTCCTCTTGTGGGTGTACATAGAACTAGGGGTCATAGTTTAAAATTGGGGTTTTGTTGATTTAAAAGAGATGTGGAACCATTTCTTCCTTCAGAAGATTGTGAGTTTTTGGAATGACTTTTGCCAAAAGGCTGTGGTGCCGTATCCTTAAATATTTTTAGGCAGCGGTAGACAGATTCTTGATTACCAAAAGGATGAAAGATGACTGGGGATATGAAGAAATGTCGAGTTGAGGTTAAAATCTGATCAGCCATACGATCTTACTGAATGATGGAGCCAGCTCGACGGGCCAAGTGGCCTAGTTCTGATCCTTGTTCGTGTATTGGTTGTGAAAAATCATACTTGGAAATGAATATACTGGTTGTATTGGTTACTGTGTTTTGACGTATCCAAGACGAGTTGGACCAGTATTTATCATTTGCCAGTTTTAGTTATTTTTCCTTCTTGATTGGGTCAGACACTGACTATTGGCCAGAAAGAAAGGATCGTTAGGCTACATGATAGTATTACAAATGCAAGTTAGCACGATTGAACACAGAGAGACATGTCACCAACATTGCTTAGTACTGACTGTTGCACAAAACAGTTTTACTATGATAACAAACTACAAAAACTGTCGGTCAATATATAATGGCCTATTCAGGAAGAGTTGTAAGCAGCTTCTGACTGTTTTGGTTCTTCCATGTGCATGTATAAATACAAGATAATCTGTAGTCTTTTGTCTTTCTTTTTTTGCAATGTTATCATTGAACTAATCCAGAGACCCAGGCAAATTTCTCTGGAGGCTTCGCTTTGGATAAAACCAGATTAATGTTGGAATTTGAATTCAACAAAAATATGGAATTTAAAATCTATAATAGTGACCCTGAAGCCAATGTTGCTTGTCATAGAAACCCATCTGGTTCAGTAATGTCCTTAGGAGAAGCAAATCTACGATCTTTACTTGCTGGGCCTACTTGTGACTTCAGACCATAGCAACATGGTTGACTCTTCATTGCCCTCTGAAAGTGCCTAAAAAACCCTTCAGTTCTATCAGTTCTTCCAAAAAGTCGCAAAACCAAGGAATGAAACTGAACAGATCAGCTGGGACCCATGCACTGGAAACAACAGGAACAAACTAACCACTGTTAGCCCTGCAGAGTCCTCTATATTAATATTTGAGAGATAGTTTCAAAACTGGGAGGACTGCCTCATGGATTAGTCAAGCAATAGCCTGAAATAGTCATGCTCATTGAATCATATTTGGCCAACAATGTCTCAGACGCCATTATCACCAACCCCCTGTGCATTTCCCATCCCATCGACAGGACGGACTGAGCTGTGGTGGCAGCACATTGAGAGACAGTCGGGAGGGAATTGTGTTGGGAGGTGTTAACGTTTACTCTGGACTTCATTAATTATCATGGTATGAGGTCAAATATGGACAAGGAAACTTTCTGTTGAATACCACGTATGATCCACGCCACTTCTTCCCCACACTCCAACTGTCTCCCTCAGCTTGTGAATCCATCATCCTCTATGGAGGAAGAATTGCATGAAGCAAGGTCACAGAACATAGTCTGAGTCCGGGGGGGTGGGGGTGGCTTCAATGTCCATCACCATGCAGGCCTGAGCAGTGACATTACTGACCGAGTTGGTGAGTACAAGATTGGATTTGTAACAGGTGATGAGGGAACAAACAAGAGGACAACCCAACCTGGCCTCATGCTCATCAATCTGCATATGTAGATGTATCTGTTCATTTCAGAATGGGTAAGAGTGACCACCGCACAGTACTTGTAAAGACAAACTCCCTATCATATTGTGAATGCATTACATTCTGTTGTGTGGCAGTATCACAGTGCTCAATGGGATGGACTTGAAACAGACAAACCACTCAAAACAGGCATGCATGAAACTTTTTGCAATAGCAGAACTGTACTCAAACACAATCTGCAACTCCATTTGCATCTCCTCCACTGAACCATTGCCATCCAGCCAAGGATCAATTCTGGTACAATGGGAGCCTGCAGGACAGCATGCCAGGAGCAGCACTAGGTGTACCAAAAAACAAGGTGTCAACCTGATTGAGGTGTACAAACTATTGAATATGTAAACAGGGTAGATAGGGGCTATCCTTTATTCTTGGAAGAGGGGTATGCAGTTGTAAAGTACTGAGCAGGAAATGTAGAGGGGATTTGAGTAAAATCTTTTTAGTCAGAGGATTGTGGTTATGAGGAAATCACTGTCCTAAAGGGTGGTAGAGGCACGAACCCTCAAGACTTTTCAAACCAAATTGATATGAATGCTTGAAATGCTGTAGCATGCAAGCTTATTGGCAAGGTGTTGAAACATGGAATTGGAGTGGTTTGTTGTCACTGTCCAGCAAAGTCCTGTGTGGAGACCATGAAATGTTACACCTTGGGATTCTTGCCTTTATGAGTGAAGACATTGAATGCAAGAGCAAGGAGGTTATGTACCGGAGTTATGTACCTGTTACTCAGGCCACACCCCGCGTACCGTGTACAGTGTGAGCTTCGCTGTACAGTTAAAATGTGGCTGCTCGAGAGTGAGTGCTAAAGAAATTCACCAGGACATTGTATGCTCTCGAATGATTCAGCTATCAAGATGACTAGATAGAGTGGGATTGTTTTCCTTTGAATAGCAAAGATTGAGTTCAGATCTGATTGAGGTGTGACAAAGTTCTGAGGATGTAAAAAGCGTAGATAGAGATAATCAATCCCCCTCAGTAGAAATTGTCAATAATCTGGGGCACAGTTTAAAGTACAGAGCGTGACATATAGGAAGTATTTCAGGAAAACTTTCCTCACCCACAGAGCTATGAATATCATGGAAGTCACTGCTTAAATAAATGGTAGAGATGCAAACCCTCAAGACTTTTCAAAACTATTTAGGTGAACACTTGAAATGCCATAGCATACAAGATTATTAGCTAAGTGCTATAGCATCCAGTTGGAATAGATGAATGTTTGATGAACAGTGTGTAAATGATGGGCCAAAGGGCCTCTTTCTACACTTTAAAACTCAATGACTCTGATGATAGAGCCGGAGTCTCAAAGGTGATACCACCCTGACGTCTGGCTGCGATTGATTGTGCCACTTAGGCAGTTATATTAGAAATGAATAGTAATGATGAGAGTAAATTTTATTATATCTTATTGGACACTGGGAAACTGAGACTTGACTCAAGTAGCAGTGAGCAGTGTGGGAAGTCATTTTGTTACCTGGAGAGAAATTGATCTTGACAGTGCAGTTACTCCAGTGGAAGGTATAAAAATAAAAGGAGAAGAGCTCAATTGCATGACAATGTTAGACATAGACGTCTATGTACACTGGAAGAGAAAGAATTAGAGGAGAAGAACTGCCAAATTACAAATTATAAATGGAGAAGTATGCTTTAGAACGTATTTAGTTGTGTGAATTCTGTTTAAATAAAAACTCAATAAAAGGAAGCTTAGAAAATGTTCTCAGAATGGGTTGTTGCTCTCTATTCCAACATCGATTGCTCATCCATGTTTGAGAATTTTAAAAATCCCAATGATTTGTTTCCTACTGAATTTGCTTGTCTATTTTGTTCCTGTGTGTTTGTCAACATATTTTATTGTTTTTAACTTAATATGTGAAGTTGTATAAGAATTTCTGAATGTCAGTCACACTGCAATTCAACCTTATATCTGAAGTTGTTCTTTTTTTGAAAAAATCTGACTTCTATAATCATTGCATTTTAATGTTAATTCCCTAAAATGTCAAAGGTATTGTTTGATTTAAATTCAGAAAATTAAGCAAATGGAATTCTGAGGAAAGTCTTCAGGGCCATTAACACTGACATGAATTCCGCTGATGTTTTACTGCTCCCGTTTTCCAAAGAAATTTAGTTCGCAGTTGAGGCATTCTTTCCTCCTTAGTTATTCAATTACTTTTTATTATCAGCAGGAAAACAATCCTCTCCTGGAGTTGTATAAGTTGTTCTTTCAATTAATTGCTGGTGAATGCTATTTGTAAGCAAAAGTAGAAAGGGTTGAGATCGCAGAAGAATATTGCTCAGTTCATCACATTTGTGTAGATGCTTGCAATTCTGGATCAATGTTATTTCCGTGTTGGTAAGAATAACCACTGCACAGTCCTTGTGGTGACAGAGTTCTGCTGTTACATTGGGGACACCCTCCATCGTGTGGTGTGGCACTATTATAGTCCTAAATGGGATGGAATCAAAACGGAGGGTGCAGAAGAAATCATGTGATTCAGCTATGAAGTTGAAGTGATTGATGGTCATTACTCTTCAGGAGACAGACACGTGCTGCACCTGACAGGGTACCCTTCATTGTCCAGTACTTTCCAGGAGCTGAAAAACTGCGTCATGTTCTTCGTGATCTGCAACACATTATCAATGAGGATGAGCACCTCGCCAAGACCTTCCCCACACCTCCACTGCTCGCCTTTAAACAACTGCCAAACCTCAAACAGATCATTGTTTGTAGCAAACTGCCTGGCATTCAGGACAACTCCGTACAACCTTGTCCCGGTAAGTGCTGCAAGACGTGTCAGAGTGTGGACATGGATACCACCATTACATGTGGGGACACCTCCCACCTTGTATATGGCAGGTACTCATGTGACTCAGCCATCTATGTCTATCTTATACGCTGCAGGCAAGGATGCCCTGAGGGATGGTACACTGGGGAAACCGAGCAAAGGCTACAGCAACGGATGAATGGGCACCGCACAACAATCACCAGGCAGGAGGGTTCCCTCCCAGTTGGAGAACACTTCAGCAGTCCAAGATATTTGACCTCGAACCTTCGGGTGACCATCCTCCAAGGCAGACTTCGGGACAGACAGGCACATTCACACATGCATCCTCTCACAGACTTAGACTACTCTACACTCAAACACACACATATACACTCTCTCTCACAGACATTCACAACCCCCTACCCCATACACACACACACACTCTGCTACAGACACACACTCCCACACTCACACATGCACCCCCTCACAGACTTAGACACTCTACACTCATGCACACACATATACACTCTGTCACACTCACAACCCCCCACCACAGACAGACACACACAAACCCACATGCACAGATATACATATATGCTTGTAGGGTGAATTTGTACTTGCAGTGTTACATTGAACTTTGCTCAAAAACTACATGAATTAATGTAAGACTCTGTTAACTCATGTTTTAGATTAAAATCAGTATAAACATTATGGCACAGACAGAGACCACAGGGGGCTAACACCTTCAACATATTATCTGGCTAACCTCAACTATTACAGTTAACCTGAGAATGTAATGTTTAAAAAAGGTTTTGTGATTTACATATGAAAGAAGTGAAACTATCAGATGAAAGACTCAACAAACAATCAAGGTATTTTTCAATGTATAATTTCATTACATCACACTGTAAACTTTTGCTATAAATTCTGTGTCTTACAATTATGTCCTCCACAACCACCTGATGAAGGAGCAGCGCTCCGAAAGCTAGTGCTTCCAATTAAACCTGTTGGACTATGACCTGGTGTTGTGTGACTTGTAACTTTGTACACCCCACTCTATCAGTGGCATCTCCAAATCTTAGCTGATTAATATTGCTATTTTACCAATTTTTTAAATGCGTGTCATTTTTCTTTTGAAGATAGTTCTCGCAGCCATTCCCATTTTTTTCGAAAAGCAATTAAAACAAGAATGCCTGTTTGCTTAATGTAACGTGTATGAGATGTGCCATTAAGAAGGAATTGTTCTGTCAAGTTTCTATGGAAAACCACTGTTGTGAACTTGGATCCGAGTTGTTTGCTTTGATTTTTTTGGAAGCACGCAGTCCATGTGTTTACAGGTTTTGATTTTTAGTTGGTGAACTGTGATTTTCAAGGAAGATCCAGCTCTCTGTCTCTCTCTGCAAAAACTGCTGTTCCGTCCTTACTGCTGGGTTTGTGTTTTCGAGCTCTCCTGAATTTGAGTTTGACACTGTTGTTGATAAAATGCTGCTATATTGGAGCAGCTAGTCAGTTGTAGTCAACATGCTTTAATATTAGCTGAAAGATGTGTTGCCTGAAGAAGGGCTTATCCCCAAAACGTCGATTCTCCTGCTCTTTGGATGCTGCCTGACCTGCTGCGCTTTTCCAGCAACACATTTTTCAGCTCTGATCTCCAGCATCTGCAGTCCTCACTTTCTCCTAGACGCTTTAATATTACATGGTTAAGCATTTTGGTAGAGTGGCAGTTAAGCCAGTTCTTTTTAAAATGTTGTCTGTAGTTTAAGTTTAGTGTGAAAATAAAATGTGCGCCAGGAGGAGAGGGGAAATAAACTAAAATTTTAAGAGATTTGGGAGCAAGTCAATAGTTGACAATGTGAGATGAAGAAGTATGTGTTTCAGACGGAATGTTGCCAGAAAAGTTGAGAATGTGTGGAATTCATAGTGAGAAGAGAGTACTCCATTATATAAGATGAACTTGGAGAGTCGGATGAAAAGTGGTGATGTGGGGGTCGGAGTGCGAGAGGAGAAAGTGAGGACTGCAGATGCTGGAGACTGAGAGTTGATAAAGCATGGCACTGGAAAGAGCACAGCAGGTCACGCAGCATCTGAGGAGCAAGAGAGTGAATGTTTTGAGCAGACCCCTTCAATCCCGAAGGAGGGGTATACCCGAAATGTTGACTCTCTTGCTCCAAGGAGGTTGCCTGACATGCTGTGCTTTATGCAGCGCCAGCCTTTATCAGCTGGAGTAATAGAGACATTCTCGGTTCCAGGAATACAGCTTCTTATTGGTCATGATATAGCTGGATCACAACTGGGAGTGATGCTGAATTTGTAGTTGAAAAGCCAGTGGAGAATCAGAGAACTGAGGTGTTACAGGAAGTATATCCTGGGATTTTTCCTGACTGTGTGAGAACAAGGTCACAAAGCCCCAAGGTGAAACAAGAGAAGAAATCAAGGAATAAAGATAAGGAATTTAAAATTATATTATCAGAGACTATGTTTAATCAAATGTTCAAGAAAAAACAAGAATGGAATGGGATACAGAGTGGATATTTTTGGTTTAACAAAGCTGGCTGAGTTACAACACAAAAAATAACTAAAACAGTTGTATGCCAAAGCATACACAGCAGAAGAATCTAGGTGTATCCCAGAATGTTATAATTTTAAAATGAAGTCTTGATGAGGAAATGAAGATCATCACATGTTTAGACAGATGATAAATGGGCAGACATTCATCAAGTTGTATTACTTGTGGATTATAGGAAGGAGGTGTTGCAGGAAGCACATGAGTTACCAGCAAGAGGTCATCTGGGAATAAGGAAAACTTAGGTCAAAATACAATAGCTTTTTTTTGAGGTGGACTGAATGAGGATGTGGTTGTAGAAGTGTTACTTAAATTTTTTGACTAAAAATGGACGACCCACAGAAATTCCATCTGATAAAGAATCAAATTTTACATCTGAGTTATTGAAGGAAGTAATAGATAGCAATAAAACAATTCAAATATATTAGGAAGCATCCAGAATCGCAGGGAGCATTAGAACGGCAGCATCAAACTTTAAAGACCATGTTGAGGGCTTATGGTCGAAATGATCTAGAGGATTGGGGTAAAAGAATACCATTTGTACTTAATAAATCAACTAAATTCAATCCGTTTGAATTAGTGTTTGGGCATGAGATGAGATGAACACTGAAACCAATCAAGGAGAAGTTGGTGAGTCAGAGTTCAGAGATGACATAGTTGGACAATGTCCCAAATTTTGGGGAGAGATTGAATTGAGCAGGTGACACTTTGCCAGACACTTGTCTTTAAAATAAGAGAATGTTAGGGTCTAGGCTACCTCCTTGACATGTTTTGAAGGGTTTAGTCTGGTCCATAACAAGTGTTTTAAGTCTTATTTTATCTTTGAAGCCTTAAACTTTTCTTTGAATAAAAAATGTCTTACCCTTTCACAAAGGGACTCATTTCACTTCAGTTGGACAACATTGACTGTTATATCCTGGAATTACAATTCAAAGGATTCCCCTGCCATTTTTGATGAGATTGTGCCTGATCTTCACCAGTTTTTTCAATGGTATAAATTCATCTGAGATTATACAGGCAAGCTTAGAGCCACGATGACAACTGCAGTGGCTGCCATTTGTAGAGAAGCTGTCAGATGCTGTGTGCTTTTAAGCTGCTGAACCTTTAAAGAAACATTCTCAGTTTTCTAATTGAAAATTTATTTTCCTTTTTTTTCTCTTTGGATGGCTGCAGCAACTGAATTTTTTTTATCAGGCAAATACTATCTGGTCCTATTCTACAATACTGCTACCACCTGAAATCAGCAATAAACTCACTGCTGCCAGGATCTAGTAATTGTGTATATGATCTGGGATATTGTTTTCACTGATCCTCCTGATTGGTTACTTTCCCCAACATTAACATGTGGTGAGGCTGCTCACATGATGCTTTGGGCAGTAACCAGACTCACTACTGATGAACAATGATTAGGTGTATTATGACCCATGAAATAGCAAGTTAAATTATAGCTACACTGTGTGTTTTTGCCTTGTGAGATTCCAGGCTCAACCTAAGACTAAACTCACTTCAAATAACTTCTAAAACATTCTCACATAGTATTGGTAATCAGCATAGAAGCAGAATCAATTTGGACGTAGTTAGGTCCACCCAAGAAGAATCATTATATCCTGGTGAGCGAAGCTTATTTTGAGATGTCAATATAGTATCCTGAAACCATTCCCACTTTGTTCGACATTCCTTGACCAAATGAAAGAGTACCTTGTATCTCCCCTGTCATAGCTTGAATGTTTTAATGAGATCACCTCTCATCTTCTGAACTCCAGATAATATGGAGCCAATTTACTTAGCCACGTTGTAGATAATCCTCCACCCAGGACTCCAACAACTGAACCTTTGTTGTACTATTTACAATGCAAGTATATCCTTCTTTAAAACTGGAGACCAGAATTGCACCCATACTTTAAATCTCTCCCAATCTTGTACAATTATAACAAGAGCTCGTTGCTAGGGGATTAGAATACAAAAATAAAGGAAAACATTTCTTTTGCTTTCCTAGTTGTTTGTTTTACTTGCATGCCAACTTTCTGTGTTCCCTTGATGAACAGGTTCAGGTCTGTCTGAACATGAACACTTGTAAGTTTCACCCCTTCTTTAAAAAAAACGAATCTATTATGGTGGAATTAAATAATCCCACACTTTACCACACTATGGTCATCTGCCATCCTATTGTCCAGAGACTTAACCTGGCCATATCTCTTTTCAGTTTCTTGGTGCCTTCCTCACAAATGTCACCTCCATCTAACATTGCCATCAGCAACTTAGGTATGTTTTATCTTTGTGTAAGCTTTAATATAGGTTATAAATAGGAGGGATTCTTGCACTTGTCACAGTCTACAAACTGACAAATGCCTGGAGAAGGAGCACCCGGTGTCTACCAACTCCTTCGAGCTGTTCAGGGTGAGGTGGGCACCGCAGAGAGTGGAGTAATTTATTTCCCCCTCCAACTCGGTTTTGATTTAATCCCTGCCCTCCCTTCACTTTATTTGATCACGCAGCATTGCCCTTTGATGAGAAGGGCACTGCTTGTCACTGGCCACTCGGGTGTGGCCTGGTGGTGAAATGTAAATAAAGATTTACACACTTGTTATTTTTCAATGTGTCCAACACCTTCACACACGCGACATGATTCCAAAAAAAAATTCAGATCAAAGCTCATCAGAAGCTAGTGACCACACTGGAACTGTATCATATCAGTGGCTCCACAATTAGGTGTCCTCACCTAAATTATAAGACAGTGAAAGTAAATTACTTGTTTAATTTCAAAGTGAACTGTACCATAGAGTCTGCATCAACCGACATGGAAACAACCCAGGTATGCTCAATGGATTAAGAGCAATGCAACACCACCACTTCCTAATTGTTATTCTGGCACAGACATTGGGGATGCCATTGGAAAAATCTTTCAATTGTAGTTGTCATTATGGGTGGCCAGGATTGGTCTGGTGGGCATCCATCAATGAGTAGGCATTAATCTAGAACATCTGGAGCGGTGCCAAACTTGGGGAGAACAGTCCCACAGATGAATCAAGCAACAGTCTGACATAGTCACACTTATGGAATCATACTAGACAGAGAATGTCCCAGACACTGCTATCACGATCACTGATATGTCCTGTCTCACCAGCAGGACAGATTCAACAGACTGGTGTCACAGTGTATAGATTCAGGAAGGAGTTGCTGTGAGAGTCCTTAACATCGATTCAGGACCACATGAGGTCTCATGGCTCCAGGTTAATCATGGGCAAGGAAACATCCTGCTGATTACCAAGTACTGTCCTCCTGCAGATGAATCAGTACCCACTCCATGTTGAACAATACTTGGAGGAAGCCCTGAGGTGGCAAGGGTGCAAATTGGGATTACAATGTTTGCCACTAACAGTGGTTCACACGACTGATTGAGCTGTTCGGATCCTAAAGGACATACCTGCTAAACTGGATCCAGTAGGTGGTAAGGGGGTCAACAAAAGGGAAACACAAACTTGACCTCATTCTCACCAACCCGACAGCTGCAGATGCATATGTCCGTGACAGTATCATTAAGAGTGAGCACCACAAAGTGCTTGTGGAGACAAAGGTCTGCCTTCTCATTGAGAATACCCTCCATTGTGTTGTGGGTGGCACTAACACTTGTGCTAAATGAGACAGACTTCCAAAAGATCTAGCAAATCAAGATTGAGCATCCATGAGACACTGTTGCCCATCAATAGTAGCAGAATTCCACTCCAGCACAATGTGCAAACTCATTGCCTAGCATATCCCCCACTCAACCATTACCATCAAGCCAGCGGATCAACCCTGGTTCAATGGAGACTACAGGAGGGCATGCCAAAAGCAGAATCAGGAATACCTGAAAATAAGGTGTCAGCCTGATGAACCTATGGCTCCTTGCATGCCAACACCATAAACAGCAAGTGATGAACAGAACTGAATGATCCCATAACCAACAGATCAGATCTAAGTTGTGCAGTCCTGCCACACCCATTCGTAAATAGTGATGGACAATGAAACAACTCAGTAAAGGAGAAGGTTTCACAAATATCCCCATCCTCAATGATGGAAGAGCCCAACACATCATGCAAAAGATGAAGCTGAAGCATTTTCAGGAATCTTCAGCCATAAATGCTGATTGGTTAAGCCATTCTGGCCTCCTCTGGTAGTCGTCAGCATCCCAGATGCTAGTCTTCGGCCAATTCAATTCACTGTGCATGATATCTTTAAATTGTTGGAGCCACTGGATACTGTAATGGCTATGAGCCCTGACACTGTTTCAGCAGTAGCACTGAAGACTTGTGTTTGAGAACCTGCTGCTCTGTAACCAAGTTCTTCTCATACAGTTACAACACTAGCATCTACCTGATAATGTGGAAAATTTCCCAGGCATGTTCCAAACACAAAAAGCAAGACAAATTTGGCCCAGCCAACTACTCCTCTATCAGACTACTCTCAATCATCAGTAAAGTTGTGGAAGGTGTCACGAACAGTGCTATCAAGCAGCACCTGCTCAGCGATAACCTGCTCAGTGGTGCCCAGTTTGGGTTCTGCCAGGGCCATTCAGCTCCTGACTTCGTTGCAACCTTGGATCAGACATGGCCAAAGGAGGTGAATTCCAGCAGTGAGGTGAGATTGACAACACTTCACATCAAGGCTGCATTCATCCTAGTGTTGCATCAAGGAACCATAGCAAACATGGAATCAATGGGCAAACTCTCTGCTGATTGAAGTCATATGTGGCACATAGGAAGATGGTTTTTGGAGATCAGTCATCTCAGCTTCAGGATATCTCTGCAGGAGTTCTTCAGGGTAGTATCTTGGGCTCCATCACCTTCAGCTGCTTCACCAATGACCTTCGCTCCATTACAATGTCAGCGATGGGGAAGTTCACTGATGATTGCACAATGTTTAGCACCTTTCTTGACTCTTCCAATACTGAAGCAGTCCATGTTCAAAAGCAACATGATTGGGGCAATATCTAGGCTTGGGCTGACAAGTGACAAGTAAAACTCATGTCACACAAATACCAGCCTATGACCTTCAGTAAGTGGAGGACTTGTGAAACCAGAGATTTAATTAACAACCTCTTTCTTGCATCTGAACAATCTGGTGGTGCTACAAGTGAAAGCAATAACATGTAGGATCTATCTCACCTTCTCGCTGTGGAGAAAGAAGATCAAAGACTTTGCTGAGACCTTGTACAGACTGAAGTAGAACTCTTGACACATGAAGGAACATGTTGGGAACAGCTGGTATGATACGACGTACATGTCTAGGTTTGTGTTGCTATTTGCTGGCATATTACTGAGAATTAGCAGAGATTAGTAAAAACCCTGTGAAGTCGAAAGAAGCTTGGGTTTTCATTTAAATGGTAACGAAGGAGGAAATAACACAAAATTCCCACAAAACAGCCAAACCTAAGGTATTGAATAGATTGCAGTTGAGTTAAACATCAAATGGTAATAATGTGCCATGAGCAAAGAGTGATATGAGTGGAATGGGTTTCAGTTTCTGAGATACTGTACTGGGGTAGAAGTGAGCTGTTCCAGTCACATGGACATCACATGACCTATACGAGGGCCAAGTCTAGTGAGCCTAATAATTAGGGCTGTGTGTAGAGAATCATAGAGTCATAGAGATGTATAGCATGGAAATAGACCTTCAGTCCAACCCGTCCATGCTGACCAGATATCCCAACCCAATCTAGTCCCACCTGCCAGCACCCGGCCCATATCCCTCCAAACCCTTCCTATTCATATACCCATCCAAATGCCTCTTAAATGTTGCAATTGTACCAGCCTCCACCACTTCCTCTGGTAGCTCATTCCATACACGTACCACCCTCTGTGTGAAAACGTTGCCCCTTAGGTCTCTTTTATATCTTTCCCCTCTCACCCTAAACCTATGCCCACTAGTTCTGGACTCAGAGACCCCAGGGAAAAGACTTTGCCTATTTACCCTATCCATGCCCCTCATTATTTTGTAGACCTCTATAAGGTTATCCATCAGCCTCCGACGCTCCAGGGAAAACAGCCCCAGCCTATTCAGCCTCTCCCTGTAGCTCAAATCCTCCAACCCTGGCAATATCCTTGTCAGGGTTTTCTGAACCCTTTCAAGTTTGACAACATCTTTCCAATAGGAAGGAGAACAGAATTGCACGCAATGTTCCAACAGTGGCCTCACCAATGTCCTGTACAGCTGCAACATGACCTCCCAACTCCTGTACTCAATACTCTGACCAATAAAGGAAAGCATACCAAACGCTTTCTTCACTATCCTATCTACCTGCAACTCCACTTTCAAGGAACTATGAACCTGCGCTCCAAGGTCTCTTTGTTCAGCAACACTCCCTAGGACCTTACCATTAAGTGTAAAAGTCCTGCTAAGATTTGCTTTCCCAAAATGCAGCACCTCGCATTTATCAGAATTAAACTCTGCCACTTCTCAGCCCATTGGCCCATCTGGTCCAGATCCTGTTGAAATCTGAGGTCACCCTTTTCGCTGTCCACGACACCTCCAATTTTGGTGTCATCTGCAAACTTACTAACTGTACCTCTTATGCTCGCATCCAAATCATTTATGTAAATGACAAAAAGTAGAGGGCCCAGCACTGATTCTTGTGGCACTCCACTGGTCACAGACCTCCAGTCTGAAAAACGACCCTCCACCACCACCCTCTGTCTTCTACCTTTGAGCCAGTTCTGTATCCAAATGGCTAGTTCTCCCTGTCAGGGAATCAAGAGTTATAGAGGAAAGGCAGGTTGGTGGAACTGAGGATTATCAGATCAACCATAATCTCATTGAATGACAGTGCAGACTCAATGGACCAACTGGTGTCCAAATGACACTCCGACATCTTGTGGTCTTATGAACCATTGAAGCTTCCACAGTGTGGTAAAAGATATCACACATGCCTGCAGTTTGTGATATCCATGCTTCAAGGATTCTGTCATAACTTATTCAAATTGAGATTTGCCATCCGATTCTATCTCCATCTCAGTAATTCTGCAGCATAGTTAGTAAGTCCCTCCGACATCTTTGAAACCTTTCTTCCAAACATTGTGTTGACGTGTATTTTGAATTGACCAGTAAAAGTAATGCTTTACAAATTCACATGAACCCTGCTGCCTTACAGAAGCAGGGGACCTCAGTAAGGGATGAAAACATTTTAAGCCAGAAAAGTAACTTAAAGTATTTAAATGGCTTTAGATATTTTTAAACTCACCATTAAAATCAACCCACACAGCTATGCTTTTCCAAGCTACTCTTACATCATCTATTAAAAGATCAAAAGTTTACATTTTTAACTTTTGAGGATTGAGCTAAACATTAAGTTTTTATGTTAATTTGGCTGGCATTCCTTTGAATATTCATCCACAATCGGTATGGTCAATGTGGAATTTCAAAACAGTAAGTGTGCTTGAACAAGCAATGTGCATGTCAGACATACAAAAGTGATGTGATTGAGTGACTGATACTCATACAGTGAGATGACTTATTTCTTAACTGCTCTGAACTAATTCCTGTCTCCAGGATGAACTATTTCTGTGTCTAACTCCCAACAGGACATGTACAAACTGAAATTAAAAGCTTTCAAAGCTCTGGGTATTCCCAAAGCAAAACAGAAGGTCTGATTGCTGCTGAACCAAAAGCAGGCCATGGCTTTTAGATTGATAAGACTTTTGTACCTGCACCAAGTTTAAAATCAATGCAATAAGTATGTTTTGTTAAATGTGAGTAGGCTGAATCACCAATTTCTACTTGAAGTACCTCTGGTATCTTTTGCAGTGGTGGAGGTTTTAATTTTATTTCTTTGTCCAAGCAAGCATTTAGCTTTTGGATTCTCTGAAAACACATCCTACCTCTGCATATTTATTCAAAATGACCCTTAACTAGCAGCATTTCTTTCAATGTAGTTGGGAACTGCCTACAGCTTTCAGACTTTTTTTGTTCTACATTACCAACAATAACTCTGAAGCCCAGATTTTCCAATGTGAGATACTATTAGAGTAAATATAGACTTGGGGTGAGTAACAGGACCATGTAGCTAACTCTCTCGGATTTGCCGAGAAAGTTGAGATTTCTTTGAGGAAATTTTCCAGCCTCTGGAACTTTCCAAAAATGATCTCTCCTCTGATTTAGACTTTAGAGACTTTGAAGGGTTCTGTTGCAATGAATATTTATCCAGGAGATGTTAGAGGGCTGAAACATTAACGATTAAACTCAACCTTCAACTCACTACTGATACACTCTGACTCCCCCTGATCCTTGGCCCAGTTCCTCGCTAACATCCCCATCATCCTGATAAACTCAGTTGAATGTGCCTCCATCATGCTTCTCGGCAGCACATTCAGTCATTAACCACTCATTGTATTATAGAGTCATTGAAATTTACAGCATGGAAACAGACCCTTCAGTTCAACTCATCAGTGCTGACCAGATATCCTAAATAAATCTAGACCCATTTGTCACATATCACCCTAAACCCTTCCTATTCATACACCCATCCAGATGCTTTTAAATGTTGTAATTGTGCCTACACTACTTCCTTAGGTCCCTTTTAAATCTTTCCCCTCCCACTGTAAACCAATGCCCTCTAGTTTTAGACTCTTCCACCCCAGGGAAAATATCTTGTCCATTTACCATATCATTACCCCTCATGATTATATACACTTGTACAAAGCCACCCCTTCGCCTCTGACACTTCAGCGAATATGGCCCAAGTCTATTCAGCCTCTCTCTACAGCTCAAAACTTCCAACCCTGACAACATCATCGTAAATCTTTTCTAAGCCCTTTCAAATTTCACAACATCCTTCCTAAAGCACGGAGACCAGAATTACACGCAGTATTCCTATAGTGGCCTAAACAATGTCCTGTACAGCCGTAATATGACCTCCCAACCCTTGTGTGCAATGCTCTGACCAATAAAGGCAACCGTACCAAATGCCTTCTCACTATCCTATCTACCTATCACTTCACTTTCAAAGAACTATGAACCTGCACTCCAAGGTCTCTATGTTCAGCAGCACTCCCCGGGACCTTACCATTAAGTGTATAATTCCTGCCCTGATTTACCTTTCTAATAAATGTTAAATAAAAGTTTTTCACCTCGCATTGCTTTCTTTTGTAAAATGCTTTAAAACCATGTCAACATAATATGGTTACTTGGTTGCTTGGTTGACTGCAGTGAGACCGGTGATTGCTCCGATTCACGAGATGAGCCAGAAGGATGGCCATTTTTGCTGCCTTGTATGGTTACCTTCTTTCTAAAATGTAACTTTAAAACAAAATTGAGTTATGTTCATGCTTGTACTGGACATGACGTCTATAAATTACGAATGGAAAGTTTGGTGGGAGTCTCAGGCTTACTGCAGTTCCCAGTAAAGCTCAGCGCAGGCTGGAAGAACAACATGTAATTTTCCACTCGGAGACCCTGGAATCCTCCAAACTCAATATCAAGTTCAATAATTTTAGGGCCTGAACTCCCCCATGTCCTATCTCCCAACCCCACACAGCAGGCCTTGCTATTACATAGTCTTATCACAGCACAACACACTGCAGTACACCAGAACTACAAAAAGAGGAAGAACACCTATACAATGTATTCGCCAAAAATGGATACCCGCGCAATTTCATCAACAGATGCCTAAGGGAAAGACAACGGAATGAGGACATGCCGCAACCCAAAGGACTAGCCACACTACCATACATCAAGAGCATTTCTGAACTGACAGCCAGACTACTACGACCACTAGGGCTCATAACAGCACACAAACTAACAGCAACTCAGACAACAACTCACCAGGACAAAGGACCCGATACCCAGCATGAACAAAACCAATGTAGTATACAAAATCCCATGCAAGGACTGGACAAAACACTACTTAGGACAAACAGGAAGACAGCTAACGATCCGTATCCATGAACACCAACGAGCCACGAAACGACACAACCATCTATCCTTAGTAGCCACTCACACAGATGACAAGCAACATAAATTCGACTGGAACAACACTACTATTATAGGACAAGCCAAACAGAGAACAGCCAGGGAATTCCTAGATACTGGATTAGTGGTGCTGGAAGAGCACAGCAGTTCAGGCAGCATCCAACGAGCAGCGAAATCGACGTTTCGGGCAAAAGCCCTTCATCAGGAATAAAGGCAGTGAGCCTGAAGCATGGAGAGATAAGCTAGAGGGGGGTGGGGAGAGAGTAGCATAGAGTACAATGGGTGAGTGGGGGAGGAGGTGAAGGTGATAGGTCAAGGAGGAGAGGGTGGAATGGATAGGTGGAAAAGGAGATAGGCAGGTCCGACAAGTCCGGATAAGTCAAGGAGACAGTGCTGAGCTGGAAGTTTGAAACTAGGATGAGGTGGGGGAAGGGGAAATGAGGAAGCTGTTGAAGTCCACATTGATGCCCTGGGGTTGAAGTGTTCCGAGGCGGAAGATGAGGCGTTCTTCCTCCAGGCGTCTGGTGGTGAGGGAGCGGCAGTGAAGGAGGCCCAGGACCTCCATGTCCTCGGCAGAGTGGGAGGGGGAGTTGAAATGTTGGGCCACGGGGCGGTTTGGTTGATTGGTGCGGGTGTCTCGGAGATGTTCCCTAAAGCGCTCTGCTAAGAGGCGCCCAGTCTCCCCAATGTAGAGGAGACTACATCGGGAGCAACGGATACAATAAATGATTTTAGTGGATGTGCAGGTAAAACTTTGATGCATGGTACTCATCCACAGATTCAATCAATAAGCACATCGACCTGGACCCAATATACCGGCCACTGCAGCGGACAGCTGGAACTGACAACCGGAAGCGGCAGAGACAAACCACTACAAATGCCAGAGGAAACATCACAGAAGCGCTTCACAGGAGGCTCCCAAGTGCTGAGGATTTCACCGAGACAGGGGACGAAACGTCTGCAACAGAAATTCCCAGCTCGGCGAACAGAACCACAACAACGAGCACCCGAGCTACAAATCTTCTCACAGACTTTGAGCACTACATATTGTTAGCCACTAATAGTCTCCATTAACAGCCTCCATGAACAGTTATTCACCCTCCTAGCTAGATCATTATCCCATCCTTTGTCTGTCCAACTGTTCTTCTCTCGCTTGGAGCTCTAACTCTCCCTACCATTTACTCCTTGCGCTCTTCCCCACCCTATTTTCAGCATATCAACTGATTCTGTGGAAGGGTCACCAGACCCAAAACACTAACTCTGATTTCTCTTCACAGATGCTGCTAGACCTGCTGAGTTTTTCCAGCAACTTCTGTTTTTGTTTATAAAGGAGAAGTGGTTTTCTATTTATTATTGTTAGTCCTGCAGAACAGCCCAAGATAGTTTTCTCTCCCATTGAATGCCCCTTTTTGTAGAAGTCAAGATGTTTACCTTGCTGAAAATTAGAACATGCTGGAGAAACGTGGACTGCAGCAGGTCAAGAGGAAGTTCACCACCACATTTTCAAGGGCAAGTAGGGACAGACAACAAATGCTGGGTGTGCCAGTGTTGCCCACATCCCACAAGTGAATAAAAGAAATGTCCAGCTTGCTAGTTCCTTCTCCAAGCCTCTATCCTGGACATAATCTTCATCATCTCAACAAACACATCTCTGTCCATAGATGTGATGTCCCAGCATCATGACATCCTCAGCTAATATTTCCAAACACTGTCAATGTTATTCTGCATTCCAATGATGCACTTTGGAGGGCTCCAGCACTTTTCATTGTAATGTTGCTGCCAGGACACTTTGTGCACAGGGAGCATGTACCCACCTCATTGTTTGGACCAGGATGCATTGCAGGGCTCCTCACTCATCTCCAAGCACTCATTTACTTTGTGAAAGTGAGGACTGCAGGTGCTGGAGATGAGAGTCAAGAGTGTGGTGCTGGAAGAACGCAGCAGGTTAGGCAGCATCCGAGGATTAGAAGTGATGTTTCGGGCACAAGCCCTTCATCAGGAATGAGGCTTGTGGGTCGAGGATGAGGAATAAATGGGAGGAGCATGGGGTTGGTGGGGGAGGTAACTGGGAAAGTAGGTGGATGAAGGTCAGGGAGAAGGTAGTAGGTCGGAGAGGGCAGTGATGGACCGGTCGAGTTGGAGGCTTGGGACTAGGACAATGTGGGGGGAGGAAGAATGAGGAAGCTGTTGAAATCCACATTTATCCTGTGTAGTTGCAGGGTCCCAAGGCAGAATATGAGGAATTCCCCCTCCAGGCATCGGGTGGTAATGGTTTGGCAGTGGAGGTGGCCTAGGACCTGCATGTCCTTGACAGAGGTGCAGGAGGAGTTGAAGTGTTCAGCCACGGGGCAGTGGGGTTGGTGAGTGCAGGTGTCCCAGAGATATTCTCTGAAATGATCTACTGCAAGGCATCCTGTCTCCCCGATGTAGAGGAGACCACACCGGGTGCAACAGATGCAGTAGATGACATTGGTGGAGGTACAGGTAAATTTCTGATGAATGTGTAAGGATCCCTTGGGGCCCTGGACAGACGTGAGGGGAGTGATGTGGGCGCAGGTTTTGCACTTCCTGCAATGGCAGGGAAAGGTGCCAGGAGTGGGGTGTGACCTGGTGGGGGGTGTGAACCTGATGTGGGAGTCACGGAGGGAAATGTCTTTTCAGAACAGTGATTGGGATGGGGAGGGAAATATATTTCTGGAGATGGGGTCCGTTTGGAGGTGGCAGAAATGGCAGACGATGATTTGTTATATGCAGAGGTTGGTGGGGTGGGAGGTGAGGACCTGGGGGGTTCTGTCCTTGTTGCATTTGGAAGGGTGGGGTTCAAGGATGGTGGTGCATGAAGTGGAGGAGATGCACTGGAGGGCATCGACAACCACATGGGAAGGGAAGTTGCGATCGTGGAAGAAGGAGGCCATCTGGGACTTTCTGAGGGGAATTGGTCATCCTGGGAACAGATGTGGAGGCGATGCAGGAATTGGGAATAAGGAATAGGTAGGAGGAAGTGTAATCTAGGTAGCTGTGGGAGTCGGTGAGCTTGTAGTATATGTCTGTGGTTAGTCAGTCACCAGAGCTGGTGATGGAGAGGTCTAGGAAGGGGAGGGAGGTTGCCGAGATGGTCCAGGTGAACGTGAGGTCGAACGTGTTGGTCAAATTGATGAACTGTTCAACCGCCTCGTGGGAGCATGAGGCAGCGCAGATACGGTCATCGATGTAGTGAAGGAACAGGTGGGGGTTAGTGCCAGTGTAACTGCGGAAGATGGAGTGTTCCACAAATCTGACTAATAGGCAGGCATAGTTGGGTCCCATGCGGGTGCCGATGGCTACCCCTTTGGTTTGGAGGAAGTGGGAGGATTGGAAAGAGAAGTTGTTGAGGGTGAGGACCAGGGTTCAGCCAGGCGGATGAGGGTGTCGGTGGAAGGGTACTGGTTGGGGCACTGTGAGAGGTAGAACAGAGGGATTGGAGACCTTCATCATGGTGGATCGATGTGTACAGGAACTGGATGTCTATGGTGAAGATTAGGCATTGGGGGCCAGGGAAATGAAAATCTTGGAGGAGGTGAAGGGAATGGGTAGTGTCACAAATGTAGGTGGGGAGTTCCTGGACTAAGGGGATTAGGACAGTGTTGAGGTAGCAAGAGATGAGTTCGGTGGACAGGCGCAGGCTGAGACAATGGGTCGACCAGGGCAGTCAGGTTTGTGAATCTTAGGAAGGAAGTAGAATTGGGCAATGCAGGGTTCACAGACAATGAGGTTGGAGGCTGTGCATGGGAGATCCCCAGAGGTTATGAGGTTGTGGATGGTCAAGGAGATGATGGTTTGGTGATGGGAGGTGAGGTTGTGATCAAAGGGACAGTAGGAGGAGGTGTCTGCGAGTTGTCAGCTGGCTTCAGCAGTGTAGAGGTCAGTGCTCCACACCATTACTGCACTCCCCTTGTTTGCGGGTTTGATGGTGAGGTTGGGGTTGGAGCGGAGGGAGTGGAGGGCTGAGCACTGTGAGGGCGAGAGGTTGGACTGGGTGAGGTGGTTGGACAGGTTGAGGCAGTTGATGTCACGGCGGCAGTTTGAAATGAAGAATTCAAGGGCAGACAAAAGGCCAGCACGGGATGTCCAGGTGGATGGGGTGTGTTGGAGGCGGGGGAAGGGGTTCTCGGTGGGTGGGCAGGTGTCTTGTTAAAAATGTAGGCATGAGGTGGAGGCGCTGGAAGAAGCGTTCAAGGTTACAGAATGTGTCGAACTCATTAATCTGGGAGCATCAGGATAAAGGTGAGGCCGTTACTGAGGACAAAATGTTCTTCCTCAGTGAAGGGGAGGTCTAGGGGAATGGTGAAGATACGTCAGGGATGGGAGCTAAGACCTGGAGTGGGGCTGGAGTTCGAGATAGATGCTTAAAGGCTGTGTTAATGGGGGTGGAAGTGAGGTCATGGGCGGTAAGGGTAACGATACTGTTGGGTACTCGGCTGCTGACTGCTTATGGCTGTGTTAAGCTAGCATCACTTCCGTTAGTGACATCACTACTGACGCTATAATCACACCCAGTCAAGCAGTTGTCTTACCTCCCACCTCCCCCCCCCCACCCCGGCTCATATTAACTGCGACTTGTTTTGTGTAGGGGGCATGGATGATGGGTGAATTTGTCAGTCTGTCCAGGACATTTTTTGAAGCAATATGTAAATAGTCAAGCTATGGAAAGGACTACATTAGACTTGGTGTTGGGGAATGAGTCCAATCAGCTAGTTGAAGTTTCAAAGGCTATAAATGTGTAAATTCAAACTCACATATGGATAAGGTCATGAGTAGTACTCAGGTGAAAATATTAAATTGGACGAAGGCTCACCATTACAGCATCAGGCAGCAACCTGCGAATGTGGATTTGGGGGATGCTGTTTGAGAGTAAATTCACATCTGACCTGTTAGATACCTTTAAAGGCCAGTCGCTCAGAGCTCAGGACCAGCATGTTCCTGTGAAAATGATGGATAAGGATGGCAAGATTTGGGAACGTTGGCTGACAAGAGAAATTGAGAGTTTAGTCAGAAAGAGAAAGGAGGCATGTATCAGGTTTAGGAAACTGAAGAGAGACATGGAAGAATACAAAGACAGCAGGAAAGAACTCAAGCAAGAATGTAGGAGGGCTAAAAAGGTAAACAGGGTTTCCCGAGGTGTTTTATACATTTATAAGGAGCAAGAGGGTAGCTAGGGAACCATTTGGACAAAGGGAGAGAATTTATTCCTGGAGCCGAAGGAAGTGGGTCAGGTCCTTAATGAATTTTTTTTAAAATGTGTTCATTTGATGGATATGGACATCGGTACCTGGCCAGCACTTATTGCCCATCCTTCATTACCCTTAAGAAGGTGATGGTGAGCTACTGTCTTCAGCCACTGCAGTCCATCTGCTGTGGTTTGGTCCACATTACGGAGGGAATTCAAGGATTTTGTCCCAGCGCCAGTGAAGGGATGGCAATATATTTCCAAGTCAGGATGGTGACTGGTTTGAAGGGGAACTTGAAGCTGATGGTGTTCCCACGTATCTGTTGTCCTTGTCCTTCTAGATGGAGTGGCCATGGCTTTGGAAGGTGTTGTCTGAGGCCCTTTGGTGAATTTCTGCAATGCATTTTGTAGGCAGTACACAGCTGCTGAATGTCACTGGGGGAGGGAGTGGCTGCTTGTGAATGTAATGCCAATCAAGTAGACTGCTTTGTCCTGGTTGGTCTTAGTCTGTCTCATGGTTCTTTGATAATTGATATTGCAAAGGCCATGGGGCCATAACAATATTCCAGCAAAGCTCCACAAATGGAGCTTATTCTGAATGTGGAGCTGTGACTTCTGTGCAATGGTCACCCTTAGCGATATTGTCATAGACAGATGAATTTGTAGCTGAAAGATTGTTGAAGATGAGTCAAGTATGTTTTTCCCTCTTGTTGGTTCCCCCACCACTTGCCACAGACGCAGCCTAGCAGCTAATTCCTTTAGGACCCAACCAGCCCGATCAGTAATATTGCTGCCGAGCCAGTCTTGGTGGTGGACCTTGAAATCCCCCACCCAGTGTACATTTTGTGCCTTTGCCAATCTGGGAAATTACAGGTCGGTGTGCCTTGTGTCAGTAGCTGGGAATTGATTGGAGAAGAATCTTAGGCATAGCATTTATTCTCATTTGGAAAAATATGGATTTGCTAGTCAAAGGCAGTTTGGATTCGTGTGGAGAGGGTTGTATCTCACAAACTTGATAGAATTTGTTGAGAAAGTGACAAAGATGATTGATTGAGGGCAAAGTGATGCATGTTGTTTATATGGACTTTAGTAAGGTCTTTGACATGATCTGTTATGCCATTCTGATGCAAAAGGTGAAGTCACATGGGATCTGCGGTGAGCTGGTAAGAAGGATACAGAACTGGGGAAGTGATAGAAGACAGAGAGAAGACAGAGGTGTTGTTTTGACTTGAAATCTGTGACCACTGGTGTTTGTGATAGACAAAAATGATCTGGAGGAGAATGTTAGTGGCCTAATTAGTAAGTTTGCGAATGACACAAAGATTGGAGAATCTGTGGCGAGTGTGGAGGATTGCCAGAGGACATAGCAGGATATAGGATAGGCTGGGGACTTGGGTGGAGAAATGGCAGGTGGAGCTTAATTTTGAGAAAAGTTTGGTGATGCACTTTGGAAGATCTAATGCAGGAGTGAAATATGCGCTAGATTCCAGACCTTTTAGTAGCACCAACACACCGAGGGATCTAGGCATACAAGCCTGCAGTTCCCTGAAAGTTGCAATGTAAGTGGATACGATGGTCAAAGAATGTATGGCATGTTTGCCTTCATCGGTCAGGGCAGAGAGTATAAAAATTGAGGTGTCAGGTTAATGCTGTCGAGCACTTCAATTAGGCCACATTTGGAATATTGTGTCCAGCTCTGTTTGTCACTCTACCTGAAGGATATGGAGGCTTTGGACAGGCCGCAGAAACAGTTGATCAATTGTGGTCTGGTTTAGAGGGTGTTACTTATGAGAAAAGATTGGACACTTGAAAGATGAGGAGCAACTTGGTCGAAGTTTACAAAGTTATGCGAGGCATAGATGGAATGGATAATTGGAGTCTTTTTCCAAAGATAGAAATGTCAGTTTCGAGGGGACATGGGTTTAAGGTAAAAGGGGGTAAATCGAAAGGAGATAAGAGGCAGGTTCCTGTGCTGTACTGTGCTTTGTTCTTTGATACTCGATATAGCAAAGGCCATGGGGCCCAAACAAATGTTCCAGCTGTGCCAAAACTGTGTGATTTTTCAAAGGAGAAATGCTGCAGAAAATCTGCAAATTTAAGTTGCGACAGTCTGACGAAGTTCTGTTTGAAGAGCAGGGAATGTCACATCTCAGAATTCTTGTCTTTATGGGTGAAGACATTGAATACAAGAAAAAGGAGTTTATAATATCATTCAGGCCACAGCTGGAGTGCTGTGTACAGTATCTGTGAAGAGAAATCCAAATTAACATTTCAGTTCCAGTGACCCTTCTTTGGAACAGTTCTGAAGAAACATAGAAAATAGGTGCAAGAGGAGGCCCTTCGGCCCTTTGAGCCTGCACCACCATTCAATACGATCATGGCTGATCATACAAGCTCAGTCCCCCATTCCTGGCCTTTCCCCGTACCCCTTGATTCCTTTAACTGTCAGTGACACGTCTAGCTCCGTCTTGAATATATCTAATGAACTGAGGCAACATGATGGCTCAGTGATTAGCACTGCTACCTCACTGTACCACAGCCCCTTTTCGATTCCACACTCGGTTAACAGCCTGTGTGGCGTTTGCACATTCTCCCCGTGTCTGTGTGACTTTCTGCGGTTTGCTCCCATAATTCAAAGATATGCATGTTAAGTGTATTGGCTTTGCTAAATATTGTCCCATAGTGTCCTGGGATGTGAAGGTTAGATGTGTTAGCCATGGGAAATACACGGTAGGGGGTAGGGTCGGTGTGGACCTGTTGGACTGAATTGCCTGTTTCCACACTGTAGGGATGCTATGGAACTGGCCCCAACAGCATCCTGTGGGAGAGACTATCACAGGTTTGCAACTCTCTATGTGAGGAAATTCTTCCTGATCCAGCCCTGAATGGCTCACCCCTTCTTCTTAGGCTGTAACCCTAACTCTGGGACTTCCCCAACATCAGGAACATTCTTCCCTCATCTCGCCTGTCTGATCCCATCATGTTGTTCTGACAAAGGGTCACTGAACCCTAAGCATTAATTTCGGATTTCTTTCCATAGATGCTGCCAAGATTGAGAAAGATTTATCAGGATGTTGCCAGATCTGGAGTGATTCAGCTATGAAGAGAGACCAGTTAGGCTGGGATAGTTTTCCTTAGAATAGCCAAGGTTGAGATGGTATGTGATTGAGTTGTGCAAAGGTCTGAGGTAATTACAGGATAAATTGGAGCAGGGCCTATAGAAGGGATTTGAGGAAATTATTTTTAGTCGGAGAGTTATGGGTATCAAGGAACTGGGTGGTAGAGATGCTAACCCTCAAGACTTTTCAAAACAATTCCGATGAAAACTTGAAATGCTACAGCATGTGAGGTAATTGGCAAAATGCTGTAACATGGGATTGGAATAGATGGATGTTTGATGAGCAGTGCCTAAACGGTGGGGCAAAGGGACTCTTTCGTGCCGTAAAACACAATGACTCGATTCGATGATTCAGTTAAAACAGGACCCTCCAAGGTGGGTGCAGGAGCATCAACCAAGATGAGCAACAAAGGTGTTTACTTAACTGGGAAGATAGGCCACTGTTTTAACGATTGTCAGAGTACACACTCTGCATTAGCATTCCCTTGGAGAGGAATGCTACGACAGGACAATATCAGCTCAGCAGTGTGAGAAAAGGATGGGAGCTGGAGGACCTTTTCCACCCAAGAACTACCAGTGGTGACTGCACTGTCCTGGCGTTTAGCTGCTACAGACTGTGCCACTTGGGCAGTTTTGGGAGAAACAAGTATAATGATTGGAGAAATTGTATTGCACACCAGACACAGCAGGGTGGCATTATTGAACACTGGGAAACACACTCATTTCCGGTAGCTATTTGTTATCTGGAGAGAAATTCACCTTGCCAGTGAAAAGACAGGGGAGTAAAACTGGAGGAAGATACACTAACAAAGGGAGAAGAGCACAACTGTGTGACAGAATTAGAAACGGTCATCTAGTATACACTGAAAGAGAAAGAATTAAAGGAGGCCGAAATGGGGTTGGTGACTTAAAATTAGAGAAATAAGCAACAAAGCCACTCAGTGGCTGCTAAGAAAATCTCAATAAAGGCATTTTAAAAAAATTGTTCACAGGGTGTAGTTGTCAATGTCTTGGTATATATTGCCCATCCATGTTTGAACATTTTAAGAATATCAGCAACATGATACCAGCTGAATTCTTTTGCTTAGTTTTGTTCCTGCGTGCCTTATCCTGATCAACACCTGTCCAGATTCCTAACTTCAAACATGAACATGTATTTTAAGTTTTGAATGTTCATCAGCCTGCAATTCACCCTAGTTACAGCAGTGTTATTCTTTGAATAAGATCCTATCATTATAATTGTGCATTGTAGTGTGACTAGTCCAAAAACTGAAAGGTAATACCTGATTTCAATCTAGAAAGTCATGCAAATGTGATTCTGAGGAAAGGGTTTGGTGTTCTGAGAAGTGAAATGAAATGACCTTTGCTGATGTTTCATTGCTCCCTTTTTCAAAAGAAATGTTGTAATCAGTTGAAACAATGTTAACTTGTTAGTTTTTGAACTTTTTATATGAGCAGCAGGAAACCTGTCCTCCCCTGGAGCAGGATAAATTGTTATTTCAATTAATTTCCAGTAGAATACTACTCATACACAACATTACAAAGAGGTGAGATCACAGAGGCATGTTGTTCATTTCAACTCATCTGTGCAGCTGCTTTTCAATTCAGTATCAGTTGTTATTCCAGTATCGGTAAGAGTGACCACTGCACAGTCCGTGTGGAGACAATTTCCTGCCATCATATTGAGAATCCCTCCATCGTGTTGTGAGGCACTATTACCATGCTAAATGGAACAGACATCAAACAGATCTAGTAACTCAAGCCCGGGCATTCATGAGGTGCTGTGGGCTATCAAGAGCAGCAGAATTGTATTGCAGCACAATCTGCAACCTCATCGCCCGGCATACCTCCCGATCATCATTACCATTAAGCCAGGAGATCAAGGCCTGAAGAAGGGCTCATGCCCGAAACGTCGATTCTCCTGCTCCTTGGATGCTGCCTGACCTGCTGCGCTTTTCCAGCAACACGTTTTCAGCCAGGAGATCAAGCCTGGTCCAACAGAGAGTTCAGGAGGACATGTCAGGAGAAGCACCAGCATTCCTAAAAGTGAGGTGTGAACCTGGTGTAGCTACTGAGCAGGACTAAATGCCTTATCAAATAGCTCTTCTGCCACATCTATTTGTGAATGGTGGTGGACGATTAAACAAGTCACTGTAGAAGGAGCTTCCACAAGTATCTCCAGCCTCAACGATGGAAGAGCCCAGCACATCATTGCAAAAGACAAGGCTGAAGCTTTTGTAGCAATCTTCAGCCAGAAATACTGAGTAAATGATCCATCTTGGCCTCCTCTGGTGGTTGCCAGCATTGCAGATACCAGTATTCAGCCAATTCGCTTCACTCTGCGTGATATCAAGAAATACTTAGAGCCACTGGATACTGCAAAGGCTGTGGGTCCTGACATCATTCCAGCAATAGTACTGAAAACTTGTGTTCAAGAACTTGCTGCTCCCCTCGCCAAACTCTACTAGTGCAGTGACGATCTACCCGACAATTTGGAAACTTTTCTAGGCATGTCCTGCAAACAAAAAGCAAGACAAATCCTCCCCAGCCAATTGCCACCTCAGCAGTCTACTCTCGACCATCAGTAAAGTGATGGAAGATGTCATCAACAGTGCTATCAAGCAGCACCCACTCAGTAATAACCTGCTCAGTGATGCCCAGTTTCAATTCCGCCAGGGCCACTCAGCTCCTGACCTCATCACAGCCTTGGTTCAAACATGGGCAAAAGAGCTAAATTCCAGAGGAGAGGTGAGATTGACAGCTCTGACATCAAGGTGACATTCCACCAAGTATGGCATCAAGGAACCAGAGCAAACATGGAATCAATGGGTACCAGGGGGCAAATTGTCTACTGGTTGGATTCATACCTGGCACATCGGAAGATGTTTGTTGGAGGTCAGTCATCTCAGCTCCATCACACCTCTGCAGGAGTTCCTCAGAGTGGTGTCCTCTGCCCAACACTCTACAGCTGCTTCATCAATGGCTTCTATTCTGTCACAAGATCAGAACTGGGGATGTTCGCTGATAACTGCACAATGTTCAGCACCTCTCACAATTCCTCTGATTCAGAATCAATCCATATTCAAATATCGGGACAATATTTAGACTTTGGTTGACAAGTGGCAAGTAACATTGAAACCTCACAAATGTCAGACTATGACCATCTCCAATAAGAGACAATTAAGCCACCACCATTTAATGACATTCAGTGGTGTTACTATCACTGAATCCCTCACTATCAACATCCTTTGAGATACCATTGACCTGAAACTCAACTGGACTCATCACATAAACACAGTGGTCGGAAGAGCAGGTTAGATATTAGGAATACTGGGGCAAGTAACTGACCACCTGATTCCCCAAAGGCTGTCCACCATCTACAAGGCCCAAGTCAGGTGTGTGATGGAATATTCCACACCTGCCTGTATGAATGCAGCCCCAACAAGACTCAAGAAGCTTGACACCATCCAGGACAATGCAGCTTGCTCAATTGACATGACATTCACAAACATCCACTCCCTCTACTATCGAAATTCAGTAGCAGCAGTGTGTACTATCTACAAGACGCTCTGCAAAAATTCACCAAAGATCCTCAGATTGCACCTTCCAAATCCATGACCGCTTCCATCTAGGACAAGGGCAGCACTTACAAGGGAACACCACCAAGTTCCCCTCCAAGCCACTCACCATCATAACTTGGATATATATCACAGTCTCAGGGTCAAAATCCTGGGATTCCCTCCCTAAGGGCATTGTGGGTCAAAGTACAGAATGTGGACTGCAACAGTTAAGGAAGACAGCTGACCACCACCTTTTCAAGGGCAACTTGGAATGCACAATGAAATGCTGATCAGCCAGAGGTGCCCACACTTAATGAATGAATAAAAAACAATAAGACAAGGAGGACATTAGAGCTCAAATAGAGTATTAACCAGTTCACCTGTTCTGTTAGCTTCATTTTCAGAATACTTCAATGAAATTAAGGATGAAGTAGACAAGATTGTTATGCTGTCTGACAGAAAAGTGAAAATACATATGCAGATGAGAGCTATGTCACTAAGTGGGAGGACTTGTGGACTCGGAACTTAATTAACAAATTCTTTCTTGGATCAGAGCAACCTGCCATGTTTGGTGGTGGTACACATGGTAGTAATGATATGTAGGATCTGTCTCAGCTGCCCTCTGTGCAGAAAGAGGAATATAGACTTCACCAAGACCTTGCAGCAGACTGAGGTACAATGCTTGACACATGAAGAAAACATGTTGGGAACAACCAGTGTGATGCCACACACATGTCCAGACTTGTGTTGCAATTTGTTGGCATTTTATTGAGAATTAGCAGGGAGTACTACAGATCCTATGAAGCCATAAGAGGCTTGGGTTTTCATTTAAATGGTAAATAATGAACAAATAATGCAAGAAATCCCACAAATTGCCCAAGCCTGAGCAATTGAGTAGTTCCGAGTTAAACTAAAACATTAAAGTCTCCAATAATGAGCCAGGAGCAAACTGGCACGGGGTAAATCAAAGTCAAGGAATTACATACACAGCTCAAAGAGTGGTATGAGTGGAATGGGTTTCAGTTTATGAGACACTGCACTGGGCTAGAAGTCAGCTGTTCCAGTCACATGGACATCACATGACCTGTACTGGGGCCAGAGTCTGGTGAAACTGCTAACTAGAGTTGTAGACAGAGAGGTGGGGGCTGTTTGGATGGTTTGGGAGAGAGCATATGGTAGAATTTCAGGGCAGGTAAGACAATGCCATTACACAGAGTGGGACAAGAACAGCCAAAGTTTACAAACACAGAGAAACAGGAGCAGATATGGTCAAAGGGGGAAGTAATAGTAAAAAGGCAAAATTAATGGTTCTATTCTCGAATATGCATAGTATTTGAAATTATATAAGTTAACAATATAAAAAGAAGTTCATGGGTCTCATTTCACAGCAATTATGGGTATATGCTCGCAAAGAGATCAAAACTGGGAAAGTTTCAAGAGAACAGGCATGAAGGGAGAGACAGTGGAGTAGCACTGCCAGTACAGGATGGAATAAATGGAACAGCAGGAAATAACCTTGAATTGGATGATGTAGAATCCATTTGGATGGAGGTAAGAAATAACAAAGGGAATATTGATGGGAGCAGTTTATTGGCCCTGAATACAAGCTTTTCTGTTGGAAAGAGAATAAATCAGGAGATAATGAGGGCAAGTAAAAATGGGAGTACATTAAGCAGATATGATTTGAATCTTCATGTAGACTGGGAAAAACAAATTGGCAAATGCAGCTCTGAGGAACAATTAATAGAGTGTTTTGGGGAAAGAATAATATGCCATGGATTGAACAAGGGATAAAGCTATTTTGGATCTGGCAATGCATAATGAATCTAATTTTATAAATGATCCCAGAGTCAAATATCCCTGGAGAATAATGACCACAACATGGTAAAATCTAACATTTCAGTTTGAGGTTTTTTAGATTAGATTCCTTACAGTGTGGAAACAGGCCCAACCAGTCCACACCGACCCTCTGAAGAGTAATCCACCCAGACCCATTTCCCTCTGACTAATGCACCTGACACTACGGGCAAGTTAGCAATGACCTGCACATCTTTGGACTGTGGGAGGAAACCCACGCAGGCATGGGGAGAATGTGCAAACTCCACACAGACAGTCACCCAAGGCTAGAATTGAACCTGGGACCCTGGTGCTGTGAGGCTGCAGGGCTCACCACTGAGCCACCATGCCACCACTTGTGTCAGAAACCACTGTGCTAAGCCTAAATTAGAGAGATTACTTACAAATGAGGACTGGGTTGACTGGAGTGGACTGGGAGAGGAGTTTAGCAGCAAAGAAGGTTGAGGAACAATGGTCAACATTTAAGAAAATAATGTGTGGCTCACAATAAATATATATCACAGTGAAACAGAAGTGTAATGATTGCAATGAGGTCACCCAGCTGGGCTTCATAAAAAGCCAAATCCCTGATTGGGTCTGTTAATCTGGTCCAATCAGGGAGCTGTGACTGACATTTGAAAGAGTGAGTGTGAGTGCTGCAGAAACTATGGTGTTTGACTGTGAATGAGGCAGCGCTAAAGGTATGTGTAAATAAAGGGAGACTTGGTGATATAACTGTGGAGTTATCTCAAGAGGGGCAATAAGCACGAGATAAATCAACCATTGTTCACCGTGGGAATATGGGGTATTCTGAATTTGATTGAACAAAATATACAGTTGATAGGTAAACCAAAGGTTTAGGATAGTTTTAAAAGCCATCAAAATATGACCCAAACAATAATAGATTGAGGAAAGAAAGTGTAAGGACAAACTAGCAAGTCAGCTAAAAATGGACAGTAGAGCTTCTTTAAATATGTGAAAAGGAAGAGATAGGGCAGAATGAATCAAAGCCTCTTAGAGAATCTGACGTGAGAATGAAGAATGAAGAATGAGGAAATAGAATTTGAGGAGTTGAATATATACTTTGCATCAGTCTTCATGGTAGAGGACATTAATAGTATTCTAAAAAATGCTAAATCATTAAGGGGCTAAAAGAGTGGAAGATATTTACAGTAGCTATTACAGGAAAAAAAATACGAAGGAAACTAATAAGGCCAAAGGCTAATAAGTCTCTGGAGCTGAAGGGATGCACCCTCTGATATGAAAGAGAATCACGACAGAGATAATGGATGCACTGATAGCAATCTTCCAAGAATCCTTCAATTCTGGAAAAGTGTCAGAAAATTTAAAATCTGTAAAATGTAACATCCTTATTCAAAAATCAAGGAGGCAGAGAAAAACATAACTGTAAGTCGGTACGTTTATTGCCTGCCATTTGGAAAATGTTCGAGTCTATTATAATGGTTGGAATAGCAGAGCGTTTTGAAATTTATCATATTTAATGAGGCATAAAGTCAAAATCATACCTGACAAACTTATTGCAGTTCTTTGAGGAGGTAACAAACAGGACAGATAGAGGGGCGCCAGTAATTGTAATATATTTGGATTTCCATAATGGCATTTGATTCGATAACACCCATACAGCTACTTAATTAAACACGATCCAATGGCATTGAAGGTAGTATATTAATGTAGACATAGCATTGGTGAACTAATAGAGGATAGACGGTTAGGATAATGGCGGTACGGAAATCCGCAGTAATCAGTATTGGGGTAGTGATTATTTTCAATACATATTAATGTCTTGGATGAGTGGTGAATGTGGCTTGACCAAGGTTGCAGATGACAGAAAAGCAGATGGAATGTGAGGGCAGAGCAGTAGATGTGATTTGTATGGACTTCAGTAAGGCATTCGACAAGGTTCCCCATGGGAGACTGATTAGCGAGGTTAGATCTCACGGAATACAGGGAGAACTAGCCATTTGGATACAGAACTGGCTCAAAAGGTAGAAGACAGAGGGTGGTGGTGGAGGGTTGTTTTTCAGACTGGAGGCCTGTGACCAGTGGAGTGCCACAAGGATCGGTGCTGGGTCGTCTACTTTTTGTCATTTACATAAATGATTTGGATGCGAATATAACGGATACAGTTAGTAAGTTTGCAGATGACACCAAAATTGGAGGTATAGTGGACAGCAAAGAGGGTTACCTTAGATTACAACAGGATCTGGACCAGATGGGCCAATGGGCTGAGAAGTGGCAGATGGAGTTTAATTCAGATAAATGCGAGGTGCTGCACTTTGGGAAAGCAAATCTTAGCAGGACTTATACCCTTAATGGTCAGGTCCAAGGGAGTGTTGCTGGACAAAGAGACCTTGGAGTGCAGGTTCATAGCTCCTTGAAAGTGGAGTCGCAGGTAGATAGGATAGTGTAGAAGGCGTTTGGTATGCTTTTCTTTATTGGTCAGAGTATTGAGTACAGAAGTTGGAAGGTCATGTTGTGGACATTGGTTAGGCCACTGTTGGAATACTGCGTGCAATTCTGGTCTCCTTCCTATCAGAAAGATGTTGTGAAACTTGAAAGGGTTCAGAAAAGATTTACAAGGATGTTGCTAGGGTTGGAGGATTTGAGCTATAGGGAGAGGCTGAACAGACTGGGGCTGTTTTCTCTGGAGCGTTGGAGGCTGAGGGGTGACCTTATAGAGTTTTACAAAATTATGAGGGGCATGAATAGGATAAATAGGCAAAGTCTTTTCCCTGGGGTCGGGGAGTCCAGAACTAGAGGGCATAGGTTTAGGGTGAGAGGGGAAAGATATAAAAGAGACCTAAGGGGCAACTTTTTCATGCAGAGGGTGGTGCGTGTATGGAATGAGCTGTCAGAGGATGTGGTGGAGGCTGGTACAATTGCAACATCGAAGAGGCATTTGGATGGGTATATGAATAGGAAGGGTTTGGAGGGATATGGGCTCGGTGCTGGCAGGTGGGATGAGATTGGATTGGGATATCTGGTCGGCATGGACAGGTTGGACCGAAGGGTCTGTTTCCATGCTGTACATCTCTATGACTATGACTCTTTGACATGTCGTAAAGATGATAAGATGTGTGTATAGAGAGAATAGACAGGTTAAGAGACTTGGCAGATGGAATATACTGTAGGAAAATGTAAGTTTCTGCATTTTGTTGGGAAGAATAGAAGAGTTGAATATTATTTAAATGGGGAAAGCTTGCAGAAGCTTCCAGCACAGGGATTTGAGGATCCTCATGCAGGAATCACAAAAATCTGGCATACATGCTCAGTGTTTAAGAAGGAAGACAAATGGAATGTTGACATTTGTTTTGAAAGGAATAGAGTGTATGTGTAGGGAATCCTGTTAGAGTGAGCAATGCACTAGTCAGACCACAGGTGGAACACTGTAAACAGGATTGGTCTCTTTATCTAAGGAAAGGTGTATTGTTACTGGAGGCAATCCAAAGAGGGTTTACTGGGTTGATTCTGAGAGTGGAGGGATTTTCAGAAGAGGAGAAGTTGAGTTGGTTGGGTTTCTATTCATTGGCATTTCGAAGAATGAGGGGACACCTTATTGAAACATATAAGATTCTTGAAGATCTTGACTTGGTGGATATGTAGACAGTGTTTGCCCTAGCGGCAGAGTCAAGGACCAGAGGGTACAATCTCTGAGGAAGGGACTAAGGCACAGAGTATAAATAATTTCTTCTCTTTGTGTGATGAAATCAATAGAATTATTTACCACAGAGGGTTGTTGAGGTGGGGCCATTAAGTAAGATCATTACTGAGATAGACAGGTTTTTAATCAGTAAGGGAATCAAGGGTAATAGAGGAAAGGCAGGTTGGTGGAGTTCAGGATTATCAGATCAATCATAATCTCATTGAATAACAGTGCAGACTCAATGGATCAAATGGCCTCCATTTGCTCCTACAATGTACCATTGAAGCTTCTACAGTGTGGAGGTAGACATCGCACATGCCTGCAGCTGGCGATATCCATGCTTAGAGGATTCTGTCATAACATTCAAATTGAGATACACCAACAGTTTAATTCTCCATCTCAGTAATTCTGCAGCATATTTAGTAAAACTCTCAGACATCTTCAAAATTTTCCTTTCATGCATTGTGTCAACATGTATTTTGAATAGACCAGTAAAAGTTTCCCCTTCTCTACATGCACAGTGAAGGGTAACTCCTGGCTGGCAGTGCTTGACTGGGTGTTCAGCTGGGCTTTAAATAAAGCACTGGCATTAAGAATCCCAGATGGTCCCAGTCAAGGCAGGTACTTCCGCCTCTGTCAAGAGTGAGGAACAGAGAGGAGGGATGCCATAGGGGCATGATGGGTAGCTAATGAAGAGAGTCGTGCAGAATAATGTGAAAAATCCCGCGAGGGCTGGCAGAGAGACACCCTTCATGAAACTCACCCCAAGTGTGACAGAGCTGATATCTGGTAAAATTCAGTCCATTGTTCTAATTTGTTCAACTTTCTTTTTGCACTAATCTAAGTTATAATTGCTATGATTAGTACAAATAGCAAGCCAACAACTGAGCTGTATCGAATCACCTCATCCTTTGATGGCATTCCAATAGTTTGTTGTTAACTGGACCAAAGTCTCATAATGCTGCAGCAGGTATTTCTTCTTCAAGTTCTGTCTTTTGTTACTCCCTAGGGAAAAAAACATCACTTGGAAGATCTAGTGTTTTGCATTGATTCATTTTTCTTAAATGATTTAAGAAAATAAATTAAATCAACTGCTCATGCAAGCAATTAAAAGAATTCATTTCAAATTAATGTCTTCTCACTCTGAGTGACCAGTTCTGAAGTTTGTCCACTTCTGAAGTGTCTTATGTATTGTTTACCATTCCCAGTTTATAGACACAAGATGCTGTCCCCGTGTAGGAGAAAGGAAAACATCCTTCCCCTTGTCTTAACAAACGTCTATGATTGTTTCTGAAACTTGTTTTTGTTATTATGGCAATGAGAATTAGTTATTCGTTTGGACTGACATTACAGTGATATAGAAATAACAGAATAACTCCTCTACATTGGGGAGACAGGCCGCCTACTTGCGGAACGTTTCAGAGAACACCTCTGGGACACCCGAACCAACCAACCCAACCACCCCGTGGCTGAGCACTTTAACTCCCCCTCCCACTCCGCCAAGGACATGCAGGTCCTTGGCCTCCTCCATCGCTAGACCATGACAACATGACGCCTGGAGGAAGAGCGCCTCATCTTCCGCCTAGGAACCCTCCAACCACAAGGGATGAATGCAGATTTCTCCAGCTTTCTCATTTCCCCTCCCCCCACCTTATCTCAGTCCCAACCCTCGGACTCAGCACCACCTTCTTGACCTGCAATCTTCTTCCCGACCTCTCCACCCCCACCCCCTCTCCGGCCTACACCATCACCTTAACCTCCTTCCACCTATCGTATTCCCAACGCCCCTGCCCCAAGTCCCTCCTCCCTACCTTTTATCTTAGCCTGCTTGGCACACCCTCCTCATTCCTGAAGAAGGGCTTATGCCCGAAATGTCGATTCTCCTGCTCCTTGGATGCTGCCTGACCTACTGCGCTTTTCCAGCAACACGTTTTTCACCTCTGATCTCCAGCATCTGCAGTCCTCACTTTCTCCTACAGAAATAGCAGTGTAGACTGGTTCAATCAGGAAATCTCTACTTTCAACGTCTTCAATAAGGGATGATAGATTTTGCCATTCCCAATCAGGTGCACAAGTATCCTGGTCACATGGTGAGTTTGAGATTGATTCTGGAATTGGATCTTGTACTGGGACTGAATTTAGTCAAGTGAGTGCAATGAAAACTGACTGTTCCTTCCAACTCAAATATTTTCAGTTCTTCACAGGTATGATCTTCCTTTGGTTTTATCTCATTAAACTATTCCCTGAGGATAATTTGACCATCCTTTAGTTGCTGCTTGGAAAGTTTCTTCTCTGGTTTATAATCCCTCATCTGAGCTTTTGTGGTTTGAGACTGCTGTAGCTCTGATAATGCAACAATTATATTGTACGCGTTAACTGTAACCTCTAAATCATGAAGTGGAAATTATAAAAAATTAACTTGTTGTTCCTACAAACTTATTGTTCCTTTTCTTTAATGATCTCTTCTATCTCTGTCTCGCAGCTCCCTTGTCTATATCAACTGTAATTTCAAAATTAGATGGTGTCATTTTCCTTTAGCTCATGACAATGCATTGTGTTTCAAGTATTCTCTATCATTTAATGTTCTCCAAGATGAGTCAATGTCTTTGTTCAGGAAAGCCTGTATATATTTGAACTGAATTTCAGTTGTCTGATGCTAAGAGTGTTTCAAGTTCTTGCGAGATATATAATTAAGCTTCTCATTGTACTGGGTTGAAAAGGTTTCATCCTAACAAAATTCTGTTTCTCTGGATTTTTCTGAAAATAGTATTTGTAGAGATGTGTCTTTTTTTTGTATTTTTAATTGTGGCCTGAAATGTGAAAATATCTTTAAAACCAAGGGTTACTGGAGGATTGAGGCATATTTTGAAAGGAAGGAAAATCCCAATAGTTATAAGCCATGTTTCCACAGCTGCTTGTTCAAGCAGTATTTGAAGTGTAGTTTGTAGACCAGCTGGACCTTTGGGGTATATACAAATGGAGACTCAGGAACAACAAGCAACTGATTGGTCTGGTCTGTGGACTAGTGACCAGGTTTCAGCAATAAAGACTTTCTGCCTGCCAGTAATTATCTGTTTGGGTCTCAGGTAGCTCAACAGCTTGGGCCTGTGAACAAGATAGGGAAAAGCTTTCAGACCATCGTTCCCTCTATGTTACTTTCTGGATGTGTGGGCCTCTGAGGCTAGGGGACGACACCTGTCTCTGGAAACTGAAGTCAATGTCATGATCACTTGTGAATACAATCACTATTAGTGGAACCTTGTACCAGTTGTGTGTACACGCAGCTGCACAGGTTAAAGGCAACTTTGCCTCAGATCTCCATCAGCTCAAGAGTATTTACTGTTCTTTGTAGGAAAAGCTACTTTAAGCTTGAAGAAAACCAATTTATTTTTCCTTTAGCAGTTCCTGTAATCCTTGTCATTTACTTAATAGTTTGGAGACCTTTTATAAGTGTGAACCAGCCACCTTGTGCCTCCTATTAACCAATGAAAGCTTCTGGAGAAGGAAGACCAAGAATCAGCATTCTGACCAGTACTAGAATTATAAGAATGATCTCATCTACCCTCTAAATAGGAACCACTGAACCTCCTGTCTCAATATTTTCCTCACTTTCATGTCATCAATGTTTTTGCCTGTCTTGTCTGTGTGTGCATGTGTATATGTAAGGATGAGTTTATAAGAGAGTTGGAGATTTTATTCATAGAATTGTATACTCACTGTTCATTAGTTTGCCGATAGCCAGAGGCAAACTAGTATTTGTAATAAATAGTAGTTTTTGTTTCAAAGTCATGTACTTATCTGAAAATGAATCATTTTGTCTCATCCCTGTTTTTGTGAACACCAACTGTTGGTCCTAATTATATCAATGCCAAATCAGAATTCATCTATCAGACCAGAAATTACTTTTAATTCTTAAATTCTTAAAGATATCTAAACTAAAAGGTAGATGAGGATATTCAGACAGTAAATTCAAAGAGATTTTAGTTTAAGAAATTCAGAGATGTAATATACAATGTTTGTTATAGTAGAGTTACTTAAGTCCAAATGTTTAAGAGTCATTCATTTATACATTTAAACCACCGTAGATTTAATACACAGAACATGTATCTATAAGTCAATGACTTTTTCTTACACTGAATTGATTATAACAGCAGACAGAAATGTACTTATTAAATTCAACAGATTTCAGTTTGACCAATATGCATCCCCTTCTGGATATTGCTAGTTTTGGGGTCTTGGGATATGGATTTTTATTCTCCATCAAATGTTCAATAGCTTCTCTCTTCACTGGTAATGGAGCGTGGGGGGTATGTTATCCTTTGATGTGTTGACATATTCCTTAATTTAACTTAATTGGTCTTTACTTTGGTGCATGATGAATCTTGATATTAGAAGAATCATCTGTTCAATTCCATTTCCTTAATCTGATTTTGAACATACAGCTTTGCATAATTTGGTTCTAACTTCTATATTTCTAAATAGTTTTAATTAACCTGTTTGGACATATTGTGACATATCTGGGGCAGAATGGACTTGAACATGGACCCATTGACTCAGTGATCGGGATACTGCCACTGCATCACCTTTTCACCTTTCCCTGTTCAGAAACCAGTCTCCACTGAGGAAGATTACCGCTCTGAGCTACTTTTAATCAACCAGTTGAAATGTATCTTCAGGGCACTCCTGTGCAATCACAGCGTCCTCAGCTTCAGCTTTCTCCTCAGATCAGAGATCCCTTGGCCCCACCTCATCTTGCCCGAAGACATCTACCTTTGTCGCTCAGGCTGTGATGGAAAACTATGATGCTGGATACTCTGGGATTTAAAATGTCTCAAAAACCTGGAGACTGTTTAAGGAGCGGTTGTTGCAAGTGATGAATAAATATGTCCCTCTGAGACAGGCAAGAAGCAGTAAGATAAAGGAACCTTGGATGACGAGAGCGGTTGAGCTTCTCGTCAAAAGGAAAAAGGTAGCTTACATAAGGTGGAGGAAGCTAGGGTCAAGGTCAGCTCTACAGGATTACAGGCAGGTGAGGAAGGAGCTCAAAAATGGTCTGAGGAGAGCCAGGAGGGGGCACGAGAAAGGCTTGGCAGAACGGATTAGGGAGAACACAAAGGCATTTTACACTTATGTGAGGAATAAGAGAATGGTCAAAGAAAGAGTAGGGCCGATCAGGGATAGCATAGGGAATTTGTGTGTGGAGTCTGAGGAGGTAGGGGAAGCCCTAAATGAGTTTTTTGCTTCTGTCTTTACCAAAGAAACGAACTTTGTAGTGAATGAAATCTTTGAAGAGCAGGTGTGCATGCTGAAATGGATAGAGATAAAGGAAACTGATGTGCTGAAACGTTTGTAAAACATTAAGATTGACAAGTCACCAGGCCCGGACCAGATTTGTCCTTGGCTGCTTTGGGAAACGAGAAATGCAATTGCTTCGCCACTTGCGAAGATCTTTGCATCCTCGCTCTCCACTGGAGTCGTACCTGAGGATTGGAGAGAGGCAAATGTAATTCCTCTCTTCAAGAAAGGAAATAGGGAAATCCCCGGCAATTACAGACCAGTAAGTCTCACGTCTGTCATCTGCAAGGTGTTAGAAAGGATTCTGAGGGATAGGATTTATGACCATCTGGAAGAGCATGGCTTGATTAAATGCAGTCAACACGGCTTTGTGAGGGGCAGGTCATGTCTCACAAACCTATCGAATTCTTTGAGGATGTGACTAAAACGTTGATTAGGGTCGAGCTGTGGATGTGGTGTATATGGACTTCAAGGCATTTGATAGGGTTCCCCATGGTAGGCTCATTCAGAAGGTCAAGAGGAATGGGATACAGGGGAACTTAGATGTCTGGATACAGAATTGGCTGGCCAACAGAAGACAGCAGGTGGTAGTAGAAGGAAAATATTCTGCCTGGAAGTCTGTGGTGAGTGGTGTTCCACAGGGCTCTGTCCTTGGGCCTCTACTGTTTGTAATTTTTATTAATGACTTGGATGAGGGGATTGAAGGATGGGTCAGCAAGTTTGCAGACAACACAAAGGTTGGAGGTGTCATTGACAGTATAGAGGGCTGTTGTAGGCTGCAGCGGGACATTGACAGGATGCAGAGATGGGCTGAGAGGTGGCAGATGGAGTTCAACCTGGATAAATGCGAGGTGATGCATTTTGGAAGGTTGAATTTGAAAGCTGAGTACAGGACTAAGGATAGAATTCTTGGCAGTGTGGAGGAACAGAGGGATCTTGGTGTGCAGATACATAGATCCCTTAAAATTGCCACCCAAGTGGACAGGGTTGTTCAGAAAGCATATGGTGTTTTGGCTTTCATTAACAGGGGTATTGAGTTTAAGAGTCGTGAGATCTTGTTGCAGCTCTATAAAACCTTGGTTAGACTGCACTTGGAATACTGCGTCCAGTTCTGGTCACCCAATTATAGAAAAGATGTGGATGCTTTGGAGAGGGTTCAGAGGAGGTTTACCAGGATGCTGCCTGGACTGGAGGGCTTATTTTATGAAGAGAATTGACTGAGCTCGGACTCTTTTCATTGGAGAAAAGGAGGAGGAGAGGGGACGTAATTGAGGTATACAAGATAATGAGAGGCATAGATAGAGTCGATAGCCAGAGACTATTTCCCAGGGCAGAAATGACTAACACGAGGGGTCATAGTTTTAAGCTGGTTGGAGGAAAGTATAGAGGGGATGTCAGAGGCGGGTTTTTTACACAGAGAGTTGTGAGAGCATGGAATGCGTTGCCAGCAGCAGTTGTGGAAGCAAGGTCATTGGGAACATTTAAGAGACATACATATGGTCACAGAAATTTGAGAGTGCATACATGAGGATCAGTGGTCAGCACAACATTGTGGGCTGAAGGCTCTGTTCTGTGCTGTATTGTTCTATGTTCTATGTTCTAACCCAAGTTGGAGCAGATGAAGTTGTTTTTCTCCTGTACTGCGGACATGTGGAAAATGCAGCAGCCCATATATATATAGCAAGATCCGACAACCATACACTTCCTCGCTTGGTATGCAGATTGTTTGTTTCCACTTATATAATATCAATTACGTGTATTGGAGGATGACCTCATGAAGTGAAATAATTTGTTTGGTCAATGAATTTTCATCAAGTCCATTGATGTGTAGACTCCTTCGTGTGATCAATGTTAGGATTCTCACTGTACAATTTCTTGTTATATTTCCATATTACAGGTTAAGCCAGCCTCAGAGCAATTTTGCCAGACCTAAGACGTGTCAGGGTCATTAGGTTTTAAATCATTCCTTTCTCTTCTCCTATCCTGGTTTTACTTATGTGGAGGTGCTGATATTGGACTGAGGTGGACAAAGTTAAAAATCACGCAACCCAGGTTATAATCCAACAGGTTTATCTGGAAGTACAAGCTTTTGGAGTCCTACTCCTTCATCAGGTAGCTAGAGGAGTAGGATCATAGGACACAAGATGTTTTGCTATAAATTCTGTGTCCTGTGATCCTATTCTACTGGCTACCTGACAATGGAGCAGCACTTCGAAAACTTGAACTTCCAAATAAACCTGTTGGACTATAACTTGGGTTGTGTGATTTTTAACTTTGTTTTACTGAGTTGGAATTTGCATGATACCAAGTTATAGTCCAAGAGGTTTATTTGAAATCAGAAGTTTTCAAAGTCTTCACCTGACTAAGGGGCAGCGTTGCAAAAGCTTGTGATTTCAAATAAACCTGTTGGAGTATAACCAGATGTTGTGTGACTTCTGACTTGGTCCACTTAGTCCAACACGAGCACCTTCGCATCATGGCTATCATTGGCACCTCTAATACTTACTCCAAGGTGCTGACAGGAAATCACTGCACTGTATAGCTACACTGTAAAATATGTCATCTTCAGAAAACTGAACGTATTGCAGATGCCACACCTTCGTTTTGCCAGCTCAGAGAGTGATGGATTAAGATAGTAAAACTTTATTGCTACTGGCTTATTTTTGGCCTAGTCTGATTTACGAATTTGGTTAGCAGTTAATTGTTCCTATAATATTTTCCCTGGTGTTCAAAGAGTGATGTTCCTCTTCATTGCTTTACTTTTGTGTTTTGTAATTTTGCTTGTGTTTGTCTAACTGTGACAATTTAATTCACAGTTCATTTTTCTTTTCCATTATTGCACCCTACTCCCCACTCAAAACAAACCACTGACAGACTCTCTGAAATATATACTGAATGCAAACATTTATTGATTGTTTTTTATTGTTATGGACAGTACGTACATGCACTGCAAAGATAATATCAACAGATGCCGATACTTAGAAATATATTCTGATTTAAAAAACAGTAAGATAGCATTTTTGTCCATTTACACAAGCAACATCAGCACACGATTCAACATGTCAGGCCCCAACAGTAATCTCACCTCACCACCAGGTTATAATTCCCATTGTTACAGTAAGATTTTTCAAATTAGTTATTTTCTCAGGACAGAGCACTATTAGGAACATCTTAATAATTTTGAATGTATTTTATTTTCAAGAAACCCCAGTGAAGCTATTAAATTTATTCAGTATATTTTTTAAGTGAACATCTGTGATTTAAATCGTTTTCTTTTCTGGTAGAGGATTTAACATTAAAATAATCAATTTTAGGCACATTTTCTTCAAGGGCTAAACACATTTTCAGTTCAATTAATGAATTGCAGGAGAGACCCGCTCTTAAATGCATCAAGGAAAATATTTTGATGAAGAGAAGGAAGAAAAAGATTTTTTTTTAATCTCTCAGTTATGCTGTTCTGCTTCATTGAATATCTTGAATGGAATTTTCCATTGGCAGATTTGAAGTGAATGTGGGGAAGAGTGGGGTAACCAGGAACTCTCTTGAAAGGAAGCTTTGCCAGTATATGCTGGGAATAGAATTGACTGCCCATTGCATGAAGGAGGCAGACAATTATGATGGGTCAGATCTCAGTGAGGGGATATTTTGTAGTTTCACCAGATACTTGCTACCAGGATAGTGGCTTCACACTGTGTGGTGGGTAGGGTTTAATGGAGGCAGACTATCTGGGAGAGACTTGAGATGGGAGGTAGTGTTGCCACCTCCCCTATGGCAGTGGTCACACCTATAGGCACAATAATCCCTTCTGAGGGATGTGCTGGCTTTGGCTTCCATCGGTTGGTAAATCTGGATCCATATCTCTGAGAAGGCCCAGGTTGAGCTTCTCAGCTGATGTCAGCAGTGCCCTCCTCACCTGGGTCAGGAGAGAGCTGTAGATTGACCATCCCTCCTGATGGGTTTTCAGCACCAAGAACCAGCCCAATGGCTTGAATAAGCTGGTAAATTTGGATGCAGTCATTTTGCAGCTGAGTATGGGATTCCATTTTGGTCTTGATACTTGGGTTCTGAGGCTTCTAGCAAAATCCAGTTGTTTATGTGTGAGATCATTCAAATTAGTTTAGTGGAAACCTGAACTGAACAAGCACAATTTCAAACACAACGTAGATGCAATTTCCCAATGGCACACAGAGCAGAAAGTCTAAACTAGTCAATTAGATTTCTTTCCTTGTAAATAATTACAGGTCTTTCATTGGAATGGTACCATCGATAAATTATTTCAATGACCCAAAAGATTTCATTATCTATAACATTCAGATCCAACAGTCATCAACTAGTTTTGTGCCTACATTTTAACATTAACAAATGGATAAAGATGAACTGATTTCATGTTTTCGACAGAATACATGCTAATGTGATACAATATTTTTGAGCACAATAAGAAGGCCATCAGGTGTTAAAGGGTGACTTGATGCCTCCTTAACATTGACCAGAATATAAATCTAGTTTATAAGGACAATTGCACTGAATTGGTTATGAATCAAATTCAGACTTTAGCTTGGTTTTACCGGTGTGCTAGGCATCTTGAATATCTATTTTAATAATGGAGTGAGCCTCATTCGACATTGTGGCTGAAACAGTCAGATCTCCTCCAGTTACAGAAAGTGCTGTAGATTTTGCACTCAGTGATTCCTTAGCATAGTTGCTTTTTGGCACCAGCTGTGAATACATCTTCCTGTACAGATGTTTGTCGGTTATTTCTGGTGTATTAGTGATATACAAAGCAAACTCAATGGAGAATAGATTATAGTCAAAGGGATTGGAAAACAATATTGTAAACTGGCTTGAACCAAACTTATAGGACAGTATCCCAACACTGCCTCGCGCTGCAGACTTGGTCTTGACAAACATGGCATCACCTTTGCCCCTGGGTCTGATAACAGGAGGTGGTGGAATGTATACATGACCACTGTAGTTAAAAGTCCTATGAAAAGGATAACAGTGTGTTAAATAAGAGGTCAAATGTTCACATTTCAATCAACACATCAAAATAGTTTGTTCCCTTCACTAAAATTTGCACAATATCAACCTTTTCCATCAAGCACCCTCAGATTTCTAAATCATAGAATAGCATCTCTACAGTGCACAAAGAGGCCATTCGGTCCATAAGTTTTGCACTGAGCCTCCAAAGAGCATCCCATCTGGATCCAGCCCTGACCATATCCCTGTTACCCCACAATTACCTAGACCACACTTACCTGGACAATTTTAGCATGACCAGTCCACCTAATCTGCACATCTTTGGACTGTGGAAGGAAACCAGAGCACCTGACAGACACAGGGATAATGTGCAAACTCCACACAGACAGTCACCCAAGGTTGGAATTGAACACAGGTACCCAGTGCTGTGAGGTAGCAGTGCTAACCACTGAGCTATTGCAATCCTTGATTTGAATCCTGGTGATTATAACTTGACCTAGATCCTACAATTGCGTCCTTACATGTTAGCAACTTGTAATTATATTGCACCTTTAGTGTAACAAAACACCACAAGGCACCCTCAAATAGGCATTATAAAACGTTATGATACTAATTCACATCAGATGATTCAAGAGCCAAAGGTTTGGTCAGATTCCAGATGAAGGGCTTTTGTCCGAAATGTTGATTTTCTAACTCCTCAGATGCTGCCTGACCTGCTGTGCTTTTCCAGCACCACTCTGATCTCTGCTCTGGTTTCCAGCATCTGCAGTCCTCACTTTTGCCCAAAGGGATAGATACTGAGGGGTTTCTTAAAGGAGGATAGAGAATTGGACAGATTTAGAGAGAATATTCCAGAACTTTGGCCCTAAGACAACCCTAATTAACATGTATGGTGCATACAAACCGAAATTAAAGGATCCCAGATATCTTGAAGAGCTGGCAAACGACTGGACTGGGCTGCATGAAGTGATTTGAAAACAAGAATGGAATTTCAAAATTGAGGTTTGTTTACGCTGAAGCCGCTGTGGACCAATGAACCCAGAGATGATGGTAAATGGTATTGAGTGCAAGATAAGGCACCGAGTGTCGATTTTAGTTAAAGCTCAAGCTAATTGAGTACCTGAAGTTTTTAAGTTTATAATTGTGAGTGGTTTTAACACTATTACCTATTGGAAACAGGGTGGGTGGACAGATGATTGAGATTGTCCAGGTGACTAACTGCAAAGAAGCCACAAGGAATGTGTCTTCCTCAGCAGTAGCAAGGTATAGGGCCCTACTGAAACCAGTCTTGATGCAAACAGCTAGCCTGAAAAACAGATCACATTTGCCTGCACTTTCTGCAATGAGGACCACTCCCTACTCCAATGTGTGTCTCTCTGCACCTTCACAGCAGCAGTAATATTTTATCCTGCACTCAGTTCTGTTACTTGATGCACTTGTATAATTATGATCTCCCTGTAAAGCATGTAAGACAAGATTTTTCACTGTACCTCAGTATATGTGACAGTAATAAATCAAATCAAATCAAAGTCAATTGAACTCAATCGCGGTATAAGTCAGGAGTCAGTTTCAGTATGAATACTAAGTTCAGTATTGGAAAGATAGACACTACTTCTTATTTCAAAAGTGCCTAGGTTCCAAAGTGTTCAAAGTTTTACAACAAAGTCTGCTATTCACACATTAATATTCTGTGACAATGGATCATATTAAACATTTAAGCAAAATTTATTGTTTTAAAGTAGAGAGAAGGACATGAAAGCCAATGTTAGCTGGGAATCTAAATTCCAAGATTGTAATTCACTGACTGTCTACAAAATTCCTATATGAATTTCACTCAGTCCAGAGAAACTGCAGAATATCACACCTGGAGGGTGTCAAAGAACTTCAAGCAGAAACTGTAAAAGAAGTGTTGCAATTCAAAAAACTGACCCATGATCACTTGTAGTTGCATGGTTGATGGAAGATGATTATTACCTCTGCAGACACCATCTCCTGTGAGTTATATGAATTAGCAATAAATACTTGCCTCTGACTCATGGAAAAATATAAAGAAAGTAAACTAGTGAAAAATAAAAAAAGGAATGTGAAGACTTTGATTTATTTGTAAAAAGGAAAAGATTAGCAAAGACAAGTATGTGTAACTTCCAGAATCCCTACATGTGCCCAACAAGGCCACATCAACCCTCCGAAGAGTAGCCCAACTAGATGCATTCCTTTACCCTGTATTTACCCCTGACTAATGCAACTAGGTAAAAACAATGACTGCAGATGCTGGAAACCAGATTCTGGATTAGTGGTGCTGGAAGAGCACAGCAGTTCAGGCAGCATCCAAGTAGCTTCGAAATTGATGTTTCGGGCAAAAGCCCTTCATCAGGTCACTGAACACTATGGGGCAGTTTAGCATGACCAATCCAGCTAACCTGCACATCTTTGGATTGTGGGAGGAAACTGGAGCACCCAGAGGGAACCCACACAGACATGGAGAGAATGTGCAAACTCCACACAGACAGTCGCCCGAGGTTGGAATCAAACCCAGGTCCCTGGCGCTGTGAGGCAGCACTGAGCCACTTTGCTGCCCCACATTCTTAACAATAATACTTCTTCCACAGCAGTGTTGAAAATAAACAAATTTCATAATTTTTAATCGACCAAACCTCTCCTTAAACAAAGAGCTGGTTCATTTAAAATAGATCATCCACAAATCACAGGGAAAGAGATAGATGTGCCAACATTGAAAGCAAGGGAACTGGGTGGATAAATGTGTGCCTGAAGTTATAAATATGATTGCAGACAAAAAAAAACTGCAGATGTTTGGAATCTAAGGTAGACAAGGAGGAGGCAGAAAGAATACTGCAAGCCAGGCAACATCAGGAGGTAGAGAAGTCAATGTTTTGGGTGTAACCCTTCCTCAGGACTGGGGGTAGGTGTAAGGGAGCTGGAGATAAAGGGGGTGGTGAGGGCAGAGTGGTGAAGTGGGGCTGGGTGAAGACAGGTAGAGGGTACACCTGGTTGGTCAATGGGAGGAATGAATTTGGTAGGTGGCTGGGAGAAGTGGAAGCGAGGGGGAGTGGCTGGGAAGGGACCTTTACACCGCTAAGGCTAAACGCCAGCTCGCAGACACCTCCTCTTACTGCCCCCCTTGACCATGACCCCACCTCCCACCACCAAACCATCATCTCCCAGACCATCCATAACCTCATCACCTCAGGGGATCTCCCATCCACCGCCTCCAACCTCAGTCCCACAACCCCACACCGCCCGTTTCTACCTCCTGCCCAAAATCCACAAACCTGACTGCCCCGGCCGACCCATTGTCTGAGCCTGCTCCTGCCCCACTGAACTTATCTCTGCATATCTCGACACGGTCCTGTCCCCCTTAGTCCAAGAACTCCCCACCTACGTTTAGGACACCACCAACGCCCTCCACCTCCTCCATGATTTTAGCTTCCCTGGCCCCCAACACCTTATCTTCACCATGGACATCCAGTCCCTATACACCTCCATCCCCCATCACGAAGGCCTCAAAGCCCTCCGCTTCTTCCTTTCCCGCCGTACCAACCAGTACCCTTCCACTGACACTCTCCTTCGACTAACTGAACTGGTCCTCACTCTGAACAACTTCTCTTTCCAATCCTCCTACTTCCTCCAAACCAAAGGAGTAGCCATGGGCACCTGCATGGGCCCCAGCTATGCTGCCTCTTCGTAGCATATGTGGAACAGTCCATCTTTCGCAGCTACACTGGCACCACCCCCCACCTTTTCCTCCGCTATATCAATGACTGTATCGGCGCTGCCTCGTGCTCCCACGAGGACGTTGAACAGTTCATCCACTTTACCAACACCTTCCACCCTAACCTCAAATTTATCTAGACTGTCTCAGACTCCTCCGTCCCCTTCCTAGACCTCTCCATTTCTATCTCGGACAACCAAATCAACATGGACATTTACTATAAATCGACTGACTCCCACAGCTACCGAGACTACAGCTCTTCCTACCCTGCCCCCTGTAAAAACGCCATCCCATATTCCCAATTCCTTCGTTTCCGCCGCATCTGCTCCCAGGAGGACCAGTTCCATAACCGTACAACCCAGATGGCCTCCTTCTTCAAAGACTGCAATTTCCCCCAGACGTGTTTGATGATGCTCTCCACCGCATCTCATCCATGTCCCACTCCTCCGCCCTTGAGCCCCGCCCCTCCAATCGCCACCAGGACAGAACCCCACTGGTCCTCACCTACCACCCTACCAACCTCCATATACATCGTATAATCCGTCGTCATTTCCGCCACCTCCAAACAGACCCCACCACCAGGGATATATTTCCCTCCCCTCCCCTACCAGCGTTCCGAAAAGACCACTCCCTCCGTGACTTCCTCGTCAGGTCCACACCCCCCACCAACCCAACCTCCACTCCCGGCACCTTCCCCTGCAACCACAAGAAATGCAAAACTTGCGCCCACACCTCCCCCCTTACTTCCCTCCAAGGCCCCAAGGGATCCTTCTATATCCATCACAAATTCACCTGCATCTCCACACACATCATTTACTGCATCCGCTGCAACCAATGTGGCCTCCTCTATATTGGGGAGACAAGCCGCCTACTTGCGGAACGTTTCAGAGAACACCTCTGGGACACCCGGACCAACCAACCCAACCACCCCGTGGCTGAACACTTCAACTCCCCCTCCCACTCCACCAAGGACATGCAGGTCCTTGGACTCCTCCATCGCCAGACCATAGCAACACGACGGTTGGAGGAAGAGCGCCTCATCTTCCGCCTGGGAACCCTCCAACCACAAGGGATGAACTCAGATTTCTCCAGTTTCCTCATTTCCCCTCCCCCCACCTTGTCTCAGTCAAATCCCTCAAACTCAGCACTGCCTTCCTAACCTGCAATCTTCTTCCTGACCTCTCCGCCCCCACCCCCACTCCGGCCTATCACCCTCACCTTAACCTCCTTCCACCTATCGCGTTTCCAACTCCCCTCCCCCAAGTCCCTCCTCCCTACCTTTTATCTTAGCCTGCTTGGCCCACTTTCCTCATTCCCGATGAAGGGCTCACGCCCGAAACGTCGATTCTCCTGCTCCTTGGATGCTGCCTGACCTGCTGCGCTTTTCCAGCAACACATTTTCAGCTCTGATCTCCAGCATCTGCAGTCCTCACTTTCTCCTGGCTGGGAAGGGAGTCAGGGGAGGGGAAGGGAGGTTGTTTGAAGCTAAAGGTTGAGTCCTCTGGACTGTCAGCTGCCCAGGTGGAAGATGAGGTGTTGTTCCTCCAATTTGTGGTTTGTTTCTTTGTGGCAATGGAGGAGGACAAGGCAGGTCATGCTGGAAAGGGAGTGGGAAGGGGAATTAAAATGGGCAGTGACTGGGAGGTTGGGTTGGTTCCTGCGGGCGTGGCTGAGATGCTCAGTGAACTATTCCCTACATTTTACGTTTGGTCTCCCTGATGTAGAGAAGACCACATCAGGAGCACCTGATACAGTAAACTAGGTTGGAAGAGAGGCAGGTGAACCTCTGTCTCACCTGGAAGGACTATTTGGAGCACTGGAAGTGAGGGAATGGTGTACCAGCAGGTTTTTATCTTTTCCGGTTGCAGGGGAAGATACCTGGGGGTTTGGGGAGGTTGGTGGGGAGAGTTGCGCAAACCAAGTCAAGATTAGAGTGGTGCTAGAAAACCACTGCAGCAGGTCAGGCAGTATCCGAGGAGCAGGAAAATCGATGTTTCGGGCAAAAGCCCTTCATCAGGAATGAGGCAGGGAGGGTAGGGGGTGGAGAGGTACATGAGAGAAGGTGGGGCTGGGCAGAAGGTAGCACAGAGTACAATAGGTGAATGGAGGTGGAGATGAAGGTGATAGGTCAGACAGGAGGGTGGAGCGGATAGGTAGGAAGGAAGATTGGTAGGTAGGATAGGTCATGAGGATAGTGCTGAGCTGGCAGGTTGAACTGGGGTAAGGTGGGGGAGGGGAAATGAGGAAACTGGTGAAGTCCACGTTGATGCCCTGGGGTTGAAGTGTTCCAACGTGGAAGATGAGGCGTTCTTCCTCCAGGCGTTGGGTGCTGAGGGAACGATGGTGGAGGAGGCCCAGGACCTCCATGTCCTCGGCAGAGTGGGAGGGGGAGTTGAAATGTTGGGCCACGGGGCGGTGGGGTTGATTGGTGCGGTGTCCCGGAGATGTTCCCTAAAGTGCTCTGCTAGGAGGCGTCCAGTCTCCCCAATGTAGAGGAGACCACATCAGGAGCAACAGATACAATAAATGATATTGGTGGATGTGCAGGTAAAACTTTGATGGATGTGGAAGGCTCCTTTGTGGCCTTGGATGGAGGTGAGGGAGAAGGTGTGGGCACAGGTTTTGCAATTCCTGCGGTGGCAAGGGAAGATTCCAGGTGGAGAGGGTGGTTTGTTGGGGGCATGGACCTGACCAGGTAGTCATGGAGGGAACGGTCTTTGCAGAAAGAGTGGGGAGGGAAATATATACCTGGCAGTGGGGTCCGTTTGGAGGTGGCGGAAATGTCAGCGGATGAGGCGGTTTATGCAAAGGTTGGTAGGGTGGAAGGTGAGGACCAGGGGATCGTCAGGCTTGTGGACCTTGGGAAGGAGGTTGAATCGGGCGGTTCCCAGACTACAAGGTTGGAAGCTGTGGGTGGGAGAACTCCTGAGGTGACGAGGTTGTGTATGGTCTGGGAGATGATGGTTTGGTGATGGGGAATGGGGTCATGGTCGAACCCTCCACACCTCCATCCGCCATAACTAGGGCCTCCAAGGCCTCCATTTCTTCCTCTCCCGATGTCCCCAACAGTACCCTTCCACTAAAACTCATTCATTTGGCTGAACTGGTCCTCACCTTTAACAATTTCTCCTTCGAATCCTCTCACTTCCTCTAGATGAAATGGGTCGCCATGGGCACCCTATGGGCCCCAGCTATGCCTGTCTCTTTGTTGGCTGCGTAGAACAGTCCATATTCCATAGTTACACCGGCACCATTCCCTACCTTTTCCTCCACTACATTAATGACGGCATTGGCGCCACCTCGTGTTCCTGCGAGGAGGTTGAACAGCTCATCAACTTCACCAACACATTCCACCCCGACCTTAAAATCACCTGGACCATCTCTGACACACCCCTTTCTGGACCTTTCCATTTCCATCAATGACGACCAACTTAACACTGACATTTTTTACAAACCCACCAACTCCCACAGCTACCTGGATTACACCTCTTCCCATTCTATCTCCTGCAAAAATTCTATCCCGTATTCTCAATTCCTCCGCCTCCACCGTATCTGCTCCTAGGAGGACCAGTTCCAACACAGAACACACCAGATGGCCTCCTTCTTTAAAGATAGTAATTTCCCTTCCCATGTGATTGAAGATGCCCTCTCATCCACATCCCGCACCTCCGCCCTCAAACCCTGGCCCTCCAACCATAGCAAGGACAGAACACCCCTGGTCCTCACCTTCCACTCTACTAACCTCCGCATAAACAGCATCACCCGCCGACATTTCCACTACCTCCAAACGGACCCCACTACCAGGGGTATATTACCCTCCCCACCCCTTTCCGTTATCCACAAAGACCGTTCCCTCCGTGACTACCTGTTCAGGTCCACTCCCCCTACAACCCACCCTCCCCTCCTGGCACCGTCCCATGCCACCGCAGGAATTGCAAAACCTGCACCCACCCACACCTCCTCCCTCACCTCCATCCAAGGCCCTAAAGGAGCCTTCCACATCCATCAAAGTTTCACCTGCACATCCACCAATGTCATTTATTGTATCCGTTGCTCCCGATGCGGTCTCCTCTACATTGGGGAGACTGGACGCCTCCTAGCAGAGCGCTTTAGGGAACATCTCCAGGACACCTGCACCAATCAACCTCACCGCCCCGTGGCCCAACATTTCAACTCCCCCTCCTACTCTGCCGAGGACATGGAGGTCCTGGGCCTCCTCCACCGCCACTCCCTCACCACCCGATGCCTGGAGGGAGAACGCCTCATCTTCCGCCTTGGAACACTTCAACCCCAGGGCATCAATGTGGACTTCACCAGTTTCCTCATTTCCCCTCCCTACACCTTATCCCAGTTCCAACCTGCCAGCTCAAGCACCATCCCCATGACCTGTCCTACCTGCCAAATTTCCTTCCCACCTATCTGCTCCACCTTCCTCTCTGTCCTATCACCTTCACTCCCACCTCCATACACCTATTGTACTCTTACCTACCTTCTGCCCAGCCCTACCCCCCTCCCATTTATCTCTCCACCCCGGAGGCTCCCTGCTTCATTCCCGATGAAGGGCTTTTGCCCGTAACATCGACTATCCTGCTCCTCAAATGCTGCCTGACCTGCTGTGCTTTCCCAGCACCACTCTAATCTAGACTTTGACCTCCAGCATCTGCAGTCCACACTTTTGTCCTGGCGCAAACCAAGGACTGTCAAAGGAAATGGTCCTTGTGGAAGGCAGAGAGAGGTGGGGAGGGGATGATGTTCTTGGTGGTTGAGTCTAGTTGGAGTTGTCAGAAGTGTTAAAGGATGATGCATTGGATCCAGAGATTGTTGGGGTAGTAGGTGAGGACAAGGGGGGGGCTCTGTCTTTGTTGCATTTGGAGGTGGGGTTTAGGTCAGTGGGACGGGGAATGGAGTAAGTGCAGTCCAACGTTCTACTCACTGTACTCCCCCAGACCATTTAAATCTCCTTAGACCTGACTCCCCTTTCCCTGGCAGTGAACCCAACACCTACCCTCCCTTCAATAATCCAACAACCCCCTTTCCTGCCATGAGATGGCACCATCCCCTCCCAGGACCCAATGTATCATCCACCTCCCCCTTCAACCCCGTCCAAGTGCCCCTAATTCTCTCTCCCCAGCCTAGGATGGTACCTCGCCTTACTGGACATGACACCCCAATTCCATGACATCCTCTGCCCAATCCAACTTATCCTGGGCACTATCATTCACGTGGTAGCCTGCCCAACAGCATCCTAGCCTCACACCTACCAATACATGCCTGTTGTTTGACAGGAGCTGTCAAAGTGACTGTCCAGAGAATCTTCTCTGGATTAATTCCTGGGATGGACATGTTGTCTTATGAGGGTAGATTGGGCCTGTACATGTTGGTGTTTCAAAGAATGAGAAATAAACTTATTGAAATGTCCCAAGTTTGATTGATAGTGTAGATGCTGGGAGAATGTTTTCCCTCAATGTGGCAGAGTTTTAAAGTATGGGATCATCCATTTAAATCAGAGATGAAAAAGAACTTTTTCTCATGGAGAATCATAAAGCTTCAGAATTCTCTTGCCCAGAAAGCAATAGAGGCAGTTAATCTGATTATATTGAATCTGATTATAATCTGATTATACAAGGGAGTTCAGGGTTACGGAGGATAGACAAGAAACTATATTCATAGTTATAATCAGATCAGCCAAGGGCCAAATGGCCCAATCCTGCTCCTATTCCTTACAATCACAATGTCTCTGCTCATCAGAAAGAGCTATTCAGATTATTGCTACTTTCCAACTCTTAGTCCGTATCCCTGTCAATTACAGCATCTCAAGTGCAGGTCTATATACTTTCAAATGTGATGAAGATTTCTGACACAACCACCACTTTCCACTAGTGAGTTTTGGCCCCCACTACCTTCTGCGTGAAAAGAAAATCTCCCTAATTTCTTCTTATCCTTTTACCAATTGCTTTAATACTCTGCATGCTTATTAAGGAAAATAGGCCCTTCAAATCCACTCTTTGTAGCCCCATAATAACTTTAAGCGTTGCAAACAAATCTTTCCTCAGTATCCTCTTTCTAAGAGAATGCAGCCCCAGATGATCCAACCTCTCATTATAGCTGCACTCCTCTATTTTATGCAGCATCCTTGTAAATCTCTACCTGGACCCTCTCCAGTGTGATCAGATTCTTCCTGTGATGCAGTGACCAGACTTTATGAAGCAGAGTCGAAAGTGTGATGCTGGAAAAGCACAGTAGGTCGGGCAGCATCCGAGGAGCAGGAGAATCGACACTTCAGGCAGAGGCCCTTCATCAGGAATGAGTCTTATTCTCCTGCTCCTCGGGTGCTGCCTGACCTGCTGTGTTTTTCCGGCACCACACTCTTCAACACCTTCTTTACTTGCCTTGCTACCTTCAGGGTTCTTTGTCAGGCACTCCAAAGGCTCTATTTTTTCTCAACAACTGATACAAATCTGTTTATTTTACATTCCTTAGCCTTCTTTGCCCTCTATCAGTGATGATATTGGATAAAGAATGCCTGTCAGGCCAGTTCAGTGCCAAAGACCTACTGTGCGGGCACCACCCCCACACACACAGCGGGAGCATCCATTGGAAAATCCGAAGCCCACAACAATTTCCTGTGAGCCCAACTATACATCATGAGTTCTCAATTTTGACTTCCCCCCCTTCTCAGAATATCAAACTCTTTGCTTTGCCACTAAAGTCAGTGAGTTATTTTTCAAATAAACCTCAGTACTTTTCCCCAAGCCTTCTGCAAACTACCTTCATCTGGTGTGGATAACCCTGTTGTGAAACTCTCCTAAATTTTATCTTTCACAGCACCACACCCGTGCTCATATTTCCTCCCTCCTGCTGTTCCAAGAGTAACACTTTAGGATTACCTTAAAAACCAATATAGGTCCCATTTGAACCATTTCTTTTCAAAATTGTTTTCGTTTATTGCGTCATTTATGCAGCCTTTTTCGCTGAGGCTGTGCATCAAAATTATTATTGCCCTTCTCAAAGTCCCCCTAGGAAATGCCAGCCTCCTTCATGCAGTCTCAACTATGTTGAATGGTGAGCTGTAGAACAGAGGTTGCCATAAGGCTGAGATAGATGATTCTTGATCATAAGGGAATCAAAGTTTACAGGCAAAGGCAGGAAAGTGAACTAGAGAATGTTGAATCAGCTGTGATCCTACTGAATGGCAGAGTAGGCTTGAAGGGCTGAATGGCCTATTCCTGTTCCTTTTTCTTATGGTCTTATAACCAGCCTAAGAACTAAGAGAATGCAGGGATTAGATTATGGGGGGGGGGGGGGGGGCAATGTGTAAATAACTCATGTTCTCACCGGACAAGAGATGGTTGGGACAATGTTTGATTGCTTCATCTAGAATTTCAAATTCAATGGATACTGAATACAATGAGGCGTTGTTTCACCTTGTCCAGGACAGGTAAAATGGCGTGCATTTGAAGCTGGGGGTGTAAATCTAAAAGTAATTTGTGGAAACAATATCTGGAGAGCGAGTGGTCAAGCTGTGCAACAGGCTTAATGCTGTTGGGAGATGGTGGAAGCAGATCTGAGGAAGGGTCACCAGACCCAAAAGCTCTGATTTCTCTCCACAGATGCTGCCAGACCTACTGAGCTTTTCCAGCAACTTCTGTTTTTGTTTTTGATTTACAGCATCCGCATCTTTTAGTTTTTACTTTTATGAAGTCTTTATTTCAATACACCACATTTCATAAAACTGACACTTCACTGATTAATAGCTCCCCAGAATCATACAATCAATTCACACCCAATTAACTAATGCATCCATAATCTCTTCCCTTATTCTAATAGGTTTAAGGTATTTCTTCAGAACATATTAGATAATAAAAGTTGTTATTTATTTATTCAAATGCACATTCCATAGATTCCTTGCAGAAAAAGCATTTTCGAACATATTATTTAAGTGATTTGAGACATCTGTACAATAAGTGTGCTCTACTGAGGTGAATCAGGTAACCTTTGGGCTATGGGTTATAGAATGAATGAAAACAATTGCCCTCTGAAGGCTTATGTGAGGACTTAGAGCACAATAAACACACTCGCTATCGCCTGTATGTGCCATAGGGAGTGATGCAGGCTGAGAGGCTAACATTGTGCTCCAAATGCACCCAAAACTCTGAACCTCTGCGATTATGATGGCACTAACAATAACAAGTTGATACAATAATAAATAAGAACAGAACGTGCTGGAGAAAATCAGCAGGTCAGGGAGTATTTGTAGAGAAAGAAACAAAGTTAACATCTCGAGTCCCAAATGCTGCCAGAGTTACTGAGTTTATAGATTTTCTTTCAGATTTCCAGCACTCCACCCAGTCCCCAGCACACCGCCATCATGCTGCAGACCCAGGGGCACCACCTATCCTGCTCCCACACTGGTTGCAGACTTTTTGCAGACCCATCGCCGACTCCTGACCCTATAAGGATAAAGTGACTGACATTGATAAATTCATGAACTCACCACTACATCTCCAAAAGTATGTCAGATTACTTCTAGGTACTGCAAAACAATGAAATATACTGCAATTGAAGTGTGTTAGCCCTCAAATAAAAGTACAGTCAAGTCTATCCTGTTGCATATTGGCACACAGAGCCATGGCTGGGACCTGCTTGGTTCAAATTACACTGCCAGGATGTGTGAGAGCTTGACATCAGTCCTCCAGAGACCAACACATATTGGAGATGTCCAGATGAGCACTTTTCCCAAGACAGCACAGAAAATGCAATATACTGCAAACAATTGGCAATGCCCCAGCAGGGGGCATGGATATTCTGTAGCACTGCATTGGGATGAAATTAATGTGCGTATGCTTATTGGGTGAAAATGAGATGGGAGTGCAGTTTGGTCCTGTAATAGCTGCGCATGTAAATTGGAGAGTGGCTGTGGAATATCAAACCTAAACAAAGTCAAGAGAACTTCAAACAACAACCCTTTAAAGGGAGAAGTGGGAAGTTCAAACAGACTGGATTATGATCTGGGTAAAAACAATGACTGCAGATGCTGAAAACCAAATACTGGATTAGTGGTGCTGGAAGAGCATAGCAGTTCAGGCAGCATCCAACGAGCAGCGAAATCGACGTTTCGGGCAAAAGCCCTTCATCAGGAATGATGAAGGGCTTTTGCCCGAAACGCCGATTTTGCTGCTCGTTGGATGCTGCCTGAACTGCTATGCTCTTCCAGCACCACTAATCCAGTATTTGGATTATGATCTGGTCTGACAACAAAGATAAGGACAGGCTGACAAAAGCCCGTTCAATAGCTAGCAAAAAGCTTCTGGGTGTTGGGGGTAGTTTCATATCCAGTTCTGAATCCCTTTATGGATAATCTCTTGGTATTTACAGACTAGACGCAGAGATTAAGAGATGAAGTAGAGTTTTGTTTGACTTGGCACCTTCAGATTGGAATTGCAGCTGAATTGAGAGTTCAGGAGAACTGCACATTTGTTTAATCATTAATTCAATCATAGCTACACTCCCTTAATGAATTATGAAGGAAATAGTTCATGAGGCTACGGGAGGGTTCAAAGCAACTTCTTGTGCTAGGAGGTGCGACGGTGTGAAGGTTTTGGCAGGAGTTGCAGAGCTAAGTGTACAGGTAACTGGAAGTACAGTTTCCAAATTTAAACTGTTGAAAAGTTAGGGATGTTTGCAAGGTCAAATGAGAAAAATGCAGATGTTAAAAAGGGTTCTGGTTATGGAAGACAGAGTTGGGAAGAAGTGAGATGCTGCAAGTATTTGAAAATGTGTTTGCTAAAGTGAACACCCTTATAAGGCAAAAGACAGAAAATTACAGACCAATTAGCCTAACCTCGGTCGTGAGTAAGACCCAGGAATCCACTGTGAAGGATAAGATCTCTGAATACAGTGAAATAGGACAAAGTCAGCATGGTTTCATCAGGGGGAGCTCATACCTGACAAAATTGTGAGAATTCTTTGAGGAAGTACTGAGCAGGTTAGACCAAGAAGAGCCGATGTATGCCTGGACTTCAAGAAGGCCTTTGACAAGGTGCCGCACAGGAGTCTACTGAGTAAGGTAAGAGCCCATGATGTCAGAGACAAGATGCTGGCATAGATAGAAGCTTGTCTGTCTGGCAGAAAGCAGAGAGTGGAGATATAAGGGTCTTCCTCAGGATGGCAACTGGTGACAAGCAATGTTCCACAAGGCTCAGTGTTGGGACCACAACGTTTCACTTTATACACACACGATCTACATGAAGGAACTGAAGGTATTCTGGATAAGTTTGCAGATGATACAAAGATAGTTAGAGGGACAGGTAGCATTGAGGAGGCAGGGAGGCTGCAGAAGGATTTGGACAGGTTAGGAGAGTGGGCAAAGAAGTAGCTGATGAAATACAACATGGGAAAGTGTGAGGTCATGCACTTTGGTTGGAAGAATAGAGACATGGACTATTTTCTAAATAAGGAGAAAATTCAGAAGCCTGAAGTTCAAAGGGACTTGGGAGTTCTAGTCCAGGATTCTCTTGAGGTAAACCTGTAGGTTGAGTCAGTAATTGGGCAGCAAATGCAATGATGGCATTTATTTTGAGAGGACTTGAAAATAAAAGCAGGGATGTACTTCCAAGCTTCTGTAAGGCTCTGGTCATAGCACATTTGTAGTTTTGGACACCATATCTCATGAAGAGTGTACTGGCCCTGGAGCATGTTCAGAGGACGTTCATGAGAATGGTCTCAGGGATGCAAAGCTTAACATATGATGAATGTTTGAGGACCCTGCATCTATACATGATGGAGTTTAGAAGGATGGGGGTGGGGGTGGGGGGATGTAATTGAAATGTACGGAATATTGAGTGGCCTGGACAGCGTGGATATTGAGAAGATGTTTCTCCTTGGTAGGAGAGGCAAGGACCCGCGGGCACAGCCTTAGAGTAAAAGGGAGACCTTTTAGAATGGAGATAAGGAGAAACCTCTTCAGCCCGAGAGTGGTGAATCTATGGAATTGATTGCCTCAGAAGGCTGTGGAGGCCAGGCCATTGAGTATATTTAAGACTGAGATAGGTTCTGGATTATCAAGGGATCATTGGTTACAGGGAGAAAGTGGGAGAATGGAGTTGAGAAACTTACCAGCCATGGTTGAATGGCAGAGCAGATTCGACGGGCTGAATGGCCTAATTTCTGTTCCTATGTCTTTTGGTCTTATGGAAACAAAGAGAAAGTTTTGAAAGTGACACATTGCCAGAGTAGCACAGCAGGTCAGGCAGCATCCGAGGAGCAGGAGAATCGATGTTTCGAGCGTGAGCCCTTCATCAGGACTCATGCTGATGCCTGAAACGTTGGTTTTCCTGCTCCTCGGATGCTGCCTGACCCGCTATGCTTTTTGAGCACCACACTCTCAACTTTGATCTCTATCATCTGTGGTCCTCACTTTCTCCACATTGCAAGAATAGCAAACAATGTAGATCTGTGAGCACTGGGTGAACAGGATTTGGAGCAAGTTAAGATACAGGCAGCAAAATTTTGGACTAACTCAAGTTCATGGAGGTTGTTATGTCGAGGAAAAGTAAGGAGAGTACAGGAGGAATTCAATCTGAAGTGACAAGAGTGTGGATGAAGATTTCAATAATGGCAGAGAGGAACAGAGGTGAGAGATGTTACAGAGATAGGAGAAGGCAATCTACTGCCTTTACATTGAAGTTACCTTGTTGAGCTGCGCATGATTTATTTGGTGATTTGTCTAAGTCATGAATATAATGACGCAGTTCTTTCACATTAAGTCATACAGAAAACACCTAGTCACTTTTATATAAGGTAAATGCAAAACACATTGATATTTAAATACTAAAGTACAATTGACAAAGCAGAAAGAAGGATATTGTCTTCAAATACTTACGCAGCATCAGTGAGAGTTTTACTTTTGCTGTTGTTCTCGATTTGAATTTCCACAGTTCTCTCGGAGATAGGCCTTGCCCTGACCTCCTCAGAGGATATCATCCTCTATCACAGGTCAGAGGATGCTCATTCAACACATGGAATGCACAAGTAGAATGACAAATTAGCAACACTCAAATTAAATACTTGTTAAATGTACTCATAAAAACACGCAACTTGTCAGAGCTACCCTGCTTGTTCTGTCCTCTGTGTTTGTAATCGTCACTATTTTGGGACTTGGCTTAAATAGAACCAGCAAACCCACCACCAAATCCTTCCCTCTGTGAAGCTGATTAAAAGACGAGCTCCTATTGAGTATTGGCTCTTGTTAAAGAAGTATCGAATTTCTGCCTGAATGTAGCTGCCTTTAGGATAGCGCCTTGGCTAAGATCTCATTGTGTTCTCAATTAAAACAGGACATTGAGACCTTGTTTTGTTACAAGCTCTACAGTTCCCCCATTTGAGTCATTATCAACTTAAGTAAAATGAAACAACAGAAGAAAGTGCAATGTTTCAACATAGCCCTGATATCAGAGGACAGTCTTGGAGGAGGCTCTGCAACTCCTGCCAAAACCTTCACACCGTCACACCTCCTATCACAACAGGCTGCTTTGAATCCTCCCATAGCCTCATGAAATATTTCCTCCATAATTCAATAAGTGAGTGTAGCTATGATTGAATTAATGTTTAATCAAATGTGCAGTTCTCCTGAACTCTCAGTACAACTGCAATTCCACCTTCTGAAGGTGCTGAGTCAGACACAACTCTGTTCCATCTCTTAATCTCTGAGTCTAGTCTGTAAATACCATGCAATTACCCATAAAGGGAATCAGAACTGGATACAAAACTGCAGGAGATGGTGTCACTTAATGGTAGAACTATCAATAATGGACAGATCCTAAATACAAATGAAATATGTACCTGAACCACTTACCCTTAAAGTCATGGAATAATACAACAAAGCCCTCATGTCTGCTCAAGGCACAAGTCAGGTGTATGATGGAATATTTCCCATTTGCCTTGATGGGTGCAGCTCCGACAACACTCAAGAAGCTTGATGTCACCAGGACACAATAGTCCATTTGATTGGCACCTCATCCAAAAACATTCACTCCCTCCACTGATGACTCTTAGTGTGGACAATCTACAAGGTGCACTGCAGACTTTCACCAAAGCTCATTAGGTTACACCTTCTAAACCCATGACCATTACTATCTAGAAGGTCAAGGGCAACAGAAAATTGGAACACCATCACCTGGAAGTTCCCCTCCAAACCATTCACCATTCTGATTTAGGAATATATCACTTTTCCTTCAATGTCACTTCAAAATTCTCGAACACCCTCCATAATAACATTGTGGATTTAGCTATGCCAAATGAATTGCAGCAATTCAAAAAGATAGCTCACTACCACATTATGAAGGGTATATCTGAATGAGCAACAAACACTGGCCCAACCAAAGAACATAGAGCATGACACAGTACAGGTCCTTTGGCCCTCGATGTTGTGCTGACCTTTTATCCTACTTCCCATGTGTGAACAAAGGAAGTTACTATTTACTTCCAAACCTCAGCCAGACAGTCATATTGGGGTCCTAGCAAACAAGCACTTAAAAGAAAAGACACCAAATAAGAAGTAACAAATTACAGGGATTGTACCAACATTCTGTGGCGTCTAATGGAAAGAAAAATTGTCATCACAATTTCTTTTTAAATTCAGGTGCATCCAGAAACGTGAATAAATTCAACTAAAAATACAAGGTCTTATAGCAATAACAAATTCCAGAACAAGTTCATAACCTGAGGCAAGATTTTACTAACAGTAGTAACAACCCTTGACATTGTACTCATTAAAGCAAACAGTTAAATTGCTCTTGTTACTATTCATGAAAAGTGGCTTCAAAGTCCCTGGAAACTATGGCAGAACGTACAGCACAAGCAGTGACTGACAAATGTGTGGGCAGCACGGTGGCACAGTGGTTAACACTGCTGCCCCACAGCACCAGAGACCCGGGTTCAATTCTCGCCTTAGGCGACTGTGTGGAATTTGCACGTTCTCCCCGTGTCTGCGTGGGTTTCCTCCGGGTGCTCCGGTTTCCTCCCACAGTCCAAAGATGTGCAGGTCAGGTGAACTGGCCATGCTAAATTGCCCAGAGTGTTAGGTAAGGGGTAAATGTAGGGGTATGTTGTGGATTGCGCTTTGGCGGGGCGGTGTGGACTTGTTGGGCCAAAGAGCCTGTTTCCACACTGTGAGTAATCTAATCTAATCTAAATAAAATACATATAAAGGCCTCATTCAGATCTGGTGTTCACAAGAATGGTTAAGAACAGCTTGTTAAGTCATCGTGGTCACACGAGGAATGCTCCTAGATTTTCTGAATCACTTGCTTAAATCTTGCCCTGCTGCATCAAATATTTTGTAATAATGGTAATTTCTGTTGGAAATAAATGTTTTTCAAGGACATGATTTAGTACATCTGTTCTTGCAGTACATGTTTATCTCAAATTTAAGTGTGGTGCGTGTAGCAGATGGTACGTACTACTGCCACTGAGCATCAGTGATGGGGAAGGGGGATCTTTGTGGATGTGGTGCCAGTCAAGAGAGCTACTTTATCTTGATTTTCCTGAGTGTAGTGGCAGCTGCAGCCATTCAGGGAAGTCAGGAGCTTTCCACCCTACTCCTGAGTTGTGCCTTGTAGCAGAGGAGGTGAGTATCCCCTCCCAGCAGGATTACCAGCCTCTGACCTGCTTTTGCAGCCTCTGTTTTTATATGGTTAATCAAATTCAGTTTCTGGTCAATGGTAAACCCAGGATGTTGATAATGTCTGGCATGCTTTTTGATGAAATCAACCAAAACCAGGCCTATCTGTATCCTACCATATCTCACATTCGATCTCCTCTCAATTCTAACTGATCAGTGTTTGCATCCAATCCTTCACCTTCAAATTTAAAAGCTTCATTTTTCCCAATTGCCTCTCCATCTCCAGCTCTTTAGCTTCTACAGAGTTCCTGGATGTCATCATATGGAGTGTCTCCCTTCATCACTACTACATGTAGTGGCATAAGGAGACCCTTAAGTAGATAGTAACCTGCTACACAAGGACCTCAGTCCTGACGCAGTAATGTTGTGTCGTCAATGGATGCAGTGCCCCACAATATTGTCCTCTTTACACATGCCCCCTTCCAGCCTGCTCCCCAGAGGGCATAACATTCAATACATCAGTGACCTTTCAAACGAATAATAAACAATGTTGTGTTCAATGTTGAATCTCAAACATAATGTGAACAGCAAAGTAAATGATGCAAATGTTCATTTCCAGAGGGGTTAGCTAAGTTAAACTATCAGACAATTCATAACAGCTCATAACATAATTATTGGGTGCTCTAATAAATTAAACCCTTTGAGTTACCTGAGTGGAATATTTTCTGACCAGTTTACTTTCTGTACATACACAAGCACCAAATAATAAATCACACAATTGTTTAGTATGAGAGCATTGAGTGTTTTTTTCCCTCTCTGAAACCATTCAGCAACAACAAGTTACGTTTATATTACATTTTAATGTAATGAATCATTAACTGAAGCATTTTACACATGGAGGTTCATATTGTTCAGGCCCTTGAGATGGGATTTAAAGCTGCAGAGTCTGGTAAGTCTGGTAAGTTTGTAATTATGTTGGTATGAGCACTAAGGTTATATTGGAACTTACTGCTTTCAAATGCACAAGAAGCAACAGTTGAACTTTATCATATATAATAAAAAATTAAAAGAGAAATTATTGGAAACAATCAGCAGGCTAGAATGAAAATATAAGAAAGATTTACACTCATGTAGTGCCTTTCACAAACAGTGAATGTCTCAAGATACTTTACTGAATATTTTCTGAAGTACAGCTGCTGTTAAATCACAAGAAATATAGTAGCCAATTTAGCTAACTCCCACAAACAGCAATATGATGATGATCAGGTAATTTGTTTTTGTGGGATTAATTTACAGTTATGACGGACCAGTACACTGGGGATAACTTTCCAATATAAAACTGTACCAAGGGATCTTTCTGATGCAGCAGCCTGACAGGTGGAGTTTCAGTTTAATGCCTCATCCAAAAGATGGCAGCGCAGTACTCCCTCAGTATCTTAACTGAAGCATCAGCATAGATCTTTGTACTTTTATTTTTATTGAAGAAAAGGATTTTAGGGTTTTTTACAAAATTACAAAACTAGTACAAAATAGTATGACAACTATTATTATTATTATTATGTTATAATATAATAGCAACAATAAAAAACAAACTACTATCTACTCCACAGACTACCGAAACATAGAAAAGAACCAAAAAACTCTATAAAAACTACAGTTTAATAAATAACCAAGGAAAAAGAAGAAAAATAAATAAACAGACAAAATAAAATTATACCAAGTTAAAACAAGGTAGCTAAAGTTACATTCAATTAAATTACTACACTCAGCGCAATCTCATCACAGCTTCCCACCACTGGGAACAGGAGTGAGTAGATCCGTATTTGTATGTGATTCTTCCTCCCAGGGGTCCCCAAACCGACAGACACAATCCTCACAGCCAGACAAAGGGCCTGGATAATATAGTCAGTACTTCTACATCAACACAATTCAAGAAGGGCCGCAATATTCTGTAAAACAATTCCATTTTCTGGTATACTATTCCCGAAAGGAAATCCAGGGGGATGTGTTCCATGACTATCCTATGCCAACTCGAGAGTCCTGAGGGATTTTCCTTTCATCCAGCTCACTCGAATGTTCTTCCTCACGCAGAAAGAATATTAAACAATTTCTTCCCATGTGCATCCAGGGAGGGAAGATTTGGAAGACCCAGAAGGAGGGATATTGGATCCAACCCAAGCTCAGTTCCCAAACCTTTGTCAAAGCATTCACTATGTCAGCCCAATACCTGCGAATTCTGTGGCATGACCACAAGCAGTGGGTAAGAGTACCAACCTCTATTTTGCACTTGGGGCACATTGGGGACACCCCTGTCTTGAACTTGCCAGGTGGGCCCTATGGAGGACCTTCAACTGAATAGCCTGAGTCCTGTTACAAATCACGATCTTCCTAACATTTTCCCAGATGTCCTCCCACATCTCTGAGGAGATTTCCACCCCTAATTCTTAAGTCCAAGTTTTATGTATCCGTTCCATGTCCTTCAACACATTACGACGTCGCATTTCCTTCTTTGTGTCACATCCAACTCTCATTGTTGAGATATAAAAATAGACTGGAAAGACTCGGACGTCTTTCATTGGAGCATAGGATGATGGTGAAGGGTGACCTATTGAGACTTATCAAACCTTGACAGTCTAAGATAAGATGAATGACAAAAGTCTTTTCCCTATGGTGGAGCAGTTCAAAACTAGGAGGCAGATTTTTAAGATGAGAGGAGAGAAATTTAAGAAGGATATGAGGGCAACCTTTTTACACAGAGAATTGTTCATGTGTGGAATGAACTGCCAGAGAAAGTGATAGATGCAGATACAGTTACAACATTTATAAGACATTTGGATAAATTCATGAATAGGAAAGTTAAAAAATCACACAACACCAGGTTATAGTCCAACAGGTTTAATTGGAAGCACTAGCTTTCGGAGCACGGACATAACCACCTGATGAAGGAGCAGCGCTCTGAAAACTAGTGCTTCCAATTTAACCTGTTGGACTATAACCTGGTGTTATGTAATTTTTAACTTTGTACACCCCAGTCCAACACCGGCATCTCCAAATCATGAATAGGAAAGGTTTGGAGGGATATGGGCCAAGTGCAGGCAGGTGGGACTAGTTTACTTAAGGAAAATGGTTAGCATAGACTGGTTAGACGAAGTGTCTTTTTTACGTGCTGTATGACTCGATGACTCTATTATTGTCTGTTTGAATATTGAAAACGCTATTCAATACGATTACCCGGATATGGAACAGAGACTGATACAAAACAGCTAGCAACTCTGCCATCATTTGTGGGCGGCACGGTGGCACAGTGGTTAGCACTGCTGCCTCACAGCGCCAGAGACCCGGGTTCAATTCCCGCCTCAGACTGTGTGGAGTTTGCACGTTCTCCCCGTGTCTGCGTGGGTTTCCTCCGGATGCTCAGGTTTCCTCCCACAGTCCAAAGATGTGCAGGTCAGGTGAATTGGCCATGCTAAATTGCCCATAGTGTTAGGTAAGGGGTAAATGTAGGGGTATGATGTGGGTTGCACTTCGGCGGGGCGGTGTGGACTTGTTGGGCCGAAGGGCCTGTTTCCACTACTGTAAGTAATCTAATCTAATCAATGTCAACCTGCTCTACTCTGTTTTAGTGACCCTACATGGCCCTTCTTCAGGAAAAAATGTTTGCCAGTCCTGGCATAATTGTGTCCTTTATTATCTAGTGATTACGTAATTACTATTGTGGTTATTTAAGTCTTCTCTAATTGCATGCAAATCCACTCCAATAGTCTTATTAGCTTATTGTTCTCCAAGATTCATTATTTCAAAGGGTGGACCTTTCCATATACCTTATCTAATGGTACTACAAACAATGATGGACCGTCACTGACTGAACACTGACACACTATTTTCTTCAGGCACCTTTCTAAAGGAAGATATCAAGGTTATATCGAGGAGGTAACACAGTGGCTCAATGGTTAGCACTGCTGCCTCACAGCACCAGGGGCCCAGGTTTGATTCCAGCCTCAGACAACTGTTTGCATGGAGTTTGCCTGTTCTCCCTGTGTCTGCATGGGTTTCCAATGGGTACTCCAGTTTCATCCCACAGTCCAAAGATGTGCAGGTTAGGTGAATTGGCCATACTAAATTACCACATTGTCCAGGAATGTATAGGTGAGGTGCATTAGTCAGGGGGAATGGGTCTGTGTGGGTTACTCTTTGGAGGGTTGGTGTGGACCTTTTGGGCCAACAGGCCTGTTTCCACACTGTAGGGATTCTTTAATTATGGAGTAGTCAAAGAGGAGATTAATGAGAATGGCACCAGGAGTTCGGACTTCAGTTACAAAGAGACACAAGAGGAGGTAGGAACACCCTCTTTAAAGCAACAGGTGATTTAACAGCTTTGTTGAAAATTGTAAGAGGTCTCCATTGAGTAAATATGGAGAAACTTTCTTGGCAAACTTTCTCTTCAATAGTACCTGTTGTAATTATAAGAAGCACATTAGCTAAATTAGAATTAGAATTATAATCAGGTTTATTGTCACATGTACTCACACGAGCACAGTGAAAAGTTTACAAGTTGCCACTTACGCCAACATCTCAGGTACCAGATTACTTAGGTACAGATTCTTGAGTACAAATACTTTGGAAAAAAAAGGAAAATAAAGAAATAAAAAGTCCAGGATTACAGATCTTCAAAAGTACAAAATCACAGTAATAAATTAGAAAAAGAGACAAAATAGTTCAGAATAACAGTTCTTCCATAATAATATAATTTTAAAAAAATTTAAAAACAGCATTTAAGACAAAGTCCATCTTAGTCTATTTCACAGCTCCGGGCTCGAAGACCAGAGCTTCTGTAAGTTTATTCCATAACTCCAAGGATAAATGCAAGTCTCCATTGTGGACTTTTCAAGGTTTCTCTGCAGGCTCATTGCAAACAAAAACGATCCCAGTAGGAATTTGTGGCAACTTTCGATTGATGTTAAGCAACAGCCTGATATAGTTATGCTGGTATTTTACCAATCACATCCCATGCAACCACCTCACCATCCCTGTCTGACAATCATGAAGCCTCATAGCATCAGGTCAAACACAGGTAAGAAAATCTCCTGCTGATTGTCATGAAGCCTTTGGCTGATGATCCAAGTTGAACTCCACTCGGAGGAAGGATTGAGAGTGGTGGTGAGTAATGTACTATAGGTGATGAATGTCAATGTGTATCATGACGAATGGTTCAACTGACTGAACCGTAACTGACTGAACTAATAGAATCCTAAAGGACAGAGAAACCTGACTGAACTGATCGAGTCCGAGAGGATATAGCTGCCTGACTGAATCTGTGGCAGGTGGTGAAGGAACCAAGTGGGAAATAAAGGGTGCAATTCTAGGGTGGATATGGGAACAGAGATTGAGGGGTTTATGAGCAGTTGTCATTAAATGTGCACAAAAAGTGATTAAGCTGAATCTTAGTGTTTTTTTCTGAAAGCACAGAGTAAAAAAGCTAGGACATTGTGATGAACTTCAAAACACATGTTTAGTCTTAAATGAAGCATTGTGTCCAATTCAAGGTTCTTTACTGTAGGAAAAGTGTAAGACTGTGAAGAGAGACAAACAAAGATTCATGAGAATCTTATTCAAGTAGGCCAGATGGAAAGACTTTTTAGAAGTGTTCAAAGCCTTGAGGGAGCAAGATAGAGAGAAAAGGTTGAGTATCAGGCGACACCAAATAAAGGTGACTGGAAAAAGAAGCAATGGTAATTTAAGGAAGAACACTTTTTTGCACAAAGAGTGGTTAGCCTGTAGAATACCCAACTTGAGTGTATGTGGATACAGATTCAATCAGGCTTTACAAAGAGAGTTGGATGATCACAGGAAGAGAAAGAGCTACAAGGACACAATGGTAATAGTGAGACCAGAGAGAGCTAACACAGGCACAATGGACCAACTGGCCTCCTTATGTGTAATTGTCCCATGGTTGAGGCAGCTCAATATTTTAAATTACAGCATCAGAAATCTCAAAGGGGTTAGAAAATGGGCTTTTCCTTCCTTTATATTGTTACAATACACAGTAATGATTCAGTCATTTCTGTTTGTTGTCTGCAGTTAGTGTGGTAGTTGCTTTTAGCACCTGCCACTGACAATATCTCAAATTGTTACCATTGCTGTACATTCCCAATTTAATACGCCAGTTGAAAGAGTGCCCATTTCATTCCCAAAGGTCCAGATCGTGCTTCCTTTCCTGAATATGGTGAGTTTACTCTCCTGCTGGTCATACAGTTACAGCTGTTCAGTCATTCTCTTCTCCCCATCTTCATTCCTTTAATTTACACCAAAGCACCGAACACTTGTGGAAAGGGGGAGCCATCTTGAAGAGAGTGGGTGTGCAGGGAAAGTAACTTTGTCTTAATCAATTGCAAAATTGATAGCTGAGGGATGAAATTTGTAAATATTTACACTTTAATATAATGTATGAATGTTTATTCATTGAGCAGAATGGTACAGAGACAATTGTTGAAACTGATATGAGCTTCCAAATCAGGAGTGTGTGTAAAGCACTTAACTTCCTTCTCCTTTCATGGTTAATCTAATTATAACTTGAAAAATGACATTCCTGCCTACCCTTGATAACTTCCATCCCCTTCCTTAACACGAGTACACCTACCTTTGTCTGAAAAATATTCAAGGACTTTCTTTCCACTCTGACTTTTCAGGGAAAAAAATTTGAAAGACTCATGATCCCCTGAAAGAAATCATTTCACCTACTCTCGGTTTTGAATGGGAAAGCCTTGATTTTGAAACAATGGTTCCTAGTTCTAGATTCTCCCATAAAAGGGAACATCTCTCCACATTGACCCTTTTAGGGTCTTTCAGGAGTGGTTCAATTCCCTGTAGAGATAAGGATTAACTGAGGTCAAAGATCCCATGATGCTATTTTGAAAGAGATCATGTGAGTTACGTATAGTGTCCTGATCAATATTCACCCCTTAACCAGTACATCCCTGTTTTTTTATTCCAGCCCTCCAGAAATGAACACTGACATTGCATTTGCCTTCCTAACTGCCAACTGAACTTGCATGTTAACCTGAAGAGAATTCTGAACTAGGACTCGTAAGTTCTCTTGTGCTTCAGATTTCAGAAACCTTGTCCTGTTTGGAAAGTAGTCTACCAAAGTGCATAACCTCAAATTTTCCCACATTATATTCCACCTGCCATTTCTTTGCCCACTCTCCAACCTTGTAACTGTTTTCTGAACACTTTTAAGTTTCACAACATCCTTCCAATAGGAAGGAGACCAGAATTGCACACATTACTCCAAAAGTGGCCGGACCAATGTCCTGTACAGCTACAACATGACCCCCAAACTCAGGTTGCCTGCCTTTAAGAAGTTTTCCTCCTCTCTCTACAAGATGCTACTTTCTCCCCACCCCCACCCTCCTCTAGCTTATCTCTCCACGTTTCAGGCTCACTGCCTTTATTCCTGATGGAGGGCTTTTACCCAAAACGTCGATTTCACTGCTCCTTGGATGCTGCCTGAACTGCTGTGCTCTTCCAGCACCACTAATCCAGAATCTGGTTTCCAGCATCGGCAGTCATTATTTTTACCTCCTGTACTCAATACTCTGACCAATAAAAGGAAGCATACCAAACACCTTCTTCACTATCCTATCTACCTGTGACTCTACTTTCAAGGAGCTATGAACCTGCACTCCAAGGTCTCTTTGTTCAGCATAACTGTCTAGGACCTTACCATTAAATGTATAAGTCCTGCTAAGATTTGCTTTCCCAAAATGCAGCACCTCACATTTATCTAAATTAAACTCCTTCTGCCACTCCTCAGCCCGTTGGCCCTTCTGATCAAGATCCCATTGTACTCTGAGGTAACCTTCTTCGCTGTCCACTACACCTCCAATTTTGATATCATCTGCAAACTTACTAACTATACCTCCTATCTTTACATCCGAATCATTTATGTAAATAATGCAAACTAGTGGACCCAGAATTGATCCTTGTGGCACTCCACTGGTCACAGGCCTCCAGTCTGAAAAGTAACCCTCCATCACCACCCTCTGTCTTCAAAATTCAAGCCAGTTCTGTATCAAAATGGTTAGTTCTCCCTGTATTTTATGAGATCTATTTACTCTCTAGAGAAAGATTATTATTAACTCCAAAACCAATACAGATTGCAACATGTGGTAGAGGTCTGTAAGTCATATTGCAATTTGAGGTTCAAATTCAGAGTGAATGCATAACTAGAGACCCATGAGTAAAGCTAAAATCCTTGATGATCAAGGGAAAGCTACTTTTTTTTTTAAAAGCACAGCATCACACAGTTGTAAAGTGAAATATAAGGAAAATACTACAGCCCCAAATCAAGGATTGCTGCTATTGCATTACAACGCATGGCTACAGTGGGGGAAATCGAGATGTCACTCAGACTGAAGTCACAGATGTGGAAAAGTCAGTATCAAAGTGATAATAGGCAGATTAGAAACCTAACTAGGCTTGGCTCAATGAAGAAAGAAAATTATGAGACTCTAATAAAACAGAAGTGAAGGTGGGCAATCCTTCAAGGAAATCCACACAAAAAGGCAGGTAGCATTTATTTAATTCATGGAGACTGCAAATTGTCCAGCAAAAATTGTAAATGAAATGGAGTCATCCACTAAAGCCTCAGTCAGTGTAAATAATATGGTAAAAAGAAGTGAAAGTAGCAGGATTTATTTATTAAAGTTACAAGCAGTGGGAGTCACTCGGTGAGACTGTGATTAAAATAGAAATCATTCAGTACAGCTTCAGGCAGGGGATTCATCCAATAAAATTGTTAATGAAGCAAAAATCATTTGGTTAAAACTTGAAGGAGTGAGATATACTCATGGAAGTTGTGAACAAATGGTGGGAATCTTCCATTTTAGCTGCAAGGGGGCAGGAACCTTCCATTTTGTCTGTAAACTGTGGAAAACCACAACAGCATAGCAATAAAGACCAGCACCACTACTATTACTGTAAAATAAAACCTCTCTAAGCAAATAAATTAATCATAATAGAAAGTCACATCATTAAAGATAATATTACAAGGAATATTCAATTTTGGAGATGGGCCAAAAGAAAGAGAAATTAAACATCTTGGAGAAAAAAATTCCTAAAACATAGAATATCTTCCAAATTAACGCTACATCAAAAGCTGAACAAGTAAATGCACTTTTGCATAAATTGTAAATGTAGATATGATATTATAGCTCTCGAAGGCATAGAAAAAGCAAGAGAATCAAAAGTTTTGAAAAAGAACAGAAAGCCTTTGACAATTACTTTAACATCAGAACAAATAAAATTCTTTATGGAGCAATACTTAATAGAAGAGGCCCACATCCAAGAAAATCCATAAATAATTTTAATCCATAAATAATTTAGTGGTTTAAGGTCAGAATGATAAGAGGCAAAGTTGTCAGAATTATTGATGATTTTTTTGTCAAATTCATTACAGTTTATTAAAAAAAGGTTTGATTCCAGAGAAAGCCGTTCATACAACATGCACAACATGTCTGGAAGCAGCACAGTTCAATTGTAACAGGGGAAGATCAATCCTGGGACCGACAAACTGAAAGGATTCTGCTTAGCTCAAGATGCAAAAAAAAAAGGCAGATGTGAGAAAGAAATAACGAGTAGGACAGGAGCCTGGCAGTGAAGGTCCTTGTCAGTGCTTTTGAGCAAAGAGCTTCATAGGTAGAGACAATTCCCAACGATGAAAGGAGAATGCTTAACCCATAATCCGGTTAGTCGTTTCAGAAATTGTACTTAAATAGGGTATTGTCACAGAAAAATAAGTAACTAGAGAGTTATTCATATAAAGAGGTTAAAAGTACACAGTCCACAGAAGAAGAGAGACTTAAGTTATTCCCACAGGAAACGGCTGGTCCAGTTCTACCTTTAACTAGTCAAAGACAAGAAACAATTGCTTTCGGAGCAGTCAGTCATGGAACAGTGACTAAAGGAATAACCAAATGCGTGACAACTAGTCAAGGAAGGACCAGGAGATTTTATAAATCTCCCTAGACTCCAGGCAAAACCAAAACAGACTACAGAGTTCATTGTGATTGGATATGTTGTCATAAGAAATTTGTTTCATACAATAGGCAAGATGGAAGCGTCTGAGAATGCTGATTGGCAGAAATGTTTTTCACTGTTATCAACACTGACGATGCTGATTGGCAGAAATGTTCTTCACTGGTATCAACGCTGACAAGTGTACAGCCTGAAAGAATCAACAAAGCTTGTGAGGAAACACAAAATAGCCAGTGTGTAGTAAACCTGGTTTGAGTGAATTAACATTTTTTTTGTCTTATACAGTAAGAAATGCCTTTGGGTGTTTGGACAGAGTCAAACTCCAATGTTTGTTTCCTTGTAGTGTTAATGTACAAAACCAAAGTGCACTTTTGATTTTGTGTACACAAAAAAAGTTTTTTTATGAATAAAGTATATTTTTGAAACAGAAAAACACACTTTTAACTCATGTAACTCGGAGTGTAACACAGCTTAGTGAACAAATAGGATGGAAAAGTGTGCTGTTAAATGCTGAGGTGGTTCAGATGTGACAAGTTCAAACAGGGAATGTACTTTCCTCATCTTCACGAGTAGAATCCTCACTAACACTGACAGAGATGATATCAAGCAAGAAGCAATCCTTAAATACAGAACTGAAGTCAATTCTCATTGTCTACTCCAATGGTACCATTGCTGAGGGTAAATATCGATGTCCAATCAGGTTGAAGTAAAGAGTTGACAGGATACAGCACTGATCGATGGGCAGGTTAGAATAAAATTAGTTGACAAAGATTAAAGATGTGGCACATATAACTCTATGGAATCCACTATAGAGAAGGGATGATCAATGTTCAATGATTCAGGATACAGCAGGGGAGACATTGCCTGTCTCATCACATCAATCCCACTGTGAAGGAAAACCATGAGATTAAAGTTCCTCCAGACATTACTAAGGAGCAGTAATTTGCTCCAGAAGGATGAAGCTCCTCCAGTTTACAGGGAGTTTCAGATCTCATATTTTTAGAAGAATCAGGGTCAACAGTCTTCAACTCACAGAACTGCTAATCGTCCAGGTGCAAAGGGAACATGTTCTGGCAGAATAGTGAACTTCTGATCACTTGAACTTCTGAAGTCAGAGACTTGGAGGGAGATGATGTAGAAGTGAATGTGATTAAACGCACAAATGTACAATAATAAGAATCATAATAGTGTGAAAACCAACGAGATGCTATGTTGGCTTATAAGATGCTATGTCAGCATACGAAGGATTGCCTTAAGCTCTATTCACTGTGAACCTTATAGTGCAGAATGAGGTCATTCAGCCGTGCACCGACCCTCCAAACAGCAACCCACCCAGACACAGCCCCTTACCCTATCCCCATAACCCTGCATTTCCCATGGCTAGTCCACTGAGCTTACATATCCCAATACACTGTGGGACAATCTAGCGTGACTAATCCACCTCACTGCGACATCTTTTAACTGTGGAGGGAACCCACACAGATGCAGAAAGAATGTACAAACTCCACACAGACATTACCCATGAGTGGAATTGTATCAGGTCCTAGCTCTGTGAGGCAGAAGTCCTAACCACTGAACCATCCTAACTTGTGGCAGAGCAGCTTAAAATTTCAAAGTAGTAAGACCTACCCTCCAAGTTTAACAGTAGGAACAACACTGAAGAGTATATATCCTCATCTTGCTGCTGTACATTGACCATTTCCCTCAGTTAATTGAAAATAATTGAAACCTCTAAATCCCAAATTCTAAATAGATTGAATGAAAAACAATTGCTTTTTGACCATTTCCTCCCACGGTCCAAAGGTATGCAGGCCAGGTGAACTGGCCATGCTAAATTGCCCATAGTGTTAGGTGCATCATTCAGAGGGAAATGGATCTGGGTGGGTTACTCTTTGGAGGGTCAGTGTGGACTGGTTGGGCCGAAGGGCCTGTTTCCGCACTGTAGGGAATCTAATCTAATCAATCTCTGAATAATATACATTACTTCTTTCTAATGAGCTAAGCCTTATATAATAGGACTGCGTAATGTTCAAGGAGAAGGAGAATTGACGTTTCGGGCATAAGCCCTTCTTCAGGAAATCCTGAAGGAGGGCTTATGCCCAAAACGTCGATTCTCCTTCTCCTTTGATGCTGCCTGACCTGCTGCGCTTTTCCAGCAACACATTTTTAAGCTCTGACCTCCAGCATCTGCAGTCCTCACTTTCTCCTGCGTAATGTTCAGAAAGGTTGACAGTTTGAACACATACCTTGTATTCTTAAAATGTCATTGGCTTACTCAGGGCAGAACGGCAAATTTCATCCAGCTCCTGAGTAAATCCAGAGCTGGTCTGGCATCCCTAGAATTGGCAGTCCAAGTTTGTCCAGTATCCCAGCTTGGTTAAGTGAGGTTGAGCAACTTAAGTGGAGGGAAAATGTTTACTCTAACGCTATTTACTTCTGGTCAGCTGCTCTCTGGCAATGAACAAGCACTCCAGTTATTGCTGTGGTAACTTTCTCAACTGCATTCTACTAGACTTGACATTTTCCTATTTTAATGAGCAGTGACTGGGAATCTTTGTAAATGGTATGTCTGTGTGGGTTTCCTCCAGGTGCTGTCGTTTCCTCCCACAGTCTAAAGATGTGCAAGTTAGTTGGACTGGTCATGTTAAATTGCCCACAGCGTCCAGGGATGTGTAGGTTAGATGGATTAGCCAATACAGGGGATGGGGTGAGGCTGGGACGGTTCTCCGAAGGGTTGGTGTTGACCCAATGGGCTGAATGGCCTGCTTCCACATTGTAGGGATTCAACAATTCTATGATATCACTGATGACTCACCGTAGATAGAGCATAAGAAATCCTAAACCTTGTGTGTTTACAGATATTCAAAACCTGGCAGAGAAGGGGCATGGAGGGAGAGGTACGCAAAATCTTCAGGGGGGCAGGAGGCACTTCAAAGATATAGTGAAAAGTCAGCAGGAACAAGCCAGAAGTAGTATCATCTGTCCAGCCTCAAGGGCCTCAACGCAGTTGTGCAATATCTTCAATGGTCTCACACAAACGATTAAGATCAGTGTATGGACCTTCAAATGCCATTTCCCATCAACTGCACTTCTAGTTTCAGCGACTGACAATTCACCACTAACCCATCATTCACACAACAATGGTCTCTACTAATCAGGAATGAAAGCAAATATTCAAATGTTTCATTTCACCTCACTTACTTAGCACCATTGGAGATTGTCAACGCTGGCCGTTTAAGTATATTCAAGGCAAGGATAGAGAGATTTATAAACAGTAAGGGCATCAAGGGCTGTGGGGAAAAGGCACAAAGAGGAGTTGAGGGTTATCATGATCTGAATGCTTTCTTCTGCCCCTATGTCTTCTGGCCTTAAGCCTCAGATCCACGTCCCCTAATGTGAACATGCCGGCTACTCAGCTTACATGACTCTTGCGAACACACTTCTCTCTCTCTCTCGTGTACGCAAGTGGCGCACAAGTGAAGTGGATGAGTATATCAATAAAATATCCCCAGTTAGACCGCATTCCAATCAGCTTTCATTTTAAAACAAGGTTAAAACTAGGGAACTTAGGTAAATAACACGGCCAAGATGGATTCAAGATGGTGCCGGAGCGTGGTGACGTTTTGTGAACTGATTGTGGTAGATCTTACTCTCACATGTCTTTGAGTCATTTTGTTCTTTGAAACCTCAATTCTACATCCATCAGATTAACAACAATGTCCTCTTAAATGTTCTCAGTTTCAAAGATTCTACAACCAATGAGGCTCGACTACTGACACTGGAAGCGTAGGCCTGACCTCCTCATGGAACCCTGGAATCAAGGCCCGACCAGCACAGGAACAACACCTGACCCCACGGTGACCTGACATCGAGAAGGCCCAACCAGATCGACTACAATGCTCCCCCCTCTCTATTACTGCACTCGTGAATGCCTCTAGCGTCCAGCACCCCATCAGATGCACGTGCTTACCTTGCCACACTGAAACTGCAGGCCCAAAGGGCTTCTGGCCTCTCACAGGCCCCACTTCTCTTACATCGTGGAAACCCAGAACCGAGGCCCAACCAGCGCAGGAACAAGGCCTGAACCCACGGTGACCCGACATCGAGGAGGCTCCACTGAGCCAACCACAAAATCCTCCAGGAGAAAGTGAGGACTGCAGATGCTGGAGATCAGAGTCCATAGAATGTGGTGCTTGAAAAGCACAGCCAGTCAGGCAGCGTCCAAGGAGCAGGAGAATTGACGTTTCGGGCATAAGTCCTTCATCAGGAGGCTTGAGGCCCTGATCAGGATCCATCGTACACACACATGTAACTTCAGGAGCAGCAGACTTTCCTCACCAGCACCTGGGATTGACAATGAGCAGTCACCTACCCAAAAAACAAGGGAAAAATGCCAGGTGTCAGGTGAGACTAAAATGTCAGGGTTTCAAGCCCCCTTCCCCAGCACACTCCGGGCAAATGTCCAAGACATTGAGAATAAAATGGATGGACTTAAAGCTAGATTCTCCTTCCTAAGGGAAGTGAGAGACTGCTGTATGCTCTGTTTTATAGAGACAGGGCTCCTTTCTGACTGTGCCTTTTACAACCTGAGGGTTTCTCAGTTCACCCAATGGGCTGCTCGGTGACCTCAGGTAAGGCATGGGGTGGTGGGATCTATCTCCTAATCACAGCCCCTGGCTCTCAGGCATGGCGATCCTGGTGACTTACTGCTCCCCAGACCTTGAGTATCTTACAGTAATGTGCCATCCCTACTATCTACTGCACAAGTTCACCTTCACTATCCTGACAGCAGTCTACATCCCACCCCATGCGGAAGTGAAGAATACACTTGATGATGTATACAATGCTGCAACTGGCCTTGAGATAGAATACCCTGAGGCCTTGTTCATCGTAGCCAGTGACTTCAATCCGACCAACTTCAACAACGCGCTACCAAAGTGCATCAATGCATCTCCTGTCCCACGGGAGGTCCGAACATCCTTGACCATTGCTATACAACTGCTCCATCCCCCATCCATATTTTGGAAATCAGATCACAGCGCTGTGCTCCTCCTCTTGGCCTATACATAGAAATTGAAGCATGAGGACCCTGTACAGGAAGTAGTGCCATGTTGGTCTGAGGCAGCAGAAGGGCTTCTGCAGGACGACTTAGAGTCAGCGGACTGCTCCAGAATTAAGAGCTCAGCAGCCAACCAAAATGTGTATGTCACTATCGTCACAGATTATTTGCCGAAGAAGTTAATTTGAATGTTTCTGAACCAGAAACTATGAATGAACAGAGAGATTCACTCCTTACTGAAGTCCAGGTCTGAGGCGTACAAGTCAGGTGACTCTGACCTGTCCAGGACCTCCAGTTATGACTTCCGTAAGGCCTTCAGAGATACTGAGAGACAACACCAAACTAAACTTGAGACCCAATCCAACCACACGGACATCTATCGTTTGTAGCAAGGCTTACCACCACAAAGCAGGATACACAGCAAAGTCGAACAGAATTTCAGGCAGCAGTACACCTTTACCTGATGAGCATCATACACTTGCTCTGAAGAGGTAGTGAAATGATGTCACCTATCCCAACAGCCTCAGCTGCACCTGTACCCAAGGTCACCACTGCAGGCGTTAGCTCGACCTTCTTGATAATGAATCCATGGAAAGCGTCTGGCCCCAGCCATACACACAGATCCTGTGCAGACCAGCTGGGAGTATTCACTGACATCTTTAACCTCTCCTTACTATGACCTGAAGTCCCCACCTGCTTCAAGAAGATCACCGGCATCCTGGTACCAAAGCAAAGCCATGCAGCCTGCCTCAATGACTACTGCCCTGTGGCTCTGACCACCATAATGATCAAATGCTTTGTGAGGTTAGTCAGGGCTCATATCAATATCAGTCTCCCAGCCTGCCATGATTCTTTGTGATTCACCTCCCAGAGCAACAGGTCCACAGCACAGACCGTCTTCCTGTCCCTACACTCATCCCTGAAAAATCTGGACCACAAGGACACTTACGACAGACTCCTCCTTTTGACTACAGTTCAGCCATCAGCACCATAACTCCATGCAAACCCATCACTAAACTGCAAGACCTAGGTCTCAACTGTGCCCTCTGTCACAGGATCCTTGACTTTCTGACCCTTAGACCGTAATCAATAAGGATAGGTGACATCACCTCCTCCACCATAATCCTCCACACCGGTGCCTGACAAGGCTGAGTACTCAGCCCCCTCCTGCACTCCTTATACACTCACGACTATGTGGCCAAATTCCATCCCAACTCCATTGACAAGTTTGCTGATGACACCACTGTTGTAACTTGGATCTCAAACAATGACCAGACAGAATATAGGAAACAGCTGGAATAGAATAGAATCTGTACAGTGTGGAAACAGGCCCTTCTGCCCAACAAGTCCGCACCGACCCTCCAAAGAGTATCCCACCCAGATCCATTCCCCTACCCTATTACTCTACATTTCCCCCTGACCAATGGACCTAACCTGCACAGCCCTGAACACTATGGGAAATTTTCCATGGCCAATTCACCTAACCTGCACATCTTTGGATTGTGGGAGAAAACCAGACCACTTGGAGGAAACCTGCACAGACATGGACAATGTGTAAACTCGACACAGACAGTCACCCGAGGCTGGAACTGAACCCTGGTCCCTGGCACAGTGAGGCAGCAGTGCTAACCACTGAGCCACCATGCTTAGCAGCATTGTGTAAAGACAACAATCTCTCCACCAATGTCACCAAAATGAAGGAGCTGGTCATTGACTTCAGGAAGCAGAGTGGAGGCCATGTCCCTGTCTGTATGAATGGTGCTGAGGTGGAGATGGTTGAGAGAGTCAAGTTCCTGGGAGTGATGATCACCAACAATCTGTCTTGGTTCGTCCATGTCAACACGATGATCAAGAAAGTGCAACAACATCGCTACTTCCTCAGGAGGCTAAAGCAATTCAGCATATCCACAAGGGCTTAGATTAGATTAGATTAGATTACTTTACAGTGTGGAAACAGGCCCTTCGGCCCAACAAGTCCACACCGACCCGCCGAAGCGCAACCCACCCATACCCCTACATTTACCCCTTACCTAACACTACGGGCAATTTAGCATGGCCAATTCACCTGACCCGCACATCTTTGTGACTGTGGGAGGAAACCGGAGCACCCGGAGGAAACCCACGCAGACACGGGGAGAACGTGCAAACTCCACACAGTCAGTCGCCCGAGGTGGGAATTGAACCTGGGTCTCCGGCGCTGTGAGGCAGCACGGTGGCACAGTGGTTAGCACTGCTGCCTCACAGCGCCGGAGACCCAGGTGCCACCAATGTTTCTAGATACACCAGAGCAAGCATTCCATCTGGCCGATTCACAGCGTGGTTTGGCAACTGCTCTTCCCAAGTCTGTAAGAAACCACAAAGGGATGTGAACATGTCGAGTCCACTACACCAACCAGCTTTCCATCCATTGACTCCATCTACACTTCCCACTGTCTTGAGAAAGCAAACATAATTAGCACCCCTCCCACCCCAGTTATACTCTTTTCCACCCTCTTTCATTGGGCAGAAGATATAAAAGTCTGCATACACATATGAACAGATTCAAGAGAAGCTCCTTCCCAGTTGTTATCAGACTTTGAACAGACCTCTCTGTGGTTGTCACACTGCATTCTGCACTCTGGTCTTTTACTCTGATGCACTTTGTATGGTATGATCTGCCTGTACAGCACACAAAACAACACTTTTCACTGTATCGAAGTACAGGTGCCAATAATAAATCAGTCAGTTAATCAATTACCAGTAATCTGTATTCAGTCTCTATATGAGTCAAAAACGGCATTGGTAAGTGATTATCATGTGTGCGCCAACTGTATTGTATTCAGTGACAATGTTGTTCAAACATATTCAAGGGGGAAAATGTGCATTACTTTCAATCTCTTTGAATTTCATTTAACAACCATTGAAAATGCTGCTATGCTAAGTGTAAGTGACCTGGATAAAATTAATGCTTGTCATATCTAAGCAATGGCTCACTCCAACTCCCCCAACTGCTAAGAAGAAGGTCATTAATTGAAAAGATAAGCTTAATGTGCTCAGGAGTCTTGAGCAAGGTGGTTTTATGATTGATGCTGCTAATTCCACAAACTCGGCTGGTGATACTGCTCTTGCTGTTAGAATAAAGGAAGACAATGGAATCGGAGGTCAGAGTGTAACTCCTTCAACTGGTACAAGGTCATAACACCTGTACACACATATGGAGTGAGTGAAGCAGTCTCTGGATGTTTGGCTTGAGGATCAGTCCCAACGGTGAATTGCTTATCCTGTAATTAAACTGAAAGTTTCTTTGGGAACTTGAAATTAAAAGGCAATGAATCAGCTTTAAATGCATCTATTAAAACAAGTTCAGAGTTATTCTACAGTTCTGAAGAAGGATCACTGAACTCAAAAGATTAACACCCTTTCGCTCTCCACAACTGCTGCTTAACCTGCTGAGTTTCACCAGCGTGAGGAAACTAGGGAGTGAATGTTCCCGACATGGAAGTCGGAGCGGGCACCTGGAGACACCAGCTCACCCCGTGCTCCTCTGAGCATCAGTCTTGGACACTCATCAACAACGTCTCAGAACACATTCCAGGGCACCAACCATGTCAGCAATCCATGCTCATGAAGCCAGTATCTGACCCCATCAGTCTTAGAGAACCCTCATGGCACCTTTCCTATCCACTTACAGGAACCTTCTGTACTTTAAAGCTGCACTTTGGGACACACCAGCAGTTGGCATTGAACTGCCACTACAAGGGCACCTTGCACACAGGGAGATCCAGGTGTCAGATTGGACCAGGCTACAGCTCAGGGTTGCTCGCTGGCTCTCTTCGTGCTCACTCACTTAATGTCTAGCTGCTTGCTCACAACATCCCTGTCTTGCCTTTGAGCCCAGTCACTGAGCAAGGAGCTGGTCAGCAGTCTTCATTCCAGGTGCCCGAATTCCCACCCTGGTGCATTGGAGCATCAGCCTGACACCTGCACTGTAAGCCAGCAGCGAATGGGGGAAGCACACTGCACATGCTTCAAGCAAACCGCTAGAACTCAGAAGTCTAAGGGCAGTGGTCCCCAGTGAGGTCCATGGAGATACCCATCAGTCAGGAAGTTCTGGCAGCCTCCAGTATCAGTTCAGGGGATTTGACTACAATCAGGCATTTGGTTGGACGGCACTTAGTTCAGGGGTCCATCTAACTGTAGAAATGACACAGCACAGAAGGAGGCCATCTTGAGGGGATGAGGGACTGATGGATGTAAAGGAGGAGGGCAGCTGTACATATGAGGGGGGTGGGGTGAATATGGTAAAGCCTGGATGGGAATGGGGTCATGCAGGAGGGGTTCGAAAATGACAGCATCACACTGGCTTCTGGGAACAGTGTATGACCAGACTTGGATTTGGATTTACAGGGGCCTCGCTGACATATAAAGGTGGAACTTTGAAATTTGCAACTGCACCGTGGGGAGGACAATGACAGTGACCCAGAGCAGGATCTGGAAGGGGGCAATGTCTCAAACTGTGAGGGTGGGGACTGCAAAGCCCCAGCAATGTCAAGGCTTTTAAGGGGAGACAAGATGACACGTTGACCCATTTACTGTTTAGGACAGATACACATCTGCAGGTTCCTGATCCCTGGTGACCCTTCTTCATGGCTTCCTTGTGTGTTACACACTCTGACCAGTTCATGCAAAAGCAATAGGTGTGAACACTTTAACTCCCCCCTCCCACTCCACCAAGGACATACAAGTCCTGGGCCTCCTCCATTGCCAAACCCTAACCACCCGACACCTGGAGGAAGAACACCTCATCTTCTGCCTTGGGACCCTCCAACCCAATGGGATCTATGTCAATGTCACCAGTTTCTTCATTTCCCCTCCCCCCACATTATCCCAGTCCCAAGCCTCCATCTTGGCACTGCCCTCTTGACCTGTCCATCATCTTTCTCATCTGTCCACTCCACCTTCTTCTCCGACCAATCATCTTCTCCCATACCTTCATCTACCTATTGCATTCCTAGCTACCTTCGCCCACCCCCAACCCCACCGGCCTTCAATTTATCTCTCAGTCCCCCCCCCGGCCCACAAGCCTCATTCCTGATGAAGGGCTCACGTCAATTCTCCTACTCCTCGGATGCTGCTTGACCTACCGCACTTTTCCAGCACCACACTCTCAACTTTAAATCTGGCATGTAGGAACAATTCATTAAATTCAACTGATAACAAACAAATCAAAGCAAACTCCTGCAAATGCCAGGAATCTGAAACTAACACACAGAGAGTGTTGGAGAAATACAATAGGTCTGGCAATATCTGTGGAGAGAGAAACAGAGTTAACATTTCCAGTCTGGTTTGACTCTTCTTGAGAAGTTGCTGTTTTTGGAGCTTGTATTCCTTAACACCTGAAAGGAAGAAAAAAAGTTAAAGCATCAAATGGGATAAAAAATGAAATGGAATTGGTGACTGGGTCTGTTTTGAAACAGCTTGAGGCAGTGCACACATAGAGAGAGACATTGAGAGTGTTGCAGGTGATGGTGCATGGCACTGAGTGTAGATCCCAGGGTGTAACAAGAGCAGCTGTCTGAGGAGTGTTGTATCTCTGCAGAATACCGATAATTCTGGATAGGCTCAAAATAGAAAGGATGACATTTCAGTTGTGGAGTAGGGCAGAGCCTGAGATAGTCACTGAAGAGGGTGGTTTAGCTGTGACAATGAATTTTGGAAATTTATCCAAAGTTAGGAGAGAGATAGATAGTAATAAATGTGAACAAGCCAGAATCCCATTGGAGAGAAGAGCAGAACTATTTCAAAGTGGGCATACCTGGCAATGGGCAGACGTTAAACGTAACAAATTGTCAGATTCCAGATCTGGGCTGAGAGCTCAGGACCAAGAGAATAAGGACTGCTACCTCTGTCTCACCTTAACCATTGCTGTCCCCACCCTGCCAGATCCTTCCATCACAATCACCAATCCCCTTCCAAAGGAGCATCTGAGGGGTTCACATTGTGAAGCAAGAATAAAGATTGGTTCAGATGGAAGGATTCCGAGTTTACAATAACACTGTCCACGTTAAAGGGTGGGTTTATCAATGGAAGTGCGATCACTATGACACTCCCCTCTCCCCACCATCAGACCCTTTCATGTGGGACAGAGGGAGAAACGGGAAACATAAGAGGGAACATGTCGGAAAATATAGTTAAAGAACCAGAGTCCCGTGTTAGTTCTCAGTACATATTTGTTTTGTGTTTAAACATTCTATTTTCACAAGATACATACTTAGTAACGAGGCAGGAGACAATAGTCCAACGGCTTAGACTGCCAGCTTGTCAACTTATCAATATGAATAATTGAATGAATTTAATGAGCATTTTCAGCTCATGTAATTGGCTGCTATCTCATTAAATTGACAATTTCCCACCACCATGTTTTTATAGCTGCACTCTCCAGTGAGAACAGAAAAATAGTTTTAACAACAACTTGCTCTTTGTGCTCCATCACCAATTAGCATTGGACAGTCGGCAATGAGTATATGATAAGTAAACTCAAACTGAGTTAACCCTCAGACTGCTGGTAAATTCAGAAATTTTCTTTCTGAGTTGGCTGACTTTGTAAGTTTCAGTTCAGCTGAAACAGACACAAGTATCATCGCACCAGTCCTTTGTCTTCCTGCTCTGATAAACACAGAAAGATCCCATGGGATTGTTTCAAGAAAAACAGAAGATCTGGCCCGTGTCTCGTTCAATGTCGGAACATAGAATAGTATAGCACAGGAACGGTGTTGTGCCAAACATAATGTCAAATTGAACTAATCCCTACTGCCTGCTCTTTATCCATATTCCTCTATTCTTTGCAGATTCATGTGTTTATGTAAAAACCCTTTAAACCCCCCCACCACATCTGCCTACACTACTCCCAGCAGTGCGTTCCACACTCCTCCCACTCTCTGGGCAAAACACCTGCTCCTCACATCTCTTTTGAACTTTCCCTCTCTCACCTTAAATACATGCCCCCCCCCCCCCCCCACCCCCCCCCCCCAGTATTAGACATTTCAAGTCTGGGAAAAAAATTCTGTCAACTCTAACTGTACAGCCCACAATTTTATAGACTTAGGCCAAATCTCCCCTCAGCCTCTGCTGCTCCAGAGAAAACAACCCAAGCTTTTCTAGTTTCCCCTTATAGCTCATACCCTCGAACCCAGACAGTATCCTGGTAAACCTCTTCTGCACCCTCTCCTAAGCCTCCACATCCTTCCTGTTAAGTGCTGATCAGAATGGAATTCAATATTCTAAGTGTGGCCTCACCAAAATCTTATAAAAATACAACATGACACCCTGACTCTTGTATGCAATGCCCTGACCAATAAAGACAAACATGCCATATGCCTTCTTGACCACTCAATGTATTATTATGGCCACTTTCAAGGTGTTCATCTCAAACAATACCCTTAAACCAGATTAAAACGTCACTTCTTTACACAGATGGTACTGTTCTTGTAGGTGTCCCATTTTTAGTTTTCCCAATGTCTTGGACAATATTGAACACTGAGTCCGAACACCAAAAACAGATCTTCTCATTATGATATTGTTATTGGTCTGATGTAGTGTTGGATTGTGTCAAGGGCTGACTGGCCCATTGACCTGGCTGTAAATGTATTCAAATGCTTGGCATAATTGAAAGGCAAACAATCTCATCGCCATGAGGCCATGTTCCCTGAGCCTTTATCACATGGAAACCTGTCATTCTACACATCGTGTGATGGTTACCTGAATGAAGTCAATTTTTTTTACCAAACACGGTTACATCCAGTTATGACCCTTTGATTGGACAGGTCAAACCATAACATCACAGGGGAAGCCTCACAGTCACACAGTGCATCACAATTCGATCAGATGCCACAACAGGTTGGTCATCTGAGTAACTTTGTGGCAAGGCGCTGGATAACTAGTTTAGATGCAGGAAAGCAGCTCGACCAACTGCTATTCAATTTATCGAGGAATGACTGTGGCTGCGCTAGACATGTGAGCAGGTTTGCTTTGTAAAGGGAGTTTGGGCAATGGGACCATCTCTGATAGCTGTTGGTTGCAGGGGGGTTGCACAGGAAGGTTTGTTTAGAGCTGCAGCCCATGACTGTATCATCTCCATTTAACAGCAAGATCCTCTGTAGTAAACGTGAGGATAGAAAGGTTCAAATCTCAGAAAGTGAAAACACATTGTCTGGCCTGATAAACTCATCTTGGATCAATTGAGATTGTCTTTTGGAGAACTGATCTGATCGAATAATTTTAACAGCAGATGGAGTCGTCATAAACAGGCATTTAACCAGCCTCCAAAAAATAGGATGTTGGTATTTCACTCAAATGTGCCGTTTGGGACTGAATCAGACTCAAGAAGTGAAAGGGAACAATTGGATATTGAAAACTCAAATTAATTATCTATGAACACAGATTATTACAACAAGATTGTTATAGTGAGACATAAGCTGTGAAATCATGCAATTATGAATTGGATGTTGGAGTAGGAAGAATGTGAAAGGATAGAAAGGAAGACAAAAAGTTTAGACAGTGTCAGTTGAGCTTCTGGTAAATGATGTGCCCTTCGATACTGTAACTGAGCCACTGTATTGGTGAATGGGATGGCCAGTGGACTATCAGCAGCATTTGTTTCAGCAATGTTGAGAAATATTCTACAGTGTGAATATTTGTACAGTTTCAGGATCACTGAGATTCAGCAGCTGTTTCCTTGGTTTGTCTTGTGAGATTTTCTCTTACTTTAACCACCCACACCCCTCACACCAAACCCATTTAGGTCACAGACCTACGGGCAGTTACAGAAAGCCCTAGTGGAAACATAGAGCTCAATGTTCCTCTGGCCTGCAATCCCATTGGAACTAGATTGAGTAGACTTGGTAGCTGCCCACACATCTTATGACACTGGAGAAGAAATAAGTTCAAAATAGGATAGGATATATGTGTAAAAGGAGAAATCTTCAGTGGATGAATTGGTTAGTCATTTCAACCAGGCCACATACAGAGAGATAGGCTGAACAACCTTTTGGTCATCATTCTGTGACATCGCAGGGTAAGCTTTACACTCAACACTGTGCATCACAGTGACATCAGATGTCACAGTAGGTTGGCCATCTGAGTAACGATGAGGCAAGAGGCAGCTGGATCATCAGCTTGAGTGAAAGAAAGTAAACAAGACCGACTGATTTACTGTTTGACTTATCTAGGAGTGAGACTGGGCTTACGCTGGTGCATCTGAATGGGTTCACCTTGTGCAGGAGGTTCAAGCAACGGGACATCTCTGATCAGCTGACAACTGGAAAAGTTTGCAGTGGAAAATTGAAGTTGCAGTTCCAGGTGAAAGCCACAGTAAGTAACAGCAAAATCTACTTTAGTGACTGTGCAACTAGAATTTCCTGAAAAGGAGAGAAGATAGGCGGGTGGAGGGGGGTGGGGAAACTGGCATGTGAAGCAGAAATGCTGAAAGGATAAATGTAGGCAGCAGGTTGGCACTGTACACCTTGCCACATGCTTGAGCCGTCGGCAAATATTTGGAACACAGTCCTTCCCTGGGTAAAGGTAATAACCATTTCAACCTGAAATTGTTCTCTGGAAAAGTTAACTTCTTAATTTAACTCTGTGTTTAAAAACTGCCAGGAAGGTGGAGCTCATGGTTGGTTCAGCCAATGAAGTGAAAGAAGTTGAAAGAACATAAGAAATAAGAGCAGCAAGAGGCCATTCAGCCCCTCAAGTTTGTTCTGCCAGTCAATAACGTCATGGTTGACTTAACTCCACTTTGCTGACCTGTTCTTTCCCCAATGACCTTTGAACTGTGAGCAGATTTGTCTAGATTAGAGTTGTTTCCTTCATCCGAGTCATTGATATAGATCATGAACAATCACAGACACAACCCTAACTCCTGTGACACTCCACTAGTTATTTTGCCAGCCTAAAAGTGATCCATTTAACCATGACTGTCCTTTCTGTGCCTCAACCAGTGTCGGTTGGTGTTCGTGCAGTTAACGATCCGTATACACGAACACCAACTAGCCACGAAACGACACGACCAGCTATCCTTAGTAGCCACACACAGACGACAAGCAACATGAATTCGACTGGGACAAGACTACCATTATAGGGCAAGCCAAACAGAGAAAAGCCAGGGAATTCCTAGAGGCATGGCACTCATCCACAGACTCTATCAACAAGCACATCGACCTGTATATGTGTAATTGAGTGTGTAATTGAGTATATAAATGTGTGAATGAGTGTGTTATTGAATATATGTATGTGTGAGAGAATGTGTGTAATTGAGTATATGTGTGTGGGAGTGAGTCTGTGTAATTGAGTATATGTGTGTGGGAGCGAGTCTGTGAAATTGAGTATATATGTGCGTGTGTGTGAGTGAGTGTAATTGAGTATATATGTGTGTGTGAGTTTGTGTAATTGAGTATGTGTGTGTGCGTGAGTGAATGTAATAAACATATTTGTGTGTATGTATATAATTGAGAATGTTTGTGTGTCAGTGTGTGTAATTGTGAGTATATGTATGTGCGTGAATTTGTTTAATTGAGTATGTGTGTGAGTGAGTATGTGTAATTGAGTATATATGTGTGTGAGTGAGTGTGTGTAATTGAGTATGTGTGTGTGTATTATTGAATATATGTGTGAGTGTGTGAGGGTGAGTGTGTGTTATTGAGAATATGTGAGTGTGGGTGAGTGTATGTAATTGAATGTGTATGTGAGTTTGTGTGTGTAATTGAGCATGTGTGTGTGTGAGTGTGTGTGTGATTGAGTATGTGTGTGGTAGTGAGTGCATAATGGGTGGCACGGTGACTAGCACTGCTTCCTCACAGCACCAGAGACCTGGGTTCAATTCCCGTCTCAGGCAACTGACTGTGCGGAGTTTGCACATTCTCCCTGTGTCTGTGTGGGTTTCCTCCGGGTGCTCCGGTTTCCTCCCACAGTCCAAAAATGTGCAGGTCAGGTGAATTGGCCATGCTAAATTGCCCATAGTGTTAGGTGAAGGGGTAAATGTAGGGGAGTGGGTCTGGGTGGGTTGTTCTTCGGTAGGTCGGTGTGGAGTGGTTGGGCCGAAGGGCCTGTTTCCACACTGTAAGTAATCTAATCTAAACAAAATTGTATTTAAGTGTGTGTGAGAGTTAGTGTGTGTTATGGATTATACGTGTGTGTGAGTGTGTGCAATTGAATATATGTGAGTGTGTGTAATTGAGAATGTTTGTGAGTGAGTGTGTGTTATTGAGTATATGTATGTGCGAGTGAGTGTGTGTAATTGAGTACATCTGTGTGTGAGTGAGTGTGGAATTGAGTATGTGTGTGTGCGTTTGTGTGTAATTGAGTATATGCATGTGTGAGTGACTGTGTGTAATTGAATATTTTTGTGTGAGTGTTGTAATTGAGTATATCTGTTTGTGAGTTAGTGTATAATTGAGTATATCTGTTTGTGAGTTAGTGTGTGTAATTTAGTGTGTGTGTGTTATGGAGGATATGTGCGTGAGCGAGCGTGTGTAATTGAGTATATGTGATTGAGTGTGTAATTGAGTAAATGTGTGTGAGTGTGTGTGTGATTGAGTGTGTGTACGTGGGAGTGAGTGCACAATTGTATTTATGTGTATGTGAATGAGTGTGTGTTATGCAGTATATGTGTGTGTGCGTGAGTAAGTGTATATTATAGAGCATATGTGTGTGTGTGAGTGAGTGTGTGTAACTGAATATTTAAGTTTGTGAGTGAGTGTGTGTTCTTGAGTACGTGTGTGTGAGTGTATGTTATGGAATATGTGTGTGTGAGTGAGTGTGTGTTATGGAGGATATGTGTGTGTGACTGAGTGTGTAATTGAGTATGTGTGTGTGAGTGTGTGTTATTGAGTATGTGTGTGTGTAATTGAGTGTGTGTCTGTGACTAAGTGTTTGTCATTGAGTATATGTGTGTGTGTGATTGAGTGTGTGTAATTGAGCATGTGTGAGTGAGTGAGTGTGTAATTGAGTATATATGTGTGTGAGTTAGTGTGAGTAATTGAGTATATGTGGATGTGTGTGTGAGTGTGTGTTCTTGAGTATATGTGTGTGTGAGAGATTGCGTGTAATTGATTATGTGTGTGAGTGAGTGTGTGTAATTTAGCATGTGTCTGTGATTGAGTATATGTATCTGTGAGTGAGTGTGCTTAATTTTGTATGTGTGTGAGAGTGTGTGTAATTGAGTATATGTGTGTGTGAGTGAGTCTGTGTAATTGAGAATATATGTGTGTGAGTGAGTCTGTGTAATTGAGTATATGTGTGTGTGAGTGAGTCTGTGTAATTGAGTATATCTGTGTGTGACTGAGTGTGGAATTGAGTATGTGTGTGTGTAATTGAGTATATGTGTGTGTGAGTGAGTGTGTGTAATTGAGTATATCTGTGTGTGACTGAGTGTGGAATTGAGTATGTGTGTGTGTGTAATTGAGTATATGTGTGTGTGAGTGAGTCTGTGTAATTGAGAATATATGTGTGTGAGTGAGTCTGTGTAATTGAGTATATCTGTGTGTGACTGAGTGTGGAATTGAGTATGTGTGTGTGTAATTGAGTATATGTGTGTGTGAGTGAGTGTGTGTAATTGAGTATATCTGTGTGTGACTGAGTGTGGAATTGAGTATGTGTGTGTGTGTAATTGAGTATATGTGTGTGTGAGTGAGTTTGTGTAATTTAGTATGTGTGTGTGCGTGAGCAAATATAATTGAATATATTTGTGTGTGTATATAATTGAGAATGTTTGTGGGTCAGTGTGTGTAATTGAGTATATGTATGTGAGTGAGTTTGTGTAATTGAGTATATGTGAGTGAGTATGCATTATTGAGTATATATGTGTGTGAGTGAGTGTGTGTAATTGAGTATATATGTGTGTGAGTGAGTGTGTGTAATTGAGTATGTGTGTGTTATTGAGTATATGTGTGAGTGAGTGAGTGCGTGTAATTGAGTATATATGTGTGTGAGTGAGTGTGTGTAATTGAGTATATATGTGTGTGAGTGAGTGTGTGTAATTGAGTATGTGTGTGTTATTGAGTATATGTGTGAGTGAGTGAGTGCGTGTAATTGAGTATATATGTGTGTGAGTGAGTGTGTAATTGAGTATGTGTGTGAGTGAGTGTGTAATTGAGTATATATCTGTGTGAGTGTTATTGAGTATATGTGTGAGTGAATGTGTGGAATTGAATATGTGTGTGTGAGGGTGAGTGTGTGTTATTGAGAATACGTGAGTGTGGGTGAGTGTATGTAATTGAATATGTGTATGTGAGTGAGTGTGTATAATTGAGCATGTGTGTGTGTGTGTGTGTAATTGAGTATGTGTGTGTGTGAGTTAGTGCACAATGGGTGGCACAGTGGTTAGCACTGTTACCTCACAGCGCCAGAAACCCGGGTTCAATTCCCGCCTCAGGCAACTGTCTGTGTGGAGATTGCACATTCTCCCCGTGTCTGTGTAGGTTTCTTCCGGGAGCTCCGGTTTCCTCCTACAGTCCAAAAATGTGCAGGTTAGGTGAATTGGCTATACTTAATTGCCCATAGTGTTAGGTGAAGGGGTAAACGTAGGGGAATGGGTCTGGGTGGGTTGTTCTTCGGTGGTTCGGTGTGGAGTGGTTGGGCCGAAGGGCCTGTTTCCACACTGTCAGTAATCTAATCTAAAAAAAATTGTGTTTATGTGTGTGTGAGAGGGAGTGTGATGGATTATGTATGTATGTGAGTGCGTGTAATTGAGATTGTTTGTGAGTGAGTGTGTGCAATTGAATATATGTCAGTGTGTGTAATTGAGATTGTTTGTGAGTGAGTGTGCGTTATTGAGTATATGTATGTGCGAGAGAGTGTGTGTAATTGAGTACATCTGTGTGTGAGTGAGAGTGGAATTGAGTATATGCATGTGTGAGTGACTGTGTGTAATTGAGTATTTTTGTGCGTGTTGTAATTGAGTATATCTGTTTGTGAGTTAGTGTGTGTAATTGAGTTTGTGCGTGTGTGAGTGAGTGTAATTGAGTATGTGTGTGTTATGGAGGATATGTGTGTGTGAGTGAGTGTGTGTAATTGAGTATATGTGAGTGAGTGTGTAATTGAGTAAATATGTGTGTGTGTGTGATTGAGTATGTGTGTGTGAGTGAGTGCGCAATTGTGTTTATGTGTATGTGAATGAGTGTGTGTTATGCAGTATATGTGTGTCTAAGTGTATATTATAGAGCATATGTGTGTGTGAGTGTGTGTAACTGAATATTTAAGTTTGTAAGTGAGTGTGTGTAATTGAGTATGTGTGTGTGTGAGTGTGTGTAATTGAGTATGTGTGTGTGAGTGAGTGTGTGTTATGGAGGATATGTGTGTGTGATTGTGTGTAATTGAATATATATGTTTGTGAGTGAGTGTGTGTGATTGTGTATACGTGTGTGTGAGTGTGTGTAATTGAGTATGTGTGTGAGCGAGTGTGTGTAATTGAGTATGTGTGTGTGTGAGTGAGTGTGTGTAATTGAGTATATCTGTGTGTGACTGAGTGTGGAATTGAATATGTGTGTGTGAGTGTATGTAATTGAGTATGTGTGTGTGAGCGAGTGTGTGTAATTGAGTATGTGTGTGTGTGAGTGAGTGTGTGTAATTGAGTATATCTGTGTGTGACTGAGTGTGGAATTGAATATGTGTGTGTGAGTGTGTGTAATTGAGTATGTGTGTGTGAGCGAGTGTGTGTAATTGAGTATGTGTGTGTGTGAGTGAGTGTGTGTAATTGAGTATATCTGTGTGTGACTGAGTGTGGAATTGAATATGTGGAATTGAGTATGTGTGTGTGAGCGAGTGTGTGTAATTGAGTATGTGTGTGTGTGAGTGAGTGTGTGTAATTGAGTATATCTGTGTGTGACTGAGTGTGGAATTGAATATGTGTGTGTGAGTGTGTGTAATTGAGTATGTGTGTGTGAGCGAGTGTGTGTAATTGAGTATATCTGTGTGTGACTGAGTGTGGAATTGAATATGTGTGTGTGAGTGTGTGTAATTGAGTATGTGTGTGTATGAGTATGTGTGCGTGTTCGTATGTAATTGAGTATGTTTTTGAGTGAGTGTGTGGTATTGAGTATTTGTGTGTAATTGAGTATATGTGTGTGTCATTAAGAGAGTGAATGTGTGCCTGCCTGTGAGAGTAGATGTGAGTGTGAGTAAGCGTGTGTTCGTGACAGTGCATCAGAGTGCAAATAAGAAAATGAGTTTGGTGTGTGTAAGCATGTGCGAAACAATGTTAATGTGTGAGTATGTGTGCGATAGAATGTGTGTGTGAGAGGCAGAGACAGTGTGTGAGTGAGACCCTGTGTGTGAGAGAGTGTGTGTGTTTGTGTGTGAGAGAGTGTGTGTGCGTTGGCGAGTGAGTGTGAGTATGTGTTACTGAGTATGTGTGCATGCGAGTGAGTGTGTGTAATTGACTTTGTGTGTGTGTGTGACTAAGTGCTTGTAATTGTGTACGTGTCCATGTGTATCCTCAGCCACAGGGAAGAGACATTTGAGGAGGTCCTTCAACATCTCAAGGCGATGGAGCAGTCACATCAATGCTGCCCACGCAAGATCCTGCAAATCCACCGACAAGACAGATGCACCAACACCAGAGTCCTCATCAAGGCCAACATCCCCAGCATCGAGGTACAGACGGTGCCCCCTTGATCAGCTGTGATGAGCTGGGCACATCGTACCATGACTGACATGGCGTCGGGTGTGGGCCTGGGCCAGTGTCAGCTGGGAGCCCGGGGCAGTGTCGTGTGGGAGCCCGGGGCAGTGTCGGCTGTGGGAGCCCGGGGCAATGTCGGCTGTGGGCCCGGGGCAGTGTCGGCTGTGGGCCCGGGGCAGTGTTGGCTGTGGGAGCCCGGGGCAGTGTTGACTGTGGGAGCCCGGGGCAGTGTTGACTGTGGGAGCCCGGGGCAGTGTTGGCTGTGGGCCCGGGGCAGTGTTGGCTGTGGGCCCGGGGCAGTGTCGGCTGTGGGAGCCCGGGGCAGTGTCGGCTGTGGGAGCCCGGGGCAGTGTCGGCTGTGGGAGCCCGGGGCAGTGTCGGCTGTGGGCCTGGGGCAGTGTCGGCTGTGGGCCCGGGGCAGTGTTGGCTGTGGGGGCCCGGGGCAGTGTTGGCTGTGGGCCGGGGGCAGTGTCGTGTGGGGGCCCGGGGCGGTGTCGTGTGGGGGCCCGGGGCAGTGTCGTGTGGGGGCCCGGGGCAGTGTCGTGTGGGGGCCTGGGGCAGTGTCGTGTGGGGGCCCGGGGCAGTGTCGTGTGGGGGCCCGGGGCAGTGTCAGGTGTGGGCCCGGGGCAGTGTCGTGTGGGAGCCCGGGGCAGTGTCGTGTGGGGGCCCGGGGCAGTGTTGGCTGTGGGAGCCCGGGGCAGTGTCGGCTGTGGGGGCCCGGGGCAGTGTTGGCTGTGGGAGCCCGGGGCAGTGTCGTGTGGGAGCCCGGGGCAGTGTTGGCTGTGGGAGCCCGGGGCAGTGTTGGCTGGGAGCCCGGGGCAATGTTGGCTGTGGGAGCCCGGGGCAGTGTCGTGTGGGAGCCCGGGGCAATGTTGGCTGTGGGGGCCCGGGGCAGTGTTGGCTGTGGGAGCCCGGGGCAGTGTCGTGTGGGAGCCCGGGGCAATGTTGGCTGGGAGCCCGGGGCAATGTTGGCTGTGGGGGCCCGGGGCAGTGTCGGCTGTGGGAGCCCGGGGCAGTGTCGTGTGGGAGCCCGGGGCAATGTTGGCTGTGGGGGCCCGGGGCAGTGTCGGCTGTGGGAGCCCGGGGCAGTGTCAGGTGGGGGCCCGGGGCAGTGTCGTGTGGGGGCCCGGGGCAGTGTTGGCTGTGGGGGCCCGGGGCAGTGTCAGGTGTGGGCCCGGGGCGGTGTCGGCTCTGGGAGCCCGGGGCAGTGTCGTGTGGGGGCCCGGGGCAGTGTCATGTGGGAGCCCGGGGCAGTGTTGGCTGTGGGGGCCCGGGGCAGTGTCATGTGGGAGCCCGGGGCAGTGTTGGCTGTGGGGGCCCGGGGCAGTGTCGTGTGGGGGCCCGGGGCAGTGTCGTGTGGGGGCCCGGGGCAGTGTTGGCTGTGGGAGCCCGGGGCAGTGTCAGGTGTGGGCCCGGGGCGGTGTCGGCTGTGGGAGCCCGGGGCAGTGTCGTGTGGGGGCCCGGGGCAGTGTCATGTGGGAGCCCGGGGCAGTGTCGGCTGTGGGAGCCCGGGGCAGTGTCGTGTGGGGGCCCGGGGCAGTGTCGGCTGTGGGGGCCCGGGGCAGTGTCGGCTGTGGGGGCCCGGGGCAGTGTCGGCTGTGGGGGCCCGGGGCAGTGTCGGCTGTGGGGGCCCGGGGCAGTGTCGGCTGTGGGGGCCCGGGGCAGTGTCGTGTGGGGGCCCGGGGCAGTGTCGTGTGGGGGCCCAGGGCAGTGTCGTGTGGGGGCCCGGGGCAGTGTCATGTGGGAGCCCGGGGCAGTGTCGTGTGGGAGCCCGGGGCAGTGTCATGTGGGAGCCCGGGGCAGTGTCGGCTGTGGGAGCCCGGGGCAGTGTCATGTGGGAGCCCGGGGCAGTGTCGTGTGTGGGCCCGGGGCAGTGTCGGCTGGGAGCCCGGGGCAGTGTCGGCTGGGAGCCCGGGGCAGTGTCGGCTGGGAGCCCGGGGCAGTGTCATGTGGGAGCCCGGGGCAGTGTCGGCTGTGGGAGCCCGGGGCAGTGTCGGCTGTGGGAGCCCGGGGCAGTGTCGGCTGTGGGAGCCCGGGGCAGTGTCGGCTGTGGGCCCGGGGCAGTGTCGGCTGTGGGAGCCCGGGGCAGTGTCGGCTGTGGGCCCGGGGCAGTGTCGGCTATGGGCCTGGAGTGATGTCGGCTGTGGGAGCCCGGGGCAGTGTCGGCTGTGGGAGCCCGGGGCAGTGTCGGCTGTGGGCCCGGGGCAGTGTCGGGTGTGGGCCCGTGGTGATGTCGTCTGTGGAACAGGGGCAGTGTCATGTGTGGGCCCGGGGCAGTGTCGGCTGTGGGCCCGGGGCAGTGTCGGCTGTGGGCCCGGGGCAGTGTCGGCTATGGGCCTGGAGTGATGTCGGCTGTGGGCCCGGGGCAGTGTTGGGTGTTGGCCATGGGTAGTGTCGGCTGTGGGCCCGGAGTGATGTAGGCTGTGGGCCCGGGGCAGTGTCGGCTGTGGGCCCGGAGTGATGTCGGCTGTGGGCCCGGGGCAGTGTCGGCTGTGGGCCCGGAGTGATGTAGGCTGTGGGGCCGGGGCAGTGTCGGCTGTGGGCCCGGAGTGATGTAGGCTGTGGGGCCGGGGCAGTGTCGGCTGTGGGCCCGGAGTGATGTTGGCTGTGGGCCCGGGGCAGTGTCGGCTGTGGGCCCGGAGTGATGTCGGCTGTGGGCCCGGGGCAGTGTCGGCTGTGGGCCCGGAGTGATGTAGGCTGTGGGCCCGGGGCAGTGTTGGGTGTTGGCCATGGGCAGTGACGGCTGTGGGCCCGGGTCAGTGTTGGGTGTGCGCCCGGGGTCGTGTCGGGTGTGGGCCCAGGGTGGTGTTGGGTGTGGGCCCGGGGCGGTGACGGCTGTGGGTCCGGGGTAGTGTTGGGGGTGGGACCGGGGCAGTTTCGGCTATGGGCCCGGAGTGATGTCGGGTGTGGGCCCGGGGCAGTGTTGGATGTCGGCCATGGGCAGTGTCGGCTGTGGGCCCGGGGCTGTGTCGGCTGTGGGCCCGAGAGGTGTCGGCTGGCGGCCCGGGGTGTTGTTGGCTGTGGGCCCGGGAGGTGTCGGCTGGCGGCCCGGGGTGGTGTTGGCTGTGGGCCCGGAGTGATGTCGGCTGTGGGCCCGGGACTGTGTCGGCTGTGGGCCCGGGGTGGTGTTGGCTGTGGGCTCGGGGTGGTGTCGGCTGGCGGCCTGGGGTGTTGTTGGCTGTGGGCCCGGGGTGGTGTTGGCTGTGGGCCCGGGGTGGTGTCGGCTGTGGGGTGGGTTTTGGGTGTGGGCCCAGGGTGGGGTCAGCTGGGGGCCCAGGGCAGTGTCGGGTGTGGGGTGGTGTTGGGTGTGGGCCCAGGGTGGTGTCAGCTGGGGGCCCGGGGTGATATCGGCTGTGGGCTCGGGGTGGTGTCGGCTAAGGGCCCAGGGTGGTGTCAGCTGTGAACCTGGGGTGTTGTCGGCTGTGGGCCCGGGATGGTGTCGGGTGTGGGCCCGGGGTGATGTCGGCTGTGGGCCCGGGGTGGTGTCGGGTGTGGGACCGGGGTGGTGTCGGGTGTGGGCCCGGGGTGGTGTCGGGTGTGGGACCGGGGTGGTGTCGGCTGTGGGCCCGGGGCGGTATCGTGTGTGGGCCCGGGGCAGTGTCGGGTGTGGGCCCGGGGCGGTATCATGTTTGGGCCCGGGGCAGAGTCAGCTGTGGGCCGGGGCAATGTCGGCTGTGGACCCGGGGTGGTGTCGGGTGTGGGCCCGGGGCGGTGTTGGGTGGGGGCCCAGGGCAGTGTCGGGTGTGGGCCCGGGGCGGTGTGAGTGTGGGCCCGGAGCAGTGAGTGTGGGCCCGGGGCAGTGAGTGTGGGCCCGGGTCGGTGAGTGTGGGCCTGGGGCAGTGAGTGTGGGCCTGGGGCAGTGAGTGTGGGCCCGGGGCAGTGAGTGTGGGCCCGGGGCAGTGTGTGTGTGTGTGTGTCTGTGTGTGTGTGTGTGCCCTGGAGCAGTGTGTGTGTGTGTGACCGGAGCAGTGTGTGTGTGTGGGCCCAGGGCAGTGTGTGTGTGTGTGAGTGTGTGTGTGTGTGTGTGGGCCCAGGGCAGTGTCGGCTTCGGGCCCGGGGCGGTGTCGGCTGTATCTCTAAGCAGAATACATAGCGACTGACCCAAAGTGAAATGGAAGTAGCCGACACCGCCCTGGGCCCACAGCCAACACTGCCCCAGGCCCAGAGCCGACACTGCCCCGTGCCCACAGCCAACACTGCCCCAGGCCCAGAGCCGACACTGCCCCGGGCCCACAGCCAACACTGCCCCAGGCCCACGGCCGACACTGCTCCAGGCCCACAGCCGACACTGCCCCAGGCCCACAGCTGACGCCGCCTCCTGCTCAAAGCAGACCCTGCCCTTAGCCTTCAGGTTACTCTGCTACAGGCCTCCAGGTCACACTGCTCCAGGCCCACAGCCAACACTGCCCCAGGCCCACAGCTGACACCTGCTTCAGGCCTCCAGGGCAATAGCCAATGATGCTGCGGGCCCACAGCTGACACCATCCTGGGCATATAGGTGACACTGCCCGGGCCCATAGCTGACACTGCCCAAGCCCACAGCGGACCCAACCCTGGGCCCACAGCCGACACCGCCTACGGCTCAAAGCAAATCCTGCCCTGAGCCTTCAAGTTCCCCTGCTCCAGGCCTCCAGGTCACACTGCTCCAGGCCTGCAGCCAACACTACCCCAGGCACATGGCCGACACCACCCTGGGCCCGAACCGGAATCTGCCCCGGGCCCACAGGTGACAATGTCCCGGGCCCACAACCGACACCGCCCCAGGCCCACAGCTGTCACTGTCCGGGTCCACAGTGAACCCAGTCCTGAGCCTTCAGGCGACATAGTCTACGGCCCACAGCAGACCCAGCCCTGGGCCTTAAGGCAATACTGCCTAGGGCCCATAGCAGACCCTGTCCAGAGCCACAGGCAACACTGCCTACGGCTCACAGCAGACCCAGCCCTGGGCCTTCAGGCAACACAGCCTACGGCTCACAGCAGACCCAGCCCCGGGCCTTCAGGCAACACTGCCTATGGCCCACAGCATACCTTGTCCAGAGCCACAGGCAACACTGCCTAAGGCTCACAGCAGACCTTGCCCTGGGCCTTCAGGCAACACTGCCTACGGCCCACAGCAGACCCAGCCCTGGACCTTCAGGCGACACTGCCTAAGGCCCAAAGCAGACCCAGCCACGGGCCTTCAGGCGACACTACCTACGGCTCACAGTGGACCCAGCCCCGGGCCTTAAGGCAATACTGCCTAGGGCCCATAGCAGACCCTGTCCAGAGCCTTCAGGCAACACTGCCTACAGCCCACAGCAGACCCAGCCCCGGGCCTTCAGGCAACACTGCCTACAGCCCACAGCAGACCCAGCCCTGGGCCTTCAGGCAACACTGCCTACAGCCCACAGCAGACCCAGCCCCGGGCCTTCAGGCAACACTGCCTACACCTCACAGCAGACCCAGACCTGGGACTTCAGGCAACACTGCCTACGGCCCACAGCAGACACAGCCCTGGGCCTTCAGGCGACATTGCCTACGGCCCACATCAGACCCAGCCCTGGGCCTTCAGGCAACACTGCCGACGGCCCACAGCAGACCCAGCCCTGGGCCTTAAGGCAATACTGCCTAGGGCCCATAGCAGACCCTGTCCAGAGCCTTCAGGCAACACTGCCTACGGCTCACAGCAGACCCAGCCCTGGGCCTTCAGGCAACACTGCCTACAGCCCACGACAGACCCAGCCCTGGGCCTTAAGGCAATACTGCCTAGGGCCCATAGCAGACCCTGTCCAGAGCCTTCAGGCAACACTGCCTACGGCTCACAGCAGACCCAGCCCTGGGGCTTCAGGCAACACTGCCTACAGCCCACAGCAGACCCAGCCCTGGGCCTTCAGGCAACACTGCCTACAGCCCACAGCAGACCCAGCCCCGGGCCTTCAGGCAACACTGCCTACAGCCCACAGCAGACCCTGTCCAGAGCCTTCAGGCAACACTGCCTACGGCTCACAGCAGACCCAGACCTGGGACTTCAGGCAACACTGCCTACGGCCCACAGCAGACACAGCCCTGGGCCTTCAGGCGACATTGCCTACGGCCACATCAGACCCAGCCCTGGGCCTTCAGGCAACACTGCCGATGGCCCACAGCAGACCCAGCCCTGGGCCTTCAGGCAACACTGCCTATGGCCCACAACAGACCCAGCCCTGGGCCTTCAGGCGACAATGCCTATGGCCCACAACAGACCCAGCCCTGGGCCTTCAGGCAACACTGCCGATGGCCCACAACAGACCCAGCCCTGGGCCTTCAGGCGACATTGCCTACGGCCCACAGCAGACCCAGCCCTGGGCCTTCAGGCGATACTGCCTAGGGCCCACAGCAGACCCTGTCCAGAGCCTTCAGGCAATACTGCCTACGGCCAACAACAGACCCAGCCCTGGGCCTTCAGGTGACACTGCTCTGTGCACACAGAGGACGCCGGCCCAGGCCCACAGCTGTCACAGCCCCGGTCTTACAGTGGACCCAGCCCTGGGCCCACAGCTGTCATGGCCCTAGTCCCGCAGCAGACAAAGCACTGGGCCTCCAGGTGACACTACCTTGGGCCCACAAGTGACACTACCTCGGGCCCACAACCAACACTGGCCCGGACCCACGGCCGACACTGCCCCGGCCCTACAGTTGACGCTGCCCCGGTCCCACATCAGACTCAGTCCTGGGCTTCCAGGTGACACTGTCCCTGCCCACAGCCGATACTGACCCAGTCCCACGGATGTCAAGGCCCCAGTCCCACAGCAAACCCAGCCCTGGGCCCACAGCTGTCACTGCCTCGGGTCCACAGCGGACACAGCCCTGGTCCTACAGCTGTCACGGCCCTGGTCCCACAGCGGACCCAGCCCTGGGCCCACAGTTGTCACGGCCCTGGTCCCACAGCGGACCCAGCCCTGGGCCCACAGTTGTCACGGCCCCGGTCCCACAGTGGACCCAGCCCTGGGTCTAGAGCTGTCAAGGCCCTGGTCCCACAGCGGACCCAGCCCAGGGCCTACAACTGTCATGGCCCCGGTCCCACAGCGGACCCAGCCCTGGGCCTACAACTGTCATGGCCCCGGTCCCACAGCGGGCCGAGCCCTGGGCCTTCAGATGACAATGCCCTCGGCCTCCAGGTGATACTGCCCCATGCCCACAGCTAACACCACCCCAGGCCCGCAGCTGTCCCGGGCCTGGTCCCACAGTGGGCCCAGCCCTGGGCCATCAGGCGACACGGCCCTCAGCCGCCGGGTGACACTGCCCCAAACCCACAGCCGACACTGCCCCATGCCCAAAGCCGACACTGCCCCAGACACACAACCGACACTGCCCTGGGCCCACAGCCGACACTGCCCTTGGCCTCCAGGTAACACTGCCCCTGCCCACAGCCGATACTGACCCAGTCCCACGGCTGTCAAGGCCCCAGTCCCACAGCAAACTCAGGCCTGGGCCCACAGCGAACCCAGCCCTGTGCCCACAGCTGTCATGGCCCCGGTCCCACAGCAGACCCAGCCCTGGGTCTTCAGATGACAATGCCCTCGGCCTCCAGGTGATACTGCCCCATGCCCACAGCTGACACCACCCCAGACCCGCAGCCGTCCCGGGCCTGGTCCCACAGTGGACCCAGCCCTGGGCCTCCAGCTGTCACGGCCCCAGTCCCAAAGCAGACCCAGCCCTGGCCTACAGCTGTCACGGCCCCGGTCCCACAGCTGACCCAGCCCTGAGTTTTCAGCCAACACTGCCCCAGGCCAACAGCAGACACTGTCTTGGCCTACAAGTGACACTGCCTCGGGCCCACAGCCAACACTGCCCTGGGCCTCCAGGTGACACTACCCCGTGCCCACAGCCGACACCGCCCCGGGCCCCCAGCTCTCACAGCCCGGTCCCACAGTGGACCCAGCCCTGGACCTTCAGACGACAATGCCCTCCGCCTCCAAGTGATACTGCCCCATGCCCACAGCTGACACAACCCCAGGCCTGGTCCCAAAGCCGACCCAGCCCCGAGCCCACAGCTGTCACGGCCCCTGTCCCACAGTGGACCCAGTCCAGGGCCTTCAGGTGACACTGCTCCAGGCCCACAGCCGACACTACCCCAGGCCCAAAGCTGTCACAGCCCCGGTCCCAAAGCGGACCCAGCCCTGAGCCTTCAGGCGACAAATCCCTCTGCCTCCAGGTGACACTGCCCCAGGCCCATAGCCGACACCGCCCCAGGCCCACAGCTGTTCCGGCCCCGGTCCCACAGCGGACCCAGCCCTGGGCACACAGCTGTCATGGCCCTGGTCCCACAGTGGACCCAGCCCTGGGCCCACAGCTGTCACGGTCCCGGTCCCACAGCGGACCCAGCCCTGGGCCCACAGCTGTCACGGCTCTGGTCCCACGGTGGACCCAGCCCTGGGCCCACAGCTGTCATGGCCCTGGTCCCACGGTGGACCCAGCCCTGGGCCCACAGCTGTCATGGCCCCGGTCCCACGGTGGACCCAGCCCTGGGCCCACAGCTGTCATGGCCCTGGTCCCACAATGGACCCAGCCCCGGGCCTTAAGGCAATACTGCCTAGGGCCCATAGCAGACCCTGTCCAGAGCCTTCAGGCAACACTGCCTACAGCCCACAGCAGACCCAGCCCCGGGCCTTCAGGCAACACTGCCTACAGCCCACAGCAGACCCAGCCCTGGGCCTTCAGGCAACACTGCCTACAGCCCACAGCAGACCCAGCCCCGGGCCTTCAGGCAACACTGCCTACACCTCACAGCAGACCCAGACCTGGGACTTCAGGCAACACTGCCTACGGCCCACAGCAGACACAGCCCTGGGCCTTCAGGCGACATTGCCTACGGCCCACATCAGACCCAGCCCTGGGCCTTCAGGCAACACTGCCGACGGCCCACAGCAGACCCAGCCCTGGGCCTTAAGGCAATACTGCCTAGGGCCCATAGCAGACCCTGTCCAGAGCCTTCAGGCAACACTGCCTACGGCTCACAGCAGACCCAGCCCTGGGCCTTCAGGCAACACTGCCTACAGCCCACGACAGACCCAGCCCTGGGCCTTAAGGCAATACTGCCTAGGGCCCATAGCAGACCCTGTCCAGAGCCTTCAGGCAACACTGCCTACGGCTCACAGCAGACCCAGCCCTGGGGCTTCAGGCAACACTGCCTACAGCCCACAGCAGACCCAGCCCTGGGCCTTCAGGCAACACTGCCTACAGCCCACAGCAGACCCAGCCCCGGGCCTTCAGGCAACACTGCCTACAGCCCACAGCAGACCCTGTCCAGAGCCTTCAGGCAACACTGCCTACGGCTCACAGCAGACCCAGACCTGGGACTTCAGGCAACACTGCCTACGGCCCACAGCAGACACAGCCCTGGGCCTTCAGGCGACATTGCCTACGGCCCACATCAGACCCAGCCCTGGGCCTTCAGGCAACACTGCCGATGGCCCACAGCAGACCCAGCCCTGGGCCTTCAGGCAACACTGCCTATGGCCCACAACAGACCCAGCCCTGGGCCTTCAGGCGACAATGCCTATGGCCCACAACAGACCCAGCCCTGGGCCTTCAGGCAACACTGCCGATGGCCCACAACAGACCCAGCCCTGGGCCTTCAGGCGACATTGCCTACGGCCCACAGCAGACCCAGCCCTGGGCCTTCAGGCAACACTGCCTACGGCCCACAGCAGACCCAGCCCTGGGCCTTCAGGCGATACTGCCTAGGGCCCACAGCAGACCCTGTCCAGAGCCTTCAGGCAATACTGCCTACGGCCAACAACAGACCCAGCCCTGGGCCTTCAGGTGAAACTGCTCTGTGCACACAGAGGACGCCGGCCCAGGCCCACAGCTGTCACAGCCCCGGTCTTACAGTGGACCCAGCCCTGGGCCCACAGCTGTCATGGCCCTAGTCCCGCAGCAGACAAAGCACTGGACCTCCAGGTGACACTACCTTGGGCCCACAAGTGACACTACCTCGGGCCCACAACCAACACTGGCCCGGACCCACGGCCGACACTGCCCCGGCCCTACAGTTGACGCTGCCCCGGTCCCACATCAGACTCAGTCCTGGGCTTCCAGGTGACACTGTCCCTGCCCACAGCCGATACTGACCCAGTCCCACGGATGTCAAGGCCCCAGTCCCACAGCAAACCCAGCCCTGGGCCCACAGCTGTCACTGCCTCGGGCCCACAGCGGACACAGCCCTGGTCCTACAGCTGTCACGGCCCTGGTCCCACAGCGGACCCAGCCCTGGGCCCACAGTTGTCACGGCCCTGGTCCCACAGCGGACCCAGCCCTGGGCCCACAGTTGTCACGGCCCTGGTCCCACAGCGGACCCAGCCCTGGGCCCACAGTTGTCACGGCCCTGGTCCCACAGCGGACCCAGCCCTGGGCCCACAGTTGTCACGGCCCCGGTCCCACAGTGGACCCAGCCCTGGGTCTAGAGCTGTCAAGGCCCTGGTCCCACAGCGGACCCAGCCCAGGGCCTACGACTGTCATGGCCCCGGTCCCACAGCGGACCCAGCCCTGGGCCTACAACTGTCACGGCCCCGGTCCCACAGCGGGCCGAGCCCTGGGCCTTCAGATGACAATGCCCTCGGCCTCCAGGTGATACTGCCCCATGCCCACAGCTAACACCACCCCAGGCCCGCAGCTGTCCCGGGCCTGGTCCCACAGTGGGCCCAGCCCTGGGCCATCAGGCGACACGGCCCTCAGCCGCCGGGTGACACTGCCCCAAACCCACAGCCGACACTGCCCCATGCCCAAAGCCGACACTGCCCCAGACACACAACCGACACTGCCCTGGGCCCACAGCCGACACTGCCCTTGGCCTCCAGGTAACACTGCCCCTGCCCACAGCCGATACTGACCCAGTCCCACGGCTGTCAAGGCCCCAGTCCCACAGCAAACTCAGGCCTGGGCCCACAGCGAACCCAGCCCTGTGCCCACAGCTGTCATGGCCCCGGTCCCACAGCAGACCCAGCCCTGGGTCTTCAGATGACAATGCCCTCGGCCTCCAGGTGATACTGCCCCATGCCCACAGCTGACACCACCCCAGACCCGCAGCCGTCCCGGGCCTGGTCCCACAGTGGACCCAGCCCTGGGCCTCCAGCTGTCAAGGCCCCAGTCCCAAAGCAGACCCAGCCCTGGCCTACAGCTGTCACGGCCCCGGTCCCACAGCTGACCCAGCCCTGAGTTTTCAGCCAACACTGCCCCAGGCCAACAGCAGACACTGTCTTGGCCTACAAGTGACACTGCCTCGGGCCCACAGCCAACACTGCCCTGGGCCTCCAGGTGACACTACCCCGTGCCCACAGCCGACACCGCCCCGGGCCCCCAGCTCTCACAGCCCGGTCCCACAGTGGACCCAGCCCTGGACCTTCAGACGACAATGCCCTCCGCCTCCAAGTGATACTGCCCCATGCCCACAGCTGACACCACCCCAGGCCTGGTCCCAAAGCCGACCCAGCCCCGAGCCCACAGCTGTCACGGCCCCTGTCCCACAGTGGACCCAGTCCAGGGCCTTCAGGTGACACTGCTCCAGGCCCACAGCCGACACTACCCCAGGCCCAAAGCTGTCACAGCCCCGGTCCCAAAGCGGACCCAGCCCTGAGCCTTCAGGCGACAAATCCCTCTGCCTCCAGGTGACACTGCCCCAGGCCCATAGCCGACACCGCCCCAGGCCCACAGCTGTTCCGGCCCCGGTCCCACAGCGGACCCAGCCCTGGGCACACAGCTGTCACGGTCCCGGTCCCACAGCGGACCCAGCCCTGGGCCCACAGCTGTCATGGCCCTGGTCCCACGGTGGACCCAGCCCTGGGCCCACAGCTGTCATGGCCCTGGTCCCACGGTGGACCCAGCCCTGGGCCCACAGCTGTCATGGCCCTGGTCCCACGGTGGACCCAGCCCTGGGCCCACAGCTGTCATGGCCCTGGTCCCACGGTGGACCCAGCCCTGGGCCCACAGCTGTCATGGCCCCGGTCCCACGGTGGACCCAGCCCTGGGCCCACAGCTGTCATGGCCCTGGTCCCCACAATGGACCCAGCCCTGGGCCTACAGCTGCCCCGGCCCCAATCCCACAGCAGATACAGTCCGGGGCCTTCAGATGACACTGCCCTCGGCCTCCAGTTGACACTGCCTCGGGCCCACAACCAACACTGCCCGGGCCCACAGGTGACACTGCCCCCATCTCACACCCGACACTGTCCCGGGCCCACAGGTGACACTGCCCTGGGCCCACACCTGACATTGCCCCGGGCCCATAGGTGACACTGCTCCAGGTCCACACCTGACACTGCTCCGGGCCCACAGCCGACACTGCCCCAGGCCCACAGCTGACACTGCCCCGGGCCCACAGCTGACACTGCCCTGGGCCCACAGCTGACACTGCCCCGGGCCCACAGCTGACACTGCCCCGGGCCCACAGCTGACACTGCCCCGGGCCCACAGCTGACACTGCCCCGGGCCCACAGCTGACACTGCCCGGGCCCACAGGTGACACTGCCCCCATCTCACACCCGACACTGCCCCGGGCCCACAGGTGAAACCGCCCCTGGCCCATACCTGACATTGCCCCGGGCCCATAGGTGACACTGCCCCAGCCCACACCCGACACTGACCCAGGCCCACACCCGACACTGCTCCGGGCCCACATGCGACACTGCTCCGGGCCCACACCCGACACTGCTCCGGGGCCACACCTGACACGGCTCCGGGCCCACACCTGACACTGCTCTGGGCCCACACCTGACACTGCTCCGGGCCCACACCTGACACTGCTCCGGGCCCACACCCGACACTGCTCCGGGCCAACACCCGACACTGCTCCGGGCCCACACCCGACACTGCTCCGGGCCAACACCCGACACTGCCCTGGGCCCACATCTGACACTGCTCCAGGCCCACACCTGACACTGCTCTGGGCCTACACCTGACACTGCTCCGGGCCCACAGATGACACTGCTCCGGGCCCACAGGTGAAACTGCCCCCGGCCCACACCCGACACTGCTCCGGGCCCACACCTGACACTGCCCCGGGCCCACACCTGACACTGCTCCGGGCCCACAGCCGACACTGCCCCGGACCCACACCCGACACTGCCCCGGGCCCACAGCCGACACTGCTCCGGGCCCACAGCCGACACTGCCCCGGGCCCACAGCCGACACTACCCCGGGCCCACAGCCGACACTGCTCCGGGCCCACAGCTGACACTGCCCCGGGCCCACAGCCGACACTGCTCCGGGCCCACACCTGACACTGCTCCGGGCCCACAGCCGACACTGCTCCGGGCCCACACCTGACACTGCTCCGGGCCCACAGCCGACACTGCTCCGGGCCCACAGCTGACACTGCCCCGGGCCCACAGCCGACACTGCTCCGGGCCCACAGCTGACACTGCCCCGGGCCCACAGCCGACACTGCTCCGGGCCCACACCTGACACTGCTCCGGGCCCACACCTGACACTGCTCCGGGCCCACACCTGACAATGCCCCGGGCCCACAGCTGACACTGCCCCGGGCCCACACCGGACACTGCTCCGGGCCCACACCTGACACTGCTCCGGGCCCACACCTGACACTGCTCCGGGCCCACACCTGACACTGCTCCGGGCCCACAGCCGACACTGCTCCGGGCCCACAGCTGACACTGCCCCGGGCCCACACCGGACACTGCTCCGGGCCCACACCGGACACTGCTCCGGGCCCACACCTGACACTGCTCCGGGCCCACACCTGACACTGCTCCGGGCCCACACCTGACACTGCTCCGGGCCCACAGTCAACACTGCTCCGGGCCCGCAGCAATTTCCCACACCAGATGCCCACGACTACTGCCACAGTCCTATCGCTGCTGCTGCGTCTCCCTCCAGATCTCCACAAAGAAAGTTTAAAAAGGAAAGTGGGAAGAGAGAGAGAGAGAGAGAGGAAGAAATAAAGATGCAGCCAGCCTCAAGCCATCAGGCCTGCAGTGTCCATGCCACCATCTTGATTCGCTGGCGTGCCCTACCCTCCGCACTGTCAGGTCCTGTTCTCTCTTTTCCTCCTGCTGCTGCTGTTAGGCTCTCTCTCTCCTCTTTCTCTCCATCCCCACTTCACATGGCTGGGGTCTTCTCTCTCTCTCTCTCTCTCTCTTCTCCCTCTCTCTCTCTTTCTCTGTCCCTCTCACTCTCTTTCTCTCTCTGTCCCTCTCCCTCTGTCTCTCTCATACACTCTTTCTCTCTCTCTCTCACTCTCTTTCTCTCTCTGTCGCTCTCTCTCTGTCCCTCTCTCACACACCCTCACACACTCTCTTTCTCGCTCTCTCTGTCTCTCACACTCTCTCATTCTCTATCACTCTTTCTCTCTCTCTCCCTCTCTCCCCTCCACACTGCTGGGTTCTCTCTCTCTCTCTTCCTGTCCCTCTGTCTCTGTCCCTCTCACTCTCGTTGTCTGTCCCTCTCACTCTCTCTGTCTCTGTCTCTCTCATTCTCTCTCACTCTGTTCCTCTCATTCTCTATGTCTCTCTCTCTGTCTCTCTCACTCAGAATCTTTCTTTCCCTCTCTCTCTGTCTCTCTCACTCAGAATCTTTCTTTCCCTCTCTCTCTCGCTCTCTCTCTCTGTCTCTCTCTCTCCCCTCCACACTGCCCTTTGAAGTTCAGCTCTGTTGTCAGCTTATTCATTTTCTGCTCTTCTTTTTTTCAGCCCTGGGCCTCCAGATGACCCAGCCCTGGGCCTACAGCTGTCAGAGCCCCGGTCCCACAGCGGACCCAGCCCTGGGCCTACAACTGTCTGAAAGTGATTCCTCCCCACTTAGTTGTCCTTTAGGGTTGTGGGAGGGATCAAAGAATTCCTTTAACTCATTTTGTGTTGCCTAGTCAATAATGGTTAATGCTGCCTGAGAGCAATGTAGAGAGGAGAGACACGTATTGGCACGCTCGCGCATGTTAGAGTGTTAAAGTGGAATTGGAGTTGTTTCAGATTTTCCCCTTTAAATTATGGCTCATTCCCATTAATGAGCTTCACAATCAGCCCATCAATGTTTCAGAGCCAGTGAAGGGAGAGCTGGAGATAGTTTTGATCTTGAGGATGTTGGGACAGTGTCCAATATGTTGCTGACTTGAGCCCACTGCCTGATATGAGCCCACTGCCTGATATGAGCCCACTGCCTGATATGAGCCCACTGCCTGATATGAGCCCACTGCCTGAATGTCCGATTCACTCAGCCCAGATCAACTTAAGGAAGTGTCATCAACTCCCCAGCAAGATAAAACTAAACTGGGACAAATGTCATTTAGGCTGGGTATTCACGTAAGTGGAGAATTTGAACAATCTTTCCAACAGTTCCAAATCTTGGCGGGAATGTTTGATTTGTTCATCCCTGAGTGTGGTGTAAGCTCATTGTGCTCAGTTTCTGCTCAAATGGGGTTAGCAAAGTTAATGGTGAGAGTTGTCATCCTGTCAGGGGCCAGTGGGATCTCCTGGACTCGGAAAGGGGTCGGAGAAGAATTTCCCACATTCTCTTTCCCAAAATGACTCGGGTTTTTGATCTGGTTTTATCACCTCTCCCAGGAGGTCACATGGTCTGGGTTGGCGTTGGGAGTAGGGAGCGTATTGAGATGCACAAACATCGCTGTTGGGTGGGACAGGCTGAATAGACCAACAGGGTCTTTTCTGTCTGTCACTTTGCTGTTGGTTTTATACCCATTGTTTAATTGGCTGAAATAATTGAACTTTAACATCTGGAAATAAATGCAGAAGGAAATGAAACAAACACCCTGTGTCTTCTCCTGATTTGTGCACGGATCACAGCAACAAACCGAAAGGTGCAGAAACCAGACTGAGGATAAACCCAGGTTTCAGCTACTGACTGGGCCAACTCTCTGAGCCACAATAAACCCTGTGCAGAGTTGTCCCAAATCTGTACAAGGCCCACACTCATCCCGCTCTCCACATTAGCAGTAATACATCACAAGCTGCCATCCCGTGTTCAGCCAAAGCTTTGCTTAAAACAAGAAAAAGACACATATCTGGCTGAGGGGAAGGAAGAAACATTAGGCAATTGGTGTGGAATTGGGTGAGGTTCTGGGGGAGCCTTGCTCCTTGCCCCTTGCCAGCTCCCCAGTCTGAAACACCAACTCCCTGTAACTGGGAATGTCTTCTCACAAGCTTGCCCAGGATAGAGGGTGGCTCAGTGGGTAGCACTGCTGCCTCACAGCACCAGGAATATGGGTTCAATTCCAACCTAAATGGGAGAGGGAAATAAAACACTCCCCTCCCCGTGATGACCACCTCTCCCTTCTCCCGGTTATAGATATTTTTTCCTTACCCCCACACTACCACCTAACTGTGATAGTGCTTATTTTTCCCCAGCACTCATGTGTGTGTGCAGGTGTGAGACACAGTGAAAGACAACGGCTGAACAAATCTTTATTCATTGTTCACCACCAGGTAGAAAGGAAACACCCGGGTGGCCAGTGACTAAAAGTGCCCTTCTCATCACAGGGCAATGCTGTGTGATCAAACAGTGAATGGAAGGGCAGGGATTAAATCAAAAGAGAGTTGGAGGGGGAAATAAAACACTCCACTCCTGCGGTGCCCCACTTCTCCCTTCTCCTAGTTATTTTCTTTCAGGGCTTTCCTGATTTTCCCGGGTTAACAGTAAACACTGACTGGAGCCAGCCAGCACAGAGTCAGTCACCTAAACTGAGGAGATTCTAAATCTCCTGGTTATATTTTTTCTTCCTTCTTTATTTTCCCCCACACTACCCCCTAACAGCGGTAGTGCTTTTATTTTCCCCAGTATCCATGATGTCCATGTGTTAGTCTAAGACACAGTGAAGAACAACAAATGAGCAAAACTTTATTCATTTTCCATGACCAGGAAGAGAGGAAACAGCAGAGTGGCCAGTGACACGCAATACCCTTCTCATCAATGTGCAAAGCTGTGTGAATGGGAGGGCAGGGTCTCAATCAAAATAGAGTTGGAGGTGAAATAAAGCACTCCAATCACGACAGGGACTGTGAAGAGAATCTCTGACTGCATCATCAGAGAAAAACATGGATTGGGATGAGGTCATCTTAAAAGAAAACTACAGTGAAATCTGAGGATCTACATCCACAACATGCTGATTTGGCCTTTGGAATCAGCCCAAAATGGCCACCTCATTCCCACTCTATTTTTTAGGAAATTTAGGGTGTCGAACCTATGCTGCAAAACATAGGTTTGAAACACTTTAGAAGTGGCTTATTATGTGTGTTTAGGAGCAACCTCCCAGTAAGTAGCTGCAGCAGGTAAAACACTTTCAGATGACAAATGTTCACATCCATTGAGATGTGTTGTGAGAGCAGAAACAGTTTTCTTTCTACAAGTTGGCTTTGGACATTCTTGGTTAAGGCTCCATCCCCCCAGTAAATCCCTGAATATTTTGTGACAGCATAGCATTAAATTATATAACTTTTACTGGTAAGTTATTGAATAAGTCCAGGAGTTAAAGTTGTAGAATTGCTAACACTGACAGTTCCTTCCAATTCATGTGTTGCTGAGAGGAGAACCAGACTAAAATGTGAAGATGGAATTGAAGGCAGCTGTTGATGAACACAGCCTTCTCCGAGCATGTTTCATAGTGCTTCAGGTCTGAAAATGGCCTATTTTTAGAGAGGGAAATGTTAGCTAATGTGCTTGTTCTGTCAGATTTATTCTTGTGGATGCTTTGTTCTTTATTGTTGGGGGGAGGGGTAGTGAGTGGGTCAGGATGAGGATAGTTACCTCTATTGTGTAAAATTGTACCCAACGTTGTTGCTTTTCTAAAAGCAAATGGTTCAACTTATTGAACTTGAGTTCTGCGCTAAACCTGGCAATCATTTTCTGATAATTTAAAGATTTTATTCCACAAATGTGCATGTGATACAATTGAATTTTCGGGAGACATTCGATAAATTGCTACATGTGAGGCTACTTAATAAGATAAAAGCCCATGGTATTGGAGAGAGCGAGGATTGGCTGGCGAATAGAAACAGTGAGTTGGAGTAGAGGGACATTTTCAGGATGGCAACCCTGTGACTAGTGGAGTGCTACAGGGATTGGTGCTGGGGCCACAATTATTTACAATGTATAGGAAAGTGAATGTACTGTAGTTATGTTTGCGGATGATGTGCACAGGTGAGAAGGCAAATAGTGAGGACGAGGGTCTGTAGAGCGACATAGACAGGTTAAGTGATTGGGCAAAAATTTGGCAGATGAAATTTAATGTGGAAAATTATGAGACAATGGACTTTGGCAAAGTGAGGATGCAGGAGCTGAATGTCACTTGAATGAGACCGACTGTGGAAAGCTGCAGCACTGAGGGATTTAGGAGTCCTCGTGTGTAAATAATTTTTTAAAAAGCTAGCAGAACGTTCAGCAGGAAATAGGGAAGGCAAATGGAATTGTTGGCTTTTATTTCAAAGGGAACAGAGCATAAAAATAAGGAGGCCTTGTTAAAGTTACATAGGTCACTAGTCAGACCAAATCTGGAGTAGTGTGAAAAGCTTTGGTCCCATTAACCAAGGGAAGATATATTGGCATTGGAGGTAATCCAGAGAAGGGTCACCAGGTTGCTCCCATGTATGAAGGGACATTGTTATGAGGAGAGGTCGACTAGGTTGAGCCTATACCCATTGGGGATTTAGAAGAATGAAAGGTGGCCTTATTGAAGCAGCCAAGATTCTAAGGGGACAAACATTGACCTTGTCTGTAATGCCCACATCCTGTGGAAGAAATGTTTGTTTAAAGTTGGTCGCAGTCTTTAGGCTTTGCATTAGGAGTTATAGTTGAAAAGTGAGCTGCATGGTGCCCCCTAGAGGTAATAAGTGATCTGTATGTGTCTTCGACATTTATAAAGATTGAGGTCTCCTTCACGAAATGTGTAGGATTTAAACCTTCGCTTCCTTCGTGTCATGTCAAAATAGTGCGGCCCAGATTCCTCCGATTCGCCAAGCCAATAGCATCAATGGTTGTCAATTGCACACCCTATTCTGGGGTGGATTAGAGACTAGCTGGCTGTAGTAGACAACAGATTGACGGTACTGAGTTAGCCCATGTTTACAACACTTATCTAATGTTGGACAGTATCATCTGTGATTCTATGGTGGGATTGTCCTCACTTAGTTCATGTTTTATCGAATAGTGGAAGTATCAATTGCATTTGCACCTTTTCTTGTGCCATTGACCTGCTCCCCATTATCTCAAAGTGCTGCATTAATTTCAGTGCACATGGGCGAGTTCCACCTCGACCTCACTCGCACCAATCTTGACTCCTCCACTAAGTACTGATTGCTAAATGGACATTTAATTCCTTTAATTGAATATTGGGAAGAAGGAAGCAATTGATTTTGATCCCTGATCCAAGCTCTGTTTCCTTCTGAGCCATCATTGTCAAACTGACAGCAGAGCAGGTTACTCAGAGGGGATTGGTCTGAAAGGAGAGATGGATGGACTTGTTAAAACTGTAGCCACTTATCTGGGTGTGCCTTCAGCTGCTTCAGCTTAAGTTCTGTAGTTTTCCCATTAAACCTTCCACCTCAAACCTAGCTTTTTGGCCAAGCTTTTTGCCATCTTGCCTATTATATGGCTCAGTGTCAATCTGTTACCCACACCTTGACAAACCCTTACCTTTGTGTATAAAAATAAACAACTTGATTTTCTTTCTCCAAATTCACGTCACAATACAAGAGCCCATTGGCGATGGAGCTGCAGAATTATGATACAGCTTCCAGTGGCGGTGGACTGGCTCTAGGCTGCGGCTGGACTCGGGTAACCTGATGGCAAGGGTGTTGGCGTTCTGACTGCAGCGATGTGTGGGGACTCAGGGCATCTGAGAAATCCCAGACTGCGGGATGGACTTTGTCTGGCAGCGAGGACTCATGGAGGCAGGGGAGAGTGATCTGGAATGTTTCCTTTTCTCTTGGCTGTTTCGTTTATTTGTGTTCCTGTTTTTTAATCCTGCCTTTTATACTCTATGATAGCACCAGACGGTGACAACTTGTACACACTTCACTGTATACCTATACTCGAGTACGTGTCAATAAAATCTAATAAATAAATAAATCCATTGGGTTTTTATTTGCTCAGCTGTTAGTTGGAGACAAACAGTGAACCGTGTGCTTATATCAAGCTAATGGCTAGCTCCCAAGATGGACTTTCCACTTCCACATCTGCACTTTGTCCCTGTAAAGGGACTCTATCATCCTCTCTGGGAGGCAGACAACTTGGGCACAGGTTGTTATCATCACAGGAGTGTCCCCCGTGTTTTAGAACCTAAAATCAGCCGATTTAATGCATAAAGCAGTCAAAGGTTTCCCACTCCTTTACAACTGGGGATTTGGAATTATTAAATAACTATTAATTCACGTGATGTGGGTGTCACTGTCTATGCCAGCATTTATTGCCTGGGGGGGGGAGCTAATAGCCAATCACATCGCTGTGGTTCTGAAGTCAGATGTAGGTCAGAGCCGGTAAAGACAGCATTTTCTTCCCGAAAAGGCATTAATGAACCAGATGGGCTCTTCCCCAATAATCCTAGAGTCATAGAGTCATACAGCATGGAAACAGACCCTTTGCTCCAACTAGTCCAGGCCGGCTATGTTCCCAAAGTAATTTAGTCCCAATTGCCTGCATTAGGCCCATACCTCTGCAAAATTTTCCTATTCATGTACTTCCCCAAATATCTTTTAAATGTTGTAACTGTACCTGCATCCACCACTTCCTGTGGAAGTTCATTCCATACACAAACCACTCTCTGTGTCAAAAAGTTGCCCCCATGTCCTTTTTAAAACTTCTCCCTCTCTCCTTAAAAGTATACCTTCCTAGTTATGAACTTCCCCACCTTCGGGGAAAAAGGTCCCTTGCTATTCACCTTATCTAGGCCCTCATGATTTTATATATCTCTGAAGGTCACCCTCCTAAACTCCAGTGAAAACCATCCCAGCCTATCCAGCCTATTTTTATAACACAAACCCTCTAATCCCAGCGACATCCTGGTAAATATTTTCTGAACCCTCTTAAATTTAATAATATCTTTCCTATAACAGGGCGACCAGAACTGGACAGGAAGAGACCTCACCAACATCATGAAAAAACTCAACATGACATCCCAACTACTCGACTCAAAATATCTGAGCAACAAAAGCAAGCGACAATGTTCTCATGGCCTCATTAAATGCTTAATTCCAGATATTAATTGAAATCAGGCTCCACCATCTGTTTTGGCAGGATTCAAACCCAGGTGCCCAGAGTATGACCAGGCCTCTGGATTCAAAACGTGTGGCGCTGGAAAAGCACAACTGGTCAGGCATCATCCGAGGAGCAGGAGAGTCAACGTTTCGAGCATAAGCTCTTCATCAGGAATGTGAGGAGGCTACACTTTTTGACTCCGATCTCCAGCATTTGAAGTACTCACTTTCTCCAGGTCTCTGGATTAACAGTCTAGCAATAATCCCGCTCGGCCATCACCTCCCCATGCAAGGGAATCGACTCAGTTCCAATTTTAATTCATTAAGTGTCTCATCTTGCTCTCAACTCAATCCTCCAAAGAATATAAACAACATTCAGTTGGTGCTGGGAAATCTGAAAGTCAACAGGCCTGGCAGCACCTGTGGAGAGAGAACAGAGGAATTCTGGGTGGAATGTCGTAGGGGCCTGAACAATGTGAAGTATGGTGAGAAATTGGGCAGAATCATGTCAGAAGTCAAGCGAGACCTTATTTGACATCGGAATCAGCTTGCTCCATTTACAAACGGAATTACGGGCTTAAGGTGAGATTCTCACAAGGCAGCGGCAAGATATCTTGAAAAGGGGATCGTTACTCATTGCCAGTTTAATTAAGAATGAATACAGCTTCCGATTCTATCACCAGCGTGAGGAAACTAGGGAGTGAATGTTCCTGACATGGAAGTCGGAGCGGGCACCTGGAGACACCAGCTCACCCCGTGCTCCTCTGAGCATCAGTCTTGGACACTCATCAACAACGTCTCAGAACACATTCCAGGGCACCAACCATGTCAGCAATCCATGCTCATGAAGCCAGTATCTGACCCCATCAGTCTTAGAGAACCCTCATGGCACCTTTCCTATCCACTTACAGGAACCTTCTGTACTTTAAAGCTGCACTTTGGGACACACCAGGAACTGGCATTGAACTGCCACTACAAGGGCACCTTGCACACAGGGAGATCCAGGTGTCAGATTGGACCAGGCTACAGCTCAGGGTTGCTCGCTGGCTCTCTTCGTGCTCACTCACTTAATGTCTAGCTGCTTGCTCACAACATCCCTGTCTTGCCTTTGAGCCCAGTCACTGAGCAAGGAGTTGGTCAGCAGTCTTCATTCCAGGTGCCCGAATTCCCACCCTGGTGCATTGGATCATCAGTCTGACACCTGCACTGTAAACCAGCAGCGAATGGGGGAAGCACACTGCACATGCTTCAAGCAAACCGCTAGAACTCAGAAGTCTAAGGGCAGTGGTTCCCAGTGAGGTCCATGGAGATACCCATCAGTCAGGAAGTTCTGGCAGCCTCCAGGATCAGTTCAGGGGATTTGACTACAATCAGGCATTTGGTTGGACAGCACTCAGTTCAGGGGTCCATCTAACTGTAGAAATGACACAGCACAGAAGGAGGCCATCTTGAGGGGATGAGGGAATGATGGATGTAAAGGAGGAGGGCAGCTGTACATATGAGGGGGAGCTCAGGACCAAGAGAATAAGGCCTGCTACCTCTGTCTCACCTTAACCATTGCTGTCCCCACCCTGCCAGATCCTTCCATCACAATCACCAATCCCCTTCCAAAGGAGCATCTGAGGGGTTCACATTGTGAAGCAAGAATAAAGATTGGTTCAGTTGGAAGGATTCCGAGTCTACAATAACACTGTCCACGTTAAAGGGTGGGTTTATCAATGGAAGTGCGATCACTATGACACTCCCCTCTCCCCACCATCAGACCCTTCCATGTGGGACAGAGGGAGAAACGGGAAACATAAGAGGGAACATGTCGGAAAATATAGTTAAAGAACCAGAGTCCCCTGTTAGTTCTCAGTACATATTTGTTTTGTGTTTAAACATTCTATTTTCACAAGATACATACTTAGTAACGAGGCAGGAGACAATAGTCCAACTGCTTAGACTGCCAGCTTGTCAACTTATCAAAATGAATAATTGAATGAATTTAATGAGCATTTTCAGCTCATGTAATTGGCTGCTATCTCATTAAATTGACAATTTCCCACCACCATGTTTTTATCGCTGCACTCTCCAGTGAGAACAGAAAAATAGTTTTAACAACAACTTGCTCTTTGTGCTCCATCACCAATTAGCATTGGACAGTCGGCAATGAGTATATGATAATTAAACTCAAACTGAGTTAACCCTCAGACTGCTGGTAAATTCAGAAATTTTCTTTCTGAGTTGGCTGACTTTGTAAGTTTCAGTTCAGCTGAAACAGACACAAGTATCATCGCACCAGTCCTTTGTCTTCCTGCTCTGATAAACACAGGAAGATCCCATGGGATTGTTTCAAGAAAAACAGAAGATCTGGCCCGTGTCTCGTTCAATGTCGGAACATAGAATAGTATAGCACAGGAACGGTGTTGTGCCAAACATAATGTCAAATTGAACTAATCCCTACTGCCTGCTCTTTATCCATATTCCTCTATTCTTTGCAGATTCATGTGTTTATGTAAAAACCCTTTAAACCCCCCCACCACATCTGCCTACACTACTCCCAGCAGTGCGTTCCACACTCCTCCCACTCTCTGGGCAAAACACCTGCTCCTCACATCTCTTTTGAACTTTCCCTCTCTCACCTTAAATACATGCCCCCCCCCCCCCCCCCACCCCCCCCCCCCCAGTATTAGACATTTCAAGTCTGGGAAAAAAATTCTGTCAACTCTAACTATACAGCCCACAATTTTATAGACTTCGGCCAAATCTCCCCTCAGCCTCTGCTGCTCCAGAGAAAACAACCCAAGCTTTTCTAGTTTCCCCTTATAGCTCATACCCTCGAACCCAGACAGTATCCTGGTAAACCTCTTCTGCACCCTCTCCTAAGCCTCCACATCCTTCCTGTTAAGTGCTGATCAGAATGGAATTCAATATTCTAAGTGTGGCCTCACCAAAATCTTATAAAAATACAACATGACACCCTGACTCTTGTATGCAATGCCCTGACCAATAAAGACAAACATGCCATATGCCTTCTTGACCACTCAATGTATTATTATGGCCACTTTCAAGGTGTTCATCTCAAACAATACCCTTAAACCAGATTAAAACGTCACTTCTTTACACAGATGGTACTGTTCTTGTAGGTGTCCCATTTTTAGTTTTCCCAATGTCTTGGACAATATTGAACACTGAGTCCGAACACCAAAAACAGATCTTCTCATTATGATATTGTTATTGGTCTGATGTAGTGTTGGATTGTGTCAAGGGCTGACTGGCCCATTGACCTGGCTGTAAATGTATTCAAATGCTTGGCATAATTGAAAGGCAAACAATCTCATCGCCATGAGGCCATGTTCCCTGAGCCTTTATCACATGGAAACCTGTCATTCTACACATCGTGTGATGGTTACCTGAATGAAGTCAATTTTTTTTACCAAACACGGTTACATCCAGTTATGACCCTTTGATTGGACAGGTCAAACCATAACATCACAGGGGAAGCCTCACAGTCACACAGTGCATCACAATTCGATCAGATGCCACAACAGGTTGGTCATCTGAGTAACTTTGTGGCAAGGCGCTGGATAACTAGTTTAGATGCAGGAAAGCAGCTCGACCAACTGCTATTCAATTTATCGAGGAATGACTGTGGCTGCGCTAGACATGTGAGCAGGTTTGCTTTGTAAAGGGAGTTTGGGCAATGGGACCATCTCTGATAGCTGTTGGTTGCAGGGGGGTTGCACAGGAAGGTTTGTTTAGAGCTGCAGCCCATGACTGTATCATCTCCATTTAACAGCAAGATCCTCTGTAGTAAACGTGAGGATAGAAAGGTTCAAATCTCAGAAAGTGAAAACACATTGTCTGGCCTGATAAACTCATCTTGGATCAATTGAGATTGTCTTTTGGAGAACTGATCTGATCGAATAATTTTAACAGCAGATGGAGTCGTCATAAACAGGCATTTAACCAGCCTCCAAAAAATAGGATGTTGGTATTTCACTCAAATGTGCCGTTTGGGACTGAATCAGACTCAAGAAGTGAAAGGGAACAATTGGATATTGAAAACTCAAATTAATTATCTATGAACACAGATTATTACAACAAGATTGTTATAGTGAGACATAAGCTGTGAAATCATGCAATTATGAATTGGATGTTGGAGTAGGAAGAATGTGAAAGGATAGAAAGGAAGACAAAAAGTTTAGACAGTGTCAGTTGAGCTTCTGGTAAATGATGTGCCCTTCGATACTGTAACTGAGCCACTGTATTGGTGAATGGGATGGCCAGTGGACTATCAGCAGCATTTGTTTCAGCAATGTTGAGAAATATTCTACAGTGTGAATATTTGTACAGTTTCAGGATCACTGAGATTCAGCAGCTGTTTCCTTGGTTTGTCTTGTGAGATTTTCTCTTACTTTAACCACCCACACCCCTCACACCAAACCCATTTAGGTCACAGACCTCCGGGCAGTTACAGAAAGCCCTAGTGGAAACATAGAGCTCAATGTTCCTCTGGCCTGCAATCCCATTGGAACTAGATTGAGTAGACTTGGTAGCTGCCCACACATCTTATGACACTGGAGAAGAAATAAGTTCAAAATAGGATAGGATATATGTGTAAAAGGAGAAATCTTCAGTGGATGAATTGGTTAGTCATTTCAACCAGGCCACATACAGAGAGATAGGCTGAACAACCTTTTGGTCATCATTCTGTGACATCGCAGGGTAAGCTTTACACTCAACACTGTGCATCACAGTGACATCAGATGTCACAGTAGGTTGGCCATCTGAGTAACGATGAGGCAAGAGGCAGCTGGATCATCAGCTTGAGTGAAAGAAAGTAAACAAGACCGACTGATTTACTGTTTGACTTATCTAGGAGTGAGACTGGGCTTACGCTGGTGCATCTGAATGGGTTCACCTTGTGCAGGAGGTTCAAGCAACGGGACATCTCTGATCAGCTGACAACTGGAAAAGTTTGCAGTGGAAAATTGAAGTTGCAGTTCCAGGTGAAAGCCACAGTAAGTAACAGCAAAATCTACTTTAGTGACTGTGCAACTAGAATTTCCTGAAAAGGAGAGAAGATAGGCGGGTGGAGGGGGGTGGGGAAACTGGCATGTGAAGCAGAAATGCTGAAAGGATAAATGTAGGCAGCAGGTTGGCACTGTACACCTTGCCACATGCTTGAGCCGTCGGCAAATATTTGGAACACAGTCCTTCCCTGGGTAAAGGTAATAACCATTTCAACCTGAAATTGTTCTCTGGAAAAGTTAACTTCTTAATTTAACTCTGTGTTTAAAAACTGCCAGGAAGGTGGAGCTCATGGTTGGTTCAGCCAATGAAGTGAAAGAAGTTGAAAGAACATAAGAAATAAGAGCAGCAAGAGGCCATTCAGCCCCTCAAGTTTGTTCTGCCAGTCAATAACGTCATGGTTGACTTAACTCCACTTTGCTGACCTGTTCTTTCCCCAATGACCTTTGAACTGTGAGCAGATTTGTCTAGATTAGAGTTGTTTCCTTCATCCGAGTCATTGATATAGATCATGAACAATCACAGACACAACCCTAACTCCTGTGACACTCCACTAGTTATTTTGCCAGCCTAAAAGTGATCCATTTAACCATGACTGTCCTTTCTGTGCCTCAACCAGTGTCGGTTGGTGTTCGTGCAGTTAACGATCCGTATACACGAACACCAACTAGCCACGAAACGACACGACCAGCTATCCTTAGTAGCCACACACAGACGACAAGCAACATGAATTCGACTGGGACAAGACTACCATTATAGGGCAAGCCAAACAGAGAAAAGCCAGGGAATTCCTAGAGGCATGGCACTCATCCACAGACTCTATCAACAAGCACATCGACCTGTATATGTGTAATTGAGTGTGTAATTGAGTATATAAATGTGTGAATGAGTGTGTTATTGAATATATGTATGTGTGAGAGAATGTGTGTAATTGAGTATATGTGTGTGGGAGTGAGTCTGTGTAATTGAGTATATGTGTGTGGGAGCGAGTCTGTGAAATTGAGTATATATGTGCGTGTGTGTGAGTGAGTGTAATTGAGTATATATGTGTGTGTGAGTTTGTGTAATTGAGTATGTGTGTGTGCGTGAGTGAATGTAATAAACATATTTGTGTGTATGTATATAATTGAGAATGTTTGTGTGTCAGTGTGTGTAATTGTGAGTATATGTATGTGCGTGAATTTGTTTAATTGAGTATGTGTGTGAGTGAGTATGTGTAATTGAGTATATATGTGTGTGAGTGAGTGTGTGTAATTGAGTATGTGTGTGTGTATTATTGAATATATGTGTGAGTGTGTGAGGGTGAGTGTGTGTTATTGAGAATATGTGAGTGTGGGTGAGTGTATGTAATTGAATGTGTATGTGAGTTTGTGTGTGTAATTGAGCATGTGTGTGTGTGAGTGTGTGTGTGATTGAGTATGTGTGTGGTAGTGAGTGCATAATGGGTGGCACGGTGACTAGCACTGCTTCCTCACAGCACCAGAGACCTGGGTTCAATTCCCGTCTCAGGCAACTGACTGTGCGGAGTTTGCACATTCTCCCTGTGTCTGTGTGGGTTTCCTCCGGGTGCTCCGGTTTCCTCCCACAGTCCAAAAATGTGCAGGTCAGGTGAATTGGCCATGCTAAATTGCCCATAGTGTTAGGTGAAGGGGTAAATGTAGGGGAGTGGGTCTGGGTGGGTTGTTCTTCGGTAGGTCGGTGTGGAGTGGTTGGGCCGAAGGGCCTGTTTCCACACTGTAAGTAATCTAATCTAAACAAAATTGTATTTAAGTGTGTGTGAGAGTTAGTGTGTGTTATGGATTATACGTGTGTGTGAGTGTGTGCAATTGAATATATGTGAGTGTGTGTAATTGAGAATGTTTGTGAGTGAGTGTGTGTTATTGAGTATATGTATGTGCGAGTGAGTGTGTGTAATTGAGTACATCTGTGTGTGAGTGAGTGTGGAATTGAGTATGTGTGTGTGCGTTTGTGTGTAATTGAGTATATGCATGTGTGAGTGACTGTGTGTAATTGAATATTTTTGTGTGAGTGTTGTAATTGAGTATATCTGTTTGTGAGTTAGTGTATAATTGAGTATATCTGTTTGTGAGTTAGTGTGTGTAATTTAGTGTGTGTGTGTTATGGAGGATATGTGCGTGAGCGAGCGTGTGTAATTGAGTATATGTGATTGAGTGTGTAATTGAGTAAATGTGTGTGAGTGTGTGTGTGATTGAGTGTGTGTACGTGGGAGTGAGTGCACAATTGTATTTATGTGTATGTGAATGAGTGTGTGTTATGCAGTATATGTGTGTGTGCGTGAGTAAGTGTATATTATAGAGCATATGTGTGTGTGTGAGTGAGTGTGTGTAACTGAATATTTAAGTTTGTGAGTGAGTGTGTGTTCTTGAGTACGTGTGTGTGAGTGTATGTTATGGAATATGTGTGTGTGAGTGAGTGTGTGTTATGGAGGATATGTGTGTGTGACTGAGTGTGTAATTGAGTATGTGTGTGTGAGTGTGTGTTATTGAGTATGTGTGTGTGTAATTGAGTGTGTGTCTGTGACTAAGTGTTTGTCATTGAGTATATGTGTGTGTGTGATTGAGTGTGTGTAATTGAGCATGTGTGAGTGAGTGAGTGTGTAATTGAGTATATATGTGTGTGAGTTAGTGTGAGTAATTGAGTATATGTGGATGTGTGTGTGAGTGTGTGTTCTTGAGTATATGTGTGTGTGAGAGATTGCGTGTAATTGATTATGTGTGTGAGTGAGTGTGTGTAATTTAGCATGTGTCTGTGATTGAGTATATGTATCTGTGAGTGAGTGTGCTTAATTTTGTATGTGTGTGAGAGTGTGTGTAATTGAGTATATGTGTGTGTGAGTGAGTCTGTGTAATTGAGAATATATGTGTGTGAGTGAGTCTGTGTAATTGAGTATATGTGTGTGTGAGTGAGTCTGTGTAATTGAGTATATCTGTGTGTGACTGAGTGTGGAATTGAGTATGTGTGTGTGTAATTGAGTATATGTGTGTGTGAGTGAGTGTGTGTAATTGAGTATATCTGTGTGTGACTGAGTGTGGAATTGAGTATGTGTGTGTGTGTAATTGAGTATATGTGTGTGTGAGTGAGTCTGTGTAATTGAGAATATATGTGTGTGAGTGAGTCTGTGTAATTGAGTATATCTGTGTGTGACTGAGTGTGGAATTGAGTATGTGTGTGTGTAATTGAGTATATGTGTGTGTGAGTGAGTGTGTGTAATTGAGTATATCTGTGTGTGACTGAGTGTGGAATTGAGTATGTGTGTGTGTGTAATTGAGTATATGTGTGTGTGAGTGAGTTTGTGTAATTTAGTATGTGTGTGTGCGTGAGCAAATATAATTGAATATATTTGTGTGTGTATATAATTGAGAATGTTTGTGGGTCAGTGTGTGTAATTGAGTATATGTATGTGAGTGAGTTTGTGTAATTGAGTATATGTGAGTGAGTATGCATTATTGAGTATATATGTGTGTGAGTGAGTGTGTGTAATTGAGTATATATGTGTGTGAGTGAGTGTGTGTAATTGAGTATGTGTGTGTTATTGAGTATATGTGTGAGTGAGTGAGTGCGTGTAATTGAGTATATATGTGTGTGAGTGAGTGTGTGTAATTGAGTATATATGTGTGTGAGTGAGTGTGTGTAATTGAGTATGTGTGTGTTATTGAGTATATGTGTGAGTGAGTGAGTGCGTGTAATTGAGTATATATGTGTGTGAGTGAGTGTGTAATTGAGTATGTGTGTGAGTGAGTGTGTAATTGAGTATATATCTGTGTGAGTGTTATTGAGTATATGTGTGAGTGAATGTGTGGAATTGAATATGTGTGTGTGAGGGTGAGTGTGTGTTATTGAGAATACGTGAGTGTGGGTGAGTGTATGTAATTGAATATGTGTATGTGAGTGAGTGTGTATAATTGAGCATGTGTGTGTGTGTGTGTGTAATTGAGTATGTGTGTGTGTGAGTTAGTGCACAATGGGTGGCACAGTGGTTAGCACTGTTACCTCACAGCGCCAGAAACCCGGGTTCAATTCCCGCCTCAGGCAACTGTCTGTGTGGAGATTGCACATTCTCCCCGTGTCTGTGTAGGTTTCTTCCGGGAGCTCCGGTTTCCTCCTACAGTCCAAAAATGTGCAGGTTAGGTGAATTGGCTATACTTAATTGCCCATAGTGTTAGGTGAAGGGGTAAACGTAGGGGAATGGGTCTGGGTGGGTTGTTCTTCGGTGGTTCGGTGTGGAGTGGTTGGGCCGAAGGGCCTGTTTCCACACTGTCAGTAATCTAATCTAAAAAAAATTGTGTTTATGTGTGTGTGAGAGGGAGTGTGATGGATTATGTATGTATGTGAGTGCGTGTAATTGAGATTGTTTGTGAGTGAGTGTGTGCAATTGAATATATGTCAGTGTGTGTAATTGAGATTGTTTGTGAGTGAGTGTGCGTTATTGAGTATATGTATGTGCGAGAGAGTGTGTGTAATTGAGTACATCTGTGTGTGAGTGAGAGTGGAATTGAGTATATGCATGTGTGAGTGACTGTGTGTAATTGAGTATTTTTGTGCGTGTTGTAATTGAGTATATCTGTTTGTGAGTTAGTGTGTGTAATTGAGTTTGTGCGTGTGTGAGTGAGTGTAATTGAGTATGTGTGTGTTATGGAGGATATGTGTGTGTGAGTGAGTGTGTGTAATTGAGTATATGTGAGTGAGTGTGTAATTGAGTAAATATGTGTGTGTGTGTGATTGAGTATGTGTGTGTGAGTGAGTGCGCAATTGTGTTTATGTGTATGTGAATGAGTGTGTGTTATGCAGTATATGTGTGTCTAAGTGTATATTATAGAGCATATGTGTGTGTGAGTGTGTGTAACTGAATATTTAAGTTTGTAAGTGAGTGTGTGTAATTGAGTATGTGTGTGTGTGAGTGTGTGTAATTGAGTATGTGTGTGTGAGTGAGTGTGTGTTATGGAGGATATGTGTGTGTGATTGTGTGTAATTGAATATATATGTTTGTGAGTGAGTGTGTGTGATTGTGTATACGTGTGTGTGAGTGTGTGTAATTGAGTATGTGTGTGAGCGAGTGTGTGTAATTGAGTATGTGTGTGTGTGAGTGAGTGTGTGTAATTGAGTATATCTGTGTGTGACTGAGTGTGGAATTGAATATGTGTGTGTGAGTGTATGTAATTGAGTATGTGTGTGTGAGCGAGTGTGTGTAATTGAGTATGTGTGTGTGTGAGTGAGTGTGTGTAATTGAGTATATCTGTGTGTGACTGAGTGTGGAATTGAATATGTGTGTGTGAGTGTGTGTAATTGAGTATGTGTGTGTGAGCGAGTGTGTGTAATTGAGTATGTGTGTGTGTGAGTGAGTGTGTGTAATTGAGTATATCTGTGTGTGACTGAGTGTGGAATTGAATATGTGTGTGTGAGTATGTGTAATTGAGTATGTGTGTGTGAGCGAGTGTGTGTAATTGAGTATGTGTGTGTGTGAGTGAGTGTGTGTAATTGAGTATATCTGTGTGTGACTGAGTGTGGAATTGAATATGTGTGTGTGAGTGTGTGTAATTGAGTATGTGTGTGTGAGCGAGTGTGTGTAATTGAGTATATCTGTGTGTGACTGAGTGTGGAATTGAATATGTGTGTGTGAGTGTGTGTAATTGAGTATGTGTGTGTATGAGTATGTGTGCGTGTTCGTATGTAATTGAGTATGTTTTTGAGTGAGTGTGTGGTATTGAGTATTTGTGTGTAATTGAGTATATGTGTGTGTCATTAAGAGAGTGAATGTGTGCCTGCCTGTGAGAGTAGATGTGAGTGTGAGTAAGCGTGTGTTCGTGACAGTGCATCAGAGTGCAAATAAGAAAATGAGTTTGGTGTGTGTAAGCATGTGCGAAACAATGTTAATGTGTGAGTATGTGTGCGATAGAATGTGTGTGTGAGAGGCAGAGACAGTGTGTGAGTGAGACCCTGTGTGTGAGAGAGTGTGTGTGTTTGTGTGTGAGAGAGTGTGTGTGCGTTGGCGAGTGAGTGTGAGTATGTGTTACTGAGTATGTGTGCATGCGAGTGAGTGTGTGTAATTGACTTTGTGTGTGTGTGTGACTAAGTGCTTGTAATTGTGTACGTGTCCATGTGTATCCTCAGCCACAGGGAAGAGACATTTGAGGAGGTCCTTCAACATCTCAAGGCGATGGAGCAGTCACATCAATGCTGCCCACGCAAGATCCTGCAAATCCACCGACAAGACAGATGCACCAACACCAGAGTCCTCATCAAGGCCAACATCCCCAGCATCGAGGTACAGACGGTGCCCCCTTGATCAGCTGTGATGAGCTGGGCACATCGTACCATGACTGACATGGCGTCGGGTGTGGGCCTGGGCCAGTGTCAGCTGGGAGCCCGGGGCAGTGTCGTGTGGGAGCCCGGGGCAGTGTCGGCTGTGGGAGCCCGGGGCAATGTCGGCTGTGGGCCCGGGGCAGTGTCGGCTGTGGGCCCGGGGCAGTGTTGGCTGTGGGAGCCCGGGGCAGTGTTGACTGTGGGAGCCCGGGGCAGTGTTGACTGTGGGAGCCCGGGGCAGTGTTGGCTGTGGGCCCGGGGCAGTGTTGGCTGTGGGCCCGGGGCAGTGTCGGCTGTGGGAGCCCGGGGCAGTGTCGGCTGTGGGAGCCTGGGGCAGTGTCGGCTGTGGGAGCCCGGGGCAGTGTCGGCTGTGGGAGCCCGGGGCAGTGTCGTGTGGGAGCCCGGGGCAGTGTCGGCTGTGGGCCCGGGGCAGTGTCGTGTGGGGGCCCGGGGCAGTGTCGTGTGGGGGCCCGGGGCGGTGTCGGCTGTGGGCCCGGGGCAGTGTTGGCTGTGGGAGCCCGGGGCAGTGTCGGCTGTGGGAGCCCGGGGCAGTGTCGGCTGTGGGAGCCCGGGGCAGTGTCGGCTGTGGGAGCCCGGGGCAGTGTTGGCTGTGGGAGCCCGGGGCGGTGTCGGCTGTGGGAGCCCGGGGCAGTGTTGGCTGTGGGAGCCCGGGGCAGTGTCGGCTGTGGGCCCGGGGCAGTGTCGGCTGTGGGCCCGGGGCAGTGTTGGCTGTGGGCCCGGGGCGGTGTCGGCTGTGGGGGCCCGGGGCAGTGTTGGCTGTGGGCCCGGGGCGGTGTCGGCTGTGGGAGCCCGGGGCAGTGTCGGCTGTGGGCCTGGGGCAGTGTCGGCTGTGGGCCCGGGGCAGTGTCGGCTGTGGGGGCCCGGGGCAGTGTCGTGTGGGGGCCCGGGGCAGTGTTGGCTGTGGGGGCCCGGGGCAGTGTTGGCTGTGGGCCGGGGGCAGTGTCGTGTGGGGGCCCGGGGCGGTGTCGTGTGGGGGCCCGGGGCAGTGTCGTGTGGGGGCCCGGGGCAGTGTCGTGTGGGGGCCCGGGGCAGTGTCGTGTGGGGGCCCGGGGCAGTGTCGTGTGGGGGCCCGGGGCAGTGTCAGGTGTGGGCCCGGGGCAGTGTCGGCTGTGGGAGCCCGGGGCAGTGTCGGCTGTGGGAGCCCGGGGCAGTGTCGTGTGGGGGCCCGGGGCAGTGTTGGCTGTGGGAGCCCGGGGCAGTGTCGGCTGTGGGAGCCCGGGGCGGTGTCGGCTGTGGGGGCCCGGGGCAGTGTTGGCTGTGGGAGCCCGGGGCAGTGTCGTGTGGGAGCCCGGGGCAGTGTTGGCTGTGGGAGCCCGGGGCAATGTTGGCTGGGAGCCCGGGGCAATGTTGGCTGTGGGGGCCCGGGGCAGTGTCGTGTGGGAGCCCGGGGCAATGTTGGCTGTGGGAGCCCGGGGCAGTGTCGTGTGGGAGCCCGGGGCAATGTTGGCTGTGGGGGCCCGGGGCAGTGTCGGCTGTGGGAGCCCGGGGCAGTGTCGTGTGGGAGCCCGGGGCAGTGTTGGCTGTGGGAGCCCGGGGCAGTGTTGGCTGGGAGCCCGGGGCAATGTTGGCTGTGGGGGCCCGGGGCAGTGTCGTGTGGGAGCCCGGGGCAGTGTCAGGTGGGGGCCCGGGGCAGTGTCGTGTGGGAGCCCGGGGCAGTGTTGGCTGTGGGAGCCCGGGGCAATGTTGGCTGTGGGAGCCCGGGGCAGTGTCGTGTGGGAGCCCGGGGCAATGTTGGCTGTGGGGGCCCGGGGCAGTGTCGGCTGTGGGAGCCCGGGGCAGTGTCAGGTGGGGGCCCGGGGCAGTGTCGTGTGGGGGCCCGGGGCAGTGTTGGCTGTGGGGGCCCGGGGCAGTGTCAGGTGTGGGCCCGGGGCGGTGTCGGCTGTGGGAGCCCGGGGCAGTGTCGTGTGGGGGCCCGGGGCAGTGTCGGCTGTGGGGGCCCGGGGCAGTGTCATGTGGGGGCCCGTGGCAGTGTTGGCTGTGGGAGCCCGGGGCAGTGTCATGTGGGAGCCCGGGGCGGAGTCGGCTGTGGGAGCCCGGGGCAGTGTCGTGTGGGGGCCCGGGGCAGTGTCATGTGGGAGCCCGGGGCAGTGTTGGCTGTGGGAGCCCGGGGCAGTGTCGGCTGTGGGCCCGGGGCAGTGTCGGCTGTGGGCCCGGGGCAGTGTTGGCTGTGGGCCCGGGGCGGTGTCGGCTGTGGGAGCCCGGGGCAGTGTCGTGTGTGGGCCCGGGGCAGTGTCGTGTGGGGGCCCAGGGCAGTGTCGTGTGGGGGCCCGGGGCAGTGTCATGTGGGAGCCCGGGGCAGTGTCGTGTGGGAGCCCGGGGCAGTGTCATGTGGGAGCCCGGGGCAGTGTCGGCTGTGGGAGCCCGGGGCAGTGTCATGTGGGAGCCCGGGGCAGTGTCGTGTGTGGGCCCGGGGCAGTGTCGGCTGGGAGCCCGGGGCAGTGTCGGCTGGGAGCCCGGGGCAGTGTCGGCTGGGAGCCCGGGGCAGTGTCATGTGGGAGCCCGGGGCAGTGTCGGCTGTGGGAGCCCGGGGCAGTGTTGGCTGTGGGAGCCCGGGGCAGTGTCGGCTGTGGGAGCCCGGGGCAGTGTCGGCTGTGGGAGCCCGGGGCAGTGTCGGCTGTGGGAGCCCGGGGCAGTGTCGGCTGTGGGCCCGGGGCAGTGTCGGCTGTGGGAGCCCGGGGCAGTGTCGGCTGTGGGCCCGGGGCAGTGTCGGCTATGGGCCTGGAGTGATGTCGGCTGTGGGAGCCCGGGGCAGTGTCGGCTGTGGGAGCCCGGGGCAGTGTCGGCTGTGGGCCCGGGGCAGTGTCGGGTGTGGGCCCGTGGTGATGTCGTCTGTGGAACAGGGGCAGTGTCATGTGTGGGCCCGGGGCAGTGTCGGCTGTGGGCCCGGGGCAGTGTCGGCTGTGGGCCCGGGGCAGTGTCGGCTATGGGCCTGGAGTGATGTCGGCTGTGGGCCCGGGGCAGTGTTGGGTGTTGGCCATGGGTAGTGTCGGCTGTGGGCCCGGAGTGATGTAGGCTGTGGGCCCGGGGCAGTGTCGGCTGTGGGCCCGGGGCAGTGTTGGGTGTTGGCCATGGGTAGTGTCGGCTGTGGGCCCGGAGTGATGTCGGCTGTGGGCCCGGGGCAGTGTCGGCTGTGGGCCCGGAGTGATGTAGGCTGTGGGGCCGGGGCAGTGTCGGCTGTGGGCCCGGAGTGATGTTGGCTGTGGGCCCGGGGCAGTGTCGGCTGTGGGCCCGGAGTGATGTCGGCTGTGGGCCCGGGGCAGTGTCGGCTGTGGGCCCGGAGTGATGTAGGCTGTGGGCCCGGGGCAGTGTTGGGTGTTGGCCATGGGCAGTGACGGCTGTGGGCCCGGGTCAGTGTTGGGTGTGCGCCCGGGGTCGTGTCGGGTGTGGGCCCAGGGTGGTGTTGGGTGTGGGCCCGGGGCGGTGACGGCTGTGGGTCCGGGGTAGTGTTGGGGGTGGGACCGGGGCAGTTTCGGCTATGGGCCCGGAGTGATGTCGGGTGTGGGCCCGGGGCAGTGTTGGATGTCGGCCATGGGCAGTGTCGGCTGTGGGCCCGGGGCTGTGTCGGCTGTGGGCCCGAGAGGTGTCGGCTGGCGGCCCGGGGTGTTGTTGGCTGTGGGCCCGGGAGGTGTCGGCTGGCGGCCCGGGGTGGTGTTGGCTGTGGGCCCGGAGTGATGTCGGCTGTGGGCCCGGGACTGTGTCGGCTGTGGGCCCGGGGTGGTGTTGGCTGTGGGCTCGGGGTGGTGTCGGCTGGCGGCCTGGGGTGTTGTTGGCTGTGGGCCCGGGGTGGTGTTGGCTGTGGGCCCGGGGTGGTGTCGGCTGTGGGGTGGGTTTTGGGTGTGGGCCCAGGGTGGGGTCAGCTGGGGGCCCAGGGCAGTGTCGGGTGTGGGGTGGTGTTGGGTGTGGGCCCAGGGTGGTGTCAGCTGGGGGCCCGGGGTGATATCGGCTGTGGGCTCGGGGTGGTGTCGGCTAAGGGCCCAGGGTGGTGTCAGCTGTGAACCTGGGGTGTTGTCGGCTGTGGGCCCGGGATGGTGTCGGGTGTGGGCCCGGGGTGATGTCGGCTGTGGGCCCGGGGTGGTGTCGGGTGTGGGACCGGGGTGGTGTCGGGTGTGGGCCCGGGGTGGTGTCGGGTGTGGGACCGGGGTGGTGTCGGCTGTGGGCCCGGGGCGGTATCGTGTGTGGGCCCGGGGCAGTGTCGGGTGTGGGCCCGGGGCGGTATCATGTTTGGGCCCGGGGCAGAGTCAGCTGTGGGCCGGGGCAATGTCGGCTGTGGACCCGGGGTGGTGTCGGGTGTGGGCCCGGGGCGGTGTTGGGTGGGGGCCCAGGGCAGTGTCGGGTGTGGGCCCGGGGCGGTGTGAGTGTGGGCCCGGAGCAGTGAGTGTGGGCCCGGGGCAGTGAGTGTGGGCCCGGGTCGGTGAGTGTGGGCCTGGGGCAGTGAGTGTGGGCCTGGGGCAGTGAGTGTGGGCCCGGGGCAGTGTGTGTGTGTGTGTGTCTGTGTGTGTGCCCGGAGCAGTGTGTGTGTGTGGGCCCAGGGCAGTGTGTGTGTGTGTGTGTGTGTGTGTGTGTGTGTGCCCTGGAGCAGTGTGTGTGTGTGTGACCGGAGCAGTGTGTGTGTGGGCCCAGGGCAGTGTGTGTGTGAGTGTGTGTGTGTGTGTGTGGGCCCAGGGCAGTGTCGGCTTCGGGCCCGGGGCGGTGTCGGCTGTATCTCTAAGCAGAATACATAGCGACTGACCCAAAGTGAAATGGAAGTAGCCGACACCGCCCTGGGCCCACAGCCAACACTGCCCCAGGCCCAGAGCCGACACTGCCCCGTGCCCACAGCCAACACTGCCCCAGGCCCAGAGCCGACACTGCCCCGGGCCCACAGCCAACACTGCCCCAGGCCCACGGCCGACACTGCTCCAGGCCCACAGCCGACACTGCCCCAGGCCCACAGCTGACGCCGCCTCCTGCTCAAAGCAGACCCTGCCCTTAGCCTTCAGGTTACTCTGCTACAGGCCTCCAGGTCACACTGCTCCAGGCCCACAGCCAACACTGCCCCAGGCCCACAGCTGACACCTGCTTCAGGCCTCCAGGGCAATAGCCAATGATGCTGCGGGCCCACAGCTGACACCATCCTGGGCATATAGGTGACACTGCCCGGGCCCATAGCTGACACTGCCCAAGCCCACAGCGGACCCAACCCTGGGCCCACAGCCGACACCGCCTACGGCTCAAAGCAAATCCTGCCCTGAGCCTTCAAGTTCCCCTGCTCCAGGCCTCCAGGTCACACTGCTCCAGGCCTGCAGCCAACACTACCCCAGGCACATGGCCGACACCACCCTGGGCCCGAACCGGAATCTGCCCCGGGCCCACAGGTGACAATGTCCCGGGCCCACAACCGACACCGCCCCAGGCCCACAGCTGTCACTGTCCGGGTCCACAGTGAACCCAGTCCTGAGCCTTCAGGCGACATAGTCTACGGCCCACAGCAGACCCAGCCCTGGGCCTTAAGGCAATACTGCCTAGGGCCCATAGCAGACCCTGTCCAGAGCCACAGGCAACACTGCCTACGGCTCACAGCAGACCCAGCCCTGGGCCTTCAGGCAACACAGCCTACGGCTCACAGCAGACCCAGCCCCGGGCCTTCAGGCAACACTGCCTATGGCCCACAGCATACCTTGTCCAGAGCCACAGGCAACACTGCCTAAGGCTCACAGCAGACCTTGCCCTGGGCCTTCAGGCAACACTGCCTACGGCCCACAGCAGACCCAGCCCTGGACCTTCAGGCGACACTGCCTAAGGCCCAAAGCAGACCCAGCCACGGGCCTTCAGGCGACACTGCCTACGGCTCACAGTGGACCCAGCCCCGGGCCTTAAGGCAATACTGCCTAGGGCCCATAGCAGACCCTGTCCAGAGCCTTCAGGCAACACTGCCTACAGCCCACAGCAGACCCAGCCCCGGGCCTTCAGGCAACACTGCCTACAGCCCACAGCAGACCCAGCCCTGGGCCTTCAGGCAACACTGCCTACAGCCCACAGCAGACCCAGCCCCGGGCCTTCAGGCAACACTGCCTACACCTCACAGCAGACCCAGACCTGGGACTTCAGGCAACACTGCCTACGGCCCACAGCAGACACAGCCCTGGGCCTTCAGGCGACATTGCCTACGGCCCACATCAGACCCAGCCCTGGGCCTTCAGGCAACACTGCCGACGGCCCACAGCAGACCCAGCCCTGGGCCTTAAGGCAATACTGCCTAGGGCCCATAGCAGACCCTGTCCAGAGCCTTCAGGCAACACTGCCTACGGCTCACAGCAGACCCAGCCCTGGGCCTTCAGGCAACACTGCCTACAGCCCACGACAGACCCAGCCCTGGGCCTTAAGGCAATACTGCCTAGGGCCCATAGCAGACCCTGTCCAGAGCCTTCAGGCAACACTGCCTACGGCTCACAGCAGACCCAGCCCTGGGGCTTCAGGCAACACTGCCTACAGCCCACAGCAGACCCAGCCCTGGGCCTTCAGGCAACACTGCCTACAGCCCACAGCAGACCCAGCCCCGGGCCTTCAGGCAACACTGCCTACAGCCCACAGCAGACCCTGTCCAGAGCCTTCAGGCAACACTGCCTACGGCTCACAGCAGACCCAGACCTGGGACTTCAGGCAACACTGCCTACGGCCCACAGCAGACACAGCCCTGGGCCTTCAGGCGACATTGCCTACGGCCCACATCAGACCCAGCCCTGGGCCTTCAGGCAACACTGCCGATGGCCCACAGCAGACCCAGCCCTGGGCCTTCAGGCAACACTGCCTATGGCCCACAACAGACCCAGCCCTGGGCCTTCAGGCGACAATGCCTATGGCCCACAACAGACCCAGCCCTGGGCCTTCAGGCAACACTGCCGATGGCCCACAACAGACCCAGCCCTGGGCCTTCAGGCGACATTGCCTACGGCCCACAGCAGACCCAGCCCTGGGCCTTCAGGCAACACTGCCTACGGCCCACAGCAGACCCAGCCCTGGGCCTTCAGGCGATACTGCCTAGGGCCCACAGCAGACCCTGTCCAGAGCCTTCAGGCAATACTGCCTACGGCCAACAACAGACCCAGCCCTGGGCCTTCAGGTGACACTGCTCTGTGCACACAGAGGACGCCGGCCCAGGCCCACAGCTGTCACAGCCCCGGTCTTACAGTGGACCCAGCCCTGGGCCCACAGCTGTCATGGCCCTAGTCCCGCAGCAGACAAAGCACTGGGCCTCCAGGTGACACTACCTTGGGCCCACAAGTGACACTACCTCGGGCCCACAACCAACACTGGCCCGGACCCACGGCCGACACTGCCCCGGCCCTACAGTTGACGCTGCCCCGGTCCCACATCAGACTCAGTCCTGGGCTTCCAGGTGACACTGTCCCTGCCCACAGCCGATACTGACCCAGTCCCACGGATGTCAAGGCCCCAGTCCCACAGCAAACCCAGCCCTGGGCCCACAGCTGTCACTGCCTCGGGTCCACAGCGGACACAGCCCTGGTCCTACAGCTGTCACGGCCCTGGTCCCACAGCGGACCCAGCCCTGGGCCCACAGTTGTCACGGCCCTGGTCCCACAGCGGACCCAGCCCTGGGCCCACAGTTGTCACGGCCCCGGTCCCACAGTGGACCCAGCCCTGGGTCTAGAGCTGTCAAGGCCCTGGTCCCACAGCGGACCCAGCCCAGGGCCTACAACTGTCATGGCCCCGGTCCCACAGCGGACCCAGCCCTGGGCCTACAACTGTCATGGCCCCGGTCCCACAGCGGGCCGAGCCCTGGGCCTTCAGATGACAATGCCCTCGGCCTCCAGGTGATACTGCCCCATGCCCACAGCTAACACCACCCCAGGCCCGCAGCTGTCCCGGGCCTGGTCCCACAGTGGGCCCAGCCCTGGGCCATCAGGCGACACGGCCCTCAGCCGCCGGGTGACACTGCCCCAAACCCACAGCCGACACTGCCCCATGCCCAAAGCCGACACTGCCCCAGACACACAACCGACACTGCCCTGGGCCCACAGCCGACACTGCCCTTGGCCTCCAGGTAACACTGCCCCTGCCCACAGCCGATACTGACCCAGTCCCACGGCTGTCAAGGCCCCAGTCCCACAGCAAACTCAGGCCTGGGCCCACAGCGAACCCAGCCCTGTGCCCACAGCTGTCATGGCCCCGGTCCCACAGCAGACCCAGCCCTGGGTCTTCAGATGACAATGCCCTCGGCCTCCAGGTGATACTGCCCCATGCCCACAGCTGACACCACCCCAGACCCGCAGCCGTCCCGGGCCTGGTCCCACAGTGGACCCAGCCCTGGGCCTCCAGCTGTCACGGCCCCAGTCCCAAAGCAGACCCAGCCCTGGCCTACAGCTGTCACGGCCCCGGTCCCACAGCTGACCCAGCCCTGAGTTTTCAGCCAACACTGCCCCAGGCCAACAGCAGACACTGTCTTGGCCTACAAGTGACACTGCCTCGGGCCCACAGCCAACACTGCCCTGGGCCTCCAGGTGACACTACCCCGTGCCCACAGCCGACACCGCCCCGGGCCCCCAGCTCTCACAGCCCGGTCCCACAGTGGACCCAGCCCTGGACCTTCAGACGACAATGCCCTCCGCCTCCAAGTGATACTGCCCCATGCCCACAGCTGACACCACCCCAGGCCTGGTCCCAAAGCCGACCCAGCCCCGAGCCCACAGCTGTCACGGCCCCTGTCCCACAGTGGACCCAGTCCAGGGCCTTCAGGTGACACTGCTCCAGGCCCACAGCCGACACTACCCCAGGCCCAAAGCTGTCACAGCCCCGGTCCCAAAGCGGACCCAGCCCTGAGCCTTCAGGCGACAAATCCCTCTGCCTCCAGGTGACACTGCCCCAGGCCCATAGCCGACACCGCCCCAGGCCCACAGCTGTTCCGGCCCCGGTCCCACAGCGGACCCAGCCCTGGGCACACAGCTGTCATGGCCCTGGTCCCACAGTGGACCCAGCCCTGGGCCCACAGCTGTCACGGTCCCGGTCCCACAGCGGACCCAGCCCTGGGCCCACAGCTGTCACGGCTCTGGTCCCACGGTGGACCCAGCCCTGGGCCCACAGCTGTCATGGCCCTGGTCCCACGGTGGACCCAGCCCTGGGCCCACAGCTGTCATGGCCCCGGTCCCACGGTGGACCCAGCCCTGGGCCCACAGCTGTCATGGCCCTGGTCCCACAATGGACCCAGCCCCGGGCCTTAAGGCAATACTGCCTAGGGCCCATAGCAGACCCTGTCCAGAGCCTTCAGGCAACACTGCCTACAGCCCACAGCAGACCCAGCCCCGGGCCTTCAGGCAACACTGCCTACAGCCCACAGCAGACCCAGCCCTGGGCCTTCAGGCAACACTGCCTACAGCCCACAGCAGACCCAGCCCCGGGCCTTCAGGCAACACTGCCTACACCTCACAGCAGACCCAGACCTGGGACTTCAGGCAACACTGCCTACGGCCCACAGCAGACACAGCCCTGGGCCTTCAGGCGACATTGCCTACGGCCCACATCAGACCCAGCCCTGGGCCTTCAGGCAACACTGCCGACGGCCCACAGCAGACCCAGCCCTGGGCCTTAAGGCAATACTGCCTAGGGCCCATAGCAGACCCTGTCCAGAGCCTTCAGGCAACACTGCCTACGGCTCACAGCAGACCCAGCCCTGGGCCTTCAGGCAACACTGCCTACAGCCCACGACAGACCCAGCCCTGGGCCTTAAGGCAATACTGCCTAGGGCCCATAGCAGACCCTGTCCAGAGCCTTCAGGCAACACTGCCTACGGCTCACAGCAGACCCAGCCCTGGGGCTTCAGGCAACACTGCCTACAGCCCACAGCAGACCCAGCCCTGGGCCTTCAGGCAACACTGCCTACAGCCCACAGCAGACCCAGCCCCGGGCCTTCAGGCAACACTGCCTACAGCCCACAGCAGACCCTGTCCAGAGCCTTCAGGCAACACTGCCTACGGCTCACAGCAGACCCAGACCTGGGACTTCAGGCAACACTGCCTACGGCCCACAGCAGACACAGCCCTGGGCCTTCAGGCGACATTGCCTACGGCCCACATCAGACCCAGCCCTGGGCCTTCAGGCAACACTGCCGATGGCCCACAGCAGACCCAGCCCTGGGCCTTCAGGCAACACTGCCTATGGCCCACAACAGACCCAGCCCTGGGCCTTCAGGCGACAATGCCTATGGCCCACAACAGACCCAGCCCTGGGCCTTCAGGCAACACTGCCGATGGCCCACAACAGACCCAGCCCTGGGCCTTCAGGCGACATTGCCTACGGCCCACAGCAGACCCAGCCCTGGGCCTTCAGGCAACACTGCCTACGGCCCACAGCAGACCCAGCCCTGGGCCTTCAGGCGATACTGCCTAGGGCCCACAGCAGACCCTGTCCAGAGCCTTCAGGCAATACTGCCTACGGCCAACAACAGACCCAGCCCTGGGCCTTCAGGTGACACTGCTCTGTGCACACAGAGGACGCCGGCCCAGGCCCACAGCTGTCACAGCCCCGGTCTTACAGTGGACCCAGCCCTGGGCCCACAGCTGTCATGGCCCTAGTCCCGCAGCAGACAAAGCACTGGACCTCCAGGTGACACTACCTTGGGCCCACAAGTGACACTACCTCGGGCCCACAACCAACACTGGCCCGGACCCACGGCCGACACTGCCCCGGCCCTACAGTTGACGCTGCCCCGGTCCCACATCAGACTCAGTCCTGGGCTTCCAGGTGACACTGTCCCTGCCCACAGCCGATACTGACCCAGTCCCACGGATGTCAAGGCCCCAGTCCCACAGCAAACCCAGCCCTGGGCCCACAGCTGTCACTGCCTCGGGCCCACAGCGGACACAGCCCTGGTCCTACAGCTGTCACGGCCCTGGTCCCACAGCGGACCCAGCCCTGGGCCCACAGTTGTCACGGCCCTGGTCCCACAGCGGACCCAGCCCTGGGCCCACAGTTGTCACGGCCCTGGTCCCACAGCGGACCCAGCCCTGGGCCCACAGTTGTCACGGCCCTGGTCCCACAGCGGACCCAGCCCTGGGCCCACAGTTGTCACGGCCCCGGTCCCACAGTGGACCCAGCCCTGGGTCTAGAGCTGTCAAGGCCCTGGTCCCACAGCGGACCCAGCCCAGGGCCTACGACTGTCATGGCCCCGGTCCCACAGCGGACCCAGCCCTGGGCCTACAAATGTCACGGCCCCGGTCCCACAGCGGGCCGAGCCCTGGGCCTTCAGATGACAATGCCCTCGGCCTCCAGGTGATACTGCCCCATGCCCACAGCTAACACCACCCCAGGCCCGCAGCTGTCCCGGGCCTGGTCCCACAGTGGGCCCAGCCCTGGGCCATCAGGCGACACGGCCCTCAGCCGCCGGGTGACACTGCCCCAAACCCACAGCCGACACTGCCCCATGCCCAAAGCCGACACTGCCCCAGACACACAACCGACACTGCCCTGGGCCCACAGCCGACACTGCCCTTGGCCTCCAGGTAACACTGCCCCTGCCCACAGCCGATACTGACCCAGTCCCACGGCTGTCAAGGCCCCAGTCCCACAGCAAACTCAGGCCTGGGCCCACAGCGAACCCAGCCCTGTGCCCACAGCTGTCATGGCCCCGGTCCCACAGCAGACCCAGCCCTGGGTCTTCAGATGACAATGCCCTCGGCCTCCAGGTGATACTGCCCCATGCCCACAGCTGACACCACCCCAGACCCGCAGCCGTCCCGGGCCTGGTCCCACAGTGGACCCAGCCCTGGGCCTCCAGCTGTCAAGGCCCCAGTCCCAAAGCAGACCCAGCCCTGGCCTACAGCTGTCACGGCCCCGGTCCCACAGCTGACCCAGCCCTGAGTTTTCAGCCAACACTGCCCCAGGCCAACAGCAGACACTGTCTTGGCCTACAAGTGACACTGCCTCGGGCCCACAGCCAACACTGCCCTGGGCCTCCAGGTGACACTACCCCGTGCCCACAGCCGACACCGCCCCGGGCCCCCAGCTCTCACAGCCCGGTCCCACAGTGGACCCAGCCCTGGACCTTCAGACGACAATGCCCTCCGCCTCCAAGTGATACTGCCCCATGCCCACAGCTGACACCACCCCAGGCCTGGTCCCAAAGCCGACCCAGCCCCGAGCCCACAGCTGTCACGGCCCCTGTCCCACAGTGGACCCAGTCCAGGGCCTTCAGGTGACACTGCTCCAGGCCCACAGCCGACACTACCCCAGGCCCAAAGCTGTCACAGCCCCGGTCCCAAAGCGGACCCAGCCCTGAGCCTTCAGGCGACAAATCCCTCTGCCTCCAGGTGACACTGCCCCAGGCCCATAGCCGACACCGCCCCAGGCCCACAGCTGTTCCGGCCCCGGTCCCACAGCGGACCCAGCCCTGGGCACACAGCTGTCACGGTCCCGGTCCCACAGCGGACCCAGCCCTGGGCCCACAGCTGTCATGGCCCTGGTCCCACGGTGGACCCAGCCCTGGGCCCACAGCTGTCATGGCCCTGGTCCCACGGTGGACCCAGCCCTGGGCCCACAGCTGTCATGGCCCCGGTCCCACGGTGGACCCAGCCCTGGGCCCACAGCTGTCATGGCCCTGGTCCCACGGTGGACCCAGCCCTGGGCCCACAGCTGTCATGGCCCCGGTCCCACGGTGGACCCAGCCCTGGGCCCACAGCTGTCATGGCCCTGGTCCCACAATGGACCCAGCCCTGGGCCTACAGCTGCCCCGGCCCCAATCCCACAGCAGATACAGTCCGGGGCCTGCAGATGACACTGCCCTCGGCCTCCAGTTGACACTGCCTCGGGCCCACAACCAACACTGCCCGGGCCCACAGGTGACACTGCCCCCATCTCACACCCGACACTGTCCCGGGCCCACAGGTGACACTGCCCTGGGCCCACACCTGACATTGCCCCGGGCCCATAGGTGACACTGCTCCAGGTCCACACCTGACACTGCTCCGGGCCCACAGCCGACACTGCCCCAGGCCCACAGCTGACACTGCCCCGGGCCCACAGCTGACACTGCCCTGGGCCCACAGCTGACACTGCCCCGGGCCCACAGCTGACACTGCCCCGGGCCCACAGCTGACACTGCCCCGGGCCCACAGCTGACACTGCCCCGGGCCCACAGCTGACACTGCCCCGGGCCCACAGCTGACACTGCCCGGGCCCACAGGTGACACTGCCCCCATCTCACACCCGACACTGCCCCGGGCCCACAGGTGAAACCGCCCCTGGCCCATACCTGACATTGCCCCGGGCCCATAGGTGACACTGCCCCAGCCCACACCCGACACTGACCCAGGCCCACACCCGACACTGCTCCGGGCCCACACGCGACACTGCTCCGGGCCCACACCCGACACTGCTCCGGGGCCACACCTGACACGGCTCCGGGCCCACACCTGACACTGCTCTGGGCCCACACCTGACACTGCTCCGGGCCCACACCTGACACTGCTCCGGGCTCACACCCGACACTGCTCCGGGCCAACACCCGACACTGCTCCGGGCCCACACCCGACACTGCTCCGGGCCAACACCCGACACTGCCCTGGGCCCACATCTGACACTGCTCCAGGCCCACACCTGACACTGCTCTGGGCCTACACCTGACACTGCTCCGGGCCCACAGATGACACTGCTCCGGGCCCACAGGTGAAACTGCCCCCGGCCCACACCCGACACTGCTCCGGGCCCACACCTGACACTGCCCCGGGCCCACACCTGACACTGCTCCGGGCCCACAGCCGACACTGCCCCGGACCCACACCCGACACTGCCCCGGGCCCACAGCCGACACTGCTCCGGGCCCACAGCCGACACTGCCCCGGGCCCACAGCCGACACTACCCCGGGCCCACAGCCGACACTGCTCCGGGCCCACAGCTGACACTGCCCCGGGCCCACAGCCGACACTGCTCCGGGCCCACACCTGACACTGCTCCGGGCCCACAGCCGACACTGCTCCGGGCCCACACCTGACACTGCTCCGGGCCCACAGCCGACACTGCTCCGGGCCCACAGCTGACACTGCCCCGGGCCCACAGCCGACACTGCTCCGGGCCCACAGCTGACACTGCCCCGGGCCCACAGCCGACACTGCTCCGGGCCCACACCTGACACTGCTCCGGGCCCACACCTGACACTGCTCCGGGCCCACACCTGACAATGCCCCGGGCCCACAGCTGACACTGCCCCGGGCCCACACCGGACACTGCTCCGGGCCCACACCTGACACTGCTCCGGGCCCACACCTGACACTGCTCCGGGCCCACACCTGACACTGCTCCGGGCCCACAGCCGACACTGCTCCGGGCCCACAGCTGACACTGCCCCGGGCCCACACCGGACACTGCTCCGGGCCCACACCGGACACTGCTCCGGGCCCACACCTGACACTGCTCCGGGCCCACACCTGACACTGCTCCGGGCCCACACCTGACACTGCTCCGGGCCCACAGTCAACACTGCTCCGGGCCCGCAGCAATTTCCCACACCAGATGCCCACGACTACTGCCACAGTCCTATCGCTGCTGCTGCGTCTCCCTCCAGATCTCCACAAAGAAAGTTTAAAAAGGAAAGTGGGAAGAGAGAGAGAGAGAGAGAGGAAGAAATAAAGATGCAGCCAGCCTCAAGCCATCAGGCCTGCAGTGTCCATGCCACCATCTTGATTCGCTGGCGTGCCCTACCCTCCGCACTGTCAGGTCCTGTTCTCTCTTTTCCTCCTGCTGCTGCTGTTAGGCTCTCTCTCTCTTCTTTCTCTCCATCCCCACTTCACATGGCTGGGGTCTTCTCTCTCTCTCTCTCTCTCTCTTCTCCCTCTCTCTCTCTTTCTCTGTCCCTCTCACTCTCTTTCTCTCTCTGTCCCTCTCCCTCTGTCTCTCTCATACACTCTTTCTCTCTCTCTCTCACTCTCTTTCTCTCTCTGTCGCTCTCTCTCTGTCCCTCTCTCACACACCCTCACACACTCTCTTTCTCGCTCTCTCTGTCTCTCACACTCTCTCATTCTCTATCACTCTTTCTCTCTCTCTCCCTCTCTCCCCTCCACACTGCTGGGTTCTCTCTCTCTCTCTTCCTGTCCCTCTGTCTCTGTCCCTCTCACTCTCGTTGTCTGTCCCTCTCACTCTCTCTGTCTCTGTCTCTCTCATTCTCTCTCACTCTGTTCCTCTCATTCTCTATGTCTCTCTCTCTGTCTCTCTCACTCAGAATCTTTCTTTCCCTCTCTCTCTGTCTCTCTCACTCAGAATCTTTCTTTCCCTCTCTCTCTCGCTCTCTCTCTCTGTCTCTCTCTCTCCCCTCCACACTGCCCTTTGAAGTTCAGCTCTGTTGTCAGCTTATTCATTTTCTGCTCTTCTTTTTTTCAGCCCTGGGCCTCCAGATGACCCAGCCCTGGGCCTACAGCTGTCAGAGCCCCGGTCCCACAGCGGACCCAGCCCTGGGCCTACAACTGTCTGAAAGTGATTCCTCCCCACTTAGTTGTCCTTTAGGGTTGTGGGAGGGATCAAAGAATTCCTTTAACTCATTTTGTGTTGCCTAGTCAATAATGGTTAATGCTGCCTGAGAGCAATGTAGAGAGGAGAGACACGTATTGGCACGCTCGCGCATGTTAGAGTGTTAAAGTGGAATTGGAGTTGTTTCAGATTTTCCCCTTTAAATTATGGCTCATTCCCATTCATGAGCTTCACAATCAGCCCATCAATGTTTCAGAGCCAGTGAAGGGAGAGCTGGAGATAGTTTTGATCTTGAGGATGTTGGGACAGTGTCCAATATGTTGCTGACTTGAGCCCACTGCCTGATATGAGCCCACTGCCTGATATGAGCCCACTGCCTGATATGAGCCCACTGCCTGAATGTCCGATTCACTCAGCCCAGATCAACTTAAGGAAGTGTCATCAACTCCCCAGCAAGATAAAACTAAACTGGGACAAATGTCATTTAGGCTGGGTATTCACGTAAGTGGAGAATTTGAACAATCTTTCCAACAGTTCCAAATCTTGGCGGGAATGTTTGATTTGTTCATCCCTGAGTGTGGTGTAAGCTCATTGTGCTCAGTTTCTGCTCAAATGGGGTTAGCAAAGTTAATGGTGAGAGTTGTCATCCTGTCAGGGGCCAGTGGGATCTCCTGGACTCGGAAAGGGGTCGGAGAAGAATTTCCCACATTCTCTTTCCCAAAATGACTCGGGTTTTTGATCTGGTTTTATCACCTCTCCCAGGAGGTCACATGGTCTGGGTTGGCGTTGGGAGTAGGGAGCGTATTGAGATGCACAAACATCGCTGTTGGGGGGGACAGGCTGAATAGACCAACAGGGTCTTTTCTGTCTGTCACTTTGCTGTTGGTTTTATACCCATTGTTTAATTGGCTGAAATAATTGAACTTTAACATCTGGAAATAAATGCAGAAGGAAATGAAACAAACACCCTGTGTCTTCTCCTGATTTGTGCACGGATCACAGCAACAAACCGAAAGGTGCAGAAACCAGACTGAGGATAAACCCAGGTTTCAGCTACTGACTGGGCCAACTCTCTGAGCCACAATAAACCCTGTGCAGAGTTGTCCCAAATCTGTACAAGGCCCACACTCATCCCACTCTCCACATTAGCAGTAATACATCACACGCTGCCATCCCGTGTTCAGCCAAAGCTTTGCTTAAAACAAGAAAAAGACACATATCTGGCTGAGGGGAAGGAAGAAACATTAGGCAATTGGTGTGGAATTGGGTGAGGTTCTGGGGGAGCCTTGCTCCTTGCCCCTTGCCAGCTCCCCAGTCTGAAACACCAACTCCCTGTAACTGGGAATGTCTTCTCACAAGCTTGCCCAGGATAGAGGGTGGCTCAGTGGGTAGCACTGCTGCCTCACAGCACCAGGAATATGGGTTCAATTCCAACCTAAATGGGAGAGGGAAATAAAACACTCCCCTCCCCGTGATGACCACCTCTCCCTTCTCCCGGTTATAGATATTTTTTCCTTACCCCCACACTACCACCTAACTGTGATAGTGCTTATTTTTCCCCAGCACTCATGTGTGTGTGCAGGTGTGAGACACAGTGAAAGACAACGGCTGAACAAATCTTTATTCATTGTTCACCACCAGGTAGAAAGGAAACACCCGGGTGGCCAGTGACTAAAAGTGCCCTTCTCATCACAGGGCAATGCTGTGTGATCAAACAGTGAATGGAAGGGCAGGGATTAAATCAAAAGAGAGTTGGAGGGGGAAATAAAACACTCCACTCCTGCGGTGCCCCACTTCTCCCTTCTCCTAGTTATTTTCTTTCAGGGCTTTCCTGATTTTCCCGGGTTAACAGTAAACACTGACTGGAGCCAGCCAGCACAGAGTCAGTCACCTAAACTGAGGAGATTCTAAATCTCCTGGTTATATTTTTTCTTCCTTCTTTATTTTCCCCCACACTACCCCCTAACAGCGGTAGTGCTTTTATTTTCCCCAGTATCCATGATGTCCATGTGTTAGTCTAAGACACAGTGAAGAACAACAAATGAGCAAAACTTTATTCATTTTCCATGACCAGGAAGAGAGGAAACAGCAGAGTGGCCAGTGACACGCAATACCCTTCTCATCAATGTGCAAAGCTGTGTGAAGGGGAGGGCAGGGTCTAAATCAAAATAGAGTTGGAGGTGAAATAAAGCACTCCAATCACTACAGGGACTGTGAAGAGAATCTCTGACTGCATCATCAGAGAAAAACATGGATTGGGATGAGGTCATCTTAAAAGAAAACTACAGTGAAATCTGAGGATCTACATCCACAACATGCTGATTTGGCCTTTGGAATCAGCCCAAAATGGCCACCTCATTCCCACTCTATTTTTTAGGAAATTTAGGGTGTCGAACCTATGCTGCAAAACATAGGTTTGAAACACTTTAGAAGTGGCTTATTATGTGTGTTTAGGAGCAACCTCCCAGTAAGTAGCTGCAGCAGGTAAAACACTTTCAGATGACAAATGTTCACATCCATTGAGATGTGTTGTGAGAGCAGAAACAGTTTTCTTTCTACAAGTTGGCTTTGGACATTCTTGGTTAAGGCTCCATCCCCCCAGTAAATCCCTGAATATTTTGTGACAGCATAGCATTAAATAATATAACTTTTACTGGTAAGTTATTGAATAAGTCCAGGAGTTAAAGTTGTAGAATTGCTAACACTGACAGTTCCTTCCAATTCATGTGTTGCTGAGAGGAGAACCAGACTAAAATGTGAAGATGGAATTGAAGGCAGCTGTTGATGAACACAGCCTTCTCCGAGCATGTTTCATAGTGCTTCAGGTCTGAAAATGGCCTATTTTTAGAGAGGGAAATGTTAGCTAATGTGCTTGTTCTGTCAGATTTATTCTTGTGGATGCTTTGTTCTTTATTGTTGGGGGGAGGGGTAGTGAGTGGGTCAGGATGAGGATAGTTACCTCTATTGTGTAAAATTGTACCCAACGTTGTTGCTTTTCTAAAAGCAAATGGTTCAACTTATTGAACTTGAGTTCTGCGCTAAACCTGGCAATCATTTTCTGATAATTTAAAGATTTTATTCCACAAATGTGCATGTGATACAATTGAATTTTCGGGAGACATTCGATAAATTGCTACATGTGAGGCTACTTAATAAGATAAAAGCCCATGGTATTGGAGAGAGCGAGGATTGGCTGGCGAATAGAAACAGTGAGTTGGAGTAGAGGGACATTTTCAGGATGGCAACCCTGTGACTAGTGGAGTGCTACAGGGATTGGTGCTGGGGCCACAATTATTTACAATGTATAGGAAAGTGAATGTACTGTAGTTATGTTTGCGGATGATGTGCACAGGTGAGAAGGCAAATAGTGAGGACGAGGGTCTGTAGAGCGACATAGACAGGTTAAGTGATTGGGCAAAAATTTGGCAGATGAAATTTAATGTGGAAAATTATGAGACAATGGACTTTGGCAAAGTGAGGATGCAGGAGCTGAATGTCACTTGAATGAGACCGACTGTGGAAAGCTGCAGCACTGAGGGATTTAGGAGTCCTCGTGTGTAAATAATTTTTTAAAAAGCTAGCAGAACGTTCAGCAGGAAATAGGGAAGGCAAATGGAATTGTTGGCTTTTATTTCAAAGGGAACAGAGCATAAAAATAAGGAGGCCTTGTTAAAGTTACATAGGTCACTAGTCAGACCAAATCTGGAGTAGTGTGAAAAGCTTTGGTCCCATTAACCAAGGGAAGATATATTGGCATTGGAGGTAATCCAGAGAAGGGTCACCAGGTTGCTCCCATGTATGAAGGGACATTGTTATGAGGAGAGGTCGACTAGGTTGAGCCTATACCCATTGGGGATTTAGAAGAATGAAAGGTGGCCTTATTGAAGCAGCCAAGATTCTAAGGGGACAAACATTGACCTTGTCTGTAATGCCCACATCCTGTGGAAGAAATGTTTGTTTAAAGTTGGTCGCAGTCTTTAGGCTTTGCATTAGGAGTTATAGTTGAAAAGTGAGCTGCATGGTGCCCCCTAGAGGTAATAAGTGATCTGTATGTGTCTTCGACATTTATAAAGATTGAGGTCTCCTTCACGAAATGTGTAGGATTTAAACATTCGCTTGCTTCGTGTCATGTCAAAATAGTGCGGCCCAGATTCCTCCGATTCGCCAAGCCAATAGCATCAATGGTTGTCAATTGCACACCCTATTCTGGGGTGGATTAGAGACTAGCTGGCTGTAGTAGACAACAGATTGACGGTACTGAGTTAGCCCATGTTTACAACACTTATCTAATGTTGGACAGTATCATCTGTGATTCTATGGTGGGATTGTCCTCACTTAGTTCATGTTTTATCGAATAGTGGAAGTATCAATTGCATTTGCACCTTTTCTTGTGCCATTGACCTGCTCCCCATTATCTCAAAGTGCTGCATTAATTTCAGTGCACATGGGCGAGTTCCACCTCGACCTCACTCGCACCAATCTTGACTCCTCCACTAAGTACTCATTGCTAAATGGACATTTAATTCCTTTAATTGAATATTGGGAAGAAGGAAGCAATTGATTTTGATCCCTGATCCAAGCTCTGTTTCCTTCTGAGCCATCATTGTCAAACTGACAGCAGAGCAGGTTACTCAGAGGGGATTGGTCTGAAAGGAGAGATGGATGGACTTGTTAAAACTGTAGCCACTTATCTGGGTGTGCCTTCAGCTGCTTCAGCTTAAGTTCTGTAGTTTTCCCATTAAACCTTCCACCTCAAACCTAGCTTTTTGGCCAAGCTTTTTGCCATCTTGCCTATTATATGGCTCAGTGTCAATCTGTTACCCACACCTTGACAAACCCTTACCTTTGTGTATAAAAATAAACAACTTGATTTTCTTTCTCCAAATTCACGTCACAATACAAGAGCCCATTGGCGATGGAGCTGCAGAATTATGATACAGCTTCCAGTGGCGGTGGACTGGCTCTAGGCTGCGGCTGGACTCGGGTAACCTGATGGCAAGGGTGTTGGCGTTCTGACTGCAGCGATGTGTGGGGACTCAGGGCATCTGAGAAATCCCAGACTGCGGGATGGACTTTGTCTGGCAGCGAGGACTCATGGAGGCAGGGGAGAGTGATCTGGAATGTTTCCTTTTCTCTTGGCTGTTTCGTTTATTTGTGTTCCTGTTTTTTAATCCTGCCTTTTATACTCTATGATAGCACCAGACGGTGACAACTTGTACACACTTCACTGTATACCTATACTCGAGTACGTGTCAATAAAATCTAATAAATAAATAAATCCATTGGGTTTTTATTTGCTCAGCTGTTAGTTGGAGACAAACAGTGAACCGTGTGCTTATATCAAGCTAATGGCTAGCTCCCAAGATGGACTTTCCACTTCCACATCTGCACTTTGTCCCTGTAAAGGGACTCTATCATCCTCTCTGGGAGGCAGACAACTTGGGCACAGGTTGTTATCATCACAGGAGTGTCCCCCGTGTTTTAGAACCTAAAATCAGCCGATTTAATGCATAAAGCAGTCAAAGGTTTCCCACTCCTTTACAACTGGGGATTTGGAATTATTAAATAACTATTCATTCACGTGATGTGGGTGTCACTGTCTATGCCAGCATTTATTGCCTGGGGGGGGGAGCTAATAGCCAATCACATCGCTGTGGTTCTGAAGTCAGATGTAGGTCAGAGCCGGTAAAGACAGCATTTTCTTCCCGAAAAGGCATTAATGAACCAGATGGGCTCTTCCCCAATAATCCTAGAGTCATAGAGTCATACAGCATGGAAACAGACCCTTTGCTCCAACTAGTCCAGGCCGGCTATGTTCCCAAAGTAATTTAGTCCCAATTGCCTGCATTAGGCCCATACCTCTGCAAAATTTTCCTATTCATGTACTTCCCCAAATATCTTTTAAATGTTGTAACTGTACCTGCATCCACCACTTCCTGTGGAAGTTCGTTCCATACACAAACCACTCTCTGTGTCAAAAAGTTGCCCCCATGTCCTTTTTAAAACTTCTCCCTCTCTCCTTAAAAGTATACCTTCCTAGTTATGAACTTCCCCACCTTCGGGGAAAAAGGTCCCTTGCTATTCACCTTATCTAGGCCCTCATGATTTTATATATCTCTGAAGGTCACCCTCCTAAACTCCAGTGAAAACCATCCCAGCCTATCCAGCCTATTTTTATAACACAAACCCTCTAATCCCAGCGACATCCTGGTAAATATTTTCTGAACCCTCTTAAATTTAATAATATCCTTCCTATAACGGGGCGACCAGAACTGGACAGGAAGAGACCTCACCAACATCATGAAAAAACTCAACATGACATCCCAACTACTCGACTCAAAATATCTGAGCAACAAAAGCAGGTGACAATGTTCTCATGGCCTCATTAAATGCTTAATTCCAGATATTAATTGAAATCAGGCTCCACCATCTGTTTTGGCAGGATTCAAACCCAGGTGCCCAGAGTATGACCAGGCCTCTGGATTCAAAACGTGTGGCGCTGGAAAAGCACAACTGGTCAGGCATCATCCGAGGAGCAGGAGAGTCAACGTTTCGAGCATAAGCTCTTCATCAGGAATGTGAGGAGGCTACACTTTTTGACTCCGATCTCCAGCATTTGAAGTCCTCACTTTCTCCAGGTCTCTGGATTAACAGTCTAGCAATAATCCCACTAGACCATCACCTCCCCATCCAAGGGAATCAACTCAGTTCCAATTTTAATTCATTAAGTGTCTCATCTTGCTCTCAACTCAATCCTCCAAAGAATATAAACAACATTCAGTTGGTGCTGGGAAATCTGAAAGTCAACAGGCCTGGCAGCACCTTTGGAGAGAGAACAGAGGAATTCTGGGTGGAATGTCGTAGGGGCCTGAACAATGTGGAGTATGGTGAGAAATTGGGCAGAATCATGTCAGAAGTCAAGCGAGACCTTATTTGACATCGGAAGCAGCTTGCTCCGTTTACAAACGGAATTACGGGCTTAAGGTGAGATTCTCACAAGGCAGCGGCAAGATATCTTGAAAAGGGGATCGTTACTCATTGCCAGTTTAATTAAGAATGAATACAGCTTCCGATTCTATCACCAGCGTGAGGAAACTAGGGAGTGAATGTTCCTGACATGGAAGTCGGAGCGGGCACCTGGAGACACCAGCTCAGTCCGTGCTCCTCTGAGCATCAGTCTTGGACACTCATCAACAACGTCTCAGAACACATTACAGGGCACCAACCATGTCAGCAATCCATGCTCATGAAGCCAGTATCTGACCCCGCCAGTCTTAGAGAACCCTCATGGCACCTTTCCTATCCACTTACAGGAACCTTCTGTACTTTAAAGCTGCACTTTGGGACACACCAGGAACTGGCATTGAACTGCCACTACAAGGGCACCTTGCACACAGGGAGATCCAGGTGTCAGATTGGACCAGGCTACAGCTCAGGGTTGCTCGCTGGCTCTCTTCGTGCTCACTCACTTAAGGTCTAGCTGCTTGCTCACAACATCCCTGTCTTGCCTTTGAGCCCAGTCACTGAGCAAGGAGTTGGTCAGCAGTCTTCATTCCAGGTGCCCGAATTCCCACCCTGGTGCATTGGAGCATCAGCCTGACACCTGCACTGTAAACCAGCAGCGAATGGGGGAAGCACACTGCACATGCTTCAAGCAAACCGCTAGAACTCAGAAGTCTAAGGGCAGTGGTTCCCAGTGAGGTCCATGGAAATACCCATCAGTCAGCAAGTTCTGGCAGCCTCCAGGATCAGTTCAGGGGATTTGACTACAATCAGGCATTTGGTTGGACAGCACTCAGTTCAGGGGTCCATCTAACTGTAGAAATGACACAGCACAGAAGGAGGCCATCTTGAGGGGATGAGGGAATGATGGATGTAAAGGAGGAGGGCAGCTGTACATATGAAGGGGAGCTCAGGACCAAGAGAATAAGGACTGCTACCTCTGTCTCACCTTAACCATTGCTGTCCCCACCCTGCCAGATCCTTCCATCACAATCACCAATCCCCTTCCAAAGGAGCATCTGAGGGGTTCACATTGTGAAGCAAGAATAAAGATTGGTTCAGTTGGAAGGATTCCGAGTCTACAATAACACTGTCCACGTTAAAGGGTGGGTTTATCAATGGAAGTGCGATCACTATGACACTCCCCTCTCCCCACCATCAGACCCTTCCATGTGGGACAGAGGGAGAAACGGGAAACATAAGAGGGAACATGTCGGAAAATATAGTTAAAGAACCAGAGTCCCCTGTTAGTTCTCAGTACATATTTGTTTTGTGTTTAAACATTCTATTTTCACAAGATACATACTTAGTAACGAGGCAGGAGACAATAGTCCAACTGCTTAGACTGCCAGCTTGTCAACTTATCAATATGAATAATTGAATGAATTTAATGAGCATTTTCAGCTCATGTAATTGGCTGCTATCTCATTAAATTGACAATTTCCCACCACCATGTTTTTATAGCTGCACTCTCCAGTGAGAACAGAAAAATAGTTTTAACAACAACTTGCTCTTTGTGCTCCATCACCAATTAGCATTGGACAGTCGGCAATGAGTATATGATAAGTAAACTCAAACTGAGTTAACCCTCAGACTGCTGGTAAATTCAGAAATTTTCTTTCTGAGTTGGCTGACTTTGTAAGTTTCAGTTCAGCTGAAACAGACACAAGTATCATCGCACCAGTCCTTTGTCTTCCTGCTCTGATAAACACAGAAAGATCCCATGGGATTGTTTGAAGAAAAACAGAAGATCTGGCCCGTGTCTCGTTCAATGTCGGAACATAGAATAGTATAGCACAGGAACGGTGTTGTGCCAAACATAATGTCAAATTGAACTAATCCCTACTGCCTGCTCTTTATCCATATTCCTCTATTCTTTGCAGATTCATGTGTTTATGTAAAAACCCTTTAAACCCCCCCCACCACATCTGCCTACACTACTCCCAGCAGTGCGTTCCACACTCCTCCCACTCTCTGGGCAAAACACCTGCTCCTCACATCTCTTTTGAACTTTCCCTCTCTCACCTTAAATACATGCCCCCCCCCCCCCCCCCACCCCCCACCCCCCCAGTATTAGACATTTCAAGTCTGGGAAAAAAATTCTGTCAACTCTAACTATACAGCCCACAATTTTATAGACTTCGGCCAAATCTCCCCTCAGCCTCTGCTGCTCCAGAGAAAACAACCCAAGCTTTTCTAGTTTCCCCTTATAGCTCATACCCTCGAACCCAGACAGTATCCTGGTAAACCTCTTCTGCACCCTCTCCTAAGCCTCCACATCCTTCCTGTTAAGTGCTGATCAGAATGGAATTCAATATTCTAAGTGTGGCCTCACCAAAATCTTATAAAAATACAACATGACACCCTGACTCTTGTATGCAATGCCCTGACCAATAAAGACAAACATGCCATATGCCTTCTTGACCACTCAATGTATTATTATGGCCACTTTCAAGGTGTTCATCTCAAACAATACCCTTAAACCAGATTAAAACGTCACTTCTTTACACAGATGGTACTGTTCTTGTAGGTGTCCCATTTTTAGTTTTCCCAATGTCTTGGACAATATTGAACACTGAGTCCGAACACCAAAAACAGATCTTCTCATTATGATATTGTTATTGGTCTGATGTAGTGTTGGATTGTGTCAAGGGCTGACTGGCCCATTGACCTGGCTGTAAATGTATTCAAATGCTTGGCATAATTGAAAGGCAAACAATCTCATCGCCATGAGGCCATGTTCCCTGAGCCTTTATCACATGGAAACCTGTCATTCTACACATCGTGTGATGGTTACCTGAATGAAGTCAATTTTTTTTACCAAACACGGTTACATCCAGTTATGACCCTTTGATTGGACAGGTCAAACCATAACATCACAGGGGAAGCCTCACAGTCACACAGTGCATCACAATTCGATCAGATGCCACAACAGGTTGGTCATCTGAGTAACTTTGTGGCAAGGCGCTGGATAACTAGTTTAGATGCAGGAAAGCAGCTCGACCAACTGCTATTCAATTTATCGAGGAATGACTGTGGCTGCGCTAGACATGTGAGCAGGTTTGCTTTGTAAAGGGAGTTTGGGCAATGGGACCATCTCTGATAGCTGTTGGTTGCAGGGGGGTTGCACAGGAAGGTTTGTTTAGAGCTGCAGCCCATGACTGTATCATCTCCATTTAACAGCAAGATCCTCTGTAGTAAACGTGAGGATAGAAAGGTTCAAATCTCAGAAAGTGAAAACACATTGTCTGGCCTGATAAACTCATCTTGGATCAATTGAGATTGTCTTTTGGAGAACTGATCTGATCGAATAATTTTAACAGCAGATGGAGTCGTCATAAACAGGCATTTAACCAGCCTCCAAAAAATAGGATGTTGGTATTTCACTCAAATGTGCCGTTTGGGACTGAATCAGACTCAAGAAGTGAAAGGGAACAATTGGATATTGAAAACTCAAATTAATTATCTATGAACACAGATTATTACAACAAGATTGTTATAGTGAGACATAAGCTGTGAAATCATGCAATTATGAATTGGATGTTGGAGTAGGAAGAATGTGAAAGGATAGAAAGGAAGACAAAAAGTTTAGACAGTGTCAGTTGAGCTTCTGGTAAATGATGTGCCCTTCGATACTGTAACTGAGCCACTGTATTGGTGAATGGGATGGCCAGTGGACTATCAGCAGCATTTGTTTCAGCAATGTTGAGAAATATTCTACAGTGTGAATATTTGTACAGTTTCAGGATCACTGAGATTCAGCAGCTGTTTCCTTGGTTTGTCTTGTGAGATTTTCTCTTACTTTAACCACCCACACCCCTCACACCAAACCCATTTAGGTCACAGACCTCCGGGCAGTTACAGAAAGCCCTAGTGGAAACATAGAGCTCAATGTTCCTCTGGCCTGCAATCCCATTGGAACTAGATTGAGTAGATTTGGTAGCTGCCCACACATCTTATGACACTGGAGAAGAAATAAGTTCAAAATAGGATAGGATATATGTGTAAAAGGAGAAATCTTCAGTGGATGAATTGGTTAGTCATTTCAACCAGGCCACATACAGAGAGATAGGCTGAACAACCTTTTGGTCATCATTCTGTGACATCGCAGGGTAAGCTTTACACTCAACACTGTGCATCACAGTGACATCAGATGTCACAGTAGGTTGGCCATCTGAGTAACGATGAGGCAAGAGGCAGCTGGATCATCAGCTTGAGTGAAAGAAAGTAAACAAGACCGACTGATTTACTGTTTGACTTATCTAGGAGTGAGACTGGGCTTACGCTGGTGCATCTGAATGGGTTCACCTTGTGCAGGAGGTTCAAGCAACGGGACATCTCTGATCAGCTGACAACTGGAAAAGTTTGCAGTGGAAAATTGAAGTTGCAGTTCCAGGTGAAAGCCACAGTAAGTAACAGCAAAATCTACTTTAGTGACTGTGCAACTAGAATTTCCTGAAAAGGAGAGAAGATAGGCGGGTGGAGGGGGGTGGGGAAACTGGCATGTGAAGCAGAAATGCTGAAAGGATAAATGTAGGCAGCAGGTTGGCACTGTACACCTTGCCACATGCTTGAGCCGTCGGCAAATATTTGGAACACAGTCCTTCCCTGGGTAAAGGTAATAACCATTTCAACCTGAAATTGTTCTCTGGAAAAGTTAACTTCTTAATTTAACTCTGTGTTTAAAAACTGCCAGGAAGGTGGAGCTCATGGTTGGTTCAGCCAATGAAGTGAAAGAAGTTGAAAGAACATAAGAAATAAGAGCAGCAAGAGGCCATTCAGCCCCTCAAGTTTGTTCTGCCAGTCAATAACGTCATGGTTGACTTAACTCCACTTTGCTGACCTGTTCTTTCCCCAATGACCTTTGAACTGTGAGCAGATTTGTCTAGATTAGAGTTGTTTCCTTCATCCGAGTCATTGATATAGATCATGAACAATCACAGACACAACCCTAACTCCTGTGACACTCCACTAGTTATTTTGCCAGCCTAAAAGTGATCCATTTAACCATGACTGTCCTTTCTGTGCCTCAACCAGTGTCGGTTGGTGTTCGTGCAGTTAACGATCCGTATACACGAACACCAACTAGCCACGAAACGACACGACCAGCTATCCTTAGTAGCCACACACAGACGACAAGCAACATGAATTCGACTGGGACAAGACTACCATTATAGGGCAAGCCAAACAGAGAAAAGCCAGGGAATTCCTAGAGGCATGGCACTCATCCACAGACTCTATCAACAAGCACATCGACCTGTATATGTGTAATTGAGTGTGTAATTGAGTATATAAATGTGTGAATGAGTGTGTTATTGAATATATGTATGTGTGAGAGAATGTGTGTAATTGAGTATATGTGTGTGGGAGTGAGTCTGTGTAATTGAGTATATGTGTGTGGGAGCGAGTCTGTGAAATTGAGTATATATGTGCGTGTGTGTGAGTGAGTGTAATTGAGTATATATGTGTGTGTGAGTTTGTGTAATTGAGTATGTGTGTGTGCGTGAGTGAATGTAATAAACATATTTGTGTGTATGTATATAATTGAGAATGTTTGTGTGTCAGTGTGTGTAATTGTGAGTATATGTATGTGCGTGAATTTGTTTAATTGAGTATGTGTGTGAGTGAGTATGTGTAATTGAGTATATATGTGTGTGAGTGAGTGTGTGTAATTGAGTATGTGTGTGTGTATTATTGAATATATGTGTGAGTGTGTGAGGGTGAGTGTGTGTTATTGAGAATATGTGAGTGTGGGTGAGTGTATGTAATTGAATGTGTATGTGAGTTTGTGTGTGTAATTGAGCATGTGTGTGTGTGAGTGTGTGTGTGATTGAGTATGTGTGTGGTAGTGAGTGCATAATGGGTGGCACGGTGACTAGCACTGCTTCCTCACAGCACCAGAGACCTGGGTTCAATTCCCGTCTCAGGCAACTGACTGTGCGGAGTTTGCACATTCTCCCTGTGTCTGTGTGGGTTTCCTCCGGGTGCTCCGGTTTCCTCCCACAGTCCAAAAATGTGCAGGTCAGGTGAATTGGCCATGCTAAATTGCCCATAGTGTTAGGTGAAGGGGTAAATGTAGGGGAGTGGGTCTGGGTGGGTTGTTCTTCGGTAGGTCGGTGTGGAGTGGTTGGGCCGAAGGGCCTGTTTCCACACTGTAAGTAATCTAATCTAAACAAAATTGTATTTAAGTGTGTGTGAGAGTTAGTGTGTGTTATGGATTATACGTGTGTGTGAGTGTGTGCAATTGAATATATGTGAGTGTGTGTAATTGAGAATGTTTGTGAGTGAGTGTGTGTTATTGAGTATATGTATGTGCGAGTGAGTGTGTGTAATTGAGTACATCTGTGTGTGAGTGAGTGTGGAATTGAGTATGTGTGTGTGCGTTTGTGTGTAATTGAGTATATGCATGTGTGAGTGACTGTGTGTAATTGAATATTTTTGTGTGAGTGTTGTAATTGAGTATATCTGTTTGTGAGTTAGTGTATAATTGAGTATATCTGTTTGTGAGTTAGTGTGTGTAATTTAGTGTGTGTGTGTTATGGAGGATATGTGCGTGAGCGAGCGTGTGTAATTGAGTATATGTGATTGAGTGTGTAATTGAGTAAATGTGTGTGAGTGTGTGTGTGATTGAGTGTGTGTACGTGGGAGTGAGTGCACAATTGTATTTATGTGTATGTGAATGAGTGTGTGTTATGCAGTATATGTGTGTGTGCGTGAGTAAGTGTATATTATAGAGCATATGTGTGTGTGTGAGTGAGTGTGTGTAACTGAATATTTAAGTTTGTGAGTGAGTGTGTGTTCTTGAGTACGTGTGTGTGAGTGTATGTTATGGAATATGTGTGTGTGAGTGAGTGTGTGTTATGGAGGATATGTGTGTGTGACTGAGTGTGTAATTGAGTATGTGTGTGTGAGTGTGTGTTATTGAGTATGTGTGTGTGTAATTGAGTGTGTGTCTGTGACTAAGTGTTTGTCATTGAGTATATGTGTGTGTGTGATTGAGTGTGTGTAATTGAGCATGTGTGAGTGAGTGAGTGTGTAATTGAGTATATATGTGTGTGAGTTAGTGTGAGTAATTGAGTATATGTGGATGTGTGTGTGAGTGTGTGTTCTTGAGTATATGTGTGTGTGAGAGATTGCGTGTAATTGATTATGTGTGTGAGTGAGTGTGTGTAATTTAGCATGTGTCTGTGATTGAGTATATGTATCTGTGAGTGAGTGTGCTTAATTTTGTATGTGTGTGAGAGTGTGTGTAATTGAGTATATGTGTGTGTGAGTGAGTCTGTGTAATTGAGAATATATGTGTGTGAGTGAGTCTGTGTAATTGAGTATATGTGTGTGTGAGTGAGTCTGTGTAATTGAGTATATCTGTGTGTGACTGAGTGTGGAATTGAGTATGTGTGTGTGTAATTGAGTATATGTGTGTGTGAGTGAGTGTGTGTAATTGAGTATATCTGTGTGTGACTGAGTGTGGAATTGAGTATGTGTGTGTGTGTAATTGAGTATATGTGTGTGTGAGTGAGTCTGTGTAATTGAGAATATATGTGTGTGAGTGAGTCTGTGTAATTGAGTATATCTGTGTGTGACTGAGTGTGGAATTGAGTATGTGTGTGTGTAATTGAGTATATGTGTGTGTGAGTGAGTGTGTGTAATTGAGTATATCTGTGTGTGACTGAGTGTGGAATTGAGTATGTGTGTGTGTGTAATTGAGTATATGTGTGTGTGAGTGAGTTTGTGTAATTTAGTATGTGTGTGTGCGTGAGCAAATATAATTGAATATATTTGTGTGTGTATATAATTGAGAATGTTTGTGGGTCAGTGTGTGTAATTGAGTATATGTATGTGAGTGAGTTTGTGTAATTGAGTATATGTGAGTGAGTATGCATTATTGAGTATATATGTGTGTGAGTGAGTGTGTGTAATTGAGTATATATGTGTGTGAGTGAGTGTGTGTAATTGAGTATGTGTGTGTTATTGAGTATATGTGTGAGTGAGTGAGTGCGTGTAATTGAGTATATATGTGTGTGAGTGAGTGTGTGTAATTGAGTATATATGTGTGTGAGTGAGTGTGTGTAATTGAGTATGTGTGTGTTATTGAGTATATGTGTGAGTGAGTGAGTGCGTGTAATTGAGTATATATGTGTGTGAGTGAGTGTGTAATTGAGTATGTGTGTGAGTGAGTGTGTAATTGAGTATATATCTGTGTGAGTGTTATTGAGTATATGTGTGAGTGAATGTGTGGAATTGAATATGTGTGTGTGAGGGTGAGTGTGTGTTATTGAGAATACGTGAGTGTGGGTGAGTGTATGTAATTGAATATGTGTATGTGAGTGAGTGTGTGTAATTGAGCATGTGTGTGTGTGTGTGTGTAATTGAGTATGTGTGTGTGTGAGTTAGTGCACAATGGGTGGCACAGTGGTTAGCACTGTTACCTCACAGCGCCAGAAACCCGGGTTCAATTCCCGCCTCAGGCAACTGTCTGTGTGGAGATTGCACATTCTCCCCGTGTCTGTGTAGGTTTCTTCCGGGAGCTCCGGTTTCCTCCTACAGTCCAAAAATGTGCAGGTTAGGTGAATTGGCTATACTTAATTGCCCATAGTGTTAGGTGAAGGGGTAAACGTAGGGGAATGGGTCTGGGTGGGTTGTTCTTCGGTGGTTCGGTGTGGAGTGGTTGGGCCGAAGGGCCTGTTTCCACACTGTCAGTAATCTAATCTAAAAAAAATTGTGTTTATGTGTGTGTGAGAGGGAGTGTGATGGATTATGTATGTATGTGAGTGCGTGTAATTGAGATTGTTTGTGAGTGAGTGTGTGCAATTGAATATATGTCAGTGTGTGTAATTGAGATTGTTTGTGAGTGAGTGTGCGTTATTGAGTATATGTATGTGCGAGAGAGTGTGTGTAATTGAGTACATCTGTGTGTGAGTGAGAGTGGAATTGAGTATATGCATGTGTGAGTGACTGTGTGTAATTGAGTATTTTTGTGCGTGTTGTAATTGAGTATATCTGTTTGTGAGTTAGTGTGTGTAATTGAGTTTGTGCGTGTGTGAGTGAGTGTAATTGAGTATGTGTGTGTTATGGAGGATATGTGTGCGTGAGCGAGTGTGTGTAATTGAGTATATGTGAGTGAGTGTGTAATTGAGTAAATATGTGTGTGTGTGTGATTGAGTATGTGTGTGTGAGTGAGTGCGCAATTGTGTTTATGTGTATGTGAATGAGTGTGTGTTATGCAGTATATGTGTGTCTAAGTGTATATTATAGAGCATATGTGTGTGTGAGTGTGTGTAACTGAATATTTAAGTTTGTAAGTGAGTGTGTGTAATTGAGTATGTGTGTGTGTGAGTGTGTGTAATTGAGTATGTGTGTGTGAGTGAGTGTGTGTTATGGAGGATATGTGTGTGTGATTGTGTGTAATTGAATATATATGTTTGTGAGTGAGTGTGTGTGATTGTGTATACGTGTGTGTGAGTGTGTGTAATTGAGTATGTGTGTGAGCGAGTGTGTGTAATTGAGTATGTGTGTGTGTGAGTGAGTGTGTGTAATTGAGTATATCTGTGTGTGACTGAGTGTGGAATTGAATATGTGTGTGTGAGTGTATGTAATTGAGTATGTGTGTGTGAGCGAGTGTGTGTAATTGAGTATGTGTGTGTGTGAGTGAGTGTGTGTAATTGAGTATATCTGTGTGTGACTGAGTGTGGAATTGAATATGTGTGTGTGAGTGTGTGTAATTGAGTATGTGTGTGTGAGCGAGTGTGTGTAATTGAGTATGTGTGTGTGTGAGTGAGTGTGTGTAATTGAGTATATCTGTGTGTGACTGAGTGTGGAATTGAATATGTGTGTGTGAGTATGTGTAATTGAGTATGTGTGTGTGAGCGAGTGTGTGTAATTGAGTATGTGTGTGTGTGAGTGAGTGTGTGTAATTGAGTATATCTGTGTGTGACTGAGTGTGGAATTGAATATGTGTGTGTGAGTGTGTGTAATTGAGTATGTGTGTGTGAGCGAGTGTGTGTAATTGAGTATATCTGTGTGTGACTGAGTGTGGAATTGAATATGTGTGTGTGAGTGTGTGTAATTGAGTATGTGTGTGTATGAGTATGTGTGCGTGTTCGTATGTAATTGAGTATGTTTTTGAGTGAGTGTGTGGTATTGAGTATTTGTGTGTAATTGAGTATATGTGTGTGTCATTAAGAGAGTGAATGTGTGCCTGCCTGTGAGAGTAGATGTGAGTGTGAGTAAGCGTGTGTTCGTGACAGTGCATCAGAGTGCAAATAAGAAAATGAGTTTGGTGTGTGTAAGCATGTGCGAAACAATGTTAATGTGTGAGTATGTGTGCGATAGAATGTGTGTGTGAGAGGCAGAGACAGTGTGTGAGTGAGACCCTGTGTGTGAGAGAGTGTGTGTGTTTGTGTGTGAGAGAGTGTGTGTGCGTTGGCGAGTGAGTGTGAGTATGTGTTACTGAGTATGTGTGCATGCGAGTGAGTGTGTGTAATTGACTTTGTGTGTGTGTGTGACTAAGTGCTTGTAATTGTGTACGTGTCCATGTGTATCCTCAGCCACAGGGAAGAGACATTTGAGGAGGTCCTTCAACAACTCAAGGCGATGGAGCAGTCACATCAATGCTGCCCACGCAAGATCCTGCAAATCCACCGACAAGACAGATGCACCAACACCAGAGTCCTCATCAAGGCCAACATCCCCAGCATCGAGGTACAGACGGTGCCCCCTTGATCAGCTGTGATGAGCTGGGCACATCGTACCATGACTGACATGGCGTCGGGTGTGGGCCTGGGCCAGTGTCAGCTGGGAGCCCGGGGCAGTGTCGTGTGGGAGCCCGGGGCAGTGTCGGCTGTGGGAGCCCGGGGCAATGTCGGCTGTGGGCCCGGGGCAGTGTCGGCTGTGGGCCCGGGGCAGTGTTGGCTGTGGGAGCCCGGGGCAGTGTTGACTGTGGGAGCCCGGGGCAGTGTTGACTGTGGGAGCCCGGGGCAGTGTTGGCTGTGGGCCCGGGGCAGTGTTGGCTGTGGGCCCGGGGCAGTGTCGGCTGTGGGAGCCCGGGGCAGTGTCGGCTGTGGGAGCCCGGGGCAGTGTCGGCTGTGGGAGCCCGGGGCAGTGTCGGCTGTGGGAGCCCGGGGCAGTGTCGGCTGTGGGAGCCCGGGGCAGTGTCGGCTGTGGGCCCGGGGCAGTGTCGTGTGGGGGCCCGGGGCAGTGTCGTGTGGGGGCCCGGGGCGGTGTCGGCTGTGGGCCCGGGGCAGTGTTGGCTGTGGGAGCCCGGGGCAGTGTCGGCTGTGGGAGCCCGGGGCAGTGTCGGCTGTGGGAGCCCGGGGCAGTGTTGGCTGTGGGAGCCCGGGGCAGTGTTGGCTGTGGGGGCCCGGGGCAGTGTTGGCTGTGGGGGCCCAGGGCAGTGTCGTGTGGGGGCCCAGGGCAGTGTCGTGTGGGGGCCCAGGGCAGTGTCGTGTGGGGGCCCGGGGCAGTGTCGGCTGTGGGAGCCCGGGGCAGTGTTGGCTGTGGGAGCCCGGGGCAGTGTTGGCTGTGGGCCCGGGGCAGTGTCGGCTGTGGGCCCGGGGCAGTGTCGGCTGTGGGCCCGGGGCAGTGTTGGCTGTGGGCCCGGGGCGGTGTCGGCTGTGGGGGCCCGGGGCAGTGTTGGCTGTGGGCCCGGGGCGGTGTCGGCTGTGGGAGCCCGGGGCAGTGTCGGCTGTGGGCCTGGGGCAGTGTCGGCTGTGGGCCCGGGGCAGTGTCGGCTGTGGGGGCCCGGGGCAGTGTCGTGTGGGGGCCCGGGGCAGTGTTGGCTGTGGGGGCCCGGGGCAGTGTCGTGTGGGGGCCCAGGGCAGTGTCGTGTGGGGGCCCGGGGCGGTGTCGTGTGGGGGCCCGGGGCAGTGTCGTGTGGGGGCCCGGGGCAGTGTCGTGTGGGGGCCCGGGGCAGTGTCGTGTGGGGGCCCGGGGCAGTGTCGTGTGGGGGCCCGGGGCAGTGTCAGGTGTGGGCCCGGGGCAGTGTCGTGTGGGAGCCCGGGGCAGTGTCGTGTGGGGGCCCGGGGCAGTGTTGGCTGTGGGAGCCCGGGGCAGTGTCGGCTGTGGGAGCCCGGGGCAGTGTCGGCTGTGGGGGCCCGGGGCAGTGTTGGCTGTGGGAGCCCGGGGCAGTGTCGTGTGGGAGCCCGGGGCAGTGTTGGCTGTGGGAGCCCGGGGCAGTGTTGGCTGGGAGCCCGGGGCAATGTTGGCTGTGGGAGCCCGGGGCAGTGTCGTGTGGGAGCCCGGGGCAATGTTGGCTGTGGGGGCCCGGGGCAGTGTCGGCTGTGGGAGCCCGGGGCAGTGTCGGCTGTGGGAGCCCGGGGCAGTGTCGGCTGTGGGAGCCCGGGGCAATGTTGGCTGTGGGGGCCCGGGGCAGTGTCGGCTGTGGGAGCCCGGGGCAGTGTCAGGTGGGGGCCCGGGGCAGTGTTGGCTGTGGGGGCCCGGGGCGGTGTCGTGTGGGGGCCCAGGGCAGTGTCGTGTGGGGGCCCGGGGCAGTGTCATGTGGGAGCCCGGGGCAGTGTTGGCTGTGGGGGCCCGGGGCAGTGTCGGCTGTGGGAGCCCGGGGCAGTGTCGTGTGGGGGCCCGGGGCAGTGTCGGCTGTGGGGGCCCGGGGCAGTGTCGGCTGTGGGGGCCCGGGGCAGTGTCGGCTGTGGGAGCCCGGGGCAGTGTCGTGTGGGGGCCCGGGGCAGTGTCGTGTGGGGGCCCAGGGCAGTGTCGTGTGGGGGCCCGGGGCAGTGTCATGTGGGAGCCCGGGGCAGTGTCGTGTGGGAGCCCGGGGCAGTGTCGTGTGGGGGCCCGGGGCAGTGTCGTGTGGGGGCCCGGGGCAGTGTCGTGTGGGGGCCCGGGGCAGTGTCGACTGTGGGGGCCCGGGGCAGTGTCGGCTGTGGGGGCCCGGGGCAGTGTCGTGTGGGGGCCCAGGGCAGTGTCGTGTGGGGGCCCGGGGCAGTGTCATGTGGGAGCCCGGGGCAGTGTCGTGTGGGAGCCCGGGGCAGTGTCATGTGGGAGCCCGGGGCAGTGTCGGCTGTGGGAGCCCGGGGCAGTGTCATGTGGGAGCCCGGGGCAGTGTCGTGTGTGGGCCCGGGGCAGTGTCGGCTGGGAGCCCGGGGCAGTGTCGGCTGGGAGCCCGGGGCAGTGTCGGCTGGGAGCCCGGGGCAGTGTCATGTGGGAGCCCGGGGCAGTGTCGGCTGTGGGAGCCCGGGGCAGTGTCGGCTGTGGGAGCCCGGGGCAGTGTCGGCTGTGGGAGCCCGGGGCAGTGTCGGCTGTGGGCCCGGGGCAGTGTCGGCTGTGGGAGCCCGGGGCAGTGTCGGCTGTGGGCCCGGGGCAGTGTCGGCTATGGGCCTGGAGTGATGTCGGCTGTGGGAGCCCGGGGCAGTGTCGGCTGTGGGAGCCCGGGGCAGTGTCGGCTGTGGGCCCGGGGCAGTGTCGGGTGTGGGCCCGTGGTGATGTCGTCTGTGGAACAGGGGCAGTGTCATGTGTGGGCCCGGGGCAGTGTCGGCTGTGGGCCCGGGGCAGTGTCGGCTGTGGGCCCGGGGCAGTGTCGGCTATGGGCCTGGAGTGATGTCGGCTGTGGGCCCGGGGCAGTGTTGGGTGTTGGCCATGGGTAGTGTCGGCTGTGGGCCCGGAGTGATGTAGGCTGTGGGCCCGGGGCAGTGTCGGCTGTGGGCCCGGAGTGATGTCGGCTGTGGGCCCGGGGCAGTGTCGGCTGTGGGCCCGGAGTGATGTAGGCTGTGGGGCCGGGGCAGTGTCGGCTGTGGGCCCGGAGTGATGTAGGCTGTGGGGCCGGGGCAGTGTCGGCTGTGGGCCCGGAGTGATGTTGGCTGTGGGCCCGGGGCAGTGTCGGCTGTGGGCCCGGAGTGATGTCGGCTGTGGGCCCGGGGCAGTGTCGGCTGTGGGCCCGGAGTGATGTAGGCTGTGGGCCCGGGGCAGTGTTGGGTGTTGGCCATGGGCAGTGACGGCTGTGGGCCCGGGTCAGTGTTGGGTGTGCGCCCGGGGTCGTGTCGGGTGTGGGCCCAGGGTGGTGTTGGGTGTGGGCCCGGGGCGGTGACGGCTGTGGGTCCGGGGTAGTGTTGGGGGTGGGACCGGGGCAGTTTCGGCTATGGGCCCGGAGTGATGTCGGGTGTGGGCCCGGGGCAGTGTTGGATGTCGGCCATGGGCAGTGTCGGCTGTGGGCCCGGGGCTGTGTCGGCTGTGGGCCCGAGAGGTGTCGGCTGGCGGCCCGGGGTGTTGTTGGCTGTGGGCCCGGGAGGTGTCGGCTGGCGGCCCGGGGTGGTGTTGGCTGTGGGCCCGGAGTGATGTCGGCTGTGGGCCCGGGACTGTGTCGGCTGTGGGCCCGGGGTGGTGTTGGCTGTGGGCTCGGGGTGGTGTCGGCTGGCGGCCTGGGGTGTTGTTGGCTGTGGGCCCGGGGTGGTGTTGGCTGTGGGCCCGGGGTGGTGTCGGCTGTGGGGTGGGTTTTGGGTGTGGGCCCAGGGTGGGGTCAGCTGGGGGCCCAGGGCAGTGTCGGGTGTGGGGTGGTGTTGGGTGTGGGCCCAGGGTGGTGTCAGCTGGGGGCCCGGGGTGATATCGGCTGTGGGCTCGGGGTGGTGTCGGCTAAGGGCCCAGGGTGGTGTCAGCTGTGAACCTGGGGTGTTGTCGGCTGTGGGCCCGGGATGGTGTCGGGTGTGGGCCCGGGGTGATGTCGGCTGTGGGCCCGGGGTGGTGTCGGGTGTGGGACCGGGGTGGTGTCGGGTGTGGGCCCGGGGTGGTGTCGGGTGTGGGACCGGGGTGGTGTCGGCTGTGGGCCCGGGGCGGTATCGTGTGTGGGCCCGGGGCAGTGTCGGGTGTGGGCCCGGGGCGGTATCATGTTTGGGCCCGGGGCAGAGTCAGCTGTGGGCCGGGGCAATGTCGGCTGTGGACCCGGGGTGGTGTCGGGTGTGGGCCCGGGGCGGTGTTGGGTGGGGGCCCAGGGCAGTGTCGGGTGTGGGCCCGGGGCGGTGTGAGTGTGGGCCCGGAGCAGTGAGTGTGGGCCCGGGGCAGTGAGTGTGGGCCCGGGTCGGTGAGTGTGGGCCTGGGGCAGTGAGTGTGGGCCTGGGGCAGTGAGTGTGGGCCCGGGGCAGTGAGTGTGGGCCCGGGGCAGTGTGTGTGTGTGTCTGTGTGTGTGCCCGGAGCAGTGTGTGTGTGTGGGCCCAGGGCAGTGTGTGTGTGTGTGTGTGTGTGTGTGTGTGTGTGTGTGTGCCCTGGAGCAGTGTGTGTGTGTGTGACCGGAGCAGTGTGTGTGTGGGCCCAGGGCAGTGTGTGTGTGAGTGTGTGTGTGTGTGTGTGGGCCCAGGGCAGTGTCGGCTTCGGGCCCGGGGCGGTGTCGGCTGTATCTCTAAGCAGAATACATAGCGACTGACCCAAAGTGAAATGGAAGTAGCCGACACCGCCCTGGGCCCACAGCCAACACTGCCCCAGGCCCAGAGCCGACACTGCCCCGTGCCCACAGCCAACACTGCCCCAGGCCCAGAGCCGACACTGCCCCGGGCCCACAGCCAACACTGCCCCAGGCCCAGAGCCGACACTGCCCCGTGCCCACAGCCAACACTGCCCCAGGCCCAGAGCCGACACTGCCCCGGGCCCACAGCCAACACTGCCCCAGGCCCACAGCCAACACTGCCCCAGGCCCACAGCCAACACTGCCCCAGGCCCACGGCCGACACTGCTCCAGGCCCACAGCCGACACTGCCCCAGGCCCACAGCTGACGCCGCCTCCTGCTCAAAGCAGACCCTGCCCTTAGCCTTCAGGTTACTCTGCTACAGGCCTCCAGGTCACACTGCTCCAGGCCCACAGCCAACACTGCCCCAGGCCCACAGCTGACACCTGCTTCAGGCCTCCAGGGCAATAGCCAATGATGCTGCGGGCCCACAGCTGACACCATCCTGGGCATATAGGTGACACTGCCCGGGCCCATAGCTGACACTGCCCAAGCCCACAGCGGACCCAACCCTGGGCCCACAGCCGACACCGCCTATGGCTCAAAGCAAATCCTGCCCTGAGCCTTCAAGTTCCCCTGCTCCAGGCCTCCAGGTCACACTGCTCCAGGCCTGCAGCCAACACTACCCCAGGCACATGGCCGACACCACCCTGGGCCCGAACCGGAATCTGCCCCGGGCCCACAGGTGACAATGTCCCGGGCCCACAACCGACACCGCCCCAGGCCCACAGCTGTCACTGTCCGGGTCCACAGTGAACCCAGTCCTGAGCCTTCAGGCGACATAGTCTACGGCCCACAGCAGACCCAGCCCTGGGCCTTAAGGCAATACTGCCTAGGGCCCATAGCAGACCCTGTCCAGAGCCACAGGCAACACTGCCTACGGCTCACAGCAGACCCAGCCCTGGGCCTTCAGGCAACACAGCCTACGGCTCACAGCAGACCCAGCCCCGGGCCTTCAGGCAACACTGCCTATGGCCCACAGCATACCTTGTCCAGAGCCACAGGCAACACTGCCTAAGGCTCACAGCAGACCTTGCCCTGGGCCTTCAGGCAACACTGCCTACGGCCCACAGCAGACCCAGCCCTGGACCTTCAGGCGACACTGCCTAAGGCCCAAAGCAGACCCAGCCACGGGCCTTCAGGCGACACTGCCTACGGCTCACAGTGGACCCAGCCCCGGGCCTTAAGGCAATACTGCCTAGGGCCCATAGCAGACCCTGTCCAGAGCCTTCAGGCAACACTGCCTACAGCCCACAGCAGACCCAGCCCCGGGCCTTCAGGCAACACTGCCTACAGCCCACAGCAGACCCAGCCCTGGGCCTTCAGGCAACACTGCCTACAGCCCACAGCAGACCCAGCCCCGGGCCTTCAGGCAACACTGCCTACAGCTCACAGCAGACCCAGACCTGGGACTTCAGGCAACACTGCCTACGGCCCACAGCAGACACAGCCCTGGGCCTTCAGGCGACATTGCCTACGGCCCACATCAGACCCAGCCCTGGGCCTTCAGGCAACACTGCCGACGGCCCACAGCAGACCCAGCCCTGGGCCTTAAGGCAATACTGCCTAGGGCCCATAGCAGACCCTGTCCAGAGCCTTCAGGCAACACTGCCTACGGCTCACAGCAGACCCAGCCCTGGGCCTTCAGGCAACACTGCCTACAGCCCACGACAGACCCAGCCCTGGGCCTTAAGGCAATACTGCCTAGGGCCCATAGCAGACCCTGTCCAGAGCCTTCAGGCAACACTGCCTACGGCTCACAGCAGACCCAGCCCTGGGGCTTCAGGCAACACTGCCTACAGCCCACAGCAGACCCAGCCCTGGGCCTTCAGGCAACACTGCCTACAGCCCACAGCAGACCCAGCCCCGGGCCTTCAGGCAACACTGCCTACAGCCCACAGCAGACCCTGTCCAGAGCCTTCAGGCAACACTGCCTACGGCTCACAGCAGACCCAGACCTGGGACTTCAGGCAACACTGCCTACGGCCCACAGCAGACACAGCCCTGGGCCTTCAGGCGACATTGCCTACGGCCCACATCAGACCCAGCCCTGGGCCTTCAGGCAACACTGCCGATGGCCCACAGCAGACCCAGCCCTGGGCCTTCAGGCAACACTGCCTATGGCCCACAACAGACCCAGCCCTGGGCCTTCAGGCGACAATGCCTATGGCCCACAACAGACCCAGCCCTGGGCCTTCAGGCAACACTGCCGATGGCCCACAACAGACCCAGCCCTGGGCCTTCAGGCGACATTGCCTACGGCCCACAGCAGACCCAGCCCTGGGCCTTCAGGCAACACTGCCTACGGCCCACAGCAGACCCAGCCCTGGGCCTTCAGGCGATACTGCCTAGGGCCCACAGCAGACCCTGTCCAGAGCCTTCAGGCAATACTGCCTACGGCCAACAACAGACCCAGCCCTGGGCCTTCAGGTGACACTGCTCTGTGCACACAGAGGACGCCGGCCCAGGCCCACAGCTGTCACAGCCCCGGTCTTACAGTGGACCCAGCCCTGGGCCCACAGCTGTCATGGCCCTAGTCCCGCAGCAGACAAAGCACTGGGCCTCCAGGTGACACTACCTTGGGCCCACAAGTGACACTACCTCGGGCCCACAACCAACACTGGCCCGGACCCACGGCCAACACTGCCCCGGCCCTACAGTTGACGCTGCCCCGGTCCCACATCAGACTCAGTCCTGGGCTTCCAGGTGACACTGTCCCTGCCCACAGCCGATACTGACCCAGTCCCACGGATGTCAAGGCCCCAGTCCCACAGCAAACCCAGCCCTGGGCCCACAGCTGTCACTGCCTCGGGTCCACAGCGGACACAGCCCTGGTCCTACAGCTGTCACGGCCCTGGTCCCACAGCGGACCCAGCCCTGGGCCCACAGTTGTCACGGCCCTGGTCCCACAGCGGACCCAGCCCTGGGCCCACAGTTGTCACGGCCCCGGTCCCACAGTGGACCCAGCCCTGGGTCTAGAGCTGTCAAGGCCCTGGTCCCACAGCGGACCCAGCCCAGGGCCTACAACTGTCATGGCCCCGGTCCCACAGCGGACCCAGCCCTGGGCCTACAACTGTCATGGCCCCGGTCCCACAGCGGGCCGAGCCCTGGGCCTTCAGATGACAATGCCCTCGGCCTCCAGGTGATACTGCCCCATGCCCACAGCTAACACCACCCCAGGCCCGCAGCTGTCCCGGGCCTGGTCCCACAGTGGGCCCAGCCCTGGGCCATCAGGCGACACGGCCCTCAGCCGCCGGGTGACACTGCCCCAAACCCACAGCCGACACTGCCCCATGCCCAAAGCCGACACTGCCCCAGACACACAACCGACACTGCCCTGGGCCCACAGCCGACACTGCCCTTGGCCTCCAGGTAACACTGCCCCTGCCCACAGCCGATACTGACCCAGTCCCACGGCTGTCAAGGCCCCAGTCCCACAGCAAACTCAGGCCTGGGCCCACAGCGAACCCAGCCCTGTGCCCACAGCTGTCATGGCCCCGGTCCCACAGCAGACCCAGCCCTGGGTCTTCAGATGACAATGCCCTCGGCCTCCAGGTGATACTGCCCCATGCCCACAGCTGACACCACCCCAGACCCGCAGCCGTCCCGGGCCTGGTCCCACAGTGGACCCAGCCCTGGGCCTCCAGCTGTCACGGCCCCAGTCCCAAAGCAGACCCAGCCCTGGCCTACAGCTGTCACGGCCCCGGTCCCACAGCTGACCCAGCCCTGAGTTTTCAGCCAACACTGCCCCAGGCCAACAGCAGACACTGTCTTGGCCTACAAGTGACACTGCCTCGGGCCCACAGCCAACACTGCCCTGGGCCTCCAGGTGACACTACCCCGTGCCCACAGCCGACACCGCCCCGGGCCCCCAGCTCTCACAGCCCGGTCCCACATTGGACCCAGCCCTGGACCTTCAGACGACAATGCCCTCCGCCTCCAAGTGATACTGCCCCATGCCCACAGCTGACACCACCCCAGGCCTGGTCCCAAAGCCGACCCAGCCCCGAGCCCACAGCTGTCACGGCCCCTGTCCCACAGTGGACCCAGTCCAGGGCCTTCAGGTGACACTGCTCCAGGCCCACAGCCGACACTACCCCAGGCCCAAAGCTGTCACAGCCCCGGTCCCAAAGCGGACCCAGCCCTGAGCCTTCAGGCGACAAATCCCTCTGCCTCCAGGTGACACTGCCCCAGGCCCATAGCCGACACCGCCCCAGGCCCACAGCTGTTCCGGCCCCGGTCCCACAGCGGACCCAGCCCTGGGCACACAGCTGTCATGGCCCTGGTCCCACAGTGGACCCAGCCCTGGGCCCACAGCTGTCACGGTCCCGGTCCCACAGCGGACCCAGCCCTGGGCCCACAGCTGTCACGGCTCTGGTCCCACGGTGGACCCAGCCCTGGGCCCACAGCTGTCATGGCCCTGGTCCCACGGTGGACCCAGCCCTGGGCCCACAGCTGTCATGGCCCCGGTCCCACGGTGGACCCAGCCCTGGGCCCACAGCTGTCATGGCCCTGGTCCCACAATGGACCCAGCCCCGGGCCTTAAGGCAATACTGCCTAGGGCCCATAGCAGACCCTGTCCAGAGCCTTCAGGCAACACTGCCTACAGCCCACAGCAGACCCAGCCCCGGGCCTTCAGGCAACACTGCCTACAGCCCACAGCAGACCCAGCCCTGGGCCTTCAGGCAACACTGCCTACAGCCCACAGCAGACCCAGCCCCGGGCCTTCAGGCAACACTGCCTACAGCTCACAGCAGACCCAGACCTGGGACTTCAGGCAACACTGCCTACGGCCCACAGCAGACACAGCCCTGGGCCTTCAGGCGACATTGCCTACGGCCCACATCAGACCCAGCCCTGGGCCTTCAGGCAACACTGCCGACGGCCCACAGCAGACCCAGCCCTGGGCCTTAAGGCAATACTGCCTAGGGCCCATAGCAGACCCTGTCCAGAGCCTTCAGGCAACACTGCCTACGGCTCACAGCAGACCCAGCCCTGGGCCTTCAGGCAACACTGCCTACAGCCCACGACAGACCCAGCCCTGGGCCTTAAGGCAATACTGCCTAGGGCCCATAGCAGACCCTGTCCAGAGCCTTCAGGCAACACTGCCTACGGCTCACAGCAGACCCAGCCCTGGGGCTTCAGGCAACACTGCCTACAGCCCACAGCAGACCCAGCCCTGGGCCTTCAGGCAACACTGCCTACAGCCCACAGCAGACCCAGCCCCGGGCCTTCAGGCAACACTGCCTACAGCCCACAGCAGACCCTGTCCAGAGCCTTCAGGCAACACTGCCTACGGCTCACAGCAGACCCAGACCTGGGACTTCAGGCAACACTGCCTACGGCCCACAGCAGACACAGCCCTGGGCCTTCAGGCGACATTGCCTACGGCCCACATCAGACCCAGCCCTGGGCCTTCAGGCAACACTGCCGATGGCCCACAGCAGACCCAGCCCTGGGCCTTCAGGCAACACTGCCTATGGCCCACAACAGACCCAGCCCTGGGCCTTCAGGCGACAATGCCTATGGCCCACAACAGACCCAGCCCTGGGCCTTCAGGCAACACTGCCGATGGCCCACAACAGACCCAGCCCTGGGCCTTCAGGCGACATTGCCTACGGCCCACAGCAGACCCAGCCCTGGGCCTTCAGGCAACACTGCCTACGGCCCACAGCAGACCCAGCCCTGGGCCTTCAGGCGATACTGCCTAGGGCCCACAGCAGACCCTGTCCAGAGCCTTCAGGCAATACTGCCTACGGCCAACAACAGACCCAGCCCTGGGCCTTCAGGTGACACTGCTCTGTGCACACAGAGGACGCCGGCCCAGGCCCACAGCTGTCACAGCCCCGGTCTTACAGTGGACCCAGCCCTGGGCCCACAGCTGTCATGGCCCTAGTCCCGCAGCAGACAAAGCACTGGACCTCCAGGTGACACTACCTTGGGCCCACAAGTGACACTACCTCGGGCCCACAACCAACACTGGCCCGGACCCACGGCCGACACTGCCCCGGCCCTACAGTTGACGCTGCCCCGGTCCCACATCAGACTCAGTCCTGGGCTTCCAGGTGACACTGTCCCTGCCCACAGCCGATACTGACCCAGTCCCACGGATGTCAAGGCCCCAGTCCCACAGCAAACCCAGCCCTGGGCCCACAGCTGTCACTGCCTCGGGCCCACAGCGGACACAGCCCTGGTCCTACAGCTGTCACGGCCCTGGTCCCACAGCGGACCCAGCCCTGGGCCCACAGTTGTCACGGCCCTGGTCCCACAGCGGACCCAGCCCTGGGCCCACAGTTGTCACGGCCCTGGTCCCACAGCGGACCCAGCCCTGGGCCCACAGTTGTCACGGCCCTGGTCCCACAGCGGACCCAGCCCTGGGCCCACAGTTGTCACGGCCCCGGTCCCACAGTGGACCCAGCCCTGGGTCTAGAGCTGTCAAGGCCCTGGTCCCACAGCGGACCCAGCCCAGGGCCTACGACTGTCATGGCCCCGGTCCCACAGCGGACCCAGCCCTGGGCCTACAACTGTCACGGCCCCGGTCCCACAGCGGGCCGAGCCCTGGGCCTTCAGATGACAATGCCCTCGGCCTCCAGGTGATACTGCCCCATGCCCACAGCTAACACCACCCCAGGCCCGCAGCTGTCCCGGGCCTGGTCCCACAGTGGGCCCAGCCCTGGGCCATCAGGCGACACGGCCCTCAGCCGCCGGGTGACACTGCCCCAAACCCACAGCCGACACTGCCCCATGCCCAAAGCCGACACTGCCCCAGACACACAACCGACACTGCCCTGGGCCCACAGCCGACACTGCCCTTGGCCTCCAGGTAACACTGCCCCTGCCCACAGCCGATACTGACCCAGTCCCACGGCTGTCAAGGCCCCAGTCCCACAGCAAACTCAGGCCTGGGCCCACAGCGAACCCAGCCCTGTGCCCACAGCTGTCATGGCCCCGGTCCCACAGCAGACCCAGCCCTGGGTCTTCAGATGACAATGCCCTCGGCCTCCAGGTGATACTGCCCCATGCCCACAGCTGACACCACCCCAGACCCGCAGCCGTCCCGGGCCTGGTCCCACAGTGGACCCAGCCCTGGGCCTCCAGCTGTCAAGGCCCCAGTCCCAAAGCAGACCCAGCCCTGGCCTACAGCTGTCACGGCCCCGGTCCCACAGCTGACCCAGCCCTGAGTTTTCAGCCAACACTGCCCCAGGCCAACAGCAGACACTGTCTTGGCCTACAAGTGACACTGCCTCGGGCCCACAGCCAACACTGCCCTGGGCCTCCAGGTGACACTACCCCGTGCCCACAGCCGACACCGCCCCGGGCCCCCAGCTCTCACAGCCCGGTCCCACAGTGGACCCAGCCCTGGACCTTCAGACGACAATGCCCTCCGCCTCCAAGTGATACTGCCCCATGCCCACAGCTGACACCACCCCAGGCCTGGTCCCAAAGCCGACCCAGCCCCGAGCCCACAGCTGTCACGGCCCCTGTCCCACAGTGGACCCAGTCCAGGGCCTTCAGGTGACACTGCTCCAGGCCCACAGCCGACACTACCCCAGGCCCAAAGCTGTCACAGCCCCGGTCCCAAAGTGGACCCAGCCCTGAGCCTTCAGGCGACAAATCCCTCTGCCTCCAGGTGACACTGCCCCAGGCCCATAGCCGACACCGCCCCAGGCCCACAGCTGTTCCGGCCCCGGTCCCACAGCGGACCCAGCCCTGGGCACACAGCTGTCATGGCCCTGGTCCCACAGTGGACCCAGCCCTGGGCCCACAGCTGTCACGGTCCCGGTCCCACAGCGGACCCAGCCCTGGGCCCACAGCTGTCATGGCCCTGGTCCCACGGTGGACCCAGCCCTGGGCCCACAGCTGTCATGGCCCTGGTCCCACGGTGGACCCAGCCCTGGGCCCACAGCTGTCATGGCCCCGGCCCCACGGTGGACCCAGCCCTGGGCCCACAGCTGTCATGGCCCTGGTCCCACGGTGGACCCAGCCCTGGGCCCACAGCTGTCATGGCCCCGGTCCCACGGTGGACCCAGCCCTGGGCCCACAGCTGTCATGGCCCTGGTCCCACAATGGACCCAGCCCTGGGCCTACAGCTGCCCCGGCCCCAATCCCACAGCAGATACAGTCCGGGGCCTTCAGATGACACTGCCCTCGGCCTCCAGTTGACACTGCCTCGGGCCCACAACCAACACTGCCCGGGCCCACAGGTGACACTGCCCCCATCTCACACCCGACACTGTCCCGGGCCCACAGGTGACACTGCACTGGGCCCACACCTGACATTGCCCCGGGCCCATAGGTGACACTGCTCCAGGTCCACACCTGACACTGCTCCGGGCCCACAGCCGACACTGCCCCAGGCCCACAGCTGACACTGCCCCGGGCCCACAGCTGACACTGCCCCGGGCCCACAGCTGACACTGCCCCGGGCCCACAGCTGACACTGCCCCGGGCCCACAGCTGACACTGCCCCGGGCCCACAGCTGACACTGCCCCGGGCCCACAGCTGACACTGCCCGGGCCCACAGGTGACACTGCCCCCATCTCACACCCGACACTGCCCCGGGCCCACAGGTGAAACCGCCCCTGGCCCATACCTGACATTGCCCCGGGCCCATAGGTGACACTGCCCCAGCCCACACCCGACACTGACCCAGGCCCACACCCGACACTGCTCCGGGCCCACACGCGACACTGCTCCGGGCCCACACCCGACACTGCTCCGGGGCCACACCTGACACGGCTCCGGGCCCACACCTGACACTGCTCTGGGCCCACACCTGACACTGCTCCGGGCCCACACCTGACACTGCTCCGGGCCCACACCCGACACTGCTCCGGGCCAACACCCGACACTGCTCCGGGCCCACACCCGACACTGCTCCGGGCCAACACCCGACACTGCCCTGGGCCCACATCTGACACTGCTCCAGGCCCACACCTGACACTGCTCTGGGCCTACACCTGACACTGCTCCGGGCCCACAGATGACACTGCTCCGGGCCCACAGGTGAAACTGCCCCCGGCCCACACCCGACACTGCTCCGGGCCCACACCTGACACTGCCCCGGGCCCACACCTGACACTGCTCCGGGCCCACAGCCGACACTGCCCCGGACCCACACCCGACACTGCCCCGGGCCCACAGCCGACACTGCTCCGGGCCCACAGCCGACACTGCCCCGGGCCCACAGCCGACACTACCCCGGGCCCACAGCCGACACTGCTCCGGGCCCACAGCTGACACTGCCCCGGGCCCACAGCCGACACTGCTCCGGGCCCACACCTGACACTGCTCCGGGCCCACAGCCGACACTGCTCCGGGCCCACACCTGACACTGCTCCGGGCCCACAGCCGACACTGCTCCGGGCCCACAGCTGACACTGCCCCGGGCCCACAGCCGACACTGCTCCGGGCCCACAGCTGACACTGCCCCGGGCCCACAGCCGACACTGCTCCGGGCCCACACCTGACACTGCTCCGGGCCCACACCTGACACTGCTCCGGGCCCACACCTGACAATGCCCCGGGCCCACAGCTGACACTGCCCCGGGCCCACACCGGACACTGCTCCGGGCCCACACCTGACACTGCTCCGGGCCCACACCTGACACTGCTCCGGGCCCACACCTGACACTGCTCCGGGCCCACAGCCGACACTGCTCCGGGCCCACAGCTGACACTGCCCCGGGCCCACACCGGACACTGCTCCGGGCCCACACCGGACACTGCTCCGGGCCCACACCTGACACTGCTCCGGGCCCACACCTGACACTGCTCCGGGCCCACACCTGACACTGCTCCGGGCCCACAGTCAACACTGCTCCGGGCCCGCAGCAATTTCCCACACCAGATGCCCACGACTACTGCCACAGTCCTATCGCTGCTGCTGCGTCTCCCTCCAGATCTCCACAAAGAAAGTTTAAAAAGGAAAGTGGGAAGAGAGAGAGAGAGAGAGAGGAAGAAATAAAGATGCAGCCAGCCTCAAGCCATCAGGCCTGCAGTGTCCATGCCACCATCTTGATTCGCTGGCGTGCCCTACCCTCCGCACTGTCAGGTCCTGTTCTCTCTTTTCCTCCTGCTGCTGCTGTTAGGCTCTCTCTCTCCTCTTTCTCTCCATCCCCACTTCACATGGCTGGGGTCTTCTCTCTCTCTCTCTCTCTCTCTTCTCCCTCTCTCTCTCTTTCTCTGTCCCTCTCACTCTCTTTCTCTCTCTGTCCCTCTCCCTCTGTCTCTCTCATACACTCTTTCTCTCTCTCTCTCACTCTCTTTCTCTCTCTGTCGCTCTCTCTCTGTCCCTCTCTCACACACCCTCACACACTCTCTTTCTCGCTCTCTCTGTCTCTCACACTCTCTCATTCTCTATCACTCTTTCTCTCTCTCTCCCTCTCTCCCCTCCACACTGCTGGGTTCTCTCTCTCTCTCTTCCTGTCCCTCTGTCTCTGTCCCTCTCACTCTCGTTGTCTGTCCCTCTCACTCTCTCTGTCTCTGTCTCTCTCATTCTCTCTCACTCTGTTCCTCTCATTCTCTATGTCTCTCTCTCTGTCTCTCTCACTCAGAATCTTTCTTTCCCTCTCTCTCTGTCTCTCTCAATCAGAATCTTTCTTTCCCTCTCTCTCTCGCTCTCTCTCTCTGTCTCTCTCTCTCCCCTCCACACTGCCCTTTGAAGTTCAGCTCTGTTGTCAGCTTATTCATTTTCTGCTCTTCTTTTTTTCAGCCCTGGGCCTCCAGATGACCCAGCCCTGGGCCTACAGCTGTCAGAGCCCCGGTCCCACAGCGGACCCAGCCCTGGGCCTACAACTGTCTGAAAGTGATTCCTCCCCACTTAGTTGTCCTTTAGGGTTGTGGGAGGGATCAAAGAATTCCTTTAACTCATTTTGTGTTGCCTAGTCAATAATGGTTAATGCTGCCTGAGAGCAATGTAGAGAGGAGAGACACGTATTGGCACGCTCGCGCATGTTAGAGTGTTAAAGTGGAATTGGAGTTGTTTCAGATTTTCCCCTTTAAATTATGGCTCATTCCCATTAATGAGCTTCACAATCAGCCCATCAATGTTTCAGAGCCAGTGAAGGGAGAGCTGGAGATAGTTTTGATCTTGAGGATGTTGGGACAGTGTCCAATATGTTGCTGACTTGAGCCCACTGCCTGATATGAGCCCACTGCCTGATATGAGCCCACTGCCTGATATGAGCCCACTGCCTGATATGAGCCCACTGCCTGAATGTCCGATTCACTCAGCCCAGATCAACTTAAGGAAGTGTCATCAACTCCCCAGCAAGATAAAACTAAACTGGGACAAATGTCATTTAGGCTGGGTATTCACGTAAGTGGAGAATTTGAACAATCTTTCCAACAGTTCCAAATCTTGGCGGGAATGTTTGATTTGTTCATCCCTGAGTGTGGTGTAAGCTCATTGTGCTCAGTTTCTGCTCAAATGGGGTTAGCAAAGTTAATGGTGAGAGTTGTCATCCTGTCAGGGGCCAGTGGGATCTCCTGGACTCGGAAAGGGGTCGGAGAAGAATTTCCCACATTCTCTTTCCCAAAATGACTCGGGTTTTTGATCTGGTTTTATCACCTCTCCCAGGAGGTCACATGGTCTGGGTTGGCGTTGGGAGTAGGGAGCGTATTGAGATGCACAAACATCGCTGTTGGGGGGGACAGGCTGAATAGACCAACAGGGTCTTTTCTGTCTGTCACTTTGCTGTTGGTTTTATACCCATTGTTTAATTGGCTGAAATAATTGAACTTTAACATCTGGAAATAAATGCAGAAGGAAATGAAACAAACACCCTGTGTCTTCTCCTGATTTGTGCACGGATCACAGCAACAAACCGAAAGGTGCAGAAACCAGACTGAGGATAAACCCAGGTTTCAGCTACTGACTGGGCCAACTCTCTGAGCCACAATAAACCCTGTGCAGAGTTGTCCCAAATCTGTACAAGGCCCACACTCATCCCACTCTCCACATTAGCAGTAATACATCACACGCTGCCATCCCGTGTTCAGCCAAAGCTTTGCTTAAAACAAGAAAAAGACACATATCTGGCTCAGGGGAAGGAAGAAACATTAGGCAATTGGTGTGGAATTGGGTGAGGTTGTGGGGGAGCCTTGCTCCTTGCCCCTTGCCAGCTCCCCAGTCTGAAACACCAACTCCCTGTAACTGGGAATGTCTTCTCACAAGCTTGCCCAGGATAGAGGGTGGCTCAGTGGGTAGCACTGCTGCCTCACAGCACCAGGAATATGGGTTCAATTCCAACCTAAATGGGAGAGGGAAATAAAACACTCCCCTCCCCGTGATGACCACCTCTCCCTTCTCCCGGTTATAGATATTTTTTCCTTACCCCCACACTACCACCTAACTGTGATAGTGCTTATTTTTCCCCAGCACTCATGTGTGTGTGCAGGTGTGAGACACAGTGAAAGACAACGGCTGAACAAATCTTTATTCATTGTTCACCACCAGGTAGAAAGGAAACACCCGGGTGGCCAGTGACTAAAAGTGCCCTTCTCATCACAGGGCAATGCTGTGTGATCAAACAGTGAATGGAAGGGCAGGGATTAAATCAAAAGAGAGTTGGAGGGGGAAATAAAACACTCCACTCCTGCGGTGCCCCACTTCTCCCTTCTCCTAGTTATTTTCTTTCAGGGCTTTCCTGATTTTCCCGGGTTAACAGTAAACACTGACTGGAGCCAGCCAGCACAGAGTCAGTCACCTAAACTGAGGAGATTCTAAATCTCCTGGTTATATTTTTTCTTCCTTCTTTATTTTCCCCCACACTACCCCCTAACAGCGGTAGTGCTTTTATTTTCCCCAGTATCCATGATGTCCATGTGTTAGTCTAAGACACAGTGAAGAACAACAAATGAGCAAAACTTTATTCATTTTCCATGACCAGGAAGAGAGGAAACAGCAGAGTGGCCAGTGACACGCAATACCCTTCTCATCAATGTGCAAAGCTGTGTGAATGGGAGGGCAGGGTCTCAATCAAAATAGAGTTGGAGGTGAAATAAAGCACTCCAATCACTACAGGGACTGTGAAGAGAATCTCTGACTGCATCATCAGAGAAAAACATGGATTGGGATGAGGTCATCTTAAAAGAAAACTACAGTGAAATCTGAGGATCTACATCCACAACATGCTGATTTGGCCTTTGGAATCAGCCCAAAATGGCCACCTCATTCCCACTCTATTTTTTAGGAAATTTAGGGTGTCGAACCTATGCTGCAAAACATAGGTTTGAAACACTTTAGAAGTGGCTTATTATGTGTGTTTAGGAGCAACCTCCCAGTAAGTAGCTGCAGCAGGTAAAACACTTTCAGATGACAAATGTTCACATCCATTGAGATGTGTTGTGAGAGCAGAAACAGTTTTCTTTCTACAAGTTGGCTTTGGACATTCTTGGTTAAGGCTCCATCCCCCCAGTAAATCCCTGAATATTTTGTGACAGCATAGCATTAAATTATATAACTTTTACTGGTAAGTTATTGAATAAGTCCAGGAGTTAAAGTTGTAGAATTGCTAACACTGACAGTTCCTTCCAATTCATGTGTTGCTGAGAGGAGAACCAGACTAAAATGTGAAGATGGAATTGAAGGCAGCTGTTGATGAACACAGCCTTCTCCGAGCATGTTTCATAGTGCTTCAGGTCTGAAAATGGCCTATTTTTAGAGAGGGAAATGTTAGCTAATGTGCTTGTTCTGTCAGATTTATTCTTGTGGATGCTTTGTTCTTTATTGTTGGGGGGAGGGGTAGTGAGTGGGTCAGGATGAGGATAGTTACCTCTATTGTGTAAAATTGTACCCAACGTTGTTGCTTTTCTAAAAGCAAATGGTTCAACTTATTGAACTTGAGTTCTGCGCTAAACCTGGCAATCATTTTCTGATAATTTAAAGATTTTATTCCACAAATGTGCATGTGATACAATTGAATTTTCGGGAGACATTCGATAAATTGCTACATGTGAGGCTACTTAATAAGATAAAAGCCCATGGTATTGGAGAGAGCGAGGATTGGCTGGCGAATAGAAACAGTGAGTTGGAGTAGAGGGACATTTTCAGGATGGCAACCCTGTGACTAGTGGAGTGCTACAGGGATTGGTGCTGGGGCCACAATTATTTACAATGTATAGGAAAGTGAATGTACTGTAGTTATGTTTGCGGATGATGTGCACAGGTGAGAAGGCAAATAGTGAGGACGAGGGTCTGTAGAGCGACATAGACAGGTTAAGTGATTGGGCAAAAATTTGGCAGATGAAATTTAATGTGGAAAATTATGAGACAATGGACTTTGGCAAAGTGAGGATGCAGGAGCTGAATGTCACTTGAATGAGACCGACTGTGGAAAGCTGCAGCACTGAGGGATTTAGGAGTCCTCGTGTGTAAATAATTTTTTAAAAAGCTAGCAGAACGTTCAGCAGGAAATAGGGAAGGCAAATGGAATTGTTGGCTTTTATTTCAAAGGGAACAGAGCATAAAAATAAGGAGGCCTTGTTAAAGTTACATAGGTCACTAGTCAGACCAAATCTGGAGTAGTGTGAAAAGCTTTGGTCCCATTAACCAAGGGAAGATATATTGGCATTGGAGGTAATCCAGAGAAGGGTCACCAGGTTGCTCCCATGTATGAAGGGACATTGTTATGAGGAGAGGTCGACTAGGTTGAGCCTATACTCATTGGGGATTTAGAAGAATGAAAGGTGGCCTTATTGAAGCAGCCAAGATTCTAAGGGGACAAACATTGACCTTGTCTGTAATGCCCACATCCTGTGGAAGAAATGTTTGTTTAAAGTTGGTCGCAGTCTTTAGGCTTTGCATTAGGAGTTATAGTTGAAAAGTGAGCTGCATGGTGCCCCCTAGAGGTAATAAGTGATCTGTATGTGTCTTCGACATTTATAACGATTGAGGTCTCCTTCACGAGATGTGTAGGATTTAAACATTCGCTTGCTTCGTGTCATGTCAAAATAGTGCGGCCCAGATTCCTCCGATTCGCCAAGCCAATAGCATCAATGGTTGTCAATTGCACACCCTATTCTGGGGTGGATTAGAGACTAGCTGGCTGTAGTAGACAACAGATTGACGGTACTGAGTTAGCCCATGTTTACAACACTTATCTAATGTTGGACAGTATCATCTGTGATTCTATGGTGGGATTGTCCTCACTTAGTTCATGTTTTATCGAATAGTGGAAGTATCAATTGCATTTGCACCTTTTCTTGTGCCATTGACCTGCTCCCCATTATCTCAAAGTGCTGCATTAATTTCAGTGCACATGGGCGAGTTCCACCTCGACCTCACTCGCACCAATCTTGACTCCTCCACTAAGTACTCATTGCTAAATGGACATTTAATTCCTTTAATTGAATATTGGGAAGAAGGAAGCAATTGATTTTGATCCCTGATCCAAGCTCTGTTTCCTTCTGAGCCATCATTGTCAAACTGACAGCAGAGCAGGTTACTCAGAGGGGATTGGTCTGAAAGGAGAGATGGATGGACTTGTTAAAACTGTAGCCACTTATCTGGGTGTGCCTTCAGCTGCTTCAGCTTAAGTTCTGTAGTTTTCCCATTAAACCTTCCACCTCAAACCTAGCTTTTTGGCCAAGCTTTTTGCCATCTTGCCTATTATATGGCTCAGTGTCAATCTGTTACCCACACCTTGACAAACCCTTACCTTTGTGTATAAAAATAAACAACTTGATTTTCTTTCTCCAAATTCACGTCACAATACAAGAGCCCATTGGCGATGGAGCTGCAGAATTATGATACAGCTTCCAGTGGCGGTGGACTGGCTCTAGGCTGCGGCTGGACTCGGGTAACCTGATGGCAAGGGTGTTGGCGTTCTGACTGCAGCGATGTGTGGGGACTCAGGGCATCTGAGAAATCCCAGACTGCGGGATGGACTTTGTCTGGCAGCGAGGACTCATGGAGGCAGGGGAGAGTGATCTGGAATGTTTCCTTTTCTCTTGGCTGTTTCGTTTATTTGTGTTCCTGTTTTTTAATCCTGCCTTTTATACTCTATGATAGCACCAGACGGTGACAACTTGTACACACTTCACTGTATACCTATACTCGAGTACGTGTCAATAAAATCTAATAAATAAATAAATCCATTGGGTTTTTATTTGCTCAGCTGTTAGTTGGAGACAAACAGTGAACCGTGTGCTTATATCAAGCTAATGGCTAGCTCCCAAGATGGACTTTCCACTTCCACATCTGCACTTTGTCCCTGTAAAGGGACTCTATCATCCTCTCTGGGAGGCAGACAACTTGGGCACAGGTTGTTATCATCACAGGAGTGTCCCCCGTGTTTTAGAACCTAAAATCAGCCGATTTAATGCATAAAGCAGTCAAAGGTTTCCCACTCCTTTACAACTGGGGATTTGGAATTATTAAATAACTATTCATTCACGTGATGTGGGTGTCACTGTCTATGCCAGCATTTATTGCCTGGGGGGGGGAGCTAATAGCCAATCACATCGCTGTGGTTCTGAAGTCAGATGTAGGTCAGAGCCGGTAAAGACAGCATTTTCTTCCCGAAAAGGCATTAATGAACCAGATGGGCTCTTCCCCAATAATCCTAGAGTCATAGAGTCATACAGCATGGAAACAGACCCTTTGCTCCAACTAGTCCAGGCCGGCTATGTTCCCAAAGTAATTTAGTCCCAATTGCCTGCATTAGGCCCATACCTCTGCAAAATTTTCCTATTCATGTACTTCCCCAAATATCTTTTAAATGTTGTAACTGTACCTGCATCCACCACTTCCTGTGGAAGTTCATTCCATACACAAACCACTCTCTGTGTCAAAAAGTTGCCCCCATGTCCTTTTTAAAACTTCTCCCTCTCTCCTTAAAAGTATACCTTCCTAGTTATGAACTTCCCCACCTTCGGGGAAAAAGGTCCCTTGCTATTCACCTTATCTAGGCCCTCATGATTTTATATATCTCTGAAGGTCACCCTCCTAAACTCCAGTGAAAACCATCCCAGCCTATCCAGCCTATTTTTATAACACAAACCCTCTAATCCCAGCGACATCCTGGTAAATATTTTCTGAACCCTCTTAAATTTAATAATATCTTTCCTATAACAGGGCGACCAGAACTGGACAGGAAGAGACCTCACCAACATCATGAAAAAACTCAACATGACATCCCAACTCCTCGACTCAAAATATCTGAGCAACAAAAGCAAGCGACAATGTTCTCATGGCCTCATTAAATACTTCATTCCAGATATTAATTGAAATCAGGCTCCACCATCTGTTTTGGCAGGATTCAAACCCAGGTGCCCAGAGTATGACCAGGCCTCTGGATTCAAAACGTGTGGCGCTGGAAAAGCACAACTGGTCAGGCATCATCCGAGGAGCAGGAGAGTCAACGTTTCGAGCATAAGCTCTTCATCAGGAATGTGAGGAGGCTACACTTTTTGACTCCGATCTCCAGCATTTGAAGTACTCACTTTCTCCAGGTCTCTGGATTAACAGTCTAGCAATAATCCCGCTCGGCCATCACCTCCCCATGCAAGGGAATCGACTCAGTTCCAATTTTAATTCATTAAGTGTCTCATCTTGCTCTCAACTCAATCCTCCAAAGAATATAAACAACATTCAGTTGGTGCTGGGAAATCTGAAAGTCAACAGGCCTGGCAGCACCTGTGGAGAGAGAACAGAGGAATTCTGGGTGGAATGTCGTAGGGGCCTGAACAATGTGGAGTATGGTGAGAAATTGGGCAGAATCATGTCAGAAGTCAAGCGAGACCTTATTTGACATCGGAATCAGCTTGCTCCATTTACAAACGGAATTACGGGCTTAAGGTGAGATTCTCACAAGGCAGCGGCAAGATATCTTGAAAAGGGGATCGTTACTCATTGCCAGTTTAATTAAGAATGAATACAGCTTCCGATTCTATCACCAGCGTGAGGAAACTAGGGAGTGAATGTTCCTGACATGGAAGTCGGAGCGGGCACCTGGAGACACCAGCTCACCCCGTGCTCCTCTGAGCATCAGTCTTGGACACTCATCAACAACGTCTCAGAACACATTCCAGGGCACCAACCATGTCAGCAATCCATGCTCATGAAGCCAGTATCTGACCCCGCCAGTCTTAGAGAACCCTCATGGCACCTTTCCTATCCACTTACAGGAACCTTCTGTACTTTAAAGCTGCACTTTGGGACACACCAGGAACTGGCATTGAACTGCCACTACAAGGGCACCTTGCACACAGGGAGATCCAGGTGTCAGATTGGACCAGGCTACAGCTCAGGGTTGCTCGCTGGCTCTCTTCGTGCTCACTCACTTAAGGTCTAGCTGCTTGCTCACAACATCCCTGTCTTGCCTTTGAGCCCAGTCACTGAGCAAGGAGTTGGTCAGCAGTCTTCATTCCAGGTGCCCGAATTCCCACCCTGGTGCATTGGAGCATCAGCCTGACACCTGCACTGTAAACCAGCAGCGAATGGGGGAAGCACACTGCACATGCTTCAAGCAAACCGCTAGAACTCAGAAGTCTAAGGGCAGTGGTTCCCAGTGAGGTCCATGGAAATACCCATCAGTCAGGAAGTTCTGGCAGCCTCCAGGATCAGTTCAGGGGATTTGACTACAATCAGGCATTTGGTTGGACAGCACTCAGTTCAGGGGTCCATCTAACTGTAGAAATGACACAGCACAGAAGGAGGCCATCTTGAGGGGATGAGGGAATGATGGATGTAAAGGAGGAGGGCAGCTGTACATATGAAGGGGAGCTCAGGACCAAGAGAATAAGGACTGCTACCTCTGTCTCACCTTAACCATTGCTGTCCCCACCCTGCCAGATCCTTCCATCACAATCACCAATCCCCTTCCAAAGGAGCATCTGAGGGGTTCACATTGTGAAGCAAGAATAAAGATTGGTTCAGTTGGAAGGATTCCGAGTCTACAATAACACTGTCCACGTTAAAGGGTGGGTTTATCAATGGAAGTGCGATCACTATGACACTCCCCTCTCCCCACCATCAGACCCTTCCATGTGGGACAGAGGGAGAAACGGGAAACATAAGAGGGAACATGTCGGAAAATATAGTTAAAGAACCAGAGTCCCCTGTTAGTTCTCAGTACATATTTGTTTTGTGTTTAAACATTCTATTTTCACAAGATACATACTTAGTAACGAGGCAGGAGACAATAGTCCAACTGCTTAGACTGCCAGCTTGTCAACTTATCAATATGAATAATTGAATGAATTTAATGAGCATTTTCAGCTCATGTAATTGGCTGCTATCTCATTAAATTGACAATTTCCCACCACCATGTTTTTATAGCTGCACTCTCCAGTGAGAACAGAAAAATAGTTTTAACAACAACTTGCTCTTTGTGCTCCATCACCAATTAGCATTGGACAGTCGGCAATGAGTATATGATAATTAAACTCAAACTGAGTTAACCCTCAGACTGCTGGTAAATTCAGAAATTTTCTTTCTGAGTTGGCTGACTTTGTAAGTTTCAGTTCAGCTGAAACAGACACAAGTATCATCGCACCAGTCCTTTGTCTTCCTGCTCTGATAAACACAGAAAGATCCCATGGGATTGTTTCAAGAAAAACAGAAGATCTGGCCCGTGTCTCGTTCAATGTCGGAACATAGAATAGTATAGCACAGGAACGGTGTTGTGCCAAACATAATGTCAAATTGAACTAATCCCTACTGCCTGCTCTTTATCCATATTCCTCTATTCTTTGCAGATTCATGTGTTTATGTAAAAACCCTTTAAACCCCCCCACCACATCTGCCTACACTACTCCCAGCAGTGCGTTCCACACTCCTCCCACTCTCTGGGCAAAACACCTGCTCCTCACATCTCTTTTGAACTTTCCCTCTCTCACCTTAAATACATGCCCCCCCCCCCCCCCCCCCCCCACCCCCCCCCTCAGTATTAGACATTTCAACTCTGGGAAAAAAATTCTGTCAACTCTAACTATACAGCCCACAATTTTATAGACTTCGGCCAAATCTCCCCTCAGCCTCTGCTGCTCCAGAGAAAACAACCCAAGCTTTTCTAGTTTCTCCTTATAGCTCATACCCTCTAACCCAGACAGTATCCTGGTAAACCTCTTCTGCACCCTCTCCTAAGCCTCCACATCCTTCCTGTTAAGTGCTGATCAGAATGGAATTCAATATTCTAAGTGTGGCCTCACCAAAATCTTATAAAAATACAACATGACACCCTGACTCTTGTATGCAATGCCCTGACCAATAAAGACTAACATGCCATATGCCTTCTTGACCACTCAATGTATTATTATGGCCACTTACAAAGTGTTCATCTCAAACAATACCCTTAAACCAGATTAAAACGTCACTTCTTTACACAGATAGTACTCTTCTTGTAGGTGTCCCATTTTTAGTTTTCCCAATGTCTTGGACAATATTGAACACTGAGTCCGAACACCAAAAACAGATCTTCTCATTATGATATTGTTATTGGTCTGATGTAGTGTTGGATTGTGTCAAGGGCTGACTGGCCCATTGACCTGGCTGTAAATGTATTCAAATGCTTGGCATAATTGAAAGGCAAACAATCTCATCGCCATGATGCCATGTTCCCTGAGCCTTTATCACATGGAAACCTGTCATTCTACACATCGTGTGATGGTTACCTGAATGAAGTCAATTTTTTTTACCAAACATGGTTACATCCAGTTATGACCCTTTGATTGGACAGGTCAAACCATAACATCACAGGGGAAGCCTCACAGTCACACAGTGCATCACAGTTCGATCAGATGCCACAACAGGATGGTCATCTGAGTAACTTTGTGGCAAGGCGCTGGATAACTAGTTTAGATGCAGGAAAGCAGCTCGACCAACTGCTATTCAATTTATCGAGGAACGACTGTGGCTACGCTAGACATGTGAGCAGGTTTGCTTTGTAAAGGGAGTTTGGGCAATGGGACCATCTCTGATAGCTGTTGGTTGCAGGGGGGTTGCACAGGAAGGTTTGTTTAGAGCTGCAGTCCATGACTGTATCATCTCCATTTAACAACAAGATCCTCTGTAGTAAATGTGAGGATAGAAGGGTTCAAATCTCAGAAAGTGAAAACACGTCTGGCCTAATAAGCTCATCCTGGTTCAATTGAGATTGTCTTTTGGAGAACTGATCTGATCGAATAATTTTAATAGCAGATGGAGTCGTCATAAACAGGCATTTAACCAGCCTCCAAAAAATAGGATGTTGGTATTTCACTCAAATGTGCTGTTTGGGACTGAATCAGACTCAAGAAGGGAAAGGGAACAATTGGATATTGAAAACTCAAATTAATTATCTATGAACACAGATTATTACAACAAGATTGTTATAGTGAGACATAAGCTGTGAAATCATGCAATTATGAATTGGATGTTAGAGTAGGAAGAATGTGAAAGGATAGAAAGGAAGACAAAAAGTTTAGACAGTGTCAGTTGAGCTTCTGGTAAATGATGTGCCCTTCGATACTGTAACTGAGCCAGTGTATTGGCGAATGGGATGGCCAGTGGACTATAAGTAGCACTTATCTCAGCAATGTTGAGAAATATTCTACAGTGTGAATATTTGTACAGTTTCAGTATCACTGAGACTCAGCGGCTGTTTCCTTGGTTTGTCTTGTGAGATTTTCTCTTACTTTAACCACCCACACCCCTCACACCAAACCCATTTAGGTCACAGACCTACGGGCAGTTACAGAAAGCCCTAGTGGAAACATAGAGCTCAATGTTCCTCTGGCCTGCAATCCCATTGGAACTAGATTGAGTAGACTTGGTAGCTGCCCACACATCTTATGACACTGGAGAAGAAATAAGTTCAAAATAGGATAGGATATATGTGTAAAAGGAGAAATCTTCAGTGGATGAATTGGTTAGTCATTTCAACCAGGCCACATACAGAGAGATAGGCTGAACAACCTTTTGGTCATCATTCTGTGACATCGCAGGGTAAGCTTTACACTCAACACTGTGCATCACAGTGACATCAGATGTCACAGTAGGTTGGCCATCTGAGTAACGATGAGGCAAGAGGCAGCTGCATCATCAGCTTAAGTGAAAGAAAGTAAACAAGACCGACTGATTTACTGTTTGACTTATCTAGGAGTGAGACTGGGCTTACGCTGGTGCATCTGAATGGGTTCACCTTGCGCAGGAGGTTCAAGAAATGGGACCATCTCTGATCAGCTGACAACTGGAAAAGTGTTGCAGTGGAAAATTGAAGTTGCAGTTCCAGGTGAAAGCCACAGTAAGTAACAGCAAAATCTACTTTAGTGACTGTGCAACTAGAATTTCCTGAAAAGGAGAGAAGATAGGCAGGTGGAGGGGGATGGGGAAACTGTCATGTGAAGCAGAAATGCTGAAAGGATAGATGTAGGCAGCAGGTTGGCACTGTACACCTTGCCACATTCTTGAGCCTTCGGCAAATATTTGAAACACAGTCCTTCCCTGGGTAAAGGTAATAACCATTTCAACCTGAAATTGTTCTCTGGAAAAGTTAACTTCTTAATTTAACTCTGTGTTTAAAAACTGCCAGGAAGGTGGAGCTCATGGTTGGTTCAGCCAATGAAGTGAAAGAAGTTGAAAGAACATAAGAAATAAGAGCAGCAAGAGGCCATTCAGCCCCTCAAGTTTGTTCTGCCAGGCAATAACGTCATGGTTGACTTAACTCCACTTTGCTGACCTGTTCTTTCCCCAATGACCTTTGAACTGTGAGCAGATTTGTCTAGATTAGAGTTGTTTCCTTCATCCAAATCATTGATATAGATCATGACCAATCACAGACACAACCCTAACTCCTGTGACACTCCACTAGTTATTTTGCCAGCCTAAAAGTGATCCATTTAACCGTGACTGTCCTTTCTGTGCCTCAACCAGTGTCGGTTGGTGTTCGTGCAGTTAACGAACCGTATACACGAACACCAACTAGCCACGAAACGACACGACCAGCTATCCTTAGTAGCCACACACAGACGACAAGCAACATGAATTCGACTGGGACAAGACTACCATTATAGGGCAAGCCAAACAGAGAAAAGCCAGGGAATTCCTAGAGGCATGGCACTCATCCACAGACTCTATCAACAAGCACATCGACCTGTATATGTGTAATTGAGTGTGTAATTGAGTATATAAGTGTGTGAATGAGTGTGTTATTGAATATATGTATGTGTGAGAGAATGTGTGTAATTGAGTATATGTGTGTGGGAGTGAGTCTGTGTAAGTGAGTATATATGTGCGTGTGTGTGAGTGAGTGTAATTGAGTATATATGTGTGTGAGTGAGTTTGTGTAATTGAGTATGTGTGTGTGCGTGAGTGAATGTAATAAACATATTTGTGTGTATGTATATAATTGAGAATGTTTGTGTGTCAGTGTGTGTCATTGTGAGTATATGTTTGTGCGTGAATTTGTGTAATTGAGTATGTGTGTGAGTGAGTGTGTGTAATTGAGTATGTGTGTGAGTGAGTGTGTGTAATTGAGTATGTGTGTGTGTGTTATTGAATATATGTGTGAGTGTGTGAGGGTGAGTGTGTGTTATTGAGAATATGTGGGTGTGGGTGAGTGTATGTAATTGAATGTGTATGTGAGTTTGTGTGTGTAATTGAGCATGTGTGTGTGTGAGTGTGTGTGTGATTGAGTATGTGTGTGTGAGTGAGTGCACAATGGGTGGCACGGTGACTAGCACTGCTTCCTCACAGCACCAGAGACCGGGGTTCAATTCCCGTATCAGGCAACTGTCTGTGTGGAGTTTGCACATTCTCCCTGTGTCTGCGTGGGTTTCCTCCGGGTGCTCCGGTTTCCTCCCACAGTCCAAAAATGTGCAGGTCAGGTGAATTGGCCATACTTAATTGCCCATAGTGTTAGGTGAAGGGGTAAATGTAGGGGAGTGGGTCTGGGTGGGTTGTTCTTCGGTAGGTCGGTGTGGTGTGGTTGGGCCGAAGGGCCTGTTTCCACACTGTAAGTAATCTAATCTAAAAAAAATTGTGTTTATGTATGTGTGAGAGTGAGTGTGTGTTATGGATTATACGTGTGTGTGAGTGTGTGCAATTGAATATATGTGAGTGTGTGTAATTGAGAATGTTTGTGAGTGAGTGTGTGTTATTGAGTATATGTATGTGCGAGTGAGTGTGTGTAATTGAGTACATCTGTGTGTGAGTGAGTGTGGAATTGAGTATGTGTGTGTGCGTTTGTGTGTAATTGAGTATATGCATGTGTGAGTGACTGTGTGTAATTGAGTATTTTTGTGTGAGTGTTGTAATTGAGTATATCTGTTTGTGAGTTAGTGTATAATTGAGTATATCTGTTTGTGAGTTAGTGTGTGTAATTGAGTTTGTGCGTGTGTGAGTGAGTGAGTGAGTGTAATTGAGTATGTGTGTGTTATGGAGGATATGTGCGTGAGCGAGTGTGTGTAATTGAGTATATGTGATTGAGTGTGTAATTGAGTAAATGTGTGTGAGTGTGTGTTTGATTGAGTGTGTGTATGTGGGAGTGAGTGCGCAATTGTATTTATGTGTATGTGAATGAGTGTGTGTTATGCAGTATATGTGTGTGTGCGTGAGTAAGTGTATATTATAGAGCATATGTGTGTGTGAGTGAGTGTTTGTAACTGAATATTTAAGTTTGTGAGTGAGTGTGTGTTCTTGAGTACGTGTGTGTGAGTGAGTGTTATGGAGTATATGTGTGTGTGAGTGAGTGTGTGTTATGGAATATGTGTGTGTGAGTGAGTGTATGTAATTGAGTACGTGTGTGTTTGAGTGAGTGTAATTGAGTATGTGTGTGTGAGTGAGTGTGTGTTATGGAGGATATGTGTGTGTGACTGAGTGTGTAATTGAGTATGCATGTGAGTGAGTGTGTGTTATGGAATATGTGTGTGTGAGTGAGTGTGTGTAATTGAGTATGTGTGTGTGTGAGTGAGTGTAATTGAGTGTGTGTGTGAGTGAGTGTGTGTTATGGAGGATATGTGTGTGTGACTGAGTGTGTCATTGAGTATGTGTGTGAGTGAGTGTGTGTTATTGAGTATGTGTGTGTGTGTGTAATTGAGTGTGTGTGTGTGACTAAGTGTTTGTCATTGAGTATATGTGTGTGTGTGAATGAGTGTGTGTAATTGAGTATGTGTATGTGAGTGAGTGTGTGTCACTGAGCATGTGTGTGTGATTGAGTGTGTGTAATTGAGCATGTGTGATTGAGTGTGTAATTGAGTATATATGTGTGTGAGTTAGTGTGAGTAATTGAGTATATGTGGATGTGTGTGTGAGTGTGTGTTCTTGAGTATATGTGTGTGTGAGAGATTGCGTGTAATTGATTATGTGTGTGAGTGAGTGTGTGTAATTTAGCATGTGTCTGTGATTGAGTATATGTATCTGTGAGTGAGTGTGCTTAATTTTGTATGTATGTGAGAGTGTGTGTAATTGAGTATATGTGTGTGTGAGTGAGTCTGTGTAATTGAGTATATCTGTGTGTGAGTGAGTTTGTGTAATTTAGTATGTGTGTGTGCGTGAGCAAATGTAATTGAATATATTTGTGTGTGTATATAATTGAGAATGTTTGTGTGTCAGTGTGTGTAATTGAGTATATGTATGTGAGTGAGTTTGTGTAATTGAGTATATGTGAGTGAGTATGCGTTATTGAGTATATATGTGTGTGAGTGAGTGTGTAATTGAGTATATGTGTGTGAGTGAGTGTGTAATTGAGTATGTGTGTGTTATTGAGTATATGTGTGAGTGAATGTGTGTAATTGAATATGTGTGTGTGAGGGTGAGTGTGTGTTATTGAGAATACGTGAGTGTGGGTGAGTGTATGTAACTGAATATGTGTATGTGAGTGAGTGTGTATAATTGAGCATGTGTGTGTGTGTGTGTGTAATTGAGTATGTGTGTGTGTGAGTTAGTGCACAATGGGTGGCACAGTGGTTAGCACTGTTACCTCACAGCACCAGAGACCGGGGTTCAATTCCCGCCTCAGGCAACTGTCTGTGTGGAGATTGCACATTCTCCCCGTGTCTGTGTAGGTTTCCTCCGGGAGCTCCGGTTTCCTCCTCCAGTCCAAAAAAGTGCAGGTCAGGTGAATTGGCTATACTTAATTGCCCATAGTGTTAGGTGAAGGGGTAAACGTAGGGGAATGGGTCTGGGTGGGTTGTTCTTCGGTGGTTCGGTGTGGAGTGGTTGGGCCGAAGGGCCTGTTTCCACACTGTCAGTAATCTAATCTAAAAAAAATTGTGTTTAAGTGTGTGTGAGAGTGAGTGTGATGGATTATGTATGTATGTGAGTGCGTGTAATTGAGATTGTTTGTGAGTGAGTGTGCGTTATTGAGTATATGTATGTGCGAGAGAGTGTGTGTAATTGAGTACATCTGTGTGTGAGTGAGTGTGGAATTGAGTATATGCATGTGTGAGTGACTGTGTGTAATTGAGTATTTTTGTGCGTGTTGTAATTGAGTATATCTGTTTGTGAGTTAGTGTGTGTAATTGAGTTTGTGCGTGTGTGAGTGAGTGTAATTGAGTATGTGTGTGTTATGGAGGATATGTGTGTGTGAGTGAGTGTGTGTAATTGAGTATATGTGAGTGAGTGTGTAATTGAGTAAATATGTGTGTGTGTGTGTGATTGAGTATGTGTGTGTGAGTGAGTGCGCAATTGTGTTTATGTGTATGTGAATGAGTGTGTGTTATGCAGTATATGTGTGTCTAAGTGTATATTATAGAGCATATGTGTGTGTGTGTGTGTAACTGAATATTTAAGTTTGTAAGTGAGTGTGTGTAATTGAGTATGTGTGTGTGTGTGAGTGTGTGTAATTGAGTATGTGTGTGTAAGTGAGTGTGTGTTATGGAGGATATGTGTGTGTGATTGTGTGTAATTGAATATATATGTTTGTGAGTGAGTGTGTGTGATTGTGTATACGTGTGTGTGAGTGTGTGTAATTGAGTATGTGTGTGTGAGCGAGTGTGTGTAATTGAGTATGTGTGTGTGTGAGTGAGTGTGTGTAATTGAGTATATCTGTGTGTGACTGAGTGTGGAATTGAATATGTGTGTGTGAGTGTGTGTAATTGAGTATGTGTGTGTATGAGTATGTGTGCGTGTTCGTATGTAATTGAGTATGTTTTTGAGTGAGTGTGTGGTATTGAGTATTTGTGTGTAATTGAGTATATGTGTGTGTCATTAAGAGAGTGAATGTGTGCCTGCCTGTGAGAGTAGATGTGAGTGTGAGTAAGCGTGTGTTAGTGACAGTGCATCAGAGTGCAAATAAGAAAATGAGTTTGGTGTGTGTAAGCATGTGCGAAACAATGTTAATGTGTGTGTATGTGTGCGATAGAATGTGTGTGTGAGAGGCAGAGACAGTGTGTGAGTGAGACCCTGTGTGTGAGAGAGTGTGTGTGTTTGTGTGTGAGAGAGTGTGTGTGCGTTGGCGAGTGAGTGTGAGTATGTGTTACTGAGTATGTGTGCATGCGAGTGAGTGTGTGTAATTGACTTTGTGTGTGTGTGTGACTAAGTGCTTGTAATTGTGTACGTGTCCATGCGTATCCTCAGCCACAGGGAAGAGACATTTGAGGAGGTCCTTCAACATCTCAAGGCGATGGAGCAGTCACATCAATGCTGCCCACGCAAGATCCTGCAAATCCACTGACAAGACAGATGCACCAACACCAGAGTCCTCATCAAGGCCAACATCCCCAGCATCGAGGTACAGACGGTGCCCCCTTGATCAGCTGTGATGAGCTGGGCACATCGTACCATGACTGACATGGCGTCGGGTGTGGGCCTGGGCCAGTGTCAGCTGGGAGCCCGGGGCAGTGTCGGCTGTGGGAGCCCGGGGCAATGTCGGCTGTGGGAGCCCGGGGCAGTGTCATGTGTGGGCCTGGGGCGGTGTCGGCTGTGGGAGCCCGGGGCAATGTCGGCTGTGGGAGCCCGGGGCAGTGTCATGTGTGGGCCCGGGGCGGTGTCGGCTGTGGGAGCCCGGGGCAGTGTCATGTGTGGGCCCGGGGCGGTGTCGGCTGTGGGAGCCCGGGGCGGTGTCGGCTGTGGGCCCGGGGAAGTGTCGGCTGGGAGCCCGGGGAAGTGTCGGCTGGGAGCCCGGGGCAGTGTTGGCTGTGGGAGCCCGGGGCAATGTCGGCTGTGGGAGCCCGGGGCAGTGTCATGTGTGGGCCCGGGGCGGTGTCGGCTGTGGGAGCCCGGGGCAATGTCGGCTGTGGGAGCCCGGGGCAGTGTCATGTGTGGGCCCGGGGCGGTGTCGGCTGTGGGAGCCCGGGGCAGTGTCATGTGTGGGCCCGGGGCGGTGTCGGCTGTGGGAGCCCGGGGCGGTGTCGGCTGTGGGCCCGGGGAAGTGTCGGCTGGGAGCCCGGGGAAGTGTCGGCTGGGAGCCCGGGGCAGTGTCAGCTGTGGGCCCGGGGCAGTGTCGGCTGTGGGCCCGGGGCAGTGTCGGCTGTGGGCCCGGGGCAGTGTCGGCTGTGGGCCCGGGGTGGTGTCGGCTGTGGGCCCGGGGTGGTGTCGGCTGTGGATCAGGGGCAGTGTCATGTGTGGGCCCGGGGTGGTGTCGGCTGTGGGCCCGGGGCAGTGTCGGCTGTGGGAGCCCGGGGCAATGTCGGCTGTGGGAGCCCGGGGCAGTGTCATGTGTGGGCCCGGGGCGGTGTCGGCTGTGGGAGCCCGGGGTGGTGTCGGCTGTGGGCCCGGGGAAGTGTCGGCTGTGGATCAGGGGCAGTGTCATGTGTGGGCCCGGGGTGGTGTCGGCTGTGGGAGCCCGGGGTGGTGTCGGCTGTGGGCCCGGGGTGGTGTCGGCTGTGGATCAGGGGCAGTGTCGGCTGTGGGCCCGGGGCAGTGTCGGCTGTGGGCCCGGGGCAGTGTCATGTGTGGGCCCGGGGTGGTGTCGGCTGTGGATCAGGGGCAGTGTCGGCTGTGGGCCCGGGGCAGTGTCGGCTGTGGGCCCGGGGCAGTGTCGGCTGTGGGCCCGGGGCAGTGTCGGCTGTGGATCAGGGGCAGTGTCATGTGTGGGCCCGGGGCACTGTTGGGTGTGGGCCCGGGGCAGTGTCGTCTGTGGGCCCAGGGCAGTGTCGGCTGTGGATCAGGGGCAGTGTCATGTGTGGGCCCGGGGCACTGTTGGGTGTGGGCCCGGGGCAGTGTCATGTGTGGGCCCGGGGCGGTGTCGGCTGTGGGAGCCCGGGGTGGTGTCGGCTGTGGGCCCGGGGTGGTGTCGGCTGTGGATCAGGGGCAGTGTCATGTGTGGGCCCGGGGTGGTGTCGGCTGTGGATCAGGGGCAGTGTCATGTGTGGGCCCGGGGTGGTGTCGGCTGTGGGCCCGGGGTGGTGTCGGCTGTGGGCCCGGGGTGGTGTCGGCTGTGGGCCCGGGGCAGTGTCGGCTGTGGGCCCGGGGCAGTGTCGGCTGTGGATCAGGGGCAGTGTCATGTGTGGGCCCGGGGCACTGTTGGGTGTGGGCCCGGGGCAGTGTCGTCTGTGGGCCCAGGGCAGTGTCGGCTGTGGGCCCGGGGCAGTGTCGGGTGTGGGCCCGTGGTGATGTCGTCTGTGGATCAGGGGCAGTGTCATGTGTGGGCCCGGGGCAGTGTCGGCTGTGGGCCTGGGGCAGTGTCGGCTATGGGCCTGGAGTGATGTCGGCTGTGGGCCCGGGGCAGTGTTGGGTGTTGGCCATGGGTAGTGTCGGCTGTGGGCCCGGAGTGATGTCGGCTGTGGGCCCGGGGCAGTGTCGGCTGTGGGCCCGGAGTGATGTAGGCTGTGGGGCCGGGGCAGTGTCGGCTGTGGGCCCGGAGTGATGTTGGCTGTGGGCCCGGGGCAGTGTCGGCTGTGGGCCCGGAGTGATGTCGGCTGTGGGCCCGGGGCAGTGTCAGCTGTGGGCCCGGAGTGATGTAGGCTGTGGGCCCGGGGCAGTGTTGGGTGTTGGCCATGGGCAGTGACGGCTGTGGGCCCGGGTCAGTGTTGGGTGTGTGCCCGGGGTCGTGTCGGGTGTGGGCCCAGGGTGGTGTTGGGTGTGGGCCCGGGGCGGTGACGGCTGTGGGTCCGGGGTAGTGTTGGGGGTGGGACCGGGGCAGTTTCGGCTGTGGGCCCGGGGCAGTTTTGGGTGTGGGCCCGTGGCGGCGTCGGCTGTGGGCCCCGGGTGGTTTCGGGTGTGGGCCCGGGGCAGTGTCGGCTGTGGGCCCGGGGCACTGTCGGCTGTGGGCCCGGAGTGATGTAGGCTGTGGGCCCGGGGCAGCGTCGGCTGTGGGCCCGGAGTGATGTTGGCTGTGGGCCCGGGGCAGTGTCGGCTGTGGGCCCGGAGTGATGTCGGCTGTGGGCCCGGGGCAGTGTCGGCTGTGGGCCCGGAGTGATGTAGGCTGTGGGCCCGGGGCAGTGTTGGGTGTTGGCCATGGGCAGTGACGGCTGTGGGCCCGGGTCAGTGTTGGGTGTGCGCCCGGGGTCGTGTCGGGTGTGGGCCCAGGGTGGTGTTGGGTGTGGGCCCGGGGCGGTGACGGCTGTGGGTCCGGGGTAGTGTTGGGGGTGGGACCGGGGCAGTTTCGGCTGTGGGCCTGGGGCAGTTTTGGGTGTGGGCCCGTGGCGGCGTCGGCTGTGGGCCCCGGGTGGTTTCGGGTGTGGGCCCGGGGCAGTGTCTGCTGTGGGCCCGGGGCAGTGTCGGCTGTGGGCCCGGAGTGATGTAGGCTGTGGGCCCGGGGCAGTGTCGGCTGTGGGCCCGGAGTGATGTCGGCTGTGGGCCCGGGGCAGTGTCGGCTGTGGGCCCGGAGTGATGTCGGCTGTGGGCCCGGGGCAGTGTTGGGTGTTGGCCATGGGCAGTGACGGCTGTGGGCCCGGGTCAGTGTTGGGTGTGCGCCCGGGGTCGTGTCGGGTGTGGGCCCGGGGCGGTGACGGCTGTGGGTCCGGGGTAGTATTGGGTGTGGGACCGGGGCAGTTTCGGCTATGGGCCCGGAGTGATGTCGGGTGTGGGCCCGGGGCAGTGTTGGATGTCGGCCATGGGCAGTGTCGGCTGTGCGCCCGGGGCTGTGTCGGCTGTGGGCCCGAGAGGTGTCGGCTGGCGGCCCGGGGTGTTGTTGGCTGTGGGCCCGGAGTGATGTCGGCTGTGGGCCCGGGGCTGTGTCGGCTGTGGGCCCGGGACTGTGTCGGCTGTGGGCCCGGGGTGGTGTTGGCTGTGGGCCCGGGATGGTGTCGGCTGGCGGCCTGGGGTGTTGTTGGCTGTGGGCCCGGGGTGGTGTTGGCTGTGGGCCCGGGATGGTGTCGGCTGGCGGCCTGGGGTGTTGTTGGCTGTGGGCCCGGGGTGGTGTTGGCTGTGGGCCCAGGGTGGTGTCAGCTGGGGGCCCAGGGCAGTGTCGGGTGTGGGGCGGTGTTGGGTGTGGGCCCAGGGTGGTGTCAGCTGGGGGCCCGGGGTGATATCGGCTGTGGGCCCGGGATGGTGTCGGCTAAGGGCCCAGGGTGGTGTCAGCTGTGAACCTGGGGTGTTGTCGGCTGTGGGCCCGGGATGGTGTCGGGTGTGGGCCCGGGGTGATGTCGGCTGTGGGCCCGGGGTGGTGTCGGGTGTGGGACCGGGGTGGTGTCGGGTGTGGGCCCGGGGTGGTGTCGGGTGTGGGCCCGGGGCGGTATCGTGTGTGGGCCCGGGGCGGTGTTGGCTGTGGGCCGGGGCAGTGTCGGGTGTGGGCCCGGGGCGGTATCATGTTTGGGCCCGGGGCAGAGTCAGCTGTGGGCCGGGGCAATGTCGGCTGTGGACCCGGGGTGGTGTCGGGTGTGGGCCCGGGGGGGTGTTGGGTGGGGGCCCAGGGCAGTGTCGGGTGTGGGCCCGGGGCGGTGTGAGTGTGGGCCCGGAGCAGTGAGTGTGGGCCCGGGGCGGTGTGAGTGTGGGCCCGGGGCAGTGAGTGTGGGCCCGGGGCCGTGAGTGTGGGCCCGGGGCAGTGTGTGTGTGTGTGTGTGTGTGTGTGTGTGTGTGTGTGTGTGTGTGTGTGTGTGTGACCGGAGCAGGGTGTGTGTGTGTGACCGGAGCAGGGTGTGTGTGGGCCCAGGGCAGTGTCGGCTTCGGGCCCGGGGCGGTGTCGGCTGTATCTCTAAGCAGAATACATAGGGACTGATCCAAAGTGAAATGGAAGTAGCCGACACCGCCCTGGGTCCACAGCCAACACTGCCCCAGGCCCAGAGCCGACACTGCCCCGGGCCCACAGCCAACACTGCCCCAGGCCCACGGCCGACACTGCTCCAGGCCCACAGCCGACACTGCTCCAGGCCCACAGCCGACACTGCCCCGGGCCCACAGCCAACACTGCCCCAGGCCCACGGCCGACACTGCTCCAGGCCCACAGCCGACACTGCTCCAGGCCCACAGCCGACACTGCCCCAGGCCCACAGCCAACACTGCCCCAGGCCCAGAGCCGACACCACCCCAGGCCCACGGCCGACACTGCTCCAGGCCCACAGCCGACACTGCTCCAGGCCCACAGCCGATACTGCCCCAGGCCCACAGCTGACGCCGCCTCCTGTTCAAAGCAGACCCTGCCCTTAGCCTTCAGGTTACTCTGCTCCAGGCCTCCAGGTCACACTGCTCCAGGCCCACAGCCAACACTGCCCCAGGCCCACAGCTGACACCTGCTTCAGGCCTCCAGGGCAATAGCCAATGATGCTGCGGGCCCACAGCTGACACCATCCTGGGCATATAGGTGACACTGCCCGGGCCCATAGCTGACACTGCCCAAGCCCACAGCGGACCCAGCCCTGGGCCCACAGCCGACACCGCCTACGGCTCAAAGCAGATCCTGCCCTGAGCCTTCAAGTTCCCCTGCTCAAGGCCTCCAGGTCACACTGCTCCAGGCCTACAGCCAACACTATCCCAGGCACATGGCCGACACCACCCTGGGCCCGAAACGGAATCTGCCCCGGGCCCACAGGTGACAATGTCCCGGGCCCACAACCGACACCGCCCCAGGCCCACAGCTGTCACTGTCCGGGTCCACAGTGAACCCAGTCCTGAGCCTTCAGGCGACATAGTCTACGGCCCACAGCAGACCCAGCCCTGGGCCTTAAGGCAATACTGCCTAGGGCTCATAGCAGACCCTGTCCAGAGCCACAGGCAACACTGCCTACGGCTCACAGCAGACCCAGCCCTGGGCCTTCAGGCAACACAGCCTACGGCTCACAGCAGACCCAGCCCCGGGCCTTCAGGCAACACTGCCTACGGCTCACAGCAGACCCAGCCCTGGGCCTTCAGGCAACACTGCCTACGGCCCACAGCATACCTTGTCCAGAGCCACAGGCAACACTGCCTAAGGCTCACAGCAGACCTTGCCCTGGGCCTTCAGGCAACACTGCCTACGGCCCACAGCAGACCCAGCCCTGGACCTTCAGGCGACACTGCCTAAGGCCCAAAGCAGACCCAGCCACGGGCCTTCAGGCGACACTGCCTACGGCTCACAGTGGACCCAGCCCCGGGCCTTCAGGCAACACTGCCTAGGCCCCATAGCAGACCCTGTCCAGAGCCTTCAGGCAACACTGCCTACAGCCCACAGCAGACCCAGACCTGGGCCTTCAGGCAACACTGCCTACAGCCCATGACAGACCCAGCCCTGGGCCTTAAGGCAATACTGCCTAGGGCCCATAGCAGACCCTGTCCAGAGCCTTCAGGCAACACTGCCTACGGCTCACAGCAGACCCAGCCCTGGGCCTTCAGGCAACACTGCCTACAGCCCACAGCAGACCCAGCCCCGGGCCTTCAGGCAACACTGCCTACAGCCCACAGCAGACCCAGCCCTGGGCCTTCAGGCAACACTGCCTACAGCCCACAGCAGACCCTGTCCAGAGCCTTCAGGCAACACTGCCTACGGCTCACAGCAGACCCAGACCTGGGACTTCAGGCAACACTGCCTACGGCCCACCTCAGACCCAGCCCTGGGCCTTCAGGCAACACTGCCGACGGCCCACAGCAGACCCAGCCCTGGGCCTTAAGGCAATACTGCCTAGGGCCCAAAGCAGGCCCTGTCCAGAGCCTTCAGGCAACACTGCCTACGGCTCACAGCAGACCCAGCCCTGGGCCTTCAGGCAACACTGCCTACAGCCCACGACAGACCCAGCCCTGGGCCTTAAGGCAATACTGCCTAGGGCCCATAGCAGACCCTGTCCAGAGCCTTCAGGCAACACTGCCTACGGCTCACAGCAGACCCAGCCCTGGGCCTTCAGGCAACACTGCCTACAGCCCACAGCAGACCCAGCCCCGGGCCTTCAGGCAACACTGCCTAAGGCCCAAAGCAGACCCAGCCCTGGGCCTTCAGGCAACACTGCCTACAGCCCACAGCAGACCCTGTCCAGAGCCTTCAGGCAACACTGCCTACGGCTCACAGCAGACCCAGACCTGGGACTTCAGGCAACACTGCCTACGGCCCACAGCAGACACAGCCCTGGGCCTTCAGGCGACATTGCCTACGGCCCACATCAGACCCAGCCCTGGGCCTTCAGGCAACACTGCCGACGGCCCACAGCAGACCCAGCCCTGGGCCTTCAGGCAACACTGCCTATGGCCCACAACAGACCCAGCCCTGGGCCTTCAGGCGACAATGCCTATGGCCCACAACAGACCCAGCCCTGGGCCTTCAGGCGACATTGCCTACGGCCCACAGCAGACCCAGCCCTGGGCCTTCAGGCAACACTGCCTATGGCCCACAGCAGACCCAGCCCTGGGCCTTCAGGCGATACTGCCTCGGGCCCACAGCAGACCCAGCCCCGGGCCTTCAGGCAACACTGCCTAAGGCCCAAAGCAGACCCAGCCCTGGGCCTTCAGGCAACACTGCCTACAGCCCACAGCAGACCCTGTCCAGAGCCTTCAGGCAACACTGCCTACGGCTCACAGCAGACCCAGACCTGGGACTTCAGGCAACACTGCCTACGGCCTACAGCAGACACAGCCCTGGGCCTTCAGGCGACATTGCCTACGGCCCACATCAGACCCAGCCCTGGGCCTTCAGGCAACACTGCCGACGGCCCACAGCAGACCCAGCCCTGGGCCTTCAGGCAACACTGCCTATGGCCCACAACAGACCCAGCCCTGGGCCTTCAGGTGACAATGCCTATGGCCCACAACAGACCCAGCCCTGGGCCTTCAGGCGACATTGCCTACGGCCCACAGCAGACCCAGCCCTGGGCCTTCAGGCAACACTGCCTACGGCCCACAGCAGACCCAGCCCTGGGCCTTCAGGCGACATTGCCTACGGCCCACATCAGACCCAGCCCTGGGCCTTCAGGCAACACTGCCGACGGCCCACAGCAGACCCAGCCCTGGGCCTTCAGGCAACACTGCCTATGGCCCACAACAGACCCAGCCCTGGGCCTTCAGGCGACAATGCCTATGGCCCACAACAGACCCAGCCCTGGGCCTTCAGGCGACAATGCCTATGGCCCACAACAGACCCAGCCCTGGGCCTTCAGGCGACATTGCCTACGGCCCACAGCAGACCCAGCCCTGGGCCTTCAGGCAACAGTGCCTACGGCCAACAACAGACCCAGCCCTGGGCCTTCAGGTGACACTGCTCTGTGCACACAGAGGACGCCGGCCCAGGCCCACAGCTGTCACAGCCCCGGTCTTACAGTGGACCCAGCCCTGGGCCCACAGCTGTCATGGCCCTGGTCCCGCAGCAGACAAAGCACTGGGCCTCCAGGTGACACTACCTTGGGCCCACAAGTGACACTACCTCGGGCCCACAACCAACACTGGCCCGGGCCCACGGCCGACACTGCTCCGGCCCTACAGTTGACGCTGCCCCGGTCCCACATCAGACTCAGTCCTGGGCCTCCAGGTGACACTGCCCCTGCCCACAGCCGATACTGACCCAGTCCCACGGATGTCAAGGCCCCAGTCCCACAGCAAACCCAGCCCTGGGCCCACAGCTGTCACTGCCTCGGGCCCACAGCGGACACAGCCCTGGTCCTACAGCTGTCACGGCCCTGGTCCCACAGCGGACCCAGCCCTGGGCCCACAGTTGTCACGGCCCCGGTCCCACAGTGGACCCAGCCCTGGGCCTACAGCTGTCAAGGCCCTGGTCCCACAGCGGACCCAGCCCTGGGCCTACAACTGTCACGGCCCCGGTCCCACAGCGGACCCAGCCCTGGGCCTTCAGATGACAATGCCCTCGGCCTCCAAGTGATACTGCCCCATGCCCACAGCTAACACCACCCCAGGCCCGCAGCTGTCCCGGGCCTGGTCCCACAGTGGGCCCAGCCCTGGGCCATCAGGCGACACGGCCCTCAGCCGCCGGGTGACACTGCCCCATACCCACAGCCGACACTGCCCCATGCCCAAAGCCGACACTGCCCCATGCCCAAAGCCGACACTGCCCCAGACACACGACCGACACTGCCCTGGGCCCACAGCCGACACTGCCCTTGGCCTCCAGGTAACACTGCCCCTGCCCACAGCCGATACTGACCCAGTCCCACGGCTGTCAAGGCCCCAGTCCCACAGCAAACTCAGGCCTGGGCCCACAGCGAACCCAGCCCTGTGCCCACAGCTGTCACGGCCCCGGTCCCACAGCAGACCCAGCCCTGGGTCTTCAGATGACAATGCCCTCGGCCTCCAGGTGATACTGCCCCATGCCCACAGCTGACACCACCCCAGACCCGCAGCTGTCCCGGGCCTGGTCCCACAGTGGACCCAGCCCTGGGCCTCCAGCTGTCACGGCCCTGGTCCCAAAGCAGACCCAGCCCTGGGCCTCCAGCTATCATGACCATGTTCCCAAAGCAGACCCAGCCCTGGCCTACAGCTGTCACGGCCCTGGTCCCAAAGCAGACCCAGCCCTGGGCCTCCAGCTGTCATGACCATGTTCCCAAAGCAGACCCAGCCCTGGGCCTCCAGCTATCATGACCATGTTCCCAAAGCAGACCCAGCCCTGGCCTACAGCTGTCACGGCCCCGGTCCCACAGCTGACCCAGCCCTGAGTTTTCAGCCAACACTGCCCCAGGCCAACAGCAGACACTGTCTTGGCCTACAAGTGACACTGCCTCGGGCCCACAACCGACACTGCCTCGGGCCCACAACCGACACTGCCTCGGGCCCACAACCGACACTACCCCGTGCCCACAGCCGACACCGCCCCGGGCCCCCAGCTCTCACAGCCCGGTCCCACAGTGGACCCAGCCCTGGACCTTCAGACGACAATGCCCTCCGCCTCCAAGTGATACGGCCCCTTGCCCACAGCTGACACCACCCCAGGCCTGGTCCCAAAGCCGACCCAGCCCCGAGCCCACAGCTGTCACGGCCCCTGTCCCACAGTGGACCCAGTCCAGGGCCTTCAGGTGACACTGCCCACGGCCTCCAGGTGACACTGCTCCAGGCCCACAGCCGACACTACCCCAGGCCCAAAGCTGTCACAGCCCCGGTCCCAAAGCGGACCCAGCCCTGAGCCTTCAGGCGACAAATCCCTCTGCCTCCAGGTGACACTGCCCCAGGCCCATAGCCGACACCGCCCCAGGCCCACAGCTGTTCCGGCCCCGGTCCCACAGCGGACCTAGCCCTGGGCCTATGACTGTGCCAGCCCTGGTCCCAAAGTGGACCCAGCCCTGGGCCCACAGCTGTTACAGCCCCAGTCCCACAGTGGAGCCAGTTCTGGGCCTTCAGGTGACACTACCCCGGGCATCCAGGTGACACTCCCCGGGCCCACAGACGACACCGCCCCAGGCCCACAGATGACACGGACCTGGTTCCAAAGTGGCCCCAGCCCTGGGCCCACAGCTGTCATGGCCCCGGTCCCACGGTGGACCCAGCCCTGGGCCCACAGCTGTCACGGTCCCGGTCCCACAGTGGACCCAGCCCTGGGCCCACAGCTGTCATGGCCCTGGTCCCACGGTGGACCCAGCCCTGGGCCCACAGCTGTCATGGCCCTGGTCCCACAATGGACCCAGCCCTGGGCCTACAGCTGCCCCGGCCCCAATCCCACAGCAGACACAGTCCTGGGCCTTCAGATGACACTGCCCTCGGCCTCCAGTTGACACTGCCTCGGGCCCACAACCCCAACACTGCCCGGGCCCACAGGTGACACTGCCCCCATCTCACACCCGACACTGCCCCGGGCCCACAGGTGAAACTGCCCCCGGCCCATACCTGACATTGCCCCGGGCCCATAGGTGACACTGCCCCAGCCCACACCCGACACTGACCCGGGCCCACACCCGACACTGCTCCGGGCCCACACCTGACACTGCTCCGGGCCCACACCTGACACTGCTCCAGGCCCACACCCGACACTGCTCCGGGCCCACACCTGACACTGCTCTGGGCCCACACCTGACACTGCTCCAGGCCCACACCTGACACTGCTCTGGGCCTACACCTGACACTGCCCCGGGCCCACAGATGACACTGCTCCGGGCCTACACCTGATACTGCTCCGGGCCCACAGCTGACACTGCCCCGGGCCCACAGATGACACTGCTCCGGGCCCACAGATGACACTGCTCCGGGCCCACACCTGACACTGCTCCAGGCCCACACCCGACACAGCTCCGGGCCCACACCTGACACTGCCCCGGGCCCACACCTGACACTGCCCCGGGCCCACACCTGACACTGCTCCGGGCCCACACCTGACACTGCCCCGGGCCCACACCCGACACTGCTCCGGGCCCACACCCGACACTGCTCCGGGCCCACAGATGACACTGCCCCGGGCCCACACCTGACACTGCCCCGGGCCCACACCTGACACTGCTGCGGGCCCACAGATGGCACTGCTCCGGGCCCACAGCCGACACTGCCCCGGACCCACACCCGACACTGCCCCGGGCCCACAGCCGACACTGCCCCGGGCCCACACCTGACACTGCCCCGGGCCCACAGCCGACACTGCCCGGGGCCCACAGCCGACACTGCCCGGGGCCCACAGCCGACACTGCTCCGGGCCCACACCTGACACTGCCCCGGGCCCACAGCCGACACTGCTCCGGGCCCACACCTGACACTGCTCCGGGCTCACACCCGACACTGCTCCGGGCCCACAGCCGACACTGCTCCGGGCCCACACCTGACACTGCTCCGGGCCCACAGCCGACACTGCTCCGGGCCCACACCTGACACTGCTCCGGGCCCACACCTGACACTGCTCCGGGCCCACAGCCGACACTGCTCCGGGCCCACAGCTAACACTGCCCCGGGCCCACACCTGACACTGCTCTGGGCCCACACCCGACACTGCTCCGGGCCCACAGATGACACTGCCCCGGGCCCACAGCTGACACTGCCCCGGGCCCACACCTGACACTGCTCCAGGCCCACACCCGACACTGCTCCGGGCCCACAGCCGACACTGCTCCGGGCCCACAGCTAACACTGCCCCGGGCCCACACCTGACACTGCCCCGGGCCCACACCTGACACTGCTCCGGGCCCACAGATGACACTGCTCCGGGCCCACAGATGACACTGCTCCGGGCCCACACCCGACACTGCTCCGGGCCCACAGCCGACACTGCTCCGGGCCCACACCTGACACTGCTCCGGGCCCACAGCCGACACTGCTCCGGGCCCACAGCTGACACTGCTCCGGGCCCACAGCCGACACTGCTCCGGGCCCACAGCCGACACTGCTCCGGGCCCACACCTGACACTGCTCCGGGCCCACACCTGACACTGCTCCGGGCCCACACCTGACACTGCTCCGGGCCCACAGTCAATACTGCTCCGGGCCCACAGTCAACACTGCTCCGGGCCCACAGCAATTTCCCACACCAGATGCCCACGACTACTGCCACAGTCCTATCGCTGCTGCTGCGTCTCCCTCCAGATCTCCGCAAAGAAAGTTTAAAAAGGAAAGTGGGAAGAGAGAGAGAGAGAGAAGAAGAAATAACGATGCAGCCAGCCTCAAGCCATCAGGCCTGCAGTGTCCATGCCACCATCTTGATTCGCTGGCGTGCCCTACCCTCCGCACTGTCAGGTCCTGTTCTCTCTTTTCCTCCTGCTGCTGCTGTTAGGCTCTCTCTCTCTTCTTTCTCTCCATCCCCACTTCACATGGCTGGGGTCTTCTCTCTCTCTCTCTCTCTCTCTTCTCCCTCTCTCTCTCTTTCTCTGTCCCTCTCACTCTCTTTCTCTCTCTGTCCCTCTCCCTCTGTCTCTCTCATACACTCTTTCTCTCTCTCTCTCACTCTCTTTCTCTCTCTGTCGCTCTCTCTCTGTCCCTCTCTCACACACCCTCACACACTCTCTTTCTCGCTCTCTCTGTCTCTCACACTCTCTCATTCTCTATCACTCTTTCTCTCTCTCTCCCTCTCTCCCCTCCACACTGCTGGGTTCTCTCTCTCTCTCTCCCTGTCCCTCTGTCTCTGTCCCTCTCACTCTCGTTGTCTGTCCCTCTCACTCTCTCTCTCTCTGTCTCTCTCATTCTCTCTCACTCTGTTCCTCTCATTCTCTATGTCTCTCTCTCTGTCTCTCTCACTCAGAATCTTTCTTTCCCTCTCTCTCTCGCTCTCTCTCTCTGTCTCTCTCTCTCCCCTCCACACTGCCCTTTGAAGTTCAGCTCTGTTGTCAGCTTATTCATTTTCTGCTCTTCTTTTTTTCAGCCCTGGGCCTCCAGATGACCCAGCCCTGGGCCTACAGCTGTCAGAGCCCCGGTCCCACAGCGGACCCAGCCCTGGGCCTACAACTGTCTGAAAGTGATTCCTCCCCACTTAGTTGTCCTTTAGGGTTGTGGGAGGGATCAAAGAATTCCTTTAACTCATTTTGTGTTGCCTAGTCAATAATGGTTAATGCTGCCTGAGAGCAATGTAGAGAGGAGAGACACGTATTGGCACGCTCGCGCATGTTAGAGTGTTAAAGTGGAATTGGAGTTGTTTCAGATTTTCCCCTTTAAATTATGGCTCAATCCCATTAATGAGCTTCACAATCAGCCCATCAATGTTTCAGAGCCAGTGAAGGGAGAGCTGGAGATAGTTTTGATCTTGAGGATGTTGTGACAGTGTCCAATATGTTGCTGACTTGAGCCCACTGCCTGATATGAGCCCACTGCCTGATATGAGCCCACTGCCTGATATGAGCCCACTGCCTGATATGAGCCCACTGCCTGAATGTCCGATTCACTCAGCCCAGATCAACTTAAGGAAGTGTCATCAACTCCCCAGCAAGATAAAACTAAACTGGGACAAATGTCATTTAGGCTGGGTATTCACGTAAGTGGAGAATTTGAACAACTTTTCCAACAGTTTCAAATCTTGGCGGGAATGTTTGATTTGTTCATCCCTGAGTGTGGTGTAAGCTCATTGTGCTCAGTCTCTGCTCAAATGGGGTTAGCAAAGTTAATGGTGAGAGTTGTCATCTTGTCAGGGGTCAGTGTGATCTCCTGGACTCTGAAAGGGGTCGGAGAAGAATTTCCAACATTCTCTTTCCCAAAATGACCCGGGTTTTTGATCTGGTTTTATCACCTCTCCCAGGAGGTCACATGGTCTGGGTTGGCGTTGGGAGGAGGGAGCGTACTGAGATGCACAAGGCATCGCTGTTGGGGGGGACAGGCTGAATAGACCAACAGGGTCTTTTCTGTCTGTCACTTTGCTGTTGGTTTTATACCCATTGTTTAATTGGCTGAAATAATTGAACTTTAACATCTGGAAATAAATGCAGAAGGAAATGAAACAAACACTCTGTGTCTTCTCCTGATTTGTGCACGGATCACAGCAACAAACCAAAAGGTGCAGAAACCAGACTGAGGATAAACCCAGGTTTCAGCTACTGACTGGGCAAACTCTCTGAGCCACAATAAACCCTGTGCAGAGTTGTCCCAAATCTGTACAAGGCCCACACTCATCCCGCTCTCCTCATTAGCAGTAATTCATCACAAGCTGCCATCCCGTGTTCAGCCAAAGCTTTGCTTAAAACAAGAAAAAGACACATATCTGGCTCAGGGGAAGGAAGAAACATTAGGCAATTGGTGTGGAATTGGGTGAGGTTGTGGGGGAGCCTTGCTCCTTGCCCCTTGCCAGCTCCCCAGTCTGAAACACCAACTCCCTGTAACTGGGAATGTCTTCTCACAAGCTTGCTCAGGATAGAGGGTGTCACAGTGGGTAGCACTGCTGCCTCATAGCACCAGGAATATGGGCTCAATTCCAGCCTCAGGTGACTGTCTGTGTGGAGTTTGTTCATTCTCCCTGTGTCTGTATAGGTTTCCCCGTACTGTAAGTCCCAGTTATCCATGTTAAGGACCAGGCCAGACTCCCTCAAAACATTTCAAGAAGGTAACTCGGACCCTAACCTTTCTAGTTGTTTGACGCGGGTGTAAAGTGGATACTCTAGGAGTGATGCAGCTGGCCCAACCACTGTTTTTAACAAAACAGGATTTATTTATACATGAACAAAATAAAACTGAATCTATACCAATATAACTATTTAAAAAGCCAACCGAGTCTATAGCAACTTAATGATGCTGTTCCAAATACTAGGAAAACTAAAGGTAAAATCAAACGCAGGTTCTTACTGGAGGGATGCCAAAGAGAGAGAGTGATAGAGGATCAGTAGGGAGCTGTTTCCTTGACCCACAGCCTCAAAACGGACTCAGAATTGCAAAGCAGCCAGACTGTTAAAAACAAACCAAACCAGAGTAAGTTGAGCTGGGAGAACCGGCCACTCCCTTTTCATTGTCCAAGTGTTTTTCTTAAACTTAAAAGCTCCTTCAAGTAGATAAACGCAGACATTTCAGCACCTGTGTCTTTACGATCCCTTTGAAAACAAAAACCAAGGACAACATAGTCTTGTTCAAGGAGCAGCAGCATCAAATTTGCCACCAGATTTTCTCATATTTCTGGGGGCTGAGGGCACTTGTCGCTCTCCGATTCACTGGCACCAGCTGGAAGTGACTGTCCTGTAAACAGACAGGACTGGCTCAGACTGACTGCTTTGGCATTGGCTTCAAATCTGGAGGACCTTCATGATATCAATGTAATCATTTCTCTTGACACAATATTCACATTTTCTGCTTTTTTTAATGTTTATCTGGAGTTTAAACTTTGCAGGTGAAATGAGCTCATTGATTAATAGAGTCAGAGTCATACACCACTGAAACCGATCCTTTGGTCCAACCAGTCCATGCCAGTTATCATCACAAACTAAACTAGTCCCACCTGCCTGCACATGGTCCATATCCCTCCAAATATTTCTTATTCATGTACTTATCAAAATGTCTTTTAAATATTGTAACTGTTCCCTTATACACATCTTCCTCTCAAAGTTCATCCCATTCACAAACCATTCCCCTTGTAAAGAAATTGACCCTCGTCTTCTTCAAATCTTTCTCTTTTCACCTTAAAAATATACTCCCAAGTCTTGAAATCCCCCACTCTACGGAAAATACACCTACCGTTCACCTTGTGATTTTATAAACCTCTGTAAGGTTACCCCTCAACCTCTACACTCCAGTGAGAAAGGTCTCAGCTGATCCAACGTCTCCTTATAACTGAAACCTTCCATTCCTGTCAATATTTTGGTAAATCCCTACGGAACCCTCTCCAGCTTACTATATTTCTGATAATAGGGAGACCAGAACTGGACACAGTACACCAGGAGAGGGCTCACCAATATCCTGTACAAGCTCAACATGATGTCCCAACTCCTGTACTCAAAGGTCTGAGTAATAAAGGCTAAACATCTTCTTAACCAAAACTGAAAGAACTGTAAATCAGAAACAGAAACAGAAATTGCCACAAATGCTCTGCTGGTCTGGTGGCGTCTGTGGAGAGAAATCAGAGTTAACATTTCGGGTCCAGTTCTGAGGAAGGGTCACCGGACGCAAACCGCTAACTCTGATTTCTCTCCACCGACACTGCCAGACATGCTGAGCTTTTCCAGCAATTCCTGTTTCTGTTGCCTTCTTAACCATCCTGCCTACATGTGACGCAAACTTCAAAGAATTAAGTATCTGAAGGCCAAGGTCTCTTTGTTCTACAACGCTACCCAAGGCCCTACTTTTAACAATATAATCCCTGCTCTTGCTTGTTTTACCAAAATGCAATACCTCGCGTTTATCCAAATTGAACTCCATTATCTACTCCTCAGTGCATTGACCCAATTGATCAAGATCTCTTTGTAACCTTTGACAGCCTTCTACACTGTCTACTATATCACCAGTTTTGGTGTCATCTGCAAACTTACTCACCATGCATTCTACATTCTCATCTGAACCCTTTATGTAAATGACAAACAAAAGTGGACCCAGAACTGATCCCTGTTCAACACCAGGGGTAACAGGCCTCCAGTCCAAAAAACAGTCCGCCACCACTGCATTTTGGTTAAACAAACAAAGGCATGACTTATACAAGTAGTGGCAGGGCCCTGGGTAGTGTTGTCGAACAGAGAGACCCTAGGGGTTCAGGTACATAAATCTTTGAAAAGTAGACAGGGTGGTTAGGAAGGCATTGAGCACACTTGCCTTCATTGCTCAAGCCTTTGAGTATAGGAATGAGGATGTCATGTTGAGATTGTACAGGATGTTGCAGAGGTCTCTTCTGAAGTACTCTGTCTAGTTTTGATCACCCCGCTATAGGAAGGATATTCCTAAACTGGAGAGAGTTCAGAAAAGATTTAGCAGGATGTTGCCAGGAATGGAGGGTTTGAGTTATAGGGAGAAGCTGGATAGGCTGGGACTTTTCTCACTGGTATGGAGGAGGGTGAGGGTGACCTTATAGAGACTTATAAAATCATGAGGGGAGTAGATAAGGGAAATGGCAGCTATCTATTCCCTGGTGTAGAGGGAGTTCAAAACTAGAGGGCATATTTTAAGAAGATTGGGGAAAGGTTTAAAAAGGACATTCGAGCAGCGGGAGTCAAGAGAGCGCGAGCTGGGGGCAGCTGGGAAGGTCAATTTGAATATTAAATACGTACCTCGTGAATTAGCAGAGCGAAGGCTGAACAGGAACAGAGGTGGACACAGGGGCTGCTGGGTAAGTGAGCTAATACATTCAGGCAGTGGCTAAACCCGAAACACTACACATATCGCGTCTCCCATTCTTTCTCCTCCTGTCACTAAAACAAAATAGGTTCTGTGTGGAGGGTTGGTAAGATAAGGATTTGTTTTTATCGCTTTTGGTAATTTCGAGCAGAGGGGCTGGAGGCGAGGACAGCAGCAGGCTCCTCCTGCAGGATGTGGGAGGTAAGGGTCACCACTCATGTCCCTGCTGAGTTCACCTGCAAGAAGGGCATCCAACTCCAGCTGCTCACAGACCGCGTTAGGGAACTGGAGCTGGATGAACTTCGGATCATTCAGGAAGCTGAGGGGGTGATAGAGAGCAGTTATAGGGAGGTGGTTACATCCGAGCTACAGGATAAAGGTAACTGGGCAACTGTCAGGAGAGGGAAAGGGAATAGGCAGACAGTACAGGGATCCCCTGTGGCCGTTCCCCTCAATAATAAGTGTATCGCTTTGGATACTGTTGGGGGGGATGACCTACCAGAGGAAATCTGCAGCGGCAGGTCTCTGGCACTGAGCCTGACTCTGTGGCTCAGATGGGAAGGGGAGACAATAGGAGAGTGATAGTGATAGGAGATTCAATGGTGAGGAACACACAGGAGGTTCTGTGGTCGTGAATGAGACTCCCAGATAGTATGTTGTTCCTGGGTACCAGGATCCAGGATGTCTGGGATTGAGTCTACAGGATTTTTAAAGGGGAGGGAGAGCAGCCAGAAGGCATGGGACACATCAGTACCAATGGCATAGCTAGGGAAAGGGATGAGGACCTGAAAAAGTGAATAATGGAAGTTAGGTTGGAAGCTAAAAGGCAGGAAAAGCAGAGCAGTAATCTCAGGATTGCTATCGGTGCCACCAGGCTAGTGAGGCTAGGAACAGAGAGCAAGTGCAGCTGAACACGTGGCTGCAGAGCTGGTATGGGAGGGAGGTCTTCAGATATGTGGATCACTGGGATACCTTCTGGGGAAGATGGGACCTGTACAAGGAGGATGGGTTGCATCCAAACCAGGGGGCACCAATATCCTGGGCAGGAGGTTTGCTAGAGCTCTTTGGGACCGTTTAAACTAGCTTGGCAGGGGGAGAGGAACCGGAGCTACGGATCAGAGGATGGGGTATCTGGTGAACAGGCAGATGCAGTGTGCAGAGAGTCTGTGAGGAAGGATAGACAATTGATAGGGCAACGTTGCAGTCAGTGTGAGGGTTGAAGTATCTATATTTTAACACAAGAAGTATCAGGAATAAGGATGATGAACTTAGAGCATGGATCAGGACTTGGAGCTATGATGTTGTGGCCATTACGGAGAGTTGGATATCTCAGGGATGCGAATGGTTGCTGGATGTTCCAGCGTTTAGATGTTTCAAAAGGAAAAGAGAGGGAGGTAAAAGAGATGGGGGAGTAACATTGCTAATTAGGGATAGTATCACAGCTACAGAAAGGGAGGTCTTCAAGGAGGGTTTGTGAACTGAGTTAGTATGGGTGGAAGTCAGAAACAGGAAAGGAGTAGTCACTTTATTGGGAGTTCCCTATAGACCCCTCAATAGCAACAAAGACGCGGAGGAGGAGACTGGGAGGCAGATTTTGGAAAGGTGCAGAAATAACAAGGTTATTGTCATGAGTGACTTCAACTTCCCTACTATTGATTGGAACTTCCTTAGTGCAAATAGTTTGGATGGAGCAGATTTTGTCAGGTGGGTCCAGGTAGGATTCCTGAATCAGTATGTAGATAGGCTGACCAGAGGAGAGGCCGTACTGGATCGGGTGCTTGGCAACAAACCAGGTCAGGTGTCAGATCTTAGTGGGAGAGCATATCAGTGCTAGTGATCACAACTTCCTGACCTTTATTATAATCTTAGAGAGGGATAGGAGCCTTGGATGACAAGAGATGTGGAACATTCATTCAAAAGAAAGAAGGAAGAGGAAGCAAGGGTCAGACAGGGATCTAGAAGGTTACAAGGTCGTCAGGAAGGAACTGAAGAAAGGATTTAGGAGAGCTAGAAGGGGACAGGAAAAAGCCTTGGCAGACATGATTAAGGAAAACTCCAAGGCATTCCACACTTATGTGAAGTGTAGGATGCTGAAAAATGTGTTGCTGGAAAAGCGCAGCAGGTCACGCAGCATCCAAGGAGCAGGAGAATCGACGTTTCAGGCATAAGCCCTTCTCCCCAAAACATCGATTCTCCTGCTCCTTGGATGCTGCCTGACCTGCTGCGCTTTTCCAGCAACACATTTTTCAGCTCCGATCTCCAGCACCTGCAGGCCTCACTTTCTCCTGAAATGTAGGATGGCCAGAGTGAGGGTAGGGTTGAAACGTGTGGTGCTGGAAAAGCACAGCCATTCAGGCAGCATCCGATGAGCAAGAGAGTCGATGTTTCAGTCGTAAGCCCTTCATCAGGAATGTGGGGCCAATCAGGGACAGTGGAGGGAACAAAGATCAAAGAACAAAGAAAATTTCACCACAGGAAAGGCCTTATGGCCCTCCCAGCCTGCACCGATCCAGATCCTTTACCTAAACCTGTCGCCTATTTTCTAAGGACCTGTATCCCTCTGCTCCCTGACCATTCACATATCTGTCTCGATACATCTTAAATGACATTATTGTTCCCACCTCTACCAGCTCCACTGGCAACGCATTCCAGGCACCCACCACCTTCTGCATAAAGAACTTTCCACGCTTATCTTCCTTTAACTTTTCCCCTCTCACCTTGAACTCGTGGCCCCTAGTAATTGAATCCCCCACTCTGGGAAAAAGCCTCTTGCTATCTGTCTATAACTCTCATGATTTTGTAGACCTCAATCAGGTCCCCCACCATCACCCCCCCCCCCCCCCACCCCTCCCCACTCTCTGTCTTTCTAATGAAAATATTCCTAATCTACTCAAACTGACTTCATAGCTAGCACCCTTCATACCAGGCAACATCCTGGTGACCCTCCTCTGCACCCTCTCCAAAGCGTCCACATCCAAAAGGTAATGGTAACATGACAACCAGAACTGTACACAGTATTCCAAATGTGGCCAAACCAAATTTGTATACAACTGTAACAAGACCTGCCAACTCTTGTAGTCAATACCCCATCCAATGAAGGAAAGCATGCCATATGCCTTCTTGACCACTCTACTGACCTGCATTGCCACCTTTAGGGTACAGTGGATCTGAACACCTAGATATTTTTATACATCAATTTTCCCCAGGACTTTTCCATTTACCTTATAGTTCACTCTTGAATTGGATCTGCCAAAAAGCATCACCCCCCATTTGCCCGGATTGAATTCCATCTGCCATTTCTCTGCCCAACTCTCCAGTCTATCTGTATTCTGCTACAGTCTCTGACAGTCCCCTTCACTATCTGCTACTCCACCAATCTTAGTGTCACCTGCAAACTTGCTAATCAGACCACCTACACCTTCCGCCAGATCATTTATGTATATCATAAACACCAGTGGTCCCAGCACAGATCCCTGTGGGACACCACTGGTCACAGTTCTCCATTTTGAGAAACTCCTTTCCACTACGACTCTCTCTCTCCTGCTGCCCAGCCAGTTCTCTATCCACCTGGCTAGAACACCCTGAGCCCCATGCGGCTTCACCTTCTCCATCAGCCTACCATGGGGAACCTTATCAAACACCTTACTGAAGTCCATGTATATGACACCTATAGCCCTTCCCTCATCAATCAACTTTGTCACTTCCTCAAAGAACTCTATTAAGTTGATAAGACATGGCCTCCCCTGCACAAAACCATGTTGTCTATCACTGATAAGCCCATTTTCGTTTAAATGTAAATAGATCCTATCCCTCAGTATCCTCTCCAGCAGCTTCCGTACCACTGACGTCAGGCTCACCGATCTATAATTACCTGGATTATCTCTGCTACCCTTCTTAAACAAGGGGACAACATTAGCAATTCTCCAGTCCTCCAGGACCTCACCCATGTTCAAAGATGCTGTAAAGATGCAAGGCTGTTCAAGGAACTTGTTCCTGGAGTTGGAAGAAGTAGGGGAGCTCTTTGATGAATATTTTGATTCAGTATTCACTTGTGAAAGAGACCTTGTCATTTGTGAGGACAACGTGAAACAGGCTGATATGCTCAAACAGGTTGATGTTAAGGAGGAGGATGTGCTGGAAATTCTGAAACCCAAGAGGATAGACAAGTCCCCTGGGCCAGACAGGATACACCCAAGGTTCTACAGGATTCGAGGGAACAGATTGCTGTGCATTTGGTGATGATATTTGCATCCTCACTGTCCAGTGGAATAGTGTCAGATAATTGGAATGTGGCAAACACTATTCCCTTGTTCAAGAAAGGATTACAGATCAGTCAATCTTACGTTGGTGGTGGGTAAATTATTGGAGAGGATTCTGAGAGACAGGAAAAGCATAATTTGTTTAGAGGTAGTCAGCATGGCTTTGTAAGAGGCAGGTCATACTTCACAAGTCTTATTGAATTCCTTGAGCATGTGACAAAACACATTGATGAAGGTAGAGTAATGGATGTGATGCAAAGAGTCATAGAAATGTACAGCATGGAAACAGACCCTTCGGTCCAACTCATCCATGCTGACCTGATATCCTAAATTAATCTAGTCCCATTTTCCAGCAACCGACCCATATCCTCTAAACCCTCCAAATCATATACCCATCCAGATGCCTTTTAAATGTTGCAATTGTACCAGCCTCCACCGCTTCTTCTGGCAGCTCATTCCATTCACGCACCACCCTCTATGTGAAAGAGTTGCCCCTTAGGTCCCTTTAAAATCTTACCTCTCTCACCCTAAACCTATGCCCTCTAGTTTCTGGACTCCCCCCACCCCAGGGAAAAGACCATTACTTATCCTGTCCATGCCCCTCATGATTTTATTAATCTCTATAAGGTCACCCCTCAGCCTCCAACACTCCAAGGAAAACAGCCCCAGCCTGTTCAGCATCTCCCTATAGCTTAAACCCTCCAACCCTGGCAACATCCTTGTAAATCTTTTCTGAACCCTTTCAAGTTTCACAACATCCTTCCAAAAGGAGGGATACGAGAATTGTGCACAATATTCCAAAAGTGACCGAACCAATGCCCTGTACAGCTGCAACATGAGTTCCCAACTCTTATACTCAATGCTCTGACCAATAAAGGAAAGCATACCAAACACCTTCTTCACTCTCCTATCTACCTGAGAATTCGCATTCAAGGAGCTATGAACTTGTACTCCAAGGTCACTTTGTTCAGCAACACTCCCCAGGACCTTACCATTAAGTGTATAAGTCCCGCCCTGATTTGACTTTCCAAAATGCAACACTTCCCATTTATCTAAATTAAATTCCATCTGCCACTCCTCAGCCCAATGGCCCATCTGATCAAGATCCTTTTTTATTCTGAGGTAACCTTCTTCACTGTTCACTACACCTCCTATTTTGGTGTCATCAGCAAATTTACTAACTATACCTCCTATGTTCACATCCCGATCATTTACATAAATGACGAAAAGTAGTACCAGCACCAAACCTTGTGGCACACCACTGGTCACAGGCCTCCTGTCTGTATTGCAACCTTCCACCACCACCCTCTGTCTTCTACCTTTGAGTCAGTTCTGTATCCAAGTGGCTACTTGTCCCTGTATCCCATGTGGTCTAACCTTGCTAATCAGTCTCCCATGAGAAACCTTGTCGAACCTTACTGAAGTCTATATTGATCTCATCTACTGCTCTGCCCTCATCAATCCTCTTCGTTATTTCTTCAAAACACTCAATCAAATCTGAGGGACATGATTTCCCATGCACAAAGCAATGTTGACTATCCCTAATCAGTCCTTGCCTTTCCAAATACATGGAAATCCTGTCCCTCAGGATTCCCTCCAACAACTTGCCTACCACCGATGGATTTTAGCAAGGTGTTTGATAAGATTGCCCGTGGTAAGCTTATTCAGAATATAAGGAAGCATGGGAAAAAAGGAAATCTGGCTGCCTTAATACAGAATTGGCTGGCCCATAGAAGACAGAGGGTGGTGATAGATGGAAAGTATTCAGCCTGGAGCTCGGTGAGCAGTGGTGCTCCACAAGGATCTGTCCTGGGACCTCTGCTCTTTGTGATTTTTACAAATGACTTGGATGAAGAAGTGGAAGAGTTAGTTAGTAAGGTTGCCGATGACACGAAAGTTGGTGGATTTGTAGACATTGTGGAGGGCTGTGCTGTTGTTGGTTGCAACGGGACATTGGCAGGATGCAGAGCTGGGCTGAGAAGGGGCAGATGGTGTTCAACCTGGAAAAGCGTGAAGTGATTAATTTTGGAAGGTCAAATTTGAATGCAGGTTATAGGGTTAGAGGCAGTGTGGAGGAACAGAGGGAAATTGGGGTCCATGTCCATAGATCTCTCAAAATTGCCATGGAAGTTGAGATGGTTGTTAAGAAAGTACATGGTGCATTGGCTTTCATTAGCAGGGGGATTGAGTTTAAGAGCCGTGAGGTTATGCTGCAGCTGTATAAAGCCCTGGGTAGACCACATTTGGAATATTGTGTTCAGTTCTGGCCATCGTATTGTCGGAAGGATGTAGAAACTTTGGAGAGGATGCAGAGGAGATTTACCAGGATGTTGTCTGGACTGGAGGGCATGTCTTATGAAGAAAGGTTGAGGGAACTAGGCCTTTTCTCATTGGAGTGAAGAAGGATGAGAGGTGAGTTGATAGAGGTGTACAAGATGAAAAAAGGCATAGATAGAGTGGATAGCCAGAGACTTTTTCTCATGGTGGAAATGGCTATCATGAGGGGGTATAATTTTAAGGTGATTGGAAGAAGGTTTAGGGGAGATGTCAAAGATAGGTTCTTTACAGAGAGAGTGGTGGATGCGTGGAATGCACTGCCAACAGTGGAGGTAGAGTTACATACATCAGAGACATTTAACTGACTCGTGTATAGGCACATGCTTGATAGTAAAATGAAGGGTATGTTGGTTAGTTTGATCTTAGAGTAGGATAAAAGGTCAGCACAACATTGAGGGCAGAAGGGCCTGTACTGTGCTGTACTGTTTGATGTTCTATGTTCTATGATATGCTACAGCATTAAGGGTTCAGATAGGGTGGAGTTTGTTAAGTGTGTTCAGGAAGGTTTCCTCAAGCAGTATATAGAGGGTCCTCCTCAGGAAGGGCAAACCTCGACCTACTCTTGGGAAATAGGGCAGGACAGGTGACAGAGGTGACATTGGGGGAGCACTTTGGGACCAGTCACCATAGTTCTATTAATTTTAAAATAGTTATGGAGAGGGGCAAAACTGGTTGACAGGTTTGAGTTCTAAACTGGGGCAAGGTGAATTTGGATGGAATTAGACAAGAGCTTGCAGGGGTTGGTTGGAGTAGCTTGTTTGCAGACAAAGGGACCTCAGGCAAGTGGGGGTTCTTCAAAGTGAGATAGCTAGAGTACAAGGTCTATATGATCCTGTGAGGGTGAAGGGCAGGAATGGATGACAACAGATATTGAGGCATTGATCAGAAAAAAGAAGGCGTGGCTCAAGGTACAGGCAGCTGAGATCAAGGGAATCTCCGGAGGTCTACAGGGAATACAGGAGGTTACTGAAGAAGGTAATCAGGAGGGTGAGAAAGGGAGCATGAGATAGCCATTTCTCAAAAAAGGTGTTTGGACTCGAAACATAAACTGTTTTCTCTTCACAGGTACTGTCAGACCTGCTGAATTTCTCTAGTAATTTTTGTTTTTGTCCTTTCAGTTCGCCTTTGGCTCCTTCTAATTCCCTAATTCCCCCCTTCCCCAGCCAGGAAGACCATTTAACTCACAAGCTGGGCCCCTTCGGCCTGCCAGAAATATATCTGCAGACACCTACATGCTTGAGCATCTTCCACCCTGGCCCCTGTTTAAACTCCAGAGTCTCAAGACCATGTTCCTCTGCAATCAATCCCACCGCCCCCAGGATAGTCCCACCACCACTGCCTCCCTCCCAGTGCCACTGTGTACTGGGAAAACAGCAGCCAAGTTCAAACTGAAATTGCCTCATGTATCTCTGGCCATTTTCATTGGCACATCAAAGGGGCTGGGTTTTCCAATGCCACACAACAGAAGAGATTTAATGTGTCACTCAGGAGACTGATGGAGCAGTAGCTTCACAGTGATCAGTGCATTGCACGGGGGGCTTTGGAAGGGCACATATCTGCTCAGAAGGCTTCTCATAGGTGTGGGATAGTTTGGAAAAGTATTCCCCCACACTCTGAGTTTCAGGCACCAATGAGAAGGGCAAACAGAGAACATTTCAGTATCATGCGCACTGCAACAAACTCACTTACCTGGAGATATCTGAACCCCAGTGCAGGAGGAGGTTTCAGCTGCTGGTCGAGATATTGACCAACCCCTGAGCCTTCCTTAATGATCACCAGGCATTTGAGAGGGTATTAGATGATTGAGTACATAAAGGTAGGAGAAAGACGCTGTCATTCAGAAATCTGGTGCAAAACTGGTGTGCTGCCTCATGCACTATAACAGTGTAGTTGGTCCTGACAACAATTCTGGATAAGCCCTGATGCTGTCACTGAGGTGACCATGACCTTTAACCTCTCAGTATTGGTCTTTGCAGCTGAGTATCCCAATTGTCTGTTGGTCACTGTATTCACACTGTCATGGATGCTCTCTTCACTGAAGCCAACAGTTTCTGAACAGATGTGACCCACAAACACAACGCAATGGGTTTATCAACACTAGTCTGTTTGTGCCAGTGTAATGGACAGCACCCATGTGACCATAAAGATTCCCACGCAAACACCAGGCTGAATAATTAAGGGGAAAGGCTGCCATTCTAACAATGGCCAGTAGGGGGTCTGTGGCCCAAGGAAGAACTTCTGTCCATGTTTTCCAGGAGCAGGTATTATTCTGCCCTATTCTGTAAGCTAAAGGCTGCCTCAGATCATCCATTCCAACTCCCCCACTCACCTCACTCCAGGGAGTGGATGGAATCTGGGCATCAAGGGATGGACACTCTCTGAGGAGATGGCATTTAACATAAACAGAGGGATTGTCAAACTCAATCCGAGCAATGACACAACTAAAACACACCATTGCACTTACTGAGCAGTTTTTCCACCTGTTGAAATATCATTCTGTACCTTGACCACTCTCATAGGGAGTCAAGAGATGCCCCAGACCTGTCAGGGTCTTCTGAACAACAGTCGTGTACAAAAGGTAAAGTCACTGAGTGCTGGCAAATGGGACTAGATTGAGTTGGGATATCTGGTCGGCATGGACGAATTGGACCGAAGGGTCTGTTTCCGTGCTGTCCAGCTCTATGACTCTATTTAACTCGAGGGTCCCCACACCTCAGGCAAGGGGAAGATCAAGAGGGTGTGACCTTCGTGGTGCCCTCAGAATGAGAATTGAACTCATACAGTTTAGCATCACTGCACATCATAAACCATTTCACTTGATAAAGGAACAGCACTCCGAAAGCTTATGATTCTAAATCAACCTGTTGGACTATAACCTGGTGATAGAACTCGAACGATGCCCAAAGCATGGGAATAGGCCATTTGGCCCAACACATCCAAACTGACCCTCCGAGGATTAACCCCCACCCCAGACAGATTCCCTACCCTATTACGCCATGTGTCCCCTGATGAATGCACCTAACTTACACATCCCTGAACACTACGGGCAATTTAACGTTGCCAATCCACCCAACCTTCACATCTATGAGTTGTGGGGGGGAAACCCATGCAGACACAGGGACAATGTGCAAAGTCCACACAGACAGACACCCAAGGCTGGAATTGAACCCGGGTTCTTGGTGCTGTGAGGCAGCAGTGCTAACCACTGAGCCACCATGCCACCTCAGTCATATAGCTTCTAACTTTGTCCATCCCAGACCAACACCGTATTCTCCACATCATCATAAATCGACCATCCAGCTGACTGATCTAACCAAACTCCTTTGTTTAATGTCAGCACAGTCTCAGAGGATCATAGGGCTACTTTCTCACCAGAGAGATACAATTGGTGGTAACTTAACCTGAGAATCATCAGGTGAGGGGAGAGATTGAGAAGGAGAGTCCTTTATGGTAACGTGGGGGCACAGGAATTGAGTGTACCATGTCAACATTGCAAACCAGCCATCCAGCCAATTGATCTAACCAAGTCCCTTTCCAAGTTTATTGCCTGCTGCACAACATAGCAGGGCAGTAGGGTTTGGGTATTTGGGGTGGCAGGACTTGAGGAAGTGCACTTGTCATTAGATGAGGGAAAAGAGGAGCAGGATGGAGAAGAACAAGATCGAAGGTCATTTCGAGATTGCACAGAGGGAAACGAATCACAGCTTTGATTGGAGAGAAGGTACCCAGAACCAGGCCGGCCCAGCCCAGGTTCCAGCTGTGCCAGGATGTCAGCATGCATCACCCATGATCAATACATTGTCCATTTACAGAATGAAACTTAACCACTATCCTGCAAAAGACTTCAGAGACACAGAGGCAGACGCACAGTGTGGACCACAGAAACATTACAGAAAATGAGCATGGACTCGTGGAGACGGATATATACAGAATGCCAATATTGTAAGGGTCCTACTGAGCCATTAACAGCACAGCTGAGGGTGCCCTGACCCTGTCCACCAATTGTTCCCTCTGGTGAGAAAGTAGCCCAATGATCCTCTGGATCTACGCTGACATTAAACAAAGGAATTTGGTTAGCTCTTGAGCTGGATGGCTGGGTGTGGAACACATGCCTGGCAGTGGATGAACCCTGAACCCTCACACAGGCAGCATCTTGGCCAAGACCCATCCCAAAGTAGCTGCCACATACAGATGGTCTACTTGTTGCAATCTCTGTCAGAGGAATGTCTAAACTAAAATCACCAACTTTACCACAACCTCCTCAAATAAAGAAATTACCAACACGATATCACTTTTTGCTGTTTCTACTTTTAACACAGATCAAAACCAACGCAAAATATACCACAAAGGAAAAGTCACCACAATAGAGATATGATTTCCACAGCCACAAGTGCCCACATCCCTCCCAGCACCTCATGTGACACAGCATAGCTACACAACTACCCAGGATGTTGTTCTATATTCACACAGGGTTTGACAGGAGTCCTATCTGACAATAGCTAGCACCTTCAGGTTTCATGGGGACAACCAATATCAATTTCACAAACAAAAACAAATTTCTGGAAAAAAAGTCAGCAAGTCTGACAGCATCTTGTGGAGCGAAAGCAGAGTAAACATTTCGGGTCTTCAAAACTGATGGTAATATAAGGAAAGGTTGGTATTTATGCAGAAGGTGGGGTGGGGGGAGGGTAGTGGAGGAGTCAACACTAGGTTGAGATAGAGCCCAAACAGAGAAAAAAACAGAGTTGGACAGACAAAGGAGTGAGTAAAGGTCAGCTCGGGAGAATGAATAGCTTCTGATGGGGATACACGTAGCTGACAGTGAGTTGTGTGTGGTAGCAGCCCCATGTGGTGACAGGAGCTGCTGTGTGGGATTGGCTTAATGACGTGAGAGAAGGTGCTCAAACCCACCAACTCCCACAGTTAGCTTGTTTATACATCTCACACCCCGTTTCCTGTAAAGATGCTATTCCACTCTCCCAGTTACTCCATCTCAGTTGCATCTGTTCTGATAGTATCAACTTTGGTAAGGGAGCCTCCAATATGTCCACCTCCTTCTTCAACTGAGGATTGCGCAGCACTATGGTTGATAGGGCTCCCCCAGCCGGGTCCAACCCATCTCCCACACTTTGGCCCTCATGCCTCTCTCTTCCCTCCCACAACAGCGATAGGGTCCTCCTTGTCCTCACCTACCATCCCACCAGCCTCCACATCCAGAGGATCATTAGCTGCCATTTCCACCTCCAATGGGGTGCCACCTCCAGAGACATCTTCTCCTCCCCTCCTTGGTCAGCTTTCCACAAGGACTATTCCCTCCCAGACACCCTTGTCCACTCTTCCTTCACTCCCAATGGCCCTCCTATAGCCTCACGGCACCTTCCCCTGTAACCGCAGAAAGTGTAACAGCTGCCCATTTACCTCCCCCCTCCTCAGAATCCGAGGGCCCGAACACACCTTGCAAGTGAAGCAGTGCTGTACCTGCACTTCTCACAATCTTCTCTCCTGTATGCGCTGCTCACAGTGTGGTCTCCTCTGTATTGAGGAAACAAAGCATGTACTGGGTAACGGCTTCACAGGACATCTATGTCACCTCCAGGTAGTCCCCATTGCCACTTACTATTAGACCACATTCACAGCTATTTGTTCTCCCAGGCTGACCTCACCCACTCCTTTGCCTGTCCGAATGTTGTTCTCTCCCTCTGGAAGCTATCTCCAACTTGCGTTTACTGCTCCTCTCTCTCCCCCACCCTATCTTTTGCATAAACACCAACTTTTTCCTAGCTACCGTCAGTTCTGAAGAAGGGTCACTGGACGTGAAATGCTAACACTGATTTCTCTCCACAGATGTCGCTAGACCTGTGGAGTTTTTCCAGCAATTTCTATTTTCGTTTCTGATTTCCAGCATTAGCAGTTTTTTTGGGAAAAATTCAGCAAGTCTGGCAGTATCTTGTGGAGAGAAAGCAGAGTTAACATTCCGGGTCCAGTCACCCTTCGCAATTTCGGTTTTAACTTAAATCAATTTGACCAACCCTCCCCCTCTGTCAGATCCTGATGCTGAGCATCCCCAAACTTTCTTTCCTACTGACAAACCTTTAAAACCGTGGTTTGTCAGCTTCACTGTACTGCAGCAGTAACTGTCCGTGTGTCCAGGATCACAATACTCCCTCTCTCTGGGAGACTGTGGGTGCCAAGGGGAGACTCAGCGAGGTGAGTACAGATTCATTTCTCACAGTCAGATATTTGAACTGTGACTCCATGATATGAGCCTAATATTCTCCAACAGACAAGCCCAGCACCAAAAGTGGAGTTGAGAACCATCTAAAGTGCATAAGCAACAAACCCTTTAACAGCTTCCCTTACTTTGGTCACTCAATGGATCTTCAGTGTTTCAGCTCACCGGACTGACACATTAAATCATCATATCGGGCAGTGCCTCAATTTAAAAAACACTCCATCTGAACTGTGTGCTACACAGCCATGATTTGGCACATGTGCAAGATTATAGAATCATAGAATCCCTACAGTATGGAAGAAGGTCATTCAGCCCATCGAGTCCACACCATTCCACCCAGACCCATCCCATCCCTGTAACCCTACATTTCCCATGGTTAACCCACCTAGCCTGCACATCCTTGGACACTATGGGGCAACTTAGCATGGCCAAAGCACCTAACTAGCAGATCTTTCAACCGTGGGAGGAAAGAGTCAAAGAGTGTGGTGCTGGAAAAACAGCCTGTCAGGTCACTCTGATCTCCAGCATCTGCAATCCTCACTTTCTCCCTGTGGGAGAAAACTGGATCATCCGGAGGAAACCTACGTAGACACAGGGAACGTGCAAACTCCACACGGATTATTTTGACTCTGGAAAGATTTCCACACATTTGAACTTCAATATAATGTCTTCCCAATCACTGAAAAAGATTCATTTTGTGCTCCACTTGTACTCCAGGACTAGCTGCAGAACGAGCTGCCCTCGATACGATGGAGTGCGATAATTAGCTGGAGTCAGGAAGCCAACTAATGTTCCAGTGGCTAATCCATCAACTCACAGACAGAACCAAGACTGAGTAATGGTGTAGAAACCCCCCAAATTCACCAAAATAGATAACAGTTGATACGCCATCAGGTATTGTCGGAATATAAGCACCTCTTTCCAAGTCAACCATTTGTCCAGATTTTTACAGGTGATTGATTCTGTCGGCTCATGCATCAGATATCAATATTTCGAGGCATATTTACTCATACTTGCACCCATAACTAAAATTGTGGTTTCATTGGATGACAACTCAAATTTTAGATGCTTTAAATCCTGGCTGGAGCAAAGATAAGGAATTGCATAAGCCTCCAAGATCATAACTCTTATCTCGGCTAGTGGAATCATTCTGTTTTACCACCTGCAAAACCACCTTCAATTCTTCACAACAGCATAAACAATTTTAACAAGAATACATTGAATTTATGAGGCTATGATATCACAGATTGTCTCAGCTCTGAGGTAATTGTAGATAGCGTACATTTTTCACCCAAACACATGCACACACACTCACACACATAGACAGACACACATACCCATACACATAGACACACACAAACACACTCTCTTTCTCCCTCTCCATCACAGAGCTGATGAGGTTGCAATGAATACAGACCTAGCCATCAATGCTCACATTCCACAAATAATGAAGTAAAAAGCTCATAGGTACATTCCACTCTAGTTTAACATGTTCATTCTCAGAAATCCTGCAGTAGTCTGGACACATGTAAATACCAGTCTGTGAGCAGGTTCAGCAATCATATGAAAATTGGATTTACATTAAACTCTGAGTTCAGTATGACAAGGCTATAAAGAATAAAGTGGGAACAATACAATTCATTCTTCCCACAAAGCAGAGATATAAAAATGTAAAACAAAGCAGAGATAAAACATCTCCTTCTTTGCTGTTTGGGTAAGTGCAGCATTCAAAGTAGCCCTAAGGGCTGTAATCCGCTGCAATTTAGTTATGGCTGGCCTATGCTAACTCAGCTGCCTTCAGGTGAGCCTCGAGCCAAACATTGCTGCTCTCCCCTCTGTCATTTCCGGGTCACAGAGTAAGAAATAATCAAACCCGCCTCAGGCGACTGTCTGTGTGGAGTTTGCACATTCTCCCCGTGTCTGCGTAGGTTTCCTCCCACAGTCCAAAGATGTGTAGGTCAGGTGAAGTGTTAAGTGAAGGGGTAAATGTAGGGGTATGGGTGGGTTGCGCTTCAGTGGGTCAGTGTGGACTTGTTGGGCCGAAGGGCCTGTTTCCACACTGTAAGTAATCTAATCTAAAATCAAACCCTGTGCACTGGCCTTGGCAGTCTCCCACAGCACCAATGGGTTGCTGGCTGTACCTGAATTGATATCCCAAAAAATTTTAAACTCCTGCAAAGAACATTCTATAAACTTTTTATCTTTCAGGAGGAAAGGGTCCATATGCCAGTGCTGGGAAACTGCCCCACCCTTTCCGGCCTTAACCTCCATATACATTGTCACGTGGTCAGATACGGCCCTATTCCCTATTCTGCAGGACAGTACCGAGTTCAAAAAGGCCAATGGGACAAAAAACATGTAAAGTCTGGTATAGCATGTATGTGGATTAGAATAAAAGGTAAAATCCCTACCTTTGAGGTGAAGACATCTCTACACATCCACCAACCCCAGCTCCCTGTTCAGGTCCACCAACTGCCTGGATTGCGGAGACATATCCACAAGACCCCTAGGCATCCTGTCCACCTCGGGGTCAATAATACGGTTAAAGTCTCCCCCTATAATTGTATGGCGTGCCCCAAGGGCCATCAATCCACAGAGCGCATCCGTTACGAATTTAAAGGGATGTGCTGGGGGGCAACATACATCAGGATCCCATACTCCTCTCCATGTACTAAAGCTTTAAGTATCATGAACTGCCCAGACCCATCCTTTGTTTGGCCTAATATTTGAAATGGGAGGTTCTCCCAGATGAGAATAGCCACTCCTCTACTTTTCGAGTTAAAAGATGAGAAAAACACTTGGCCGAATCCTCCCTGTTGCAACTTCAAATGCTCCTTATCGGTAAAGTGTGTTTCTTGTAATAAGGCTACATCGACCGTCTCTTTTCTAAGGCTTGACAGTATTATTTTTCTCTTAATTGGTGAGTGATACCCCTTAACATTCCAGGTGCACCATTTAAACGAATGGCTAGCCATGATCATTTGAAACAGTCCGTGACCCTCGGGGAGGAAGAACCCCACTCATAGCGCGCTAAGTGAGAACCACAAACAGTTCACTTAAGTCTAGAAATGCAACTTTTAAAACTACTAAATCAAAACTACTAAAAACAACTTCTGCAACATAACAGCATAAACATAACTGAAAGGCGACTTTCTCCCTTGTCCACAAGGGGCACTCATGCCATCCATTAATCCCACCGTGACTCCTTCCAGCTGAAGCTATGCCACCTCCCCAGACACCACCAAGTAAGAAAAACGAATACCGATATCTTATGACAAGAAGGTTACAAGTGGGACCCAACCCATCCCTTCCATATTGTAATCCTAGGCACTCCTGGCAGAACAACAACATTAAAAAAAATTGTAACCCCCAAAAAAATTAAAAGGGAAACCAAGATCATCCCCCAACAAACAGGTAAACCAGGCAAATTACAGACAAAAAAAGGGGCAGAATAAAGGAATTGTCCACGTAATTCCACCCAATCAGTTTATTTTAGAGCATCCAAGAAGTCCTTTGCATGTTCTGGAGAATCAAAGTTGAACACGGACCTTCTGTGGCTGAGACACAGTATCGCTGGCTATCTCACGGAATACTGGATATTCGAGTCCCTCAGCCGCTTCTTTACCTCATCAAAGGCCTTCCTCTTCCTAATCACAACTGGGGAAAAGTCCTGAGAAAGCATGATTTGTGATCCTTTATATACCACATCCTGGGGATCCTCCCCAGAGGCTTCCAGCATCATTTGTTTGTCTCTATAATTCTGGAGTCACACTAGGACCGGGTGGGGGCGCTGGTCTGACCCAGGCCTGCTCACTGCGACCCAGTGGGCCCTCTCGACCCACACCTGGCCTGCCTCAACCTCCAGCCTTCGAAATTGTGGGAGCTATTGCTCCAGAAAGCTGACAAGCTGGCCTTTTCCTTCCCGCTCAGGAAACCCCAGGACCTGGATATTCTTCCAACGACCTTGATTTTTGAGATCGTCGACCTGCTCCTCCAAGGCCCGCACTCGCCGTTCCAGGGCCTGAACCTGGCCCGCTGAGGATTCAGCGGCAGTCTCAGAAGCCGTGGCCCGTTGCTCAGCTTCCCCCGACACGCTGCCCAAGACTCTGAATCTCCAGGTCACACCTCTGCAGCACGACCAACATCGATTCCAGCCTGGCCCAGGTCTCCTCCATCAAAACATCGAGCTTCTCTGGGAATTTTACAAACTCCGAGATCAAGCTGTGCTCTGCAGTTAAGTTCCCCAGGGCGGCGCGAAGCCACAGATGCGTCCATTGCTGCAGGGGGTTCCCTGCATGGTGCAAGCTCCATGGTCCTTTTCCCTTAGTCATATTAAGAATGCACCAAACTGTTCAAATCTGGTGCAAGGTATCTCTAAAACCAGGGGGAAAAATAAACTAGTCTAACCATTTAAAAAGTGAAGGGAGGGTGAGTGTCCCACCTTGTCTGGGTTCTGGCGCAGAGCTCAGCAAAAGCAGACTTTCTGGGTCGCCGCCATCTTGAATCCCCCAGACCTTTGTACTTACATTCCAGAATGGGACTTGAGCCGTGAAACGCAGAGGCTGGAGTGCTATAGCCTTAAACCACGTCAGACACTCCAACTGGGTGACAATGGAGAGAGAAACAGTTAAAGGCTTAGATTTTACCTGATCAACTCTGTCAGAAATGGTGGCTGTGTAAATGGGGGTGGGTGAGGAGAGGTTAGATTGTGGGAAAGGAGGGAAGACTCAGGAAGCTGGGAGTTAGGTTTGCCACTGTCTCCAGTGGAATTTTAATAGAGCGTATGTGATGATCAGCTTATTGTCCCATAGCTGGTCTGATTGACAGGCTTGGCTTCCAGTGGAAAGGGAGCAGGGCAGTGGAGATTCCAGATTCAGATAGGTCCACCAGTGGATGAAGGATCTAGGCAGGGGCATGAGATGTCCTAATTGTGGGGTGATCTCAGTGGCTGAGAGGGGTCAATTGGGGCACAATCCCAATCCAGGAAAGCAGGAAATAGAGTGTGGCCACTCAAAAAGGGAGGAAGGCGTAAAACAGGTAACTATAGGCCAATTAGCCTGACATTGAATGTTGGAAAACAATAGAGGAACGTTTGGAAATTCATAACCTAGTCAAGCTGAGTCAGCATGACTTTGTGAAAGGGAAATAGTGCCTGACAATTTTATGACAATTTTTTCATGAAGTCTCACGAGAGTGGATGAAGGTGAACCAGTGGATATGTTGTAGTTGGATTTCCAGAAGATGTTTGGCGAGATACCTCAACTGATAACAGCCCATAATGTTGGAGATGGTACTGTATATTGGCATGAATAAAGAATTGGCTAATGGGCAGGAAACAGCGAGTGGGATAAAGGCGTCTTCTCCAGGTTGACAATCTGTAAACAGTGGGATTTCACAGGGAATCGGTGCACAGGGACTGCAAGCGTTTACAATATAAATCTGCAGATGACACAAAGATGTGTGAAGATGCAAATTGTGAAGGGATTACAAACAGTTTACAGAGAGATAATCATAAATTACGTAAGTGGGCAAGATCTTGATAAGTGAAGTATGAAAATGTGAAATTGTTCATTTTGGAAGGGAGATCAAAAGAAGCATATTATTTAAAGAGGCATTAATTATATTATAATTAAAATGTTCAGAATTAATCTTTTTTTGTTCTTGTGAAGTAAGAAAATACAGTAACGGATTCCCATGGATCTAATGCCTTTTGTACCTCAAGCTGTCTCAAAAGCCCACTGAAGTAGTTTGGAAGTGCAGGCAATGTTGTCAACAGGGAACTATCAAAGCTGCTACAAACTTACAAGAATGGTTCAAGGAATGAGAAGCCTTGGTTATCTGAATAGATCGAAGAAGTTGGGACAATTCTCCTGGGAGACAAGAAGGCTGAGAGGAGATCTGATAGAGGTTTTCAAATGAGTGGACTGATAGAGTACAGGGGGAGAAACTGTTTCCACTCTGAAAAGAAGAAAGAACAAGAGGGCATCCATTTAGAGTGATGTGCAAAGGCAGCATGGGTGATACAAGAAGAAAACTTTTCCGCACAGTGAGTAGCTAGGATATGGAATACACTGCCTGGAAATGTGATAGAGGGAGGTTGATTTGAAGCAATCAAGAGGGCATTGAATGATTATTTGGATTGATATGGTGAGCAGGAAAGAAGGGCAAAGGTAGGAGATTGTCACTAAGGAACAGAACCAGTGCAGACACAATGGACCATGTGGACTCTTTCAACACTGTCATGATTGTACGATTCTTAGAGTGATACAGGGAACAGATTCTTCAGTCCAACTCACCCACACCAATCAGATATCCTAAATTAATCTAGTCCCATATCCCTCTAAACCCATATCCCTCTAAACCCTTCCTAATCATGTACACATTTGATGCCCTTTAAATATTGTAATTGTGCCAGCCTCCACCAATTACTCTAATAGCTCATTCTATACACATACCATCCTCTCTGTGAAAACATTGCCCCACTGGGTCCTCTTTAATCTTTCCCCTCTCACCTTAAACCTATATCTTCTAGTTTTGGACTCCCCTGCTCTGGGTAAAAGTCCTTGGCTATTCTCCTTATCCATGCCCCTCATAAATCTCTATAAGATCCCCCCTTAGACTCTGACACTCCAAGCAAAATAGCCCCAACCTAAACAGCATCTTCTCGTAGCTCAAACCCTCCAACCCCAGAAACATCCTTTTAAGTCTTTTCAGCACCCTTTCAAGATTAGCAAAATCCTTCCTATAGCTGAAAGACCAGAATTGAATGCAGTGTTCCAAAAGTGGTCTAACCAATGTCCTGTCAAGCCGCAATATGACACCTGAGTCCTATATTCAATCCACTGACGAATAAAAGCAAAGTAACCAAACACCTTCTTCATGACACTGTCTACCAGCGACTCCACTTTCAAAGAACTATGAACCTGTACCCCAAGGTTTCCTTGTTTGGCAACATTCCCCAGGAACTTACCAGTAAATGTTTAAGTCCTGCTCTGCTTTGCCTTTCCAAGATACAACACCTCACATTTATCCAAATTAAACTCCATCTGTCAAGCCCTGGTCCATTGTATTGTGAGGTAACCTTCTTTGCTGTCCACTAACTACCAATTTTGGTGTGATCTGCAAACTTACTGACCATTCCTCCTATATTCACATCCAAAATCATTTATGTAAATGATGAAAAGCAGTTGACCCAGTACCGATCCTTCTGGCAAACCGCTGAACATAGGCCGCCAGTCTGAAAAACAAACCTCTACCGCCACCCGCTGTCTCTCACCTTCAAGCCAATTTTGTATCCAAATAGCTAACTCTCCCTTGACTCCATGCAATCTAACCTTGCTAAAGTCTACCGTGCAGAACCTTGTTGAATACCTTGCTGAAGTCCATATAGACAACCTCCACAGCTCTGCCCTCATCAATCTTCTTTGTCACCTCTTCAGAAAGCTCAGTCAAGTTGGTGAGACATGATTTCCCACGCACAAAGCCATGTTGACTGTCCCTAATCAGTCCTTGTCTTGCAAAATACCTAGAAATCCCATCCCTCAGAATCCCCTCCAACAACGTAGCCACCAATGATATCAGGCTCACTGGTCTATAGTTCCCTGGTTTTTCCTAATCACCTTTCTTCAATAATGGCATGACATTTTCCATCCTCCAATCTTCCGTCACCATACCCATGGCTATCAATGATACAAATATCTCAACAAGGGGCCCAGCTGAGGAAGTTAGAAAGCCATAAAGAGATCAGTTCCATATTTTACTTCTCTTTCAAGGCATACTAGGGACTCAAGGGTTAAGCATTCCCCAACTAAAGAGCCTCACTGCAGTATCAATTGCATGTCTGTCCTCTTACTGAATAGACATCTCAGTAGGGAGGAGGCTGACTGAATCTTAAACAGGGAATCATTGGAGCCACACATGTGGCTTCCTCTGCAGCCTCAGGCGAAGGAATTTGTCCTTCCCAGGCAAGATTGATAGCCTTGGCCACAATCCTGTTAAACTGCCTCCTGCTCCCATTATCATGCATCCCCTCTGTATTAGCATAGGTATGTGAATCCCCATTGAGAACAGAAAAAACCCTTCTGTTTTAATCTCTTCCCATCAACACATGATCATGGAGAATACAATAATCAGTCCCTGTAATCCATTCACTCGTTATAACAGGACATTGGCATTCACTGGACCTTGTAAAATTGTAATTGCCCACCTTAAACAATGTAATGACAGTCAACCATGTGAGTTATAGACCTTTTGTACTATTCCTATAAGAAGTACTGCCTTTGTGTATAGAGCAGAGATTCACAGAGAACTGTCACCACAAGTAGACGCACAACTACTTTTGGGGACATTGAGAATCTCTCGCCGGCTCCCTGATAATAAAGCATCTACTGTTGTACTGAAACTTGTGTCGTCTGGATTTGTGGAACAAAATATTCATCAACACAGGAATCCCTAGCTTGAGTATACCTGATCAGATTCCAGAGATTTTTCCACCTTTACTGGATTTACAATGTCCAGCGCCTCCTCCTGTGTAAGATGGACAGTTTTCAAGGTATAACTATTTATTTCTCCAAGTGCTCTAGCTTCCACATCCTTCTGCACAGATTCATATCGACCTGCTTCACTTCGAAATCAACGTTTCAGGCAAAAGCCCTTCATCCTTTATTCCTGATGAAGGGCTTTTGCCCGAAACGTCGAATTCGAAGCTACTTGGATGCTGCCTGAACTGCTGTGCTCTTCCAGCACCACTAATCCAGAATCTGGTTTCCAGCATCTGCAGTCATTGTTTTTACCTTCAAATGGAGCAGCAGAGTGAACAGCAGAAATTATTGTGTGCTTTTGTTAAACAAATACCAGCTACAAACTGGAAGAAATGTAATTGAATCATAACCTGGGGAATGTTTGTAAATTTATTATAACACACCTCACACTACTATCAGCAGAATAGCAGCTGAGTTATTACTTGAAAAGCAGTGTTGAACAGGGTTTTTATCGATTAAGCCACGTTGAGCGCAAATAATGGATGCAAGTCAATTGACACTGAAAAAGAGTAGAGTGGGAGAAAGAAGTATGAAATTGCACCCAAAGATCAAGATGGAGGAACATCGTGGTAAGGGGTGGATGTGACTACCAAGAGGAGTCATGAAATTTCTTATCCTTGCACATGCTTAACATTCTGGATGCCCACTCAAAGTGACTGGGTGTGCATCAATTTCGCTCGTCAAACACGGGAACGATAGATAAACCGCATGCATCTTTTGCAATATGCAAGCTCCTGGAAGTGTTGATCACCGATAACAGGCTATTGTTTGCCAACAAGGAATTTGAGCATTTCCTAAAGTTGAATAAGGGCAGCTCCATGCTGTCCACCATCGAATGGTCTGGCAGATAGAGCTGTCCATACTTTGAAGACAGGCTTAAAGAAACAGCCTACGGTTTCATTACAAACATGGAAAATGGGTGCAGAAATAGGCCCTTCAGCCCTTCTAACCTGCCCCACCATTCAATATGATCATGGCTGATCATGCAATCTCAGTATTCCATTCCCACCCTCTCTCCATACCCCTTGATCCCTTTAGATGCAAGGGCCACCTTCAGCTTCCTCTTGAATATGTCTAATGAACTGGCCCCAGCAGCTTCCTATGGAAGAGAATTCCACAGGTTCACAACTCTCTGAGTGAAGTAAACCTCTTCTCAGTCCTCAATGGCTTACCCCTTATTCTTGGACTGTGACACCCCAGGTCTGGACTACCCCAACATTGGGAGCATTAATCCGGCCTCTGGCCTGTCCAGTCCTCTCGGGATTTTGTATGTTTTGGTGAAAATCCCCCTCATTCTTCTAAATTCCAGTGAGTATAAACCCAATTGATCCAGTCTTTCCTCATATGTACGTCCTACCACCCCAGTCTGTTGAACCTTCGCTGGATTCCCTCAACAACAAGAATGTCCTTCTTCAGACCAGGAGACCAAAACTGCACACAAAACTCAAGGTGTGGCCTCAGCAAGGCCCTGTATAACTGCAGCAAGGCAACCTTACTCTGATACTCAAATCCTCTCATTATGAAGGCCAGCATGCCATTAGCTTTCCTCACTGCCTACTGCACCTGCATGCCAACTTCAGTGACTGTTCCACCATGACACCCAGCTCTCATTGCACCTCACCCTTTTCCTAAACTCCCACCATTCAGATAATAATCTGCCTTTCTGTTTTTGTGACCAAAGTGGATAACCTCACATTTATCCACATTTTTTTGCATTTGCCAAGAATTTGCCCACTCAGCCAGTCTGATCAAGTCACCTTGCAGCCTCGTGCCATCCTCCTCACTGCAGCCCCCAGCTTGGCGTGAAACTAGATACTAAACCGACCCAGTCCCTGTTTGATTGTAGGGCGACCCGTTCACGCAACGACAAGGATAGCTTCAGCAGAGTTGCTAATGGAGAGAAAAATCTGCACCAGCTTAAATCTGACCTTCCCAGACCTGAAGGTGAGGGTGAAATGGCAGAAGGAACGCCAGTGCTAGAAGATTCTGCTCAGCGGAACAGACAGTTTACTTCAGGGGTCAAAGTTTGGTGTAGGACCCACGGCAATAACTGTGCATGGGTAAGAGACAAGGTCAACGTGAGGTCATGTCCAGCGATGTATAAAGTTCAGGTAGATGTGCCGGTCCTGAAGAAGCACGTCGACCATATGAAAGTTGTAAACTTGCAAACAGTGAGGGAGCAAAACCCTCCCAGCTCCTTAACAGGCTTTCCGATGGTTCCAGGATCCAAGGGTTCTCCCTCTCCATCAAGTGTTGAAGATCCCTCCGATTCTCAGATGGACACAGCGGATGTCACCATCTCAATGCCTTTGCTGTCTGAAGAAGAGAATGAATTTCTTCTGTTGCGGGCGCAAGAGGTGAGCTACTGTGTATTTCCTGCTGACTGTGTACGAGATAAAGTTAAAGGAATTTGACTGAAGTTAAACCCCTCAAACATCCCCTCCACCCTCAGGAGAAGTTACAAAAAAAAAATGCCCTTTGTCCTTGGACTCAGAGGGGGAGGCTTGGAGTGATTGTCATGAGGTCAGCCAGGTAGCCCCTCATAGAATGTGCTCCCTGATTGGGGCTGTTAATCTGGTTCCATCAGGGAGCCCTGGCTGACAGATAAGAACAGGAGTGTCAGACATCCTGTTCACGCTGAGAGGAGGCTCTGAGGAAGCTGGATCAGTGTCAAGGACTCCTCACATGTAAATGAAAGGAATTATTTTGGTAACACCTTTGAATGTCAAGAGGCAGTGGTTAGAGTGTCCCTTATTGGAGATGGCCATTGCCTGATAGTTGTGTGTTACTTGCCACTTTTCAGCCCAAGCCTGGATATTGACCAGATCCTGTTGCAATTGACTATGAAATGATTGATGATGTCACTTCCGCCCCCATCATGGCCACTCCCATAACCACTTCCACCCCTCACAATTCCTCATGCATCACACCTGACATCATTTCCCCCCCTCACATCATCGCTGATGCCACATGCTCAGTGACCTCCGCCACCCCTACTGCCGTGTTCACCACCACTTCCGCCCCCACCAGTGCCACTCACCTGCATTCTGCTGACACACCCCCCACAGACCCCACTGTCACTATCCCCACCCCCCAGAACCCCGAGGGGAACACCACCCCTGCTCATGACTCCACCCCACTCCCCCCACCATCACACCCACTCCAGTTACAGGTTCTGCCCCCACTCCCAGCTCCACACCCACACCAGATCCCAGCTCCCAGCCCTGCTGAGTTTTCACCATCCCTCCAGACCTCCCCCTCACTGAGGACAAACGATCAGTCCTCAGCAAAGGACCCACCTTCATCCCCCTCCGTCCACGCATCAATGAATTTAATACACGCCGTGACGTCGAACAATTCTTCCGTCGCCTCCACCTCCGAGCTTTCTTTCACAATCAGGACTCCCGCCCACCTTCTGAGGACCCCTTCGCCCACCTCCAACACACTGCATCCACCTGGACACCCCGCGCTGGCCTATTACCTGCCCTCGACCTCTTCATTTCCAACTGCCGCTGGGACATTAACCACCTCAACCTGTTGTCCCCCCTCCCCCACTCCAACCTCTCACCCTCACAACGCGCAACCCTCCAATCCCTCTGCTCCAATCCCAACCTCACCATCAAGCCAGCGGATAAAGGGGGCGCAGTGGTAGTCTGGCGCACTGACCTCTACACCGCTGAAGCCAAACGTCATGTCGAGGACACCTCTTCCTACTACCGCCTCGACCATGACACCCCCCCCACCCCCCATCATCAAACCATCATCTCCCAGACCATACAGAACCTCATCACCTCAGGAGATCGCCCACCCACAGCTTCCAACCTCATAGTCCGGGAACCCCGCACTGCCCGGTTCTACCTCCTTCCCAAGATCCACAAGCCTGACCACCCTGGCCGACCCATTGTCTCAGCATGCTCCTGCCCCACTGAACTCATCTCTACCTACCTTGACACTGTCCTATCCCCCCTAGTCCAGGAACTCCCCACATACGTTCGAGACACCACCCATGCCCTCCACCTCCTCCAAGACTTCCGTTTCCCTGGCCCCCAACGCCTCATCTTCACCATGGATATCCAATACCTCTACACCTCCATCCGCCATGACCAGGGCCTCCAAGCCCTCCATTTTTTCCTCTCCAGACATCCCCAACAGTACCCTTCCACAGACACTCTCATTCGTTTGGCTGAACTGGTCCTCACCCTTAACAATTTCTCCTTTGAATCCTCCCACTTCCTCCAGACCAAAGGCGTAGCCATGGGCACACGTATGGGCCCCAGCTATGCCTGTCTCTTTGTTGGCTACGTAGAGCAGTTGATCTTTTGTAATTACACCGGCACCAATCCCCACCTCTTCCTCCGCTACATTGATGACTGCATTGGCGCCACCTCGTGCTCCCGCGAGGAGGTTGAGCAATTCATCAACTTCACCAACACATTCCACCCTGACCTTAAATTTACCTGGACCATCTCTGACACCTCCCTCCCCTTCCTGGACCTCTCCATCTCCATTAATGATGATCGACTTGACACTAACATTTTTTACAAACCCATCGACTCCCACAGCTACCTGGATTACACCTCTTCCCACCCTACCTCTTGCAAAAATGCCATCCCGTATTCCCAATTCCTCCGCCTCTGCCGTATCTGCTCCCAGGAGGACCAGTTCCACCACAGAACACACCAGATGGCCTCCTTCTTTAGAGACCGCAATTTCCCTTCCAACGTGGTTAGAGATGCCCTCCAACGCATCTCGTCCACATCCCACACCTCCGCCCTCAGACCCCACCCCTCCAACCGTAACAAGGACAGAACACCCCTGATGCTCACCTTCCACCCTACCCACCTTCGCATAAACCAAATCATCCGCCGACATTTCCGCCACCTCCAAACAGACCCCACCACCAGGGGTATATTTCCCTCCCCACCCCTTTCCGCCTTCCGCAAAGACCGTTCCCTCCATGACTACCTGGTCAGGTCCACGCCCCCAAACAACCCACCCTCCAATCCTGGCACTTTCCCCTGCCACCGCAGGAACTGTAAAACCTGCGCCCACACCTCCTCCCTCATCTCTATCCAGGACCCTAAAGGAGCCTTCCACATCCATCAAAGTTTTACTTGCACATCCACTAATATCATTTATTGTATCCGTTGCTCCCGATGTGGTCTACTCTACATTGGGGAGACTGGGCGCCTCCTAGCAGAGCACTTTAGGGAACATCTCCGAGACACCCGCACCAATCAACCACACCGCCCCGTGGCCCAACATTTCAACTCCCCCTCCCACTCTGTCGAGGACATGGAGGTCCTGGGCCTCCTTCACCACCGCTCCCTCACCACCAGACGCCTGGAGGAAGAACGCCTCATCTTCCGCCTCGGAACACTTCAACCCCAGGGCATCAATGTGGACTTCAACCGTTTCCTCATTTCCCCTTCCACCACCTCACCCTAGTTCCAAACTTCCAGCTCAGTAACTGTCCCCATGACTTGTCCAGACTTGTCCTACCTGCCTATCTCCTTTTCCACCTATCCACTCCACCCTCTCCTCCTTGACCTATCACCTTCATCCCCTCCCCCACTCACCCATTGTACTCTATGCTACTCTCTCCCCACCCCCACCCTCCTCTAGCTTATCTCTCCACGCTTCAGGCTCACTGCCTTTATTCCTGATGAAGGGCTTTTGCCCGAAACGTCCATTTCAAAGCTCCTTGGATGCTGCCTGAACTGCTGTGCTCTTCCAGCACCACTAATCCAGAATGCTTCAGTAATCTGAGGAGTCGCGAATGTTGCTGAACATTGTGTAGTCATTGGCGAACAACTCCATTTCAGACCTTATGATGGAGGGATGGTCATAGATGAAGCAGCTGAAGATGGCTGGGCCGAGGACACCATCCTGAGGAACTATTGCAGAGATGCCCTGAGGCTGAGATGACTGACTACCAACCAGGACCATCTTCCTATAGGCAAGATATTAATTCAACCAGCGAAGAGTTTGTCTCCGATATCCATTGACGTCAGTTTTCCCAGGATTACTGGATCCCACACTGTCAAATTTGCTCTTGATGTCAAGGCCACTTCCACATCACCTCTGGAATTTAGCTTAAATGTATGAATGAGTTCCCTCCCAGTTTTCATTCAAACCATGGCTCTCACTTTCCTACCTTCACTCTTACAAGCCTGCATTCAGATCCAGTCCTTTAACTTTAAATGGGTTGTCCAGGTCTTTAATTTTCTTCTTGCTCTCTCCCTACCTATTCCTGAACCTTATAGCTGCTCTGCAACTCACAATTCTTAACTTGTCTGTTCTGCTTTCTGTCCCCCAACCTACCAATAGCAAACATGTTGCCGAGATACAATCTCTGGAATACTCCTCATAAACCCTCTACCTTTCCTCCCTTTAAGACCCTCCCTAAAAGCTCCCCTTCACCATTAAGTCCCTACTTTGCTGTTTCTGGTCCACTGGAGTTGAATTGAATTAGCTTTATTGTCACATGTACTCAAATGAGGACATTGAAAAGTAGATAAGTCACCACTCTTAGGTACAAAGGTACCGAGGTACAGCTTCTTCAGTTCCAAGATTCATTACCGTGTTACAATGACACCAACACATGGCGCCATCTTAGGAACAGACTACTGAGGGACAATCATTAGGTACAGAATAGAGAAATGAAGAAAGAAAGTTACATGACAGCTACACACCATATCACCATAGGTCAGAAAAACAGAAGCAATATTAAAAAGACAGACATCACAGTCTCTTTCCAAGGGCTCTCTGCTGGTCACTGCTGTCCCCCTTTCTGCACCAGGCCACTGGTCACTGCTGTCCCCCTTTCTGCACCAGGCCGCTGGTCACTGCTGTCCCCTTTCTGCACCAGGCCTCTGGTCACTGCTGTCCCCTTTCTGCACCAGGCCATTGGTCACTGCTGTCCCCCTTTCTGCACCAGGCCCCGCTGGTCACTGCTGTCCCCCTTTCTGCCCCAGGCCCCGCTGGTCACTGCTGTCCCCCTTTCTGCCCCAGGCCCCGCTGGTCACTGCTGTCCCCCTTTCTGCACCAGGCCTCTGGTCACTGCTGACCTCCTTTCTGCACCAGGCCCCGCTGGTCACTGCTGTCCCCCTTTCTGCCCCAGGCCCCGCTGGTCACTGCTGACCTCCTTTCTGCACCAGGCCCCGCTGGTCACTGCTGTCCCCCTTTCTGCCCCAGGCCCCGCTGGTCACTGCTGTCCCCCTTTCTGCACCAGGCCTCTGGTCACTGCTGACCTCCTTTCTGCACCAGGCGTCTGGTCACTGCTGACCTCCTTTCTGCACCAGGCCCCGCTGGTCACTGCTGTCCCCCTTTCTGCACCAGGCGTCTGGTCACTGCTGACCTCCTTTCTGCACCAGGCCCCGCTGGTCACTGCTGTCCCCCTTTCTGCACCAGGCCGTGGTCACTGCTGTCCACATTCTGCACCAGACCCCGCTGGTCACTGATGTCCCCCTTTCTGCCCCAGGCCCCGCTGGTCACTGCTGTCCCCCTTTCTGCACCAGGCCCCGCTGGTCACTGCTGATCCCTTTCTCCACCAGGCCGCTGGTCACTGGTGTCCCTACTTTGGGCTGCTAACTGCTGTCCACAGTTTGGAGGCTGGGAGCAGGAAACTGAGGCTGATAGAAGGAATGAAAAGGGGGACAAAAAATGTAAAAGAAAAAAAAGAACAGTAGAATAGAGGAGCTTCAGCTGAGGTGTCCTACTTCATCGCTAGCTGTTAGCTTATAAGGCTCTCCACAAATCCAAGATTTTTCACAAGCAAATGACCTCCTCTTTTAATGCTTGGCTTTCACTCTATTTTCCTCAGGGTTCAGAGAAACATCTCAAAGTGATTTACTAGTTTAAATTTGTACTTGTCTTTTTCCCTTCTCTCCTGAATGTTCTCTGATATGGATTCAATGGCACCACATATTCTTTCCAGAGTATCAAATGTTTCTTGACTTCCAATAAAAATAGTCTTTTAGCATCCTGCCCAATACAAGCCAGCACAGTGAATGGAAGCAGTGAACAATCTCAATTGTACTTGACCAAACTTCACCCTATGTTTATACAATAAACATTTTATAATTTGGCACCAATGGGTCCAGTGGTGTGCCAATTGACCAACTATTCCAGTTCATCAAGAGGTTCACAGAAACAATGTAAAAGCCCATACCAAGTCATAGAAAGGTACTGCAAGGGGTATGCACATTACCTTCACAGCATACTGTCCATCACTTAAATAATAATCTAATTTTGCCTTAAATAAAATTTACCAGAAGAGAGAACTTCTCACTCACATCCTCATCTAACTACTCAGGTATAATAAAGTAACTCGTACTATTTGAGAAGAAATTGGCTCGAAATTGAATATACATTTACATTGAGGTAAATATATTTTTTAAAACCAAAATAATCGGATAGAATAACACAGTAAACTATTATTTGAGGTACCTGTATATAATATTTGCTGGTTTATTGAGAGTGCAAGTTCACAAGGTGCCAATTAAAACAAAGTTTGTTTTACATATGTGCTTTTGAGTATTGCATTAACTTCCCTATCCATAATCTAGGGAGACTGAAAATAAAAATAACTGCAGGTATGTTAACTGAACAGACTGTGGGTTTATTTTCACTCTTTTCAAACAATCACGCATGAGACCTGAGCACCACTGACTGGCCCCCAGAATAAACTATGCTTGCTCCATTGCATTTGAGAAATTTATGGTGAGCTACAGTCAATCGTTGCAGTGGGGTGGAGAAGGCAGTTTAGGAGTTCCAGGATTTTGATCCAGTGAAACAACGGTGATATATTTATGCCAGGATGGTGTGTGTCCTGGAGAGGAGCTTGCAGTTGGTGATGTTTCCGTACACCTGCTCAAGTTGTCCTTCTACTGTTGAAGTAAGCTTGAACAAGATCCTCTTGTGTATCTTGTACAGAATATACACACCGCATCAGTGTTGAACAGAGTAAATGCAGGTATAGATAGGAAACCAAAGAAGTGGCTTGTGACCAATGGAGTGCAGAGCTGAAAAATGTGTTGCTGGAAAAGTGCAGCAGGTCAGGCAGCATCCAAGGAGCAGGAGAATCAACATTTTGGGCATAAGGTAAAAACAATGACTGCAGATGCTGAAAACCAAATACTGGATTAGTGGTGCTGGAAGAGCACAGCAGTTCAGGCAGCATCCAACGAGCAGCGAAATCGACGTTTCGGACAAAAGCCCTTCATCAGGAATTTTGGGCATAAGCCCTACTTCAGGAATGGAGTGCCACAAGGATCGGGGCGGGGTCCACTGCTTTTCGTCATTTATATATATCCCTGTATTCCATGAGATCGAACCTTACTAACCAGTCTACCATGTGGAATCCTGTCGATCACCTTGCTGAAGTCCATATAGATCATGTCCACCACTCTACCCTCATCAATCTTCTTTGTGACTTCTTCAAAAAACTCTATCAAGTTAATGAGACATAATTTACTATGCACAAAGCTATGTTGACTATCCCTAATCAGTCCTTGCCTACCCAAGTACATGTATATCCCATCCATCGGGATTCCCTCCAACAACTTGCCCACCACTGATGTGGTTTTGTGATTTCAAGGAAGTAGAAAGGATTTGGGATAATCCAAGTTGGAGGACTGGGAAAATTGTGGCTGTAACAGCTGCTCCCTTTTTGAGATATTTTAGGTGGTGGATCAGATGTCCTCAAATTTCAGGAGCAGCAATTACTTTTTTTTAAGCTGTTGCAATGTTTTGGAACTTTGGGGAAGAAAGATCAAACAAATTATACTTCAAAAAGGAGGAAGAGAGCAGCTGGTCAGTGAGAGGGAGAGAGAAAGAAGTCTACACTGCTGTCTGACAGAGCAGTGAATCTGCACAGCTACTATCATGATGGCCATGAATAGGATAAATGGAAAAGGTCTTTTCCCTGGGATGGGGGAGTCCAGAACTAGAGGGCATAGGTTTAGGGTGAGAGAGAAAAAAATTTAAAAGCTACCTAAAAAGCAAGTTTTTCACACAGAGTGTGGTGCATGTATGGAATGAGCTGCCAGAGGAAATGGTGGAGGCTGGTATAATTACAGCATTTATAAGGCATCTGGATGGGTATATGAATAGGAACGGTTTAGAGTGATACGGGCCAAATGCTGACAAATGGGATTAGATTATGATATGAAGGGGTTGGAGGTGTACTGTACCTTTAAGAGAGTTGAAAAGCTAGCAAGGACTGATACAACAGAGTCCTGGACAAGGTAACAATGTAACACTTGGTCAAAACAAATAGCAGCACCTTGATTGCCATGAAGCAAAAACAAATTCAAATTCAACCAATCAGTTTACATTATGCCCCAAGAATCCAAAATCCAATCAAATTTAAATTTAGTATTTTGGCAATACTAAAATCAATGAAACGGTCTGATTTTTTGGGGTATAAAACCCCACATTTTGAACAGTTCAGGGGAGCACTGCCAAGCCGCTAACAAGTACAGACTGCCAGCAGAACAGCTCTCTGAAAGGTACCTGTCTGTAAGAAGCTTGCACAGCAGAACATCAAAAAGACGACAGAGGAAAATCTGCAGAGGAAAATACAAAGAGAAGATTTGACAGCTAGCTGGTTTTGAAAGCTGAGTTTTTTTTTTCAAAATCTTAATTGGAATTTTTATCTGACTTGCATTGTAGGTTGGGAGGTAAAAGATAGGTTTAAGAGAAAGCAGTTGTAAATAGTTGTTGGCTTTAGTATTCTCTGTTGGACTTCAAGACTAAAGTTGTTAACTTTTACTTTAAATAGTGACCTCTGGGATAGTTCTTTGCTTCTCGATTACAGCAGGGGGTGAATCTTTTCTGTGTGGCTGGTTTAAATTGGCAGACGGGTTTATCCTGTTTCGTAACAGTTTAAGGGCTTTGGTCTGTGATTTAAACAGGTTTGGACAGAGCCAGTCTGAGATTTGGACAGATTTGAATAGATTTGGGGTACAAAAAAGCCCAGTAGATTTAAACACTTGTAGGTTAGTGTCCTAGATCTTTAAATAAAACCTAGGTGAGACAATTTGTTTAATTTCGGTGACTTGTGGTTGGTTAAATTAAAAGGGAAAGAAATGGCTCTTAAAATTGCAAAAGCGGTTCTGAGATTTGAAAATGATTCTCAAATTTACCAAGACAGTTTAGCAGGAAAGAAAAAGGCCATACTTTTAGAATTAGTCAAGAAGGTAAAGTTGGGTTTAACCAAGGACAAAAGTAAAGCTGAAATTGTAAAGGAGTTACTCAAATACATAGTTGTGTCCGAGAAACTGACAAGTGCAGTAGAGGTAGAAAAACTTAAATTACAATTGAGGAAAATGGAATTAGAAGATAAACAAAGGGAGAGCGAAAGAGAAAGAGAGAGAAAAGAGAGAGACAAGACAGAAAGAGAGAGAGAACGTTCTTAGCTGAGCAAAGAGAGAGATAAGAAAGGATAAGACAAAAAGAGAATTTGAACTTGAGAAGTTGCGACTTAGTCAGCAAAGTCAAGTTAACAGGATGGAGATTAATAGGGAAGATCATGATGTATGTAAATATGTCAAATCTCTGCCATATTTTGATAAGAAAGAGGTTGAAACCTTCTTTATTTCATTTGAAAAAAATGGCTAGGTAGATAGAGTGGTCTGAGGATTTATGGGTAATGCTAGTTCAAACTAAACTGGTAGTTAGAGCTAGTGAGGTATTTGCTGCACTGTCAGATGAGGAGGCAAGAGATTATGACGAGATTAAACAGGCTATTTTAAGTGCTTATGATTTGCTGCCAGATTTGGTGTAGACAGCGGTTTAGGAACATAAAGAAGGATCAAGGTCAGACTTATGTTGAGTTCAAAAGAATTAAACATCTTCATTTTGATAGATAGGTGCAAGCTTTAAAAATAGATAGGATTTATGAGGTTCAAAGAGCGATTATTCTGCTGGAGGAATCTCACTTCCAGTGGTGATAAGAATTCACGTAGAGGAACAGAAAGTTGAGGAAGTGAGAAGGGCAGCAGAATTAACAGATGAGAATGTGTTGGTGCATAAGACAAGCTTCCAGCCAGAATTCTGTTCTGTGAGGGATAGAAGTTGGGAGAAGGGGAGATCCTCCACTCCTTTTACCACAGGGCAAAGAAGCCCAAGAAGGTGGGAAGAAGGTGAAAGGCCTCAGGTGTTTCCACTGCGGTAAAGTGGGACATGTAAAGCCACAGTGCTGGTTATTAAAGAAAGGCGAGTCGAGATCAGAGTGGTGCTGGAAAAGCACGGCAGATCAGGCAGCATCCGAGCAGTAGGAAAATCGACATTTCGGGCAAAAACCCTTCATCAGGAATAGAGGCAGGGGCCTGCAGGGTGGAGAGATACATGAGAGGGGAGTGGGGGTGGGGAGAACGTAGCATAGAGTACAATAGGTGAATGGGGTGGGGATGGAGGTGATAGGTCAGGGAGAAGGGTGGAGTGGATAGGTGGAAAGGAAGATAGGCAGGTAGGACAGGTCATGAGGACAGTGCTGAGCTGGAAGTTTGGAACTAGGGTGAGGTGGGGGGAAGGGGAAATTAAGAAACTGGTGAAATCCACATTGATGCCCTGGGGTTGAAGTGTTCCAAGGCAGAAGATGAGGCGTTCATCCTCCAAGCATTAGGGAGGGAGGATGGTGGTGAGGGAGAGGCAGTGAAGGAGGCCCAGGACCTCCATGTCCTCAGCAGAGTGGGAGGGGGAGTTGAAATGTTGGGCCACGGCGCGGTTTGGTTGATTGGTGCGGGTGCCCTGGAGATGTTCCCTAAAGCGCTCTGCTAGGAGGTGTCCAGTCTCCCCAATGTAGAGGAGACCACATCGGGAGCAACAGATACAATAAATGATATTAGTGGATGTGCAAGTAAAACTTTGATGGCTGTGGAAGGCTCCTTTAGGGCCTTGGATAGAGGTGAGGGAGGAGGTGTGGGCACAGGTTTTACAGTTCCTGCGGTGGCAGGGGAAAGTGCCAGGATGGGAGGGTGGGTTGTAGGGGGGCGTGGACCTGACCAGGTAGTCATGGAGGGAACGGTCTTTGCGGAAGTGAGAAAAGGGTGGGGAGGGAAATATATCCCTGGTGGTGGGGTCCGTTTGGAGGTGGCGGAAATGTCGGTGGATGATTTGATTTATGCGAAGGTGGGTAGGGTGGAAGGTGAGCACCAGGGGCATTCTGTCCTTTTTACGGTTGGAGGGGTGGGGTCTGAGGGCGGAGGGGCGGGATGTGGACAAGATGCATTGGAGGGCATCTTTAACCATGTGGGAAGGGAAATTGTGGTCTCTAAAGAAGGAGGCCATCTGGTGTGTTCTGTGGTGGAACTGGTCCTCCTGGGAGCAGATACGGCGGGGGCAGGGAGTGGTGCCAGTGTAATTACGGAAGATGGACTGTTATATGTAGCCAACAAAGAGACAGGCATAGCTGGGGCCCAAACAGGTGCCCATGGCTACCCCTTTGGTCTGGAGGAAGTGGGAGGATTCTAAGGAGAAATTGTTACGGGTGAGGACCAATTCAGCCAAACAAATGAGAGTGTCGGTGGAAGGGTACTGTTGGGGACGTTCGGAGAGGAAGAAACAGAGGACTTGGAGGCCCTGGTCATGGTGGATGGAGGTGTAGAGGGATTGGATGTCCATGGTGAAGTTGAGGTATTGAAGGCCAAGAAAGCTGAAGTCTTGGAGGAGGTGGAGGGCGTGGGTGGTGTCTCAAACGTATGTGGGGAGTTCCTGGACTAGGAGGGAGGCAGGTGGAGATGAGTTCGGTGGGGCAGGAGCATGCTGAGACAATGGGTCAGCCGTGGTAGTCAGGCTTGTGGATCTTGGGAAGGAGGTAGAATCAGGCAGGGTTCCAGGACTGGGAGGTTGGAAGCTCTGGGTGGGAGATCTCCTGAGGTGATGAGTTTCTGTATGATCTGGGAGATGATTGTTTGGTGATGGGGGGGTGAGGTCATTGTCAAGGGGGTGGTAGGAAGAAGTGTCTTCGAGTTGGCATCTGGCTTCAGCAGTGTAGAGGTCAGTGCATCAGACTACCACTGCACCCCCTTTATCCGCTGGCTTAATGGTGAGGTCAGGATTGGAGCAGAGGGATTGGAGGGCTGTGTGTTGTGAGGGTGAGAGGTTGGAGTGGGGGAGGGGGGTCGACAGGTTGAGGCGGTTAATGTCCCAGCGACAGTTGGAAATGAAGAGGTCAAGGGCGAGTAATAGGCCAGCGCGGAGTGTCCAGGTGGATGCAGTGTGTTGGAGGTGGGCGAAGGGGTCCTCAGAAGGTGGGCGGGAGTCCTGATTGTGAAAGTAAGCTCAGAGCCGGAGGCAGTGGAAGAATTGTTCGACATCACGATGCGTATTAAATTCATTGATGTGTGGACGGAGGGAACATCTCCGGGACACTCGCACCAATCAACCTCACAGCCCCGTGGCCCAACATTTCAACTCCCCCTCCCACTCTGCCGAGGACATGGAGGTCCTGGACCTCCTTCACCACCGCTCCCTCACCACCTTACGCTTGGAGGATGAACGCCTCATCTTCTGCCTTGGAACACTTCAACCCCAGGGCATCAATGTGGACTTCAACAGTTTCCTCATTTCCCCTTCCCCCCACCTCACCCCAGTTCCAAACTTCCAGCTCAGCACCGTCCTCATGGCCTGTCCTATCTGCCTATCTTCCTTTCCACCTATCCACTCCATCCTCCTCTCTGACCTATCACCTCCATCCCCACCCCATTCACCTATTGCTATGCTACGTTCTCCCCACCCCCACCCCCCTCTCATTTATCTCTCCACCCTGCAGGCACTCTGCCTCTATTCCTGATGAAGGGCTTTTGCCTGAAACGTCGATTTTCCTGCTCCTCGGATGCTGTCTAACCTGCCGTGCTTTTCCAACACCACTCTAATCTAGACTCTTGTTTCCAGCATCTGCAGTCCTTGTTCTTACCCATAAAAGAAAGTCACTGGGTGAAAAGATGTAGTAGAAGAAGCTAAGCCAGTGATGTTAGTGAAGGTAGCAGAGGTGGCTCTCAGAATAGCCGAGGAGCTGCAGGAGAGTGCACAGTCTGGGCAGGGACTGGGTATGGAGTTAGTACCTGATCTCTACAAAGAATTTGCCTCTGTGGGTAAAGTTTACTCAGAAAGAACAGGGGGAGAAGGACAAGAAGTTATAATTTTGAGCAATAAAGGATCTAACCAGTCGCTGATAGTAAGTAATGAGCAAGTATGCACTCTTTCTAATCTGTTACCTGAGAGTGTGGTAATTTGTGGGATAGATGGACAGAAAGTTAGCGTTCCCTTATGTGAGATTAAGTTGGAGCGCCAACTTAAGACTGGGGGAAGTTCCAGTGGGTCTGATCGACAGACTGTCAGTTCCAGGAATTCACTTTGTTCTTGGGAATGATTTTGCAGAATGCAAGGTGGGAGTGACACCCTTTGCTGTGGAGAAGCCCAAGGAAGACCAAGAAACTGAGGAGTTAAAACCGAAATATCCTGGTATTTTCCCAGAATGTGTGGTATCCAGATCCCACTCTCATAATTCACAGCACGAAGCAAACACTAAAGAGAAAGAGAAACCACAATGAAGGAGTTATGGTTCAGTTGGTGGATACCCTGGTTGATGTAATGGTGCAGGAAATACCTGAGTATGCAGAGGGTGTTTAGTCCTGAAAGGCTAATAGACTTGCAACAAGACAAGACAATAAAAGATATATATGTTGATACGTACTCTGAAAAGGAGGCAGAGAATATTCCGGAGGGTTATTATCTGAAAGACAGAATCCTAAGATGGAAATGGAGACCACAGCAGGTTAGTGCAGAAAGGGGCCGAAGTGCACCAGGTTGTGTTGCTGGTGGCATACAGACAGGTGGTGTTACGGGTAACACATGAACTATCTGTACGAGGTCACCTAGGGGTACAAAAGACTCAGGCTAAAGTACAAAAACATTTTTCTTGGAATGCACGGGGATGTGGTTACCTTTTGCTGTATGTGTCATATCTGCCAAATGGTCTGTAAGTCACAGGCGGTAATAAAACCAGCCCCTTTTGTTGCCAATTCCCACATTTGAAGAACCTTTCACATGGATTATAATTGATTGTGCAGGTCCCCTCCTGAGAACTGAAAGTGGGAATCAGTACTTGTTAACCATAATGGATGTGTCTACCAGATTCCCGGAGGCTATTCCATTACAGAGTATCAAGATAAAGGGGTAGGAGAGGAGTTAGTATGAGATAACCAGAGAGATTCAGTCAGACCAAGGGTCAAATTTTACTGCTCGGCTGTTTAAGGAGGTTATGGATAGCTTATGTATGCAGCACTTTAAATCCAGGGCATATCATTCTGAATCCCAGGGAGCTTTAGAAAGGTGGCATCAGACCCTTAAGGGCATACTGTCAGGATTAACCGAATGATTGGGCTAAAGGTATCCCATTCATATTGCTTGCCATTAGAGATGCCCCAAACAAATCTACTCAGTTCACTCCATTCAAGTTAATACTTGGGCATGAAGTGGGAAGCCCTTAGAAATTAATTAAAGAAAAATTGACAGGACCAAAGTCAGAGATCTCACACTTAGATTATGTATCGGAGGTGAAGAACAGATTAAATTGAGTAGGTGAGTTAGCTGAACAGCACCTAAAGAGGGCACAGCATAGAATGTGGCAGGTGGTGGATAAAAGCTCTGAGACTCTGACATTTTCCCAAGAGGATGACATGTTAGTACTGTCACCAGTGATTGGAGATCCCTTCAAAGTCAGGTTTAGTGGTCCCTATCAAATTGAGAAGAAGTTGAGTCAGGTGAACTGTCAAGTAAAGATGTCAGATAGAAAAAACAATATCGAGTATGTTGTGTGAACATGTTGAAACCGTATTATACAAAAGAGAAGGAACTGGAGAAACAGGTGTTAGTTACTGCCCCGCAGAGTGAGGAATCAAATCCAGATGATGTGGATTTTGATGTGCCACAAAATATGTTTAAAAAATGAAGAAGTCCTTGGAGAGTGGGATAGGTTAGTAAACTATCTGTCTCAGGTGCATAGAACACAGTTGAAAGACTTGTTATTGCAGTATGAGGACATATGTAAGAATCAGATAGGCAGGATTAATGCTATTGTACATTAAGTAGACATAAGGAATACTGCTCTGATAAAACAACACCCTTATCGGCTTAATCTCTTCAAAGCCAGACAGGTCCAGATGGAGGTGGAGGCCATGCTTGACGAGGACATCATTGAACCAAGCCAGAGTGAGTGGAGTTCATTGCTCATCTTAGTTCCCACACCAGACAGGACTCAACGATTCTGTGTGGATTATTGGAAGATCAACACCGTTACAAAATTGGACTCATACCCCATTCCTAGATTGGTGGACTGTATCAAGAAAGTCAGACAAGTCAGTTACATCGCCAAGTTGGACTTACTGCGTGGTTACTGACAGGTACCTTTATCAGAGACGGCGGAAGAAATTTCTGCGGTTGTAACCCCAAATGGGCTTTATCAGCTTAAAGTGATGTCCTTTGAAATGAAGAACACACCTGCCGCATTTCAAAGAGTCATGAACAGAGTTATGGCTGGGTTAACAAACTGTGCGGTCTATTTGGGTGATGTCGTGATCTTTACTAAGTCCTGGAAAGATCACATGGTACAGTTGGCAGAGCTCTTTGAACAACTATGAGAAGTAAAACTGATGATAAACTTAAATAAAACAGAATTTGTGAAAGCAGAGGTGACGTTCTTGGGACATAACATCGGTCATGGAAGGTTGACCCCACGGAACGCAAAGACAAAGGCCATCGAGGGATTTCCACAACCAACCTCGAAGAAAGAAGTGCTTCGATTGTTGAGACTAAGCAGATTCTATCCTCAGGAGTGTAGTGGCACCATTAACCAATTTGCTGAAGAAGAACACAAAGTTGCAGTGGACAGAACAATGCCAGGATGCATTTGAACATTTGATATCAATATTAACCACCAAACCAGTTTAGCTACACCAAACTTTTCAAAACCTTTTAACATTGCCATCGATACTAGTGACATAAGAGTTGGAGCTGTACTGTACTGGGATTGAACTGTCAGTTGGTTACCTTTTGAAGAAACTTAACATCCACCAGAGGAAATACTCCACAATCAAAAAAGAACGATTGAGTTTGGTACTGCCCCTACAATATTTCAATGTGCATGTCACGAACAATGTGTCAGAGACGGTTGTGCACACAGATCACAATTCTCTTACATTCTTGGAATGCTTAAAAGAGAAGGATATGAGACTATTTCATTAGAGTCTTATGTTACAGACTTCTAATTTACAAATCATACATGTTGCGGGTCATAAAATGTAATTGCAGATGCGTTGTTGTGGATTTAACTGATAAAGTATAGATAAGACTGATATCTATTCAATGTTATATTTATGTTGGAAGAAGTTAATATGAACTTAGATTAAAGTCATATGTGTGTCATATGTATGTCATGATATGGTGGTTAAGGAATAGAGAAAACATGAAGCCATCTTTTCATTATGATGGTTCATTTTTTTCTTTGGGGAGAGGTGTTACTGTACCTTTAAGAGGGTTAAAAAGCTAGCAAGGACTGACAAAGCACAGAGAGTCCTGAACAAGGTAACACTTGGTTGAAACAAATAGCTGCAGATGGGTTGCCATGAAGCAAAAACAAATTAAAATTCAGCCAGTCAGCTAAATTATGCCCCAATATACCAAATTCCAATCAAATTTGAATTTAGTATTTTAATAATATTAAAACCAATGAAACAGTCTGATGTTTTTGGGTATAAAACCAGACATTTTGAACAGTTCGGGGGAGAATTGCTAAGCCACCAACAAGTACAGACTGCCAGCAGAACAGCTTTCTGAAAGATACCTGTGCATAAGAAGTTTGCACAGCTGAACATTGAAAAGATGACAGAGGAAAATACAAAGATTCAACAGCTGACTGGTTTTGAAATTTTTTTTTGTAAACCTTAGTCAGGATTTTTATCTGACGAGTATTGTAGGGTGGAAGGTAAGAGAGAGGTTGAAGAGAAAAGAGTTGTAAATAGTTGTTAGTTTTAATATTCTCTGTTGGACTTCAAGTATAAAGTTGCTAATTTTTACTTTAAATAGTGACATCTAGGATAGTTTTTTCTGTGATTTTTTTCTGTGTGGCTGGTTTAAATTAGCAGAGGGGTTTACCCTGTGTCATAACAATTAGGTTGAGATATCTGGTCTGCATGGATGAGTTGGTCCTGTGGGGCTGTTTCCGTGCTGTACATACCTATGGCTCGATGACTCTAGTGCCTTTGCTGTTTGAGTTCAAGTATTTCTAGACGTTGGAATGTGTCGAACAAAAATGAACAAATAGCTGACCTCAGGGATTCTTATTGTCATGCCGAATTTCCTAAGCCTGAGGAAAAAGAAGCATTGCTGTCCCTTCTTAACCATCACATTTGCGTGGGAGCTCCAGGACAGATTGTTTGTTATTGTCACTCTGAAGAGCTTGACGCTCTTAACTCTCTCCACCTCAGCCACTGTTTCCCTTGAAATCTCATGCATCAGAATCTGTCTCAAGTGATTCATCTATCAACTGTTCTTCTGGCAGGTTTCCTGGAGCAGGTGACCAATCCACTCTAACCAGGGAGCTATCCAGTGAGGTGAATACCATGCTTCAGGTAAAGACAGGAACAGGCTGAAAGGGAATGAGTGACCACCAGGCAGAGTAGAAGAAGTCAGGTATTGCCGGAGTCCCCTGTTACTGCCCCCTCTGTAACAGGTAAATTGTTTTGCATACCGTTAGGCAGGGAAACGTTTCTGGGGCTAGTAGTGTAAACCAAGACCATAGCACCATTGTTGGTTCTGCACAGAAGAGAACAGCAGGGCTATAGTGATAAAGGATTTAAAGCAAAGGGAACAGACAGGTGTTTCTGCAACTGCAAATGAGATTCTAGGACAAGATGTTACCTCCCTGGAGCTGGGGTCAAAGATCTCTTAGAGTTGCTGCAGAGCATTCTGAAAGGGGACGGTAAGCAGACAGTGGTCAGTCACGGCGCGTATCAGTTCTAATGACATCGATGAGAAAAAGGATGAGGTCCCAGAGCAGAAAATAGGCACTTGGGACATAAATTGCAATGTACGACCTCAAAAGGTAGTAATCTAAGAATTATAACAAGTGTCATGTGCTATCAAGAGGAAAACCAAGAGGATATCCCAGAAAATAAGTGGCTGAAGAAATGATGTAGGAGGGAGAGATTCAGAATTCTGGGACATTAGGACTCGTCCTGGGGAAGGTGAGACCACCACAAGCAGGAGGGTTTGCATTTGGAGTCCCTGTCTGCAAGACATCAAGACCAATGTCTGGAGGGTGAGGAGGAGGAGTTGTTAGTGTTATTGGCGAAGACGTTTCACTGTGAACAGCAGAGGGTTGGGAGCCTGAGCAGGGAGACAGAAGAGGGTGAAATTAGGACACTCCTCCTACATTCACATCCAAATCATTTATATAAATTACAAAAATCAGACCCAGCTCTGATCCTTGCAACATATCGCTGGTCACAGATCTCCAGTCCACAAAGCAATCATCCACCACCCCTCCATCTTGTTTTAGTCTGAGCATGTGCAACAGGGCTGAAGGGGGGCCTGATCAACACTGGTTGGCAACCAAGGTGTTTTTGTCCAGAGGACCCAGTCAAGCTGAGTGTGTTTCCCCCCCGCCAGAGGTAGGACCACCCTCCTCAGCTTAATTCCCTCAGGGCTGAAGCTGAAAGTGGAAGGATGGCTACCTCTGGGATTGTGGGCTGCTGGAAAAGCACAGCAGGTCAGGCAGCATCTGAGGAGCAGGAGAATCGATGATTCGGGCATCAGCCTTTCCTACGTTCAAGCCAATTTTGTATCTAAGTGACCAACGGTTTCCATGTGATCTAACCTTGCTAACCACTCTCCGTGTTGCTACTTCCCCACTTCCTCACCCCACCCCTCCCTCCTCCTTCAACGCTCTTAAACAGTACTAACCCTGCATAGCTTCTATGCTAGCTACAGATTCACTCTCTTTGAACACTTCGCCATTTATTTCCCACTTGCCGTAGCACTAATTGCTGTGACACCCATCTCACCTCAATCCATCCCTTTGTCTCAACAATACTTCCCCTCCTCCAGCTATGAGGAAGAGAGTACAGATGCCTCAGAGGATACACTGATGAGACTGTACCCTGTACCCTTTACCAGCTGGGGCACTGACACCTCAGTGGGCACATTAACTAGATTAGAGTGGGCAGTACCTGCTGATGAACACATCATTGCCCCGTTTTGCAGCTGGCCATTGAACAATTGCCCTTGTCACTGTCACTCAGAGAACTGCTGGAAACCAGGCAAGTGCTCAGTCCCAGCAAGTAGAGGACCACCTGATGCCGCCACTACAAACTGCATTGATACACATAGGCAAACACAGGAGCAGCAGGCAGCTGAGTTGGGGGCATTGAGCAACCTGACACAAACGTTACACGATTGCAGCAATGTGATTGGCACCTTGCTTTCTCAGGCATCCAGGCAACTGCTGCCCCCTTGGTGACTGTGCTAGAGTGTCAGGTCAAGCACTCTAAGAGTCTGCTGGTTATGTGCCCAGACCTGCTCTCCATCACCCTAGCGATTGGTGTTTTGCATCAACTGCAAGGGAAAGGAGAATGAGAGACCTTGAGTTCACTCCAAGTAGTCCTCTTTCACAAGGAGACAAGGGAATGCCAAAAGGGACCCAGACAGAAGAGGAACCATACACAGACTCCCCAGGCATCTCATATCAGGAAACCCCAAACGTAGGAGATCAGAGTTGAGAGTGTGCTGTTGGAAAAACACAGCAGGTCGGGCGGAATCCGAGGAGCAGAAGAATTGATGTTTCAAGCATAAGCCCTTCATCAGGAAGGTCTTATGCCTGAATCATTGATTCTCCTGCCGCTTGGATGCCGCCTAAACTGCTGAGCTTTTCCAGCAGCACACAATCCCACCTTCAGCCTCAGTCCTGAGGGAATTAAGCTGAGGAGGGTGCTCCAGCCGCTGGGACACACACACTCAGCCTGACTGGGTCCTCTGGACAAACCTTGGGAGTCGCCCAACCAAATTTCCGAGGTCTATAGGTTTTAATGTTGGTCAGACCCCCTTCAGCCGAGTTGCACATGCTCAGACTAAAACAAGATGGAGGGGTGGGAAAGAAAGAAGAAAACCTTCTAAAGTGACAGAGCATGTGAGGGCACATGCTTCATCTCCAGTAGTTCCCCGAGTGCCAGTGCCAGTGGGGGCAATTCTCGCTGCGCCAGCTGTGGGGAAGTGGCATTGAAGCGCTCACCAGCATGTGTTCCTGACTGTAATCTAATGACTGTACCCATTGGAGCTGGTGGGTGTGCAAGAGACCATTGTGTTAGTGAGTCCTCTGGAACAACAGTGTTCTTTTCCACAGAGGTGGAGGAGGGCAGTTCGAACAGTCTGGCCCTCTGGACCAAGAAGATCCTGCTCATAGCTGCAGGAGAAAGAAGAGACAATGGGTAGTGACTAAGGAGCAGAAGATGTGACACAAGAATGATACATTCTCTGTGAGGTGACAGGTCACTGGAACTATTCTTTCACATCTCTGAATATATGTTCACTTTTCTTCATCGGCTGTGTGAGCAAATGCCTGTCTGCAACCCAGTACAATATGGACTGTTCAGATACTGGATTAGTGGTGCTGGAAGAGCACAGTAGTTCAGGCAGCATCCAACGAGCAGTGAAATCGACGTTTCGGGCAAAAGCCCTTCATCAGGAATAAAGGCAGTGAGCCTGAAGCGTGGAGAGATAAGCTAGAGGAGGGTGGGGGTGGGGAGAGAGTAGCATAGAGTACAATGGGTGAGTGGGAGAGGAGATGAAGGTGATAGGTCAAGGAGGAGAGGGTGGAGTGGATAGGTGGAAAAGAAGATAGGCAGGTCGGACAAGTCAAGGAGACAGTAACTGAGCTGGATGTTTGAAACTAAGATGAGGTGGGGGAAGGGGAAAATGAGGAAGCTGTTGAAGTCCACATTGATGCCCTTGGGTTGAAGTGTTCCGAGGCGGAAGATGAGGCGTTCTTCCTCCAGGCGTCTGGTGGTGAGGGAGCGGCGGTGAAGGAGGCCCAGGACCTCCATGTCCTCAGCAGAGTGGGAGGGGGAGTTGAAATGTTGGGCCACGGGGCGGTTTGGTTGATTGGTGCGGGGGTCTCAGAGATGTTCCCTAAAGCGCTCTGCTAGGAGGCGCCCAGTCTCCCCAATGTAGTGGAGACCACATCGGGAGCAACGGATACAATAAATAATATTGGTGGATGTGCAGGTGAAACTTTGATGGATGTGGAAGGCTCCTTTAGGGCCTTGGATAGAGGTGAGGGAGGAGGTGTGGGCACAGGTTTTACAGTTCCTGCGGTGGCAGGGGAAAGTGCCAGGATGGGAGGGTGGGTCGTAGGGGGGTGTGGACCTGACCAGGTAGTCACGGAGGGAACGGTCTTTGCGGAAGGCGGAAAGGGGTGGGGAGGGAAATATATCCCTGGTGGTGGGGTCTTTTTGGAGGTGGCGGAAATGTCGGTGGATGATTTGGTTGATGCGAAGGTTTGTAGGGTGGAAGGTGAGCACCAGGGGCGTTCTGTCCTTGTTACGGTTGGAGGGGTGGGGTCTGAGGGCGGAGGTGCGGGATGTGGATGAGATGCGTTGGAGGCATCTTTAACCACGTGGGAAGGGAAATTGCGGTCTCTAAAGAAGGAGGCCATCTGGTGTGTCCTATGATGGAACTGGTCCTCCTGGGAGCAGATACGGCGGAGGTGGAGAAATTGGGAATATGGGATGGCATTTTTGCAAGAGATCGGGTGGGAAGAGGTGTAATCCAGGTAGCTATGGGAGTCAGTGGGTTTGTAAAAAATGTCAGTGTCAAGTCAGTCGTCACTAATGGAGATGGAGAGGTCCAGGAAGGGAGCGAGGTGTCAGAGATAGTCCAGGTAAATTTAAGGTCAGGGTGGAATGTGTTGGTGAAGTTGATGAATTGCTCAACCTCCTCGCGGGAGCACGAGGTGGCGCCAATGCAGTCATCCATGTAGCGGAGGAAGAGGTGGGGAGTGGTGCCGGTGTGATTACGGAAGATCAACTGTTCTACATAGCCAACAAAGAGACAGGCATAGCTGGGGCCCATACGTGTGCCCATGGCTACGCCTTTGGTCTGGAGCCCAACATTTCAACTCCCCCTCCCACTCTGCCGAGGACATGGAGGTCCTGGGCCTCCTTCACCGCCGCTCCCTCACCACCAGACGCCTGGAGGAAGAACGCCTCATCTTCCGCCTCGGAACACTTCAACCCCAGGGCATCAATGTGGACTTCAACAGCTTCCTCATTTCCCCTTCCCCCACCTCATCCTAGTTTCAAACTTCAAGCTCAGTTACTGTCTCCTTGACTTGTCCGACCTGCCTATCTCCTTTTCCACCTATCCACTCCACCCTCTCCTCCTTGACCTATCACTTCATCTCCTCCCCCACTCACCCATTGTACTCTATGCTACTCTCTCCCCACCCCCACCCTCCTCTAGCTTATCTCTCCATGCTTCAGGCTCACTGCCTTTATTCCTGATGAAGGGCTTTTGCCCGAAACGTCGATTTCGCTGCTCGTTGGATGCTGCCTGAACTGCTGTGCTCTTCCAGCACCACTAATCCAGTATTTGGTTTTCAGCATCTGCAGTCATTGTTTTTACCTTATGGACTGTTCAGAACCAAGCCACCTTCAGCATGACGTGCAGGTCAATGGTCCAAGGTGTGAAGTGAGCAGGCCTGCACTACGTGTGGGTTATTGGAAGATGGAAGGTTATTGCTACTTTCAAAAGTGGGGTCAGTTTATTCAGATTGCAAAACACTGCCTTCAGTGGGACTGATTCCTGATGCCGTATGATGATGTGATCAAATGTCACCTGGTCAGCCAGGGTTCGGACTCCACAGTAGATTAATGCCTAAGGATCACATTGTATGTCACTGCTCATAAATATCTTTAAGCTATTCTGTAAGGGTGCCTATGTAATACTTTGTCCTTTGAAGGGTTCCATGTTGCTCAACAGTGAAGCTCTCTCCTTCAGTGAACAATATATTTCTCCTGGTCACAGCAATGGTCACAAATGTTGTCTCTATCATGCACTTGTTACTAACAGCACAATGGAAGGAAACAGCAGCTGCTGTTCATGTAGTGAGTCTCCGACTTAATGTTTCAAAATCTGTTAACATAATAATGTATACCTTTCCTTCTTGGTCATCCTCACTGTCAACCATATTGGCTTTGAAATACCCCTGGTCCCCACCCAATTTGTTGATTTAAATCTTCATCTGTCCACTTTAGACCCCCTCCTAGCACTAGTCATGTCTAGCAAACATGTCATATCTTGTCGTGCACTGTTGCCCACAGAAACCAGGGTGTTGTTGCCTGTTGATGATTCCAATCCCTCCACATTACCTTTTCCTTCAATGCTCCATCACCTCATTGCTCTCATATACTGAGCTGCCTGCACTCTACCTGCAAGCACGTTGCCTTCAATGTTTAGAATTAAGTTCTGTAGTTTCTCTAACCCCTGGTAAATCCCTTTGACTTTTAGTGTGAGATCCTCCTTTGTATGTTATTTGTGTGCATGAATTTGTAAATGTGTGCGCTTGGGTGCATTTACTTATATGACTTCAATATTCTCAAATAGCAGTCTTAGCCCATTCAGTATCTCAGCTCATTCCTTATTCACTACGACTGTGGCAGAATCTTCATGGATATAAAATATTCAGCTGTAATATGAGATGGACTGTTTACCATTCTCAGCCAATGTAAACAACCAATTCATTCCATCCTGTACACATATCTTAACTTTCTATTGCATAATAATTAAGTATTAATTTGATAACAACATGAAGAGTTAAGGCTTCAAGTTAGATTGATAAATGTGTGTTCTTTTAATCCATATTGGTGTCTTTCTTAGTATGAAATTTGGGTTTTGGAATAAGTCATATACATTTTGAGTTGAAAAAGTGTAAATTCTGATTAGATTAGATTAGATCCCCTACAGTGTGGAAACAGACCCTTCAGCCCAACCAGTCCACACCAGCCCTCTGAAGAGTAACCCACCCAGACCCATTTCCCTCTGACTAATGCACCTAACACCACGGACAAATCTTTGCAGCAATATAAAGAAGGGAGTGATAGTGCAGAAACAGGCTGAACAAAAAGGGGATAAGCCTCCTCCCACCCTTCCTCATTTAACCCCACTGATGTATACCTCATCACATTTTCCCCTCGTGTGCTTATCTTACATTTCCTTAGATCTATCCATGCTATTTGTCTCAAACACATCTTCTGATAGTATTTCCACAATTTAGCCATGTTTGTTGAAAGAATAGGAGGAACAAGTGGAACAGATTATCAGTGTACCCAGAGCAAAAGATAAAGGGATTGCTAATCATAGTAAAAGAAGTATGTTTGCGTCATTGCAAAAAATGCTCTTCCTCCTTTGTGAACAACATAAAAAGCAATATTTTTAACCCCCTTTCAATTTTGGAGGAGAGTCATTCTGAGCTTGAAACGTTAACTCTGTTTCTTCTCCACAGATGCTCTCAGATCTGCTGAGTCTCTTCAATACTTTTTGTTCTCATATAAGGTTATGTAACTGTTTTAAAGGCCAATTTTCTTTGCTTCTCAAGTGTCTGTGCTTAGTCTGAAGTGTACTTTGTTGGGCTATATTTCTGAAAGTTTTCCATTATGCAAAACACAAACTGTTTAACATTTCAGGCCTTTGGAGAGTTGAGGGAAGATTCAATGCGATCCGGTGGGGCAGAAAAGGGATGGAATGTGAGATGGGCTTCCACTCTCTATCTTTTTTTTCTCTTGCTGTGAAATCTTGATCAGGGTGGAATGAACGTGTCTTGAGTCGATTATCCCTTCTGTAATGGTATCACTCAAACGTTGCAGTTGAACATTTCAATGCAGCACTGAAGAAACACTATGCTTTCTTTCACAAGAGATATTAAACCACGGCTTTACCTGACTTCTCAGCTGCAAGTAAAAATTCTGGTGACACTATTCAGAAGGGCAGGGGAGTTGTTCCTGACTTCCCAGCTAATATCTATCACTTAAACTGGATCAAACCATTGCTGTTTCTGGAATCTTGCTGTGCACAGATTAGCTGGTCAATTTCGGACAGTTTGCTGAAAAAGGTTACTTCTGAATCTTAGGAATAACAGAAAACTGCCACATTTCAAAAGTGTTTCATTGACAGTTGAGCATGGAACTGGCAGGGTGCTCATATAAATACAGGTTCTTTCTTTGAAAGAGTAAAGAGTCATAGGTACAGTCATACAGCACGGAAACAGACCCTTCGGTCCAACCCGTCCATGCCGACCAGGTATCCCAACCCAATCTAGTCCCACCTGCCAGAACCCGGCCCATATCCCTCCAAACCCTTCCTATTCATATACCCACACAAATGCCTCTTAAATCTTGCAATTGTACCAGCCTCCACCACATCCTCTGGCAGCTCATTCCATACACGTACCACCCTCTGCATGAAAAAGTTTCCCCTTAGGTCTCTTTTATATCTTTCCCCTCTCACCCTAAAACTATGCCCTCTAGTTCTGGACTCCCTGACCCCACGGAAAAGACTTTGTCTATTTATCCTATCCATGCCCCTCATTATTTTGTAAACCTCTCTAAGGTCACCTCTCAGCCTCTGATGCTCCAGGAAAAACAGCCCCAGTCTGTTCAGTCCCTCCCTGTAGCTCAGATCCTCCAACCCTGGCAACATCCTTGTAAATCTTTTCTGAACCCTTTCAAGTTTCACAACATCTTTCCGATAGGAAGGAGATCAGAATTGCATACAATGTTCCAACAGTGGCCTAACCAATCTCCTGTACAGCCGCCAACATGACCTCCCAACTCCTGTACTCAATACTCTGACCAATAAAGGAAAGCATACCAAACGCCTTCTTCACTATCCTATCTACCTGCGACTCCACTTTCAAGGAGCTATGAACCTGCAGTCCAAGGTCTCTTTGTTCAGCAACACTCCCTAGTACCTTACCATTAAGTGTATAAATCCTGCTAAGATTTGCTTTCCCAAAATGCAGCATCTCGCATTTATCTAAATTAAACTCCATCTGCCACTTCTCAGCCCATTGGCCCATCTGGTCAAGATCCTGTTGTAATCTGAGGTAACCCACTTCGCTGTCCACTACACCTCCAATTTTGGTGTCATCTGCAAACTTACTAACTGCTCGCATCCAAATCATTTATATAAATGACAAAAAGTAGAGGACCCAGCACCGATCCTTGTGGCACTCCACTGGTCACAGGCCTCCAGTCTGAAAAACAACCCTCCACCACCACCCTCTGTCTTCTACCTTTGAGCCAGTTCTGTATCCAAATGGCTAGTTCTCCCTGTATTCCATGAGATCTAACCTTGCTAATCAGTCTCCCATGGGGAACCTTGTCGAACGCCTTACTGAAGTCCATATAGATCACATCTACTGCTCTGCCCTCATTAATCTTCTTTGTTACTTCTGCAAAAAACACAATCAAGTTTGTGAGACATGATTTCCCATGCACAAAACCATGTTGACTATCCCGAATCAGTCCTTGCCTTTCCAAATACATGTACATCCTGTCCCTCAGGATTCCCTCCAACAACTTGCCCACCACCGAGGTCAGGCTCACTGGTCTATAGTTCCCTGGCTTGTCTTTACTGCCCTTCTTAAACAGTGGCACCACGTTTGCCAACCTCCAGTCTTCTGGCACCTCACCTGTGACTATCGATGATACAAATATCTCAGCGAGAGGCCCAGCAATCACTTCTCTCGCTTCCCACAGAGCTCTCGGGTACACCTGATCAGGTCCTGCGGATTTATCCACCTTTAACCATTTCAAGACATCCAGCACTTCCTCCTCTGTAATCTGGACATTTTGCAAGATGTCACCATCTATTTCCCTACAGTCTATATCTTCCACATCCTTTTCCACAGTAAATACTGATGCAAAATATTCATTTAGTATCTCCCCCATTTTCTGCGGCTCCATACAAAGGCCGCCTTGCTGATCTTTGAGGGGCCCTATTCTCTCCCTAGTTACCCTTTTGTCCTTAATATATTTGTAAAAACCCTTTGGATTCTCCTTAATTCTATTTGCCAAAGATATCTCATGTCCCTGTTTTGCCCTCCTGATTCCCCTCTTAAGTATACTCCTACTTTCTTTATACTCTTCGAAGGATTCACTCGATCTATCCTGTCTATACCTGAAATATGCTTCCTTCTTTTTCGTAACCAAACCCTCAATTTCTTTAGTCATCCAGCATTCCCTATACCGACCAGCCTTCCCTTTCACCCTAACAGGAATATACTTTCTCTGGATTCTCGTTATCTCATTTCTGAAGGCTTCCCATTTTCCAGCCGTTCCTTTACCTGCGAACATCTGCCCCCAATCAGCTTTCGAAAGTTCTTGCCTAATACCGTCAAAATTAGCCTTCCTCCAATTTAGAACTTCAACTTTTAGATCTGGTCTATCCTTTTCCATCACTATTATAAAACGAATAGAATTATGGTCGCTGGTTCCAAAGTGCTCCCCCACTGACACCTCAGTCACCTGCCCTGCCTTATTTCCCAAGAGTAGGTCAAGTTTTGCACCTTCTCTAGTAGGTACATCCACATACTGAATCAGAAAATTGTCTTGTACACACTTAAGAAATTCCTCTCCATCTAAACCTTTAACACTATGGCAGTCCCAGTCGATGTTTGGAAAGTTAAAATCCCCGACCATAACCACCATATTATTCTTACAGATAGCTGAGATCTCCTTACAAGTTTGTTTCTCAATTTCCCTCTGACTATTGGAGGGGTCTATAATACAATCCCAATAAGGTGATCATCCCTTTCTTATTTCTCAGTTCCACCCAAATAACTTCCCTCGATGTATTTCCAGGAATATCCTCCCTCAGCACAGCTGTAATGCTATCCCTTATCAAAAATGCCACTCTCCCTCCTCTTTTGCCTCCCTTTCTATCCTTCCTGTAGCATTTGTATCCTGGAACATTAAGCTGCCAGTCCTGCCCATCCCTGAGCCATGTTTCCGTAATTGCTATGATATCCCAGTCCCATGTTCCTAACCATGCCCTGAGTTCATCTGCCTTCCCTGTTAGGCCCCTTGCATTGAAATAAATGCAGATTAATTTATTAGTCCTACCTTGTCCCTGCCTGCCCTGACTGTTTGACTCACTTCTGTTCTCAGATTGATCTCTTTCCTCACTATCTCCCTGGGTCCCACTCCCCACCTTACTAGTTTAAATCCTCCCAAGAGCTCTAGCAAATTTCCCTGCCAGTATATTAGTCCCCTTCCAATTTAGGGGCAATCCGTCCTTCTTGTACAGGTCACTTCTACCCCAAAAGAGATTCCAATGATCCAAAAATGTGAATCCTTCTCCCATACACCAGCTCCTCAGCCATGCATTCATCTGCTCTATCCTCCTATTCCTTCCCTCACTAGCTCGTAGCACTGGGAGTAATCCAGATATTACTACCCTTGAGGACCTCCTTTTTAACTTTCTACCTAACTCTCTGTAATCTCCCTTCAGAGTCTCAACCTTTTCCCTTCCAATGTCGTTGGTTCCAATGTGGACAATGACCTCCTGCTGGCCCCTCTCCCTCGTGAGAACATTCTGCACCCTCTCTGAGACATCCTTGACCCTGGCACCAGGGAAACAACACACTATTCTGCTTTTTCTTTGCTGGCCACAGAAACGTCTCTCTGTACCTCTGACTACAGAATCCCCTAACACCATTGATCTCTTGGAAGCCGACGTATCCCTCGTTACATTAGAGCCAGTCTCAATACCAGCTGTTCGTGTTACGTTCCCCTGAGAATCCATCACCCCCTACATTTTTCAAAACAGCATACCTGTTTGAAATGGGTATATCCAAAAAGACTCCTGCTCTAGTTGCCGACCTCTCTCACCCTTCCTGGTGTTAACCCATCTATGTGACTGTATCTGAGACTTTCCCCCCCCTTTCTATAACTGCCATCCATCACATACTGTTGCTATTGCAAATTCAGTATGTTTGAGGTTATTTGTTTGTCTGTAGTATTTAGGAGTTCTGTGCCATTCAGACTCACTGATGATGGATGCACTGGGTTGCAATCTATGATTGATGAGGTTTCCCTTGTCCAGCCCCAGGGCTTCTCAAAGGTAGGATGCAAGGTTTCTGCTCAGCAGGGTAGACAGTGGCACCTTCGTGATCTTAAAGCCTTCCTGTTGTAAATATCTCTTTTCAGCAGACAGTGTTACATTCCTTGCTCTAACTCAATTAAGTCAAAAGTACTACAACTTAATTGCCAAGTCGTTCGACAAATAAAGCAACTATTTTAGATCATTCAATGCAGGAAAACCAATTGCCGAAGAGGATGTTGTATCTGCTGCTGACATGCAGCCAGAAACGGTTCAGTTGTAAACTGTAATGATTAAGATGAGGGGGAACAATTAACCAGACAATCTGAACAGCTGAGAGTTGGCCGCTCAGATTATGTTGGTTTCATAAAATGCAGAATTTATCTAATTTCCAATGAACGCGGACTTCAAGAACACAGAAAATTGGTCTCCTTTACCTTGGATCAATTCTTCCGATTTTATTTTAATTAAGTGTAACTTAAAACTATCACAGCCCACCACTAATAGCACTGCTGCAACAGTAGGGTGTCAAAAATCCTGAGAGCAGTTAAAGCGAGGCGGCACCTCGTCAACAGGAGGTGCATCGTTTCTGGTGCAGAAGCTTGAAGAAATCTATAATTGATTCTGACCGGGTAAACAGCATTTATGGCTAAATATGCTGTCAATTTGCATGGTCAAAGAAACATGGTGTTGAAGCTTTGTTTTTGCTTTGGATTTGCCATGTCAGATGCAAGAATATCAAATTCTGCAGAGAAAAACGTATACTTCATCAGAAAAGTGCAGATTCGTTGACAGGTTGACTCTGGATGAGTGTTACCATAGTGAGTTCACCAGAGAACTACTGTCCCCACATTTTCTTTATTTCAAAGAAGATAGTTTATCAGGAAATGTTCCTTTTCCCTGTAGCAGACAGGTCCATGAGTGTAGTACTGTATAAATAGCTTCAAGCAGGTATAACTGAGCCACATCGTGAGTCTGACTGATAACCCTAACTTGTTTGTTAGTGTAATTCCTAGTGGTCAATATTTTTCATGCTACATTGTTGCTATCTTCAGCAATATACAGAGTGTATCAGCCTGTGTAAGATGAAGCACACCACTGAAAGTGAATTGCGGGATGTGAGAAGAGTTGAGGTTTGAGAAATGCTGAACATCTTGTAAATATCTATAATCATGCGTGCAATCAAAACCAGAGGGGTCAAACTTCAAATGGAATCCATGTGAAATAAGTCAGAGCCAGATGCAGTGACTGAGGAAAGAAATTACATAGTCACTGTAAGGACATGTTTTCATAAATGTTTGATAAGACACAAGAAGGGAGCTCCGACCTGAAACATCTTCCATTTTTCTTTCCGCTTTCTGATATTTTACTTTTGTGTTGTGGAAAGCAACAGATGGACGCAAAAGGAGACAGGGATGACAAAGAATCTCAATCATTGTCCATTTTCACACACACGGCTTCAATTTAGAGACTCTTACTAATTTAGAAGATCGACTAAAAGGTTCATTTGAAGGTGATATTGGGCATTATTTGGAACAATGCATTTGTAAAGACACTGTATACTTGCCAGAATCACGTGCTCTCTGTTGTAAGGTGCTTCCATTTTAGATTGAATAGCTATTGAACTCACTACACAAAATATGGTGTCTGAAGTGTACAGCAGAAATTGTATGGGTTTTCAGACGTATGAGAGAACCAGCCACTGCTCCATGGCAACCATTAAAGTATCGTTGTCTCAACTGGTCAAGGCAAAGTCTTTACTACCCTTGATAGTGAGGCCACTTTTGGAGTACTGCATACAATTCTAGCCACCCTCTTACAGGAAGGATGTTATTACACTAGAAGAGACTGAGAGGCAACTTTATCACATGGAGTATTGTGTATATGGAATGATTGCCAGAGGAAGTGATACAGGCAACTACAATTACAACATTGAAAAGACATTTGAACCGGTACATGAACACAAAAGGTTCAGAGGGAGGTGGGTTAAACACAGACAAAGGGGACAAGTTCAGTTTAGGAAATCTAGTCAGCATGGACGAGTTGGACTGAAAGAGTTGTTTCTGTGTTGTATAACACTATGACTCTTAAACTGGTAAAGCAGCAGTTTTCTAACAACATTCTGGATGCCATTCAGGAGATCAGGTAATTGTGCATACCATTTGGCATTCCCACTGATCTGGAGAAATATCAATGCAGACAGTGTGAGATAGTCAATGATCTTCCTGGAGCAGAAGCTATCATTGTTGATTTGCTAGTCCATGGGCGTGAAGATGCAATGGAAGAAGACTACTAGAGGGAACTCACCAGATTTATTTGAAGCTGACCAAAAACTGTTACAATTGAGGTTGTTTGAGTTGGAGTATATGTGTCATGTACTGACAGTGAAAGAACTCCAGGTAAGGTGATGTTTTAGGTAAAATAATACCACATTGCAAATTTAGGAGTCAATCAGATGTCATTTATTAAACAAAGGCCTTTGAGAGAAGCATAGGAATGTTACCACATGGCAGCCAAATCCAGTTTCTCACAGATTACAATTAACTACCAAAGGTTTATACAGAACCACAGATAATCCCATGACCCAGCCCACGTTACACAGAGCTCTGAAGGTCTTGTAGTTTCACTTAGGGGCTGACTACAGAAGTTATAGCTGTCTCAGCTCTGCTGCATAACTACAGACGGTGACTACAGAGGTCCTCCTGCCAGTCTATTTGCAGCAAATCTAGCAGTACACCACATTATAGTTTGCAAAACAAGGCTCAGTACAAATTTAATTTCACCTCTTCATGTTCTGTCACAGAGCTGCCGTGACCAACAAATGGGAAATCGGTGCAATGATTTGTTGAAGTCATGGATGATCAAGCAATCTGTCGCCTAAATTTTCATCAGCTTATGAATCTCTGTGCAAATTCACTTCTACAGATGTGCAGTGGTGTTGGGTCACAGAATAAGAAACAGCTTTCATTCAAACCAAACAACGAACAACCACTCGGCAGAGACAGTGATGTCTTGCTCTGATCCAGCACTCATCAGAGGGACACACATCCCAAGAAGGAATCTTTCCAGAAAAAAAGCAGACACCAGACAAACTGCCATCAACAACTTAAATAGGCACCATTAAAAGACCTGAATGCTTTCGAGGTTATGGATAGAATACACTTGCACAAACAGCTGAGAATGAATATACAAGAGTGATAGACCTTTATAGACCCTGTATGACAGTGCAAACAGAGATCATCTCATGTAGAAGCTGCAGTGAGAGCTAATAGTACTGCGAGGAAAACTAAGAGTATTGCTATTGTGCTATGAATTCTAATATGCACATGGAGGTCACAAGACGGTGCAGTAGTCCAGCCATTTGTATTGTAACAGATTTACCATCATTTGAGGCAAAGTCAGGGAGTAGTATTAATTCACCATGTTAGGATGACAGCAGCCACACTTCCATAACTGACACTCTGTCAGTTTCCACTGCACTGTCTGCCAGCGATCCAAGGTGAGATTCTTGTTTTTGCACAATGCCCAAGCAGTCTCTCTGATGCTGGCACAGTGAGCATAGAGCCAGTTTTACATAAAGATGTGGTCAAATTTCACCACACACACCATGCATGTTAGATAGTGGCGAAACCACAAACCTTCAATTCTATAGCAACCTTCAAAGAACCATTTAGAAAGCTCTTAGTAGATTATATTGGAGCCCTATCCAAAAGCTGGAAAGGGAATCAGTATCTTTCAGGAACATTGGAACAGGAGTAGGCTATTCAGCCCCTTGAGCTTGTTCCATTATTGAATATGATCATGGTTGCTGTGTAACCCTATACATGGCCCTTGTCTCTTAATACCTTTCTTTAAGAAAATTTATCGATCGCTGATTTAAAATTAACTACTGATCCTTCACACACTGTTGTTTCAGGACAGAGTTCCAAACATCCACCACCCTGAGCCTGGGGGTAGAAGTGCTTCCTAACATTTCTCTTAAACTATCTCATCCTGATTTTCTAATATGTCCCATAGTTCCATGATCCCAACCCAGTGGATAAAGTCTACCTTAATCTGTCTTTTCCTTTAATATCTTGCAAATTTTGATCAGATCACCCTTTAATCCCCTAAATCCTAAAGACAACAGGCCTAATTTGTTTTGAAAACAACAAATGCTGGAGATCTGAGCGGGTCAGGTAGCATCCATGGAGAGAGAGAGAGAGCTAATGTTTTGAGTCTAGATGACTCTTCATTAGAACTGATGAACTGTGGAGAGGGCATCATTTATGCAATAGTTGGGGTTGGGGGGAGGCGCAGAGTGTAGCGTGCTGGGAGAGAAAAGATGTTGATAGTTCCGATTAAGTGATCAGATTATGAGAATGGCAGAACAATGGTGTGTCCAACTACTGGACTTGAAAGAGCAGACAGTCCCACTGGGGTGCAGGGGGAGACAGGACATGGTGTCAGAGAATAGAACATAGAACAATACAGCACAGAACAGGCCCTTCGGCCCACGATGTTGTGCCGAACTTCTATCCTAGATTAAGCACCTATCCATGTACCTATCCAAATGCCGCTTAAAGGTCGCCAATGATTCTGACTCTACCACTCCCATTGGCAGCACATTCCATGCCCCCACCACTCTCTGGGTAAAGAACCCACCCCTGACATCTCCCCTATACCTTCCACCCTTCACCTTAAATTTATGTCCCCTTGTAACACTCTGTTGTACCTGGGGAAAAAGTTTCTGACTGTCTACTCTATCTATTCCTCTGATCATCTTATAAACCTCTATCAAGTCACCCCTCATCCTTCGCCGTTCCAACGAGAAAAGGCCGAGAACTCTCAACCTATCCTCGTATGACCTATTCTCCATTCCAGGCAACATCCTGGTAAATCTTCTCTGTACCCTCTCCAAAGCTTCCACATCTTTCCTAAAGTGAGGCGACCAGAACTGCACACAGTACTCCAACTGTGGCCTAACCAAAGTCCTGTACAGCTGCAACATCACTTCACGACTCTTGAATTCAATCCCTCTGCTAATGAACGATAATACACCATAGGCCTTCTTACAAACTCTATCCACCTGAGTGGCAACTTTCAAAGATCTATGTACGTAGACCCCAAAATCCCTCTGTTCCTCCACCTGACTAAGAACCCTACCATTAACCCTGTATTCCGCATTCTTATTTGTTCTTCCAAAATGGACAACCTCACACTTGGCAGGGTTGAACTCCATCTGCCACTCCTCAGCCCAGCTCTGCATCATATCGAAGTCCCTTTGCAAACAACAAATGCCCTCCTCACTGTCCACAACTCCACCTATCTTCTATCAATGTAACAAATAAAGCTAAAAGAAAGGGAAGAGATGGGATTGAGTTCACAATTTGAAGATGCTGAACTCAATATTCAGCCCAGAAGGCTGTAAGGTGCCCAGACTGAAGATGAGATGTTGTTCCTCCAGTTTGCGCTGGGATTCACTGGTACAATGCAGCATGCCGGGGATAGATAAGTGGGCGTGTGAGCAGGACGCTGTGTTAAAATGACCGGCTATAGGAAGGTCAGGGTCCTTCTTGTGCACAGACCAGAGGTCAGTGGTCAGTCAGTCTGTGTTTACTTTCTGCAATGTAGCGTTGGCCACATTGGGTGCAGTGAATACAATGCACAGGATTGGAGGAGGTACAGGTGCAATGCTGCTTCACCTGGAAAGACTGTTTAGGCCCTTGGATAGTGAGCAGGGAAGAGGTGCAGGGGCAGCTTTTATACTTGCTGCGGTTACATGGGAAGGTGGGAAGGGGGAGTCTAGTCTTAGTGGTCAATGAATGGACTAGAATGTACCAAAGGGACATCTGTGAAATGCAGACAGGGGGAATGAGGGGAAGATGTGTTTGGTGGTGATGTTCCGCTGGGAGTTGTCTAAAATGGCAGGGAACGATCTTTTGACTGGGGAGGCTGGTGGGATGAAAAGTGATGATATGGAGAACCGATCATGGAGTTGTGAATGATATGAAGAGGCAAGGGCAGAAGCACAGGTGATAGTTGAGGGTCCTGCCAACCATAGTGGGTGGGAAGAAGCAAGCCATGTCAGCAGCACAGTTTTAGAAGGTGGCATCATCCAAACAGCTGCAAAGTATCCAAAGGAACTTGGGGAATGGGATGTAATTTGTACAATCTCTTTTCCTCATGTAACCCCTGGAATCCAGGAATAATTCTTGAAAATCTACGTTGTACTCCCTCCAAGGCCAATGCATCCTTCCTAAGGTGTGGTGTTCACAGTACTCCAAGTGGGATCTAACCAGGATTTTGTATAATTACAGCATAACTTCTTCATCCTCATTCCCGACCTATAAAGGCCAGGCTTCCATTGGCTTTCCTGATTATTTTCTGCAACTATTTGTGACATTTCAAAGGACATATGCACCTGTATCCTCAAGTCTATTTGGACATCTGCTGTATTTAACTTCACGCCAACTATGAAGTACCCTAATCTATTGTTTCTTGGTCCAAAATGGATAACCACAGAATTGCATCTGCCACAATCTTGCCCAATAATTTAATTCTATCAACATCCCTTTGTAATTTTATGCTATGGTGCTGCCTAGCTTTGCATTGTCAGCAAATTTGGATGTATGACTCTCGATGCCATTGTCCAAGTCATTAATAAATAATGTGAATAACTGAAGTACACCATTACTCACATCCTGCCAACTTAAGTACATAACCATTATCCCAACTTTCTGTCACCCGCCACTCAACTTATTTCCCAGCTATTGTCAGTGATTTGCTCACAATTCCATGGGCTTCTTCCTTAGTTAGTAATCTCCTGTTTGGGGCCTTGTCATATTCCTTCTGGAAGTCCTCTTTGACAATATTCATAGACATTTCCAATACTTTAGTAAACTCTATAATATATTCCAATGAGATTTGCCAGGCTTGACCCACTTGTTATGAATCTATGTTGGTTGCCCCTGATTAACTGAAATTTTTGAAAGGTATTCAGTTCCCCTTCATTGATTATAGACTCCAACAATTTCCCTATCATCAATGTTAGGAGAACCGGTCTGTAATTCTCTGGTTTTCCTCTTGCATCCTTCCTAAAAAGTGGAGTGATGTGCAATTTTCCGGTCTGGTGGGATGACTGCTCAATCGAAGGAACTCTGAAAGATTATGATTGAGATCGCATCGATGTGCTCTACTACTTCCTTTAACACCCTCAGATAGAAACCATCAGCTCTGGGGATTTATTACTCTTGAATTCTATTAATTTCTTCATTGCTGATGTTTTACTTATTGTAATTTTATTCAGTCCCTCTTCCTCATCCATTATTAATTTCCTCAAGACTTCTGACAAGCTGTTCTCCTTCCCTACAGTAAATACTGAGGCAAAGTAATTATTCAACATGGCTTCCCCGACAGTATCCCCACTTTTAGTCTTTCGTGGGCCAATATTGCTCCTGACCACCCTTCATGTATCTATAAAATTTCTTCTTATTGATCTTAATGTCTCTAGCATAATCCCTTTTAGTAATTCTTGTAAACTGATGTGTAGTCCTTTGCTGGTCTTCGTATTATTCTCATTCAGCGGAATCTGTGCATGAAGGAAGATAAGAGGGATAGGAGGGTGTAAATAGAGAGGAATGACAAGAAAAGAAACAGAATAATACAACAAAAAAGCAAACTGTAGAAACTAAGCTCAGTCGAGAGCAGGACCAAGAGCAAGACGTATCCGTTAATTAAAATAGTTTTCCCACATAACCGCAGAATAAGAGAAAATAGCAGTTTTGTAAAGTACTGAGGTGCTGAAGCGAATGCAGTTGCTCACATGGTCTCACCTGACATCAAGAGATCAAGCTGGAGATCATAGACAGTTCAAACCACATAAGAAAAGCGCACAAAGAGAGGTTCTGACAAAACCAGAGATTGTAAGAACAACGTGAATGATGACAGGCTGGAGACACAGGATATGATACCATAACTTGTTTTTGCAAAAGGTGGTTTTATTTTTTAACCAATGTTCCATGGAACCATTGTGATGTGGAAATGTATAAATATGTTGACATTTAACGGGCAGACTGTGTTGGAGCTTGTCTCTGCAGCCCCTCCCAAGCTGCGTTGACACAAGCCTGAATAAAGAAAATCCTACAGTGACCGACTCAGAGATTGGGCTCTTTCATGAAGGTTTCTGACAGAAATAGACTCCCTCCAATATTTGCATTTTTGTAAGTCATTTCTTTCAGTTTTATATTGCCCCTCATCTCTTTAGTTGGCTATGGCTGCTTTTTTTTCTGTGGAGTTTTTGTCTCCCTTGGGGAGCATCTAGTTTTGTATTGGGTTAAATGTTTCTTTAAGCGTCCTCTCCTGTTCTTCGGTTGTTTTACCTATTAGCATATTTTCTCAGTTTAGTGTGGATAGTCTCTTTCTCATCTGAATAAACTCAGCCTCACCTAACCTAAAACTCGAGATTTGGAGACACCGGTGTTGGAATGGGGTGTACAAAGTTAAAAATCACCCAACATCAGGTAATACTCCAACAGGTATATTTGGAAACCTTAGCTTTCGGAGCGCTGCTCCTTCATCAGGTGATTGTTCAATGTTACAGCGAATTCGATCATCTTATGATTGCTATGTGATAAATGTTCACTCACAATTAGGTTACTAATCAAATCTGGCTCATTTCTCATTACTAAATCCAATAATGCTTGTTCCCTTGTTGCACCCAGAATAATTGTGGATGTTTCAAGAAGGTTTCCTGAAGCCGTGTCTTTAGTGTATATGATTTTGCAAGTGTTCAATTTTTTCACAAGGTATGGATTACCCAAAGAGATCCCTCCCCCAGGAAATCAGGCAAGGTCCGCTGCAGCAGTTCGGTGTTGGTGTGTGTTATTCCTGTTTTACAAATGTGCCTTGAGCATTGCATGTTGTGTTATATTTTTAACAGAATGGCGACTCCAATCGAAGAGATTGTAAAATCAGTTGACTCTAATATACTTGTTGGAATCGAGATCACAAACAGCAGCAAGCGCTTTGATTTAACTGCAGCAGCGTGAGTACAGGGAACTCGGTAATCCTGCACTGAAGAAAGTGAGGACTGCAGATGCTGGAGATCAGAGCTGAAAATGTGTTGCTGGAAAAGCGCAGCAGGTCGGGCAGCATCCAAGGAGCAGGAGAATCGACGTTTTGGGAAGAAGGGCTTATGCTCGAAACGTCGATTCTCCTGCTCCTTGGATGCTGCCTGACCCGCTGCGCTGTTCCAGCAACACATTTTTCAATCCTGCACTGAAGCAGAGTTTGAGTCTGATTCCTGATCTAAATCAGAGCGTGATGCTGGAAAAGCACAGCGGGTCAGGCAGCATCCGAGGAGCTGGAGAATCGATGTTACTGACATAGAAATAATGGCCAAAACAGCCTCTTTCTGAGCTGTTAGAACTTTATGGCTTTATACAATGTATCACATAGAAGTCGTCTGGACTTCCCAAAGCATGCCAGATAATAAAGTCATATTTACAACCGCAGTAATGTAAAGAATTATACCCTCTAATTTACAATCAATTTTATTAATGTTAGTTGAGATTAAATTTGGCCAGGTGATTAGCGGGCTCTTTTGTCCATTGTTTCTCTGTCAGTAATGAAGGATTCGAATCCCATTTTCCAGCAGTTGGTTGGAAGTCTTGTATGCTATGGTGTTTTAAGTACTCATCCAAAAACTTCTTAAATGTTGTCAGCGTTCCCTCCCTGCTGCTCAGTTAATGACCCCACTACACCCTCTGAGACACAGCTTACAAACCCATCCCTCCACTTACCAGTGTGAGGGGGACAGATACTTGGATCAAAACAGTGGATATGGAAATGTGGAGGTGGATGTAACTACACAAGTAGATTGAAGAACAATAAAGTAACTGCTGAGCAGATAGAATCCAGCCCAACTCTTTCATGACAAATCTCCAGTTTAAACACTGCTGTCACCATAAAGAGGGTTGGTCTTTGATCTACCCACTAAGATGTTTTGGTCTCATTTAAGTGTTTATTTCCTTGAAATGCAGAAGTGCTCATACAGACAACTGAATTTATTTTATACCTTACAATTAAGGGTTCCTACCTCTTCCACCTTTTTAAGCAGTGAGTTCCAGATACCCATCACTATCTGAGTGAATGGTTTTTGCCCAAATCCCCTTTAAACCTCCTGCTCCTTACCTTAAAACTATGTCCCCTGGTTATTGACTCCTCCCTGCTAAGGGGAACGGTTTCTCCCTCTGCAGCCTATCTGTGCCACTTGTTACGTTATAAAAATTCATGTTGTTTTTGATTTATTTTAGAAAAGCTGCAAAATGAATTTTTAAATCATCTTTTAAAATTGAGCTGTGATATTCATACATATGTAATATCTCATTTTCCAGGACATATGCTGACTGTGGTGTTGTACAAAGTCCCCCATCTCCGACTATAGCGAAAGAGAGGAAAGGAATGTGTGTGTTCACCAAGACCCCATTCTCACTCTTTGGCACTGCTGGGGTCCTCAGCTACTCCTCTGGTGACCAGCAGTTCTCCCTTCTGTTCTCCAACCCCTTTGGCTGCATCAAGTATGACAGCGAGTTTGCTCTGTACATTCCTGACACAAAAACAAAGACTGATCAAAATTTGTACGAAATGATGTTTACACAACTGCATGAATCTAGTTCCTTCACCACAACTGCTATTGGAAAAGGGAATGTAGCACTGCAACTGGCCAAAGATGGAATGGAGGTTTCAGGCACAATGTCAAATGTGTCTCACAAAGCCATAATTAAATTGGAAATTCGAGATCGTTTCCCTTCTCCATGCAAGACTAATTATTAAAATTCTCTTTACCAGGAAAGTATCTCAAAATTCCATCACTCACTTCATGTTGCTCTTCTATCAGTGTTCTATCATTTAATATGATCATGATTGCTCTGTGGTATAAAGTCATGGGTGGCCCACATCCCTTAATACCTTTGCTGATCAATAATTTGTCTATCTCATATTTGTGATGCTACTGTATCTTTAGAGGGAGGTACTTTATGATGGGTTTGTTTTAAGATAGGATTTATGCCAGAGATACTGAGCTTTCTACCAGAATCCAATAAAGTAAACAGCTTGTGAGGCCTTGTGAGTTTTTTTTAAAGTTAGAATAATAGAAGCAACTTGAATCAATGGGGTCAAACTCCCACAGAAGCTGGATTTTTTTTAGTTTTACCTTTCAGTTGCAGTTGTTGCTAGGATCTTGAAGCTGGGCTTGAAGCTGCAGTACATCTCTCCTTGCTACCCTCTGTCTCTGAGTTTTTGTTGATGTTTTTCCTCCTGGACTGGAGAATTGTCTGTGAGTCAGTCTATTTTACTGAATTTACCTTTGTGTTCATGGGATACTACTATTGGGAACAGTTACTGTTTAGTCGTCAGATAACCTATTATTCTGTTAAGTTTTCCAGGAGCATTGTTATTCCAATTTCGTCTTTCTTTTGTTGGATCTCAACTATAGTGAATTGGGTTTAGTTCAGTCGGCTGGACTGTTGGTTTGTAGAGCAGTGTGGGTTCAATTCCCATCGCTGATTAGAGCTTACCATGAAAGGCTTTCCTTCTCAACCTCCTCCCTCACCTGAGGTTTGGTGGCCCTCAGGTTAAATCACCAACAGTTGCTTATCTCCCTTATAACTGTACGGTGACACAGTTCAACTTTCGTGAATGAATAAAGTGCGTCTTACTTCGAGACTGGTGGTTTGACTCATTGAATTGCAACCAAATGCAATGTCTTTAAAATAAGAAAAAGTTTGGGTCTATATTATTTTCTTCATGTATTTTGAGGGGGTTTGGTCAGGTCCATAACAGATTTAAGATTAACATTTCATCCTTGTCCACTGCTGTTGGTGGAAAAGAGTTCCAAACATCTCCTGCCCTTTGTGTGTAGCAGTGTTTCCTGACACGTCTTTTGAACTGTCTGGCCCTCATTTTCTAATGTGTCCCCAAGTTCTAGAAACCCCATCCAGTAGAAATATTTACCTTTATTTACCCTGTATTTTCCTATTAATATCTTGAAGATTTTGCCAAGATTATCCTTTAATCTCTTAAATGCCAGAGTTAGCAGGCCTAATTTATGCAATTTCTCTTCCTAAGTTATCACCTGATATCCAGGTCTCAGTCTTGAAAACCTACATTGTACTCTGCCCCAAGGGCAATGTATCTTTCCTCATGGGTGGTGTTCAGATCGGCTGGCATTACTCCAGATGAGATCTAACCAGGGTTTTGTACAGCTACAACTTCTGCATCCTTATATTTGACTCCCCCAAATATAAGGGCCAGTGCTCCATTAGCTTTATTGACTATTTTTAGGTCCTGTTTGTGACATTTTAAAGATGTATGCATCTGAACCCTCAAGTATCTTTGCATATCCACTGCATTTAACTTCATAGCAAGGACCCTGATCTATCCTTTTTTGATCCAAAATTCATAACTCCACACTTGCACACATTGAACTCCTTCTGCCATAGTTTTATCCATTCTCTTAGTCTATCAGTGTCGCTTTGTAATTTTATCCTGTCACCTAAACTGTTGATAATGCTGCCTAATTTTGTGTCATCAGAAAATTTGGATATATGACTTTCTATGCCATTATACAAGACATTAACCAATAATGTGAATAACTGAGGCCAATCACAGATCCCCATAGAGTCATAGAGATGTACAGCATGGAAACAGACCCTTCGGTCCAACCTGTCCATGCCAACCAGATATCCCAACCCAATCTAGTCCCACTTGCCAGCATCTGGCCCATATCTCTCCAAACCCTTCCTATTCATATACCCATCCAAATGCCTCTTAAATATTGCAATTTTACCAGCCTCCACCACATCTTCTGGAAGCATATTCCATACCCGTACCACCCTCTGTCCTGGCAATGTAAATGCTTACACATTATATCTACTTTCTGTCACTTGACACTCAACCTTTTTACATTTATGATTTGGAGATGCCGGTGTTGGACTGGGGTGTACAAAGTTAAAAATCACACAACTCCAGGTTATAGTCCAACAGGTTTAATTGGAAGCACACTGGCTTTCAGAGCAACGCTCCTTCATCAGGTGATATTGGAGGGCTCAATCCTAACACACAGAATCTGTAAATTCTGTGTGTTAGGATTGAGCCTTCCACTACCACCTGATGAAGGAGCGTCACTCTGAAAGCTAGTGTGCTTCCAATTAAACCTGTTGGACTATAACCTGGTGTTGTGTGATTTTTAACTATTTACAGTTGGTTCTGCTACGGCACAATGGTTGTATTCTTGTGCAACCCTGCATTATACAAAAATCATGCTTTAGAAACAGTGCTTAAAGCGTTAGTGCTGTAATCACATTACAGCCAACACACATTTTAAAAATTTGTACTTTAGAAGCAGTGTCCCCAATTTGTCAATAGTTTTACAGCAAATTCACTTTGATGAAATGCATATTATAACAGAACAATCTGTATTCATTTGTGGGATGTGGGTGTCACTAGCTGGCTAGTACTTACAGTACATGAGAAGGTCATGGTGAGCTACCTCTTTGAACCGCTGCAGTCTGTGTGCTGCAGGTTGACCCATAATACCATTTGGGAGAGAATTCCAGGATTTTGCCCCAACGACAGTGAAAGAATGGTGAGATATATCCAAGTCAGGAGGGTGAGTGGCCTGCACATCCCTGTACACTATGAACAATTTAGCATGGCCAAGCTACCTAACCTGCACTGTTTTGGACCGTGGGAGGAAGCCAGAACACTCAATGGAAACCCCACAGGGAGAACATGCAAACTCCACACAGTCACCCAAGGCTGGAATTGAACCTGGGATCCTGGTGCTGTGAGGCAGCGGTACGAACCATTGTGCCTTCCATCCTTTGAATGGAAACCATCAAGTCCCAGGGATTTCTCACTTTTTAATTCCACTAATTTCCTAATTGCTGACGTTTGACTTGCGTTAATTGTATTCAGTCTCTGTTGCCCATCCACTATTAATTTCCTCAGGACTTCTGGCAAACTATCCTCCATGCTAAGGCTAAGTAATTATTCAACATTAGCTTAGATTAGATTCCCTACATTGTGGGAACAAGCCCTTCAGCCTAACAAGTCCACACTGGCCCTCCAAAGAGCAACCCACCCAGACCCATTCCCCTACATTTACCCCTGACTAATGCACCTAACACTACGGGCAATTTAGAATGGCCAGTTCATCTGACCTGCACATCTTTGGACTGTGGGAGGAAACCATGGAGCACCCGGAGGAAACCCACACAGACACAGGGAGAATGTGCAAACTCCACACAGACAGTTGCCCAAGGTGGGAATTGAACCTGGGTCTCTGGCGCTGTGAGGCAGCAGTGCTAACCACTGAACCACCATGCTGCCCCATGTGTGCCATTTCCCTGTAGTCATTGACAATATCCCCAGTTTTAGTCTTTAGTCGGCCAACGTTGCTCTGAACCACCCGCTCTCCCTCTATGCACCTGTATAATTTCCTCCAATTGATTTTGACGTTCCCGGCAAGTTTCCTTTCATAACCCATTTGCACAGCTCATATAAGCTGCTTTGTGAACCTCCACTGAGCAGGGTCTGTGCTGATCTTTTGCAATTTTGTAAGCCCTTTCTGCTATTTTATTCTGTCTCTTATCTCTCATGGCTGTTTTTCTGTAAAGTGGAGCTTTGACCCTGTCAGGAGTAAAACCCACTTTTGTATTGTGTTAAATGACTTTTTAAACATCCCTTACTATTCATCAGTTGTTTTACCCAGTTTACTGTTGACAATCTCTGCCACATCTTGCTAAAATTAATCTTATCTAAATCTAAAAGTCTGGAAGCTGATTCATACATTTCACTTTCACATGCTGCATTGAATTTAGTTCAATTTTTTCGCAAGGTACAGATTACCCAAGAAATACAATCAGATCAAGGTTTAAATTTGACGCTGCAAATATTCAAAAAAAATGATGATTAATTGGGAAATGAAAAGGTCACATCTTCCACTTGTCTCCAGGGACATTGGAAAGATGAATTCAACTTTGAGACCATGATTAGAGCTATATGGTGTCATGATTGGAGTTAAAGGAATTCATGTTACTCCTTGCCATTAGCGATGGTCCTAATGAGTCCAGAGGATTCTGTCATTTTGAACAATTTATGGACATGGGTTTAGTGGACCACTTAAAGTGATCAAGGAAAAGGTGATAAACCAAAGCTTAAAGACCAACCTCTCTTTTACGTTTCAGAGAGAAAAATAAAGCATGACTTGGCTGAAAAGCACTGAGTGATAAACAAACAATAAAAACTAGAGCAGGCAAAAAAAATGCCAAAATCTGAAAATTTCTTGCTAGCGAGAAGTTGTAACTGTTATTAAGTGTCTCTGGGAACCATTAAAGCAAGGTTCATGGGTCCTTGTCAAATCTAAATGAAGCTGCATGGTGTTAATTATGTAGTTCCAACTCTAGACAGGAAGAAAAATCAACGAATGTGTCATGTTCATATAATAAAGACATATTATCTCAAGGATAATAGTCAGGTGACAATTATATCTATGGTACCAAAGGAAATAGGGAGTGAAATAAAAACATCAGACCAATTAGAGGATGAATCAGAAATTGAAAATTAAAAAGTTGACCCTCCAGTAGATTTGATATTATGGAGGGACATAAACAGTTAGATAGATAATACTTTATTTTCCAGAAAATGATCAATGTGATTTATAAAGGCTAATACTGAACCATTGGGTGAATAGACGTGTAAAAGTGTTGTTGGCTGTTGATGATTTTAATGCAAGGGTGAATTACCTACAAAAAGAATATACAGAGAAATTTGATTAAGTGGAGGAAGAGGTTAAATTTATGATGGACAATGACATTATTGGTCCCGGTCACAGTAACTGGATCTCACTCACTGTGCTGGTGCCTAAACCAGCATTCAGCACATTCTGTATTTATTGTCACAAGATTACAAAAGTGGACTAAGACTCTATTCCACGATTCCTAGAATCCCTACTGTGCAGAAGCAGTTCATTTGGCTCATCGGATCCACACAGACCCTCTGAAGAGCATCCCACTCAAATCCATCTCCTCTACCCTATAACCATAACCCTACATTTCCCATGGCTAATCCACCTAACAGCACTTCCCTGGACACTACGGGCAATTTAGCAAGGCCAATCCACTCAACCTGCACATCTTTGGATTGTGGGAGCAACTCGGAGCATCCAGAAGAAATCCAGGCTGACGCAGTTCCACCTAAGGCCGGACTCGAACCCGGGTCCCTGGAGCCAAGAGGCAGCAGTGCTAATCTGGGTATGTATAATTCTACACCAAAATCAATCCGTTCAAAGAATAGTGACACATTCCATTGACTTATATATAAAAAAAACACGGGTAATGGAAATCAGGAGCAAAATCAGAAATTGCTGGAAAATCTCAGCAGGTCTGGCAGCATCTATGTAGAGAAAGCAAAGTTAGTGTTTTTGATCTTCTTCATCGCTGATTCTCGGCAGATATCAAATTATCACAGTTCAATGATGTAATAAAGAATATTTTGGATTGAAGTATTAGCTTCAGGCAGGTCGAGGATAAGCAAGGGTTTTTTTTAAACTGAATTCAGAAAGACTTTGAATTGAATTTGAGAGACCTCATTACAAGTGCAAGTATAAATACTCCTGGAAAACCAGAGTGTTCAGACCAGTGAGGGAAATAAGTCGCCTCAGTGAAAGAATATGTCAAATTTCTACAGCCGCAAGTTTCTACAGATCTCTGTAGATTATTAATATGTAATTCTGCAATAATTAATGTCCAGAGTAACACAGGAACGCGGTGAGAAGAAGTTAGCTTTGGGAAATGTTGCAATCTGCAATTATCTCCCAAATATCCTGAAGGAGGAATCCAGTAGCTGAAGGCTAGGCGGTAGAGAGAGAGAGAGAGAGATGCCCATGAACTTAGCCTCTGATTTCTAGGGGAACACGTCCTTAATATGAACTCAGGCGATCCTCCAATAACAAGAGAACAGATTCTGAAGGCGGATCTGGCGTCCTTTTGAAAGAGAAATGACCATACATAGATGAACAGTTGGCACTGTCTCTCCCTGAGTGACGATCGGAAGTTTTTCAAATCACAGGAAGGGTGTTGGTTACTTCGCGTGTCTGCAGAGAAAGTGAGGTCCATAACTCGGGCTCGGTGAGATTCCCCCCCCGGGGAAACCAGGCAAGGTTCGCTGCAGCAGTTTGCTGTTGGTGTGTGTTATTCCTGTTTACAATCGTGCCTTGAGCATCGCATGTCGTATTATATTTTTCACAGAATGGCGACTCCGATTGAAGAGATTGTAAAATCGGTTGACTCCAAGATAATTGTGGGAATCGAGATCACAAACGGCAGCAAACACTTTGATTTAACTGCAGCAGCGTGAGTATGGCGAGCTCGGTAATCCTGCACTGAGACAGAGTTCAAATCTGCTTCCCGATCGAAATGTGTTGTTCACTGAGTTAGGCATGCCCAGCCACACCCACCACAACTCCCCGTGTGAAATGTAATGGCCTGATCAATAATACTTGGTAATATCCTTTGCAAGTTACACCCCACGTTTTCCTTCGAAATTCCACACACTTCCTGACGTTCCTCAGAGATTTGGTGTTGGAAAGTGTATCTAGATCACCTTGCTCCTGTAAGATCCCGCAGATTGTTCGATAAGGTGTGTCGTTGTTCAGTTCAGTTGTGTGTATGAGAATTTTTGGATTTAAAGAACATCAGCAGGACTTTGTGGGAAGCTCAGGAGGAAATAGCAAGGCCCTTCGCGGAAATATTTGTATCATCTATAACTACAGATAAGGTGCTGGATGACTGGAGAATGGCTAGTGTGGTGCTTTCCCTTGAGAAAGGCTGTGAGGACAAGTCAGGGGCCAATAGACCTGCAAAGTCTGGTTTCATGGTGGGGGGCGGGGAGTAAGTTGTAGGAAGTGATTCTGAAAGATACTATTTATGTGTATTTGGAGAGGCAAGGAATGATTAGAGGCAGTCAGCATAATTTTATGAGGCAAATTGTGTCACACACTTGATTGAGTTTTTTGAGAAGGAATCAAAAAGATTGATGAGGACATTGTTTACTTGGATTTTGTTTACTTGGGCTTTAGTAAAGCCTTTGACGAGGTTCCACATGGTAGACTAATTAGTAAAGTTAGATCACGCGGGATTCAGGGTGAGCTTGCCAATTGGACACAAAATTGCCTTAATGGCAAAGAGTGAAGATGGAGAGTAAATTTTTTTCAGACTGGAGGCTTGTGACCAGTGGTGTTCCAAGGACAGGACTTATACAAGACTTTGTTTATTTTACCAAAATGCAATACCTCAAATTTATCCAAGTTAAATTCCATCTGTCATCTGCCTATTGACCCAGTTGATCAAGATCTCTTTGGTAGTGTTGCAGAAGAGAGAGACCCACAGGGGTTCAGGTACATAATTCTTTGAAATTTGCATCACATATGGATAGGGTGGTTAAGGTGTTTAGCATACTTGCCTTCATTGTTCAGACCTCAAGTATAAGAGTTGGACACTGTTGAGGTTGTACAGGATATTGGTGAGGCCTCTTCTGGAGTATTGTGTCCAGTTCCAGTCTCCCTGTTTATAAGAAGGAAGCTATTAAATGGGAGAGCGTTCATTTGATATTTGCCAAGATGTTGCCAGTAATGGAAGGTTTGAGTTATAAAGAGAGGCTGGATAGACTGGGATGTTTTTTACTGGAACACAGGAAGTTGAGAAGTGATCTTATACAGGTTTATAGGATCATGAGGGGTATGGATAAGGTAAATGGTAGATCTCTTTTCCTTAGGGTGTGGGATTTCGAGACGAGGGGGCATATTTTTAATGTGAGAGGAGAAAGATTGAAAAAATACATGACGAGTAATTTTTTTTATACAGAGAGTACTTTGCATGTGGAATGAACGTCCACAGGAAGTGATGAATGCAGGTACATGTTACAATGTTTAAAAGACATTTGGATAAGGACATGAATAAGAAATGTTTGGTGGGATAAATGCCAAATGCAGCAGATGGGACTAGTTCAGTTTTGGATTATGGTCAGCACAGACTGGTTGGACTGAAGGGTCTGTTTTCATGCTGTATGACTCTATGACTCTTACATTTGACCTATTGGCCTTGGTAGCTCAGTGACAGAACATCTTATCTTTAAAATGACTGGAAGATCTTTACCACAGATTTCAGAATGAAAGAATTACTCTATGATTCTTTCGGCTCGTCAGTTATTTTGTCTTCTTTCAATTTGCTTATGTAGTTATCTCCATTTCCCTGTTAACTGTTTCAAAATATGTCTCTGTTACACTCACATAGGTTAGTGGAAGAAACAAAAAAAAACTGAAAGAACATGGGTGGCTCAGTGGTTAGCATTGCTGCCTCACAGTGCCAGGGACCTGGGTTCAATTCCACCATCTGGTGACTGTCAATGTGGAGTTTGCACATTCTCCCATTGTCTGCGTGGGTTTCCTCCGGGTGCTCCAGTTTCCTCCCACAGTCCAAAGATGTGCAGGTTAGGTGGATTCGCCATGCTAAATTGCCCCATAGTGTTCAGTGATGTGTAAGTTAGAGGTATTAGTCAGGGGAAATGTAGAGTAATAGGGTAGGGGAATAGGTCAGGGTCGGTTACTCTTCAGAGGGTCAATGTGGACTTGTTGGGCCAAATGGCCTGTTTCCACACTGTAGGGATTCTATGAATTCTATGAACTGTGGGAGCTGGAAATCAGAAACAAAAAACAGAAATTGCTGGGGAAACTCAGCAGGTCTGGAAGCACCTGTGGAGAGAAATCAGAGTTAATGTTTCGGGTCCAGTGACCCTTCTTCAAAACTGATGGTAGCGAGGAAAATGGTATATATGCAGAAGATGAGATTGCGGGGAGTAGGGAGGAGTGAACATTAGGTAGAGATTGAGCCCAAAGAGAGAAAAAGTTTGACAAAGGATGGGTAAAGGTCAGCCTGGGAGAATGAATAGCTGCTAATGGGGATTATTATTAGCTGACAATGGGTTATGTGTGGTAGCAGCCCATGTGATGATGAGGTCTGGAGTGTAAGGGTCAGGGTAAGGACATGGGAGAAGGTGTTCAAGGTCGAACATTGTTGAATTCAGTATTGAACCCTGAAGGCTGCAGAGTGCCCAAATGGAAAATGAAGTACTGTTCTTCCAACTTACGCTGAGCTTTGCTGGAATACTGCAGCAGTCCTGACATGGCGATATTGGCCAGGGAACAGGCTGGTGTGTTGACTTGGCAGGCAACTGGAAGCTCAGGGTCTTTTTTGCAGACAGAGCGTAGGTGGGTCTGTGAAGCGATCACTCAGTCTATGCTTCATTTCCCTAATGTAGAGGAGACCATATTGTGGGCAGTGAAAATAGTAGACTAGAACCCCCACCCCACCCTATCTTCTGCATAAATACCAACCCAGCTAGCATTAGTTGTGAAGAAGGGTTACTGGACTCAAAACATTATTCTCCTTTCTCTCCGCAGACGCTGCCAGAGATGCTGAGTTTCTCCAGCAATGTCTGTTTTGGTTAGTGGACGGATGGGTGTGAGGGCTGTGCCTCAGAAGGGGTAGTAAGAAGATGGTGGGTGTGATGATGCTGTCACTGCAAAAAGGTTATTTTGTCCTTGATTATTTTTCTTGAAATAAGCAGTTTAGGTTTAAGAAGCTTTTGGGTTTTTTTTTAAAAAAACAGTTTAACAATGGAAAGGGAGTGATCAATTCTCCCAGTTCAGGCTTTCGAGTTTATTTTTAGCTGTAGCAGTCACAAGGTGTGTGAGTCCAGGGGAGTTGCAAGCTTCAGTAAAGAATTCCTCTGACTTTCTCTGAAATCTCTCTCTGGATGTTGCTCCCTCCTACCTGTAAGAATCTGTGTTTGAGTTTACCATTTTTCCAAGGGCTGTGTTTATGGGATGTTACTGTATTGGAAGAGTTAATTAGTAATAGTTACTGTATCAGATTGGTTAAGATTTCCAATACTGGATTAGTGGTGCTGGAAGAGCACAGCAGTTCAGGCAGCATCCAACGAGCAGCGAAATCAATGTTTCGGGCAAAAGCCCTTCATCAGGAATAAAGGCAGTGAGCCTGAAGCATGGAGAGATAAGCGAGAGGAGGATGGGGGTGGGGAGAGAGTAGCATAGAGTACAATGGGTGAGTGGGGGAGGAGATGAAGGTGATAGGTCAAGGAGGAGAGGGTGGAGTGGATAGGTGGAAAAGAAGATAGGCAGGTCGGACAAGTCAAGGAGACAGTAACTGAGCTGGAAGTTTGAAACTAGGATTAGGTGGGGGAAGGGGAAATGAGGAAGCTGTTGAAGTCCACATTGATGCCCTGGGGTTGAAGTGTTCCAAGGCGGAAGATGAGGCGTTCTTCCTCCAGGCGTCTGGTGGTGAGGGAGCGGCGGTGAAGGAGGCCCAGGACCTCTATGTCCTCGGCAGAGTGGGAGGGGGAGTTGAAATGTTGGGCCACGGGGTGGTTTGGTTGATTGGTGCAGGTGTCCCAGAGATGCTCCCTAAAGCGCTCTGCTAGGAGGCGCCCAGTCTCCCCAATGTAGAGGAGACCACATCGGGAGCAACAGATACAATAAATGATATTGGTGGATGTGCAGGTGAAACTTTGATGGATGTGGAAGGCTCCTTTAGGGCCTTGGATAGAGGTGAGGGAGGAGGTGTGGGCACAGGTTTTACAGTTCCTGCGGTGGCAGGGGAAAGTGCAAGAATGGGAGGGTGGGTCGTAGGGGGGTGTGGACCTGACCAGGTAGTCACGGAGGGAACGGTCTTTGCGGAAGGCGGAAAGGGGTGGGGAGGGAAATATATCCCTGGTGGTGGGGTCTTTTTGGAGGTGGCGGAAATGTCGGTGGATGATTTGGTTGATGCGAAGGTTTGTAGGGTGGAAGGTGAGCACCAGGGGCGTTCTGTCCTTGTTACGGTTGGAGGGGTGGGGTCTGAGGGTGGAGGTGCGGGATGTGGACGAGATGCGTTGGAGGGCATCTTTAACCACATGGGAAGGGAAATTGCGGTCTCTAAAGAAGGAGGCCATCTGGTGTGTCCTATGGTGGAACTTCTCCTCCTGGGAGCAGATACAGCGGAGGCGGAGAAATTGGAAATACGGGATGGCATTTTTGCAAGAGATAGGGTGGGAAGAGGTGTAATCCAGGTAGCTGACTCCCATAGCTACCTGGATTACACCTCTTCCCACCCTATCTCTTGGGAATATGGGATGGCATTTTTGCAAGAGATAGCGTGGGAAGAGGTGTAATCCAGGTAGCTATGGGAGTCAGCTACCTGGATTACACCTCTTCCCACCCTATCTCTTGCAAAAATGCCATCCCGTATTTCCAATTTCTCCGCCTCCGCTGTATCTGCTCCCAGGAGGAGCAGTTCCACCATAGGACACACCAGATGGCCTCCTTCTTTAGAGACCGCAATTTCCCTTCCCATGTGGTTAAAGATGCCCTCCAACGCATCTCGTCCACATCCCGCACCTCCATCCTCAGACCCCACCCCTCCAACCGTAACAAGGACAGAACGCCCCTGGTGCTCACCTTCCACCCTACAAACCTTCGCATCAACCAAATCATCCACCGTCATTTCCGCCACCTCCAAAAAGACCCCACCACCAGGGATATATTTCCCTCCCCACCCCTTTCCGCCTTCCGCAAAGACCGTTCCCTCCGTGACTACCTGGTCAGGTCCACACCCCCCTACGACCCACCCTCCCATTCTGGCACTTTCCCCTGCCACCGCAGGAACTGTAAAACCTGTGCCCACACCTCCTCCCTCACCTCTATCCACACCCCTAAAGGAGCCTTCCACATCCATCAAAGTTTCACCTGCACATCCACCAATATCATTTATTGTATCCGTTGCTCCCGATGTGGTCTCCTCTACATTGGCGGTGACTGGGCGCCTCCTAGCAGAGCGCTTTAGGGAACATCTCCGAGACACCCGCACCAATCAAGCAAACCGCCCCGTGGCCCAACATTTCAACTCCCCCTCCCACTCTGCCGAGGACATGGAGGTCCTGGGCCTCCTTCACCGCCGCTCCCTCACCACCAGACGCCTGGAGGAAGAACGCCTCATCTTCCGCCTCGGAACACTTCAACCCCAGGGCATCAATGTGGACTTCAACAGCTTCCTCATTTCCCCTTCCCCCACCTAATCCTAGTTTCAAACTTCCAGCTCAGTTACTGTCTCCTTGACTTGTCCGACCTGCCTATCTTCTTTTCCACCTATCCACTCCACCCTCTCCTCCTTGACCTATCACCTTCATCTCCTCCCCCACTCACCCATTGTACTCTATGCTACTCTCTCCCCACCCCCACCCTCCTCTAGCTTATCTCTCCATGCTTCAGGCTCACTGCCTTTATTCCTGATGAAGGGCTTTTGCCCGAAACATTGATTTCGCTGCTCGTTGGATGCTGCCTGAACTGCTGTGCTCTTCCAGCACCACTAATCCAGTATTTGATTTTCAGCATCTGCAGTCATTGTTTTTACCTTTAAGATTTCCAATAGTCAAGTTTTTCTACATTCCACTTTCTTTTGTTTGTGTTTCAACTGCAGTGTTTAAATCAATTCTGTTTTGCTTAAAGCCGAATGGTTTGACCAGCTGCATCGCATCTGGAATATCCACTTTAAAATAAGAAAATTTTAGGGTGTAGGTTACCTTCTTTAGACTATTTTGATGGGGGGGGGTCTGACCTGGTCCATTATAGGGGCAACAGCTGGGGTGGCCAGTGGGATGTTGTTGAGGACATGGCATAATAAGAATATGTAACAGCTCCCGTGCACTTGGGGTTCAGAGGCTGGGGTCATCTGCAGGTCCACATTCTGCAGCTTGGTATGCATCAATGTGCAGTGGACATGAGGAGGGTCATTGGGAGAAGTTAATGGCTGTGGGTTGTGAAAGGGTGTTTGGTGGGACAAAGGCTAACATGGCTGGGTTAGCTGGACATGAGTTTCAAAAAAAAAACAAAGTATTGGAGAAACACAGCAGCAATGTAGAGAGAAGAACCGAGTTAACGTTGAAAGCCCAATGTGACTTCCTCAAAACTAAAAAGGGCTGAAAAATGACGGTTTTTATGCTGTTGATAGAAGGGTAGGTAGAAGGAGTGAGTGAAATAGCTGGTGAGGTGCCCAGAGCAAAATATAAGGACAGTGCTGATGGTAGTAGAGGAGGAATTGAGGTGGACAATAGATGTTAATGGTAGGTATGAATAATAGAAAATAGATCAGCTTTACTAAGAGGAAACTCATGTAGAAAGGGTAAAGGAAGGAGAAGTCATCAAAATAGAGGACCGTGTTCCTCCTCTGAAGTGGTTGGACTCCATGTTGAGTTCTGAAGGCTTGTGGCTTTAAGACGTGATGTTTGCCCTGGATTTGTTTTGAAAAGAGGTTTTAAGGCAGAGATGGGCGCAGTCCATCAGAAGCAGGAAACAACTTGAGAGGCCTTGGGTTTTTTAAATTTTGGAACAATAGAAGCAGCCTGAATGGGTGTGGTCAAATTCCCACAGAAATAGGATTTTTAGTTTTAGTTTTCAGCAGTTGCTGTTGGGGTCTTAAGGAAATTGAAGCTTTTTTTCTTTCTCTCTCGGTTACAGCCAAAAGCTGGGCGCTCTCTTCCTGTAACTGGAGTTGTAAGTGAGACAATGTATTTTATAAATTTGCCTTTTGGCATGAGAGGGTGTGTTTATGGGATGTTGCTATTTTGGAACAGTAATAAGTAATAATTACAATATCTATTATGTTTTCTGGTAAAGTTGTTATCCCAATTCCTTCTTTCTTTTTTGCTGTATTTTAACTATAGTGAATGAAGCATGTTTTGTTTTAAATCTGATCGTTTGACCAATCAAATTGCATCTGGAAGGCAACACCTTATGTTTACCTTTAAAATAAGAAAAGGTGAGGGTCTAGACTATCTTCTGAATTTTTTTGAGGGGATTTGGTCTGGTCCATAACAAAGCAGTAAAATGTCTGAGGGGAAAATGAAGTGCTATTCATTCCAGCTTGTGTTGGGCTTCACTGGAGTGCTCCCACAGGCTGACAGGTTAAATGTTCTCAAGGAAATAAGAAGGTTTATTGAAATGGCAGGCAACTGTAAGATTGAGTTATTCCTACAGATAGTGCTGGGGTGTTCTTCAAAGTGGTCACCCAGTCTGTGTATGATCTCACCAATGGAGAGGAGATCACACGTATTGACTAGATTGAAAGAAGTACAAGTGAAACACTGCTTCACCTGGAAGGTGTCTTTGGGGCATTGGAGGAAGGAGGACATAAAAGGACAAATGTTACACCTTCTACAATTGCATAGAGAGATGATTGGAAATGTGAAGATGGAGGAGAAGACTAGAATGTCATGAAGGATACTGGCCCCACAGAGTGGTGACAGTGAAGGGGAGATGGGGGCAATGTGTTTGTTGGTGACATCCTGCTGAAGATGATGGAAATGGCAGTGTATGATCCTTCAAATACAGAGACTGGCCAGTGGAAAATGAGGACAAGGGAGGAGGGGAAGGAGTGAAGGTAAAAGTGCAGGCAATGAGTCAGACACAGCTGAGGGGTCCTGCCAACAATGGACAGGACGGGGAAAACCCTCCGTTGAGAAAAAAATGCAAACATGTTGGAGGCATCCCGGGTGGAAGGTGGCACAATAGGAGCAATTGTGATGTAACTGGGAGACATAAGAGGGACATAGGAAGCAGAGTGTTGGCAATGTTCACTGTAATTATTTATTCTGTTGTGTGGATCTCCATGAGGCTTACGCAGCTATGTAGCTTAGGGACAATGTTGGGTGTGAGCAGATGTCATCACACTGAGAGTGGGTGAGTTGGGAGTTGATATTGGTGGACAACTGATCCCCAGAAATGGAAACAGAGAGGAAAGGGAAGAATCAGAGATGCGTCAGGTGAGGCTGAGAAAAAGGTAGAAATTGGGAGCAAAATTTATCAAATTTCCAAATTCTGGAAAAGAGAAATGAAATTGTGACAGTGTTATTAATGTGCTGCAGCAGACTTGAGGGAGGAATTTGAGAAGGAGAAAGTGCAGATGTTGGAGATCAGAGTCGAGAGTGTGTTGCTGGGAAAGCGCAGCAGATCAGGCAGCATCCAAGGAGCAGGAGAATCAACCTTTCGGGCATTCGCCCTTCATCAGGAATTTGAGAAGGATAGAAACATACCCTACCAAGGCACAGCTAGGACCCACATGAGTACTCGTTGCCACAAATTTGACCTGGAGAAACTGAGCTACGTTAAAAAAAGAAGTGGTTTGAAATGAGACCGAGCTCACCAGATGAAGGAGTGTGGCAGTGGATGGGGATGGTTCAGGCCTCCATTCAAGGAATAAGCGGAGACTCTTCAGACCATCCTGATGGAGGTGGTTGTGTTGAGGATTACACAGTAATGAAGAGGAAGCTGTGAACAGAAAACTGGAGATTGCAGAACCGGCATTAAATGCGCAAAGAATCACAAATGTAAGTGTGAAGCCAAGGCTTCTGAAAGCCTTTCCCACACCAGGCTAAACCAACTGGCTGTCATTGTTGAGTTTACCCTTACAATCTTTTTTAAACAAGAGTGTGATATTTGATGGAGTATATTAGTCCAGTACCCTAGCCATACCCACTACTTCTGTGTAAATATTTCTTGGAACTGACTTGAGCCAATCCCTTCTTCTATCGGCCTTTTACTATTTCTGTACTTATAGAATACTTCAAGACTGACTTTTTAAGCTGCCATTCTCTTCTCCTACTTTCCCTTTTGTTTTCAAATCCTGAGGTGAGGTTTGAATACATATCCCCCTCGTTCAGAAGGACCTTATTGAAGAGCACAACAGTTCAACTAATTGTGTTCTTGCCCTTTTGTTTACAGATGCACAACTGCCAATAAGATTGAGCAGGAGCTGAGATCCTGCCTGTTTTTACCTTCGCTGAATGTTACCTTCTGAACAACTATACTTTCACTAACTGCTGTCTTGGATTGGAAAACTTGAATCATAAAGTTATAACAGCAAAGAAAGAGGCTCTTTGGTCCACCTAGTAATAAAGCATCCAGCCATTCTCATCCCATTTCCCAGCACTTGGTCTGAAACCTTGTACGCTATGGTATCTCAAGTGCTGATCTAAAAACCTGTTAATGTTGTGATGGTTCCCATGACTTCCACCTTTTTAAGCAGTGAGTTCTATCTACCCACCACTATCTGAGTGAATGTCTTTTGCCCAAATTCCCTTTCAACCTTACAGTCCTCACCTTAAAACTGTGTCCCCTGGTAATTGACCCCTCTGCTAAGGAGAAAGGTTTCTCCCTATCCAGCCTATCTGTGTCTCTGTACATTATAAAAGATCATGTTGATTTTGTTTTCTTTAAGAAACACCACATAACAAAAGTTTTATCATCTTTTAACATTGAGCTGTGATATTTATACATATGCATATCCCATTTTACAGGACATATGCTGAATGTGGTGTTGTACAAAGTCCCCCACCTCCGATCATAGCGAAGGAGAAAAAAGGAACGTGTGTGTTCACCAAGACCCCATTCTCACTCTATGGCAGTGTTGGAGTCCTCAGCTACTCGTTTGGTAACCAGCAGTTCTCCCTTCTGTTCTCCAACCCCTTTGACACCATCAAGTATGACAGCGAGTTTGCTCTGTACATTCCTGATACAAAAACTATGACTGATCAGAATTTGTACAATAAGATGTATACACAACTGCATGAATCCAGTTCCTTCACTAAAACTGCTATTGGAAGAGGGAATGCAGCACTGCAACTGGTCAAAGATGGAATGGAGGTTTCATGCACAATGTCAAATGTGCATCACAACGCTATCATTAAATTGGAGGTTCGAGATCACTTCTCTTCTCCATACAAGCCGAATTATTAAAATTCTCTTTGCTGCTAAAGTATCTCAAAATTCCATCTCTCACTGGAATTTCTCAATTGTTTAATTTTCTAGTGCTGTCAGATCATACCAAAATTATTAAATAATCACAGGTCTATAATGCCACAGAATAACGGTGTAGGAATATGATTCATATCCAATTTTTGTAAGGATCTTGTCCATTCATAAGACCATTATTTTTACTTCTAAGACTGTCTTACTCCTTTTTACATGTCACTGTTAGAACATGCCACATTTGACTGATCTCCTGTCATTACACACATCATCCTGACTTGGATGACTACAGAGGAACCTTGATTATTCAAACGAGATGGGTGGGCACTATTTTGCTCGGATAATCGATTATTCAGATAATCGATTTTACCCTAAACAAGGGAAGCCATACTGATCTAACACTGTGCTCTACTGGAGAATTTGTTTAAATCTATAATTTTAAACAAACTAATCTTTGCATTCTGCAAATTACAAGTTAAACAGAAGGGCTAAACCGTTACCATCACATAAAAACTTTATATGAAATCCCAGCATTAAACAAGGTTCCGAACAGCTTCAACGAGTGCAAGAGCATTTGTCAGATTCTGGGAATTCAGTGTCGCGATAGAAGGACAGAAGCACTGCCTCGCACATGCATTTACGTTCTTGGCCATTTTTTTCGTGAACGGCCCGGTAATGTGATGGGAATATCCTGTGCTGTAAAACACTTACTTTTGCAAAGAGCTGTGTAATTAACTCTTACCTAAAAAAATCCAGTCGCTGATGCTTGAGGTGTTTGTGTTTAGAATCATAGAGATGTACAGCATGGAAACAGACCCTTCGGTCCAACCTGTCCATGCCGACCAGATATCCCAACCCACTCTAGTCCCACCTGCCAGCACCCGGCCCATATCCCTCCAAACCCTTCCTATTCATATACCCATCCAAATGCCTCTTAAATGTTGCAATTGTACCAATTGTTTCTTAGTTCTTGTCAGCATTTTTACATGTCCCTCAGTCCAGGTAAATCGAATATACTTACCTCTTTGATGTAACGTTTTTGCAGGACCTTGAAATCTTCTTTGGATAATTGATATTCGAATAATTGAGGTTCCTTTTGTATATTTTTTTTCTATCACTGTCGCTGTGTCAAATTCCTACAGCACCCTTCCCAATAGCATTCTGAGTGTCTGTACAGCCCAAAGACTGCCCAAAGAAGGCAGTTCACCACAACTACCACCTCCTTCAGGGCAATTAGGGATGAGCTATAACTGCAGACCTGGCCAGTGACACCCACATCCCATTAAAAGAAAATCTTGCTCATTGCCTCAAATGTGTAACCTACGATAGAGATATCCTTCTCTTCTATAATCTAAAGGCTTTTGTAACCTAAGCCTGATATAAAAAAAATCCACTCATATTGAAAGTAAATGGGGATGTATATGTAACTTTCGGCAATATTCTAATTAACATTTTAAAAATGAGCTACTTGTAATACCTGCTCTGACACAGTCTCTGACACTCAGCTGACATGTTAACTAGATCATAACAGAGACGAAGAACAAGAGCCAAACTTGCATAATATTCCAACCCAAAGACAGAATGTGAAAAAACTGGGCACCAAGACTGAGGAAGACATATGACAATGGTCATTTTCTAACTTTGCATTTTCAACAGGGACCTTTGCTGACTTGAACTGCATTTGAAACACGTGATCATGGTATATGCAGTTTCCTGACCAGAAGGGATTCCTCCATTTCCTATAAACAGTTCAATTAGATTAAACCTCCCATCCGGACTGCACTTGATGGCTCAGAGGTCACTTATTAAGAGCAACTTATGAGGCAGCACCTCCAGCATGGAACCTTATCAGGCATGAGCAATAGCTGCAGTATTGTGATTTCAGTTTTGCCACCCTTACTCTGAGCTAAATATGTATTTTATTTACATATTAAGGTATTTATCAGCTTAAAATGGGAAATTGTAGAAGTTGAACACTTTGAAGAATTTGGTGAATGTTAATGATCATTAGACTGTGAATGAGATGAAGGAATGAATGAAAGATAAAAATGTGGAATTTAAATCTTGAGGATTGCACCTTTTTAATAAATGAATGAATGGCTTCCTTCTTTTTAATTAAAAAAAAAATGTAAACCCTAAAAGATAAAATACTTTTCCTCTGTCTGTCTCTGTTCTTTTCATTTGAGAAGACAAAGTAAATTAGCTTGCATTTGGCTTTACTAACATTGGTGCCTGATTGTTCTATATATTTACCATTCATTCTATTTTTTTACACATTACACAGTTAAACTCCTATGAAATAGAAAACTTGTAACTCATTGTTTGAGTATCATCAATCACTGTATTTTTGTAAAAGAGAAAATGTTAAATATCAGGAATAAAAAGACCTATGATAATAAAAAGAATGATTCAAAGATAGGTAAGTGGAGTCCTAAACCCTTATCCTGGTTTTTTAAAAAAACTTAACCTTGAAGTACTAACCTTGTTGTACCTTTGTCTATGACCTACTACCAATATTTTAGTTTGCAATAAGAACATTTGTAATCAGTGTTGTATGTTTTCATGATTATTAACAAGACATTAAATGCTATTTACTCTTGTGTTCATCCTCTTGTTTTTCTGACTTGTTACTGTAGACCTGGCACTGTTCTCCTTGGAAAAGTGAAGATTAAAGATTTGATGGCAGTATTCAAAATCATCAGAGTTTGAAAACACTCCAATTCTCTCACAAGATTCTGTTGTAATGTTACCACATTCCCTTCAACCACGTGGAAGGGAGAACGTTCTTCAGTTAGGCTGAGACACAATCTCCCAGATTCTATTACAAAGATTCTATTACTTCTTTCTTATCATAACCGATAACAATGATCTAGGGCCCCAGTCACCAACAGGTCTGTTTTGGCAGTTGTCCATTTGTAACCTTGCATGCCTTGTTCATATATCAAATGCATGATTATTGGCCAATTGCATCGGGAATTCACTTGGTTGGATTGCACTGGCTAGTTGCATTTTGCCATATATACCTTAGATATTTTCTGACATCATCAGTTTTAACTGGCCTGTGGGCTCCAGTTCCTTCGGGATCAACTCAACGCTGCTCCATTTTACCAGATAAACCTAGAACTACCAAGTTCTAAACAGGACCCAAAATGTTAACTATGTTTTCTTTCCACAGATGCTGCCAGACTTGTTGATTTTTCCCAGCAATTTATGTTTTGGGTCCATACTCATGTATTTCCTGCCTGTTCATGTGCCTGTCTAAATGCCTGTTAAACACAGCTACCATATCTGCTTCTACCACCTCCTCCAGCTATAATCTATGCACCTACAACTCTCTGCATAAATATCTGTCTTACAAATCTCCTTTAAACTTTCCCCCTCTCATTTTAAGCCTATGTCCCTCAGGAATTTAACATTTTCATCCTACGAAAAAGACTCCCAACTATCCACTCACCTCTCATAGTTTTGTATACTTCTGTCAGGTCACCCCTCAGCCTCCAAAACTCTAACCAAATTTGTCGAACCTCTCTTTTTAGCTAATACACTCCAGTCAAGGCAAGATCTTGGTAAACCTTTTTTTCCCCCCTCTCCAAAGCCTCTACATCTTTCCTATTGTGTGGTGATCAGTACTGCGCACAATACTCCAAATGTGGCCTAGCAAAAGGATTGTACAACTGTCACATGAATTGCTGACTTTTATACGTAATACCTGGACTGCGGTTGTCAAGCATGCCATATCCCTTCTTTACTACCTTATCCACTTATAAAATCTAAGGATAGGACAAAGTCAATTATTCATGCAGGGAGATAGCAGGGACTTGATAGGCCGAGTAGCCTCCTATGTTATAACCATTCCATGGTTCTTATAGGTAAACCAGGTGTAAGGGTTGCTGTTGGTTCCAATCAAATGGAGCAATTTTAAGGTCTAGAAAACCATACTTCTGTTATTTATTCTGGTAAATAAATGGATCTCTCTAGCTAAGCCCTTTCTCTATAAAGATTTATCATATCATTGCCCTGTATCAAAGCTGGGTAGGAAGTGTAATTATACAATGCAGTTATAACCTCAGGGACCCAGAGTATGGTACAGCCAGGTGAGAGGGGTCCCCTTTGTCAACTTCCTCAATTGACCACAACAAAGATATGTTATTTCTGGCACAAGGCTATATTCTCTTTAATAAAAATGTGGTCACCAATGTATAAAGTTACTGAAGGATGGCAATTACAAATTTTTAATGAATTTGTTTTTGCTAACCCTGAGAAAAATAGTAATGGTGCAAATTTAAACAAGATACACACAAGTACAAAGATTTTAAAAAGTATAAGATCATTGAAAGGAATATATGGTTTAAAGTCCTTTGTGTGTCCTTGAGTCTTAACATGTGACCACCATTGTTTAATGGATGCCTTGTAGCCTCAGCATCAGTGAATATCGCAGATCTCTTTAAGTTCTCAGTGTTTAGATGTTTCTCTTCAACTTTGTCCATTAAGAGGCAGAGAATGAAGAGAGAACTTTCTCCAGTTCTGTCATCACACATCCATCTCCCTTGCTCTGCAATGGAAAGGTTTCCTAAAATGTAAGCTGGGTTTGTGTACTTTAGTCTATGTTCATCGTTTCCAAGCTCGACAATTGCAAGTGATATCTTTCATCGAAAATATATAAAGCTTATCATACTGATGTTATCAGAATAAAAGGGATTCTTCAGGCCTGACTGGGTGGAATAGTTTCATTGTTGTTTTGGCAAAGATGTTAATTTCAGTTCAGATTATTGTGTTTATTCCACATTGCTTTTATGAAGCTCGGCTAACCTGTGTGGTCAGCTGATTCTTGCAGCCATTTTAAGTCAGTGCTTTTTACTTTTTGAAACCTTTGCAAAAAGTGGCTCAGTGTCAGCAATGTTGCCTCACAGCACTAGGAATTTGGATTCATTTGGAGACTTGGGTGACTGTGTGGAGTTTGCATATTCTCCCCACCACATGCTCCGTCTCTTTCCTCAGTCCAAAGATGTTCAGGTTGGGTGGATTGGCCATGGGAAATGTGGGGTTCCAGGGATAGAGTTATGGGCTGGGTTTGAAAGGGATGCTCTTCAGAGGGACAGTGTAAACTCAGAAGGCTAAACAGCCTCATTCTGCACTGTAGGGATTCTAAGATTTCAGTCCATGAATGTCCCAAGTCTTGAAATCAGTCATGCATATTTTATCACTAACATATCAAGCATAGGAGTAAATATGCATCAGTACATTTGTATAAGACATGGGGTAGATGAGTACTGTATACAGTGGAAACTCGATTATCCGAATGAGATGGATGGGCACTATTTTGTTTGGATAATTGATTATTCGGAAAATCGATTAAATGCCTTTCCTCTGAGGCTTGGAGTTTTAAAGTCTGCTCCCCATTCAGGAGACTGCAGCAGCACACAGCGCGTGAGACCCCGCCTCCCCCCAACCCTGTCCGACCCCGCCCCCGTCCAACCCCGGCCCCCGCCCCACAACCCGGTCCAACCCTGCCCATCAACCTGCTCCAAACCCCCCCTCCCCCCCCCCAGCACAAAGCGTGCGAGCCCATGGCCACCCCCAGCCCCTCTGTGGGGCATCCAACTGCACATCAACAAGAAAACTGTTGCTGCTGCCTTTATGGGGTAAGTCTCCAAATAGCGCACAGACACACACACACAACTTTTGACTTCAAATTTTTGACAGGCTCAATGTTTGCCTGTACAGGACAATGTTGGAGAGATTATTCCTGGGAAGTGGTGGCGGGGGGGTGGGGGTTGTTTCAGATACACTCTTCTATAGAACTCCAGGGAATTTGTGGGAGGGTGGTCAGTCATTTGGAGACAGTGCCAGTTTAATCACTGTAAATAAAAGACGCCATCTGTTGGAAACACATCTTTGATGTAATGTTTCTATCAGGGCCTCGAGATCCCCTTTAGATAATCCGATTTTCGGATAATTGGTATTCGGATAATCGAGTTTCCTCTGTATTAGTTTATTCCTCTCTATAGAAGGAAATTAAAGCTTTAGACAGCATACAGAATAAATTGACCACAATAATGCAAAATTATAATTATAAGGAAAGACTGAATTTACTGGATTTATTATTGTCAGTCAGTGCTGAGAATTATTGTTTCAGATTTTCCAAGTTACAAAAGGCTTTGATAGAGCAAACTGGATAAAAACTTATTCCCTATGTTTGGGAGTCAGTGATGAATCATTAATTAATACGTGCTACTGAAAATGAAACAAGGGATTAGGAGAAATTCATTAATGCAGAGTGGTTAGGGAATTATCATCATTGTCACTGAATTTAGTTAGTTTAGGCACCATTACATGTTTAAGAGAAAACTAGATGTTTACCTGAAGCAGTTAAGATCCAAGACACAAAGGTTTGTGTGGGAGAGCGCAATTCATTTCTGATTGTTGCAGCAAGGACATGATGGGTTGACTGACCTCCAGCTGTGGAAGTAACCTCAAGAATGCCATGGTGAGTCTTACCAAGTCAGGGTGTGCCACCTCATACCAAATGGAGAAACTATATCAAGTAGATGCCAGTCTCCCTGGCTTAACTGCTGACAATAAAGTATAACAGTGATGTTTGTACTCCCCCCCCCCCCCCCCCCGTGTTTATTTAACATTTATATTACTTAGTGTGTGTTTTTACATTGATTATGTGGACTTCTTGATCAGCTGGAATATTTGATTAATCAGCACATTCCTGGTTCTGTAGGTGCTGGTTAATAAAACATTTGCTGTCCCCCCACTGCAGTACATCTTCCTTAACTGTAGGTATTAAAGAGTCTGATTCCCCTTAATTGGGCTTGTAGTTGGGAATTGGCATGAGGGCTATCTGATACCGTAGCCACAGCCTGTGGCATGGAGGAACAAGGGCAGGCTGGCTGAGCAGGTAGTGAACTAGCCACCTGCTGTATATTACATTTTGCCTTCAAAGTTACCCCCAGCCGGGGACAGTAAAAATGTACCCAGATTTCTCTGGCACATCAGTCTGCCTCTCTATAGACTGGAATATGAGGAGTAAGGTAAAAACAATGACTGCAGATGCTGAAAATCAAATACTGGATTAGTGGTGCTGGAAGAGCACAGCAGTTCAGGCAGCATCCAACGAGCAGCGAAATCAACGTTTCGGGCAAAAGCCCTTCATCAGGAATAAAGGCAGTGAGCCTGAAGCATGGAGAGATAAGCTAGAGGAGGGTGGGGGTGGGGAGAGAGTAGCATAGAGTACAATGGGTGAGTGGGGGAGGAGATGAAGGTGATAGGTCAAGGAGGAGAGGGTGGAGTGGATAGGTGGAAAAGGAGATAGGCAGGTCGGACAAGTCAAGGAGACAGTAACTGAGCTGGAAGTTTGAAACTTGGATGAGGTGGGGGAAGGGGAAATGAGGAAGCTGTTGAAGTCCACATTGATGCCCTGGGGGTTGGAGTGTTCCGAGGCGGAAGATGAGGCGTTCCTCCTCCAGGTGTCTGGTGGTTGAGGGAGCGGCGGTGAAGGAGGCCCAGGACCTCCATGTCCTCGGCAGAGTGGGAGGGGGAGTTGAAATGTTGGGCCACGGGGCGGTTTGGTTGATTGGTGCGGGTGTCTCGGAGATGTTCCCTAAAGCGCTCTGCTAGGAGGCGCCCAGTCTTCCCAATGTAGAGGAGACCACATCGGGAACACCGGCACCACTCCCCCACCTCTTCCTCCGCTACATTGATGACTGCATTGGCGCCACCTCGTGCTCCCGCGAGGAGGTTGAGCAATTCATCAACTTCACCAACACATTCCACCCCTGACCTTAAATTTACCTGGACTATCTCTGACACCTCGCTCCCCTTCCTGGACCTCTCCATCTCCATTAGTGACGACCGACTTGACACTGACATTTTTTACAAACCCACTGACTCCCATAGCTACCTGGATTACACCTCTTCCCACCCGATCTCTTGCAAAAATGCCATCCCGTATTCCCAATTTCTCCGCCTCCGCATTATCTGCTCCCAGGAGGACCAGTTCCACCATAGGACACACCAGATGGCCTCCTTCTTTAGAGACCGCAATTTCCCTTCCCACGTAGTTAAAGATGCCCTCCAACGCATCTCGTCCACATCCTGCACCTCCGCCTTCAGACCCCACCCCTCCAACCGTAACAAGGACAGAACGCCCCTGGTGCCCACCTTCCACCCTACAAACCTTTGCATCAACCAAATCATCCACCGACATTTCCGCCACCTCCAAAAAGACCCCACCACCAGGGATATATTTCCCTCCCCACCCCTTTCCGCCTTCCGCAAAGACCGTTCCCTCCGTGACTACCTGGTCAGGTCCACACCCCCCTACGACCCACCCTCCCATTCTGGCACTTTCCCCTGCCACCGCAGGAACTGTAAAACCTGTGCCCACACCTCCTCCCTCACCTCTATCCAAGGCCCTAAAGGAGCCTTCCACATCCATCAAAGTTTCACCTGCACCTCCACCAATATCATTTATTGTATTCGTTGCTCCCGATGTGGTCTCCTCTACATTGGGGAGACTAGGCGCCTCCTAGCAGAGCGCTTTAGAGAACATCTCCGAGACACCCGCACCAATCAACCAAACCGCCCCGTGGCCCAACATTTCAACTCCCCCTCCCACTCTGCCGAGGACATGGAGGTCCTGGGCCTCCTTCACCGCCGCTCCCCCACCACCAGACGCCTGGAGGAGGAACGCCTCATCTTCCGCCTCGGAACACTCCAACCCCAGGGCATCAATGTGGACTTCAACAGCTTCCTCATTTCCCCTTCCCCCACCTCATCCTAGTTTCAAACTTCCAGCTCAGTTACTGTCTCCTTGACTTGTCCGACCTGCCTATCTTCTTTTCCACCTATCCACTCCACCCTCTCCTCCTTGACCTATCACCTTCATCTCCTCCCCCACTCACCCATTGTACTCTATGCTAGTCTCTCCCCACCCCCACCCTCCTCTAGCTTATCTCTCCATGCTTCAGGCTCACTGCCTTTATTCCTGATGAAGGGCTTTTGCCCGAAACGTCGATTTCGCTGCTCGTTGGATGCTGCCTGAACTGCTGTGCTCTTCCAGCACCACTAATCCAGAATCTGAGGAGTGCCTTCCAATATGTTACCATCACTCAGCCCAACTGATCCACATGTAATGGTGGACATAATCATGTGATGCCTGTATCACCGCCAATGCCAACACCATTGATCTTACTCAGCACTCACTCTTCCCACATTGGGCTGATGTTAGAGCACATGTGTAACATTTCTTGAAAACCCATGAAGGCCACACAAATATTAATGACATGTAGGTGAGTATCACAGGCTGAACAATATTTGTATGTCGTTTTGCAGAGCTTTTTTTAATATAATAATGCAGGTCTGAATGAATATTTCTTTGATGAGACAGCCCTGGCCCAATTCCCTGCACAATGAGCCCTTTCACCTTGACAGGGGGTGGTCCCTGTGAGGGAGGGCGGGCGTTAGGACCATGCGGAAGGCGGTGGTGTGGAGCAGATATTCCGGGGCCTGGGCTTTTCCAGAACATTCTTCCCCGGTTCCAGAGACTCCTCCCCTCCCGGGGCCGCAGGTAAACGCTGCAACAGGCCGACAGCGGGGGGGGAGGAATCACGGCAATGTTGGTGAAATAACGGCTCGAAGGACTGGGAATGGCGGAACTCTGGGCTCGAGCCCGAAACTTAAACCCAAATCCTGATAGTTCACCCCCAACCCAGGGACTGGGGAGGGGACAGCATGGGGGAGAGGGGGGGAAGGGCCTTGACCTGGGGAGGGGGACAGTATGGGGGAGGGGGACAGTATGGGGGAGGGGGGGAGAAGGGCCTTGACCTGGGGAGGGGGACAGTATGGGGGAGGGGGGGAGAAGGGCCTTGACCTGGGGAGGGGGACAGTATGGGGGAGAGGGGGAGAAGGGCCTTGACCTGGGGAGGGGGACAGCATGGGGGAGAGGGGGGGAAGGGCCTTGACCTGGGGAGGGGGACAGTATGGGGGAGGGGGGGAGAAGGGCCTTGACCTGGGGAGGGGGACAGTATGGGGGAGGGGGGGAGAAGGGCCTTGACCTGGGGAGGGGGACAGTATGGGGGAGGGGGGGAGAAGGGCCTTGACCTGGGGAGGGGGACAGTATGGGGGAGGGGGGGAGAAGGGCCTTGACCTGGGGAGGGGGACAGTATGGGGGAGAGGGGGAGAAGGGCCTTGACCTGGGGAGGGGGACAGCATGGGGGAGAGGGAGAGGGAGAGGGAGAGGGAGGGGGGGGGGAAGGGCCTTGACCTGGGGAGAGGGACAGCATGGGGGAGAGGGGGGAAAGGCCTTGACCTGGGGAGAGGGACAGCATGGGGGAGAGGGGGGAAAGGCCTTGACCTGGGGAGAGGGACAGCATGGGGGAGAGGGGGGAAAGGCCTTGACCTGGGGAGAGGGACAGCATGGGGGAGAGGGGGGAAAGGCCTTGACCTGGTGAAAGGGAAGAAGGTTTTTGATCTGGGGTGGGGGATCGGGAGGGGGACAACATCGGGGAGGTGCAAGAAGGACCTCGATCTTAGTTGGGGGGGGGGGGGGGGGGGATCATGATGGGGAGAAGGGCCTTAACCTGGGGTGGGGAATGGGAGGGAGTACAGTGATGACGTTTGGGGTTTAGGTGATAAATGAGTAGGGGTTGAGTAGGATAGGTTTGATGGGGTTGGATTGGAGTGGATGGGGATTGAGTGGGAGGTGAGGGAACGGTATGGGCTGGCGTGGGGCAATGTGCACTGGGTGAGGGATTGGGAGAGGGAGAGGGTGAGGGTGGACATAGTTGAGGTTGGAGGGTTGGGGTAAGACAGTGGGGTGCGTAAAGGGTGAGGGTGGTATAAGGGTATCAGTAAGTGATTGGCAGGGTGTATGAGATGGTGGTCAGGCATGTGTACAGGGTAGGGGCACTGTGGGATTACAGATAACATTGTGATTTGAAATGAGCTCAGAGAGCTACTTCATTCATAACACTGTGGGAAAGTGCTTACTGGCATCAATTTATTGTTCTGAGAGAAACTGACAAAGTCAACAGAAACAATCAAAATCTGTTTATGTTTATTCAGAGAGACTGGTTGTTTCGAAATAAATTTTCCAGGTGTGGACTTGAAATGCTGAAAATCCAACAATAAAATGTGCCAGCAGCAATCGAAACTATCATTACGAAACCTCTGATCTGGGGGTGGAGAGCGGGAGAGTCAGATTTCTGTTAGACTGCAATCTTAGCAAATGTAAGATATGTATTTCCACTGAAAAAAGTCTAAACTAGTTTGACTGGAAATAAAATGTGCTGTTGATGATTTGTGAAATCTGCTGTTGATGATTTGTGAAATCTATTTAATGTTTATCACAAAAGCTTGGAAAATGTGTCTTGTTCTTTCAGAAGGTATGGGTGCCACTGGTGAGGCTAGCATTTATTGCAGATTCAATTGCTGTTGAACTGTGTAGCTTGCTAGGCTGTTTCAGAGAGTAGTTAAAAGTCAACCATATTGCTGTGGGTCTGGAGTCATGAGTAGGCCAGACCAGGTACGGATGATAAATTGCCATCCGGACATTAATGAACTAGATGGATTGTTTTTCATAGCAGTTGGTAGCTTTGTGATAATGGTTACTTAAGCAATTCTTACATTTAGATAGAGCAGATCTAACTGCTGAAATTGGATTTACATCACTGGCTCTGGAGTATAACCATGGGCCTTTGGATTGCTAGTCCAGTGATATTACCGCTATGAGCCTCTTATTCTTTATTATAAATTGTTAGATTTCTGCTCCATTTCCGATCTTTGGTCTGGGCTAACCTGGTGAAGTGCAGCCTGCATGCAGTCAACATGGCTGCCTTTAGACCTGAGAGAGCCCACTTTGGCACGTTTTTAAATCAGAGAGGAATTTTATCAGCCCAGCCCTGGTATCAGGAGATAGGGAATTTCCAACAGGAATAACCGGATAAGAGTCTGGAGTGGGAGCTCTGGCTAAGCTTTGTATATCCTAGACAGGATGCAGTTGTGCGGCTGCTTCAGTGCAGATTAGGCCTCAAGCTTGGGCCACCCCCCAGCAATGTATCTTTGGCTGTGCCAATCTGATGCTGTATTGATAGAGAATCTCTCAGTACTGATGAGTTGGTAAAGTGTGGAGTTCTGACTTCTACCTGAGAAACAACTGAGCACAGTCTGTCTGCGGATGAGGTGAGAATATGGGAGGTAAGATTTTGAAAGTGAGAAGTTGTAAGAAACCACAGAAATAGTATCGGGTTAGAAGTCTTGGACCAATTAAACATCTTGACTCTTGCCATACTTCACCCAGTGAGTTGCCACATAATAATCTGGGAGAGGCAAAAAGCCAGTCAAAGGAATAACATCTCTCTGATGAACCTATATCTGAAACTGGTTTGGCCTCAGCTGAAGTGTTTTCCCTGATATTCTAGTTGGCCAGTTGTTGGAGCAGTGCAAACTGGGGTTGTTCACTGGCACCGTGCAGAATCTCTGCGGCTGATTCCGTGGCATGTTCCGTGAACATTCCAGTGAATCCACTCCATATGGACCTCTCCAAGAATGTTCCTCAGTCAGAAACTGCGCAGGGTTCTGACTTTGTTAACCTTAAAAGTGACCTAGGAAAGGTAAGATTAAAAATTACCCATAATCCTGGGTAGCTAGTCAACTGACACCCCACCCCCAGATCTCCTCTGACCCATTCGGCAGCTACACCTCACCCCAAACCACTCCGACCCACTGCATCCCTGACAAGCTGCTGCTGGCCAGACACCCTGGCCCTCTGACCAAATCTAATTCCAACCTCCAGACCTGGTGCCACCTCCCAATTAATGGTCTCAACATTCCTCACCCCTGAACAGACCCTGGTCTGATATTCTGCCCATTCCCGGACCAGCAACACATCCCTGCCAACCCTCTCCCCATTCGCAACCAATGCCAGCCCACTGGCTTAATTCCCACCCCACATGTTGGACAAGACACATCACCCCCACCCCACCCCAACCCTAACCTAATTTAAGTTTTTGCTCATTTTCCTCACACCCTAACAATCTGGCATGCCTAACCTTACACTTAACTTACATGCTTACCCTTTCCCAGGAGCTGTCAGAGTGGCTGACTGTGCTACTGGACATTAAATCACAGAGTCCAACACATTGACTGCTGCAAAAAGGTGGGATGGTTTTCACTAAAGTTTTATTAATTGCTAGATTTGTGGATTCCTGATAGGTTTTGTGTCAGGAGGCACAATTCCAAGAAATCTCCAGTGCAGAATTCAACTAAAGATTAAATGGATCACTTTCAATCCAATCAGGTTTAGGGTTACTCTTTCTGACTGACTGGTTGAAATATTGGGTCACTATATTCAATTTTGCATGCTGCATTTTAGGAAGGATATGGAGGCAATAAGGAGGGTACAGAAAAGAGTCTCAAAAATGCTCCCAGTTCTGAGGGCCGTCAGTTTCAGGAATAGTTTGGAGAAGTTACCGTTCTCCTGGAGAACTGAAAGTTGAGAGGAGATTAACTCGAGGTATGCGTGAGGAGTCTGGACAGCATAGATGGGGAGAAACTGTTCCTGCTGGGAAGGGTTGAGCCAGGGAGCACCAGAGATTCACAAGGGTGTCAGAAGTAATATGAAAAGCTTTTAAGCGAAGTGATCTGAAAGGATAGTGGAGACAGATTCAGCCTGTTTTTCAAGAGGGAATTTGATAAGCACCTGAAGGGAACACCATTGCAGAGTAATGGGAAGAGGCCAAACAGTGGGCTGGGTATATGATTGTTACAGAGAGACATCACTGATTCAAATAGCCTATTGCTGTTGTAAACATCCTATGAAATCTATCATTCCTATTAAGCTGTGAATACTGTGTGCTATTATGCGCAATTACATACTTCTGCATTCTAGTTGTGTTAAAAGCAATTGCCATAATCTAATTCAATTTAAGCCAAGAGTTCAGATGTACCTCAGCTGTCTCCATTATCACTGGCTCCTGACATCTTTTCTTTCCAGTATTAGCCTGCTTTCTTTTACAGATCTACGACTAAAAGATCTTTTTCTGTTTGTTTTATTCAGAGTTTGGGATTTTACAATGCCTCGCAGACACCTGACACTGACTTTGAGCAATCAGTCGGAAGTGTTTGATCTGAAATATTGCGAGTAAGTGCACATCATATTGAAGAAAGAGCTTGCATTTTTGTGGCGCCCTTCATGTATTCAGGACTTCATGAAATGCTTTATGACCACTGAGGCACCTCTAATTGTAGTTACCATATTTGAGAAATGGGTTTACCCAGCTGTTTGCAGACAGGTCACAAAAGCAGAAATGAGACAAATATACTGAGGATAAATATCTTCATATTCTGCTGTTGCATCACTTATGGCTGCGTGAGAGATTTGTCTCGCTCAGCATTGCACTGAATGACAGCTTTGATGATGGAGCATGTTTGAAGCAATGAGCTTCTGTCTCTGATGACAACATCACCACTGAGCTAAAGCTCACACCCGATGGTCACCGGTGAGACATTCAGCTGGAGAAATCAACTTGCCCATTCCTCATCTTAATCCTGCCTTTGTGATTCTCAGTAGATAGCTGATTTGCCTCATTACACCATTCTAAATGTACTAACATTAAATCTGGTTTACAATTTTCATAGCTGATATAGCTATATCAATAGGGACCAGGGATTGAACTTAGTACCTTCATGGTTAGATGACTCAGTAATATGTTTGGCAGTGCTTTCACCCTGTGAGCTATGGGATGTATTGAGTGACCTACCAACCTTTATTAAACTACCAGGATGGGCGATTATATGCTGAGTCTCAACAGGTATTTTTAATTCTCTTTGCAGCTTATATATGAAGGAAGGTGCTCCAGAGGATCCATTGATAAAGCCACAGGACTTGCCTCATGGAAAAGATGCAACCTTGGAGTTCTCCAATTCCCCAAATCCCAACCTGGGTATCACTGGAATTTTGACTTACCGTTATGGGGAAACAGACTCTGGCTTTGCCATTTCTTTCCTCGTTCCTGTCTACCATCAGAACATTCCTGAAATCCCCATCTTCTGTTTGCAATTCCTGCCAACCCTTCAGAAGCCAATTTTAAACCCAGATATTCTCAAGCATCCAAATGCCGACCTTTACTCCGATATGCTCCAGCATCCGGTCCATTCTGCTGGTGGGAGCGGTTTCCATGTTACAGGCAGCTCAATGACGCCTGTTCCTGACAGCAGGCTCACAGTGACACTCACCGATGCCTGATTGATAGTCTGACCCCCCCCCCCCCCCCACACACAAACGAAGTTCCTCTGCTCTCTGATCCAAGTAGTTGTAATATTACTCCAGCCGTATATAAGTGGGGGTGCTGTATGTCCATCATTAGGTAGGATAAAGATGGAGCTGGAAGGGGATTAAACCTTGAATTTGATTTTTATTTAGTGCTGATGGGATGGATTGACATCATTTAATTTGTTTTGGTCAACACAGATTAAGAATGTGCATTTTAAAAACAAGGTTGTTGCTCAATTTCAATTTAAAGTGGTCCAAAAAGCAACCAAGAGAGGCTGTCTGTACAAGAGGAGCTTTAAATGAGACTCTGTAATTTTTCCAGCTTGGTTACTGTTCAGACTGAAATTCCACCACCGGCACCAACTTCAGGTCCATCGTAGTAAGCCTTTGAACAACTAACTGCTGGGTCAGTTACCTTTCCATCCCCATTCAAATCCCTATCAATCACAGATTTGTAATTCTGGAATCAATAATCGGTGATGGAACCAAAACTGGAATAGAATGCTGGACTGGTTTTCAACTGAGGGAATTAAGAAATAAAACCTTTGCATTCGTCACTGGTACAGTAATTTATATGTATTTATTTTAGGCTTAATTTATGCACTGTCTTTTGAAAGGAAAGGATTGAGTTGCTGTACTAACATTTACCAGAATGTTAAATGTTTAGACTCAATTGCAAAGAGTTATTTCTTTCAGATAAGAATGAATGAACAGTGGGTGCAGTTAACATTGAGGAAGGATCAGACCTTTGGTCTGTGGGAAATAATGATACATTCATTTATCTCCTACTTTGGGGAGGAAACCTTGAAAGCTCCTGACTCGAGCCATCATTTGTGACTTTACTAAGTGGTTCAAGGCTCACTCCTCTCCTGCTGCTGGGCAAGAAACATGGACACTTTTGGAGACATTGGATGGCGCTGAACCTAGAAGCCAGCTCCAAAGTGAGACCTGCCAGTGCAGACACACTCGTCTTGAATCAGGAGCCCTTTTGGAAATGCTGGACACAGTAATCTTCCGAAAAGGGAGGACAAACACAATGAGGACTGTCTCCATTGAGCTGCTCAAAGTATGAAATCACACAAGATAGAATTTGAATTAACATTCCATTGTCAAGATATATGACTAGGATTGCCATGTCAAGCCTAGACACTGCTATGGATGTGGAGGTAATGAGGACATTTCTCAGAGGTAAAAAAAATTGTATGTTTTTAAATAACATCCATAATTAATATCACTGGAGCATGTAGGAAAATTATTTTTTATTCTGTAAAATTGTAATTGTATCATTGATGAATTCTGGGTAACTTGCTCCAAAACTGGATTGCTCACTTGTTGCCATTCATTTCTTGTAGAGAATTTGGATTATATTAAACAGAGTAAAGTTATTGTGATTATTCAAGACTCCAATCCTTTTGCAGTGTGACACTTAAATGTTTCAAATCAGATAACGATGGAATGTGTCTGAAATTCCAGCAGTTAAGAAGAAAGTCCTAAGCCATCATTTATTCTAGTGTTTCTTTTTATTTTATTCATTTGTGGGATGTGGGAGCTGCTGACTGGGCCAGTGTTTATTGCCTGTTCCTCGTTGCCCTTGAGAAGGTGCTGGTGAGTTACTTCTTTGAACCGCTGCAGTCCATGTGCTGTAGGTTGACCCACAATGCCCTTAGGGAGGGAATTCCAGAAGTTTGACCCAGTGACCATGAAGGAACAGCAACATATTTCCAAGTCAGGATGGTGAGTGACTTGGAGGGGAAGTTGAAGGGGATGGTGCTCCCATTATCTGCTGCCCTTGTCCTTCTTGATGGAAGTGATTGTGGGTTTGGAAAGAACTGTCTGAAGATCTTCATTAAATTTCTGCAGTGCATCTTGTCAATAGTACACACTGCTGCTACTGTGCATCAGTGGGGAGGGTGTTGGATACATGTGGATGTGGTGCCTATCAGGCAGGCTGCTTTGGCTGGGTGGTGTCAAGCTGCTTGAGTGTTTTTGGGATTGCACTCATCGAGGCAGGTGAGGAATATTCCATCAGATGCCTGATTTGTGCCTTATAGGTAGTGGGCAGTCTCTGGTGAGTCAGGAACTGAGTTACACACCACAGTTTTATTAGCCTCTGGGCTGGTTCTGTAGCCACCATTTTAATGTGGCAAATCCCGTTGAGTTTCTGGTCAATGTTAACCCCCACCTCCTCCCCCAAGCACATTGATAGTGGAAGCTTTAGTGACAGTAATACCACTGAATGTCAAGTGGTGATGATTAAATTGTTGCTTATTGGAGATGGTTATTGCCTGACATTTGTGGCATGAATGTTACTTGTCAACTCAAGTCTGATTATTGTCCGGGTCTTGTTACGTTTGAACATGGACTGCTTCGGTATCTGAGGACATCATCAGCGAACATCCCCACTTCTGACTTTACGATGGAGGGAGGGTCATTGATGATGGTTGGGCCTCGGAGAGTACCCTGAGGAACTCCTGCAGAGATGTCCTGGAGCTGAGATGACTGACCTCCAACAGCAAAAACCATCTTCCTAACTGCCTGATTTAACTCCAACCAGCGGAGAGTTTGCCCTGATATCCATTGATTCCAGATTTGCTAGGGCTCCTTGAAGCTAGACTCAGTTGAATGCAGTTGAGTGTGGTGCTGGAAAAGCTCAGCTGGTCGGGCAGCATCCGAGGAGCAGGAGAATCAACTTATCGGGCATAAGCCCTTCATCAGGAATCTCATATGAAGGACTTATGCCTGAAACGTCGATTCTCCTTCTCCTTGAATGCTGCCTGACCAGCTGTGCTTTTCCAGCATCACACTGTCGACTCTGATCTCCAGCACCCTCAGACCTCCAGCACCCTCAGATCTCCCTTTCTCTCAGTTGAACGCAGCCTTGATGTCAAAGCCTGTCACTCTCCTCTCCCTTCTGGAATTCAGCTGTTTGTCCATGTTTGAACCAAGACTGTAATGAACTCAGAAGCTGAGTGGCCTTGGTGGAACCCAAATTGAATATCAGTGTACAGGCTGTTGCTGAGCAGCTGCTGCCTGATCAAACTGTTGGTGTCATGAATGGGGAGGTAATTGGCTAGATTGGGTTTGTCCTGCTTTTTTATGTACAGAACATACTCAGGCAATTTTCCACATTGTTGGGTGGTTGCCAGTGTTGTCACCATACTGGAAGTGCTTGGCTAGGGATGTTACAAGTTCTGAAGCACAAGCCTTCAGTATTATGACTAGAATGTTGTCAGAGCCCGTAGCTTTTGCAGTATCCGAAGTCTCCAAGCATTTCTTGATATCACGTGGAGTGAATCAAATTGGCTGAATACTGGTATCTGTGATGCTGGACACCACTGTAGGAGGCAGCAATGGATCATCCTCTCAGCACGTCTGGCTGGAGATTGCTGCAAATGCTTCAGCCTTGTCTTTTGCACCGATGTGCTGTACTCTTGCATCATTGAGGATGGGGATATTTGTGAAACCACCTCCTCCAGTGAGTTGTTTAATCATCCACCACCATTCACAACTGGATATGGCCGGACTGCAGAGCTTAGATGTGATCCGTTGGTTGTGGGATTGTTTGGCTTTAACTATCACTTGCTGCTTCTGCTGCATGGAAGCTTCACCAGGTACTATACTTTGCTTTCAGGTATGCCTGGTGCTACTCCTGATATGTCTTCCTGTGGTCTACATTGACCCAGGGTTGATCCCCTGACTTGATGGTAATGGTGAGTGGGGGATATGTCGCACTATGAAGTTACAGATTATACTGGAGTGCAATTCTACTGCTAGGTGAAAGTGAGGACTGCCGATACTGGAGATTAGAGTCAAGAGTGTGGTGATAGATAAGCATAGTGTTTGGACAGCATGGTGGCACAGTGGTTAGCACTGCTGCTCACAGTGCCAGAGACCCGTGTTCAATTCCTGACTCAGGCGACTGACTGTGTGGAGTTTGCACATTCTCCCCGTGTGCTCTGGGTGCTCTGGTTTCCTCCCACAGTCCAAAGATGTGCAGGTCAGGTGAATTGGCCATGCTAAATTGCCCGTAGTGATAGGTAAAGGGGTGAATGTAGGGGAATGGGTGGGTGGCGGGTCGGTGTGGACTTGTTGGGCCAAAGGGCCTGTTTCCACACTAAGTAATCTAATCTAATCTAATCATAGCAGGTCAGGCGGCATCCAAGGAGCAGGAGAATCGATGTTTTGGGCAAAAGCCCTTCATCAGGAATTCTGTTGCTATTGATGGCACAGAGTGCCACATGGATGTCCAATCTTGAGTTGTTAGATCTGTTTGAAGTCTGTCCCATTTAGCACAGCAATAGTGTCATACAACACGGTGCAGATTATTCTCAGTATGAAGATGGGACTTTGTCTCCATAAGGACTGTGGGATGGTCAGTCTTACCGATACTGTCTTTGACAGATGCATCTGCAGCTGGCTGATTGGTAAGGATGAGGTCAAGTATTTTTTCCTCCTTACCAGTTCCCTATTCATCTTCAGCAGACCCAGTCTCGCAGCAATGTCCTTCAGGACCCAACCAGCTCCATCAGTTGTGCTGCTGCTCAGCCACTTTTGGTGATAGACATTGAAATCCCCCACCCACAGTACATTTGTGCACTTGTGTTCCTCCATGCTTCTCCTAAATGTTGCTCAATATGGAGGAGTACTGATTCATCAGCTCAGGGAGGACAGTAGGTGGTAATCAGCAGGAAGTTTCCTTGCCCACATTTGACCTGAAGCTATGTGACTTCATGGTGCCTGGAGTCAATGATGAGAACTCCCAGGACAACTCCCTCCTGACAACCCCTGTGCCTCCATCTCTGCTGAGTATCCTGGCTGGTGAGACAGGATGTATCTAGGGTTGGTGATAGTGGTGTCTGTAAAGTATGATTTTGTGAGTATGACTGTAAGGCTGTTCCTTGACTAGTCTGTGAGACAGCTCTCTCAATTTTGGAATTAGTCGTTGGCAGTTAATAAACAGGACTTTGCAGAGTTGAAAGGGCTGTCACTGCAGTTGTCTTTTCCAGTATCTAGGTCGATTTCCAGGTGGTCTGTCCAGTTTCACTTCTTTGTTGAAACTTCATAGTTATTGATGCAACAGAGTGGTTTGTAAGGCCACTTCAGAGGGCAGTTGGGAGTCACTCACATTGCTGCATAATAATTTCATATATCATAATGTCCCAAGTAGACAGCTACACAATCCAAGGGTGAAGTAATGGAAGGTATCGATCTGACATTACATTGTGGGACACGTTTATGGTGATGTGTTTAGGTGACAGACTCTCCCTGAGATTGTACGAGATGCTAGAGGACTACATTGACCTGCAAAGTTATGACCGAGGATATGCATACTGGATGTGATCATTTGAATGAAGAAAAGCTTTGTTTTTTTTTTGCCTAATAAACATGGAAACAGTTGGCTTAAATCTTCTGGTTCCCAGATCTCCGAGTTGGAAGATAAGTGAAGAGATGAGTGTCAGGATCCAGAGACATGCATGGGAATGCCTCAGGAAGTTTAAATTTCCAGTGTGCTGATTCCCTACCGCCTCTGTAATTACCTTCACTCGATTCCTAAGCTGAGAGTGGAGACTTGGGCCAGATATGTGAGACTTATTGCATACTTGCCCTGGAAATGTTAGACAGTTAAAACCTGGTCTATCAGATATGTCACTTGAAAGCAAAATAATCTGGATGCTGGAATTCTGAGGAAGTGTCATATTGTTCTCAAAATGGTAGCTCTTTTTTCTTCTCTCTCCACAGAGGCTGCTAGACCTGCTGAGTTTCTTCAGCATTTTCTGCATTTGCATCAACTGTGCAACATGACTGATCCCTGTCTTGGAGCTGAACTATCACTTTACTACCCTCAGTGTAGCTATCCATTCCCAATTACCCACAACCAAAACCAGAAATTGCTGCAAAAGCTCAGCAGGTTTGGCAGTATCTGTGGAGAGAAATCAGAGCTAATGTTTTGGGTTGAGTGACCCTTCCTCAGAACTGATGGGTGCTAGGAAAATGTTGAAAAATGTGATGCTGGAAAAGCGCAGCAGGTCAGGCAGCATCAAAGGAGCAGGAGAATCGATGTTTCGGGCATAAGCCCTTCTTTGGTTTATATGTAGAAGATAAGGTGGGGGGAGGGGGTATGGAGTCAATGATAGGTAGGGATAGAGTTCAAAGAGAGTGAAGAACAATTAGACAAAGGAGTGGATAACGATATAGCTAGGAGGATGAATAGCTATTAACGGGACTGTTAGTAGTTAACAATGGGTTGTGTATAATAGCACTATACGATAACAAGGCCTGGTGTGTGAGGGTTAAGGTAAGGATTTGGAGAGCTCAAGCCCTAAAGTTGTTTAACTTCATATTGAGTCCAGAAGGCTGCAGGGTCTCCAAGTGGAAAATGAGATGCTTTGCTGGAACACTGCAGCAAGCTTGAAACAGAGGTGTTGGCCGGGGAACAGGCTGATGTGTTGAAGTGGAGGGCAACTGAAAGCTCAGGGTCTTTTTTGTGGACAAGAACGTAAGCGTTCTGTGAAGTGGTCACCCAGTCTATGCTTCATTTCCCCAATGTATAGGAGACCACGTTGTGATCAGCCAATGCTGTAGACTAGGATGAGTGAAGTGCTGCTTCATCTCTGGAAGATGTGTTTGGGCTTTTGGATACTGAGAAGAGTGGAAGTGAATGGACAAGCGTTACACCTTCTGCAGTTGCAGGGGAAGCTGCTGGGAGGCAGAGAGGGGACTTGTTGGGAGTGAAGGCGAGTGGACCAGCATGCCCTGGAGGAAGCTGTCCCTGTGGAAGGCTGACAGGGGAGGGGAGGGGAATATGTGTCTGGTGGTGGCAATTTGCTCGAGGTGAGATGTCAATTACCCACTCACCCACCTCCCTGCATCATCCACCACACTCCCAATCACTCAACAACCCACTCACCCATTTTCCTGCTTCACCCACCACTCACTCACTCACTCACTCACTAATGTGCAGTCATTTATTAACATTCTCGGACCTTTTTAAAAACTTGACGCACTACTGGCTTCCCTTCTGTTATCTGTACCAAGCTTGTTGAACTGACTCTGATGAAGCTGCACTGCCATTTCTGCTTCACTCAGGTTCGGAAAATCCCGGGAAGGCCAACTTTGTGGATAGTGGGAATATTCGCATTGTTGCTGGTGACCAGAAGATCTCAGCCAAATGACTGTAGTGTCCTAGAACTTTAACATGCACCTTTAAGACCAATCACCAATTCTGAAGTGCCACATAGCTTGCTTTGGGTTTGTTCCTAAATTTTCCAATTTGAATCACAAGTGAAAGAGGAATTGCATTACGTTTTCTTCCTCCACGTCTGATGTCTGTTTCCTTTGTAAACACTACTTGTAAATTCTCAGTTCCGATTCTCGATTGAGTGAATGTGGCAGAAAATAAGCTAGCACTTCACAGACAGTCCTAACTAAAGAAAGGGTTGTTCCTACTATCTGCTCATCCTGTCCTTTACCTAATTTTTATTTCAGTTTTCTCTGTTGTACCTCTTAAAAGTTTTTACTTTTCTATTCTTGATTTGCCGTCTACATTTCAGTCAGGAGATGGCGGCAGTGAGTTCAAAGTGACTGGTTGTCATTTGACTAAACCCTCATCATTTAACTGGTTCAGCTTTTACAAATCAAACCAGGAAAGTGTTAGGTTAACCCTGTGGTTCAGAAAGTCCAGTTAGGGCTTTTTCTTTTAGTGCTGATTCATGCCTTAGCAGCAGCTTCTGTTATCAAACTGAATACGTACTTGCCTGGCTTAGAATCAGATTAGAGTGGTGCTTAGAACTGTATAAACAGGATAGTGCAGTTATCCTGGTACAAGGTCAACAGCCACAGTGCTGAGGTGAGTTTTCATTGGAGAAATAATTGGGATATTGACAGAGGGTGTACCCTTAATTGACATCGAGACAGGTTTCCTGCCCAATTAAGGGCTGCAGAATAAGCCATGAATCTGGTATATTTCAGCACAAGTAATTGAAAGGATGTTTCATTGTGGAGATGCCTTCTCACCAAGTTATTAAACAAGTCAGTAAAAAGCACATCTTGAAGGGAAAGTTGCTTCTGGGTGGTCTGATTTTATTTTCTCTGTAGGGCTCATTCCCAGTTGCACTACACAACCGTATAAGGAACGCTGTTGTCAAACTAAGGCTCAGTTAGCTATCCCCCCACCAATTGTCACTTGGAAGTTTGTGAGTTCTTGACCCACTTCAGTGATTTGAGCCCCTAAACCACGATGAGATCCAGTCGCAGGGTTCAACTGCTTTGGTGGAACTGCTATCTTCTGGTTGAAACCGTCTTGAATAAAATGAGAAAGTCCCACATGACATTCTGAAGAGAGAAAAGGAGTTTTCCAAGTTCTTCCAACCAGGATTTGTTCTTCATGGAACAACTAACATTTGTACCACACAGGTTTAGCAATGACTATCTATAAGCAGAAGGAATCTACCACCTTGATATTCTTGCCCCTTGGCATTCAATGCCATTACCCTCACTGAAATCCCTCACTATCAACCCCTTAGTTATTAACAATGACCAGAGACTGAACTGGACCCATATAAATGATGTGGCTACAAGGGCAGTTCTGAGGCTAGGAATCCAGAAACGAGTAACACCAGCTGATTCCTCAAAGCCTGCCCATCATGTACAAGGCACAAGTCAAGACTGTGAAGGAATACTCCCCACTTGCCTAGATGGGTGCAGCTCTAACAACACTCAGGAAGCTTCACACATGAAGCAACTCGCTTGATTGGAACTCCACCCATTACCATCGATATCCACTCCCACATCACTGACATTTAGTAGCTTCAGCGTGCCATCTACAAACTGTTCTGCTGAAATTCACCTTCCAGATCTACAACACTTCCATCTAGAAGTGAGGGGAACAGATATGAGGGGAACACCACCATCTGCAAGTTCTCCTCTAAATCGCTCACTGACCTCATTTGGAAACATATCACCAGTGATACAGTGCTACTGGGCCAAAATCCTGGAGCTCTGTAACATTATTGTGAGTGCATCTACACGTAATGGACTGTGGCAGTCAATAATGAAGCTCACCACTGCCTTCTCAAGGGCAGTTAGGAATGAGTAAGGCCCAGCCAGTAAAGGCCACATCCACTGAACAAATATGAAGAAGATTGATCTGGTCATTCATTGCTGTTTGTGGACCTTGCTATGTGCAACATGATTGCCACATTTCAAACATACCTAATGTGACTACCTTTCAGAAATGTGTTTCCCAGGCAGGAAGGCACTCAGGGACATCTCTCAGTTCAGAAAGGTGTTGCAAGTTCTTCCCCTTGTCTTACATTCAGTAATTTCTGAGCTAACATTAGAAAGTGATCAGGAAAGCTGTCAGATTCTGATAACAATATGAAGTGGGTCATAATTATTTGTCAGCAAATGGAAATTGTATCCCTGACTAAACCTGAGTCAATCAAAAGCTTCCTTCGAACCCACATGACATCGCTGCCCCTCAGCCTTCTCACAAGAGTTGGAGATCTGAAATAAAACTATATCCATTTTCCAAGATGTTTAGCTGTTGTTGAACTGAGCAAATCGAAACCAACAAGATCCACTGTCTCAGACTTAAAACTCTCAAAGGCCAGTTACTGGAGTGTGTGCATGCACAAGGTTTCAAAGCTTTGTGTAAGTTGTTAGTAAGTTCCTCTTTGTTCCATGAACTCTGCATCAGTAATCAAGTGACCACTCTATGCAGAGCCACTGTGTTATAAAATCAGCAAATCCTTAAGAAACACATCATCCTTTTACCTCCAATTATATCCCTTGCTCCCAATCTGCATTAATACACTCGTTCTTTCTGGTGGCACGGTGGCTCCGTGGTAAGTGTTACTGCCTCACAGCACCAGGCGCCTGAGTTCAATCCCAGTCTCGAGTGACTGTCTGTGCGGAGTTTGCACATTCTCCCCATGCCTGCATGGGTTTCATCCACAGTCCAAAGTTATGCAGGTTTGGTGGATTGGTCATGCTAAATTGCCAATAATGTCAAGAGATATACAGGCTAGATGAAATAGCCATGGGAATATGGGGTTATAGGGATGGGGTTGCATCTGGGTGAGTTGTTCTTTGGAGGGTCAGTATGAGCCGAATGGCCTGCTTTCATACTGTAAAGTTTCTGTGTTCAGCTAGATCCCTCAAAACTATCAGTCTTACTGAACAAACGCTGGCATAGGCAATTTGAGAGTAGTACTGCCAAATATAAACCTGTTATTCTCAAAGACTGGTTGTGACAGACATTACTGGATACTCATTAAGAGCAGGTAGCCTGGCTGATCATAGATTATAGTAATGAGGGAAGTCGTGGTACTGGCATTTATACATAGTCTCTCAAAGAGGCATTAAAAACTGATTATTAAACAAAAAGTGGAGGTATTAAGTGAGACAGTCAAAATCTTGTAGAAGAAGCCAGTTTTAAAGAAGGTCTTAAAGGAATTGTCATGTGGAAGGGTTTAGGAAATTATTACAATGCACATAAAACTAAATTATGGCAGTCAGCGATGGTATATCAGGACAAGGGACTGCCCAAGGTTAGATCTCATGGAATACAGGGTGAACTAGCCATTGGGATACAGGACTGGCTCAAACGGTTGTTTTTCAGACCGGAGGCCTGTGACCAGTGGAGTGCCACAAGGATCAGTGCTGGGCCCTCTACTTTTTGTCATTTACAGAAATGATTTGGATGCGAGCATAAGAGGTATACAGTAGCGTCTCGACTTACGAACTTAACCCGTTCCGGGACCCGGTTCGCGAACCGAAAAGTTCGCAAACTGAATCAATTTTTCCCATTGTTCGGATAGCGTTCACAGCGCACGCTCCAAAGACGAACTAAGCACGCTCCAAAGACGAACTGCACACGCGCCAAAGACGAACTGCTTGTACCTTCGTTTGTACCTTCGTTTGTACCTTGAATTTCGTCCGTATGTTTGAAGCAAAATTTTATGTACAGTGCTGTTCGTAAACCGATTTGTTCGTGAACGGGGTCGTTCATATGTCGAGGCGCTACTGTAGTTAGTTAATTTTTCAGATGACACCAAAACTGGAGGTGTAGTAGACAGCGAAGAAGGTTATCTCAGATTACAATGGGATCTTGGTTAGATGGGCCACTGGGCTGAGAAATGGCAGATGGAGATTAATTTAGAAAAATGCGAGGTGCTGCATTTTGGGAAAGCACATCTTAGCAGGAATTATACACATAATGGTAAGGTCCTGGGGAGTGTTGCTGAACAAAGAGACCTTGGAGTGCAGGTTCATGGCTCCTTGAAAGTGGAGTCGCAGGTTGATAGGATAGTGAAGATGGCATTTGGTATGCTTTCCTTCATTGGTCAGAGTATTGAGTGTGAGAAAGGAAAAATATAAAGGAGATCTAAGGGGCAACTTTTTCAAGCAGAGGGTGGTACATGTATGTAATGAGCTGCCAGAGGAAGTGGTGGAGCTTGGTACAATTATAGCATTTAAAAGGGATCTGGGTAGGTATAAAAATAGGAAGGGTTTGGAGGGATTTGGGGTGGGTGCTGGCAGGTGGGACTAGATTGGGTTGGAATATCTGGTCGGCGTGGACGTGTTGGATCGAAAGGTCTGTTTCCCTGCTGTACATCTCTATGACTCTATGACTCTAAATGCTGGAGTCAGGGAAGCGGAGGTATTAATGAAGGGAGCTGTGTGTCCTGTGGTGTACATAGACTCTTAGTGTAGGGACAACGGCCATGTGGATACAGAATTAGCCGAGTGATTGGAAAATCAAATATTTTTCATGCCAGAGGAAAGTTTGCCCAGGGGTCAGTGTTGGGATCCTTCCAATTCCTGAAAATTATTCCTGACCTGGGCCTTGGTCTTGAAGGCACAGCTTCACATTTTGTGGATGATATGAAGCTTGGCAGGTTTGTACACTTCGAGGAGTGGAACGTGTAGAACATGAAAAGGACATTGACAGTTCAATGGGTTGGGAAAAGAGGTATCAAAAGTTCATAGCAGAGAAATATGGAGTGATTCCGTTTGGTAGGAAGAAAACGGAGAAAGACATATTAACTAAAGGGGATGATTCTGAGCGAGGTGCAGGAGTAGAGAAACCAAGGTGTAGATGTTTATTTGTCATTGAAGGTGGCAGGACAAGTCGAAAATGCAGTTCGAACAAGCAGGTACCCTTCATTAGTAGCAGCACAGAGTACAAGAGCTGGGAGGCTATGTTAAACTCATTTAAAACATTGCTGCTGCCTCAGTTCTGGATACCACACATTCGGAAGGATATGGTGTTATTGGAGAGTGTACAGGAAAGATTCACAAGAATAGTTCCAGGGATAAGGAACTGTCTTTTACTAATTTAAATATCACGGCATATAGGATAATAATGTTTTCTGTGTGTCGTGACTTTATGTTGAATGGAGTGTTCTGCTTCTGCATACTAAATACCCGATGTACCAATTTAGTTTCAGACAGTCTTGTTACTATGTAAATATAAATCCATTAATGCCCTTCGGGGAAGGAAGGCTGTCATCTTTACTGGTCTGGTCTATGTATAACTCCAGGTCTACACCAATGTGGATGATACTTAAAAGTCTTTTGAAATGGCCTGACCAACCACCCAGTTATAACAATAAAGTCTAAACAACAAAATGAAACTAGTCAGACCACTCTGGTCTAGGCACTTGAAACAACAATGGCAAACACAACCGTATTGATTGTGCAAAGTCCACCTCACCAACATCTGGGAGCTCTTGCTAACAGTAGGCGAGCTGTTCCACAGACTAGTCAAGCAACAGCCTGACTTAGTCACCCTCACAGAATCATACCTTACAAATAACATTCCAGACACTACAGTCACCATCCCCGGATATATCCTGCCCTATCGGCAGAACAGTGGGATACAGTTGGGAGGAAGGTTCACTAGGAGTCCTCAGGAATGACTCCAGACCAATAGTCTCATGGCATCAGGGTAAATTATGGCAAAGAAGCCTCCTGTTGATTGTACTTACTGCCCCCCAACAACTCCCCTCCCCCACCTCACCCCACCTCACCCCACCAGCTCCCTCAGCTGATCAATCAGTGTTCCTTCATGTTGATCCCCACTTACAGAAAGCACTGACAGTAGCAAGGCCACACAATGTACTCTAGATGGGGGATTTCAGTGTCCAACACCAAAATGCTGGGGAAAGCAGTATTACTAACTAAACTGGTCAGATCCTAAAGGACATTACTGGTAGACTAGGTCTGTGGTAGGTGGTGAGGAAACCAGCAAAAGCAGATAAATCTACTTGAGTTCATCCTCATCAGTCTACCTGTGTAGGACAGCATTGCAGGAGGGACCACTGCACAGTCCTTGTGGAGCCAAGTCCCATCTTTGTCTTGAGAGTACCCTCCATTATGTTGTGTGATTTTCTCATCAAACTGTATGGGACAGATTTTGAACAGATCTCAAACCTGGGTAACAGTGAGGTGCTGTGGACCATCAGCAGCAGAAGAAATATACTCCAGAACAACCTATAACTTCATGGCCAATCATAACCATCAAGCCAAAGGGTCAACCTGAATTTTAGGAGTGAGGTGTGAGTGATTGCCTTTGACATCAAGGCCATATTTAACCGAGTGTGGCATCAAGGAGCCCTGGCAAAATTGGAATTAATGGGTATCAGGGTGAAGAACTTTCTGCTGGTTGGAATCATACCCATCATGAAGGAAGATATTTGTAGTTGCTAGAGGTGATTCATCTCAATTTTAGGATAATAATGCAGGAGTTCCACAATAGTGTTCTGTGCCAGGCACTTTCAACTATTTTATCGAAGACCTTCCCTCCATTATAAGTTCAGAAGTGGGAATATTTGTTGATGGTTGAACAATGTTCAGCACAAGTCGTGACACTTCAGCTTCTGAAGCAGTTCACATCTAACAGCAACAAGATCTGGACAATATCTGGGCTGACATTACAAATAACATTGTTGTCAAACAAATGCCAGGCAATGACTATCTCAAACAACAGAGACTCTAACCATTACCTCTGTAGTCCAATGACATTGGAATTGTTGAATCCCTATTATCAACATCTTGGAGGTTACCACTCATCAGAAACTGAACTGGGCTCACCATACACATACTGTGGCTACAAGAGCAGGTCAGAGGCTGGTGAGTAACTCACCTCCCATCTCCCCAAAGCTTGTCCAACATCTACAAGGCTCAAGTTAGGAATATGGTGAAATGCGTTCCATTTGCTTGAATGAATGCAGATCTGACAACACTTAGAACTTGACACCATAAAGCAGCCCACTTCATTGGAACCTTAGCCAGTATTTTCAATATTTACTCCATCCACTGATGAACAGTAGCAACAGTATATTGGTCAACCATTGTAAATATACTTATTTATTTTTAACATCCAGCTAATACATAGATTAAAACATATTTTGGCTAGATGTTGGCAGGTGGGGCTAGATTGGGTTGGAATATCTGGTCGGCATGAACGGGTTGGCCCGAAGGGTCTGTTTCCATGCTGTACATCTCAATGACTCTGTGACTATAAATGAAGGAGCCAATTACCAAGTCTATCTTGAGTGAAAGAAAGAGGAATGTTATTATCTACTAGAGGAAAAAAAAGTACAGTGTCATATTGAACAAGCACACATAAATATGTTTAAGAAAAGAGAGGGAGTGGTCCAAACAGGGAGAAACAAAGCTATGCATTTTAGAATTTCTTAGAGTCTTTGAGGTGCTAGATTTTAAACCAAAGGTTAGCATTGCTTCAGTGTTGATTTGTTTCCACAGCAATACCAGAATCTGTAGTTATCTTTGAGCTCCTGGTGAATGATTCATTTTCTAAGTTTTGTTTTGATTGAGTGCTGTTTTTCTACATGAGGAGAGAGGTTGGGAGGTAGGGAATGTGGTGGGAACTGAGAGAGAAAGCAAACTGTTATTAATCCTTTTTTTTTCTTTCTGACCTGTGTTCAACAGTGATTGCTGAAATATAGTCTAATACATATTCCAAAAGCTGGCTTCATTGTCTTTCCAAGTAGATGAACTGGTAGACAAGCTTTTCATCTCCCCAGAGGTGAAATTTTCATGTATGCGTGAATTTCTTGACACTGACTAAATGGCATGGTTTTGAAATCTTAAGATGAAACTATTATTTCAATATAGACAGATTTAAACATTTCACATAGACCTCATAAAGCTGGTCTATGACTCAGCCACTGCAGTCATTTTAAATTCATGCTTGTTCCTTTTCTAAAAAAAGCATTTTAGTCTCATGTATAACAATCAAATGATTGTAGTTAAAATTTGTTAGTCCATATTTACAACTATTATAACAAAATAAAAACATTAATCATGTTTCTCCACTTGGTTGGATAACTTTTGAAAACTCCAGCAGGTGGAGCTGTTGTCTAAGAGTCTTGCTGAACCCATGCCCACTGAATTCTTCAGGAAATGCTCTGAAACTCCAGCAGGTGGTACAAGTGCTCTGTTTTTCCACATTGTTTTTTCATTGAAAGACTGGTCCTGAAATGATCTGGAAATGAGTCAACGAGAGTAATCTTTCACTTCCAGTGCCTGTGGGTTAGCTAGGGGCACTGTTGAGTCAGAGCTGAAAGTTTCTGGTTTCGACAACATAGGCTTGAGTTATGCAAACATTCTAATGCAGTGCTGAGGGAATGTCTCTTTTTCGTAATGATGTCAAAATTTGTCTTTTTTTTGTGTGGGTGTCAAAAGTCCCATGACATTATTTCAAAGAAGATGCTTGCTAGTGTCCAGTTTACACTGCTACTTGACTCATTTACTATATTGATGATTCTCTCAGGGATCTATACATCAGGATATAAATATCCAAACCGTTTTACTGATAGTACAGAACTTGAAAATTGCTGAGTCAAAGGAAAATTGTTGGATTTTTTTATCTTGCATAGATTTACAAGAAATACCAAAGTAAAGACAAAATGATATTTATACTGAATGTAAGGAACATTCAGATCAGTTGGAAGTGCGTTCTGATTTATATAAGTGTTGTCATGGAGAATACACAAGTTGATGATGACTGGCAGTTAACTGCCAAGTTTTGTTTAAGTTGATTCTAATTGGTAAAGGCATTGTGCTGAGAAAGGAAGCAGAGAATGTCTGTCACCTATTTTGTTGAGTTGAAATAGACACAGTGTGTTCACCAAAGTTCCCTTTAAAAGCCGTGTAGCTGAGGAGAGACCTCAGAGGCTTACACAGCGCAAAAATATATTAGAGGATCTTACATATGCACATGATTTTTTTCTGTCAGCAAAGAACAGGGTTCTAATGCATGTAGCTTCCAGTACACACAAGTGTGTCACACTGCAAGCACAACTGATAATTGCTAATTGATTGTCAGCAGAGTTATTTGCACAATCAGAACAAGCATTGTCCGACCACAGAATCACATGCAGTGTTGGACTTTGTACGGTATGCTTTACAAATGCAGGCTGGTTGGCTATGTTCACGATTTTGATTGCTGTGGATGGCCAAAGGGGAATGCTGTTTGATAGAGTCTGTCAGGATGTATGGTCTATACACCTAGTAACACACTGAAATTCATTTGCAGCCTTGTTCATTTGTGTGATAGAAAGATAACCTTTTTTTGACTTGACGGCAAGTGTTAGTGACGCACACTATGTAGGAGCAGCGTGACCTATTGCTCAAACAGCCGAGATATCTGACCTTTCCCAGCTATTTGTTGATAGTCTGGCCACTTTAGATTAGATTAGATTACTTACAGTGTGGAAACAGGCCTTTCGGCCCAACAAGTCCACACCGCCCCGCCGAAGTGCAACCCACCCATACCCCTTACCTAACACTACGGGTAATTTTAGCATGGCCAATTCACCTAACCTGCACATCTTTGGACTGTGGGAGGAAACCGGAGCACCCGGAGGAAACCCACGCAGACACGGGGAGGACGTGCAAACTCCACACAGTCAGTCACCTGAGGCGGGAATTGAACCCGGATCTCTGGCGCTGTGAGGCAGCAGTGCTAACCACTGTGCCACCGTGCTGCCCATAAAGGACCTTAGGCCCATTAGTGGGACTATAGGAGTCCAATCTGTAAGATAGTGAAGGTCGGTTTGTGGTAGACTGTAATAGAGAACCCCTGACTGATTTCTAAGTGAGGACCAAAGACTGGACAGTATCAAACAGCATATCCCCTTAACCATCGAAAACAAGTAGGTCCTGACCAAATCCAGTTAGGCCACACTTGCAAAATATCAAGTCAGCGTTTGACATCAGATGTGATTCTGTGAATCGACAACACTTGCTGCATTGTCCTGAGTGTGTAAAGAATTGTGCTGACAATCAGTTTAGGATTATCAGCCAGGCTCACAGTGTGATGCATTTGCATGTACTGGATGTTATCGATATGAATACACAGGGCCCATTCTTTGTAGATAGAAATCAGCTGGATACACACACACTGCGACTATTTCAACTTTAAAAAATTGGTAACAGCCATTCTATCATTCATTTATTTGGAGATTGCTTTGACCAGTTAGAGCAACCTGTCCAGTTTAACATTTAAACCAAAGCTTGGCAGTTAATTGTCGGTCATCATTAATTGGTGCACTCTCCACTCTACCAATCAGAGTCCACTTGCTTACCAATCAATATTCTCCATTCATACAGTCTAAATGTTTTCCCTTTACTTTCATCTTCTTGAAAATTTGTCTTGACAAAAGCTAGATAGAAAGATTTGACAAAATGTGTCCTTTTTCGGCGATATAAATATTCATTTCCCCATCTTTACTTCCATCAATTACATTTATTTGATGTCAGACAAATGACATATGCCCCTAAATTGGACAGGGAGACCCATACAGCACAAAGCTTACCCTCTCTCCTTCCCCAACATCCTCCATTCCCACCTCATCCCACAGACCTACAGAGGGACAAAGCAACCCAGTACATCTCATCTCATACACTTACCTTGACCCTTTTTGTAGCCATTTTCACCTTCACCGTGGAGCATTGGTGACTCATGCTGCAAGATAGGCATTGGGAATGATAATGGATTTTCTTTACCGCATTTTCCCCTAGTTATGACTAGTTAATTCCATTCATAAAAAAAATACAGTTCTATAAATAGAACAGCTCAATCTATTAATAACTGTGACAAAACATTTATCCACTCAATGTTACTGGTGACATGCTGTGACACTGAAAGTAATCCTTTGGCTAGCTGATGCACAACAGGTAGGAGAGGATGGTTTCCACCTGACAGTTAAATATTTAACTTAGCAGGTTAATTGATTCAACACCATTTGATTAAAGGCAGTAAAATGTGATACAAATTGTAAAAATGTAAAACAAAAAATAAAGGTTAGTATATATGCCCTACACTGGGATGTTTCAGTCATACACAGTGAAGTGCCACAGGGTGCTGGGTCCACTACTTTTCATCATTTATATAAATGATTTGGATATGAACATAAGAGGTGTAGTTAGTAAGTTTGTCAATGACACCAAAATTGGAAATCACACAACATCAGGTTATAGTCCAACAGGTTTAATTGGAAGCACACTAGCTTTCGGAGCGACGCTCCTTCATCAGCGTCACTCCGAAAGCTAGTGTGCTTCCAATTAAACCTGTTGGACTATAACCTGGTGTTGTGTGATTTTTAACTTTGTACACCCCAATCCAACACCGGCATCTCCAAATAATGACCAAAATTGGAGGTGTAGTGGACAGCGAAGAAGGTTACCTCAGACTACACTGGGATCTTGATCAGATGGGCCAATGGGCTGAGGAGTGGCAGATGGAGTTTCATTTAAATAAATGTGAGATGCTGCATTATGGAAAGGCAAATCAGGGCAGGACTTCTACACTTAATAGTAAGACAAATTGGAGTGCAGGTTCATAGTTCTTTGAAAGTAGAATCGCAGGTAGATAGGATAGTAAAGAAGGTGTTTGGTATGCTTTCCTTCATTGGTCAGAGTATTGAGTATAGGAGTTGGGAGATTATGTTGTGGCTGTACAGGTCATTGGTTAGGCCACTTTTGGAATACTGCAATTCTGGTCTGACTCCCATCAGAAGAATGAAGTGAAACTTGAAAGGATTCTGAAAAGATTTGCAAGGATATTGCCAGATTTAGAGGATTTGAGCTATAGGCAGAGGTTGAATAGGCTAGGGCTGTTTTCCCTGGAGCGTCGGAGGCTGAGTGGTGACCTTATAGAGGTTTATAAAATCATGAGGGGCATAGATAGGATAAATAGACAAGACCTTTTCCCTGGGGTAGGGGAGTCCAGAACCAGAGGGCATAGGTTTAGGTTGAGAGGGGAAAGATATAAAAGGGACCTAAGGGGCAATGTTTTCACACAGAGGGTGGTGCATGTATGGAATGAGCTGCCAGAGGAAGTGTTAGAGGCTTGTACATTGACAGCATTTAAAAGGCATCTGGATATATGGTATATGAATAGGAAGGGTTTAGAGGGATATGGGCCAAGTCCTGGCAAATGGGACTAGATTAGGTTAGGATATCTGGTCGGCGTGGATGAGTTGGACTGAAGGGTCTGTTTCTGTGTTGTACATCTCTATGACTCTATGACTGTATGATTGATGCTCCTGCTGGGTAATTGCGTCTCTCAGAAATACTCTTAATATTCCTGTCTCTTTTTCTCTATTGTCTTTATCTTTTTTCTGCCTATAATGAATAACGTGGTATACGAATTTCAGTTCTGGTGTAATGTTCGGTATGTAGGCAGTACATTCCAAAGACTGATTGATTGTATCAAACAGCATATTCCCCAGACTGTTTGCAACAGGTGAATTACTGGTTGAACTTAGCCAATCTGTGCTTGCAAATCTCTGAACACAATGTCCAACATTAGCTGTGACGCCATATTTGGATAACATTCGCTAAATTATCTTGAGCACCCTAAGAATTACATCTCCAATGGATTTAAGATTGTCAGATAGACATGCAAACTGGTACATTTATGTTTACCACAAGCTCACTCTCATACACTATTACCTCTCTTAATTTATTTCTTTGTCCTTCTTTGCTGAAGTCTAATCTGCTCCCACTCCTCAGGACATCTGTTGGGTTTGGCCAATTAAATGGACTTTCCTTGGTTTTAATACTATCCCTAATTTTACTGTTTAGCCATGGTTGGGCCACCTGTTTTGTTTTTGCGGCAAATCAGGAATGAACAATTAAAGTGATTCCTCCTTGCACTCTTTAAATGTTTGGCATTGCCTATCCACCACCATCCTTTTAAATAGTGTTCCTTAATTTGTCAGAACCTGCTTGTGCCTGCCACCATCATAGTTTTCTTTATTTAGTTTGCAGCCCTGGTCTCAGAATCAGTTAGGTCACACCCCATCTGAATGAAGAATTCTATCATGTTGTGATTACTCTTCCCCAAAGGGTCTCATGCAGCTAGATTGCCAACTATTCATTTCTCATTATATAATGCCCAATTTTCGACAGACAACCTACCCTTAATTGGTCCTCAATATAGAAAACCAGAAACGTATCCTATAAACAGTCTCGGAGTTCCTCCTCTATGATTACTGATTTGATTTAGAGTCATAGAGTCCCTACAGCGTGGAAGCAGGCTATTCAGCCCATCGGGTCCACACTGATCCTCGGAAGCCCATCCATTTCAGACCTTATTCCCCCTACCCTATTTCTGTAACCCTGCATTTCCCATCGTTAATCTAACTAACCTGCTCATCCCACCTGAACAGTGGGAGGAAACCAGTGCATCCAAAGGAAACCCACACAGACGTGGAGAGAATGCGCAAACTCCACATAGACAATTACCTGAGGCTGGAATCAAACCTGGGTCCCTGGTGCTGTGGGGCAGCAGTGCTAACCACTGAGCCACCGTGCTACCCCATTTGTCCAATCAATATGCAGATTATCATCACCCTTTATTGCTGTGTTTCTAATTTCCTGTGTAATACCTTCCCCAACGTTATCACCATAGTCTGGGGGTCTGTAGATAATTTCCACTATTGTTATCTGTCCCTTGGTTTTGAGCTCTACCTATGCAGATTTTACTTCAGGGGGACTAATATCTTATTCGAACTATTGTGTCAAAATCTTCTTTAACCAGCAATGCTAACCAACCTCCTCCTCTTTGTCTGTCCTTCCGATAAACTGAATGACCTCCAACTGCAAGGTGAACCCTTACGATTTTAAAATAGAAATGCCACCTCCTGTTCTAAGGCCGGAGCCTAGGCTGTGGATTTTATGAGAGCTTGTGCCATCTGTTGGATCAAGTCAATAACTGACATTAAACCAATAAATTGCACTTTAGCGGGTGGCAGGAGTCTGGACTGTTGTAGTCCCTCCTCAACCTTATTAATTCATCTCTGGAGGAAGGGTCACAAGAAGGAAAATACAGGGAAATTCCTTTTTGATTTTAAACAGGGGAAAATTTCTGTAAACTGCCACTCTTCCATTGAAAGGTGGAAGCCTGTTCGGCTGCATTCCACACACAAAAGAGCCAGACGTTTCCAGGAGACAACTTTCATTTTTGGTCTTACACTTCAGGTAAACTGCTAACAGCCAACTGACTAAGATTTTAAGATCTGTTAGTTGGTGTGAAATGAATGGGTCCACCTTAGTGTTGGAATAACACGGGAGAAAATGGCCTTGTGGCATTATCGCTGTATTGTTAATCCAGAAGTCAAGATAATATCCTGGGGAGCCAGGTTTAAATCCCACCAGGGCAGGTGATAGAATTTGAATTCAATATACAATGTGAACTTAATGATGACCATGAGCTGAGTGTTGGAAAAACCCATCTGGTTTGCTAATGTCCTTTAGAGAAGGAAACTGCCATCCTTACCTGGTCTGACCCACAGCAATGTGATTGACTCTTAACTGCCCTCTGGGTGATTAGGGATGGACAATAAATGCTGGCCTAGCTGGTGATGCCCTCAACATGTGAATGAATAAGAAAAACATGGATTGTAGAATCAAGGCTTTGTTGGACAACTGCCATATTGTCCGCGTGTAAATGTTCTTTCTTACCAGGATTGAGAGTGGAAATTAAATATAGAAGAAATGTCTTGGGGATCTCATTCTGTCACAGTGATGTTTGGTTTCTGTGCGGCACATTGGGTGCCACTAATGGCCTCAGCCAGGGGCTCTTGCTCCTGAACCTCAGCTGGGAGCCTCTGTAACACTGACTGCCAATGTGCCCTATACAAGGTGGCACAGCGACGGTATGTCTGAGGAAACAGTCATGGTCTCGCTAATGAATAACACTGGATTAATACGAACCCATTTTGTTCAATAGTTAAATGTCCTTGAGGTACAGACCTGAATTTAATTAGCCCCATTGATAACAGCATCAGATTGGCCGTATGACCTGATATTAATGGGATTCTGAAGGCATATTTTATCAGGTATTACAAATTTATTGAAGGATAACCATTTCCAAGGATGGGCTGGAATGAAGGATGTACACCAATGGATTTAATGCACTTGGATTCAGTGAAGGCAGTCAGTATAATTCCCCATCTGAGGTTTTATGAGAGATTAAGTCTCATGAGATTAATTGCCAATTAGGTTTAAGACTGAATTGTTAGTATAATTGGGAAGGGAGACATAGCTGTGCGGGGGGGCTCGTGATAAATGGAATGTGTCCTGCCTGAGGTGGAGACACTGACCAGTGGCAATCCGCAGGGGACTGTTCACATTCCATATGTTAGTTTGTCTAATATTAACAAATTTACCGATAAGACAAACCGATGCAGCTGGAACTGTGGGAGGTGTGTAATGATCATGGAAACTCAGGCAAATTAAATAAAAAGCCCAAGAAGCAATAAAATAAAATTACCGCAGAGAACATAAGGTAAAAGGCATCAGTCCAGAAACTTGGAAGGAGGGTGCAACGGAAAAAGATTTCACAGCAAGTAGCAATTGCTGACCAATGTACAATTCCGCATCAATATATGATGAGTTTTGCTGGTCAAAAAAAAATGGTGGCTTCTAATAATTGACACCAAGTAACGTTTTGATTCAGCAAAGTAGAATGATCACTCTTTCTGAAGAAGGGCAATGTCTTTTGGAGAGGGAACAGATAGTTTTTCTGTTAATGTTACTGTACCTCACCTGAGGCATGCTCTCCAGTACACATCAGAATTTTTTAATTCATTCATGGATATGGGCTTCGCTAGTTGGACCAACAATTATTGCCAATTCCTGGTTGTCCTTGAGAAAGTGGTGCCTTTTTGAACTGTGCTAAAAATCACACAACATCAGATTATAGTCCAACAGGTTTATTTGGAAGCGCAAGCTTTTGGAGCGCTGCTCCTTCATCAGGTGGTGGAGGAGTATCACAGCCTCCTGATGAAGGAGCAGCGCTCCGAAAGCTAGTGCTTCCAAATAAACCTGTTGGGCTATAACCTGGTGTAGTGTGATTTTTAATTTTGTCCTCCCCAGTCCAACGCCGGCACCGCTACCTTTTGAGCTGTGACAGTCCATTTGGATTAGGGACACATACAGCACTGTTAGAGAGGATTTTGACCCAGTGACTGTGATAACATTCCAAGTCAGAATGTCAGAGGCTTAGAGGGGAATTTGCAGGTTAGGATATTACTGTCAAAAGAGTAGCTCTGCCAATCAGTGATTGGATGTCCTGATATATACATAAGAGCCCTGTCAAGATATTAACCTTTGCTAATCATGGCCTCCCTATTAACAGGTTGATCATTGCGTTTTTGAACTCGATTGACTTTTAACTCTCTGTTTAGCAGCCCGTTTGTTCACTGTGGCTGAGATAAATTTCCATTCCAAGTCTTGAGTACAAAAATTAGGATGGTCACTCTCGTGCTGCATTGTTAGGGCAGCCTTCTTTGAGATGAAATGTTAAAGGAAAGCTCGATAAATTGCACAATAAATGTAAAAGATTCCATGGCACTAATTCAAGGAAGAGCAGGGGAGCTATTCTTGAAGTCCTGGCATTTATCCCTCAATCATATTCACTAAAGAACTTAATTTAGCCAGTGACATGTTGATGTTTATAGGACTTTGATATATGAAAGATGGCTGCCACATTATAAGAATGATTACAATGCTGTAAAAGGTTTTGAGATGTTAGGTGCAGAAAATGTTCTTTCTTTTTGGAATATACAGCAGACTTACGCTCCATCTCTGGACTCGCTTCAGTTGAATTTTAGTTTCAGAAATATAAGCCACCAAGTCATAGAGTAATACAGCACAGGAAAATACCGTTCAGTTCGACTAGTCCACGCCAGCTATGTTCCCAACCTCAACTAGTCCCATCTGCCTGCACTTGGCCTATATCCCTCCAAACCTTTCCTATACGTGTACTTATCCAAATGTCTTACAAATGTTGTAATTCGACCCGCATCCATCAATTCTTGTGGAAGTTCATTCCACACACGAGCCACTCTCTTGTAAATAAATTGCCCCATCTGTCTTTATTAAATCTTTCTCCTCTCACCTTAAAAATGTGCCCCCTAATCTTGAAATCCCCCACGCTGTGGAAAAGACACCTGTCATTTACTTTATCTATGCTCCTCCATGGTTTCATAAAGCTCGATAAAGTCAGCCCTTAACCTCCTAAACTCCAGTGAAGAAAGTCTCAGCCTATCCAGCCTCTTCCTATTACTGAAACCCTCATTCCCAGCAATATTCCAGTAAATCTTCTCTGAACCATCGCAAGCTCAATATTTATTCCAAGATGGTAGCTGAGTAAAGCTCCTGAGCGAGAGCTCATCTGCTTTGACCATTTCTCTTTGTTCTTTCCTTACTTTTTTCTCTCATTTAAATTTTTTTTACTCACTACTTACCTTTTGGAGGGAGCTTGGTTGTGGAGGCTGTGGCAGCGCTGGCAGTGGCTGGGTGCCCAGAACAGCTGGGGGCTCGGAGCAGCTGGCGGCCTAGAGCAGGGACTTTGCCAGTGGTCCATGGGGCTGTTGGTGTGCAGAGGCAGTGCTCTAGCAGTTGGTGGCATCGTGGAAGTGGCTGGGGGCCCGGAGTGACTGGAGGACTGGAGTGGCTGTGGGCCTGGATTGGCCAGGAGCCTGGAGTGGCTGGGGGCCCAGAGTGGCTGGGGGCCCAGAGTGGCTGGGGGACTGGAGTGGCTGTGGGCCCGGATTGGCCAGGAGCCTGGAGTGGCTGGGGGCCCAGAGTGGCTGGAGGACTGGAGTGGCTGTGGGCCCGGATTGGCAAGGAGCCTGGAGTGGCTGGGGGCCCAGAGTGGCTGGGGGCCCAGAGCGGGGACTTTGCCAGCCTGTAGTGAGGTGGTTGGTAAGCCCAGATGGCAGTTGGCAGCGAGATGGCAGCACGGAGACACAGGGAGTGAAGATCGAGTGAGTGCAGGAGAGACCTCGGGCCCTCATGGGGAAAGCTCTGTGTGGACTGACTGCAGGCCCATGGTGAAAGAAGGACTGTCATTTGGAAGTTTTAATTTTATTTTTTATTTGCTACTTTACACTGAGAAGAACTGTATTGTTGAACTTTGACCTTAAAGTCATAGAGTAATAGAGCAGGGAAACAGGCCCTTTGGCTCAAACTGGTCCATGGTGCCCACTCAGCTAGTTCCAATTGCCTGCATTTGGTTTATATCCCTCTAAACCCTCCCATCCATGTACCTATCCAAATGTTTTTTCGGTGCTGCTATTGTACCTGCCTCAACCTAAACCTATGCCCTCTCATTATTTTGTTATATTTTCTTCCTATAACAGGACCTTTGCAGGGTATTGGAAATTACCTTACCCCGAGAACAAACATTGAAGTAACTACAAAGGTAGGTTTTGCCTGACATCTTGCATATAATCAGACCTTGGGAAAAAGATATTTTGAAGAAAGTACTTTTACTGCCTCAACCTTTATTGTTTTCTTTCTATCTGTGACGTTGGTATCTTGCTGTATGCCTGAAATATCGACTCACCTGCTCCTCGGTGCTGCCTGACCCACTGTGCTTTTCCAGCACCACCCTCTTTGACTCTGTGTATTTTTAGTTCCTTGTAAACAAGTCTGACATCAGTTTGGGTTTGAATGCAACATCTGGTATTTACAATCTCTTGAGCAGAAAAGTCAAGTGTAGGCATCCCATGTGGACTGTGTCAGACCTGAAACCTTATTCCCAACACTCCAGGGCTATGGGTTCTGCTTCCGGGGAGAATGGTTGTGGAAACCTGAGTTTTGTTGAGAGCACAAATAAATAATGTTGGGGTGACAATGGAACTGTAACAGCTTTGAAGCTGACTTGTCATGATCCAAAACTCATTCAAGACAGGTCCATCGCAACAAACTCGTAGAGGTGTTTTTCATATCCTGCTGTGCCTTTTCAGGCCCACTTTGTAGATTCTGTATCACCACAGCCATCAATGCACTGTCACAGCAATGTGTACCATTACAGCAGCAACTTGCCAAGACTTTTCAACAGCACCTCCCAAATCCACAAGTTCCAATGGAGGAGATCAAGGGCAGCAGAAACATGGAATTCTATCCATCAAGTCCTGCGCCACCCCGTTTGGGATGTTCTTTCGCAATTTTCCAAAATCTTGGAACTCCCTTCCTAATAATGCTCTGGGATTTACCTTGACCCCATGGACTGAGGTGGTGAAAGAAGGTGCTTTCCAGCGCCATCTCACTAATCTTTCTGGAAGTGCAACAACAGTGACATCCACAATCTGTGAAGGAATGATCACATAAATTCGCCTTCAGTCAGAATGGTCAAAATCAAAAATGTTCTCAGTCTAATTCCACATTCTTTTAAACATTTGGCCCTCAATTTGTACTCTTGGCATTTGACCTATCTTGGCTACACTTTGTCACATGGGCACATAGGTGGGCAGTTTTGTTTTGTTTCCATGTAATCATCAGGGGAAGGGCAAATTCAGCTCATGCATTTTTCTAAAATATCTCATACAGTTACCATGGGCACAGGTGTAAGTTATGATCTCAAAGGCTAAAGAAATGTTTCAAAAAAAATACACATCAAACTTAGCATTGGGTTATATCTTGGGGATTCCTTTCCTGCTGTTTTTAACAACAATTATGATGGCATGGTTCCCTTGGCAGAGTGTTCTTCACTGCTGGAGTAATGTCATGTTTTCAAAGTTGGGTCAAACTCCTTATTTGTGGCTGGTAGGTTGGTGCCATTGGCATTGCCTGCTGCCACCTTCCGTCCTTTAGTAACAATCCTTGGGTGTTGGAGAAGGGGATGAATGAGGGAGATGTAGTTGAGTTGAGTTCTAAGTTGAACGCTGTATTGACTCTTGAACCAATGGACATTCCAATGGACATGCAAGTGGTCATTGGTACGACAGAATGTGAGGACTGCTGACAGAAAAGGCAACTGAAGAGGCTTATTTTTTTCCAACTATACTCAAGATCTCGTCCTCCTTGCACTTCTAACCAACTTCCCTGACGCGACCTTCTGCACACTTCAGGTCCCCCAAAATTCTGTTGCCTGTGCCTTCGCTCACACCAACTTCCATTCCCCATGATTGTCTTTGCTCATTGTCCTCGCTTGTCTCCAGTCAAACTATGTCTTGGTTTTGAAATATTATCTCTTGATTTTTAGATCACTTCTTGGTCTCCCTTCTCCTGATTTCTGTCATCCCCAAAACCTTACGGACTGTGTGAGAGATCTGCACTCTAATTCTGGTCTGAAGCGCACTTCCAATTTTAATTACACCATTAGTTACTGCATCTTCAGCTGCCTTGGCCACTGCCTCTGCAGACCTCCTAACCTCTCTACCTTGCTTTTCTCCTGAAAACATTTCTTAAAACCTACATCTTCCATTCTACTTTTGGTCCTGACATATCCTTAACATTGCTGAAAAATGTGTTGCTGAGAAAGCGCAGCAGGTCAGGCAGCATCCAAGGAGCAGGAGAAGGGCTTATGCCGGAAACGTCGATTCTCCTGCTCCTTGGATGCTGCCTGACCTCCTGCGCTTTTCCAGCAACACATTTTTCAGCTCTGATCTCCAGCATCTGCAGTCCTCACTCTCTCCTAGTTTATATCCTTAACATTGCTCAGTGTTGCTGATTGTTTTATAATGATCCTGTGAATTGACTTGGGAAGTTTCATTATGTGAAAGGCACCACATAAACAGAAGTTGTTGGCTGCACATCGTCAGTATATCCTCTCCAGAGGAGCTCACACCTTTGCATTAATCTGGAAACAAACACCTCCTCAGGTGTCACCACAGCTGCCTCCTGCCAACAGAATTCTGAATATGAAAATAATAAGCTTACTGTCTGATACGCAAACCTCAGTACAACCGGGGTGGTAGTTACCTTTCAGAAGTAATTCCATACTACCTACACAGAGTGAGTCCCTGTCATACAGGTTTGTTACACAAAAGTGGCCTTTAATTTTTGCAAAATCACTCCAACCATTTCTGTTCAGGAGTGGCGCAATTAAAAAGAACTGGCCGCAGACCAGTTATTAAATGTAACCAACAGTGGAGGTGCCATGACGTAGGCGATTGATGTACAAGTCTGTGCTAATCCGGGATTTCAGCATTTTCCACATCATCCTAATAACTTTCTGTCCATGAATTTAATGCAAATAAATACTGTTGTTTCAATGAAGCCAAGGTATCCATTTCAGTTATTGGCATATTAGTTCAACAAACCATTTCAAGCACCGTGGCATCTAACCCACTGAATCAGCCCACACCACCATCCCTTCCTAAGGTTTTGACAGGATGTGGAAGAAGGCTTCTGAATCAAAGTCTTTCTCTTCAGCAAAACAGTACTCAGCTGAAAATGTTCCTTCTGAAAGACAATGGGCAGAATATGGAAGAATCAAAGTAAAATTCCAGCGAGAGCGGAGATGTGGCAGACCTATTGAATGTAATTATTAATTTGGTTGGAGAGACTTCACATCCAGTAATGAGACTAATGAGCAGCCTGCTCAGGAGGTCAAACTAATGACATGGAGCACCAGCCAGTGGTGGTAGGAATTTGGACCTGGTGACCAGAAATGAAGAAGATCCAACATAATGGTAAGGAAAGCGAGCGGACATCGCTGAGGGAGAGAGAGTGGACATCACTGAGGGAGAGGGGATATCACTGAGGGAGAGAGACAGGAGATCACTGAGGGAGAGGGGACATCACTCAGGGAGAGAGACAGGAGATCACTGAGGGAGAGGGGACATCACTCAGGGAGAGAGAGGGGATATCACTGAGGGAGAGAGACAGGAGGTCACTGAGGGAGAAAGAGTGGACATCACTGAGGGAGAGAGAGAGGACATCACTGAGGGAGAGGGGATATCACTGAGGGAGAGAGACAGGAGGTCACTGAGGGAGAGGGGACATCACTCAGGGAGAGAGACAGGAGATCACTGAGGGAGAGGGGACATCACTCAGGGAGAGAGAGGGGATATCACTGAGGGAGAGAGACAGGAGGTCACTGAGGGAGAAAGAGTGGACATCACTGAGGGAGAGAGAGAGGACATCACTGAGGGAGAGAGAGGGGACATCACTGAAGGACAGGGAGAGGACATCACAGAGGGAGAGGACATCACTGAGGGAGAAGGAGACAGGACATCACTGAGGGAGAGGGGACATCACTGAGTGAGAGGGAGCGGACATCACTAAGGGAGAGATGGAGAGAGAGAGGACATCGCTGAGGGAGAGAGAAAGAAAGAGAGGGAGGATATTACTGCGGTAGAGAGACAGGAGATCACTGAGGGAGATAGAGAAAGAGAGAGAGGACATTACTGGGGGGGAGAGAGGAGACATCACTGAGGGAGAGGGAGAGGACATCACTGAGGGAGAAGGAGACAGGACATCACTGAGGGAGAAAGATAGGACATCACTGAAGGAGAGGGATAGGACATCACTGAGAGGGAAGGAGAGAGACAGGACATCACAGGGAGAGAGACAGGAGATCACTGAGGGAGAGAGAGAAGACATCACTGACAGAGTGAGAGGGGACATCACTGAGGGAGAGAGACAGGAGATCACTGAGGCAGAGAGAGGTGATCACTGAGGGAGGGAAAGGGGACATCACTGAGGGAGATGGAGGTGATCACTGAGGGAGAGAAAGGAGATCACTGATGGAGAGAGAGAGGGGAGATATCACTGAGAGAGAGGAGACATCACTGAGGGAGAGAGAGACAGGAGATCACTGAGGCAGAGAGAGATGATCACTGAGGGAGGGAAAGGGGACATCACTGAGGGAGATGGAGGTGATCACTGACGGAGAGAAAGGAGATCGCTGATGGAGAGAGAGGGAGGGGAGATCACTGAGAGAGAGCGGACATCACTGAGGGAGAGAGAGGGGACATCACTGAGGGACAGAGACAGGAGATCACTGAGGGACAGAGAGGACATCACTGAGGGAGAGATAGAGAGGACATTACTGAGGGAGAGGACATCACTGAGGGAGAGATAGAGAGGACATCACTGAGGGAGAGGAAATCACTGAGGGAGAGAGAACACAGAAAGAGAGAGAGGAGATCACTGAGGGAGAGAAAGAACATCACTGAGAGAGAGAGAGAAGACATCACTGATGGAGTGGGAGGGGACATCACTGATGGACAGAGAGGGGATTTCACTGAGGGAGCGAGGGGGACATCACTGAGGGAGTAAGAGGACATTACTGAGGGAGAGAATATCACTGAAGGAGATAGAGAGAACAGAGAGAGAGAGAGAGGAGATCACTGAGGGACAGAGACGGGACATCACTAAGGGAGAGAGAGGTGATCACTGAGGGACAGAGAGGAGATCACTGAGGAAGTGAGAGGTGATGACTGAGGGAGAGAGAGAACATCACTGAGGGAGAGAACATCGCTGAAGGAGAAAGAACAGAGAGAGAGAGAGAGAGGACATCACTGAGGAAAAGAGAGGACATCACTGAGAGAGAGAGGACATGATTGAATGAGAGAGAGAGAGAGAACATCACTGAGGGAGAGATAGGACAACGCTGAGGAAGAAAGTATCCAGCACCTTATCCAATACTCCATCCTGATCAAGTTTAAACATGTGGAGTGACTGAGTGTCTTCCTCTGTCCCGTGGTCCTTGGCAATGTCCACCTCGAGGATAAAGACGAAGGTGAATAGTTCAATAAAACCTCCAGACGTTAATCTCCGTTTTGGTTGCTAATTAGCTGTACTGCTCCTTTTAGCACGTTTTACTATTGATGAATTTATAAAGGACCTTTGAGATTGCTGCTTTACTGGTCCTGCTTGCTTGTTGACTACCAACCTCCCTAAGTTCTGCCAGCAGGAGGGCGACTCCCTTTCTACCTATGTTGTTAGTACCAATGTGAACCATGTCCTCTTCTCCACAAGAATGTCCTACAAACATTCTGCACAAGGGTAGATTTGTTTTTCCTTATTTCACTTCTGTTTGTGTTATAACTGTAAGATAGTCATTTGCAAGGATTCTCTGGGATACTTGTAGTGGTATAGTGGTAAGTTTAGAAATGCAGAGGTCTAGATTAATGTGCTGGGGAGTATGGGTTCAAATCCCTGCGCAAAATCAGTAGAGTTTACACTGAGGCAGGAGGCTTGTGGTTAAGTCCCACTGGCTCCAGAACAGGTTCTTTAAAATAATCCCAGCAAAGGAATTGAGAGGTTCTTGTGGTACTGTCCTACCTCTAATAGGATCCTAGGACTACTAGTTGTAGAATATGTCTGAGCACATTGATTAATAGAGCTTATGCTTTATGGAGCTCTGCATTTTCTCTTTGCGGAAAGCAAGACTCATCGTATCAGCTTTGACAACTATTACTTCCCTAGATTCCCTACACACTCTTAAGAATTCCTCTTGGTGTCTACGTGCAGTCTGATGCTGCTATCAAAGGCTGATGTCTGGACATTGTGGGGAGTATCCATGGGAAGGAGATGCATTCCAGGTCACACACGATTGTCACTTAAGGAAGAAAAGACTTACATTTATATAGCGCCTTGAGGATGAGTGAAAACAGTTTACAGCCAGTAAAGTAGTGTGAAGCAGTAACATTGGTTTAATGTTGGAAACACTTCGCACACAGCAAGATACCACAAATAGTGTGATATTGGGCAGATAATATGTTTAAGAAAGCACTGGGTATCAATCAAGATTATCTGCGAAAGTCACTGGGTTAGAACTTGAACCCACGGCTCTCGAACTCAGACAGTACTCAGAGAGCCACAGCTGACTGTAAATGTCTTTCATTAATTGCTGTCATGATAGAAAATCGGATGCACATACCCATTACTCCTGACATGCCCTCTCTCAAAAATTGCTCACAATCGGGGAATCACTCTCTAAATGATACTATCTCCCAATCACTGCTTTACCATTTATCGTTTCTTCCGCCTTTTAGCCTCTATTGTGCTTTATAGAGCCGTGCTCCTTTGCATCAGGTTTCCAATCAAAAACACAACTTTCTATTTTCCAGCACATTTCCAAGGAGGATTGTGGAAACTTTGATAAGGGTTCAGAGGAGATTTACTAGATGTTACCTGGTATGGAGGGAAGGTCTTATGAGGAAAGGCTGAGGGACTTGAGAATAGAAGATTGAGAGGTGACTTAATTGAGACATAGAAGATAATCAGAGGGTTAGATAGGGTGGACAGTGAGAGCCTTTTTCCACAGATAGTGATGGCTAGCACAAGGGGACATAGCTTTAAATTGAAGGCTAACAAATATAGAAATGATATCAGAGGTAGTTTCTTTATTCAGAGAGTAGTAGGGGTGTGGAGCACACTGCTGCAACAATAGTTGACTTGCCAACTTTAAGGCCATTTAAATGGTCATTAGAAAGGCACAGATGAAAATGGAATGGTGTAAGTTAGATAGCTTGAGACTGGTTCCACAAGTCGGCGCAACATCGAGGGCCGAAGGGCCTGTACTGCACTGTAATGTTCAATGTTCTATGTTTCCGAGCACATTAAGCTTTATGAGGTGAAATACAGTGGAAGTGCTTGATGAGGAGTCAGTCAGTAATTGGGAGCAGTATGCTTCATTGGATAATAACACACTGATAACAAAATTAGCAATCTGTAATCTCACAGCTCAGCATTAAACTGGGAGAACAACACTTCTTTAATGAAGGGTGTAGGAGGACATGCAGTAGAGGTTAAAAAAAAGCGAGGTTACAACAGAGGACTGTTTGCTTCACAGACAGGGAGGTAGCATGTAATAAAGAGGGCTAAGCAATCCCACAAACAGTGGATCAGAAAAAGTTCTGCAAAGTGCCACATCCTGGAGAAGGAAGCTCCACAAATATCCCCAACCATAATGACAGGGAGTCCAGCAGATCAGTGCAAAAAGTCAAAGCTGAAAGTACTTACATCCATCTTCAGCCAGACCACGTGATGTCATTAGGGCACTGCATACTGACAATGTTCCAGCAATAATATCAAAGACCTGTACTCCAGAATTTGCTGCTCCCCTAGCCAAGTTGATCTAATAAAGTTACAACATTGACATCTACCCATCAATGTGGAAAATTGTCCAGGTATGCCCTGTACACAAAAACCAGGACAAGTCCAATGCAGAAAATTACCGTTCCATCAGTCTGCTCTTGATCATCAGCAAAGTGATGGAGGGGGCTCGTCAACAATGCTATCAAGCAGCACTTGCGAATAACCTGACATAACAGTTTGGGATTCATCACAGCCAATCAATTCCTGACCTCATTACAGCCTTGATCCAAACATGGACAAAAGAGCTGAATTCCAAAGGGGAGGTGAGAGTGACAGCCCTTGACATCAACGCTACATTCGACTGAGTGTGACATCAAGGAGCCCGAGCACAACTGGAGTCAATTGGAATCAGAAGGAAAACTCTCCACTGATTGAAGTCATACCTGGCACACAGGGAGCTGGTTGTGTTTGGTGGTGGTCAGTCATCTCAGCTTCAGAACATTTCTGCAGGAGTTCATCAGGCTAGTGTCCTAGGCCCAACCATCTCCAACTGCTTCATCAGTGACCTCCCCTCCATCATAAGATCAGAAGTGGGGATGTTCACTGATGATCACACAATGTTCAGCACCATTCACAAATGCCAAGATACTGAAGCAGTCTACATCCAAATGCAACAAAATCTGGATAATATCCAGGTTTCAGCTGCTAAGTGGCAAGTAATATTCAAGTCACTCAAGTGCCAGACAGCATCCATTTCCCACAAGATAAATTCTAACCATCACCCCTTGATCTTCAATAGTACTTTTGTCACTAAATCCTCCAGATTCAAAATCCTGGGGCTTACTTTGACCAGAGACTGAACTGTACTAGCTATACAAATATAATGGTCACAAAACCTAGTGAGAGGTTAGGAATTCTGTCACCTATCGCCTGTCTCCTCGGTGACTATCCACCAACTCCTTAACTTACAAGCCACAAATCAGAAGTGCGATGGACTGGCTGGATGGGTGCAGCTCCAACAACACTCAGGAAGCTTGACGCCACCCAGGTCAAAGCAGCCCACTTGATTGACACAACATATATCTCTCAATTGCACTCACTTCACCACCAACACAAATGGCTCAAATGCCTGTCAATAGATCTGAGAAAAATCAGGAATCCGATTTAGCCATCAAACGGTAAGTGACTTGGTGAATTTTAACTGTTTACCACCCAGTTTCCACTGGGTCGTTAAGTGTTAAATCAACAGCATTGGTTTAATTATGTGGTTGTAGCCCTGATGAATGATTAATTTGTGTTGATGTATATACCACAAAGTTTTCATATTTCAAACTCTGCCTTTGCTTAAAGGTGACCTGATTATAAGGAGTATGTCTGTGTGCAGGACACACCCAAACTATCCAGGTATGCATATTTATCTGCCATAATTCCTGACAAGCTTCAGGCCAGCAGCAACAACAGATTACACATCGACAGCACTGATAGAAACAGCTCAGAGCACATTACTGAACTGAGAAAAACAAGGATGAGTGAACAGCCAAAAAGGGGGGAATTGAAAGATTAACATGATGGATTGAAATGGAGCACAGTTCATTCTTGATTGCCGTAAAGATTTTTGGGAATGGTGTCTAGTTAGCCCCCAATGAACTGCACAACCTTTACCCCTCAATCATTATCATGAGAACCCATTCACAATGTATAACCCCAACTTTGTTCATGGGTCCCAGTAAAGTACAACTTGACTGCTGAAATTTACCTTCATAACAACTCTGCTTACACTGTAAAGTAATTGGACAGCTGTAAAGTATTCTGGGATATCCAGAGGATATGAAAGGTGTTATATAAATGCAAACTTTAATCAGTTTTACAGTACTGACTATACTAAGGAGGATACATAACCTGGCTTCTCTTGAATTGTTCATAACCATCCAACTATTGCTACCACTAATTTAATGACTTAAATTATTAATCCAGAAACACAGCTAGCTTTCTGGAGACCCAGGTCCCAATCCTGCCACGGCAAATGGAGTTTGAATTCAGTTTTTTAAAATCTGGAATTAAGAATCTACTGATGATCCAGGAATAGATTACTTTCAAACAATTGTTGTTGATTGTTTGAAAAACCCACCTAGTTCACTAATGTCCTTCAGGGAGCAGAATCTGCCATCCTCACCTGGTCTGGCCTCCACGTGACTCCAGACTCACAGCAATGTGGCTGACTCTCAACTGTCCTCTGAACTGGCCTAGCAGGCCATTCAGTTCAAGCGCAGCGAGGGAGGGGAAATAAATGCTGACAAGCCAGTCCCACGAGTGAATAACAAAGTCTTTCCTCTCACAAGGCTGGAGACTGAGTGAAGATGTTTACTGTGATAAGTTTGGATGTGAAAAACAGAAGTTTTCAGTCTAGCATTGGCCCATCTGGTATGGTTGTATTCTGCCAGGAGTTTTAGTAAGGAAATGAGACAATAACTCCTTCCCTCCAGAGCCTTGAAATGCTGGAACTATTGCTTTACCTTCCCTCTCATTCCTCTAGGTCCCTCCTTGTTACACTTGACTTCAATTCTATTAATACTGGATTTGTGGTGCTGGAAGAGCACAGCAGTTCAGGCAGCATCCAACGAGCAGCGAAATCCTGCTCGTTGGATGCTGCCTGAACTGCTGTGCTCTTCCAGCACCACTAATCCAGTATTCAATTCTATTAATGGCTCATGTTCTCTCCTACTCAGTCCTATCTTAGCATGGTCTGATACTAGGTGGCAACAAGTCTACACTGTGGGCCAAATGAGCTCTGTAGTGTCTGCTATCTCCCAGTACCTTGATTATTTTTCTATCTTCAGAAGTAGAAACCCAATATAGGGATGTGATCAGAAAGAGAAGTCTCAGACATTTCTCTCTGATATCCTCCTGAAGGTAATCTGAGGGTTTTACTGCTACCTTTGATTCCTTATTTGGTTACCGTAGCCATGCCCTCGGGTGTGTTTATACAATCACATTTCATACTGTCATGAATTTATACATAACAATTATAAAATATTTACTAAAAACACAAAAAAATGCTATGCAAAGTGAAGGACACTGAGGTCCTTTCTAAAGGAATAAGAATTTGACTGCAGATATCCCTTATTGGAGATAGTTTCCTCTGGTTCTTAACTATAGCATCCATTAGAGACATGAGGTAAAGGTTTCCTCTGGTTTCTATGTTGTAGGACAGTTGTAGATGTAATGAGAAGGTTTTTTTCTGGTCGCTATGGGCCTAGCAACGATAAAGGGGCTTCAATTCAAGAAGAGTGTTGAAGAGTGGGGTAGGGGCTACAAGGAACCTTTCATGATTGGAGGCTATATCTGGGGCTTTCCTGAACTGAAGGCGTCAGATATTCCCCTGAAGTTTTCAGGGATGTTAAATTCCACAGAAAGAGGAGACAGCTGCCAGCTATTTTCTATTTGTGATATTTGAAAACCAAATTGAATTCTTCTGATTTTAGTTCTGGTCATCAGTTTGGTTGGAGTCCAGATTTTCCACTGAACTGTTCAAAGAGGAGTCTTAGAATTCACTTAGAAATAGCTGGTGGGTGATTTGACATCAGTCCGCTGAGCAGAGTTGCCATAATGGCTGCTGGGCAGGTTATGGACTATAAAACCTATAAAATTCCAATTTTAAAAATCCTTACAGGACTAGACAGTCTAAACACAGAAAGGATGTTCCTGATTACCATGGAGTCTGAAACCAGGGGGGCACAGTTTAAGGATATGGGGTAGGCTATTCCGAACTGAGGTGAGGAGAAATTTCTTCACCAAAAGAGTGGTGAGCCCATGGAATTCTCTGCTGTAGAAAGCGGTCGAGGCCAAAACATGGAATGTTTTCGAACAGGACATAGATGCAGTTCTTAATGCTAAAGGGATCAAGAGGTATGAGGAGAAAGCGAGAGCAGGGTACTAAGTTAGATGATCAGCCATGATCATACTGAATGGTGGAGCAAGCTAGAGGGGCCGAATGACCTCTTCCTGTTCCTATTTTCTATAAACTGATCTCATTGAATACGCTGATAATGGCATTGCTAAAGTGCAGTGAGAGATGGGATGGGCGTCCTCTCTCATATGATGGAGCCTGTTCACCCAGAGGTTGGCAGACACAGTACTATAGAGACTGACAATAAAGGACAAGAATCTGAAACCATTGCTGCCTCCCCAAAGCCCAGTTACTGTAGTGGAGCTATAATCAGACCTGATGTCCCTACATTAGCAGGTTGACAGCAGCATCCAGGGTCCCGACAGTTTGTCTTTCAGAGCAGCTGCTACCCCAGGCAGCCTGGGAATTCAGCCATCACACAGCATCCTGATACAGGACTTGTGCCACAGAGAGTTGAGAACAATGGTAGGAGTATGTGCCAAGTCAATGGATAGGGCAGGTTGTAAAAATTTTCAATAATGAAGCTTTAAATTAAAAAAACACAGACATTTCACAATCTCAAAGCCAGAACACTTGAAAACCAACTAGGCAATCTTGAAGTGTAGCCACGTTAGTCATGTGGGGAAAAAGCAGGATCCCACAGACAGCAATAGGATTAATTATCAGGTTAGAGATCATCTGAGGGGCTAATATTGGGAAGGAGATATACAGGGAACATCCAAACTTCCATTGAACGTGTCCAACTGTGAGGAGAGACAGGGTCTAGAACTGAAGTTATCTTGGGAAGGTGGAAAAATGCCCAAGGATATTGGAAACTAAGAATTTTACACATGGCAGAAAGCACCATATGGAGTGAGGCACCAGGATTGGGGCTAATTGCATTGACAAATTTAAATAAGGTCAGGTGAAACATATGTTCACAGAACACGAGATGAACACTAACCAGCCTTATGGAAACCTATGTACAAATATGGGGATGTACCCCATCACTTTTCAGGCTCTCCTCCTGACTTTGTTTCACTATAATACTGGCTTGACTGCATGAGATAAATGTTCAGAGTTCACAAATTGTACATATCATGGAATGATAGGCATGAGATTTATGATTGTCATCTTTTTAAGAATAGAGAGATGGGTTAGTGATGAACAAGGCTCCAAGCCAATAGCGTAAACTCAGAAAAATCACTTCACAAGAGCCTCACAATAAGTGAGCGTTGGGAGAAAATATAGGCCTCTTGGCATTGCTTGACACTGAGTGGATGAGTGAGGAACCATTTGAGTTCATTCTGGGAGTTTGGACAATCTTAGCACAGTTGAAATTGACTGGTTTGCTCTTAAGAAGGTCATAGTGATGTGTCAGCCTGAACCACAGCAGTCTATGTGATGAAGGTGCTGTAATAATACTGTCAGCAAGGGAGTACCAGGATTTTGGATCGAATGACGGTGAAACTTGATTCGATCATGTCAATAGAGAACTGTGGATGGCAATTGACCTGACTAAATCTTGAGTATATCCCTAAGACTAGGTCCATGAGTGATTATCATTTCTATCATTGAACTAAAAACAAATTAAATAGAGCAAACAAAAATATAGCAAAGAGGGAAAGCTTACTAGAGAACAGGTTACTCGTAGACAAGCTGATTTACATGAGAATAAGTGTATTTTGTAGATGTCACTAAATGTGAATAAACACAATGACAAGAATGTAGAGTTAGAATACTGTGGGCAGGTCTGTACTTGTTAAATAGAAACAGGTCAAGAGGTAGCATTGGGAGTAGTAACTCATCTCTCTTCAAATGAAAAATGCACACGTAGCGTAGACTGTTATAGGCTGTGTTGCTATTGTGTACAAAACAAAGATAACCTAAAGCATTTGGAGAGCTTGTTTAGTTTTTATCTCCACACCAAGAATGCCTGCTTCAGGGAGTAGGACAGAGGGACAATACCAGGATTTCAAAGCACTTCATGACATCATACATTGTTTGTATTGGAGATGTGCATGTTTAGGACCATAATCTTAACTGGCAAGTTCAGAAGGGTGAACTGATTCATTTCTGTGTCCCAATTCTCCATTGCACACAACCAAAACTGAATTTAAAAAGAGGTCAAAACATGGAATGTTTTCCAGAAGGAGATAGATACAGTTCTGACTGCTAAAAGGATCAAAAGGTATGAGAAGAAAGTGAGAGCAGGGTACCAAGTTGGATGATCAGCCATAGGCATACAGAATGGTGGAGCAGGCTTGAGGGGCAAAATAGCCTACTCCTGTTCCTAATTTCTATGAACTGATATCATTGGATAGGCTGATAGATGGCATTGCTAAGTGCAGTGAGAGAGGTGATGTTGCCAATTTTAAGTGCATCAGACTGAATGGAACTCAGTTTCAGAAATAAGTCAGCCAAGTTCCTTTAGCAATAAATAACGAATTATTCCCAGAATGTCCAAATATTGGTCTGTACCACAAGTCACTTCGTACACAAACTGTTGACGTGGAGGTATCAGGATCAGTTATGGCTTACTCAAATTGCTTTTCTGGACACAGTGGTATAGGTTTAAAACTCTTTTATAAAAAACCTTTCTGATCACCCGTGTTCAAATCTATCAACTTTATCCACCTCCCGTCATGAGCTTTCTGAAAGCTTTGTAGATTCATTGACTCTAGCTGAGCAGCTTATGTTCTTTCCAAATACAACATTTTTTTTCCATTCTGAGGTCAGTTTTCTTAGCTTTACAAAGTGTTCTTTCCAAAATGTCTAATATATAGATACATGTCCAGTCAATGAAACTGTAAATAAATATTTCAGATTATACCTCTTCATAATGCTCAAAACAAGAGCAGATAATTTAGTTTCTCAGTCCATTCCACCATTCAATCAAATCATGGCTGGTTTGATTCTGAACTCAAACCAGCCAATACATTTTAAATTCTTGATGAATGTAAATCTATCAATACAGATTGAAAATGTCTAATTATTAATGACATATCCTTGAGGTTTTTAAAACAATATGGGGGAGGGGGTGGAGAATAGAAATAGCAACAGGCCAAAACCAACCAACCAATGTCAATATTTACCCTGAAAGCAAGACAAATAATGCCCATTTTTTCCAACTTTCTTCCTCTTTCTCTTCAAACCTTGGCTCCTTATCCACCAAAAAAATCAAATACTGCCCGATTAAAGTATTTAGATAGAGATGATTGGATCTGAGCTCATCCTGAGATATTCATAATCTAAGGGTTAGGTTAAGGACTACTGTGGAAAGAATGTTGTTAAACTAGAAAGAATGCAAAAAAAGATTTACTAGGATGTTATCCAAACTAGAAGGCTTGAGTTATAAGGAGAGGATGGATAGGTTGGAGCGTTGGAGACTGAGGGGTGACTTTATTGAGATCGATAAAATCGTGACAGTCATAGATAAGGTAGATAGCTGACAGCTTTTCCCCATGGTAGGGGAGTCTAAAACTAGAGGATATAGGTTTAAGCTGAGAGGGGAGAGATACAAAAGGGTCCAGAGGGGCAATCTTCTTTTATAGTGGTGAGTATCTGGAATGGGCTGCCAATGGTAGTGGTGGAAGTGAGTACAATTTTGTCATTTTAAAGGAATATTTAGCTAGGTATGGAGGGATATGGACCAAACACAGATAAATGGGACCAGTTTAATATGTGAAAACTGGGTGGCATGGGCAAGTTAGGCTGAAAGACCTGTTGCCATGCTGTAAACCTCTATGACTCTATGACCAGGACTAATTTCCTTTAATAGAGTCATGGGGTTGGGTTTAGTCATCATGACGATAAATTCAGCTGACTGGCTGAAAGCCAGGGCTAGCAGCCCTCTGACATCTGCAAGACCTTGCACATCTTGTCAGTGGCAGGAAATTAATTGGCTCCTCCTTGGTCCAAAGTATCCCAGAGTAGACAAACCCTCCCCACACCTCAACCGTTCCTTGGGGCTCACTGGAAGGTCTTCTCATGCTGTCCCTCAGCTGCTGATAAAATGCTAGCGGTGGTGAGAAGAGACCCTTCATTGACCACTCAAATGATTCAATTGGAGTCCAGGCAGGAGGATGGGCTTCCAATCTCCTGTCTATTGGCAGTGGAAAGGGATGAGTATTTCAGTCAGCTTGCCCTCTCTCATCATGTTACCCCCCTTCTATTTTACAAGACTTGTCCTACAGCCCACCATATTCCATTCCCACTCACTCCCCCATCATGCCCACCAGGGAAACCTCAGTGGGGCTGTAAAAACTATCACTCTCTTGGACAAGTTTAATGACATGTAGTGAATATGGGGTCACAATGAATGGAACTTGCCAAGTTGCTGAGAGTAGATCTGGCCACTTAAAGGACTGGAGTGGTCAAAATGTTTTGACCTCTAGAGTTACATCATTCCCTAGGGGAGACAGTACAACAGTCCTCAAAGTTTCTTCCCTTCCTGGGAGGCAGCATTATTGGAGCAAAAGGTGAGGACACGGTGCTAGGAGGTCCATATGTGAAGTTATATTATCTAAAGAGGGGAACCTGGATTTGACTTTATGATCCTATCCTGTCCTTATTTTGTAATGCTTGTATTCCAAAGTTACAGAAAGGAGTGCAATGTTATCCATTTGGATTGTTGAATGTGTGTAGCCCATTGGAGGGAGATGTTTGTGGGATGGGGAAGAGAGAAGTTCTGAATTGCTGGCACGTTGCCAGTTTACTCTTAGCAGAAATTATTGCAGTCAAAAGAGGGGAAAAAATATCAACCTATGATAAACCTTTCTAAAGTGTAAAAGTTACATAATAAACTATTACACGCGAGAGGTGAGCAGAATGAAGTGCATTCTTCAGAAGATTAGTCATTGTCAGATCTAATATGTTCCCAGAAAGAAGGGTGGACTGTTTCTTTCTCGTAAGCCTTGTAAACTGGTTTGGCTACTCTGACTTACCTGAAGCAAGTTATTACTGAATTCCATTGTTCATTAAAAAAAAACTACAAGATACCTTATCAATGTCAAAAGTAGGATATTTGTAATAAGAATGCACCTCACTATATTTTCCAAAGTATGACATTTTGACTTAATAATTTTGACTTGGTGGCTGCTTTATGAGTTTAGAGGCCATCTCAGTTGTGGCCTATACACTCCTTCTCATTCTGATACATTTTAAATGTCGATTTCAAACACTCTTGTTCCTGCAGTTGGTATTCATATTCTGGAATTAAGCCAACCCACAAACAATGCGTTGATGACAGTTCTTATTATTTACTTCATACCAGAAAGCAGAACATATTTTTGTAAACTGTTGTCAAAAAAGGAAACTCACTGAGTGCCACCAAGAGTTGTACAAATCACAAAAGTAGCTCTGGGGCAAATTTGATTAATTCGTATAGAACACTAATAAAATGCTCCAAGTTTTTCAGTTTGTTTATTTGAATAATTGCAAATTCTTGTACCGTGTTCTGGGATGGGGTACAGGGCAGGGCTGGATGATGGTGAGTTCAGGTGGACCATGGGGCACAGGGGGAGTGTATGCCTGGAGGCTGGTAAGGTACATAAACCCATGCAATTGAATGACATAGTTTTTCATTTATTCAGGGGATGTGAGCGTCACTGGCTGGGTCAGCATTTATTGCTCATCCCTGGTTGCCCCAAAAGGCAGTTAATAGTCAACCCAGTGGGAAGTATATGAGTCCTTGCCAGTCTTAGCACATCAGCTGTACAAAGATATAAAGGAAGTACATCCACATGTTAGGAGCTAAGTAAACCCCTAAAGAATAAAATTCTATTGCCCCATGGTGCTAAAGGTAAGTAGATTGCTGGATATATCCTGATCCACTGGTATGACAGACCCAGCAGAGGTAGTGACATAGTGGTTACCTGTTGGTTACCATGCACTGTGCTCCCTCAGCTGAAGAATCAGTACTCCTCCATGTTGAACAACACTGGGACAAAGTACTGAGGGTGGGAAGGACACAAAATGTACTCTGGGTGGGGAATTTCAATGTCCAACACCAACAGTGACTCAGCAGCAGTACTACTGATTGAGTAGGTCAGGTCCTAAAGGACATAGCTGCTAAACTGGGTCTGTAGCAGGTAGTGAGGGAACCAACAAGAGGGAAAAACATACTTAACCTCATCCTTGCCTATCCGCCAGCTGCAGATGCATCTGTCCATGTCAGTATCAGTAAGAGTAAGCACTGCACAGTCCTTGTGAAGACGAAGTCCCACCTACACATTGAGAATAATCTCCATCATGTTGTATGGCACTAATACTGTGCTACAAGGGACAGACTTTCAGCAGATCTAGCAACTCAAGACTGAACATCCATGAGTCATCGTGGGCCATCAACAGCAGCAGAACTGCACTCCGGCACAATCTGTAACCTCTTGGCCCAACATATCCCCCACTCAACCATTACCCTGATTAATGGAAAGTGCAGGAGGGCAGGCCAGGAGCAGCACCAGGCATACCTTAAAATGAGGTGTCAACCTGGTAAAGCTACCAAACAACATGACTAGCATGCCAAACAGCATAAACAGCAAGCGATTGACAGAGTTAAACAAGCCCACGACCAACCGATCAGATCTAAGTTCTGAAGTCCTGCCACATACAGTCATGAGTAATGGTGAACAATTAAACAACTCACTGGAGGAGGTGGCTCCACAAATATTCCCATCTTCAACATTGGAAGAGTCCAGCGCATCAGTGCAAAAGATAATGCTGAAGCATTTGCAGCAATCTTCAACCAGAAGTGCTGAGTGGCTGATCTATCCTGGCCTCTTCCAGTGGTCCCAAGCATCACAGATACCAGTCTTCAGCCAATTTAGATCACTCCACGTAAATCACGAAGAGACACTGCATATTGCAAAGGCGATGGGCCCTGATAACATTGCAGCAGTAATATTGAGGGCTTATGCTCCAGAACTTGTTGCTGGCATCTACCCAGCCTTATGGGAAATTCCTAAGGATGTCTTGTCCACAAAAAGCAGGACAAATCCAACCTTCCCAATTACAGCCCCATCAGTCTATCCTCAATCATCAATAAAGTGATGGAAAGTAAAACCAACATTGATATCAGCAATAACCTGCTCAGCAATAACCTGTTCAGTGATGCCCAGTTTGGGTGCCACCAGGGCCACTCAGCTCCTGACCTCATTACAACATGGTTCAAGCATTGACAAAAGAGCTGATTTCCAGAGGTGAGGTGAGAGTGACAGCCCTTGACATCAAGGCTACCTTCGACCGAGTGTGACATCAAGTAGCCCTAGCAAAACTGAAATCAATAGGTATCAGTGGGCAAAGTCTCTGTTGGTTGGAGTCATATCCGGTACATAGGAAGGTGGTTGTTGTTGGAGGTGAGTCATCCCAGCTCCAGGACAACTCTGCAGGAGTTCCTCAAAGTAGTGTCCAAGGCCCAACTATCTTTAGCTGCTTCATCAATGACCTTCCCTCCATCAGAAGGTTACAAGTGGGAATGTATACTGATATCAAGTTTTGAGATGATTTGTAGCTAAGGTTGAGACGCGGGATATAGGTTTGCTCGCTGAGCTGGAAGGTTCATTTTCAGATGTTTCATCACCATACTAGGTAACATCATCAGTGAGCCTCTGGATGAAGAACTGGTGGTATGGCCCACATTTTATTTGGGTTTAGGTTTCCTTGGGTTGGTGACATCATTTCAGGTGGTGAAATCATTCCCAGTTCATTTTCTCAGTGGGTGGTAAATGGGATCCAAGTCAATGTGTTTGTTGATCAAGTTCCGGTTGGAATGCCATGCTTCTAGGAATTCTCACACATGCCTGTGTTTGGCTTATCCTAGGATGGATGTGTTGTCCCACAAAGTGGTGTCCTTCTTCATCTGTATGTAAGGATACTAGTGATAATGGGTTATGTCTTTTTGTGGCTAGTTGGTGTTCATGTACCCTGGTGGCTAGTTTTCTGCCTGTTTGTCCAATGTAGTGTTTGTTACAGTTCTTGCACAGTATTTTGTCAATGACATGAGTTTTGCTTGTTGTCTGTACAGAGTATTTCAAGTTCATTAACTGCTGTTTTAGTGCGTTGATGGGTTTTGGGGCTACCATGATGCCAAGAGGTCTGAGTAGTCTGGCAGTCATTTCTGAGATGTCTTTGATGTAGGGGAGAGTGGCTAGGGTTTCTGGACGTGTTTTGTTTGCTGAGAAATCGGCAACTGTGTTCATTGGGTACTCATTCTTTTTGAATACGCGGTATAGGTGATTTTCCTGTGCTCTTCGTAGTTCCTCTGTGCTACGGTGTGTGGTGGCTCATTGAAATAATGGTCCAATGCAGCTTTGTTTGTGGATGTTGGGATGATTACTTCTGTAGTTCAGTACTTGGTCCATATGTGTCGTCTTCCTGTAGACACTGATTTGAAGCTCCCCATTGGCTGTTGCTACACTGCGACATCTAGGAATGGCAGTTTGTTGTTGTTTTCCTCCTCTTTCATGAATGTTATGCCAATAAGGGTACTGTTGATGGTCTTGAAGGTTTCCTCTAATTTGTTTCATTTAGTGATGACAAAGGTGTCATCCATGTAGCGGACCCAAAGTTTGGGTTGGATGGTTGGCAGAGTTGTTTGTTTAAGTCTCTGCATTACTGTCTCTGCTAAGAACCCTGATATCGGAGATCCCATGGGTGTTCTGTGAGGTTATCTGTAGGTTTTGTTGTTGAAGGTGAAGTGTGTGGTAAGGCATAGGTCCACTAGCTTGATGATGTCCTTGCTGATGAAGCTGGTGATGTTTTGTGTATGTGTCTTTGGTTCTTCTAATAGTGTAGTCAGTGTTTCCTTGGGCAGGTAGATGTTGATGAATATGATCAGGGCTGTTACATCAAAGGAGACCATTATTTCATCCTCTTCTATCTTAGTGTCTTTGATGGTCTTCAGGAATTCTTGGGTGGAATGTTTGGAGAGTCTTATACTAAGTGTTTTAGTCTTTGGTGTAGCTCCTTGGCTAATCTGTAAGTTGGTGTTCCAGGTAGCAAGACTTTGGGTCTGAGGTGTGCTCCTGGTTTGTGAATTTTGGATAATCTGTAGAAATGTGGTGTGTTGGATCTGTCTGGTTTCATTTTTTGGAAGTCGGCCTTATTTATTTTTCCAGATTTCTGAAGTTTTTTGAGTAGGGCTATGATTCGGTTCTCTAGTTGTGGGGTTGGATCTATCGCCACGTGTTGGTAAGTGTTGGTATCTGCAAGCAGTGCGTTCGCTTTCTTAATGTAGTCTCTTTGACATCTCGGAAATGATTGCCAGACTCCTCAGACCTCTTGGCATCATGGTAGCCCACAAACACACTAACACAATAAAACAGCAGATACTGAACTTGAAAGACCCAATACAGACAACAAGCAAAACTAATGTCATTTACAAAATACTTTGCCAGAACTCTAACAAACACTTCATTTGACAAACAGCAGAAAACTAGCCACCAGGATACATGAACATCAACTAGCCATAAAAAGACATGACCCACTCTCACTAGTATCCTCACATACGGATGAGGAAGGACACCACTTCGAATGGGACAACACATCCATCTTAGGACAAGCCAAACAGAGACAAGTGCGAGAATTTCTAGAAGCATGGCATTCTAACTGGAACTCGATCAACAAGCACATTAACTTATATCCCAGTTACCACCCCTGAGAAAAAGAATAGGAAATGACATCACCACAGGAAATGGCATCACCAACCCAAGGAAACCTAAACACAAATAAAAAAAAGGTCATACCACCAGTGTTTCATCTGGAACCTCATTGATGTTACCTCATATGGTGACGAAGCATCTGAAAATGAACCTTCTAGCTCAGCGAGCAAATCTACATCCATGTTTACTGATGATTACACAATTTTCAGCACTATTCACAAGTCCTCAGGTACTGAAGCAGTCCATGTTCAAAGGCATGAATATCCAGGCTTGGGCTGACAAATGGCAAGTAACATTCATACCATACAAATGCCACACAATGACCATCATCAATAAGAGACGATCTAACCACCACCCTTGACATTCAGTGATGTGAGTATAATGAATCCCTCATTATCAACATCCTTAGGTTTACAAATTGACCAGAAATTCAACTGGACTTGCCACATAAACATGGTGGCTGCAAAAGCAGGTCAGAGGCTTAGAATACGGCCTCTAGTAACTCACCTTTTGACTCCCAAAGCCTGTCCACTATTTACAAGGCACAAATCAGAATACTCCCCACTTGCCTGGATTGGTGCAGCTTCAAACACTCAAGCAGCCTGACACCATCCAGGGCAAAGAAGCCAGTTTAATTGGCACCACATCCACAAGCATCTACTCCCTCCACAACCGATACTCAGTAGCAGTAGTGTGTATTATCTACAAGGTACACTGCAGAAAATCACTAAAGATCCTTAGGTAGCACCTTCCAAATCCATAACCACTTCCATCTCGAATCACAAGGGTAGCAGATACCTGGGAACACCACTACCTGCAAGTTCCCAACCAAGCCACTCACCAATCTGACTTGGAAATATATCACCATTCCTTTACTGTTGTTGGGTCAAAATCTTGGAATTCCCTCCCTAATGGCATTCTGGGTCAACATATAGCACATGGACTGCAGCGGTTCAAGAGGGCAGCCCACTACCATCTTCCCAATGGTAAATAGGGTGGTATGGTGGCTCAGTGGCTAGCACTGATGCCTCACAGCTTAAGGGACATGGGTTCAATTCCAGCTTTGGGCAACTGTGTGGAATTGGCATGTTTTTGCTGTGTCTGCATAGGTTTTTTTTGAATCCTCTAGTTTCCACCCAGAGTTCAAAGGTGTGCAGGTTAGATGTGTTGGCCATGCTAACTTACCCGTAGTGTACAGGGATGTGCAGGCTAGGTGGATCAGGCCATGGAAAATATGGGATTACACAGTTTGGCTTTGTGCTGAGTCTGGGTGGGGTAGTTATTGGAGGGTTGGTACAGGCTTGATTGGCTGAATGGCTTCTTTCTACACGGTAGAGATTCTATGAACTAGGGTCACGCAATAAATGCTGGCCAGCCAGAGACACCCATGTCCTATGAGTGAATTTTAATAAAGTGATAATTAATGGATTAAACTAGACTCACTGTTGGAATTATCTTGCAAATGGAAAGCATTACAATGGTGTTTCATTCTAAATGAATAACACAGGCCATACTTCCTGTTTGTTCTATTAAAAATGGGATTAATTTCAAACCTGTTCCAAATAGCATGGTGTGGGCCACTAAGTCGTAACTGAGTGCTGTTGATAACATTTGTTTTCATTTCAGTTCAATGTCTCATTCATACACTGAGGAACTACCTGCACTTTGACTGCAGATGTAGTGAAGAATGTAGGTAATTGATGTAGACTTGATCTAACACAACTCATGCTGAAATTGGGTTATTATGTAAAATATAATCCTTTACATTTAATGCTACAATAATATGTTCATTTACATTGAAAATTGATGAAGCAACAGTCCGACCTACACCCATTTCAAGAGTCAGTCATGGGCTGGAGCTAACAAGAGCCTGTTGGCACCAAAACCAATTTGTTACACAACGTGAATAGCTTCAGAATGTAGGTTTGAAGTGGAGCTGCCTCCAAATACTGTCCTGACTTCCACTCAGCTTTGTATGACTTCCATCAATTAAAACATTGATACTCATATAAGTGGAAAATTAAGGTGACACGCCCAAACACTGCACGCAGTATCTAAATTACCCTGCATTGAAGAGATTTAATCGCACAAGACTTTAAAAGATGAATGGGAGGTGAATTTAGACAGATTTAATTAGAAAGGATGTGTCATACAGATTGAAGAATAATATCTGTGTGCCCACATATAGTAGAGTCTCTAATTCCTGAGGGATGCTCTTCTTAATCCCCATCCACCTTCCAACACAGAAACTGGTGTCGCAAAGGTGGTGAAGAAATTCAATGTGGTCAAGCTGACTGGGCTCCTACCAATATTCTGGAGAGACTAAATAAAAATTGAAAGAACTGCCGGTGCAGTCAGTCAGAAACAAAAACAGAAAATGATGGAAAAGCTCAGCAGATCTGGTAGCATCTCTGAAGAGGAATCCGAGTTTGGGTTCAGTGACCCTTCCTCAGAACCTTCACAGTTGCTGCCAGTCCTGCCGAATGTTTCCAGCAATTTCTGTTTTTATTCCTGAGAGACTGTTAGCAGTACAGCTGGTGACAGTTCTTGAGGCTTATATCCTTTAGGGAAGAGAGAGACAGCATTCGAAAAGTTCAGCCTTGTCTCTTGCTCCTGCATCTGCTCCTCGTATCTTGAGGCCCCACAGAGCTCTTGCAAACTGTTTCATGCCATCGTGATGCTGCTCTTCTGTTGCTGCCTGCATTCACGTTAAAATGCTGAGTCTGTGACTACTGTCAATGCAGATTTAATTCGGGTCACTTGGAGAGGCAAAGAGAATTCTAGCGTCAGCAGGAAGTAAATGATGGTCCAAGACTCAATTCCTGTTTCTCTTGCAAAGTAACCACTTTCTTGGTCTGAATGGGCTTTGTACAAATGTAACGTTCATTCATTCTCTGCTCATGTGATAACCAACCCCATCCCACTCAGACACATATTCACTCTGAGCCACATAGCTGCTGTCATCCTTTTAACACCTAGCCAAACCTGGTGAATTCAATCAGGGCTGTAATACACACATCATTAAGCTTGTCAGTGAGTAGCAGTGAGAGGTATTAAAAAAATCAGCCAACATAAATATCAAAACCCAAGATTAGATATTTGGTATCTGAATCACAGAGCCATAGATTGCTCAGTATAGGACAGGAATTCAGAAATTCAGTCAGCTCAGTTTTCATGACCACAGCTTGCAGCATTCCTACACTAATTTCAGCACACCACCTCGTGAATGGGTGTGTCCTGTAGTGATCCCCACCCTGAGCAATCTCAGCAGCTAAATCATGGCGGGGTGATAGCACAGAAAAGGCCCTTCAGCCCATTGAGTCTGCACTGACAATAACGACCACTATTCTCCATTTATCTCATATCCTTGAATGTTTGAATGTTTTAATGTTTCAAGTACTCATCCAAATACTTTTTTAAAGGTTGTAAGGTTTCCAGCCTCCACTTCCTTCCCAAGCAGTGCATTCCAGATTCCCACCACCATCGGAGTGAAAAGGTCTTTTCTCAAATCCCCTCTAAATCTTCTGCCCTTTGCCCTAAAACTATGTCCCCTCATGATTTACCCCTCAACCAAGGGGAACAGCTGCTCTCTATTCAGCCTGTCCATACCCCTCATACTCTTATACACCACAATCATGTCCTCCTTAGTCTGCTCTGCTCTGATGAAAACAATCCAAGCCGATTTAATCTCTACTTATAGCACAATTATAGGCAACATCCTGGTGAACCTCCTCTGTAGCCCCTCTAGTGTTATCACATTTGTTCCTGTAGTGAGGTGACCAGAACTGCACACTGTACTCCAGCTGTGGCCTAACCAATGCTCTGTACAACTTCAACATGACCTCCTTGCTCTTACACTATGTCACAACTGATGAAAGCAAATGTCCCATAAGCCTTCTTAACTATCCCATTCACATACTCTGCTGACTTCAGGGATCTGTGAATAATTATCCCAAGATCCCTCTGTTTCTCTAAGCTACCCAGTGTTTTGCCATACATTAAATACTCCCTCATTTTGTTTCTTCTTCCAAAGTGCATCACCTCAAACCTATCAGTGTTAAATACCATCTGTCACTGCTCTGCCCAACTGACCAACCCATCCATATCTTCCTTTAACCTACAACCATCTTCTTCACTGTTAATCACCCTACAAATCTTGGGGTGTCACCTTCCTTAATATTCCTTCAACATTTTTGTCTATATCATTTATGTATATAACAAACAATAAGGTCCCAGTACTGATCCTTGTGGTACATTGCTCGATACTGGCCATCAGTCATTCAGACAGCCTTCCAGCACTGCCCTTTGTGTCTTATTATGAAGCCAATTTCTGATCCATCTCACCAAGTTCCCCTCAACTCCATGTGCTTTAATTTTCTCAGTCTCCCATGTGGGAAATTGTCAAAAGTTTTGCTAAAATCCATATAAATAACTTCAACTGAATTTCTCTCAGCCACACACTTCATCACATTTTCGAAAAGTTCAATAAATTTGTTAGGCATTGACCTCCTTCTGACAAAGCCTTGCTGACTACCCAGAGTTCACCTATGATTTTCCAAGTGGATATTATTTCTCTCCTTCAGTAGTTCTCCAACCATTGAAGTGACTCACCGGTCTGTATTTTCCGAGTGTATCTCTACCACCTTTCTTGAAAAGTGGAACCATACTAGCTGTCCTCCAGTCCTCTTCCCCCATAGCCGGGGAGGAATTAAGAATGCGTGTCAAAGCCCCTGTGATTTCCTGCCTCACCTCCCGTAGCATGTAATTCATTCAAGCTAAGGGATATATCTATTTTTAAGCTTGTCAGAACCTCCAATACCTCCGCATTTCCTACTAGTTCCTAAATTCCATATCTGTGTTCGCCTTTTCCAGATTGAGGAGAAGTATTCATTTAACACCCTCTTAATGTCCTGCAGCTTCACACACAGATTACCCCCTTGGTCTCTAATGGCCCTATTCATTCTCTGGTTAATCTCTTCCCTTTAATGTATTTATAAAATATCGGAGGATTCTTCCTGATCCTGTTCGCAAGTCCTTTCTCATGCTTCCTTTTCGATGTTCTAATTGCTTTCTTATGTTCCCTCTTGCACTTCCCATATTCCTCTAAGGCTTCAGCTGAATTCCTTCCTTTGGACTTGCTAAAGCCTTTCTCTTCTTCCTCCTCCAGTCCTGAATTGTCCTAGATATCCAGGATTCTCTAAACTTATTGCTGCTACATATCCCCCTAAAGGGTCCAGGTTGGACCTCTACTCTCCCCAGCTCCTTTTTTGAAGTCCCCCATTGCTCCGCTGCAGTCTTTTCTGCAAGGATGTCTTCCTAGTCTACTGTCTCCAGATCCTGCTTTATTTTAATAAAATCTACCTTCCCTCAATCCCAAGCTGTCTTTAGCAGGCCATCTTTCTCCTGGTCCAGAACAAATTTGAGTCGCACCATGTTGTGATCGCTGTCATTAAAATGTTCCCCCACGACTACATCAAGTATTTGTCCGGTTTCTTTCTCCAGAACCAGATCCACAACTGTGCCTTCCCTTTTTGGACCTTCAATATATCGATACAAAAAAACTCCCTGAGATGCATTTCAAGAAATCTGCCCCCTCTATATCCTTAACACTATGACTATCCCAATTTATGTTGGGAAAGTTGAAATCCCCTCGTGTAATTACCTGATTATTACTCTCACACACCTCTGTGATCTGTCTACTTATACTGTACACTCCTCTATTCCTGCTGACTCTTTAGTGACCTGTAATATTCTCCCAGTAAAATGGCTGCCCACTTAGCATTCCTAAGTTCTATCCACAAAAGTTTGTGTGAAGACCCTTCCAAGACATCATCTTTCTATATTGTAGTAATTGACTTCTTAATTAATAGTGCTACACCACCACCCTGTTTACACTCGCCTCTGTCTCATCTAAAGATCCCCTAACCCAGAATGTTTGAGTTACCAGTCCAGGCCTTTACTCAACCATGTTTCTGTGATGGCTATAGTATCATACTTTCATGTGTCAATCCACATCTTCAGCTCATCAGTCTTGCTTCATCCACTCCTCGCATTAAAGTAAACACCATCCAGCCTTGTCTTACAGTCTTGTTACTCAACGTATCTGAACTCTCCCTGTATTGCTTCCTTTGTTGTAGCATGATGTGTCTCTATTTCATCAATAATCTGTGACTTCTTCCTCTGCCAGACCAGTTTAACTCCTCTCAGAGGCCCAGGTCTTGCCCCAAAGTATTGTGAATGACTCCATGGAAAACCTTCTGACATGGCATGGTGTGGCATGGGTAGAAGGGCTTTCAGTCCACATGCCCCTGCAACTGAGCAGCCAGCCCCCAATGCATCTTGGAGATCTGAAACAGTAGGTAATTGGCACAGGATAAATGATCATAGATGTGGCCAGAATAGTGGAAATTCACCAAGATATATCTCACGGTGTGAGTGCACATGCACCAACTGTGAGATAGCCTTAGCAGTTTCTGATTTTTCCTATTAGCATAGAGAGGGATTGCTACAGAGGTACAAGAATTCAGGGTTTGCCAACTTACACCATCATGATTGGTTCATGTGCCCTTTCAACCTTGGGGTTGCCCTTCCAGGAGAGAGGATGAAGTCCTGTCTTTTCATTTACTGTGTCATTGAGACCTCTGTGATACGTCATTAGATGGCAAAAAGTGAGCTGTTCCCTATCTCGGGTGGAAGGATCCTCTAACTTAGAACATAATGGTGACCATGACCTTGACAGGCAGGCATCTTCACCCAACAGCGTGAAGGAACTGGTCCAGCTCCATGATTACCTCCTTACCTCCTCAGACACTGCCCTTCATTCATTGTTTGGCAGGATCAGAGCTCCTGGAACATCCTGTATTGTCAGAATCCCCAATGGAGAATTCACCTTCCCTATTCTCCTTGCAGAGGTTCTCCTCTCTACCTCTTTCTGATCTCCTAGTCTTGGTCATTTTGCTGGCCGTGCAGTCATGCAGTTCTTGCCCATATACCTATATCTTGCCTCCCTCACTGGGTGCAGCAAAGATTTCCAAATTGCAACTCAAAACAGTGTTTCCACAAACTTTATTCGAGCAAATGCAAACTTAAAACAGTTCAACCACAGCTTGCCAAGTTCCTTCTAAATAGCTCCAGCTGTGGATCCATTCTGCCTCATTATGCGAGTAGTTTCAGGACTGATTAAGGAAAATGCTGTCTCCATGCATTGACGAAAGTTGGGATCTTGGCACTACATCATCCTGTACAGTCTCCCAGCGGAGATTCACACGGATGATCCCTGGAATGACAGGTCTAGCATATGAGGAACGGCTGAGGATTGTATTCGTTGGAGTTTAGAAGATTAAGGGGAGACTTAATAGAGACGTACAAAATAATACATGGCTTGGAAAAGGTGGATGCTAGGAAATTGTTTCCGTTAGACGAGGAGACTAGGACCCGTGGACACAGCCTTAGAATTAGAGGGGGTCATTTCAGAACAGAAATGCGGAGACATTTCTTCAGCCAGAGAGTGGTGGGCCTGTGGAATTCATTGCCACGGAGTGCAGTGGAAGCCGGGACGCTAAATGTCTTCAAGGCCGAGATTGATAGATTCTTGTTGTCTAGAGGAATTAAGGGCTATGGGGAGAACGCTGGTAAGTGGAGCTGAAATGCGCATCAGCCATGATTGAATGGCGGAGTGGACTCGATGGGCCGAATGGCCTTACTTCCACTCCTATGTCTTATGGTCTTATGGTCTTATAATGCTGGGGTATCCTACATTCAATGTAATCAAGAAGAACTGCACTGTGTGCACCATTCTAACACAGTCATCCTGTATGGGCAGAGTAAGAAAGCAGTGCATCAGTCATGTGGAAACTTGCAACAGGATGCTGTAACGCAAACAGAACATAACTTCCCACCATAAAGCCTTAGTGTAGGCTGTTGAAAACTTGGGCCATAACTTGAAGATAGTCACTACTTAAGGATTTCAGAAGAAATATCTCAGAGTGTTGCAGTCATGTCCCACTCACTACCACATAGAATAGTTGAGGTTAAGTGTAATGTAGGAATTGTAACAGCCACATTGCCTGCAACCAAATCTCGCAAACAGCTATAGGATAAATAATAGCTAAAGCAATCATGTAATTTATAAGGCAGCCCATCACAACAGCAGTCACTGGAAACACAATAGTGTTTCCTACTATTTATGTAGCAAGGCCATAGATAAAGAGAAAGAGCCATATATCATCGAAGCAGACCTTTCTGTTTAACCAGCCCATGTCGACCATAATCCCAAACTAAACAAATCCTACCTGCTTGCACTTAGCCCATATCTCTCCAAACATTTCTTATTCATCTACTTAACCAAATATCTTTCAACCAAAATGATTCAAAATAAAAATCTTATGCTGCTGAAATGTAGTAATTATAAGAAACTGAGAAGTAAGCTTGCATTTCAGAAGCAGCTGCAAGATCCACACTACTCTCAGTCCACCATTTGTTTTGTGATGAGAAACATGTTTCATGACATAACTCTATCATTATTATCCTGTTTAAGAATGCGTATGGGTAGAATGTATATTTGGGTATTGTACAGCATATCAGACAGCATATTCAGAAGTGCCATTGAGTCTGTCTGAAAACAGCTACATAGTTCCCCCTCAGTCTTCAGCTTTTGCACATTCACTTAGCAGGAGAAAAATCCGAGAAATATCAGCCTTTTTCAAACTATTCCTTATGATGTCCAATTTGGTCTGCTTTAACTTGAATTTAAGTGTTTCAGAAATTTAGGGCTCAAAATCTACAGACCTAAAATCCCAGCGACAGGACAAAGTATATTAGTGCCTGTTGGAATATGTAAGGTTAGGGAAAAGTCATCTCTTGATAATACTAACACTGGTTTCCCCTTCTAAAACATATTGTAAGCATTGCCACTGATTCCTAACTTTTTGTTGACTAACTTTGCAAACTAGAATGATCATTCCCAATGACACACATCTTCTACTCTCCAATGATATGTTACTCTATTTTAAATCTTCAAATGTATTTGGATTTTTTTTGGAATCCATGTAATACCTATAAATTCTGATCTTCACAATCACATTCAAAGCATTATAACATACAGGGTTTTTCCTCTATTGCCATGATGAGTAATGTTATGATCCCAGCTGATATTATAACTGGACATGTCAGACCACAGACTGAAATCTAAGTTGATAGATCTTTTGTTTTAATTAATGAGGTAGTCTCTCACCGAAACACAAGCATAAAATGCTGCAGATTTGGTTTTTATTAAAAAAAAATTGAATGTTACTACACAAAAAAAACAAACTAGCTATTTACATGTAACACAATTTAAAATATTTCAAAACACACTGCAAAATAATGTTCCATGTATTCCCGACAGCATCACTTTCCAGAACTCAAATACCAGAAGGTTCACTTCTCAAACACATCTATTGATTTGACTTAACTGTTTCTTTCAATTCCCAAATGTGAGTTTGATAACATTTTTCTTAATTCAAAATCTGAACTCTAAGATAGCAGGTATTATTACATTTTCCTTATGTCACTGTAATGATTAAATTTCAATGTTCTCTCATCATATGAAAGCATTAGGCATTTCCAGCTTTGTTTGGTTAAATCACAAGATGCTCATATTTTAATCAGAGTGTAATGGATTTTACTTTAATCTATTCATTTTGTTCTATGGTCATAAATAACATGAAAACATCCATCAATTTTATTAAAAATAAAGATTGCACCCTTTTAATATTACTTCACTATCTCTTTCACATGAAGTACTAGCACCAAGTATCATGAAGAGTTTAGCACGCAAGGTTAAGATTGAAGTTGGAGGGATCACGAATGCAGTTCCTCAGCAACGTAGATATGTTAACATTCAGGCATTAACCTCTTTCAGTCTTCATCAGTTCTTTAACATTGCAATGTATCTCAAATACAAAGAAGCGCAGACAGATTTAATAATAATTGTTCTTTTCCATTCTGGGGTTGCCTTCACCCTAGAGAAGGGTGTTCCACTTCACAGGTGAAAAGGCAATCACCATTGTCCACATGGTCTACAACGCATGTTGTCGCAGTGTGGTTGGGACAACCCTGACGATTTAGTACTTCATGTTGTTATACAGATAGTCAAACCTCTAAGTTTCATTGTTATCTCAGCTTATGTCTACCTGTGGCAAATATAGCTGATTAAAATTAGCCACAGTACCTTAGGATAGGGATGGCAATATCAGCACCTCCCCTTTCTAAAGGTCATTTGTTTGAAAATTGGCTGAGGATAAGCTTGTATGACAATGTTGCTGCTTTGAGAGGTTGTTTTGTCCTTTTTACTTGAAGAGAGGTTTTATCTCAGAGGTACTGAGCAGTTTACCAGAGCCACTTGAGTAAACAGTTTGTGAGGCTTTGGTTTTTTTTAAAGTTGGAACAATTGAAGCAGCCTGAATTAGTGTGGCCAATCTCCCACAGAAACAGGATTTCTAGTTTTAACTTTTAGTAGTTGCTGTTTGGGTCTTGAAGAAGTGGAAGCAATTTTTCCCCTCTCTTGGTTAGAACTAAAAGCTGGGGGTTATCTTCCTGGGCTGTTGGAGTTGCATGGGAGACAATGAATTTGTTTTTTTGACAATGAATTCTGAATTTGTTTTTTGCAAAAGGTGTGTTTATGGGATGTTATTTTATTGGAACAGTTAATTCATAACAGTTACTGTATCTATTATTCTGTTAAGTTTTCCAATAGAGTTACAGCCAAGCCAATTCTTTTCTTTATTCTTTCTTTTGTTGTATTTAATAATGGTAGGTAAATAAAGTGTGCTTTGCTTTAAATCCGGTAGTTTGGCCAATCAAATTGCATCTGGAATGCAACACCTCACATTCACCTTTAAAATAAGGATAGGTTTGAGTCTAGGCAACCTTCTTAATATATTTTGAGGGGGCTTGGTTTGGTCCATAGCACTTGGGCTCAGGTGTGATGCCCCTACCATGGAGAGGCTATCTGAATCTTGCCAGCTGTGTGAAGAGTGAGCACTTGTGCAAGTTTGTGCCACACTGGGTGCTATTCCATTTGTATCACAGCAGCCGGGAAGTCAGCCTGTGGCAGTCAGATAGAATGGAGGCCTGAACCATTTCTATGGACATTGGCCAGTGAGTGGTCAGGCGAAAGTGGGTGTCCCAATGTATCTCCCCATTTGGTGAAGAGATGAGACATTAGGCAGCTTCTACATCGCATCCAATGGTACGGGAAGTTCAAATGGCAGAAGAAAAGAGGAACCAATCCTGCTGGGATTAAGAAGTGGCCCACAGCATTCACATTGAACTGAGAAGATCATTTCTCCACACATTTGTACCTGGACCCAGGTGTCCTTGTTTCTCCCTGTGTCATTTGCCCTGTGGTATTTAACCAACTTCAGAGGACAAACTTGTGCTTGAGCTATCAAGATTAGGAAATAGTCCTTAAACTATCACATTAGGAAAACAAGTTAGGAGTGAACTGTGTGTTATTTGAGCAACAGCTCCAATTACTAGAACTCCGAGGGCCACGAACCACAATTGGGTCAATGACAAATCAGGTCATGAAAGATAACACAAAGCCTGGTGATGTCCTAGTAACTGCAATCTGAGCATCAATTAAACAATGTTGTGAGCGAGCAGCCTCCCTATAAATACCTCTGAGGTGCTATTAGTTGTCACGCAAATCTCAGTTAGTGAGTACATTTCTGCTTTATTAAATTGAGAAAGTGACACCATATGTTATTAGCATTCTTGACAGCTCGACATTAACAGCACAAACAGTGCCCAGACAATTGAGGAGCTTTAAATTTACTACAGTAGAGCTGGATTTTGTTAACCATATTAAGGCCTTTCTGTATATTATTGGCAGTAAAGGTGTATAATGACATTCAATTATTGATCTTATTACCTTTTTATTTTGTTCAATTTGTTGTTGGGTGGCATAACAAATAAAATTCAAACTAAGGAAGCCTGAAGTAAATTTATCCCCTTCTGTTGACTCTCCTCGCCAAAAGGGGCTGCTTTAAGTAGAAGTAGAGGGACTGGTATGTACCTGATCTATTTGATTATCTCCGTGATTGAAAACTGACAGGCTGTTGACTGTGGCAATCCCTCCAGTGAGTGGCAATCCTGAATTTACTCAGTATATCCAGAGGAAAAATAGATCTCTGGATTAATTTGTATATTGCACTATGGGACTGCTCCCTGGCTAACTATCTCCAAACAGATCTAGGAATGAATGGGTAGAGATTTATATGAATTGCCACCAATTTCCCAGTTAACAATAGGCACAACATTTCCAACTTTATCCATGGACAGTCTGTTCTGAAATTCCTATGTTTGCAAAGAAGGGGTATATGTTCGGATAAAGGCTTGGGTGGTCTTGCAAACACAAAGCTATCCAGCAATCAGGACAAACAACTGTTTCTGAATTGCTGTTGTGCATTAAAAGAGATTTTTATTTAACCAGAGTTTCTTTAGTGTCTGCCAGGTCCTGCCACCTGTTAGTGAAGGGCACATAGCTCTGTTACACTACAGCTAATGGCATCTGTCTTGATTAAGCAGATGATCTTCATAAATGTGAGCTCTTTGAAGTCTAACACAAAGTCTTTTGTGCACCTTGACCCACATTGTCGTCTGTTTTAGCAATCTTTCAGTTTTAAAATTCCCAAGCTTGATTTGAAATCCCTCCATGATCTCACTTTCCCCATCCCTGCTGTTTGTTCCTACCAGACTCTGAGATACAAGTGTTTCTCTTTTTAGTCTCTTGTACATCCTCAATTTTGACTGCTTCATCACTGGTAGCCTTAAACCTTTCCATCTCTCTCTCTCTCTCTCTCTATCTCTTTACCCTCTTTACTCAGTAAAAACTTTTTAGCCACTTTCTTATTCAAGGATTCTGCTTCCAATTTCAGGAAGAGAGTTCCAACTCACGATCCTCAAGATCCCTCAGGACTTATTTCAATCAAGTTGTCTCTTCCTCTTCAAACCTCCAGTAGATACACGTCTAGCCTTTCCCACCTTTCCTCATTAGATAAACTTGTCAATTCCAGGTATTACTTCAGTAAACCTTCTCTAAATAACCCCAATACATCATTACTCATCTTATTTAAGGAAGGATGTAAATGTAAAGGTGCATAGTACAGTCGGTTCTGATATAACGCAATAGTTCCATTCTCCCGTTCTACAAGTAACAGTCTAAATTCTTCAGTCGTGTTAGCCAATTTGTGTTGAAGAAATATGTGTTATAGCAAAACTAACTGTACTCTAGATGTGGCCCTGTATAATTAAAGTTAGGAGATTGCTTAGCTCAGTCGACTGGATGGCTGATTTGCAATTTTTTTTAATTTCAAAAATATACTTTATTCATAAAATAGTTTGATGGTTTGTACAGTTGGTCATGCCATACATATGTAAACATTTACAAACAGAGATCAAAATTTATCATTTTTATGTACAGGTCTGTACGTTTATCAATCATATGCCCATATATTTAGCCGAGGCATCAGCAGAGCCCAAATGACTGGGTGGGCCCCCTGTTCTTCTTTAGGCAGGCAGATGTTACACGATGGTCTTTCCCCACCACGCCTGGCGGCAGCTGCCCCAAGCTTCAGTGCGTCCCTCAACACGTAGTCCTGGACATTGGAATGTGCCAGTCTGCAACACTCAGTCGGGGTCAACTCCTTCAGCTGGAAGATCAACAGGTTTCGGACCGCCCAGAGAGCGTCCTTCACCGAGTTGATGATCCTCCAGGCACAGTTGATGTTTGTCTCGGTGTGCGTCCCAGGGAAGAGACCGTAGAGCACGGAGTCCCACGTCACGGCGCTGCTCGGGACGAACCTCGACAAACACCACTGCATTCCTCTCCAGACTTCCTCTGCATAGGCACATTCCAGAAGGAGGTGTGTGACAGTCTCGTTCCCCTCCACAGCCGCGTCGAGGGCAGCGTGCTGTGTGGCTGAGAGTCCGGGCGTGCATAAAGGATCTCACAGGCAGAGCTCTTCTCACCACCAGCCAAGCCACGTCTTGGTGCTTGTTGGAAAGTTCTGGCGATGAGGCATTCTGCCAAATGGCTTTGACAACCTGCTCAGGGAACCGCTCGACAGGATCCGCCCTCTCCTTTTCCCGAAGGGTCTCAAGGACACTACGTGCTGACCACTTCCTGATGGACTTGTGGGCAAAGGTGTTTTTCTTCATAAACTTCTCCACGAAGGACAGGTGATACGGAACGGTCCAACTACTCGGAGCGTTCCGCGGCAGCGAGGCCAGGCCCATCCTTCACAACACCAGGGACAGGTAGAACCTCAGTACGTAGTGACACTTGGTGTTTGCGTACCGGGGATCCACGCACAGCTTGATGCCGCCACACACAAAGGTGGCCATCAGGGTGAGGGTGGTATTGGGTGTATTTTTTCCTCTGTTGCCCAGATCTTTGTTCAGCGAGTCCCTTCGGACCCGGTCCATCTTTGACCTCCATATAAACTGGAAGCTGGCCCGGGTGACTGCAGCGGCACAGGTTCTGGGAATAGGCCAGACCTGTGCCTCGTATAACAGCAATGACAGTGCCTCACACCTGATGACCAGGTTTTTTCCCGCGATGGAGAGCGGTCATAGCTTCCATCTGCCCAGTTTCTGCCTCACTTTGCTGATACGCTCCTCCAAAACTTTAGCGCACGCTCCACCCCCCCGAACCAAATACCCGGCACCTTCAGGTGGTCGGTCCTGATGGTGAAGGGGATCGAGGATTGGTCAGCCCAGTTCCCGAAGAGTATGGCCTCGCGCTTGCCTCAGTTTACCTTGGCCCCCGAGGCCCGTTCGAACTGGCCACATATGCACATGAGTCTGCACATGGACAACAGATCTGACCAGAAAACGGCGACGTCATTCATGTACAGGGAGGCCTTAACCTGCAGGCCCCTGCTGCCAGGAATAGTCACCTCTCTCAGGGTCGCATCCTTCCTGATGGACTCGGCAAATGGCTCTATGCAGCACACAAACAAGACAGGAGAGAGAGGGCAGCCCTGTCTGACTCCAGATCTGACTGGGAAGTTATCTGATTCCCACCCATTGATTGAGACTGCACTGACAATGTTGGTGTAGAGCAGTCTGATCCAATTGCAGATTCCCTCCCCAAAGCCCATTTTGGAGAGAACATCTCTCATACACCTGTGTGATATCATGTCAAAGGCTTTCTCCTGGTCCAGGCTGATCAGGCAGGTGTCCACCCCCCTGTCCTGCACGTAGGCGATCGTATCCCTGAGGAGTGCAAGACTCTCAGCGATCTTCCTGCCCGGTACAGCATAGGTTTGGTCGGGGTGAATCACCGACCCCAGAGCAGACCTGACTCAGTTGGCGAATACCTTTGACAGAATTTTGTAATCCGCATTCAACAGTGAGATTGGTCTCCAATTTCTGATTTCCTCCCTCTCCCCCTTCCACTTGTAGATGAGGGTGATGATGCCTTTCCTCCTGGATTCACTCGTGGTACCTGCCCGAAGCATACTGACATACACCTCCAGCAGGTCCTGGCCAATCAAGTCCTACAGAGCAGAATAGAGCTCGACCGGTAAGCCGTCGCTTCCGGGAATTTTATTCTTTTCGAAGGACTCGAGGGCCTTGGTCAGATTTGCAATTGCAGAGTGATATCAGACAGTGTAGCTTCAGTTCCTGTACCAGCTGATATTACCATTAAGGTCCTCTCAATCTTATCCCTCACCTGAGATATGATGATCCTCAGGTTAAGC